>NC_086357.1:2088763-3431263 GCF_036324505.1 Eleginops maclovinus | reverse complement strand
AATAAAGTCAAATAAAATCTGTCAAATTTGTTTCAATTTACAACATTATGCACTGCACAAAAACTACTGCTTAAAAAACGTAATATGGGAGAAACGATTTATATATATTGCTATTTATTTTTACACACACAGTTTAAAAAATACATGTACAATCAAGAGACATAATGGAGACCTCAGAAATGTAACACTTCAATAAGCTATATAGCTTAATAGCGGCCAGACACTAAACAGAAAGTATTTACATTACTAACACATCTAGAATTAGAGAGTGTTTGAGTCTTATGCAGAAACATTATAGGCTGAAAAATAAAACACTTAACAAATACCCCAAAACAAATCAAACCCTAACAACTTAATGGTCCCAATCAATCAAATTCATCAGTTTAAGCATTGGATTAAAACATGTAAGATATATTAAACACTGATAGGCTACATTACAAGGGAAGAGGATGTTACGGATTAAATGCATTTCTGAGTGAAGTAAACTTATTCAGAAGTCCCCGCACTAAAGCTGGTACATTTAAGTTTAGATTATTTTGCTCTTTATTAAATGCCTTTCCTAGTCAATGGGAAACTGGGATAAGGTCACATGAGGTTATTGAGCACAACAAGAATTGTCAAAGTTATAACATTCAGTCAGCTCAGGAGAAGCAGTGAAAAAGATGGCCAGTTGGACCAAGGTATGGCACATAAGGTGACTTGGGAAAATAGTGCACCATATAACATTTCAGTTCATATGATACTTCATTAACAATCTGGTATTTTGGTTTTCAATGTCAAACAATAAGCAGGGAACCTTGCGGAATTTTCTATTAGTATGTATGAAATGTAATTTTAAGAGAGAAAAATAAGAAGATGAAGCAAGAATTCCATCAACCACAACAACGTCTGACAAAGTGCCTGAAGTGGCTGTGCCCAGAATTGTTTTTGTTTTTTTGTCTCACCTTTCGGCATCGCACTTCAATGCTCCATTCCTGTCTGCTCTCTTTCTTGCAGCAGCTGCCGTTGTGCTCCCCCCCTTCCCTCCTCCCATTTTTCCCAACCCCCTCAAAATCACCTTTTCTTTTCGAATCAAGTTCAACATCTGGAGGATGAAGAAGTCCCCGAAACTGCTTTTGTTCTCTGCGTCAGAACAGATTTCAGACTGACTGAGGCACTGGGCATCTGCAATGATTCGTCCTAAATAGGGAACGTTTTAGTAGCAGTGACCAACTGAGGACGACTTTTACAGCTCCTGTCTCACAGATTTCTATATCCAAATCTTTGATGTGTTCAGTTCAGAATAAATCAAACAACCATACACAAATAATTTTTGTCATCTCGTTAAAATATTTTTCGTCCACACTCTCCTGACAGATACAGTAAAAAAAAACCTGAAAAGAGAAGATTTGACAGCATAGAATTCTTAATGATATCAACATAGGTACAGTAATACAGTGGCGTATTCAGAGTCGCAATAAAAGGAGCCAACAGTAGGGCCCACATTGGAGTATGTCATCTTGAAGTCTAAACTCAACTGTAGGCAGTGCAGATCTGTGACAGTATGTGACCAAAAGGGACTAATAACTAGCGGAAAAAAACAAACATCAGGGCTGCACAGCCGAGCGGCCATGGTTTATTTCCAGAGTGTATCGCCCCTCAGAACACAGGATGCCTTTACATGCAATGTGACAAGACTTCCTCTATTCTTAACTTCTGCTTCTGTGGCTGCCGGGGTGGAGGAGTTGGGGTATGGGGGGTGGGGGGGGCTCCTGGCATTGGCCTGATGTCTGACACAGCCTCTTCGCTCCACCGCTGTGTGCCTGCAAGACAGCACACAGCCATCTGCTGGATTCCCCCCACCATTGCCACCACACCCAAACCCTCCACCCTGCATGCATCCGGATGCTGCTCTAACCAGTGACAACGCAACAAGCTAATTAGAAGATTTACGGCACTAATTACACATGCACAGAAGTGTTGCCGGAGATTTCTATTTGGGGCTCAGCTCTGCGCACGATTTCCTCTGATTAAAGGCAAATGTAGCATGTAAAACTGTGTGATTGTCTTTTACACCCCTGCCTGATGCTGATTCACTGTGACAGCCGACAGACAGCTGGAATGGCTGAGGGCCACCTGACTTCTGAGGGTTGTAAGAAAGAGATGCGCTCCATGCCCCTGCAACCAAAGTGAGAAATGAGTCGCACGGTGCACTGAGGGGATGCTAGACTGGAGATAACACCCACAATCCAGAACATTTTGGTTTACTATCGCTGTCAATTAAGAGACAAGCAACAACATGACTACAAAGGCAACAACAAGTCGACAGTATGGATGCCCGCTCAACACAACCAGTATTTTTCTTTGATTTTAAAGTCAGGTTTACTGCAGAGCTTTTCAAAAGTTACATTGCCCCAAAGGAAATATCAAATGATTCTCTAGAAACTGAAGTGGCAGTGTTATTTTGAGAAACCTTCCCCCCGAATCTTGCACTATTATGTACTTAAACTACTCCAGGGAACACAAAAATTAGTGTTTCGTATGGCTAAACTCTGTAAACTTGATCTATATGTGAAACTGAATGACCAAGGATAGCTTCCAAAACAATCATCAACCTCTGGGTGTAAAACGTGGAGCCAATGTGTTCCTTGAACCTGCATTCTGTGTAATGACCAACAACACTACAAGAAGTCCTATTGTGTAGAACTCAATAAAAAGAAAAATGATGCTATTTCTGCCTGGCTACCTTCCATGTTGCTACAACAACTTCGCTACCATGGAATTGTTTATTTTCCAGTAAACAGACAGGAAGGAGTCAACAGTTCAATTTTTCCAGTAGACTTTATTACTATTTGTCCCAAATAATATCACTTCTAATTTGGATTATGGAAACCTGACTGACTAGCTCTCTTGAACTACTGTTAGCTGGTAACTTAGTGCTTACTGCTAACGGTACATGGCCTCGTTCTTCCTCTTTTCCGAATATGGTCACTTCTGGCTCCAAAACACCAAGAAGGTATCGGCCAAAAACAACCATTTTTGACCAAAAAGCAAAAATACTCTGAGAAGTTCAGAACCAGATTTACTGAGATTAACGATTTAAATGTGAGAGAAAAAACATTATTTTTGTAAAGGTTCAACCTAATCACCACTGACATCACTGCTAGGCCTGTATTAGGTTGGTAGTGACTGACCTAATCAAATTATAATTTTGCTTTAGCCGTAATAAGCCCTACTTGGGATTTTAGCCTAGAATCACCATGTGATCATAGGCATCTGGAGAAAACTACACACTGATTTACATTTGAAAATATATCTCTATGTTCTAGCAACCTCCTCACTAACGTGTGTCCCAGTTTACCATCTGTAGTGTGATGAGGTTAATACAACTTAGAAAATTGATGACAAAAACAACCCTGTTTTCCAAGGTTTTTGTCCTCATTCATTTCTTACGTTAATCTCTGAGAGTTTCAGATCTGTATGTCTCACAAATTGATGATTTAATTAACTCATATCATATGCTATTCAAGTAATTTTTTTCACTTAAACTTGTAAGTTTTTTCTTACAAATTGACCGCCTTATTCTTGGAAATTCCAACTTTTTTTCTCTTAATATAACCAGGGCTTCTTGGCTCTTTTGTTTTTCTTATGCAATGGCCTTAATACGATGTCATATATTACTAGGGTTGTTGTGTTTGGCAGTACACTGATCAGGGGTCTTGTCGCCCGAATAAGGGTTGCCGGTTGTATGATTTAAATAGGAAATCTCCATTCTTTCTAGTCTAGTTTAAGCACAAGCAAACAAACACCTTACAGTAGTTCTTCAATTTTACCAAAATATTTGAACCTGGTTTTCATTTTACCATATCATTTTGGGCAAAAATCCAAGCATACTTCCCCAAAGGTCATTCCACATCAACAAAACTGTAGTTGAAGTCAGAATGTTCGGGAGTATCTTCATCATGTGTGCCGTAATTCTGCCTCTAACCAGAGCTAAGTGTGCAGACGTTCAGAAGCAGTGCAGTACCATCCTGTGCCCTGCCGCCTTATTATCGAGTGGAGCGGCAGGAAATGTTCTGGAAGCCCACAGGGTCTCTAAATTTTAATGAACTTCTCCTCACATGGGAATAGCGGGAACTCTCCTTTTCTCCTTCTCTCCTTTATTATGCTCATTTGTTTAATTAAAAGAGTTTGTTTTAGGGAAATGGGCTGCTGTCCACCGCCTCTGGGGTGCTTCCCACCAGGAGTGGGCTGCTGGCATTCAGATGGAAACGTTGGGTGACATTGATCAGACCTGAGATCAGGTTTTGTACACCTCATTAGTTGTCTTCTAATTTGATAATCTAATCTTTTAGATGTGTAGGAGACATAGGACTGTAATAAAAAAAAACTCCAAGTTTTTATTCTTTGACAATAAACATCTTTAACATGAAAACATGAAGCAAGTGGGGGATGTATGCAGGAAAATATAGAAAGATGGCCTGAGGCAGCTCTTAAATTCAAGGCGCACAGTCCTTCATCATTAATGGGAGCGAAGTATCAGATAAGCTCATCTCTTCCGTAACAATAACATGAGTAAACAGGACTTCCTTTGGCAAGAATCATCCCCAAGCTTCCAATTCCTCCATACTTTACGCTTTCAGAATCCAATTCACTTCAAGACTCGACATAAATGAGTCTGAGTTGCACACATATTAGACATAGAGCTTTTTTATTTCCAGAATATAACAGTGACAGGTTTGTGGAGAACACGACCACACTTGAATCCCTGTTTTAATTGCTTTTCAACAGTGCTAACAAAGGAGTCATTTGGACCACATACAATGGCGTTCTCAGCTGGCCTGCCCTAGTTTCTCCAGAAAGAAACTTTTAATTCAAAGTGCTGTGTAGATTAATTTTCTGATATGTTAAACATTGTTCTGCATACTAATTGACACCGTTTTTTATTGTGCAAAGCAAGTCTTTTCACAGAGGCGTAATTAAAAGGGCTGCCGAGGCTTTTATGGCACACGTTTGAACAGAAATTAGCCAATTACCATTTCTGTCTGAGGGGTGAAATGACCATCGCTGTGCCTGGCTTTCTTTTATGTGGCCCACTTAATGTTTTTTTAAATCCCACCCCCCAAATATTTAGTATTCCGAACCAAAAGAGAGAGGCAGAGGGCAAATTACCCAGCCAATATATCTGTCCTCAAACATGAATTACTGTAACGCACAGTTTCACAAAAGACATTTCTCTCTGAGGGCAGCATTTGTTTCTCTGCATGTTGTAAAAACATGTATTTTATCATAACTCATGTCATAGGAGAGTAAAACCATCTCTGGACTGACAAACACCATAAACACACACTTTCAACTTTTGATCATTATGGATTTATCATACATAAAAGACAGAAAACTGGTGCACCATGGCTCTCATCCATCTCTAAAAGGGGTTAGAGTAAAAATACTGTTTTGATACTGCATATATTTAATTTTACATCTCAGAGTACTTTGTCTTACTGTAGTTTGTTTTTTGTATTTATATTTGGTGTATGCATTTATAATAGTCCTATTTGTGGTCCTTTTCTTACAATTTGTTCTTCTCTTACCGTGTTTAATGTATGCACCGTACATACCAAAGCAGATTCCCTGTGTAAACCTACTTGGCAATAAAACTGATTCTGAATCTGAGTCTGATGGGTGGAGGGATTGCGCCACCCCGTGGTGGAAATGAGAAATTCATGTGAATAAGGAAACCTCATTCAACATTCAAAGGTTTCATTGTCATGACATACACACGTAAGGTTTAATTATGCAATGTATGAAAACCGTGTATCTCAGGTTCTTCAACAGTGCAATAACAAGACATAACAACATATATACTGTATATACATAAAAAACAACAATACAAATTCAAATAGTGCAAGCTCAGCTGTTAAATAGTCTTTTGGCCTGTGGAATGAAACTGTATCTGAGTCTGGTGGTTTTGGTCCTGATGCTGCGGTACCGCCTGCCAGACGGGAGCAGACAGAACTGTTTGTTGCTGGGGTGATGGGGGTCTTTTATTAAGCCCCATGCATTGACAGAAAATTAGTCAAGAACGGCTAAAATCCTCAATAAAAAGACATTCTTAAAGTCCAACACGTCCAAGTTTCATGGTGATATTTATTGGTTACCCTAATAACCTGTGGTGTCTTGCTGAATGTATTGAATTACAATACATATCTTAAAGGCTTTTTTCTTAAAATTATTGTTTTGTCATTTGCCAGAAATCTCCACTTCAGTCACATTGCAGTTTGACTCCTATCTTCATTCTGGAGGTGATGTAGAGGAGTTTGTTTGTGTCATTCATAGCAAGATTTATATAACGTTTTATTCCTTATATCTTTAATGTGTCTGGTTTGCAGTAGGTTGATCAATAGTAAACTATTCTAATTCATTCTATATATTTCACATTGTGTTTTCTTTTGATACTCTATTGATATATACCCTCTCCCACCTGGACCGGAGGAACACTTATGTGAGAATGCTGTTCATTGACTACAGTTCAGCATTCAACACCATTGTGCCCTCCAAGCTCATCATTAAGCTCAGGGACCTCAGGCTCAACAGCGCCCTCTGTGATTGGATCCTGAGCTTAATGACAGGCAGATCCCAGGCAGTGTGGATGGGGAACATCACATCCTCCACCTTGACCCTCAACACCAGAGCCCCTCAGGGTTGTGTGCTCGGCCCTCTCCTCTACTCCCTGTTCTCGCACAGCTGCGTGGCCACACACAGCTCCAACACCATCATCAAGTTTGCTGACGACACGACCGTCAGCAAACTCCTGTGGAGAGAGTCAGCAGCTTCAGGTTCCTCGGAGTAAACATCAGTGAGGACCTGACATGGACACATCACACCAGGGTCATATCCAAGACGGCTTGACAGCGGCTCTTCTTCGTCCGCAGGCTGCAGAAGTTCAACATGGACTCCAGGATACTCTGCAACTTCTATAGGTGCACCATCGAGAGTATCCTGACTGGCTGCATCACCGCCTGGTATGGCAGTTGCACCGCCCTCAACCGTAAGACTCTACAGAGGGTGGTGAAAACTGCTCAGCACATCACCAGGACGGAGCTGCCATCCATGGAGGACCTCTACACCCAGCGGTGTAGGAAGAAGGCCGGTAGGATATTAAAGGACCCCCATCACCCCAGCAACAATCTGTTCTGTCTGCTGCCGTCTGGCAGACGGTATCAGCAGCATCTGGACCAAGACTACCAGACTCAGGGACAGTTTTATACCACAGGCTATAAGACTGCTGAACTCCTGAGCTCTGTGAATGTCTACTCACATCTGTTTATAGTACACACTACATATACATATATATATATATATTTATATATTATACATATCTGTTATACGTTATATATGCATCTGTCCATACCTCCTCATTCAACAGTGTAAAGTATTTAAATAATGTCAATTTTTCTACTTAATATGTATATATTTTACATCCTTATTGTTGTTATTTTATATACTTTCTTGTCTAATTTTTGCACTATTTTATTTATCTTATTTGCACCATGTATGTTGAGTTGTTGGAGGAGCATGGGATATAAGATTTTCATTGCCAACATATACGTTGTATCTGCTGTGCATATGACCAATAAAACCTTTGAAACAATATATTTCTTTTCAACTGTTGATATGTATATATTTACTGTTTATGTTTATTTTTAAGCCTGTCAACATGATGCTGCTGTGGCAACAACATTTCCAAAATTGGGATGAATATAGTATATTGATTATAATCTAAATACAAAGGGAAAATCATTTTTTTCTTCTGGTGTTTGACAGTATTTTCTGATTTACTTTTTGATGAAGTGATACTCAAAGATATTCAAAACTTCCTCTGTACGAATATTTGACTCTAATATGTAAAAACAAATCAACAAGATTTGTTGTGGCCCTAAACATAACATTTCAGAAAACTTGTGTTGTATTTTTTAAAAACTTTTAGTTAAGAGTATCTATGATACGGTAATAGGCTAATGTCAGATCAAGTCTGCTTTAAACTAACCAATAATTAAAGCACTGTTTGATGTCTAACAGACTCCATTGAATCAGAATATATAGTGCATAATATATTTCCCTATTTAAAAAAAAAAGAGATAAAATTGTGATTATTTAGTTTTGTGATCTAAACTGTAAAAGCTATTTTTAGATATCAAAATACGTCCGTTCCAGATAAGTCAACAGACCAACAAGGACACATGTTGTGGCATATTTCCTCTATTATATTATATTATATTTATTTATATAGCACCTTTCAACACAAAGAAAATCAAAGTGCTTTACAAAAAAGAAACACATTAAGAGCTTTAAGAAACGCATAAACAAATGGCATTTACAAATAGTCATTAAAAAGCAAACCGATTAAAAAACATGTATAACACAGGTATAAAATATATGAATAAAATGTACAGTGCAGTGTTATAAAATAATAGTTCAAGTAAAAGCAGCGGCAAAAAGAAATGTTTTCAGCCTGGATTTAAAAGTAGTACGAGTTGCAGCGGTCCTGCAGGGTTCTGGGAGTTTGTTCCAGATATTTGGAGCATAATAACTGAATTCTGCTTCTCCTTGTTTAGTTCTAATTCTGGGGACAGAAAGCTGACCCATTCCAGAAGACCTGAGAGTTCTGGATGATTCAGAATGTAGCAGGAGATCAGAAATGTATTTTGGGCCTAAACCATTCAATGCTTTATAAACCAGCAGCAGAAATTTGAAATCAGTTCTCTGACAGACAGGAAGCCAATGTAAAGACCTCAGAACTGGAGTGATGTGATCCACTCTCTCAGTGTAAAGACTTCAGAACTGGAGTGATGTGATCCACTCTCTGTGTGTAAAGACCTCAGAACTGGAGTGATGTGATCCACTCTCTCATTGTAAAGACCTCAGAACTGGAGTGATGTGATCCACTCTCTCAGTGTAAAGACCTCAGAACTGGAGTGATGTGATCCACTCTCTCAGTGTAAAGACTTCAGAACTGGAGTGATGTGATCCACTCTCTGTGTGTAAAGACCTCAGAACTGGAGTGATGTGATCCACTCTCTCAGTGTAAAGACCTCAGAACTGGAGTGATGTGATCCACTCTCTGTGTAAAGACCTCAGAACTGGAGTGATGTGATCCACTCTCTGTGTAAAGACCTCAGAACTGGAGTGATGTGATCCACTCTCTGTGTAAAGACCTCAGAACTGGAGTGATGTGATCCACTCTCTCAGTGTAAAGACCTCAGAACTGGAGTGATGTGATCCACTCTCTCAGTGTAAAGACCTCAGAACTGGAGTGATGTGATCCACTCTCTCAGTGTAAAGACTTCAGAACTGGAGTGATGTGATCCACTCTCTCAGTGTAAAGACTTCAGAACTGGAGTGATGTGATCCACTCTCTGTGTAAAGACCTCAGAACTGGAGTGATGTGATCCACTCTCTCAGTGTAAAGACTTCAGAACTGGAGTGATGTGATCCACTCTCTCAGTGTAAAGACTTCAGAACTGGAGTGATGTGATCCACTCTCTCAGTGTAAAGACCTCAGAACTGGAGTGATGTGATCCACTCTCTGTGTAAAGACTTCAGAACTGGAGTGATGTGATCCACTCTCTCAGTGTAAAGACTTCAGAACTGGAGTGATGTGATCCACTCTCTCAGTGTAAAGACTTCAGAACTGGAGTGATGTGATCCACTCTCTCAGTGTAAAGACCTCAGAACTGGAGTGATGTGATCCACTCTCTGTGTAAAGACTTCAGAACTGGAGTGATGTGATCCACTCTCTTAGTGTTAGTGAGGCCTCGAGCCGCAGTGTTCTGAATCAGCTGCAGCTTTCTAATGGATTTCTTAGTGAGACCTGTAAAGACACCTTTACAGTAGTCCAGTCTACTGAAGATAAAAGCATGGACAGGTTTTTCTAGATCCTGCTGTGACATTAGTCCTTTAATTCTAGAGATGTTCTTCAGGTGATAGTAGGCGGACTTAGTAACTGTTTTAATGTGACTGTTGAAGTTCAGGTCAGAGTCCAGGACTACACGTTCTGGCGTTAGCTGTTGTTTTGAACATCGCTGACTGAAGCTCAAAAATGACTTTTTGTCTCTCTCCTTTCCAAGGAGGAACAAATCCACATAGTCTCTTGTAACATTGGTCTCTCTCTCTCACACACACACACACACACACACACACACACACACACACACACACACACACACACACACACACACACACACACACACACACACACACACACACACACACATTGAATGTTCCATGCTCCTGTCTGCCCTGTATGCTTCTGTGCTGGCTGTATGACAGAATGTGTTAATGTTTCAAATTTACTAATGTCTGACCACTGAAACTTTTCATGTATGATGGCACTGAGATGCTCAACAATAGTAATAATAATTCCATTGCAGAATATTTTTGGGCAGAAGATAATTGTCTTACACATTTTATTCTAGCTTCTGTGATCTGTGTGATGATCCCTGTGTTCCTGACGAATAATACATTTTACTTGACAAGCACATTTTGTGCAAGAAGTGAACCACTGAAGAACCATAATGTGATACATATTAAAATACTGTATATTATAAGATAAGATATGATTTAACATTAAGATGAAAAATAAAACCCACATGAAATTTTTACTGAAAATGGGATGAAAACCATTAGATAAACTGTAATGCATATAATTCATAAAATAAAATGGAAATAATAAAACATAGAAAAGCAAAGTAAAAAAAAAAAAAGCATAACATAACCTCAAATGCAGTAAAATAATAAGTGTGAATATTGGTGTTATGGCCCCTACAAAATGACAAATCAGAACAATATGACTTGCAAATTATTGCAAACCTTTTTTATTAGCAGTTGAGCACACATCTTTTTTCTTTGTCATTTTCTGAACTTCTGCGCTTCAGCCACTAGAGGACACGGTCTGACCAATTATCTCTTCAGGCCAGACACTCTGATGTGTAGGTATTAAAGTTGTGCACAGCATGGAGTTTTAGTTATGAGATAACACTGGCCAGAGCTGTAGAAAGCCTCCTGTGACTGTAGGTCTGCGTCTCACAAAGCTTGTGTTTAATGAAATATACACACACGGAGCCCCCGCCAGAGGGTCAGCAGCTGCAGCAAGACCTCCGAACAACAAAAAGCAACAACATGACAAGCTGTCACAGTTCTTGCTGTGAAAACCGAGGTCTGACAGGAAGGACCAGAAAAAGTGTTTCTTACAGGTGTGAGGAATCTCTTCTTCGGGGGGGATATACCAAAACAATGGTTTACTTGCTGATACTATTGCATGGTTGTGGACTGCTTTACATTTAATTTAGTGTCATGTTCAGATTATCAATCAATGGGCCCCTGGGCACAGACATGCTAAAGGCCCCACACCATGTCCTGCACAGGAGCAAGACACACAGACTTTATGGTCTTTCTTTGTCTCTCTGTAGACTTCACAGATCTCTTTGAGGTGTTGTGTCTCTGTGAAGTTGTTATGGTCGTTCTATAGTTAATTTTGTGATTGTTTTGCCTCTTTTTGTTGTGGTTTTGCTTCTCTTATTGGTTGTTTTGTGTCTCCTGTAGTTTGCTCCGTGTAATGTTGTAGTCATTGTATTGTCTCTAGGTAGTCTTTTTTGTCATTTTGGGTCTATTTGAGGTTGTTTTATATCTCTTTGTAGTTCTTTTTTTCTCTTTGAAGTTATTTTGTATCTGTTTGTGGATGTTTTGTGTCTCTTTGCTTTGTGTCTTGTTAGTGTCAATTTCTTACTCTTTGTAGTTTGTTTGTGTCTCTTCTTTTTTTTTTTATTCATTCATGGTTATTTTCAGTCTCTTCAAAGTTGTTTTGTGACTCTTTGTGTCACTATTTGTGTTGTTTAGACTCTTTGAAGTAGTTTTGTGTTTTTTCTGTAGTTGATTTGCTCCATTTTGTAGTCTTTTTGTGTGTCCTGAAAAGTCTCTGAAATCTCTCTCCATTTCAGGTTCTCCAACTCAGCAAAGTGCCATGGCATTATAGTCACAGTGTTTGAAGAGAGAGGCTTTATACAAATGTGTTGCACATAGTTTTATTGAACATGTGCGAACATTACTGCTCTGTCATACTGATCACACATTTACATCCAGAAGTACTCAGATCTTGTACTTGAGTAAAAGTAGAAGTACCAGAGTGTAGGAATACTCTGTCACAGTAAAAGTATTCTAAATGTTCCTCCAGTAAAAGTAGAAAGTACTCTCATCTAAATGTACTTAAAGTAGCGACAGTAAAAGTAGTCATTGTTTGATTGGTCCATTTCAGAATAATATCTCTGATATGTTTTATAATGATTGATCATTAAAGTGTTCTCAGAGCTGGTAAAGGTGCAGCTAGTTTGAATGGCTTTGTATACTGCAGGGTAGCTGCTGAATTTACTCCAGGTGAACTAAAGTCTGATTTAAGGGCTGATTATATTTACCATCATTAATCCAGATCTGTAAAGTGACTGAAGGGATTAAATACATGTAATGGAGTAAAAGCACACCATTTACCTCTGAACTGTAGTGGAGTAAAAGTACACAGTTTACTTTTTAATTATAGTGGAGTAGAAATTATAGTTAAGTACAGTACTTGATTAAATGTACTTTACATCACTGTTTACATCTATAATCCCCCCCACCGACCCCACCCACGCACACACACACACACACACACACACACACACACACACACACACACACACACACACACACACACACACACACACACACACACACACACACACACACACACACACACACACACACACACACAAACACACACCCGCGAGAGCGATAAAAACGGTAATAACAAACACAATTAAAAGAAATTAAATAAAAGGAAATGTTAAAAAGAAAAAACAAACATACAAATCTTAATAAATGGTTATCATTGGCACACAGCAATAGTAGCAATTGTGATATATATATTATTTTTCAGAATAAGTAAACACACAAGGGCCCTGAGATAGCTTTCACAAATATGTTACAATTTAGCTATGCTAACAACCAGTTAAAGCGGCCCACATCCTTTCCAAAAATAAAGTGGAGACACATTTTAAAGCACTTTTACTCTGACCACTCTGTCTGCAGACAGAAAGCAACCCCTTCACAGCAGAGCAGGACATTAGTGCTTCCTCTTTAACATTATATACATCCTCATAAGTAAAGGTTGCTCTTTCCTTATCAAGTAAGAGATGTGTTGGGCACCCCTATATGCCTTGCTTTAATACAGGTATATCCATTCTTCGATGCATTGCGTTTGTGGTCAAGTGTGTGCACGTTTTGTAAATCAGTTTTATTTTTGGTTATTTGGTACCTGATGGTAAATGTAAAAAGAATTGAAGACCATTCTCAGGTTGCCAAATAGCAATTTATTCCTTCCAAGAGGCTTCATACACAAAAATAAACCTAATTTTTACAGATATAAACAGAAACAACCAATAAAAAACACTACCACTTACAGAGCAATGCCTTGCACACAGCAGGGTACCGATGTTATTGACATTAAACTATATAATCATAACTACATATTTATTTTTTCTTACATACATTCACTTAAGGGGAGACACACAGGGTTATAGGGTAAAAGTGTCAGCTTTTAGACATTACAATAAAAACTTCACCTAGCTGACAACCATAATTACCTGTTCAAATCTGGTAAGTTTGGTTGGCCAAATGTATGTCATAAATACAGCATATCAGAATCAGAAATACTTTATTTATCCCAAACTGGGATTTTTTCCCCCCGTTACAGCAGCAAAATACAATATGAAGCATAACTAATAATTAGAAATAAAAATAAGAAATATACAGATGTACAAATAGTGCAAAGAAATGGAATATTAAATCAAATATAAATGTAAAATGTTGAGTGTAAAGTGTAAAAGTGTGCATGTTAAGTCCAGTTCACAAGAGAGGCTACAGAGCAGTGAGTTGTCTGCAGCCAGAGGGGAATTATTGTACAGAGTTATTGCAGTGGGCAGGAATGTTCTCCTGTATCTGTCCTTGTGAAAGCGGAGCTGGAGCAGTCTGTTGGAGAAGGAGTTATCCATGATAGACAGTTTGTTGAGAGTCCTACTCACAGCTTCAAAAGGGTGTAGGTGATGCGGATGACAGAGCCAGCTTTCCTGATCAGTTTATTGATTCTGTTGGTGTCACAAGCTCTGATGCTGCCCCCTCTACAGACGGCAGCAGAGAAGAGTGCACTAGCAACAACTCACTGGAAGAAGATCTCCAACATCTTGCTGCACACGTTGAAGGATCTCAGCTTCCTCAGGAAATAGAGTCGGCTCATCCCCTTCTTGTACACAGCGTCAGTGTTGGCCCTACAGTTCAGTCCGTTTTCAAGATGTTGTCTATATATGAGCCAAACGGCGTAAAGATTTACTGCAAACATAACTTTTTTTATATAAATACATTGCATTATATTTTATTGCTAGTTTATGCTTTTGATCCACCACAAATTAAATAAATACTTTTTAAGATTCTCCAATTAATTGCTTTTTAATCACATGATGGCATTATGTGCATTATTTGCAGTCTTGATCACGCTCTTTTCACATGGCATGCATTAATCACCTTACATTATCATGACCTGCACTGTCAATCATCTAACACTGCATTATTTGCACACACTCTGTATCTAAAGATTGTTTTCTGTAGTTCTGGTCGCCACTCTATCAGTTTACTATTGCCAATTCCTAGGTGTATCTTTGTTTTGAATTGTTCTTTAAGCAACAGGATACCTATGTTAGATCAATAATTCAATTCACAGTAGTCAAAGTCAAGTCAAGTCAAAGTCAAGTCAAAGTCAAAGTCAAGTCAAAGTCAAAGTCCACTTTATTGTCAAAGTTTCCACATGTGTTATACATACAGAAAATTGAAATACCGTTTCTGGCGGTCCCACAGTGTGAATATAAACAAGAACATATAACATAAAAAGATAAGAGCGTAGAAAAAAAAAAAGAAAGGGGGGGGGGGTAAAAAGGGGGTATGCAAAAAAAACCTAAGTAATATATACATATGTTAGACACCATCAACACAGTTTGACGGTAGTGCAAGTAGTGCTTAAAAATGATTAAAAACGATTGAACTGTGATATGTCCCTTTCATATGTATTAAACTGACAAACAGTATGTACAGAAGTGTAGAAGATCTCAAACTCCAACAGCCCCAATATGTCAGTAAACTGCAGCCAACATGCTGTGTTATATGAACCAATATTGATAATAAAATAGTTTATATTTTATGTTTTTAGTACATAGCTGGTAATACTGATGTACTTTAACTCAGTGCTAGATATTTACTCTGTACTGTACTTGAGTATGTTCACTTGTTGCTCTTTGTACTTCAACTAGACTCTGTCTCTGAGGCAAGTGTTATTTTTTTTACTCCACTACATTTATTTGATGGCTACAGTTGATGTGCTGATTTAAATTTCCAATTTAAGATCAGCTTATATAACGTGATGTAAAACAAACTACCCAACAGTTTATAAAGGAGTTTAGAAAAGCAGGCTACACAATTAAAATGTAGCTTACATTTTGTAACTATAATTGTCCAATAAAACGCTCAAGTTTACCAGTTAATTTTTTTATAATGGTGCAAGATTCACTACTATTGGCCTAAACTATCACTTCACATGATTTTGAAGTGTGTTATTAATATGTTTACTTGAGGAAGGGAATTTAAGTACTTCATAAACCTTTTAATATCAGTAGAGATTTAGTTTTTGTGTGTATATGTATTGTTTATTTAGCTTGCTTTAAAACAGCATGCATGTAATTTGGATTATATCAGATTTAAAGTCATATTGTATATATATTGTTATTATTGCTAACATTTCAAGTTTGACATTTATTTTCAGTGGTTTCACTTTACTTTAGGTTTCAAGGTTCAAAGGTTTTATTGGTCATATGCACAGCATACACAACGTATATGTTGGCAATGAAAATCTTATGTCCCATGCTCCTCCAACAACTCAACATACATGGTGCAAATAAGATAAATAAAATAGTGCAAAAAGAGAGAAGAATATTTACAATAACAACAATAAAGATTTGAGGATGTGAAATATATACATATGTGGAATACATTGAAAGTATTTAAATACTTTACACTGTTGAATGAGGAGGTATGGACAGATGCATATATTACGTATAACAGATGTGTATAATATATATATACATATATATATATATGTATATATATATATACATATATATGTATATATATATATATATATATACATATATATATATATATATATGTATATATATATATATATGTATATATATATATATATATATACATATATATATATATATATATATATATATATATATGTATATATATATATATATATATATATATATATATATATACACACATACATATATATGTATATATATATATGTATGTGTGTGTACTATAAACAGATGTGAGTAGACATTCACAGAGCTCAGGAGTTCAGCAGTCTTATAGCCTGTGGTATAAAACCGTCCCTGAGTCTGGTGGTCTTGGTCCGGATGCTGCGGTACCGTCTGCCAGACGGCAGCAGACAGAACAGATTGTTGCTGGGGTGATGGGGGTCCTTTAATATCCTATCGGCCTTCTTCCTACACTGCTGGGTGTAGAGGTCCTCCATGGATGGCAACTCCGTCCTGGTGATGTGCTGAGCAGTTTTCACCACCCTCTGTAGAGTCTTATGGTTGAGGGCGGTGCAACTGCCATACCAGGCGGTGATGCAGCCAGTCAGGATACTCTCGATGGTGCACCTGTAGAAGTTGCAGAGTATCCTGGAGTCCATGCTGAGTCAGGGAGGGAGGAGGTGATAAAAGTTTTGACTAACCACTCAAAGCACTTCATGATGATGAAGGTGAGGTGAGATGGGTTTTATGCTCCATCTGATGACATTTTAACACATTGCCTGTATCTTGGTTCTCTGTTTTCTATTTGCTTTTGATTTCTGATAGCAATTCCCCACCACCCCAAAAAAAAAAAATCTTTATATACAACAATAAGGTATCATAACAATTGTCATAAAAAAACTTTAAAAAACTGACTTTGTACAAGGCAAAAGAATCCAAGATCCATTTTATTTATTTATGTTATTTATATATACATTTCATTTGTTCACTAACCTTTTACAATAACGCTAATTATGTATTGTTGTACGATGGATGTGTACCTATTTTACTATATTAAAATGTGCTTACCTCTTTATTTAATATGATATTCATGTGTACATTAAAGGCGAAAGATGTATAAACAGCTTCATCTTATACTATAGTTGATACTTTATTATATATTTTTATTTACATTCTTTATTTTGTATTCATGTTTATCCTTGCTTTAACTCTTACCTGTGATACCCTTTATATTATTCCTGTTGCTGCTAAAACACCTGAATTTCCCCACAGGGATGAATAAATGTTTATGTTATTACATTTATTTGTCTGTACTTTCGTACTCATTGCCCTGGCCAATTGTTTGTGAACGCCTAAAGAACAGCATGTTTTTTCATTGAATATGTATTATGCAAGCCCTTCCATAATTCTGGGAATTGCTTTGGTTATAAGTATCATTAGGATTCGGTCGCTAGAGGGCGCACTGCATGTTTACATCAAATCCAGTGTAAAAGTGTCTCTTTCTCTCTGAGTATCACTTTGATTCAGTTTGATTCACTCTCTCTGACAGTGGGCTTTTTCCTGCTACAAATGTGTCGATGAACGATCATTGGAAGTTAAAGCCTCTCAGCGGGGATCCCTTTGTTATTCAGTGAATGAGAGACTCCGTGCTGCATCCTCTCGCCACGGGCTGATCACGTTGTCCGTCAGCCAATCAGAAGCGGCGAAGATGCTCGGCAGCGCTATAAAGCAGCGTGGAAGCAGTGAGGGAAGCAGGAATGAAAAACAATAGAGACCTTCACAAAGACCACGCATCCACAGGCTCTGATCGTCTTTTGATATTTTCCTACACTTAACCCAAGGTAAGGGCTTTCTGATGCTTCCTGATTCACACTCTGTAAGGCTGCTGGATCTGTGCCGAGGACATATTGTTTTCTTTTTGCACGCTGCTGAAACTTTCCCTTTGTTTCTACCTGTTATGTCATGTTACGATATTGACTGAAATCAATCATACATGCTGTGTAGTGTAGGCTTGTGTTTAAGTTGATTACCCTGTCTCATGAGCATTGAAAAAAAGAAGAAGAGAGGAATATAAAATAAGACTGACTCGATGGTGCATTTTTATAATAGGGCATCATTATTCTTCCTTGTCAGTGACATGCAGTACAATTTCTGGGTCAAAGTGCCTTTTCCATGACCTCCTCTCTGGTTGTACATGGTGTACTCTGTGATAGTGGCGCCCCTGTGTTTGGCTTATGCTCTGTTCTCTTTACTCTGTAGGATTTGGTCAAGAAAATGGCCACCTCAACAAGTTCAAAATTGAACAAAGCTGTTAAACAGCAGTACATGGACCTCCCTCAGGGGGACAAGGTCCAAGCAATGTACATATGGATTGATGGTTCTGGAGAGGGACTACGATGCAAGACAAGAACTTTGGATTCGGAACCCAAGACGATAGAGGGTAAGCTCAAGCATCCGATATGATCAATACAACCCATAATCAAACATATTTTTCAGGTACTGATTTCAGTTTTTTTCTGTGGTAGAACTTCCAGAGTGGAACTTTGATGGCTCCAGCACTTTCCAGTCAGAGGGCTCCAACAGTGACATGTTCCTGATCCCCGCCGCCATGTTCAGGGACCCGTTCAGGAGAGACCCCAACAAGCTGGTGCTCTGCGAGGTGCTCAAGTACAACCGCAAGCCGGCAGGTAAGCAGATCAGAACAAGACTGGGTGTGGTTGTAGTTCAAGCTTCCTTGTGTTTATCCTAAATAGTTGTTTTTCCAACAGAGACCAATCTGCGCAATACCTGTAAACAGATCATGAGCATGGTTGACAATAACCACCCGTGGTTTGGTATGGAGCAGGAGTACACTCTCCTAGGTACGGACGGACATCCCTTCGGTTGGCCCTCCAACGGCTTCCCAGGTCCACAAGGTGAGTACTGCTCTCTAGTTAGTCTCGTTGTTTATTGAAGTATAATACGTTGGTGATCTTTAACATTTAGTTTCCCTCCACCTGATCAGGGCCTTATTACTGTGGAGTGGGAGCAGATAAGGCATACGGGCGAGACGTCGTGGAGGCGCACTACAGAGCCTGTTTGTACGCCGGGGTCGACATCTGTGGCACCAATGCTGAAGTCATGCCAGCTCAGGTATTTCCCTTTTGTCTTGGTCTTTTTCTGTTTGCCACTTTTATACTACTATCAGTCATTAATGTTGTCATGGTTGTGCTTCAGTGGGAGTTCCAGGTCGGGCCATGTGAAGGTATCAACATGGGGGATCATCTATGGATCGCTCGCTTCATCCTCCACAGAGTGTGTGAGGACTTTGGCGTGGTGGTCTCCTTTGACCCCAAACCAATCACAGGGAACTGGAACGGCGCTGGCTGCCACACCAACTTCAGCACAAAGGAGATGCGTGAGGAGGGCGGACTAAAGTAAGTATTTGGATTCTAGAGTCTTAAATAACAGCTGTGAATCTGAGCGTGTTTCTAATTCCCTTTTTTCTTGACAGAATCATTGAGGAGTCGATCGATAGGTTGGCGAAGAGACACCAGTATCATATCCGTGCCTACGACCCTAAAGGAGGGCTCGACAATGCCAGGCGCCTCACCGGACGCCACGAAACCTCGAGCATTGATGAGTTCTCGGCAGGTGTTGCCAACCGTGGCGCCAGCATCCGCATCCCTCGCGCCGTAGGGCAGGATAAGAAAGGTTACTTCGAGGATCGCCGTCCGTCAGCCAACTGCGACCCGTACATCGTCACAGAGGCTCTGGTGCGCACGTGTTTACTCAAAGAAGAGGGAGAGGAGCCCACAGATTACAGAAAATGAACAATGTCAATACCAGTACTGTATTTAGCCATGTCTATTCAAGAGTTTATAGCTTGATCTTTACCACGTTTTTACTCAACAGTTGAAATAATTAGAGGTATTGTTTATGGGTTTAGTTTTATGCAACACTGCCAAGACATTTTGTCATGGCAGCTAATAACGTGTATAGAATTACATTATTGTTATGTGTTTAAGTTGTACTAATGAAAAACTGTTGATGTGCAGCAGGGTTTTTGCTGTATATCTTGTTACTGTCCCAAAGGATCCCAAAGGCATTTGAATGTTTTAGCAGTCTTACCGGCCTCTGTCGCAACGGTGGTTTCCTCATGTTGTCGTTAGATGTGGTCAAAATGTAATCTACTTTTTTTTTTTTTATAATGCTGTGTTTTTCACTTGCAAATGTCAAAAAAATAAACACTAACAATCTGTAGTTCTGACTCCAGCTTGATCCAACGTGTATTGTCTTCTGCTTCAAGTTAAGTTCTGACACCAGCCTGTGTCACATGCAGACTCACAGCTGATACGAATCTCTGAAATGTGACCGATGTTAAGGGAATATGCACTGTAACCTTTGACAAACTGGTAAATTAAGACTCGGGTACATCCACATCCTCCTCACTGAAGCATCTGAACATAGAGCAGTGACGTTAAGAGTTTTGACACATTTTGTTATTCACTGAAGGTGGTGACAACATGCAGGGAAGATTGGCTCAATACCCAATATAACATTTGGCTTGTCTGTGTTGTAAATATACTATCTTTATCTCTACATAAAGTCTGTCCATCCTGGGAGAGAGGTCCTCCTCTCTTGCTTCCACAAGGTTTTTTCCTGTGTTTCCCCCTTAATTGTGGGATATCTATGGAGTTTTTTTCGTATGCTGCACCAATCTAAGGACCGATGTGGTCATATGCTGTACACACTGTACAGCCCCATGCGGCAAGTGTGTAATTTTTTATATTAGTCTATATAAAAAAGATGTTTTCCACACACAAAAGGGAAACTGGTTATTTAATTATAACGTAAGGTTTATAATTTATTAAAAAAACGGCACGTGTTCTGTACTGAATCCCTAAACTGTATACTCCTTTAAAACTAGTCACAATGTCATTTCGGAAAAATACTGTGGATTTTCAGGAAAACTTGGAAAGGGAAAATGTTGGAACGAGACCAATAATTCTTCACATCCGTTAACTTTGCAGGATGGGGCCCTTGGTCATGGTGGAGGTCTGTCCTCTATGAATGCCCTCCAGCTTTTTGTTCTACCTTACACTGTCTGATTCACTGTTGTTCCAGCTTCTGGTTGATCTTTATTCATGCTCTGTTAAACATGTCATATCATGCCTCTCATTACGGAACAATGGCAGCAAAGTCGATTTTGAAAACATGCTGATTACTGGGACGGCACAGCCTGTGCTCATTGTGGTGAGGGTGACTCATCACGCTAAGTTGTTTTTCTTGTCAGAATCATAATTGGATGAATTTTATTGTTAGGATTTTTTCTTTGGTTTTTCTGCTTTAATCTGAGAGACAGAAAAAGGCAGGACATGCAGCAAAGGGTTCTTTCCATTAAAAGCAAAAGTCAAAAAGACCAAACCTTTTTTTTAAAGTAAAATTCAATCAATGTTGCATTCCTGCTTCTCATTTCAAATCATGCTAACTATTTAAATGCATGTTCCTTCCTTCCAGGCACTATTGGTTTCCATTTAGTTTATGCTAGCATGACAATCAATTTGCAAAGAAGTCAAAACTTGTTTGAGTTTAGTAAATCGTCTCAGTAAAGTTGTTCCTGCTTTAAATACTTATAATGCTGCATTGTTTCTATGAAAGTCGGTACAAGAACAACGTTTAGATTGCACCAGAGTGGAAAAAAATATACATTTACGTTTAATAAATGTATGTCTGAGTGATCTATTTTTATCATTTAGACATTTAGCCTAAATTTAACATGAGTCAGCATTTGCATTTGAGAGGTTATTTCAGGGTAAGGCCATGAACTGGGAGCAGGGTGTCAGTGGGGTGACCAATTGGTGAGAGACTCTGCAGTAAAAGTGTTGTCTCACGCTCTGTCTCCTCCACAGCCATGTTGTCCCAGGTGTCCTTGAGTGAGACCTTGCACCTCTAATCGCAAAAACTACCCCAACAATGTTATTTTTTATTCTTTTAGGAAATCAAGTTCATTTTTTGCCACAGAAAGAACATTACAGTACAGTAAATCTATATTATAAATAAATGCATGTTATAGAGAAAATAAAAATAACATTCAATCCATGTTTTTTATTCAAGAAATGTTATATTAAAGCTTTTGTGCAAGCTTTAAACTGACTATACATGGTGTGTTAGACCAATGGAAAGCCCACAGTGTGATGTACACCAGGACTCACATAGACTGCATGCATTGTGTTTGTAATGAAGGCCTCAGTGTTCAGACACAAACGTAATGATTTTCCAGTCTCTTAAATATCAGGTAATAAAAGGTCAAACTAGATAGCAAAGGTGATTCACACATAGTATTAAGGTAAATAATCAAATCTTTATGTCCCCAGTGGTAATTTCATGCCTGATTTACTTGTTTACCTGTACAGATTATTCCAGTACCAAGATCATACGGTGCTATGCCCTATTGAAGCTTGTGTTAAACAAAATCCTGTGGCATTGCAGGTGCTGACAAGGTTAGGTTACCTTTTCCCTTTATTCAGTGAATGAATCAGATGTAGGTGTCTCTGGTGTTGAAGAAAATCAAATGAATGTCTCCTGTTTGGCTTCACATAGAGGACTTTGATCAGGTGAGGTTTAGAGTAGCATTTAGAGCAGTAGTACATGAGGATAAAGTACTTCACACCTCTACTGGGGACTCGTATTTCTTGCATTTAATGTTCCTTTCTTATAATTTTGTTCATATTCTATTGTGTTTTTCTTCTATTCTACATTTCTTGGCTTTAACGGTCATTTTTTTCTTTTTTAACTCTTACCATAATTATGTTAAGGAGCAAATTCCTTGTATGTGAGCACCTCGGCCATATTCTGATACTATTATACTGTAGCTGAAACGGTCTGCAAAAAGAAAGATTTTATGTGGCTCTGTTTTAGTTATGTGCAAAGTGTGGACATCCAAACCTTTTTTGATTATTTCCATGAAGGATTTAAATTCAAAATAGTTTTAGCGTAGCTCTTTATTATCTTTTTCTGGATTTAGCCTGGATCCATAACCCTGAATTGCAGCACATGTGGTGGCATTTGCTCGCAGTGACGTTTTTGACCGGAGTCTGAGAGCACACCAAATTCAATTTGCCCCGGAATTCATTCAGAAGGAAGTCCAAATCAAATTGCATGGGCCTCTTTAAATCATCTCCACATGCCGGCTCTGGAAATGTCCTTGCATGTAAATGCAACTTGCAAAGAGACAATTCAGGGGCATATATTTTAATATTTGAAAACATATATACAGTATATCCTTTAGTTAAGTGAAATTGCTGGTAACAGACAGAGAGCTCAAATACTCCACTACAACTACAAATCATTCATTCAAAACGTTACTTAACTAAAAGCATGTAAACATTGAGAGGGAAATGCACTTTAAGTAAAAGTACCTAATACGCAATATGATTATCGCGGTCAGTTTTATGCTATCCTGTTTTAGGATTAATATTACTGCTGCATTCACGTCTATGTTGCATTTTGCTGCTGAAGATGTAGATGTTTATCTCCTATAGTAGCTTAATCTACAGCAGTGCATCATATGATGTTGTAGATGTTTATGGTGGTGCCCATATAAACTCCTTTATATACTGTTGGCCAGTTTAATCTACAGCAATGCATCACGTTTTATAACATCAACATATGTTTGTAGCTTTGAGAAACAGGTATTTCTAAAATCACAAGTTTCCCAGATAAAACAGTCCTGTTTTCAGCTTTGTGACAATGCATTTTCCAGCTGATCCAAAAGGCTTTTTAAAGGGTTTATTAGCTTAATAAGTAAGATAATTAAAATAAAGGAACACTTTTTCCTTCGGTTCATTTACATGCAGCATCAACACATACTTATGTATTATAACTAACTAAAGCTGTAAAGAGTACAACATATTTTGTGTCCGATCCGACAAACAAAGAAAGAAAAGTCACTTTTCTGCAAAAAAGTCACTTATAGTATAATATAAGTCCTTATCATGTGTACATTTCGTCCAGAATATTTAAGCTTGCATAACCTAGTGAAATGTCCCCACCCCCCCATGTTATCTGAGCCCATTGTACAGTCTGTACAGAGGGATGTGGAAGTGTGTGAATACAACACTTTGGAAACACTATGAGGATAAACGTTGATATTTACGACCAGATAACCCAGCCAGATAAAGTGAACAAAAAGGAAGCCTCATGAGGAAAACCATAATGCCTTGATCTTCGTTTCCATGGCAGCCAGAGTCTAAACCCTCGGACAATCTGGTGTGTGGAAGAGAGGCGGGGGTGGGGCTCAATGCGAGGCTATTACGTAACAACAGGCAGGTCAGAACAAAGAAGGTAGTTTACAAAATGCAACCGGGGCTTTTTTTGTTTGGTTTAAATGCCCTGAAAAACTAGTATATCTCATAGCAACACATAATCTCACTTTGCCCTTTCCATCAAAACACAGACTATTCATTGTGAATCAAGAGGCGTTTGAATTCAATCCCAGGCTCTTAATCAGATATGGTGAGTGCAAACAGCAAATTAAGCACCATCCTTGGCTGCGTTAGCTCTAATCTCATCACATGAGCAGCCACTGCTCTTCTGAGGCCCTGCAGCCCTAGATACAGCACCACTATTACTGCTGAGAACAGATATGCAGTGTGTTCTGTCCCACCCCTCCCCCGTCCTCCCCTGCAGGCAGCTGTGGGTTTGGGGTTATTTCTTAAAAACTGTTGCACGTTGCCTGCCTGATGGTCGGAAACTTGAGCAGCTGTGAAAGCAGAGCCGCACACTGAGGCAGAGGGGTAAGAACACAGAGATCAGACCACCACGATTGTGACAAACATCATCAAGATCAACAGAGGAGGACATATACATATATATATACAGTTAGGTCCATATATATTTGGACACTGACACAAGTTTTGTTTTTTTACCTGTGTGCTGAAAAATATTCCAATTATAGTTATATAATGGACATTGACATAAAGTGCAGACTCTCAGCTTTCATTTGAGGGTATCCACATTCAGATTGGATGAAGGGTTGAGGAGTTTCAGCTCCTTAACATGTGCCACCCACTTTTAAAAGGGACCAGAAGTAATTGGACAATTGAGTCAAAGGCTAATTCATGGGCAGGTGTGGGCAATTCCTTCGTTATATCATTATCAATTACGCAGATAAAAGGCCTGGAGTTTATTTGAGGTTTGGTGCTTGCATTTGGAAGATTTTGCTGTGAAGACAACATGCGGTCAAAGGTGCTCTCCATGCAGGTGAAACAAGCCATCCTTAAGCTGTGAAAACAGAAAAAAAGAAAGAAAGAAAGCACTGGTGAACTCAGCAACGCAAAAAGACCTGGACGTCCACGGAAGACAACAGTGATGGATGATCGCAGAATCATTTCCATGGTGAAGAGAAACCCCTTCACAACAGCCAACCAAGTGAAAAACACTCTCCAGGAGGAAGGCGTATCAATGTCCAAGTCTACCATAAAGAGAAGATTGCATGAAAGTAAATAAAGAGGGTTCACTGCACGGTGCAAGCCACTCATAAGCCACAAGAATAGAAAGGCTAGATTGGACTTTGCTAAAAAAAAAAACGTCTAAAAAAGCCAGCACAGTTCTGGAAGAACATTCTTTGGACAGATTAAACCAAGATCAACCTCTACCAGAGTTATGACAAGAAAAAAGTATGGAGCAGGCGTGGTACAGCTCATGATCCAAAGCATACCACATCATCTGTAAAACACGACTGAGGCACTGTGATGGCTTGGGCATGCATGGCTGCCAGTGGCACCGGGTCACTAGTGTTTATTGCTGATGTGAGAATGGACAGAAGCAGCCCGAGGAAACCTGAGGTGTTCAGAGACATACTGTCTGCTCAAATCCAGCCAAATGAAGCCAAATTGATTGGGCGGCGTTGATGGACAATGACCCAAAACATACAGCCAAAGCAACCCAGGAGTTTATTAAAGCAAAGAAGTGGAGTATTCTTGAAAGGCCAAGTCAGTCACGTGATCTCAACCCAATTGAGCATGCATTTCACTTGTTAAAGACTAAGCTTCAGACAGAAAGGCCCACAAACAAACAGCAACTGAAAACTGCTGCAGTAAAGGTCTGGCAGAGCATTAAAAAGGAGGAAACCCAGCGTCTGGTGATGTCCATGATTTCAAGACTTCAGGCAGTCATTGCCAGCAGAGAGTTTTCAACCAAGTATTAGAAATGAGCATTTTATTTTCAGTTATTTAATTTGTCCGATTACTTTTGAGCCCCTGAAATGAAAGGATTGTTAAAAAAAATTCTTTAGTTCCTCAAATTTTTATGCAATATTTTGGTTTAAACCACTGAATTAAAGCTGAAAGTCTGCACTTCACCTGCATCTGAAATGTTCCATTTAACATTCATTGTAGTAATGTACAGAACCAAAATTAGAAAAACTTTGTCTCTGTCCAAATATTTATGGACCTAACTGTATATATATATATATTTGTGTGTTTGTTTGTTTGTGATATAAGTTTGCCAGTTTGTTGTTCCAGCAAGTATGCATGTTTCATAATTGTTACGGTTTTGTCAGTGTATTTGAAATGACTAGGTTAGCCACGTTAGCTAGCTAGCTTACAGCAGATCTGCGATCACATTGTTGGAATAAGCTGATAAAACTTTCATTTTAGGTAAGTTTCCAACAACAGTGATATTTGGACAACAAGCGTATGTCAACAAGCGCCCGGGCCCAGCTGTGTGCGTCACTTTTTAGTGTCCCCGTTTCCATTGGGTTTTAAAGTTCTTGCAGCATTTCTATTTGCAGCGTTTTGTTTATGCATATGTTGTCAAGTTGTTGAAGACATTTCTTCATTTGCATGTGTTTTGGTACATTATATGCACATTTGTGGGGTTTATTTTGCATCTTTTTTGAAACTGCATCGTGTTTCTCCAAATGGCAGTGTTTTAGGCTGTTGTAGCGCGTTTGCACTGGTCGGCCACTGTACATTCAGCAACAAAACAGAAAGTATTAGCATGAAAACTCGTCTGAAGTACCAAACGTTAAAAATCTCATTCCACACACAGTTACTGTCCACCCCTGCAGGTCACATGGAAGCACTTGCATGATTAAACATGTCCCAACGGTCATGATGAATCTGACATCAAAGCTCAGATTTGATCAATGATAACATGAAGTACACTTAATATGAAATACTGTCACCACATATATAATGAAACACAGCAAGGTTCAATTTAGGTTTCATCCAAAGTAAGCACAAAAACGTCCTTGTGTGTTTGTGCGTGTCTTATCACTGGCAACACGTGCACCACAGCTGACCCGGGGAGAACAAACATGAGAGTCGATCTGCAGAAAATATCATTGCAACGTTAGAAGTTAGAAGAAAACTTCTTCTGTTTTTATCTTCTGTGTCTGGCCGGCAACACCAGCCAGACACTTCTCTCAATGAGCTTTTCTTTTCTCCTATCCTGTTATGCTAAACTTCCTGGTGTCGGGTTGCAAGAACACAGCTTGGACATAAAGTTCTCTCTTTTTTTTTTTGTTCAATGTATGAAAGGTTGAGTGCATTTTTTCTTTAGGAAACTGTAAGAGACGTTGCAACATAGTCTAAAAATACTTTGCAAAGAAGATACTTTTGTAATGACGTCACCAAACAAACATTTGGTCCTGCAAGATGACCTAATTAGCATTAAACCCCTCTTTACTTATCATTAATTGTTCCACAGTTGATCTAAATGTAATGAAACACCCTCAGTAAGTCACTGCTTACACTTGGGATTGACACGTCGTAAGCAACCTAAAAGAGAGTCATAATTGATTTTATACTTTCTTTCTGGACTGTGTGTTTCATCGCTGCTCTTGATGAGTCTTCACCTCCCCCGCTGTAAACATCCCATCCTGCAGCTTTACAAGCCCCCAGTCTGCAACTCTCAGGAACCATGAAGGCAACACCACCCCCATCATCCAGTCACACAGATAATGGAATTTTACAAAGGTCACACCGGAGAGCACACCGTGAAAAAAGAACTAGAAAGAGCACATGGCACTGAAGGAAAACAGAGAAACCCCTCAATCTGCCGTTCTATGTCTCAGCCTTACATTTTGAGTTTCTTTGTGCAAGAATAAAAAATAAACAACAAAACACAAGTTTTTAGCATACAGTGCTCAATCTATGAGTTAACGCATCCTTAGGTTTTGCAAGCTTTGCAAGTTTTAAAGTAATTCTGTTAAATTTCCCCATTTGTTTTTTACTTCGCAAAAACAAGAGAGCTTCACATGCACTTAAGCATAGAAGTAGGAGTATCAGAATAAAACACAAGTGGTTAAAATTAAACACAAAAAAGAGAACAGCCCTGTTTAACACCAAGGTGATTCAATGGACACAGCTTGAGTTACGTCAGTTCACACCTTTTTTTAAATGCATCACCAGAGATAAGTCCGCCTTTGCTCTCCCTTAAATAAAGACGTACATCATTTCCGAATGCATTGTTGGGGGAGGCAGCTATGGAAATTAAAAGCAGGCAAACAATGTGTCTTGATGATCATTTACACTTGTATTTAGCATTGTTAACTTGTGATTGCCCAGTATGCATAATAAAACCAAGTGTAAACACAGTCGATGTGATTTATAAAACAGCAGATTCAGTCATTTCAATTTTAGTTCCACAGTTTAGAGTCAACCAATACAAATTAACTTTGAGACACCCCACTTCCACATCAAATCTAAAAAGGAAAGCATTTTGGGAAACTACTTGCTTGATGAGAGTTTAGTGACAAGACAGATACTGTACATTCTCATATCGTTCGATTGATCTAAAATTACAGCCAGGGGACTGTAAGCTGAATTAAGCATTAAAACAAACAACTTATGGATCTGCACGCTCTGCACAGTAAATCCAAAGTTGTTATATTGGCACAGAACGAGCAAAAAAAGTCCTCAAAACTTTTGCTTTTGTCCTGTAAAAAGTATATGAGTTATATTGCAGTAAAAGTAAGCTCTAATATTACTGGTAGTGGATTATTTGTTTTCCTTGGGACGTACTGAAGCTGTACGTTTCCCCCTGCATAGCTAAGCTAACCATTCTCATACATGTAGCATCATCTTTAGCAGATCAATAGTGCTATCAATCTTCTCCACAAAACTTGGCAAGAAAGAGAAAAAGCTTGTTTTTTCAAAAGAAACTTTAGAAAATGCTTACAAAAGACTGTTGAAGTGCGTAAACAGAACGCTGGCTCTGTTACAAAATCCATCTTCCAGCCCCTCACAGGTTCCATATTTGTTCGGAAAAGTAAATCTCAAAATCAACCTTTTAATGACTCCTTCATTTTAGCAGTTCCGTCTTTTGGTACTCAACAGCCCCCCTCAGAAACT
Organism: Eleginops maclovinus; assembly: GCF_036324505.1. Taxonomy (NCBI): domain Eukaryota; kingdom Metazoa; phylum Chordata; class Actinopteri; order Perciformes; family Eleginopidae; genus Eleginops; species Eleginops maclovinus. Next base: position 3,401,766 of record NC_086357.1, on the reverse strand, counting down.
TCTGTTCCTCCCAAACTCAGGTAATTACTGAATTGAGGTTTTGGAACAAAATGTATTTTCCCCTCTAGATGAATAAGCTGTTGCAGGTTACTGTAAGTCTTTATAATCATAATCAGATTTTAATTACCTGTCCCCATTCAGAACTCAGGACATTTCCAATCAATGGAAATTAAAATTCATACCAAGAACAATTAGACTCAGACATGTTCCGTCTTGCCTTTAATAGGACCCAAATTAAATATGGTGAATAAAAAGATTGGCATGACCCCTAAGAAGGCAAATAATGAGGTGTGAAAGTACCTGTAATCAAAACAAGTCCAACTGCCTTTCATAAAGAAAGAGGGCATGATTTAAACTGGCTTCTATATATGCGGTACATAGAAAAGTAGTATCATCTGTGACAATAACAGCAGCAAGGTGGCACTTTAAGGAAGGAGACTGCCCTTCTGGATCCCGTAGTTAAAGATCCTACGTTGGCAAACACTTCCCACCACACTGAACCCCTCCTAGCACTCTCACACTCATTTTTATGTCATACTTTTCTTTACTGCCGGGTTCTAGTGCATGGTTTTGGTACAACAGTTTTCTGTACTATATTTAGGCTGTGCATTAGAGTTGTCTGTTCTGCCTCCCTTATGTCTCTCTTTGCTCAGTTTGAGTCTCTCTTTTCTTTGAGTGACATTTAGTAGAAAAAGACCATTAAAATGTTCTACTCCAAATGTCCACAATGCATTGTTTTTAAGCCAAAGAGGAAAATAATTCACAATACAACTTGTGAATGACTAAAAGAACTGAGTTATATTTAAATTAGACTAGGGCAACACAGATGATGTGGTCCTAATGGCTTCATCGGTCTGTGACTTGCAGCACACACTGGCTCAGTTCGCGGCCGAGTGTGAAGCGGCTGGGATGAGGATCAGCACCTCCAAATCTGAGGCCATGGCTCTCAGCAGGAAACCGATGGACTGTCCACTCCAGGTAGGGAACTGACGCCTTACCCCAAGTGAAGGAGTTCAAGTATCTCGGGGTCTTGTTCTCGAGTGAGGGAACAATGGAGCATGAGATGGGCCAGAGAATCGGAGCAGTGGGAGCGGCACTACAGTCGCTTTACCGCACCGTTGTGACGAAAAAAGAGAGCTGAGCCAGAAGGCAATGCTCTCTTCCCACCCTCACTTATGGTCATGAAGGATGGGTCATGACCGAAAGAACGAGATCGCGGATACAAGCAGCCGAAATGGGATTTCTCCGCAGGGTGGCTGGCATCTCCCTTAGGCATAAGGTGAGAAGTTCAGTCATCCGGGAGGGACTCGGAGTAGAACCGCTGCTCCTTCGCGTTGAAAGGAGCCAGTTGAGGTGGTTCGGGCACCTAGTGAGGATGCCACCTGGGCGCATCCCTAGGGAGGTGTTCCAGGCACGTCCAGCTGGGAAAGAGACCCAGGGGTAGACCTAGGACCAGATGGAGGGATTATATCTCTTCGCTGGCATGGGAGCGCCTTGGAATCCTCCAGTCAGAGCTGGTTGATGTAGCCAGGGAAATTAAAGTTTGGGGCTCTCTGCTGGAGCTGTTACCTTCGCAAAACTGACAGATAAGCGGGAGAAGATGGATGGATGGATGGATAGGGCAATACAAAAACATGGTCAAAAGCCATCTATATAGAAAGAACTACTATAATGTTTACACCTTCCTAAAGTCTGCATTGAGAGGTACATTGTAGGCCAACTTATGCAACTGGATGCTTAGCGAAGCAAATCAAACCATACCCACAGAGGGAGGACTTTGTGTTCTGCGGAAAATTCCAAGATCGGGTATGTTCTTGATTAAGGCGGTCTACTTCAGCATGAAATCCAGGTACCACCCCCAAAATGACTCAGCACTTTTGCTGTGCGGTGTGCCAGAGGGTTATATATTTCAATGAGATATTCATTCATGTGCAACTTTCTAGCAAAACATACTCAACTTGTTAAGTAAGTCGATAGGCCTTACTGATGACTAGTATCCTGCTCATTCAAGAGTTCAGTCAGGACCAATAGAAACACTGTAATGATGTGAAGTGACGTTTAGAAAGGAAACCATTGTTTGAACTCAGACTTCTCAAATACAGCATGTTTATGTCTTCTTGTTTATTGCGATCATGAGAGAAAAAGCCCTTTCCTGACGGGGTGTAGGGAAGACACACAAACACCGAGTGAACCAACAAACCACAATCTTTTCTAATCTCCACAGGGAGTTCCGTGGTGATGCTCCTTAAACTTTTTGTTAGTACAGCTTCAGCATCGGGTTCATTTATTGCGTCACTACCAAACACACTTGCGTAACAGCCACCACAGCTCTGTTGTGACAGCTTCCTGGCGACGAACACAAAGACCCGAAGTCATGAACATTTGAACTCCCTCCAACCAACTTCCTATCACTTCAATTACTTTTTTTTTCATCGTAAAAACAAATTGTATAAAAAACATTCATGATTTGAACTCTATATGAAACTCTTCAGAACTGTGTCCGACAACCAACATGTGCACAATGGCACAGTTATATAACTATCTATAACAGATACAATTTTAGAGAATGGCCTTGGTTATAATATTGGGCAACAACTATTTTTATTTTAGCCACATTCTAGAATTCATCTATGATTTCATTTACCTGCAACTGTATTTTTGGTGGTGATATTCATTAACATATTTACATGACACACTATTTCCATATTTCTGAAGGCTTACATAAGGATATTTACTCGCATGTATGTGGTTTTGCTCTGTAGGAAACTTTAAAAAGCTTTTAAAACACGGCTTTGTGGCAGTGATTTAGTAAGTGTCCTGTTTCAATTCTCTTCTGGGAAACTGCACAGGGAGCACTGTCAATTTAATTATGCCATGAGACTCACGAGAACCTCTCAATTACTTTACACATGCGCTGTCTGTCTGTAAAAGAGACAAAAAAAGACAGTAAAAAAGACTTGACTGGATTTGCTCCAATTTGTGATGAACATTTTAGGAAAATGTTTCAGGTTTCAAGGTTTCACGTGGCCTGTTCTTGAGAATAAAAATAGTACTGATTATACTAAAGTACTGTAAGTAACTAAAATGTTGAGGTATTTGTAATTTACATGGATACTTTCATGCTTTTCTGCCATTTAATACTTATTCTCCACACTTTCTACCCCACTAACTGAAATTAATTGCAGATTCAGATTAATAGTACAAAAACAGAACTAACAAGTCAACTATAACGTACTATTCCAAACCAAATGCATTAATTAATGGGGGAGACATTCACAAGGTCCAGCAGAATATTTACCAGCAGCTATAAAGTGAAGAACACTTAAATACATCACTAATTTAATATGTACTTTTTCTAACGGGCCATTCTGCATTACAAGCGCTTATGTTAGTTGGGGTCTATTTTTATTTGGACTCTTTTGTACTTTACCTTTAGTTAACATTTATTTCTACAGTGGTTTTACTATTTTTACCTAAAAGATCTAAGTTCACTTCTTTAACTATTTTATTATAATACCAATTGATAATCAGTAAGTGCATGCTCCTCACTGAACGCAACATGTGTCTTAATGGGTCCCATATTATTAATATGAAAGAGATGCGACGCCACCTACTGACAAGAAACCGAAATGCAGCTTATTTATCGCCTAAAGAGCTGTATGTTTTGTTCTAAAAACCAGTCACACCAAATTAAAATCATTCCCCATTTTGTTTTTTAAATCCCTAAATAGACTCGTACAATAGCCTTAAAAAAATGAAAGGCGAATTTAAAACAAAGACACTGTTTCCCCGAATAGACACAGAGCATTTGAGTTGATACACTTATTTCCATTTCAAATACTAAATTGAGAACATTCTGTTGTTATAATACAACACACATGTTTACAATTATATGTTTTGAGAATATTTTCCTCGGAGGTGTTTTGAATGGAGCTGGTTATTTTCCACGGTCTGTTCCTCGAACATAAAAACATACAAACAGCGACACGGTGTAGCCAAATCAGGAAAGTACACATTGACTGAAAATAGAAATGAAGCTGTAAGAACTTGGCTGCGGTCTGAGGCCTCATTAGTGTCCTGCTGAGTTTATTCATCACTGCGTATAGCAGTATTCAACCTGAAATGTTACCTTTTGTTTTTATCACAATTTTCTTTATTTTCTTATTCTACCTGTGCACCTGATTTCAGTGTTTTTTGTGTATATCATGTTGATATATACATATATATTTTTAATAACGGAGAAAAATAGAACAGTAGGTAGCTGAGGCATTGACCCATTTGTTTAACAATGTACATTACATATGAGATATTTCCGAAATGTGTTTAATATGCTGAATTCATAACTCCACGTCTGGCCTTGTAACCTGATATTTAATATCAATGCGTGGCCCACCTGGAACAACGTGGCTACGTAGTTGAGTTTATCTCTTAAACATTGTTTTTATAACGACTCTTGTACAGAAGGTTTATAAGCCTGTCTTTTAAAGAGTAAGGGTTGTCAGGATTGGGAAACAAGAACCCCACTAAACGCCCAATAGCTCTTAAAGTAACCTAAAAGTTAGCATACATGTTGGAATTGGCTTTCTTATTTTAGCTAGCGCACGTTTTGTGCCTTGGAAGGCTGACGGGAATATTAAGTCCTCCTTCCCTGTCTATCAACGGGCCGTAAGCTACTGAAAGGTAAGATGAGCCAGGCTGTTGGGATATCTTTGCTGTTGCAATGCTGACTAGTAGGATAGATGCTGACCCAGAGACGGCTGCAGCCAGGACTCCGCCCGTTAACACCACCACGCCACATCTCCGTGTTACCCTAGACCCAGAGCTAGTGTAACTCTGAGGCATCCCCTCGACCTGACCTGCTGCTCGGAAGGACACAGCAGCGTGAGTAGATCAGTGAAATGTTTTTATTCCTAAAGTAAACTTTGATTTATATGACTGAGATTAAGAAAACCTGTGGAGTAAAATACTGTTTGAGTACGTTTGAAAGTCAAAGCTGCAAGATGCAAGGTTATGTGAAGGATAAACCCAAGGTCCTGGTGAATGTAGCAGCAAAATAGTTGTAAACAGGCTTGTTTGGGGATTTATGTGTAAAGTATGTGAACATGTTAATATGATCATTTATATTGATTAAGAAGTAGAAACTATTATATTCAGCCTGAATGAGGATGGTAATAACTTGCATTATATATTTTATTTTTTCAGGAGGCATAGTGTTTAGAAGTCAGCTTTAAATACATTCAGATGAATTTGTGTTCCACTCCACAAGGGACCATGACTGATGAAATCTCTCCTCGACTGTCTGGCATCGCAGTTGTTGAAAAAAGGAGTAACCGGGAGCACCAAGAAAAGCACTGTGTCACCCCTTCTCTCCCAGAGGGACAGTTAGTTAACACTCACCTTGTGAAGACCGACTCTTCATTTGGTGGCATTTGGGCTATGAACTCACTCTCAGAGAGCAGTGACACTGGAATTCTTTATCTGAACCCTCAAACACCAAAGTGGTCCTTGGTGGAGAAGTTTGCAGAGCTATCACAGGGAAAGGAATCAATTAAATATGCTCCAGACCACCGAAATCGAGGATTGTTACAATGCACTAAACAAATGGAGAAAAATGTGATTTATGGATCTAATGAAACGCTCCTGGATCCTGTCCAAATGAAGGAAAGCTCTAAATACCTCACGAGCCATAGGATTGCAGCAGAGGAAGAAAAGACATCTAAACTCAAAGAGCTAAATGTTGTTGGAAATAAGATTAACAAGAAGAATGCAAATAAGAAATTACTTAAAAAGTGTGAAGACAAGATCCCTCGACTTTTGGCAGCGATGAAGAAACGCAGTGAGGTTGACAAAGAGCACCGTCCCTTCAAGTGCCCACACTGCAGCTGGGCTTTTAAAAAGCTCTGCAACCTACAGAGTCACCTGCAAACACACAGTGGCCTCAAGCCACACGTGTGCGAAATATGTGGCAAGGCTTACTCCCACCAGGGCACTCTGCAGCAGCACAAGCGCCTGCACACGGGTGAAAGACCATACCACTGCCCCTTCTGTGTCAAGACCTACATCTGGTCCTCAGATTACCGCAAGCATATCCGCACACACACGGGTGAAAAGCCCTACGTCTGTGACACTTGTGGCAAGGATTTCATCCGATCCTCTGACCTGAGAAAGCACGAGCGGAACATGCATACCAATGACAAGCCTTTCCCATGCACGCACTGTGGCAAGACTTTCAATAAACCCCTCTCCCTGAAGCGCCATGAACGCAAGCACCTGGGAGAAAGGCCGTTCTCCTGCCCCGACTGTGGGAAAGCCTTCGCTCTGGCCAGTCGTATGGCAGAGCACCAGAAGATCCATGCCGGAGTTCGTCCTTATGTCTGCTCGGTGTGCTCCAAGTGCTTCACTAAGTCGTCCAACCTCACAGAGCACGAGGCCATTCACAGCGGAGCGCGGCCCCACAAGTGCCCAGAGTGTGGCGTGGCGTTCGCCATGGCTTCTCGCCTCGTTCGTCACCAGTACGTGCATAGTAAAGAGAAACCCCACAACTGCACAGGCTGTAGCAAGAACTTTAGCCACCTAGACTCACTGAAGCTTCATCAGGAGCAGACCTGTGCCGGCAGGATCTATGTCTGTGTGGATTGCGACAGATCTTTCCAGTGTGCTGCAAAGCTCTCACAGCATATGCTGAATCACAGGGAAAAGAGTGTCTGAATGAGTTTAAAAACGGGTTCTGTACACATCCACCACTGTGCCAGTACCATTGACTGCCGCAGAGCACCCGTTTTTTAGGTCAGGGTGCTAGTTTGGATTGTTTGAAGTGGTGTTGAATGAGGTACTAGTCAGTGTTTTACATAAAATAGATGACGGTTGGCACTCGGTAGTTCCAGCACAGGAGCTAAGCAATGTATTGGACCGTGGTGGGGGGCCTTAAGAGATTTTACTTACACGCCCTCTTTCCCCACGGTGCTTGGTTCCCATGAGATAGAATTTGTCCTGAACATTGACACTGGAGCTGATGGCCTAATGGAGTGATGTGAACATAATTACTAGAGTACCATACTTTTAAAGTGAGAATTAAATGTAAGGCTAATAGTTAAAAATGTGCACTACACCGCAATTATGCGTATATGAAGTGAAGGCGGTATATTTATTTATCATGATGAATGGCTACCAGTGCTGTAGTAGGATGCCTTGGAAAATCCATTAGAGTAAAGATGGTTCTGACAATTGCATTTCTAAAAATCCAACAGAGATTCATTCACAAGATCTACATACCCATTTCAAGTATCGTTGACATTAGCCAGAGTAGATGATAGCTTTGACCACCAGTATTGATGATGGGAGATTGTACATGATGTTGTCCTGACAGATGGAGGGACAGCTTGATGTCCTCTCGCCATTGTAGATAAATAACAGCTACATCAACACTTATTCTCAGATGCAGGATGTTTCATTGTCTGGTGAGTTCTGGATGCTGACATTTTGCTTGACGCACAAGCAGCAATATCTGCATAAAGATCTCTAGCATGGATATAGGCCAGTCGTAACTCCTGAGACACATTACTGACCACATAAATAGACCAGGCTGCTATGTAAATGATCTGGTCCTCATGTTCCTTTTTTGTCTTTGGCAGTATCTCAATGCAGGGTAATTGTTAAATTGTTTATGTATGAGTTTCAGTAGACAGGTGATGCCAGGTGTAAATCTTTGGCTCTTTTTAATCACATTTCCAGGCACAACAGGCATGCTTTGTTTGTAGGAGGGCTTTGAAAATAAAGATATCCATTATAAATGTGTTTATACTCTGACACATTATTGGCAGGTGGTAAGAATGGCCTCACATCCTGGCTCTCTGTGTGCCCTGGATTCCAGGCCTCTGTGGCCCACTTACACTTTGCTCCCAATGACTGATAGTAAAATGAGACGGCACCTGCTGTGTTGTCACTTATTCTGCATTAAGTTTGAGGACACGTTTGGAAACAGGTCTGGCGTGATGTTTTTATGGCAGAATTGCACTGATAAACGGGTAAATAATCCATTGCCTGTACAAACAAAAGCATACTGTATTCTGTTATACATAAAACAGAGCCAAAGGAATCGAAGTAAAACAAATCAGTTACATCCAGATATGTATACATGGTGATAGTCATAAAAAGTTTGTTCTAAAATATTCCAAATCATATATTACTGTGTGTTTTATATACATTTTAAGCTTTGTCTTCACACAAACATTAAAAAACAGGGCTAAAAATGAAGCTCGTTCTCAGAGGAAATATCAGCTTGTAAACAGTTCAATCCTATAATTGTCTCCTGGCTGGTTGTGATGGGGGAGTGGGGCATGTTGGGTGTTTGCCTGGCAGAGGTCTCCCCCAGCCCCCCCACCCCCCCTCCTCCTAACAACATGTGGTATCATCCATCTTGGCACCATGACAAGTCTATTTCTGTTGTGTACTGTATATGCCACATATAATTCGAGCTATTCTGCTTTACAGATCCTTAACACAATCAAATAATGTTCATACATACATGTGCATTAAATTAGGCAGCATGGCAATTCTGTTTAATCACCGTGGAAGATTAAACATTGCTTTTGTGAGGATAATGAATGACCACTGCATAGTTTTTGTTTTTGAGTTACCATCTGAGCTAATGAGCTAATCTGCATTAATGCATTTTTAGTCATTGGGTAATTTTATTTAAGGTTATAGAAAATCGATCGTCAAAATAGAGTGGTGGAATATACATTGCCTAAAATGCTTCACTTAAGTACTAATTTGAGGTATTTCCATTTTATGCAACTTTATATTTAGAGTAAGATATTGTGTCTTTTACAATTGTCTGACAGCTTTAGTTCAGGTTTCATTCAACAACGTCTCTACATTTTGGGTGAATGTTCATGAAATACATAGTGTTCCTCAATATTTAACTCTCCTTATAAACTATTTATTAATCATCTTGAATCAGCTGGAAAATGCATCGTCACAAATCTGAATATAGGGGTGTTCTCACAGGACAGCAATAAAGCTACAAAATAATATGGTGATCTCATAGAATATGCTGTGAATTATTCTAGCCAAAAGTATATTAAGGAGTTGAAATTCGCACAACATTTTACTCTGTACTTCTATTGCATTGTGCTTGTAATACTTTTAGTTAAGTATGTTTTAAATGCAGGACTTTTACTTATAGTGTGAAATACTTTTCTAGTACTCCCTATAGAACTGTAAAGATGATGGACAGATGGATTTATACTTCCCAATATAACTTAAATGTAGTTACTTCTTATGTTGAGTAATGAGAGTCATTGGATGTGCAGATACGGAGGAGACGGTCACTGCGTGATGCTGGCATCGATTGTCCTGGTCATATTACGTATAATACATAAATGGTTATTGGGTCAATTAAGATATCCCTTCCCTGAAATAGGTCCCGGTCCGCCGGAGTTTTCCCTTCTGTCAGCTTTTACACCTCTCTAATGTTTTTCCTCACTGTAATATGAGTTATTACGACATTTCCTCAGGAGAATTCCTGTGTCCTACACAACAAGATGGTGAGCAGGCTGTGGGGGTTTAACAGGCACGCCTAAAAAGAAAATGTGGACGGGGGGAACATGACCGATTTTTTTTGTTGGCGTTTACCTAAATTCAGTTGAAACTCTCATTAATAACATGAAGGCACTGTTAGTGGTAGCACACTTTGGTTCTCATGAAGTCAGTGGTCCTACAAACACAAAAGAACAAATGAAAGGGGTATTATTCTTTAATATGGTTCACATGTTATTAAAAATACATGTTTCCTATTACATTTAGTGCTTTTTTTAATCCATCAAGATAGTTTTTGTGCGAGTTGCTGTGTTTGTCATAAGTCAGTCTTCTCTAATAAATAACCAGTCGAGTAAAGCCTAAAGTTAGGCTTTACTCGACTGGTGGTGCTCAAAGTAGTAAAAACTATATTTGATGTACTCAACAACAATTGCTTTTTCCAGGAATCATGGCTTCATTACTAAAGTAATACACAGACCTTGTTATGGGAAGCTTAATGTAGGAAGTAGTTTCTTTCTACCGTATTACTTACAGTATTTAATTGTACATCACTGTAAACTATTTAATCCTAACGCTTACATTCTGTTATTGTATATTTAATTTCACTACATGTTCATAGAATCCTGCATATACTTGATCACTTTCATCGTGCATAATTTAGCTTATTGTGTTTATATTCTATTCAATATTCATTTTGCACTACTTTTTAGTTTTATTTTATTATTTCTATTTTATTATTATTTTGTCTTCCTTTTATAATATGTTGCACTGTTGGAGGAGCTTGGGACCTAAGATTTTCAATGGCATAACCACAATGTAGCGACTGTGCTCATGATAATAAAAACCCTTGAACCTTGAACTGCGCAGAACAAAGCGTGCAAAGGTTCGGCACAACATAAAATTTAAAGTTGACGAGTAGATGCCCACTTACTTCTGTGAGGTGATACGGTTGGTGGGTGTGGTAGAGGAAATAAATTAATTACTGAATTACTGACTGTCAACAAGGTCTGTGGATTACCTTTAGTAACCTGGTCACGGTTTCTGCTGTTTATTAAAATTCATTCGTGTTTTGAGCACCATACGCTTGTTTTGATTTAGTCACATTGTAGAGAAGGCACACATCTTTACTGCTGATATCTCCAGTATTACACCTGACACAAAATAATTTCATTGATAAATATCAAGACTGGTAAGAGAAGGAAAACATCTTGGATTCTGGGTGAACTGTCCCTTTAAGTAACTTTATTTACCTGTGATCCAGGCTAGTGGTCCTTACAGGGCTCTACCCCAGCTGCTGGCCTGTGAAAAAGAGTATATAGAACGGTGTCATTTGCCTAACTTAATGGAGGTAAAATGTCACCAGTGTCCGCCAAGCCACAGGGATGTTGTCAATTACAGTAAAAATGTAAGCTGCATTTCACGGCTGTGTTTTAGCCAAATGTGAAATAGGAAACGCTGGACTGTGTTTATGGCAGCGAGACAGAAGAAACCCAGCTCCTTTGCAAAGTCAATAACCAGAATTTCTTTAATTGGTTGGATTAAATAAAATAAAAAAGCAGATTTTAAAACACTGAGCAGTTAAACTCTGTTCATATTACCTGCTTTCCTTGAAAAGGGGTTGATCCCAGCAGAGAAGAAGGCTGGGATGGAAACATGCCAGGAGGTGCCATGGCAGGCGGAGGAGGGGGACAGAAGCCAGTACTCGGGGTCGAATCCTTAAAAAAGATAGAACAATATATGTCATAGATTAGAAAAGTTAAACTGAATAGAATAATGTTCATAATGTACGTGATGCCTACCGTCTGAGCTGTGCTTCTCCGCTCTGAACTCTCCTCCGGAACATCTTTAGGTTTGGATTTGAACCAACCACTGAACCACCCGGCCTTGGTGTTCTGATTGAAACACAGAGATAATGAGACCTCAGCCAAACAGATAGGATAATGTCTGTGGAGTATCAGTTACCTGTTTAGGAGGCTCGCTGCTCTCCTCGTAGGCCTCTAAACTCTGGGGGATGCTCTGCTGACTCTGCTGGCTGAAGCTGACTTCCTGCATCTGAAACCCCATCTTAAAGGCAAGTATGGACAAACAACACACAGACAGGTGAGTTTTATGAAACATTTACCTATCGATTGCCTAAAGAGGTACTTTGTATTGTTTAATGTGGAAATATAGGAGTTCATTCTCCATGTTAGTCAGTATTGTGTGACTTTGCTGAATCTGAAACCAGTCTAACAGTGCTACGGTTGACCAGCAACATTTACCAATTCATGCTCTACAAGCTAAAATGAAAAATGGAAGGTGGTGGCTTTAAATCAGCTTCAGTTTCCCGTCAGAAAAGGCTTTCTGAAAGCAAGATGAGGCCAACTTAGTATTTATTTTCTGTCAGAAAAAAAGCTTCCTCCCAGTGTTTTATTGAAGTTGAATTTAAAGTTTTGTATAACAACAATATCTCGACAACGTATCGCCGCTGTTGAGAGAGAAGCATCCCCCCCTTGCTTTTTATTGGTTTGAAATTGATTTTTTTCACCATGAGCACCAACTGGAGATTTCTTGCGCACACCTTTTATGAATGAACTTCACTGCTGAGTCTGACTGCTGGAAAGCAGGAGGAAGATCTGCATTTGGGTAAAGTACAACACCCACCGACAGCAACATCTAGTGTCAAGACAATCAGCGGATGTTTTCTGTCTGTGTCATTTTGATAGTTTTAGTCCAACATTAAGATCATGATAGACTGATACGGCCCAATAGAACCTCTCCATTTTCTACAGCGATATCACCAGAGCTCTTTGAGAAGTGTTATTGTTTCCAACTACAATAGCCAATAACGGCCTAATGATCATTTTAAAAAAAGAGTCGGATGAAAAGGCATGCACTCTCTCCTCTTTTGGAACAACTGAAAAAAGTTTTTCTGTAGCTCGTGAAAAGATGCTTTCTAAAGCTGTAAAACTATTCTAAACAAAGCAAGCATTTAAACAGATATGGATTCTTTAAGGTGGCTAAAGGGAGTTTCCCCCATCCACAGCAGTGCATTGGTTAGCTTCCTGCTGTAACTCATGTGTATTTCCCCAAAATGTGGGTGTGCAGACCCCCATCTGATGTAGGTAAAACACTGACTGTGCCTCATACAGCCTCTCTTCAGCAGAACATTGGTAAACATTGACACTTCTAGCAAATCATTTAACTGAAAAAGTATGAATCCAGTAAAACATGACAAAAGTGAGGTCAAACCAAGACCTTAACATTGTTGTGTGTCTTCCTCTCTTTTAATATGAGTAGTATCAAATATTACTCACTGTGGGCGCTCCACAGGATGATCCAGCCCCTGTAGAAGATGTTGAATAAAAATATCACAAACAAGCCGTCTCCCCCAACCCTTTTTAAACACCTGAGCAGGGAAGTGGTTCTCACCCTCGGCTGATGGCTGGTTACTCAGAGCACAATGTGGCCAGGCCGGTCTGACTTCTGCACTATCTGTGTTATGATAAGTGAAGGCTTGGCTTGCAGCCACTGGGGGAGCTGGGGGAGCAGAAACTGGGGTGACTGTCATCGGAGAATTGGCCTGTTGCCTGGACAAGGAACAGGGAGGGACATAGTGGTCTGTTAGGATTTACACGAGCAGTGAGAGTTTTATCTGTGTGGCTGACAGACGTGACAGAGGCATGATGCAGCACATTTCGTACCAGTCCTGAGCTCCGCTGCCGTCCCACGACAACACCTTCATATCCTCACTGACTGCTCAATGTGAGGCTGGAGGGGTTCCTGATCCACATCTGGATCTGGATCTCGTCTGTAGTAAAGCAGCTCAGGCTCAGGACTCTGGATGTCACTGTTTAGGTCATCAAAGTCTGGATCTGTAAGAAAATCAATATGAAAGCAACAAATGGAAGAATCTTTAGAACAGGGGTGTCCAAACTACGGCCCGGAGGCCAAATGCAGCCCTTGGTCCTGTTTGAATCGGCCTTCAGCAGATTCTATAAGTATAATGGAATATGGCCCACACGTGAAACTTCTGCTTGCCTTACTGTATATTGTACTTTATATGTGTAGGCATATTACACAGTGGTATTCATTTTCATTTGTTAATGAGCCCAATTTTCATATAAATTCTGTCATTTAAAGAAAATGCTCTAACAAATCTTAATTGAGAAAAAAAAAGCCAAATAACTTATTTATAGAACAAGCTTGAATGAAACCCCTTCCTCTAGTGAGGGGGTTAGCCCTTAGTATGTTTTTCTGTATGTGGCCCTCAGTGGAAACAGTTTGGACACCCCTGCTTTAGAGTATTCAGAGGGAAACTACACAGTGCATCATTTGAGATGACAGAATCATTTACTTACCTGTATAGGCCATAGCATTTCCCTCAGGAGCAGGCTGGTGTGTTTCAGTGCAGTCCAAACGCCCCGTCTGAGTAAAATAAGAAATGGAAACATCACCTTTATAGATTTACTGTAAACATGACAAATAACAGCCACTTTGTTAGGCTGTAATGAGGAGCAGCAGTGCTTTGAACGAAATACTAAAATTATATATAGAAGAAAGCAAAATCCATTTTCCAGCAGAAACTAAACCACCCTTTAAACTTTCTTATTGTGCAACTCATTTGAACAATTATCAACACTTCATTCGGAAAAAATCTATCAGTAAATAAATTAAGTCAGCTGTAACATGAAGATAAAGTGTTAAAAATGAGAGAAGCTTAAAGGTAGAGTTGGAGCTCTATGAGGGTTTATGTTATTTACTAATTCAATATTTATTTTTCCAGCTGTTTTTGTTTGTATTATATAAATCATTATTCATCATAGTTACTTGAGTTTTTTTTACCAGGAGAGGCCAAAGGAAAGGCCACCGCTGAAACCTTGTTCATTTTTGTATTATTGGAATACGACCAAATAAAAGAGCAAAACGATATTCTTGCCTGGACATTGGACATTATTTTACCCGCCTAGGATTCGTTTTCTGGAGCCCCAGTGGCAGATCAGCTTAAATTTAGTTTTCTATTTTATTTAGTTGATTAGCCGTTACAGGTAGTTAACAGTAGACTTACGAAATATAAAAATATAGTTATAGTAGTTAGCTAACTGGAATATATTAACATCTTGTTTGTGCCACTAGTAGCACATATGCAAACTTGCCCTATCCAACCTAAACACTGACAGTTTAACAGTAGGAATAATATTGTAACAATTGAAAGAAATGTGTATGGTGCTTAATAACATCCGATTGATGCTAAATTAAAATCACCACACTGGAACCTGAGGGTAGTGTTGATCGGGGGTCTGCTTGAGTTTATATGGCAGGGCTTAGTGGGTACTTTGAAAAAGGTTGGAAAGCACACTCTAACCCAGCAGCAGCTAACATAGCATTCACATGTAGCTTGTGTGGCAGGAACCATGTGCAAGTTTACCATAAATGTACGGCTAAATTCAAATTATTCATAATAAAAAATATATACAAATAATCTGAGGACGGTCCAACATCTACTGACCGGCCGCTTAACATTCCCCTAATTCCTCAAAGACAAAACTGACTCACATTTTTCTTTGATGAAACAGGTTTTCCTAAGAAAGAAGCATTGGACAGGCTCACCTGTAAACTGTGGAGGCGAGCACGGAGCAGTTTGAGCCAATCGGGTTCCTGGCCTGCCCCACTGACCCCTGTGTCATTGAACTGTCCCTCTGAGTGTCTCAGCCTGTCGGACAGCTGCAGGAGAGAGGACACATACTCACAGTACATCTATTTAGAATTTATTAGATGTGTTTATAGGAGGATGTGTGAATACCTTAATAACTTCTCCGGTCAGCACAGAGTAAAGCTCCCGCTGCCTGAGCAAGGCCTGACCCACCACCTCGCAGTAATGAAAGGCCTGAGAGGAGAGCCCGCAGTCCAGCAGGCGAGCCGCATACAGGAACTTGTACACCTGGACACAATGCAAAGAAACAAGATACTATTTATGCAACTTTCTATAGATGCAGTGAGATGTACACTGAAAAAACTGAAACGGGGTCTTTAATTAAAAGTATTGTCAAGTTGTCAACACATTTCTAATTATTTAAACTTAATATTATCACTTTCCACTAACCTGATACAATTAATGCATGTTTAATCTGTTGACAAAATACATTTTCAATTTGTTTTTAAGTGTTGTGAATAGGAGCTACCTGAAAGGATGGGATTGAAAGGCCTTTGCCCCCCAGAGTCTGGCAGTACTCATACAGTTCAGTGCACTGAATGGCCAGGTTAGTGGCAAAGTGTTCAAAGGACTGCCTGAAGGAGAGGAGAGGAGACAGGAAGCAACAATTATCAGGAGACACCAACAGTGAGCCATAAAAAATGTCATAACATAGTGAGCCATAAACATATTTCCCCCAACATGTCACTGTGTAGTATTCCATAAAAAATGCCATAGCATATTATGCAATAAAAAACATATTATGAAAAAGGTAACAGTTTATCATCGTAGGATTTTTGAATAAGATAAAAAAAAACATTAAGTATATTTTGCAAAACAACATCATAACAAAGTGATAGTATTGTATGCCACATTCATAAAATGTTCACAGTATGTCACAGTTCAGTTCAAATATAAAAATATATTAAGCAATAAAATCGCTATATAAAATGTCAATGCAATGTAAAATCATTAAATAAATCATAGAATATTATGTTTTAAAAAATTCATAAAATAGAAGTCCATAAGAAAAGCATAAAACCATCATATTACTTTATGCAATAAAATAAATAATTTAAAATGCCACACTATTTAGTACAGTGTATTCGGAAAAATTACATCTGCATGGATTGCTTCGCGCTATTGCCTTAAAAATACACACATTTTATAGAAATTACATAACAATGTGTTGCTGTTTCAATTCTAAATCTCCATCAACATGGAGAAAAAATAAACTGATGAATAGCATGAAGGGGCAGGCCCGCTCACCTGTGGCTGCTGCCCAGCAGCACCATCCTCTCCGCCTTCTGAGGGAAGGCCCCGAAGGAGACGCCGGCAGTCAGGTAGCACACATGGGCGGCATGTGTCAGGCCTTTGGAGGCTGAATAAGAGCAACACAAAACAATCAGCTCATATACCTGTGCAGAAACATTTACATCAGTCAGTCAGTGTATCTGAACATACCGAGGGTGTCTCCCATAGTGATGATGGCATTCTGCTGGACAGCAGGATCTCCTGTCTCATTGGACAGCAGGACAGCCAGGTGGGGCCTCCAGTCCCCCCATTTCTCATTGCCACAGCACTGCACACAGAGCATCACTCTTATTGGCTTATGATATCTATCTTATTGGCTTTTAATTCCAGAACATGATCAAATACCAGCTGCGGATAATGAAAAAGGAGCAGTTATATAACCTTTATTTAATATCTGAGAAGTTAGGGGATGCACTGACTAAAGAGTTAATAACAGGAAATAATACTTTGTGTAACATCTGTGCCTTTATCAAGATAAGGAAAAGCCAAATTACAGTTTTATCTTGCAATTAGAACACGTCTCTTTCTCAAAGTTCACCAAATCTTTAATTAATGTATACATTTATTTTGCCAAGAAGACACAATTACAGATGTTGCTGAGTCATATAATAACAGAAGTGCATCTTGGGATACGTGAAGCGTGTATGCTGTGTGTTACCAGGGCAGCAGCAGGGACTCTCCCAGTCAGCAGGTGGAAGAGGGTCTGGAGGGGATCGCTGGCTGTCAGCTGGCCTGTAAACCTGCCGAAAGAGAAGAGATACTTTTATTTAACCTTCATTTATACAGGGAAAAACATTGAAATGTAAAATCTTCTTTTCAAGAGTGTTGTTTCCAACAGCAGCAGCAGTAGCAGCAGAAATAACAAGATGCAGATTTAATGACAAAAAATATAGCACTTTAGAATAAAAACAGAGAACAACTTACAGAATTATAACACATTGTTCAACATTAAAAGCATCTACAGCCAGATGTACACTATTACTGTTACACTGTCACCTGCCGTACTTTATATGTTCGTTCACTTACTTTTTAGAATGCTGCTACTTATTTCTGTTCCATGGATGTGTACTTTTGATTTCCTTTATTAACGTGTGCTTGCCTCTCTATTGAATTTGTTGCTTTTCGCTTGTCCCTTTGCTGTAATATTGTTAATTTCCCCGGCGTGGGACGAATACAGGTCTTCTGATTCGGATGTGCCTACTTCTAATTAGATTAGAATCACTTTATTCACCTCCTGAAGATGAAGATTAAACTGATTCTAAGACGTGTACTCAGATGCCCTTTTCCCAGAAGAGATGTTCTGTTAGTAGGAATAAATCCTGGGAGGGAGGGAAACAACTTCCTTCCTTTTTGGTAGGATGGATATTGGATACATTTGGTTTAATTCTTTAGCATTTCTTTTTTGTATATGTAAACGTACCTGGCAAAAAACTGGATTGTGATTCTGATCCACCATCTCTATGAGATTTGTAATACATCTCCTTCTGCCCCATGGTAAACAGGATGCATGCATGTCAATAACATTTTGAAAAGAAAGGAAAACAACTCATACATTTAAACTTCAGTTCCTTCACCCTACAGAGGGGATACACCATGTTGATGTCAATCACAATTAAAAAATCACCCCCCCCCAACATTCCATCGTGACATGTGCTGCTGACAGAGAAACTGCTGATGCCAGAATAGTCTGTAAAATGGATTGTGTTACATGAGAGATATAGTTTATAGGGACTTTGGTGTACTGGCAGACAGTAGTGCCCCCTTCCCCCTTAACGTCCCCCTCTCTCAGCAGTTTCTTCTGATCAAATGAACTCCTCTGTGATTTGTGCAGTGATTAGAAGACTTAATGATCTTATTAGACGTCAAGCAAGACAATTTACACTCTGTAGGAAGGTGTTTATCCGTGTGATGTACTGCCCTACCCCTCTGTAAAGTATAAATAACTCAGAGGCTGAGATAAACCCTGAAAAACAAGGAATGATGAAATGAATTGCTTTATTGGTAGAGTTTCTGTTAAAGGGGCTTATACTGGGACATGTCTCCATGCTTTAATGTTCAGAAAGCTCTTTATTTCTCTCATACTGCCTGTGCTGCAGCACCTCTTTTCACCCTCTGTCTGAAACCAGAGCCCAGTCTGCTCTGATTGGTTAGCTGGCCAGCTCTGTTGTGATTGGTCAACTGCTTGGAGATGTCCCGCCCCTTAGCCTATCACGTACAATGTGCTAGAGTGCTAGCCAATACTAGCGCGAGGGCTACATAGTGATGTCACTATGTTACAGAAGTAAACAAAGGAGTCTATTTATGTGTTTCATGCGGGGGGGGGGGGGGGCGGACACTGGGATATTAGCCTTTGCAGAACGTTTAATTTTAGTTGCTCCCATTAAATATATATGTTTAAAATGTTAAGCTCCACAAAGGAATTTGAAACTTTTGGGTCATTGCTGTCGTTAAAATGCTAACATGCTAGCAGGTATAATGTTTACCATTTTCACAATTATAATTTGGAATATTAAATGCTAACATTTGCAGAAAGCATGGCCAGTACTATATTTATTATACAAAACATATTATACTATACCAATTTAAAGTTTTTTATTTTTATTTTTTATATATTTTTGGGGGCTTTTTGCCTTTAATCGGATAGGACAGTGGAGAGTGACAGGAAAGTGGGAGAGAGAGTCGGGGTGGGATCCGGAAAGGACCAGGGGTCGAGAATCGAATCTGGGTTGCCGTACGGTGCAGGTGCCCCAGCCAGTTGCGCCACGGCCGGGGCCAATTTAAAGGTTTTTAAAGTCATTTTTGCAACAATTAACCAGATTGTCACGCAATATTACTTTACCTGTTTTCGGCCCGAGTGATTTAGTCAGCTTTGCCAAAACAGACACAGGAAGCTGAGGATAAACAAGTGACTGAAATAGTGTAGCTGCGACACGAGCAAAGCAGATTGAATCTAAATGTAGTGAGAGGGAGTATTTCTTCACTGCTTGACGCTCGTGTGAGGAGGTGTACACAGCTGTCATGTCTCAGATTACTCTGCTGTCCTCACCTGTTCAGCACCATGCTGTAGGATCTGCTGTCCATTTTGCTGGCCAGGAACAGAGCGTGTCCCCACAGGCCATTGCTCATAGCTGACTCGAGGGCCTCCTGGAAACACATGGGAAAGTTAGGTTTGCTTATTAAAGTACTGCACTGTAGGTTACATTTTGCGTTGTCTGTCTTTAACTTATGTATTTCATTTTGATGCTATAATATACTTCATTTCAGAAGGAACCGGTCCTATACAAAAAACAGTGCCAGTGGTGGTTCAGTTCCTTGTCATGTTTCAGATGAGTTACCAGTCAGTTCCACCTAAGGGGATTTCACGTCCCTCAGAGGTTTTATCTGAATGTGAGGCCCCAGGTTGGGAGTCACTGGACTAACCTTCATTATAGGGCTGAACAAACATTGACTTTAATTAAAAGTATCATATTAACAGATTTCACATAACTGTATTAGGTTAATGGAAAGCAATAATATTAAGTTGAACCTAATGTTTTTTTATTTAAACTTAATTTTATTGCTTTATCAACTAATCTAATACAGTTATATGAAATCTGTTGACATAACACATTTAATCGAAGTAAAAATATCAGAGTTTTCAGTGTAATGCAATATCCAAATCACAGAGGGCTCAATATTTGTTATAGGCAAACAATTTAGCATTGACCTTGTTTTTGTTTTGTTTTTTTAAAGATATTTTTTGGGGGCTTTTTGCCTTTAATCGGATAGGACAGTGGAGAGTGACAGGAAAGTGGGAGAGAGAGTCGGGGTGGGATCCGGAAAGGACCACGGATCGGGAATCGAACCCGGGTCGCTGGAGTACGCTGCAGGTGCCCCAGCCAGTTGCGCCATGGCCGGGGCCAGCATTGACCTTTAAATTAAATATTGTGTATTTGAAACAGATCTTCATAGAAAAAATGACAGTGTATTTCAATACATTTTATAAAGAAAGTGAGAATAATGGTGCAGAACCTATAATTCCCTCCAACATCCTATATATCGCAATGGCAAAATTAGTCAAAATAATTGTTTTTAAGAAATGTTCAGAATACTTCAGCCCTTCTTCATTAGAGTATACAAAATAAGAATAAAACTGGCTCCACCTTGACCAGATACAACATCAAACTGTGTTTACAGTGTCAATTTGAAAGAAAATCTGCACAATGAGTACTTTCACTCTTGATTCCTTAAGTACATTTACAAATAGGATTTGAAATGCACGCCTTTTTTCACCTTCTTTCTCCCAGCCAGCAGCAGCTGTGTGTAGCTCTGCAGAGCCCTCTCACAGCCCTCAGAGCTTGGGCTGCTGCTGTTTCCTGTGAGCAGGTCGTCTCCTGAGAGAGCCGGAGCTTCAGCTGGATCCGTGCCCTCACTGAAGTCGATGAGGGTGGGGGTCTCAACCTTGCAGCTTCCGTCTGAATTTGAGCCCTGCACCAGCAGCTCGGCGATGTCTGAGCCAACTATTTGCTGAAATGATGCACATTTAGTTAGACAAAAAAAAAACAGGATTTTTACTTTCATGGTTGTTTTTATGGATGCACTTACTCCGTTCTGTCTGCAGAGCAGGATGAGCAGGTTCCACAGGAGGGTGGCAGAGCTCCTGTCCTGCAGCTCCCCCCCACTCAGACAGGCAGAAGCCCTCTGCTGGGCAAACTCTATAGCATCTACTTTGTGCAGGTCCTCCCTTCAAAAGGATACATTAAACAAGTACATACAAGATTCAAATATAGTATTTATCAACCTAATATCATAAGACCAATAATACTTTTGGGTTTGACAGTCAACGTATACTGAAGGGTGTGTTACATATTAAGGTCCTTTTTATGGTGAACATGTTTAGTTTCAGAAAATATGGTTTTGTTAAACAACTTACTTTTATTGCAAATTGTGTTCATTATTTACTTGTTTTTATGTATGAATTTGTTTTGCATTAAATGTGTTCCCTTACATTTTTACTGCCAACTGATTTAATTGTTTTTATATCTTTTTTGAAATAAATATATTGTTTATACTATAGCTTATTTAAACAAATATTGTCATTAGTGTTCATCTTTCATGAAATATTTTGTACCTCATATTGTTATCACTTTGAATATTTCTCTATGTCTCATTAACCTGTCTGAAAATGGGCATTGAAACTTGAAAACAGTACAGCTGAGCCTTGTATATTCTAAAAATCTTCATTAAAATAGCAATACCTGGATAAAGGCCCTGGGAAGTTTCTCATGTCCTGCTGTTCCTCTGTCTCTCCCAGAATGACCTGTGCAGACACATACACAAAAATAATCTCTTTCAGTCTAGAATAAAGTACAATGTTAAAGGTCTCCTGTTATACTATTTGTCAACACTATATTACAGGTCTCAGATATATACCGAACATGGTGTCTGATTGGCTGAAACACCAAACAGATCATTGTAGCATGCCATAAACCACTCTGTTTCAGCCCTGTTCCAGAAGGGCTGATTCTGTGTCTGAATCGTTAAATGCTAATGAACTGCTGCTGGCCACGCCCCCTGAGGTGAAGTGATTGGTTTAAAAACACACAGGTGCTCTACGAGGAGATTCAGGTGGATGTTACCTTGGTTGGTTAGTGGTTAATGGTTGCACAAACCCCAAAAACATTATGGAAAAATCTGATCAGCTCATTTTCAGACAGGTTTTTATAGAGCTGGATCAGAACAAAAACAGAGAATCTTTTGTCCTAAAACTTTCCCAATCAGCTTACACAGAAGGGACACATAATTATGAATAAAACACATCAAAAAGTAGATTTTCACAATAGGGGACCTTTAAGAAGAACATTTTATCAACACTGGCTGGAGTTGAACGTACTTCCAGACTGTGGATTTCCAGCTGGCTGAAGTTCTCCTGCGTGGAGAGTCCCGGAGTGACTCGGATCAGCTGGCCCGCCGGCCCAAAGCTGACCACCACATGAGGGAGGGAGAACTTCAGAGGAGCGGAAATCTGAGGCACCGGAACATGCTCTGAGGAGATGGGAAGCACGTGTCAGAATGACAGCAGTGTATTGTCCTTCAACAGAAATGTAAAAAAGTCTAGGGGCTAAAAGTTTAGTGTTATAACAAGATGGTTTTTCAGATTATAAACATACATTTTCACCTTGTTGTGTTTCAAAAATATAGTTTTCTTGTAACAGTATAATATTTTCCCTCTCACAACATGAAAATGACCCCCAAGCATATTTATCAAAACATTACCCATCATTCTCAAAAACTAAATCTTGCCATTTCTCAACCCAGACCCAGACATGAAGCAGAATTCAATCAAATTGTGTGAACAAGAAATGTTCTTCCCGCACTGTTTCTTCAATCAAACATGTCTTTATAGGCTGAGATATCAATAACAAAGCTTTATTTGTTATAACAATTATTTACTTTGTTATCGGATAAATAAAATAGTGCTGAAACCAAAACATTTTTTTGTTTTACATGTGCGATGATAAATGTGTTGTTTTATAGTTAAAATACATTGTTATTATATAGAAAACATCTTGCCCTAACAAGAGATTTTTCTAGCTATAAGATCAAGTTATAATATATATATTGTGAAAAATAATTGTATATTTTTAAAGGAATAATTGTTTCTTGTTATTATGTAATACATGTGTATGTTGTAACATCTTGTTATAACAATAACGAAAACATGAGTTAGAACAGCAACATAAATAGTATATTGTTGTAACGATAAAAGGTTCTTATAAAGTTTATAAGTTCCTCTTTAATGTGATAAGTTTGTGTCTTCTAATTACTTCTCATACCAAAAGAAAGAGAACATGATTATTGTTATATACTTGATACTAATAGCTTTTATATTTTATTTGCTGTGGCAGAGAGCAGCAGCAGGAGATGCTCACCTGAGTTCTCTGCTGTCAGGACAGACTGAGGGAGCGGCTTGCTGTGCTCCGCTCCGTTGATGTACTGACTCAGCTCATAGCTGCTGGAGGACATGCCTGAGTTCTTGGAGCTCGCTAACGTCCCCTGGTAATAAGAGGAAAGCTCTTCGTTGTCTCTGGAGGGATTGTTATCCTCATAGTCATTGAGGTAATGCTGGGAGCTGTCTCTGCCCGGGTCATACCTGAGAGAAACATTGTATTTTCAGAAAAATAAATATTTGGTTAGCTACTGTGTTTTGCTACAACACATAATGATTCAGCCTCAACTCATGGGATATGTGGGTTTACTAAACTGTATAGCAGCTCTGTCTTCCCAGTCAAGGCAGGATTAGTACATCCAGGGGCCCCTGGGCACTGAAAACTCATCGGCCCCCCAACCCCAACCAAAGATAGAAATGCATGCACACGTAACTCCACGTCATAAGTCTGCACTATTGAATTATGGTGTGTGATTCTTACAGTAAATGCTGCACACAGCTGCTTTATAGTATACAAAGCTCCTTCCCTGATCACTTCATTAATTCCCTCTGACTGAACCATGGGCATTGCTAAAATAAAAAAAATAAAAAAGTTGATAGCATAGATAGTGTAGTGAGACCCTATCAGATCCCCTGGGCATTTGCCAAGGTTGCCCATATGGTAGATCCGGCCCAGTTCCCAGGATAAAATCCTCTTATGCACACAGATAAACAAGCTGTAAATGTACGAACTTCTCTGGTATCTGTCAGAGCTCGCTCTCTGAGTAAAAACTGGCACCAAAACAAAAACAAAACCCACATAAGAGCCATTTCGCCGTGTTTATTTTAATCATTTCCTTCTTCCAACACATTGCTGATTTGGTGACTTCTTGTATGCATGGGCCCCTCTGCAGGTTATGGAATAGTCTTTCTAATCCTAACTCTTCTTTAAGGAATACTTCCCCCACAAAATAATGATGTGTTTATCAAAATCTGATTCTTTGAAACCTTGAACTCTTTAAGAAAAGAAATCTGCATCCACGAGGAACAAAGAATCCCAAAGCTGAGAATATTTATGATGAATTGAAGTAAACATTTACCAGCAAAACTATACCAAACTTCTCACACAACTCTTCAGTTGAAACCCATGCGTTTGGGACCTGATTTGTGAGCCCTTATTTTTTAATTCATTAAGATATTTGTCAGTGTTTGGACTCTTCAAGGCATGCGAGAAATACAATTCTGCAAGAATTCAAAGTAACATGGGGTGAGTAATTCATAAACAAATGAGTGTACCAAAA
This sequence comes from Eleginops maclovinus, assembly GCF_036324505.1. NCBI lineage: Eukaryota > Metazoa > Chordata > Actinopteri > Perciformes > Eleginopidae > Eleginops > Eleginops maclovinus. The sequence continues at coordinate 3,377,033 of NC_086357.1, read as the reverse complement.
AAATCAGTATTTAAAAGTAAAGTAAAAAATGGAACGATTGTTCTCTTTTTGTGTTCAGCAGTTTGTTTTTCTATCCCAGAAACAGTATTATACAATTAACAAACTAATTCCTATTTGTATACAAAGCATTAAAGTGACAAAATGTACAAATTAATTGGCTTTGTGGTAAAAACACCAAAACAAATCCTGCATATCACCAGCACCGGTTCCAAATTGGAAATGGACAGTCATAAATCTATAAAGGGTTGACTAGAGCTATGAGGCTCACCTGTACTCCTCGCTGTAGGCGCTCCCTGAGGGTTCCTGCTTGAATGTTCTGTCATGAGGAGGGCCCGTTCTCCAGGAGTCTTGGGGCCCCCACTGACCAGCGTCTAAATGAGAACACACATGTATCATTTTAAATGTTTTGCCAGGGCACAGAGGGGAGCACATCAGAGCTTTGTCATCATCTGTACCTTGTGGTCCAGGCTGTCGTCTGTAGTAGTCCTGCTCATAGCAACCATAGTGATCTCTGTAGTCCCAGTGGCCGTGGGGGGGATAGTCATACCCATACCTGAAAATAAAATGACCTCTATTTTCATCAGAGCATTTATTCAATGTCTTCTTGGAGGGGCAAGGTGCTAGAAACAGTGATCTATAGAGCTCCTCCCTGCCTCATTTAACTCTTCTTGGGGTGACGGGTGTATCCAAGCATGCACTCAGTGATCACTGATGCAATCAGTGATCACTGATGCAATCAGTGTTATACATTTTGTCAGTATAGTCATTTTATTTTTATGTATGTATATGTATGCACCATAACACCAAGACAAATTCCTTGTCTGTGTTAACCTACTTGGTTAACACAAACTTGACTGACACTTGACTGAGGTCTTTTAGGGTGCAGGGGGCACACCTTCAGACCTTCTTTGTCTGTGGTGGCATCAGTCATCTTCTATGGTGTGGCCTGCTGGGGCTGCAGCATCTCGGCTGCTCACAGGAAGCGACTGAACAGACTAATAAAAAAGGCCAGCTCTGTCCTGGGGAGTCCTCTGGACACTGTGGAGGTGCTGGGAGACAGAAGAATGGCAGCCAAGCTGTCCTCCCTGCTGGACAATGTGTCCCACCCCCTCCAGGACACCCTGTCTGCACTGTGCAGCACCTTCAGTGACAGGCTGCTGCACCCGCTGTGTCACACTGCAGGTCCTTCCTTCCTGCAGCGGTCAGATATTACAACCAGCATAGCCCCTGGTAGAACCCCCATACATACAACAAAAAATGTAATAGTTGTGCAATAACAATTTATGTGCAATATATAAACAGAAATATGCCATTATTAATAACTGTGCAATATTTACCTGGCTGCTATATCTCACTACAGGATGTGTATTTGTAAATTGTGTGTTACTTTATCTTCATAATTTTTAAATGCATATTTTCTTTTGTAAAGCTGTCTTTGGCTCTGTTGCTGCTGTAGCTAATTTAAATTTCCCCTCTGTGGGATGAAGGGATTCTGATTCTTGGCAATAGACCTGATTCTGATTCTGATTCTGGTATTGTTAAAGTATAGTTCAGATTGTTTTAAGTAAAGATGTATGAGGTACTTATCCATAATCAGTGTGTTACCCAGAGTAGATGGCTGTCAGCTCGCCTCAAGTTTGGAGAAACAGACAGGAAGCTAACCAATGTACTGCTCTGGAGAGGGCAGCAAGTTTTAGACACCTAAAAAATTCATATCAGTTAAAGTTTAGCCCTTTTCCGACAGTGAGCCAAAACTGTTATGGCTCTCTTCAAAGCCACCAGACTCCATTAACAAAAACAGTTCCTTTAACCATTTACCCCTTATCATTTTAATAACTTTGGTTGTTGTGTGACTTGGGTGAATCCAGACTAAAGGGGACTAAAAAAACTTTAAAAAGTAATCAGTACTTTACTTAGCTTCCCTGCTGGTACATCTGTCTGTTTCTACCAAACTGGGGGTGAGCTGAAGCCCCCAGGAAGTGCGCCGGGCCAGTAGGACGGGTCTTTGAAGCAAATGTTGGTAGTGGCCAAACGGTGGTACTACAACTCATGTGTCAGTCTGTGACTCATTGGGCCCAAAAATACTTTTCCCCAGAGACTTAAATTGAGAAAGTGATGTCAGTAAATCGGTGGATCAATTTTTTTTTAGCTAAATCAACTCCCCAGGACAAACGCATGAACAGCCCTCATTTAAAGGGGCCCTATTTTTCCTGTAGTGTGTTGCTTAGGACAGGCAGTATGAGAAAAATAAAGAGCTTTTTGAACATTAAAGCAAGGAGACATGTCCCAGTAGAGACACTAAATAGAAATATGATCCTGAAAATTAGAATAATATGTCTTCTTTAAATCATTAGGTCCTAAAAATTCACAACTTTCATAGAAATGAATGGAGCCCTCCTCCAACATTGTAACCATTTCTCTTTATACATCCATGGATGTGCCCATAGACATTTATCTACTGTAGTAATAAACTGACTACTGATAAGAAGGCTACCTCAGACAACCCCTTTTCCAACAATCCAAACTATCCCTTTAACTTCTCCCTAGTTGCAGTCACTTATGAACAATCCATAAAATAAAGGAAAATCTAAATCAATCAAGCTTTTCACCCAGTTTCAGAGAGGTCCCATTACTGTTCTCACCTGGACTGAGGTCTTTGATGTTCTGGTAGGATATAGCTGTAAGGATACTGCTGGGTGTTGTGAGGATACTGCTCCGGTCTGGCAGGAGGGCTGCTGAACTGAGCCCTGTAGCGGGGGTCCTGAGCCCAGTGCTGGTCCCTCTCTCTGGGGAGGGGAGCTGGTGTGTTGCTCTGCTCCCTGTCCTGCTTAGAGTACCTGTAGTAGTCCTCTCTGTCTTTGGATCTATGGGACTGACGGCCAGAGTCATTCCGGGGGTGACCTCTGTGATCCATGATGACCCCCTCCACACAGGATCAGCTAACAACTGAGGGAAATAATGGGAGGTGGAGGAAATCCTGAATTTTGAAGTTGAATCCACAAAAGGTTATGTTTTAGCTCTGCCAGATGCAGTCAAAGTACAGACGCTGCTACCACATCATTCGATAGGAGACTCACAACATGAGCTGATAGCATGTGAGCATGATAACAACAGGAGAAAGGTCACAAATGAGAGCCAGACGTGGGAAGTAACTAAGTACATTTACTCAAGTACTGTTCTTAAGTTAACATTTGAGGGAATTGAACTGTACTTGAGTATTTCCATTGTATGCTACTTTATACTTCTACTTCACTACATTTAAAAGGGGAATACTGTAATTTTAGTCACAACATGTATTTAACATATTTTAACAATAATCATCTCTGAAGATTAAACTAGTGTTATAATTCTTTAAGGCACTAAAGATTCAAATGATTTAAATATTTTACAAAAAGTCAATCAGAGCTTTGTTTATCTAATAAAATGCTACTTGATGCAACAATATTATCTAGAAATGTCACATATATAATTATATAGACACAGTAAGGCCATTGTGCTGGATTTATTTTACTTTTAAAACTTTAAGTAAGATTAGAATGCAGGAGTATACTTGTCGTGACATATTTTGACAATCATTTAAGGTACTTTTACTCAAGTAAAGCATCTGAGTACTTCTTCCACCACTGCCGCGAGCCAACAACACTGAACAGGAGCCAGTGCGAACAAAGTATAACGAATAGCAACTCAATGAATAAAAAACGTACCTTTCAAATCTAAATCAGAGCATACAGGGTTAGAATGTGCAGAATGCTTCATGTCCGCTGTGTCTGCACTGTGAGTACACACAGGAGCCCGCCCTGAGCACTCTGACAGCTGACGGCTGCTAAAGAGGAAATCACGTCCATGTTCAGGATCACTCACACAGAACACTGTCTGCAGTTCTGCTTTACTTTCACATGATAAAACCCTGTCCTGGGATAGAAGGCTTCATGTGGAGAAAGTGTCACTTTGCAGAGCTGAGTGCTGCCACGTTGCCGGTAGAAGATGCATCGGTGAGACCGTTGTTTAGAGTTGAGCTGCTCTCCGGTCAGTTTCAGGGATTTTTCCGTCAGTAGAGGCACGATGAAACAGATTCCAAGTCAGCGAGGATGACTGATGTTTAAAGAGTTGTGACCTATCCACCAGGGGGCGCTCTAACTCATTATTATATACAGAGGTATGGAAACTCATGGTAGCTTCCTGCAACATAAGTATTTGTTACCAACAGAATATAGCCATGTCAGTTATGTCTCATAATAAATAAATACACGAATAATTACTTACACAATTTCATGTTAATCAGTGTAATTGTAGGACAGGCAGAGATAACTATATCACGTTTTCTTTCTACTTCAAAATATGCCCTTTTAAGTGATGAAAGTTACAAAATTCACGTATCCTACACAAGTACTATACTTAAGTAAAATTGACTTTAAACTTATACTACATCTAAAAAAATATTGAATATTTTACTAGGTTACATTTATCTGACGGATTTAGCAAAAACCAATAAATAATACAATCATTAAAGATAATATTTATATTTTGGCAATCAGATTTTATCAGTCCCCAGAGATAAATTCAAAAGTGAATGTGAAGGCAAGGCAAGTTTATTTATTTAGCACCTTTCAACACAAGGTAATTCAAAGTGCTTTACAAAATGAAAGACATTAAGAGCATTAAGAAATAGTGCAGCCATATATCAAATTTCATTTTGCAAAATAAAAATATAACACCTGGATAAGCTACACAATAACCTCTAATTTAAATATAAATCCACTGAAAATGCTTTTCCTCTTTGTCCTCCACCCTCTGTGATTTGAACATCTTAGATTTCAGGCTCCATACAACAATGCTCATAAGATATGCATTATTAAAACAAGATCATGCAAGATAATGAAAAATCATAAAGAGATAAACTTGTGTCTTTTCAAATACAGAGCTAAAATATGAACATAAATCAAATTTTAAATGAAGTAACAGACTATACATTTGTGACAATATTGCAAAAGAGTTATGCATACACAAAAAGAAAAATAAATAGATATAGAGGCTATATTTAATAAACAGTTCGTTAAACAGTTAGCAAGTTAACTGAAAAACTGCAATGTAGGTTCCAACTTTGTTTAAACATTTTTTTTATCCATTACATTTTGTAATGACTCTTATCTTTGTATTTGCTGGTCCATTGCGGGTACTATAATTGCCATAGGTCTCTCTGATCAAAGTGAATTGACAGTTGTGACTTTGTGATTAACTTGAAGTTTCTTTCCTACATCTGTGTGTAATCCCTGACACAGCCACATGGTATCGCTATATTTCCTAACAAAGAGGTGAAAGTGAAATCAGTGCTGCCAGTGACCGATGGGACGGCTTTATGCAAATGAGCAGTGTGGCAGCGGCTGTTAATGCTGGAAGCGTCTCTCTGCCCCGCACACGGTGAGAATCTCCGCACACAGAAGCACTGTGTCTCCGCTCTGGATATTTTATCACACCAAACCGCTCGGATGTGCAATATGACTTTTGAAGAAACTGGTGGAGATAATTCTTCAGATAGGTAAGCTCGTGTTGTTTTGCACATTTTTTGCATTTCTCTTCTTTTTTTGTCTTGGTACTGACTTGTCTTTGATGTGAACTTCCGTTTTTAACACTATGCAAATACCTTAACCTAGACACGTTTTGTTTCACTGCCCATGAGTTTACCCTCATGCAGTCAGTTGGGGCTGACATTAAGGCTCATGTCGTCTCATATTCAGTATTGCTTGCTGGTAACACAAGAGCAACGGTCGCATAACGTGCTAAGTTAAGCTATAGCATCTTTGGCGTTAACCTAAATAATGATGCTAACGTTAGCGCACGTTCACTATGTTGTTTTAGCTTGCGTCAACACTATGTGCTCAGTAATTCCGAGTCAAATATGTATGACGCAGATATGTGCACATTGTAAAGTCTTAACACGTTTCAGTGTGTTCTCATGGATTACTTTGACACACCTTTAAATTAAAGTCTTGTTATTACTTTTTTTTGGTAAGACCTCAGCTGCATGTATTTGTTGAAGGTGTCCAGGGTCTGCCCCTTAGAACGTTTTTCAAATTAAAATATGCAATTGTTAATGTTTTTAACACTTAACATATGTGTACTTGCAGAAAGCTTGCAGAAACGCGTTGCTCTCCACATTCATTTTACATCCACTTTGCATAGGTAGTGCCTTAAACGGCTCTCTTGAATGGAAGGGAAACCCGGTAATTGCATTGTTTTATGTGTTTGCTGGCTGATATCTTTTAATAAACACATGTAATGTTTATCTCCTCAGGATGGAAACGGTGGCTATAGCATTAGAGGAGGTCCTGAGCTCTGCATTGCCTCAGGGTTGCATCACTGCTGGAGTCTATGAGGCTGCAAAGTCACTAAATGCGTAAGTTAACAAAAAAAAGAACTCCTGCAGCTTCCCCTCTGCTTACTGTTCCTCTTCTTAAGGTGAGCTGTATTTCCTTTTCCTGACAACTCTGTCTTGCCTTTGTCTCGTGCAGTGATCCAGACAATGTGGTGTTGTGTCTGCTGACCACAGACGACGAGGAGGATGTGGCGCTCCAGATTCACTTCACCTTGATCCAGGCATTCTGCTGTGAGAATGACATTAACATCCTGCGGGTGAGCAACATGAGGCGTCTGGCAGAAATCCTGGGAGGAGTGAAGCCTGGAGGGGAGCCCGTGGACCTGCACTGTGTCCTAGTTACTGTAAGTGCCATTACTCATATGTGTTTACTGTAGTACTACATGTTGCTCACTTCCCTTCAGACTGGAAACAGTTTTAAGATCATTGCCAACACTTATAAGGAACTGTTGCTAGGAGTAGTTGTGCACTCTGTGTAATTGCAGTCTGTTTTAACATTTCATTTCATGTGCTTCCTCCTGCAGAATCCCCAGTCGTCCCTGTGGAAGGACCCTGCGCTGAGCAAAGTGACCAGATTCTGCAGAGAGAGCCGCTGTTTGGATCAGTGGGTGCCTGTTATTAACCTGCCGGACCGATGAAACGCGCTGTGGAATATGAATGTATGGTGTGCATTGGGGGAAAAGTAACTGCACAGGGCCTGTGTTGATGTCTGTGTTGGAAAGAGCCCCAGAGAGAGGCAGGAGGGGCAGCAAAAAAAAGAACTCGCGTCAGCCAAACTTTCCAACCAATTTCTCGGGTCATGGTGAACTCGCAGGCCAAGGAGGAGTGACTCAGCAGTCTGCGTTCCAGGATTTCCAACGTATGACTGCGCCTTTCTCTGCCGAGAAAGAAGCCTTTACAGGAAGCTGAGCCGTGTGAGCTGACAGGCACACATGGTGGGGAGCACAAACGCAGGACTGGGGGGGGGCAGACACAGAGCCTCAGTTTGACACGCCTCCAAGAACTGGAGCAGTCAGAGCGCTCGGATCCAGGAATTCCTCAAGAAAATTTGACCAAATCCATGAATTTGTTTAACAGCACATTTATTTAATAGTATTTAAGACGTGTCACTTTGATCACTCTAAAGGGAAAGTTTTCACACTTTATTATTAATATTATTATTTTAAGAGCAATGCAATGTTTCCACTTGTTCACTAACTGATGTTTTTACGTGTTATTAATTTAATGAGTTATATTTATTGTTCATGGAATTCTGCCTTGTTACTTTGAAATAAACAAACAAGCAACAGTTACCAGGGTGGTTCTGCCTCCATGATTTCCAGGTGCTTCAGGTGCTTGTAGGGAGTTGTACACTGTCCCGAGGAACAGTGAACGCCTCGTGCACCAGCAGAGAACACTTTGAGCTCAGCATGTTGCACCACAGGCTTTGGATTTCGCCCTGGCATGTCACTGTGCCGGTTAGAGGAGAAACCCAACACATACCTCACGCTTTGTGCAGCTTGCAACAGTAAAAAAAAAAGATAATGATCTGGGTTTTTTAAGGGTTGTCCTTAAAAATAACTTCTCATTTTTGTATGTTGCCAAACGTTTTTTATTTACAAGTTAACATTGTTGTAGTTTGACAGTTACAGACACGGGTGGACAAAGTACTTACATCTTTTTTACTCAAAGGTTGCAATACCAGAATATAGGAACATCTATTACTGGTAAATTACTGCATTCAAAAAGTTGCTAAAGTAAAAGTACAAAAGCCTCAGATTAAGGATATACTGAATTTTAAAAAGTAACATTTCTCATCAAACAGTTTGACCCATTCCATTAATGTGTTCATCACTTGAGTGTTACAGCTGGCAAAGCCTGTAATATTACATCATATTTTATTGATTGATTATATTATTATTGATCTAAATCTGCAAAGTAACTAATGTAAGGAGGTAAAAGAACACAATTATTCTTGGAAATGTAGAAGATGAAACAAAAAGTGAAACAAGTTTTTCAAAGTGCCACGTGAGCAAACTGAATAACTTTACAGCCATGAAACAGACTTTGCTGGGAACTCCAGTAAAATGTGACCTTTTGCACATTCAGAAAGCAGTGGGAGGAGAACTGTCTTTGTAGAGTAAACCTGCTTATTGGTACGGCTCCTTTACAACCTCCTGCAGCTACGCATCAGAGCTCCATTTACTGCTGAATGGGCTAAAAATAGCAGAGAGGAAAACCAGAAAAAAAAAACACGTTAAAGACTAATTTCAGACTGCAAAAAGAGACAACCAGAAATAATTGGTGCTTGCGTAGAATGGGGAGGGACAAAGCGCTCACACACAGAGGGTCCCAGCACAATGGGTGCATGAGTCAGGGCTATTCAGGTGTCCATTGCTAGAGCTGTACAGTGCTTTAGCTTCATGGCCAAAAATAGCTCTGTGAATAGAGGCGTTCCCCCTGACCACTCTCACACGGACAATAGTAACACTTGTAATTAACAGGCAGCGAGCACAGAGCTGCAGGGGGGGGGGGGGGGGGCACTGACAGCAGAGGGGAAGAAGTACTCTGATTGTATACCTAAGTAAAAGTAGCAATAATGAATTTTACAAAACTATGTTACAGGCATTCAAAATCTTACTTAGAAGTACAAAAGTAATCAAATGAAATGATACGTGAGGTACCAAAAGTTAAAGTTTCTTGTTAAGCACAATTTCAGAATCCTATACAGCCCCCGAATAAATTAAGAGAGCACTTCAGCATGATCATTTTCTCATGTGTTATTATTCATAGGTATGTCTTTGAGTTAAATGATTTTTTTATTATTATTGTATTCTAGAAACTACTGACAACTAATATAATCATATACTTTACTTAGGTTGTTGTCATTTATCTGAACATTTCCACTGTTGTAACTTCCCCCCGTATCAGAGGACAACTTGTTCTTTTCATTAGTCTGACAGCTTTAATTCCAGATACCAATCCTTTATGCCGTTCCTGTCCAGTGAAAACCACACATCTCCATACATGGGGATGATTTTAAATGTAAATGTTGCTGATTAACTGACGGATAAAGTTTTCTCTGAGCACTGGTCTTTAAAAGTAGCACAACTGTCTTACAGCAGTATCATGCAACACATTAACGCAGCAGTAATATTAATCCGTCATATATAATAGCTGTGCTGGAGGAATTAATGAAATATTTGATTTAAGTCATACACTGTAACAAGTATAATCATCAAAATGAACTTTAAGTAGCAAGACGGCACAGTTCCGTACCATATATGTTATGTTATTGGTATGATTATTGATGCGTATATCACTTTAATGTTGTTTTTACATTCCTACTGTCGTACTGCTTTCGCATTTTAGCAATACCATAACACATGATCAATTGTTTTGCTGATTAATTTGCAGTTATAAAGATAAATAATGAGATTTTCAAATGAACAAAAGCTGTCAGATAATTGAACCATGACAGGAAAAACGATTCTGCAGAATGGTTCTTTCGAATTTTGAAACCCCTATTACATCACACGCATTAGTTAGCTTACATAAGGTTTAAAATGGAGGCCTTTTACTTGCAGTGGAGTATTTTCAGTGTGATGTAATACCTTTTCTTCCATTACTCATTTTTGGAAATGTTTAAAGCTGAAACAAGTGCTCACTGCTGAGGGGAAATAATGCCAACGTAAAGTCTGACATTTGGTTTTTGTGGAACAATAACAGAGTGGAATGGGTGTGAAATGAAACCCAATTTAACCACATTTGTTTTTTTGATCATAGCCTTGAGGTCACACAGGGAGGGGCGGCAGAAAGTAGGTGAGATATAAGAGATACTGAGCTTATCCCTGAGCCTCCCCCGTCTGCCCTGACAGCTAATACAATCACTGCTACAAAGCCTGGCTGTTCATCATCTGTCTCGAGTGAGGATTGCATCAATGTGGGCCAAACATTATGGCCTGACCTGATTGTGGATGAAACATCACACCTGAGAGAACAGGCTGCTCAGCAACAATTGCATAACAGCCTGCCCTGGGCTACAGAGAGAAACCTGTGTGTACAGAAATAAGAGCAAACAAGAATGTTTACGGGCTCCTTCCCCGATACTAAACACTCCTCCTGCTCTTGTCTTGACCTTGTTTGCATCTACTGAAGGTATCTCATGGTATGAGTTTCTTCCCACAAATAACTAACTGTATGTCAAACACCAGCAGGATGCACACTGAGGATCTGGGTTTTTCCTCTGAGAACATGGACAGGAAGTAAAGCCATAGGGACTCTGTACACATGAGTGCAGGTTAACGAAGTCGGGAACAACAAGAAGGACCTTTACTAACAGCCAAACAAAACAAAATGCTAATGTGTTTAATATTAAATTAGCATATTTTCATTTTGTCTGCAACTTGGCAGTCAAACAAGCCATAAACACACCATTGATAAATGAGAGGAGGAACATCTTTTCTTGTATTTCGCTACAAAAGCTTTAGAAATGATGATAATTAAGACTTTCTAACGCGTGATGTTTGATGTATTCTCAAAAATGCAACTTCATTCTTAAAATGCAATGTGGGATAGAAAATCCCTCTGAAAGGAACACAGGAATTGTACTCTTTGCAGACCAAAACCTAGAACACACTACAGGAAAGTGAAAATCCAAAAAGCATAATAGGGCCTCTTTAACATTTTTCTCTGATCCTTATAATCTTCTGTACCTTAAGCTTTTTGATAACTGTCAGTTGGTTTATACAAGTGGGTATTTCACATACAAACTGATAAATGCTTCCATTCTACACAGAAAACAAATGTAACACTAATTATTTCTGGAACTCACAGAACGTAAATAGAACGGAATATATTACTAGGGTCGAAGAAAAAACCCCCAATAGGAATGACTTGTTTTCCATAGCTTTATTGACAGTTAGCACAGACAGGTAAAGGCAGACACACAATGTGAGAAACCACACATAGTGTAATATTGTTGCTCCACTTAAAACACACATTCCTATTCACCAGTAAAAATCTATAAAATACACCATTAAAAAAAACATGTTTAGTTTTAAATCAAAAAGTTAAACGTCAAAACATTTGAATGTAAGGATGCTTTAGGAATGAATCTGTAAAATCAGTACTTTAACAACTTTAAAAAGCACATACTGTGGCTCATACACACTGCGCCACAATAGTTATGGATGTATGGGATATACTGTATATCTAAATTATTTATTGAACATGAGTCATTCTGTAATAAAATGTCATGATAACATATACTCCCTACTCCCTGTTCACAGTATTAGACAACAGCACTTATGTGACTCAAAGGTAGTTTCATTATCAAGTCCCTGGCTGGTGAAATTGTAGTTTAATTAGCTGCTTATATTTTTGCTTCAGCACCAAAACACACATCACAGTCACAGCTGCACACTGTCAGTAATAAGTCCTCTCATAAAATAAAATCTAATCAAAATAAAAAGTAAAGCACTTGTGAACATGGAATGTTTTTCAGCTCAAGAGTACAGCAGGTCTCTAAGTGCCTGAATAATAGAGCAACAAGCCTCAGCTCTGCAGATAGAACATACTGACCTTAGAAAAGTTTCTATATATATATTTATATCTGACAAGATGGCACAGATTGGTCTTTTTTCCAGCAATGATGGCCTCATAATAAAATGTCTAATTCAAGGAGTACCTCTTAAAGAGGGTCATGAACAATGTACAATGATCTCAAAAGTTCTTACTGGCATTTTAGCTTTACACATTTAAATATTACAGATAGTTGGACTGAGTTTTATATTCATTTTTCTTTCATAAAGGCCAATACAAAGAAAATAATAGAGAAAACACTTAGACTGTTTTCTCAAGAGTAGGACAAGTAGTTATTGAAAGTCTGGAGTATAATGGGAATGGCAGAAAGGACTACATACAGTTACTTTACCCTGGCACTGGCAAAAACAATTCTTAATAGATGAGAGCAGGCCCATGTTACTGCCTGGCATAACGATGGCCCCGCCCCCTTTCTGGTGAAAACGAAGAATCAGCGCCAAGCGGATAAAATCGTTTTATCATGCCTGAAAGCTGCTGTGTCATGTATTGCAAGGCAAACAAGAAAAAACATCAACATTTCAGATTTGCTGTACTTTTACAAAGAAAATAATGGAAAGAAATAAGAGATTGGTGTCTTCAGGCCAGAGAGAGGATGGAAATCCCAGCCAATGGGACTGTGTCAGTAGTCTGTGGGAAACACTTCGTCAAAGCTACATTATGATGCTAATGAGGTTAACTGTATCGTCAAAGTAGTATATGAAGATGCTACATTAAAATGCTGAAGCCAAAGAAATCCACTCGTCCTACGAGGACATACACATTATGGAATTGTTGGGCTTCTCCTAGCTAAATAATGCACAGTATTCTTATTGTTTTTAATGTTATTGCTGAAAACCTCAGAATCTGTGATATTTTCATCCCAAGAGGCGGGGCCATGACGTTGATGGAAAGTACCTGGACGGGTTGCTCTCATGTAAAAAATAAAGTCATAAAATCTACATTTTAAGTGAACTGTTAAATTATGCATGTCAACAATGTGGTTGCTCTGACTGTGCTTGAAGGGAACAGGGAACATTTCATTTCAAACTCTATTATTATTATTATGATTGTGACAACATGAGAAAAACTAAACAGGAAATGTGCATCTGGGCCCTGGACCTCCACTTCACCTCATGTGATGGACAGCACGGATTGCTGGTCCGGTGACAGGATATCATTATCTGGGCTGCTATTATCAGCAGCACACAACCTACACAAATGTTTCCTGAAGAAAGCTGGAGTCAGAGGTGAAAGCTGAAAGGCTAAATCTGATTGGTCCAATGATTGAGGGGGCTTGTTTCTGCACGCTGTGATAATTAGAGAGGCAGGAACTCTGTCATCCAATGCCACAGCTTCAGACTGCTGCCTGCTCTTGGCTGAAACTGTCATTTGACTGCAAGGCAGGACTACATTCTTCAAACTACAGCAGGAATGGGAAGAGGGTGGGGGGGACACTGGCCTTAGGATAAGTTGTGAATCTACGGAACATATTTTCTACCTCATAAGAATCAAAAGGAAGGCAAAGAAAGTTTTTTTACAAAACTGTGCAAGGCTTCTTGTCCTTGAAAGGGTTTTCTGAGGTGGGGATGCCCATGAGCAGTGGGTCGTTCTTGGCATGTTCTCCACAGTAACGCATCAGGTCAGATGAAGCCTTGGACACCTGTAATGAAATCAATCGACACACTTATTTACTTTGACATATGACCCTTTTCCACCAAACCGGATACGGTTCAAGATCCGATCTTTTGCTTTTCTGGTTCTAGCCTGTAGCACCCCTTGTGTTTCCACAGCTCAGAGGCCGAGTGGAGCTTGAGTGGAGCTGCGTCATTGCGTCATTGTTTGCGTCATGATGTATCCGTTTACGTGCCCTCTTATGACTGATTCATATTCATTGTCTGACTGTCACACAAGCAGCTGATGCATACCCCCCTCCCCATGAGTGAATGTGCTTCAGTCTGAATTGACGCTGTTTGACATCACAAACCTCTGCTTGCTCTTCCCAACATGTAAATTTTATTGGCTTATTTGAAAAATGTTATTGCATGATTCCTGCTGTAAACTAGCTAGCTAACTTTTTTTTCCTTAGTTTTGGCACATTTGTTTACATAGTATTTAAGTGCAGCATGTTTTCTCCTAATGTAAGGGTTTTTGGCGCATTTGCACGGATCGGTCACTGTACACAGGAGAAGTAGAAGCAGAGTAGTGAGAATGGATATAAAGGCACCTTTATCCTCTCAAAGCTGGCCTCCAGCCTCAGCTGCTGCACCATCCGCCTGGCCTGGGCCATGCTGCTGGAGCTCTGCATTTTTGAAGACATCGCAGCCTTTGGACAGCCGTGCTCAAACCTGGTTCAGAAAAACAACAAAATACATTTACTGTACTTACATTTATTGGTGTGGAGATGCAGTGGGTAGTGAAAGTCCACAGCGTACTATATCTATTCAAATGATTCCAAACAACAACATGTTCCTGTGGGATTGAAGAAGCACAGAGGTCATGCTGCTGAAGCTATCACTGCCTTTATACAGGTCATCAACATCTTGCAATCCCGTCAGGAACTAAGTTCATTTACTTACAGTGGACAAGATATTAAGACCTCTTTTTTTACCTAGCTTAAAAGTCATAATTGAAACATCACATATTTATTCTGTCTTATATAAGTTTGCAAAGGGAGGAGGTTGAACAAGATGGCCAGGACCAACACAGCGCTTTTTGGGTCTCAGGTGAAACCAAAAGTCCTAGACAAACCTTTTTCAAAGATAAACCATAATGGTTTTTTTTTCTAAACCTTACCAAGTAAGTATGTTAACATGCTAACCCTTCCTAATTATCAAAAACGGCCAACACAGAGCATGGTCACTTGAGTTTTCCTTAAGCACAGTATTTTTGGACCCAAATGCAATGGAAGAGTAGTCCCTGTGTGGGACATCCATGCCTGTACCAAAGGTTGTGCAAGCTGGTGATGCTACAGCAAACTTCAGGGGAGCTCCTGCTATGATAGGATTTATCCTCTGTACACCTTGAATCTCTTTACAAACTTTCAAGGAAATCCATGAGTGTTAGACATTTCATTTCTTAAATGCGGGAAAGACTAATACTGACATCCCCATCCGTGGAACCACAAAGCTAATCAAAGCTAGGTTTCATGAATGACCAGCTTTGCACAATCTTACAGAAATGATGATTAATTAGGTTACTAAGATGTGCACATATGTCCACGGCTTTGCAACTTCCCAGGAGGGACAGTTGATTTGATTTAGAATTGACTCAATGTGCGTAAACGCTGTGGCCCAACCTAACCGAATCCTGTTTCACAATTCACACTTCCAGGATACAATGCTTTGCTTTTACTGGCTCATTACGTCACTCCCTGAGTGACTTTGAGTGGCTGCGCTGTTGTAACGCGCTACCTTTCACTCCAGCCAACTGCACTGCAGAGCAAAGGGGGAAGCAGCCGAAACAAAATGTTTCTTTACTGTTTACTACAAAACACAGTTTATTTTAAGAAAATCAAAACAGGTTCTAATGCAAGAACATCATGTGTCCAATTTAAGAGAGCACAGCGTGTGCAGTTTAGCAATTAATGAGATGTTCACTGTGTACTCAACAATTGTTCAGCACTGATAACTTGCATCCCTTGTTCCTGGAATGGATAAAGAACACACAGCAGTAAGTGGCTCCGTGGGACTGACAGACATAATATTTGACATGTGGCGTGTTTGCTCTGTGCAGGATATCACAGGGGGGGGGGATACGCGCTGAAATGGAAGGCAGATGAAACATGGACAACAGAACCAGATACAGAGGGGAGACGAGGCCGTGCACCCCTCTAATCCCCAACCCCACCCACCCACTCCCTTCCGCTTCCTACACAGGAAGCAGTACAGCCAGTTCCCCTCTACAGTATACATGATTAAATATGGGGTAGGGTCTTCACAAAAGGAAGCTACATGTACACACACAGGGTAATGGGAGTAACGGATTGCATGTAACGTAATCAGGAGACACATTTTTTAAAACTGTAATCCTTTACAGTTACATTGAAGAAAAAAGATAATCAGATTACTTTTACATTTTTGAAAATTGGGGCTTACTATCAGGATGACATTTGTATTATCTCTCCTCTGTCAGCTGTTCTGATCTGTAGGCTCATACTTTCAGAGTGAATCTATACACCTACTGCCTGAATCTGCTTTATGGCTTCACTTTCTTTGGTTCATTTGTTCTGTTTTTAATTCAGCAGGTGAACCTATGTGTTCATCAGACAGTGTGTGTGAGCTTAGCTGTGTGTGTTAAACTGAAACGGAGCATTTTCTTCTGCTTTTTTAAACTGTAGTATGTGCTCATGTGCTTCAGTGTTCGGCTGCTGCCTGAATATGCTTCCTGAGAGGCAGCTTTTCATATTAATATATTGGATCCTAAATATCTTGGTTCCTTCTTTTCTAAGGTCACATTGTTCTGTTGTCTTACATAATACACTTTAGTAAAAAACATCTTATTGACATTTATTTTCTCATGTCTTTATTTGCATTGCATTTGTTTTCAAATATGTTTTGAATATGTGTTCAAAATAACCCTGACTATAGCCACACTGCACTGAAAACACTGAAACGTTAATTAAATGTATTGTCAACAGATTTCACATAACTGTATTAGGTTAGTTGAAAGCAATAACATTAAGTTGAAACTAACTGAATATGCTTCATGAAAGGCAGCTTTTCCTATCAATACAATCATTTTTGATCCTAAATATCTTCCCTCTTTTCTAAGGTCACAATGTTCTGTTGTCTTACATAACACAAGTAAAAACATTGTATTCATATTTATTCTGTGTTGCATTTATTCACATTGCATTTGATATTGTTTTAATGCAAAATTACTTTTATATTGCGATACTCAGATTACTGATTACATTTTTTTACAGGTAACTTTTAAAGTTACCTTCCCAACCATGCACACACACAATGCATAGCTGCAGAAAGAAAGCATGACATTGAGACCTCAAATGCACTTGCTTTTAGACTACTCTGGCTCTCTTGACCTGCCCTCTCATTGTTCCAGAACTTACACTACATGTCATGGCTCTCTTGTCAACACAGCTGTAGTATTAAAGCCCACAGCTGCACCCGCAAGGCATGAGTGCACACAGGCAAAGGGAGAGTTGCGTCACGAGGGGGGGGGGGCGTCCTCCCTCCCCAGCGTCTGCAGGGACTGTGTGTGACGCCTGCAGCTTCTATAGAGCTCCATACGTTTCGGAAAAGACGTCAACGCGGCTAAGAGGCGGCACTAACGCACAGTAGAACAGGACAGCACTTGATCAGAGCTGTGACACACTCCTTTCTGATGTTTGAAAAGTGGAAAGACATTCATTCACTGTCTTTTCTTTCTGTGTCCTTCTTTTGAACTCTTCTCTTGCATAGTGTCACATTGTTTGCCTACATACTATCTATGCTTTGCATCTGGCTCCAAACAATTTTCATCACAATGCAATGTGAGCACTGTCCTGTAACTGGATCATAAAAGCTGCATTGTATTGTTAAAAGTGAGATTTCCATTTCTTATTTAATAATGAAGCAGGTCTAAAGTACATTTACTTAAGCACAAGTATAATTTAGAAGTAGTTTTATTTGCTTGAGTATTCCAGTTTTCTGCCACTTTATACTTCTAGTCCACTACATTTTAGTTGCAAATATTGTACTTTTAACTCCATTACATTCATTTCAAATTCATAGTAACTTACTTTGAACCTAAAATGCATTAACTGTTTAAATGATACATATAAATACTACTAAGTTATTCAGTTGTACACCAAGTATCCAACAGTTAATTACAACATTAAAAATGTATTTATTACAACCAAAAAACAATCTGTATTTTGACTTTTGATACTTTCGTGCTGTTAATACTTCTAAACTTTCATTAAAGTAACATTTTAAACCTATAACTCTCTAATCTTAAAACTGTGGTATTACTAATTTAACTTAAGTAAAGAATCTGAGTAATTCTTCAGTATCAAAATGCTGAATCCATGGAAAAATAAACAAAGCTCATATTTAGAAACTGGTCCTTGAGACAAACCGTCAAAACTTCCATTGAGCTGTGATGTCACAACTTTAAAGTGTGGCATGACACTGCAGAGACGCAGATAGCACGAATGCAGAAGATCCATAAACACTGACCAATCAGAGCACACTGGAGTTCTTTCCGATACCACTATATTGAGACGACACGAACAGAATTTAAATCAAGGCATGTAAACAGTACAAACCCAAAATACAGGATTTCACTTGAAAATGAGCATTAAGTAACACTGATATCATTTCAGTATGATGGCTATTTTATATCATGTTGCAACTTTGGCTGAAGTTGAAATGAGAAAATGGGCAAAAAAAATAAGAACTAAAGTTGATTTATAGAAATAATCCAGTCACAGCATATTCCACCAGTAGTCACAGATCCAGGGACTCACTGTGGGGATTTTGTTCTTGGTGCCTGAGGGGCCAGATGTGGCATGTGGCTAGAACACACACTTGAATCAGCATTAGTACACCCTCCTGTTGTGCCACACACAGACTCTGCTGTGCAGTTCTTCTGAAGGAGCGGTGTGATCAAGTGGGGCCCTAAACCTCAAATGTGCTGAATCTGAAATAATCCTGGTTCTGGGCGGAGTGCTGGCCAGCTTTACTGTAACTCTGCTGCTCTGGACGTTTTAGAACATTTTCACACACTATATCTCGATCCAAAGAATCCTGCAGGGGTGACTGGCCCCAGAGTTAGCATCATGCTAGCTCCCTTGTCAAAAAAAGCCAATGGGATATTTCCATTAGATTTTGGAAGATAAGATCAATGGCAAACAATACAACAGAACAACTTTTCTGAAGCCTAAATGTATTTGCGAGAAGTAAAAATACTAATGTTAGAAAGAAGACCAAGGTCACATAACTCACATCAGCACCACCAGCTTCAAAAGGCAGAAGTATGTTTGGCCTGATTAAGTTTAGTATTCAGCCACTTGTTAACAACCGTGTTTTTAAGGACACATAGAACAGAGGTGTCCAAACTACGGCCCGGTGGCCAACTGCAGCCTAAAGTCCATTTTTAATTGGCCCCCAGCAAATTCAAAAAGTATAATGGAATCTGGCCCACCATGAAACTTCTGCTTTTGTTATGTTGTACTTCTAAAATGTATATGTACAAATATTTCACATTCCTGTGTTAATACGGCAATTTTCGAAAAGTAGAAAACATATTTTAACAATTTTTTGTTGGTAAAAAAAGCCAAATAGCTTAATTTCATAACAAGGTTGAACTATAACATACATATTTTCCGTTATAATAAGCAATTTGGGGCTTCTGTTTGAAGTGATGAGCTGCCAAGTAGGCTGTTTTTATTCTCAAATGCATATTCAATTATCAAGAACAATTTAATTGACTGATTTAGCTAACTTATAACTTAAATTATGAGCCAATATACCTCTAGTGAGGGGGCTAACCATTCAAATAATTTTCTGTATGTGGCCCTTAGTGAAAAAGATTACACACCCCTGACATACAAGCTTCAGAAAATAACATTAGCATCAAGACTCAAAGCAGAGGGAAACATCTTGCAGATCTAAAGCTCACACAAATGTTATACGAGCAGTTTTCCCATTTTCCTACTAACTGGTTAACTATCAAACAGATATTGTTAACATGCTTATATTTACATACAGTTTTAATTACGTTCATGTAACTACATATAAATGCCTGTATAAGTGTTGACATAGTAGGAGGAAGTAGGGGCTCTTATTGTGAAATAAACAGGAAGTTAGTTGTTGGTTTTGGCACTTGGAGCGTGGAGTGGACTATGGCTAGCGTCAATAAAGGAGTTGTTGTTTAACTACAAAAGTTGTCTTTTGTCGAGTAACAGATAGGGTGGTAATCTCCTCATTGAACTCCCAGCAAATAAGCAAATGTGTTGTCTCTAAGATTTTGATTTATAGCTAAAAACCACTGACGCGATTCATCTGACTCTGTGATAACTGTCTCTTGAACACTTTAGTTGGAGCCCAGCCGAGCATCAATAACATGCAAACTATGCTAAAATAGAGACATACATTAAGCTTTTGCCTCAATGCCATTTCATATTATTTTGGAGATCTAAAACAGATGCATGAGTGAAAAAAGATTCCAGTCAAACAAACATAAACAATCAGGGGAATGTGTCACTGCAGGATGTATACTGAGCCTTTCAAATCCCTGTAGCCGAAAGAATGTCTGCGCTGCCTTCAGCTGTGGTGTGCCGGTCTGCATCCAGCACGAGGATTCATGTGTGGTGGATGTAAACATGTGGCACAGTGAAAGCATTGATAGAAATACATCTGAGGTCCTACAGCAGAGTGAGTTCTGTGATGTGGCTGCGGGGCTTTACCCAGGTGGGCCCTCAGCGCCAACAGGGAGCCTCTGCAGAGTCCGACAGCAACTTCAGCTCTGTGAGTGCTCTGATCTGCTGACCCGATTGACACACTAATAACTCACAGCGGATTTAGATCAACAGCATTTCAGGAACTCCCTCCTGGCTGGTCTACCTGCAAACACCATCCGACCTCTACAGCTAATTCAGAATGCTGCAGTCTGACTGGTCTACAACCTCCCCAAGTTTTAAATGGTCGAATGAACTCCCCATTGACATCAGGACAGCAGGAACTCTGCATATCTTCGGCCCAAACACATCTGTTTCGATAGTGCCTTGGATATAAAATTCTTGCAAAAAAAGCACTTTATAGGATACGATTTGGCCTTGTAACTAATTCACCAGCAGTCACAATGGTAGGATGTGCCTGAAGTGAATACCTCTGCACTTTCTTTGTTGTTTGGAGTTTAATTCTCTATGTTTTTGCACTCACTGTAAGCCGCTTTGGATAAAAAGCGTCAGCCAAATGAAATGTAACTTAATATGAACATGTATAACAACATGGCAAGTTGAGCCACATATACAACATCCCATGCAACTTCAGTAATATTTGTCAGTTTTTAAGCACATTGCCAACGCCCTTGTTGCAAGGTTATCAAAAGTGCACCTCTTTTTCTATATTCATCCCACTTTCAAACTGAATAGTTTTTTGATTGGTACTGTTGGTTGGACAACATTTTGTACACCAAATTCCATCAATGAATTTACGTCAGTAAAAATCGATAGGTTTACCATTTTCAAAAAAGTTTGACCTTAAAACAATAGCCAAATGCCTATATCAATGCAGTCTTTGGTTGCTGTAATCATGTCTCCTGTCAATATGGTGGTTAATATTCCTCGAAATAAATAAATAAAGGTATTGCAGGGATTAATGTCTTACATTTAGAGATGGATTGTGCATATATCTCCTGAGATTAAAGTGGATAATTTTAGAGACCACACTTCTCTAAGATATATGTACAGCACATGAATATGAAAGTATGAGAAAAAAGTCATTTTTCTTTAGTTATTTCTTTTGACCAGACTGCTACTTTGCAAGGTGGGATTAACATCATCACATGACAGATGCTACCGCTCCGTGCAAATTGACTGCAGTGGAGAAACTATACTTTTCAATCAGATAAGGAAAAAATGTAATACTCACAATTTAAGACCAGAAACAACATGCTATCATACTCATCTCTGATACATCTTGGACATCATGAAGGCAATGGACAGATTAAGGATATTTCCAGATTCTAAATCAATGCACCTCCATGTGCATTCCGTGTTAACTGTGGTTTGATGAGGCAGGTCCATCCTGGAAACGTTTTTTCTTTCAAAATGTGTTGAATCTCAAAGAGATTCTGCAAATTCTCTTGGAAAAAATGACTTTAAAGTCGCAGAGAATATTCAAGTTGAAGATTGTAAATGTGCCACTTTTAATTAAAACAATATCCAAGTTGGTTTATCATAAATGTAGTGCTTTATAGTTGTTGGAAACTTGTTGTGCATTCTCAGAATAATACCAAACTCCCTGACTTTGTAATCTTTTGTATTTTTTAGCTACAATGTCCCTGATGTCTCATTGTTTTGTTTTAGGACAGACTTGAAGAAATGTAAACATTTGAATGCAACTAAGTCTGTAAACTTCATTTTTTGCATGAATTATATTTTATGTTTTATTACATTAACAAGACAAACATCCAAAGTGCATTATGACTACAGGTGTTACTTAATGTGCGATAAACAGACGCCAGGCAAAGCGCTGCAGCCTAAACAATTACTTATCAACAGTCCACTTCCAAAAATGTTGTCCAGCAGCTCCACTGTCTGTCCTCTACACCGCTAAACTGCCTGGCAACAACAGCGGCTGGCTCCTGGGCTGGGATCTGTAGCTGCCCCCTGTAATAACCTCATTTCAGAGGCACGGTGACAATGCAGACAGGCTATCAGCGTCGTGCCACACTCATGATTAGTGTTTGGCATTGTGTAGAACAGAGGCACCGGGACAGGAGACCAGGGCTTTTACAAGTTTAACTGCACCCTCATGAGTGTTAATCTCAGACAGCCTGATGCTATCTGGGAGCCAGACGGGCCAGTCAGGCGTGCAGAGGAAAGAGACAGAGGCCTCCCAAAGAGAAACAAACACAGGATCATGTGTATGACTTCACCCCGATCCGCAGGAACATCATCAAGTACAACAAGTGTCCATTACAACAAAATATATGTTTGTTTTTTTACCAAACAAAACTATTAAATACTATTCCCAAATAATACAACACTTTTAAAACAGTCATTTTGCACAATGGGTACTTTTACTTTTGCTTTACTTACTTGCTGATAATACTTCCGCACTTTCATTAAAGTAAAAATGTAGAAGTAGAACTCTGAAATGGGGTATTATTAAACTGTGGTTTTACTCATTTAACTTAGGTAAAGAATCTGAGTACTCCTTCAGTATCAAAATGCTGAATCTACGGAAAAATTAACAAAGCCCATATTTAGAAACTCTTCCTTTAGATAAGCCGTCCAAAGTTCCATTCAACTGTGATGTCACAACTTTACTTTAAATGTGTCGAAAGTGGGGCATAAGAACCATAAACGCTGACCAATCAGAGCAGACTGGCGGTCAGATACAGTTATAATGAAACGATATGAGCAGAATAACGTTTAAATCAAAGCATGTCAACAATAGAAACCCAAAATACAGGATTGCACCTGAAAATAATACTGATATAATTAGATATAGATTTTAAATCATCAGTGGTGTAAAGTAAGTAAATTTACTCAAGTAGTGTACTTAAGTAAAAAAAATGTAGGTACTTGTATTTCAATGTTTTGCTACTTAGTACTTCTACTCCACTACAGTTCAGAGGTAAATGGTGTACTTATACTCCACTACATGTATTTAATCCCTTAGTTACTTTACAGATCTGCATTAATGATGGTAAATATAATCAGCCCTTAAATCAGACTTTAGTTCACCTGCAGTAAATCCAGCAGCTACCCTGCAGTATACAAAGCCATTCAAACTAGCTGCACCTTTACCAGCTCTGAGAACACTTTAATGATCAATAATTATAAAACATATCAGAGATATTATTCTGAAATGGACCAATCAAACAATGACTACTTTTACTGTCGCTACTTTAAGTACATTTAGATGAGAGTACTTTCTACTTTCACTGGAGGAACATTTAGAATACTTTTACTGTGACAGAGTATTCCTACACTCTGGTACTTCTACTTTACTCAAGTACAAGATCTGAGCACTTCTCTCACCTCTGTAAATCCTTTTGCAACTGTTGCTAGAGTTGATGTGATCACAAAAGCAAAAAAGCTTAGAACACTTGAACTGTGTGAAGTCAGCCGACATGAAAAGAAACCCAGGAGGAGTTGGTGTTTGTGCGGCGGATAAAAACAGGAGATGAGGGTTCCGAGCCGCTGAGTCACCGGCTGTGTCTTTTTCTTGGCTCCACACACTCCACTGTACACCTTTCTTTCCCCTGGGCTCTGCAGTGGCATGCAACACCTCGGCGCAGGGTGAGGTCAGCCGCGGGACAACAGATTCTCACTCTGTCATGTCCTTTCTTCCCACCTGGGCCCCATGTGCAGAAAAACAGTTTCCTTTGTGTGTGGTGTGTGTGTGTGTGTGTGTGTGTGTGTGTGTGTGTGTGTGTGTGTGTCTGATCGCACAACCTGCAGAGTCGCTGCAGCCGTTTAAAAAGTTCAAAGCTTTGAGTAATGTGCATCTGATTCCTCCAGAAATATCCATGTTCACACACCCTGCAGAGAGGTTGCTGAATAACATGGATTATGGCTCTCTTTGAAGTGTTCTTTAATGTGCTTAGAAGTGGATGGAAGACTGAACAAGCCCTGACGCAGGTGCTCTCCCACTACACAGCATCGTGCATGTGTTCCTCCCTGCTGGGCTTTGATTGTTTTCCAATAAACTAGATATTGCTTTGATTTAAGACGCAGAGATGAGACATACTGACACAAAGAAAACGCTCCACCATGTCTGGAGCTAAATGTGGACGGACAGATGCAACACGATGTGCCACCAGCTGCTTTAATTACTGAAGAAGCAGCCGCGGCCATGCAGATGAATGTGGGCGGGGGGGGGGGGGGGGGGGGGGGGGGGGGGGGGGGGGGTTGGGTATCATGCAAACCTGTTGCATTCCAACTCTAAAAGGTCACGGGAACTACTAAAAGCATTGCCATCCATTATAAAACATGATGAATAAATGCTGTTTTAGAATATAAAATTCCACCTGAATTGTATCTTAAAAGGTACTACTTCCCTATATGATGTTTAAAAATAATCTGACGTAGAATATGTTATCACACAACCTTTCTACTGCCATTCATTGTCCATTTTCAGCTTCCTGGTACACAATCTGCCATAGGAGAGCATTTGAAAGGCGTCCACTTCCCTCAAAGCTGCTTCTCTATACATGAAAAATAATGCACATACCGCCTAACTATACGGATCTGCTCTAAAGTTTATTGGGTTATTCTTTGTCCAATGACTAACCCTCCGACCAAATGTTATATATATCAGACAAATCATTTTTTACTTTATCTTGCACACTAAAAGATTAAAAAATATAAAAACCAAACCAAAACTTTGGCACAGGTCATACTGGGTCCAAACTAAACTGTAGCTCACTTCAAATGCAAGAACAAGGCATATTATTGTATTGGGGTTTATGTTATTTCGAGACCCTAGTTTAAAATATGGTACCTAGCGCACAGAGCTTTGGGACAGGGGGTCTGCGTTGTTATTTGTGTCTTTTTCCAGTCAGTACTATCTACACTTAGATATTGGAAACAACTAATAACTCTGCTGTCAGTGCCACAAATCTACTGAAGACAAGAAACTGTCTGGGCTCCAGTGGAACGGTGCGCACGGCTCCAGGAAGAGCCTTCATGGCGCAGCTGAGTGTAACAGTTAAAGAAGCCTTAGTCAGCCTGTCTGCTCACTGATCCGACACTGTGGGAGCCGTCAGGTCGCCTGCCTCTGCCTTATCTTGCTGTACACAGTCATTAGCAGACAATAGAGTCACGCAGAGCAGCTTCATGAGCGCAGAGCTCGGAAACTGCTTCTGCGGTTTAGTGTCAGGTGAAAAGTCGCAAATTTGATGGATACATTGTAGCCTGGCCTTAATCAGAGAGTGTGTGATGCCATGTGTGCATCTGTAAGTGCTTGGTGTGCAAGGTGGGCCAGGCTGCTATTTCCTGCTGAGTGGGAGAGAGAGAATAATGCCGTTGATATATCTGCACAAATGAAGCGAGCTGTGTCCACCCTATCATGGGAGAAAAACTCCCACCACCAACAAAAAAACTGATCTCAGCCCTTGACTGCATTCGCTGAAATCCCCTGAGCAGGGAAAAGAGAGCGAAAAAAAAAAAAAAGGGCCCACTCTCTCCCACCAATACTTCCTGGAGCCCGGGGCAGTCCTGGATCTGAACAGGTCTCCCTGACAACTGAGCTTTGTCTAGACAGAAACCAACGCTCAACTCACTGGATAGGAATTCAGTGAACCCACAGCCCCTCATTCTCACACCACCTTTAGCCTACCGCTCTCACATGGCACCAAGCAACGCAGTCACAGCTCTCATTGTTACAATAATCCCGCATTTACGCTGCAACTAAATGCAACACCCCCAGAAGTTGGTCCATTTTGTAAAAAGAAGTTCCCTCTTTTTCGATTTCTAGCTGGAAATATAAAACCAGGCTTCAATTGCAACACACTGATCATGTTCTGCTTGTTAAAAAACCAGTAAAATAGGAAGCAAACAGTGTTGTGTGAAGGGCATGGAGGACTGAATGACATGTCAATCCAAGAGGCCAGCACACTTTTTTTTGACACGGTCCATTGCTCAAGCATAAACAGCAGCAACTCTTCCTCCCCAGCTTTACAGTTATACACTGAGCTGATGTTGGCAGGCCATTCCACCAAGGTTAACAACAAAGTCCTCTCACCTTTTCCCCACTTCCCCACACTCACATGCCTCACTAACAAACCCACACACACAGTTGGCATTTGACATGAATATTAAGGTTTATTTTTGTCCAATCTTTAATTGATTATATCCTACTCCTACAACAATGGTGTCCATTATAACATACAGTAGCAACAACCATTTAAGAAATGACAGGAACTATATGGTGGCCAACAGGTGCAAACGTGCTGCACTTTCAAAAACAACGTAAATATAAAAACACAAATGTGTAAAAACACATGCAGATGAAGAAACATCTTCCCCAACTGAACAACAGATGCACAGCATCTAGAAAACATTCACCAACTTGGAGAAAAATGCACAGCATTTATCGAAAGCCCTTCAAAACCGGACAAAACGCTGCAAACAGAAATGCTGCAAGACGCTCCAAACACAACGGCAACTGAGAAACTAAAACATGGTGCACACAGCTGAAACCAGAGGGCTTTTTGTTGTTCGGGGCTTATAAAGTCAGGAATAATGTACAGATGTAAAAAGAGATGACAGATAAAATACAGCATGCAAAATCTGCATTGTAAGGTGAAATAAAATGAAGTGAAAGTGTTCTCGTGGTTTCTATAAAGGCTAATCAGCACATGGCCAGCAGCGGCCAGGGAAGGTGGTGCTGGGTGATAGGGAGGCTTCTTCTCCGCTGCCACCTGCACCGCTTATCACTACGGACAAAAGACAGAGAGAGAATAAGGGGAGGGCTGGGAAAAGAAACACAGCCCTCTGACCTCAGTAACAGGAATGACTCCCCCCCCACCTCCCTCCTCTCCTTCCTGTGAACTTTGGAGCAAGCCAGAGCTGAGTGAGCAGTAAACTGCATATAATGAGCGGCCATGGGGGAGGTCCAGGAGACAGTTTTTGACGTCTCCAAAGTGTCCTTTTAGGGAGACTCCACAAGCGGCTGCAGCTTTTGTCTGCCCCCCGTCTGGACCACCTGATTGTAAGAAAGCGTGCAGTCTTGACACATTAGTCATTGTCCTTTGGACCGACACGTAATGACACACAGGGAGATTCAGGCCAATGTAACAGGTATTATTAACTGAGGAGGAATCCCAAGCATGCACTTCGCCTAGCTCTGCACAAGGGTCACTGCTGACAAAGTTCACATTTTAAGAGTGAGCTCACGGGAAAAAATCAAGTTCTCTCCTGCTGAATGCAATGATTTGTTTCAGGATGATATTTGGGGAATGCATGTATTGTATTGTTGTAGGAGCCTGTTGGTTTAGTGTTGTTGCATTTTAGCTGAAATGCACTGATGGCCTCTGATGTGAATCACTGTTCTCGCCTGAAATGATTCAACATTTCTAAGTAAAGTCATTATAAGAGTAATTATTATCTATGTACTGTATGTGTATAACAATATACTTATTACTTACTACTATACACGGGATTGACCATATCTAGTTTTATTGAATACAGTTCTTTTATTTATATTGGATTATATAACTTTAACCTAAACCTGCAATGGCAATTACTGCATATGAAAATGACAATTATTGGGTCACTTATAGATAAACGAGATGTAAAAAGTTATATTGACATATTAATATATTTTAGAAGGCATGCACAATTTACCGTTGTGAAGCTCCATGAAATAAAGGACAGCACGGAGAATCTGACTTTTTGTGTGTGTTAATAATCAGTGCAGATCAATTCCACCCTTAACATTGTGGTACAAAAGCTAATGTCCTTTTAAACGCATACAGGCAATTTAGGCTCTATATGCAGGATGCTAATTAGCAAGAGTGCTAACACGTGTTATGGCATGCATCAAGTACACATTTGCAAAGCACTTTTTGAGCCCTACATACATAACAGCTACCACAATCCATGAAATCCAGTCACAGGAATTATTGCAGGACTTAAAAGTCAACTGTTTCTCAAAAGCCCCATTTCTGACCTGCAGGGTCAAAACTCAACAGCTTTTCTCATGACAAAGCCCCTAGAACAGGGTTTGAGAAAGAAGCTTTTAAATGGGAATATTTGTGAGAAAAACGGAAAAAAAAGATTCTCATTAGTGAGAACGCCCCTGCCTCGTGGGGTCATAAAGACCTAGACAGTCCGCTCCCTAAAAGAGCAGACTTCTAGTTTTATGCAATGTTAAACAGATTTTTGTCCAAAATGAGGACCTCTCATCTTTACAAACCAATGCTGCATTCAACAAGGACCTACATATGATATCCAAGTCTGGTGCAGACAGTTCAAATGATGACTAAGGCTTTTTCAGGCGTGCATTTTGGAGCATTATAATGCCGTATTCATTCAAAGAAGCAGCCGGGATCTCACGGGGAAAGTATGTGCGGGCCAGTTGCAGCGGTTTGCTTTCAGAACAGTGTAACTCCAATGGAACGCGGCTGCAATACCGAGCAGCATACCGCCCTTTTTTGCCCCTAATGAACATTAATCAAAGGCATATTCTTACAGCTGCACACACCACCAAGTGTATACTTGCTAGGAAATGCAGTTAAATACAAGTTATTTCTGGATTGGGAAATATTTCCGTTGCCACTGTCTGCTGGAGGAAAATGTTTTACAGAAGAAGTCAAAGCATGAGAGAGCGCAGAGTGTAAAAAAGAATCCCAGGCATGTGGCTGTGCAGACTTTCTGGGCAGGGTGACATCCTGACTGCTGCGTGGTCTCTCCTCTCTTAACTGCCAGACCCTTATGTTTGTTAACTGGAAGCCGACATTCCCTGGACGGCTCCTGCAGCAGAGATCAGGGTGACTGGAATTCTTGTCCAGCAGACACGTGGCACAGGAGCATCTCAAAGTGGACACAGTGGCAGATAAAGCAAGTAGTGTTTATTGTCAAGACCCTGCGGCCATGAGCAGAGAGCAGACAGCAGCAGACTTAGTATTTCTTTGAAGAAGCACTTTCCTTTCAAGGACCCTTACGCTTTAGCATGTAAAATGACAATGTGAGGGGATTCAAGAGTTGAACTTTACAGGCATTATTGCTGCTACGGCTGGCCTTTGGTTAATGGGTCATTTCAGCTTTAGGGTTGGGTGATATGTTACCATTTTCCAACTAGCGACTGTTGGCCCCTCTTGTGATTGCCCTTATATTCTTGCAGGTGCGTGGGGTGTGCGCACTTTACTGCAGAAAGAAAACGTTATCCTGTATTTGAGAGTGGAAAGCATCAAGCAGGCTAAAAGACCTTAACGAAGCAATTTGCAGTTTTTGCAAACGTGTAGAGACGACAAAAGATCCTACCACAACCAATAGCACAAGCATTTATGAATACACCATATTTCTGAGCATGGAAAGCTAATACAGAGAGCAACATCCCTCTCAAATGTACAGAAAAAGGCCCATTTCACCAAGAAATCTCAAAGAATGTACTGGATATGAACTCCAATTGCCAAACTCTAGTCATCATGCTAACATGCTAGCAATGACAATGCTAACACGCTGAAGTTTAGCAGGTGTTATGCTCACCATCTCTAATCTAGTGTGTTAGCATGTGTGAGAATAAATCAATATATTGTGCTGGAATTTTAAGGGACATAATTCACTGTTGTAGTGTTGCCTCACGGACCGGTTGGTAGGACTTTACGCCAAAACATGGATGTTAAAATGTTTTGTAACGAGAGAACGGGGCTTTTTCCTGTAGATCTGTAGACAGATAACAACTCGAAAGTGGACTGTGGACCAATGAAATAGGAGAAGACCTCGGCCGATAGTCCTTTGTATACTTCATACCATTTTATTAATAAATGCTGTTAAAATTGACGAGAAGCATCTTGGATTCTTTCCAGCTATTTCCTTCTTCAAGATTTAGAACCCAACACATGCTACCAATTACTTATTAGCAATTAACACAAGCTGATGCTAATGGGAATGTCTTACGTTTTGCAAGTCATCACTTCATCAAAGTCGGTAGGGTTCATTCTCTGGGGACTACAAACCCAAACCAGCCAATAGCTGTTTAGTTATTTCAGCCTGGAGCAACAGATGACTTTCCCTAGAGACATGACACTAGCATAGCTAAAACAATACATACATGTAACCAGGCAGTTCACTTGTGTGAAAATCCTTTCCATGGAAACAGGATCGGCAGTGACCTAGTTGTACAGTGCACTGATAATATGTCACGAGGAGGCAACAAGGAGGAAGGCATGGGAATAACACGTGAAACTGCAGGAATAATTCATCATGTCTGTGTTTTGTGTAGACTGTGAGTGGACATTCTGTTTTCGTCACACAGGAAATGTCCCTGTGCTAATAAGACACACAAAACAAGACGTTTAGGAATAATCCAAAGCATGTGGTTTACATTGGAAATATCTTCCCAGGTGACAAGGGAAAATCATAATTTGGGGGCTGATGGATCCCCAGCTGCACACGAGTGATACTTTCTGTGCCCTGTGGCAGGAACTTGATGAGGTTGTTTGTCCTACTTCAAAGCCAACATGTGTCTACATAACTGCTGAGCAGATACAGCAGATAATCTCAAGTGGTATTTGCATGCATCCAAGGCAAGCTGAGGCCACCCAGTGAACACCCATCCTGAAATTAAATCCCAGATTTAGAGAATGTATATAAATAACATTAAGAACGCAAAGGCCTGGAAGATTTATTTTTAAGTGCAACAGACTTCATCACAGTTCCTGAGAACAGAAGAAACCAACAATATCACATGTGCTCCTTTTTGTTTCTTGCACATCACTTAATGTATGCATTCATGAAAACAATTTTTGCAGAAGAAAAATCTGATATTTGGGATTGGAAAGCAACCATCAAGTCGATTGATCTTTATGACGCAAGTTGCAAACTTGTAGTGCCCACAAATTATTATACCAACACCATTAAGCACAAGCTTTTGTGAATATACCATCCTGCTGTGCATGCTAAGCAAATACCACAAGCAACTTCCCCCTAAACTATTGTAAGAAAAAGCCCCACTTCACCAAGAAAACTCAAAGAATGTACTGGATATGAACTCAGCCAATTGCCAAACATCATGCTAACATGCTAACAATGACACAGCTAACACGCTGATATTCAGCAGGTATTATGATGAGGCCCAGCCTGACATTCATTCCCTCATTTAAAAAGGAATATAAATAACATTAAGAACATAAAGACCTGGAAGATTTATTTTTACAAGCCACAGACTTCATCACAGTTCCTGAGAACAGAAGAAAGCTGCCACGGATATCACACATGTGCTCGGTTTTGTTTCTTACAGATCAAACAGGTTTCATTCTTCCGCTTCCATGAACATGTGTGGCATGAGGGAAACAGTTCTACGTGCAAACTCATGAGCTATTTCCGTCAGGCGGTACACGTCCAGCTGGACTGCTGCCCGTGGAATCAAGTCATCAGAACCAGTGATCAAATGAGTATTAACCACATTACTTCCTGCACTGGGAAGAGACACTCCCGCCTCTGCCCGGAGCTAACCAACATGAGTAGGAGTGTGTATATGTGTGAGATGGGGTGGGGGGTGACGTTCAGGAAGCGGACATAGTACAACAGTAAGGAAGATGCCCATATATGAGCAAGTGCTTACGAAATGCCTAAAGAGGCCTGGGTTCTCCCTTGGGTGCGACAATAATGCAGTAAATGTGTAAACCTCCTACACGCAGAAACACACACCCAGGCCCTCACAAAGCTCGAGTTGCTCCAAGCCCAAAACTTTTATTCATGCTGACCCTTCAGTAAACATCCTACCTGAAGCTGGTATGTGATGAGCATAGCATAGGGTGTTTGAAACTAAATAAGAGCAACTGACTGGTGGCATAACCACATAGAGGGCAGTATTTTTTTTTATGCACTGGTCAACTTTGAGACGTTGTGCTATTTTGCCTTGATAGCATGTCCTCTTTTATACTAGGTAAAATCAAGGTGGTCATTTTACAATTTTTTTTTTTTGCATCTGCAGATTTCTCTTGGTTTGCATTAGATAATTCCTTATTTGCATCATTTAAAAAAGGCTTTTTTTTTTTTTTTTAAATGTCTTCTAAGTTCTAAGCTGCTATCAAGTATTTTCCCCCCTATTCACCTGTAGTTTCTGTGTTCAAATTTAGTTTCTTATCATACACTGACCCAGAAATCTACTTGAGCACCACTTACATACACTAAACTTCCAAGTGTTATTCGTATCTAAGATATTTACAGAGGGGTTTCTTCACATATCATTGATGGGGGGGGGGCAAACCTGCTTTACTTGGCTGTGAACACCGCATATTCTCTAACCACTGAGCCATCCGATGACCCAGTTTTGCCCAGATTTACTCACTTTGAAATACTTAAAGTGCAATTTCATGCCAAACATGTCAGAAAACGTGTAATAAAAAGTGCATGGTGATATTTGATAGTTATGATCTGTCCCCGTATCACCTGTAGTGTCACCGCTACACAGCAGGTTTGTGTTTCTGCCAGCTGTGCAGAACGGGCTGCTGTCCTGCAGCTAATGAGCAGCCACACACACACACACACACACACACACACACACACACACACACACACACACACACACACACACACACACACACACACACACACACACACACACACACACACACACACACACACACACACACACACACACCTGCTCACCAGCAGAAAGAGCCTTTGTTTAACACCTGCGTATCATCTGGGTCACTCTTTTACTCTCACTTAAATTCTTGTGATGAATGATGTTTGTGTAACCTTGTTCTCTCCAAAATCTTTATCTGAGAAGGTACTTTTTATTATAAAACAACCTCAAATTTGATTAATTCCTTTTAGGCTTCCTACCATGTTGTTAAAGGACTAACCGTCTACACAGGACACTGCATCTTTTGCTATTCAATGGTTATTGATATGATTCTTCTTGTCCTTATTTATCTACAACAATAGTCCATACTTCCCAAATATGGAATGAAGTTTTATTGTAATATACAATATGTGCAGAAAATCACTTGCATTATGAAGTGAATGTGTTATAAATTAACACATGTGCAGTTGACAAATACCAAAATCTAATGAAGCATGTGCAAACACAGTTCGTAGTGCATGAATATTGTTGGCTTGGGTTAACCTGAAATGTATTTGTTTCTGTAATGCTGTGACCACACAGAGACAAAGAAATAGGTGTTTCGTTGGTTTGACAGACCTTGAACTACAGTAGCACCTAAACCTGGGAGACACAGAGACTACAGTCTGCCTGACACTGTCATCTGGTGGAGGAAATGTGTGATGACAGAACGCAGGGGCGTGAGTAATTCTCTCTGAGCTGCAATGTGACACAGATGATATCTGTTTCATTCCTAATGAACACACCCCACATCCATAGTGCACTCACAGTGAATCCTAATGTATTCATAATGCTTTATGTCTAAAGTTATTACTAGAGCTTAGCAACAATTGATGCATATGAATAAGATATCATATGGTGATACACAAGCATGCAGTCTGAATTGATAATTAGACCTGTCCGCCCTGTGCAGCTCCGTCAGCGACAGGCTGCTGCCCCCGCGGTGTCTCACAGAGAGATACTGCAGGTCCTTTCTCCCTGCAGCGGTCAGACTGTACAAACACCATGGCCCCTGGTAGGTACACCCCCCACACACATAACAATAAAGAGTATGAAACCCCTGTGGTGAAATTACACCGATGTGCAAATATGTAAACACACAAAAACAAACACAGACTACGACACTTGTGTTCAATACGTAAATTGGAAAGTGTTACAAATGTTACTTGAAAATTGAAATAACTTTTTTTAATTTTAAATATTATGTGCATACCCTTTCTAATGTGGTTTTATTTTTGTCTCCATCTTCAAGTTTGTTTGATTTCCCCTCTGTGGGACGAATAAAGGTATTCTGATTCTGATATTATCAAGCACATACTCAAAAAATCCTCCTCATTTAGGTGTCTGTTTTTGAATATTGGTAGTCATGATGTATTATGAGCCCTGTCGGTGAATGTTTTGATTATAACGTAGGCACTTCTCTGTAAGTCACTACAGAAACTCCCATGATTTAGCTCTTGCATGGAACCCCCAAAACAATTTTAGCAATACAAAAACGTTCCAAGCACAGTACTAATACATTATACATAATAAAAGGGTACTGCAGCATATGAATATTGCACTTAGACGATGAACATAAGCTGGACAGACTAAAAAAATCTCTGCAGGAGAGCACAAGCGCTTTTAAACCCTATATGGTCCCTACACGAGTCAATAAAACCTGTGAATTCATTTCACAGAATGCTAAATGGCATTTGTTGGTCAGACCCTGGCTGCCAGATTCAACCCCACACCTGCTGTGCAGTACTCCTCAAGACTAAACTAGGACACGTGTCCTCAGGAACAATAAGCACTCTCAGAACACACTGCTCCACCTGTCCTCACAGGGCCTTTCTATCTGGAACACACAGTCTGATTCTGGTGGGGACTTTAAATCTAATCTCCAAACACATCTTGTTGCCTTGACCTTTAATACATTTATTATTTGTTCATCATCAGGCTGCAGGTCAGTCTCCATGATCATTCAAGGTCCATGTTTGCCCATCACATTATTCTGGTTTGGACATCCTGGGACTTCCTCTCTCTCCTGACTGCCTCATGTCACATGTTGGACCTGAATCTCCATCAGCCTTTCCTTATGTCCTTCTCTCTGTGCAGCCGGATGTCTTTCCAGGTAGGGCCATATGGCCAAAATATTCCCCTTTGACACAGGTCACTGCATTGGTTGATAACTACAGACATCACTGTAATATAGAGAATATTCTGGACTGTATTTGCATTGTTTTGGATTGTTGCAGCACTAATAAACATGTATATTGTAACGCAAGGGTATTTGTCCACTACCATGGTGGAAATATCTCTAAGGTACATTTAAAGCATAAATAATGTTTGATACAGTTGCATTTAATTGCAAGCTAATAAACATGGACAATCCTGCATTTAATCGCAATTAAATATTTTCATAAATTAAGATATTGCATTTTTTTTCTGGTAATTCAATAAATAAATAGCCTAAATCAAATAACTCACAATAAAGCTTATTTTTTCTTTTTGAAATGTAAATTACACACTACACTATAATGTAGTGCAATATGAACATACTAACTTTTTAATGAACTTTAAAATGAAATAATAGAGAAAACTATACTGTATACAGTATAGTTTGTATATATATATATATATATATATACAAACTATACTGTATACAGTATAGTTTTATATATATATATATATATATATCAGATTAAGATAATTGGTTGATTTAACTGCCCTGCGTTATTCCCATTAGCAGAGTTATTGGGTGGATAATCACAGGGGGTTAACAAACAAGCTGAATGAACAAATGAAGCTTAGCGCAAGTTCAACCAGGAAGACCGTCTTTATATCGTCTTTCACATATTTCCATCTTACTACGCTCACCCTCTCAATCAGCGATCAGGGGAGTTCGCTCCCCCTCCCGAATGATACTCCCACACAACGGGCTCTTCGCCAAACTTCATCTGTGTTTTCTTGGCCATAAATATATCTTATTATATCAAATCAAGTCTCTCCTGATTGAAATGAAAACAATCCTTCAAACTGCTGTTGGAAAGCACTACCTTTAACAGTATTTGAACCAATATTTGGGTTCCAAGCTCACATTTACACATTATTCTCCACCATTGTGTCTGAGCTGAAGGCAGGTTGCCGGTTCGAGTCCAGTCTGTTTCTCATATTGGCCTGTTAGGTTTTTTTGTGTGTGATGTAAAAACGAAATCAAAACCTAAATATTATCCGCTTTTAATCATTCACAACAGATTTTAGTTTCGCTGCTGCACGTAATATGAATAACTTCACTGTAAACGTGTGGGCTGTATAGGCGTCATTTGCGCTGGGGACCCAGTACTTTTTGAAATGGCCAATTTTTGAAAATATAACTAATAAATGTTCTGAAAAATAGTGTGCACAACAAAATGTAATAAACAAGAACTCTGGTTTTGTGTAAAGATGTTCAATTTTGACATGTGAGTAAACTTTTAATAGAACATGTTTAATAAAAACAGCAGGGCTTTGACAAAAAGTAATGTAATCTAACAATAATTCCTCCTTACTTTACTGACTCTAACATGACCCAATAACATGTTTGCCTGAAGTAAATGTTGTCTTTTTGCTTTATTTCCTTGTCAGTAACAGAATACGTAGTTTAAATCTGCAGGGGGAGATTTCCAAACAGAACACAATCTTTTTCTTTTTGAATACGAAAGGTAACTTCAGCAGCTTTGACCGGCAATGTCAACATTGCAGAGCCTGCTGGTGGTCCTTTGCAGCAGCACTGTAAACCCTGTGTTTATCACCAGAGGGCAGCAGCACCTCACAGGGGGTTATTCGACTGACAGGAGATAATGAAACATTTGTAGGGACTGGGGCCGTTCAACAATGGATAGCCTTGTGAAGCAATGTTTGTTACTCGATCCTTCCATCAATTACAGTAGAGGATGAGGAAGCTGGTCCCAACTGTTGACTCAAATGAAAGCAAGTCTACTGACCTGTGTGGGACGAGATCTCATGGAGCATGAATCAGGATCCCGCTCTGTGTGACCAGCATGAACCTGAAACGAAAAGCAAAGGAAAATGTTAGAATGACAGGAAAACCAAACAGCCAAATCAGATTTTGAAAGGTGGCAAATATGTGTTTGACCTCATCAGAAACACTGACAGATTTGTGTGAATATATTCATCCTTTATTAGTCAACACAGCCGTGGGAGCACGAGCCCCCTCGGTGTGATGAATACAGTCCACTGACAGCAGCTTCCTTGTCATTCAAGAGAAATGGTGAGCACTGGGCATGCCAAATCTGCTGTTAGATACTGCAGCCTCTGCTCCATTTACATTCATTACCACATTCCAGGGAAAGCAGTTCATGGACAGCCCTTTGAGAACTCTCTGTGTCTCCATACACTTTGTGAAACAACAAGTGGAGGCAGGGTTTGGTGGTGAGAGCTGGAGACCGCACAGTCCCAAATACTGAGTTCTTGCCTGCAGCCTTTGGCTTCCTATCATTTAAAGCCCTGATTCAACATGCAGTCTAATACATGAAGCTTTTCACATTTAAATAGTGGTACAGTAATGAGTTCTAAAAACCCGAAATTAGTTCAGATTTTACCACTTCCAGTTCCCTCGCCTCAAAGTCTCATTTCTATGACGTGCTTTTGGAAAAATGCCTGAAATTAGTTCTGTTGTTAACACAAACTACCTTAAACATTTTGTTCTAAGACATAAAATGCATCAGTATATACCCCTCTGGTAAATGTCTGAAGCTTCTATGTGTCATACAAACTGTGGTTGCTAACAAGTGGCTAAATGAGAATATGAAACATCATCACCGCAAACAATAGCCGCCTTTAGCTTAGTGGTGTTTTTATAGCATAATGCAGAGGGGCCTCACTACAGGTGAGGTATATTGCCTCAGAAGTGAAGTTATAAGTTAGCTAAATCAAACTAATGCAGGCAAATTATTCTTGATAATTGAATATGCTTTAAGAAAGAAAATCAGACTGCATCACAGCTCTCCATTAATAGTGTTTCATTTATTTGGTTACAAAAAGTGTTGGCGGCTCATTCCTTGAAATAAAAGCTGGTGCTCTCCCTTCACAGCCCTGTATAAAGGGGGAGGGCAAATAGAAAGGGGATGTTTCAAACGTGTTATACAAATAAGTTATTGGGCTTTGTTTTATCAACTTAGATTTGTTAGAACATGTATTCAACTTGAATTGAGTGAGTTTATTTTTAAATTGGGCTTATTAACACTGACATAACTGCTTTAAAACAATGAAAACTGTGTAATATATTTTTATATAATGAAAAGCACAAGCTTCGTGTGTGGGTCATATTCCATTATACTTTTACAATTTGCTGAGGGACAATTAAAAATGGGCCACAGTTGGTCCCTGGGCCGTAGTTTGGGCACCCCTGGCCTAACATTAGCATATTACCTCTGGCAAAGGCTTTTAACTGTTAAATAAACATAAAAGTGTTCATATTGAAGAAGAAGAAGACATACTTTTATTAATCCCTTACAGGGAAATTTCTTTCTCTACTCTGTTGTGTTGACACACATTAAACACACAGGGAATATACAGTACATGCACAAACACAGAGGAAATACATGCACACACAACCACATGCAGAGAGGTGGCAGAGCAGAGAGGCAGCCAGGTACCCGGCGCCAAGGGAGCAGATAGAGGTTAGGTGCCTTGCTCAAGGGCACCTCGGCAGTGGCCTAGGAGGAGAACTGGCACCTCTCCAGCTACCAGCTCACTCCATATTTTTTATTTTTATTTTATTTTTTTGGTCCGATCGGGACGTGAACCGGCGACCCTTCGGTCCCAAGACCAAGGTCCTACTGACTGAGCCACTGCCGCCCCGAAGTGGAAATTATCCTGCTGAACAATATTTTTCAGTATCATAAAGGTGTGTTTGCCAAAGATCTAATTTTCTGCAATACTTCAGAAATCCAATCAAATCTTATTGTTTTTTTGTCGAGGGAGCCTAGTGATGCTAACTTTCAGCTCTTCAACAATACATCATCACTGCACCACTCTATTACAGAAGCAGTAATAGATCTGTGGCCACTAGGGAGCAGTGCTGTAGCTTTGTTTAACTCAGCACCTTATAAAGTTTTGGCAGCAAATGTGTTAGCAAATTGTTGCTTTGAGCAGCTAAATGCCACAACCCTAGATAGATGGTCATGTTGTTGTTAGAGTACAGTGGGTTTATCAGAGCATTTTAACTGAAAAACATCTGTCAATGGATGGACACTGAGAAGATGACATTGTTGAGACTGTATCATAAACAAAACAATGAGCTATAAGAGGCTAAAATACTTCAGAGTATGCAATCTTTTAAAATGAAATGTAAAATGCTGTTTTCATTTGCAAACTGTATTAAATTTCCTTCTGACCATTTTCTTGCATGGTGGAAAAACAGGTTACATTATTTGTATATTTGAATTAAGATATGAACCGTACAGCGAGGGTATGACTTAATAAAACAAATAAAAAGGTTCCATCTAAAGCAAAGCTGTGAATACGACCTGCTCTGTTTCAAATGATGTTATTTTTCCACCTCGATTATATTGGGGGTGTATAACATATAATAATATAACTAAGACAGAAAGTGTATCTGATAGTCTGTTAAAACAACACTCAGACGTTGGTTATTGAACAACGCTGAAATCAAATATGTTTTATTACCTACCTGTGTGTTTAGTTGCTAAGCATCCTCTTACTTCCTTGTCAGTTAATAACTGAGTGTCCAGTGCAGGGTGGGGATTATAACACAATATACTCCTCTAAACTCACAACCTGTGATGTCACCAAAGCCATAGCACCTCTTCCCTTAGGAAACACACACATTTACTGTTCTACTTCTTCAATAGCTTATGAATTACAGTCATATGGTCATTGTTTATGCATTTATGCATGCATTTACAGACCTAATTTAACATAATATATGATATCAGGAAACACAAGTATCAGAACTGAAACCCGGGTACCTAATATCAAACATGCATTCATGCAGTTACAGACATAATATTTAAAAAGGAGTTTGAATAAGAAAAATATATAAGACTGATGTTGATGACTTCATGAATAAGTGTGGGATCATAGGAGTTGGTGTTTTCATTATTCATTGCGGTTGAAAATATATGTTGTGACTGAATCTGTTTTAATGGACGAGGTAATGTATTGAAGTTTAATGCGCCTTATGTCATTTTAATCTGATGAAATAGCCCAAAGTACTTTAACATAACGTTAACTTGAGCATTTTGGGATAACTGTCAAAAGAATCCTATTGTTTAAGAGCATTTTAATGCAGTAGAGTATTATTCCTTTAAATCAGGGACACTTAAGTTGAAATAGTTAGGTGGGGCATTTGTCATTGTAACCTATACCTATTCGGTAATAACTGAACTAACTATGTTATTTTTTTTTTTTTATCTACCTGTATGTTTAATAGGTTTTTGCTAATTAAAAGACGCTGAGACATACACACAGTGAAACCTGAAACCAGTCAATTACACATAAGTGCTGAGCTCACCCACAGGAACCAGTTGAGTCGGTGGGGAGGATAATTAAATTGAATGACAATGGCTCATTCCCCTGACGCTGCACAGATGCACTGCAGAGACCTGCAGGGACTTTGTTTAACTGTCTGTAGAGCTACAGAAAGTGTCTTTAAATGTCCCACTGCAGTAACATGGGATCAGTCACAGGAGGACACTTAGTGACATTTGACCTGGAGATGCAGTACCTGCTGTTGTGCACTTTCTGCACCCTATTGGGTCGAAGCAAAAAAACAGAGATCTAAAAAGATGAAACTGCCCCAGTGGGTCTATGAAATACATTCATAAAATTGAGAAGCTGTTTAGTTAGAATAAGTAAGAACCCAAACAAATTCTGCATCACTCTCTCTTATCTCTCTGTGACAAACTAAATACATCCTTAAAATGGTGTCAAACCCAAAAGTTTTCAATCCTAAAATTCTCACCCCAAAGTGAAATCAATAGTGGATTTAGTTTGACCGTCAGTCTAAAACCCATGGACTTTTTGTTGTGTTTACAGTAGCTCTGCACAATAAATTAGCTACATTTAGCTTTTTAGTTAAACATAAAGAGGAGGATTACAATGTTTTACCATTGGCTTAAAGAGGCCCTATTATGCTTTTGGTTCTCCCTCAACTGTAATGTGTTATATAGGTTTTTGTGCATGTAAATGGTCTGCAAAGTCTAAAATCCTTGTGTTCCCTCTAGAGGGAATTTCCCTGTTCTCAGACAAAAAAAGACAAAAAATAAATACATAACTCAACTGATCACCGCCTGCTTGCTGCCAGACACAATGCAGCCTGTTGATCCATCCAGAAACTGCATTAAAATGGATCTGTGATAAAAAGCGTCCCACAGTGAAAGCCTGAATCACCTGTTGATGCACACGTTAGTGGTGTGTTAAGCATGTCCTCTCATTCTCTGTGACTGCATCCAACCTTCATCACTGTGCCACGCTCCACTGAGGAGTCTGGGGGAGAACGTGTTTCACAGCTGAAGACTAACAGAGGCTAGAAGCCTTCTGAAGCTTTGAGAGCTGAGCAGTGACGCACACACCAGCTCTCCGGATGCCGAGCATGGAATTTGAGTTGAGGGATAAAAAGGGGGGGGGGATACTCTCACGAGATTAAATCGTGCTAAGGTCTACATCAGTGAACGTGGTGTAACCAGGCAACCCTGCCAAACCCACGTCAGCACCAAAAACACGCTCAGGTAGAGTCTCACTAAAAAGATGAACCTCCTCCAAAAAAAAACAATTAGTCGGAGAGAATATTGTACCCCTTTCTGTATTTTTTGCCAAAAAAGGAAGTCTTCAGGTTTGGTTTCAGCAGCACATACTGTATCAGAGCTGTAGGAAATGTAAGCGGGTCTGGTTGCATAGTATCGGCTTTTAAATTAAAGGGGCTCCTTACTACAGCGCCCTACAATAAAATTGTCAAATCATATTTAATTGCTTTTTGTAAGATGATATATGTAACTGATTGTGTTGAATAGGAATATGATACAATATCCAATAAAGTTACAATGATTAGACTACTTAAAGAAAAACTATTTGATAATCTACTAAATGTTTGATTCATTCTCGTGCGAACATGTCAGAAAATACTGTTTTCAGGCCCCGCAATATCATATTAAAGTTAATAGCTAAAGAATCCATTTTTAAGTCATCACTTTGGACTAGAGAAAGCAGAATGGATTGTAGTTTAAACAGAAAAGACTAATCTAGAAAAATAAAAACAAAATGATGGATACTTTAAATCAGATCCTGGCAAATGTTCCCTTCTTTTCTGCTCATCCTGTTGAAGAAAATATATTTGGATTTTGGACATAAAACAAGACATCAGGTTGAATTTTGAGAAACTACCATGGATGCTTTTCACCAATTCTGACATTTTAAAGACCAAAAAGAAATACAATCAATAGATGAATTGATAATGAAATCTTTGGTAGGTTTTTACCAAATTTAGGAAATCAGAAACAAAGAAAATGTAATCAAAATACTTGCAATCAATTAACTGAAAATCAAGGAACTTATTCAGCTTTATGTTTCCTAATCCAACACAATTGGTGCTAATGTATGACCTGAGCTGAGATCATGGCTAGGTCAATCATTACCATTGTTCCAAGTAGAGCAAGCAACCAATGGGGCCGAAGTGTTTTTCCAAGAATGACCCTAAACTGTTATTCCTTCTGAGTTGTTATTGGGAATTTGCATGCAGTATTTATCAGTGCCTTTCCCAGGAAAATAATGTCCTCATTTATCTAGCAAATAGACTACTTAAAAGCCAAGTCTTGTATTCCTCTGTTGTAAACCCACCTGTCACATATGCTGCTTTAAACAGTGCAAGTACAGATAACTTGCCCGGTATTAAAGCTGAAATACAGTATCTTACATAGCACATCACAGGCGACATATCAACATTATGAAAATAGATAATGTCTTTTACAGATATTGTACCACCATTACTGTCCATCGCTTAAAGCTGATTGGTGTGATCTGTGTGCTGATAGGCTACTCACTTGCCCTTCGTTTCCGGCTGAGTTTATGTTATTCTCGAAGTCCAAACAGGGGAGGTAACAACTTTCATTAAATAATGATCTCTAGCGGTGTCTGATGGAAAGTTTCTCCCCGGAAAAGATGAGCATGGTCCTGTTGGTGTGAAACACGGAGAGAAGTGCTGCTGGGGGCGGGACCCTTCTTCATTCCGCTGAGGAGCCCGCAGCGCCCCCTGCCGGTGCTTAGCCTGCGGTTCACTCTGCACATTAGGCCTACCTGTTGCTGCCACACACATTTTACTTTCATGTGAAACAGCTGGTATGGTTTCGTTTCTCTCTTACATATGCATTAACTAACTAACTTCACTTTTGAAATGTTCAGGGAATGTCATTTATTAACATTTGAATATTGTCAAACATAAAGCCAAGTTGGAATTTGAAAACCTCAAATCCCTTTCACTTTAATATTTTCAGAAAATGCTCATGCTATGAGTGAAAATCCAATTGACATTGCTCAGTGAATGTGTTGTACTGCATTCGATGTGGGAACTGAAAATGTTACTTTGAGAAAGAATTTTAATTTAGACAACTAAAGCCACATTTTTTAAAAAAAGAAAATGTATTATGCTGCTAATAAAAATCCAAATGAATATGAGACTACAAATTCTCCGACACCTATTTAGGAACATTATATTACCTAACTGTACAATTGAACAACCAAACAACAATTAACGCTCTCTTTAGACACATATCAATAGCAATTAAAGATCATTTCTATGTTTAACCATGTTAGTGTTCACAAAGACACTGAAGTCTTCTTAATTTAAATGTGGTTGTATCGTTATGGTTTCAATCGTCACTTAGTGTACATGGGTATTCTACGGAAATTGCACTGCTAATGCAAATTATAAAGGAATGCAATATTCTTCAGTTATTCTTCAGCCACCTTCCCTGTGATCCTGTATGTCTCTGTGGGCCCCTGCTCTCCACAGGTCAGCTGGGTCTCCTGGCTCTCTGGCTTCTCCAGAAAATCTATATATGGTGAACATAATCAGAGACAAACAGTCAACCCTGTCTCCTAAAAGTTGTTTTCTATTACAACGAAACTGCATTCTCAATTATGTTTTGATTAAAAACATATTTGTGATATATCAGAAACAAACTATTTAAACGATAGAACATTTAATTGACTACTCAGTTTTGTTGTATA
The DNA here is from genome assembly GCF_036324505.1 of Eleginops maclovinus. Classification (NCBI taxonomy): domain Eukaryota; kingdom Metazoa; phylum Chordata; class Actinopteri; order Perciformes; family Eleginopidae; genus Eleginops; species Eleginops maclovinus. Next base: position 3,332,894 of record NC_086357.1, on the reverse strand, counting down.
GGAAAAATAAATAAATGATGTTTTTTTCACAGAACTGGACTTCTAATAAATAATAAATATTACAGACCTGTTTGATGAATATCTCCTGACTTGTTTCTCCTGTGCTTGTGGGAGGGTGCATAGAGGAAGATGATGGTGAAAACATACAGGTTCCACATGCCATAGACCCCTGTGAGGAACGCACTCTGGACCTGCAGAGTGTAGTCTCCCCAGTGCCAGTGACCATCACTGACCTGGGGAATCATACAGATGGTTTGGAATCATTGTTAATAGCCCAAACAATAGTAGAAATCACATTACAGACATTTGTATTGATCATTTGATGAGGAGTGCTTACTTGATTAAGGATGAAGAAGATAACCGTCATGGCTGCACATGCTAGAGTTACCAACATCAGAAACTTGAACCTGAAGATTATACCCTGTAAAAACCAGCAAGAATGGAAAAACAGCCAACATGTTGTTTTATCTGTTTGGTTCAGATATTAGATTACAAACCTTATAGTGCAGTCTCCTAGCCTCGGGTATTGCGGGAAATTGCTGTATTTTCGCACCAATGTTCCTGAACACACAACGCACCATGCCACACAAAGAGAGGAAATAGAGACCAACAGAAATCCCTGCCACGAGGATGAAGGTTATCTGGGATGACAGTCAAGGAAAAGCCCGGGTGAAACAAAGAAACACATTTAACCCATGTATACTTCAAAGGACTTTTAGAGCTTTCTAATTTGTTTTTGTTCTTTCATAATTTTGGCTGAAAATATACAGTTGACAAAAATGTGTTTGTTTATTTCCTAATTTAGGAAGTTCAACCTCAGCTTCCATGATAAGTATGTTATAAAGAGTGCAGCTAAAATACAGACACCATGACCCTTAATGACAAACACAGCCCAAATAAAACAGATAGAACCACACATTTTGAACTAAATATGTGATTTATTATAATGGGTTATCCAATTAGGGCCCAGATTTACATACATTTTTTTGATGAGTATGATGAGATTGATACACTTACCCCCTAAAAAAATGACAGTGAAATGATGTTAACAAACTTGTATTTAAAGAGTTTCCTTTTTGAATTAAAGAATGAATATTTGGTAGCTATGATCAGGACTGATGTTGGTTAGAAGATTTAACTCAATGAAAGTGGAAAATAATTGTATTATATAATATGGTGGTTTTGTGACGCAGACATTTTTGCCCTTAAATTATATCAAACTAACTTTTTTAATGTGAGGTACAGCAGTTAAAAAGGTGAAATATGTAAAGGATACTGAAATATTTGTCCCGATTTCTGATGCCCAAACACTGTAGAAAGGGTTGTTCAAATGAACCCCCCTTTATATTAAAAAGCACATTAATATTGGAAGATCGATAATACCAGAACACATTATATTATCCAAATTCATCACCTTTCACTCAGGTCCAACACGAGCAAAAGAGATGAGCCGAACATCACCAGCCCGACCTGCCACCAGTACGCTGACAGGCGGTTCCTGTGACTCTGGTCCTACAGGAGTTGTAATGAAAGGAAAGTCAATGCCCGGCAAGAAAGTATTGAAAAAAAATGCAGCAGAGAAGAAGAAGGGCCTAACCATGAGGTGTTCGCCACAGAAGATGATCCAGAAACAGAAGAGAGTGACGTAGAAGACGCCCTGTTGAGCATCTTCAAACAGCAGCATCCAGGTCCACTCACAGCCCAGAGAAAGCCACTCCAGCGGAACATTCAGGAACGTCATGGAGACGCCCAAAGCAAGAATCACCCTGTGCAAGGCAAATGTAATGACTTACATCTGCTCCTAAAAGACATTTGCTCTTTAAAATAAGTGACCTTCTGCTGCAGGCGGTGCTGGCCTGCTTCTCCCTCGCTGATCATGCACTAAAGACATTTTTCATTTCCCATGGTCTCAAAATGCCACCCAAAGCATGACATACTAGGAGACAGTATTGTGATGGTTTACCTGTACTTTTAAGTCTGCACTGAGTGAATAAATACCCTGTCCTTGGCTCAAGTTTCAACTAAAGAGCAGAGCTGAGCTATATAACTAATAAACCTTTTTCAGTCTGCCATACAATATCTGAAGACAGATCTAAGGGTACATTTTAAACTAATTAAATGAAACTCTATTATGATCTATGTTTTTTTTATCATGTCTTTTGGGATTTCATTTTTATATAATTGTTAACATTCATGTCTGGGTATTTAATGATTTAATCGTTCAGTGACATTTACTATGATTATTTTAATTTTAACGACATCACTTTTCATAATGTTACTTTTTATTACGTCTATTTTTTATGACAGTTGGGTTTCTTTTACCAAAAGGTGTGTCTGACTAAATATTGAACACGTTTGGTTTCCATTTAGCACAATTCCTAACATGACTGTCCATAGTGTTACCATGTCACAGCAGATTTGATATAATTACATCCACCCTTCCTTTGATATGGTTCATACTTTTCCAGAAGGACTGGAGGTCTCGCCATGAGGCCAATCCTGTGCCAGTACCAAACTGATGCCACAAATATCCAGGGAGTGAACACCATCTTCATGCTGATCCACACCTTAGTGAAGCCTCCATTCTGGTGGATGCCCTTAGAGAAGAGGGACATGTTTGAATGCAACACCCGCTAGCTTTTAGATTACCCTCAAACGAGACAGATAACTAAACTTTAATTATAAGACCTGAACTCACCACTAGATGGATGTCCTTTATTTCTCCAATTCCAACGTTCACTGTGTCATTAACCGGCAAGCGAAGGTTGATCAAGAAATATTTGTGGGCCACACTTCCCAGTTCCATGATTGGTATGGGGTCACAGTGATAATAGCGGCCTTCGTTTTCATATGTCTGCAAAATAATAAACTCTTACAGGCCACCAAGCAGGAATATTGTGTATATGCATGTATTTAAAGGTCCCCTATTATGCAGAATGCACTTTTTGATGTCTTTTATATATAAATATGTGTCCCCGGTGTGTAAGGAGACTCACAAAGTGTCAGAAAATACAACCCTCTCTCTGTTCCTCCTTACCCACATCTCTATGTGGAAAATGTGGGCTGGCTTTACATTGAACTCCTGGCAACGTCCCGCCCACGTCCCAACCTATCATCCCCAATATACAGTCTCGAGCTGAATCCCCTCCGCAGCACCTGTGTATTCAGCAGGATGTCTGCAGGAGGGACTTGGAGTAAAGTTATTATATATATAATACATATAATGTCACTGTTCTAGTGGTAAACACTGGAGAAAGAACATCTCGAACTATGTGCTGTATCAGAAACAAGGCCACGTGTTTTGGAAGTAATATGGTCTGTGTTTACGTTAGCAAGCATCGCTAACACTCAGAGCTAACGCTGTACTGGAGAGACTGTGTAATATAAAGGTCCTGTCCTTGTGGTAAACCTGGAAAGAGAAACATTTGAGTATCATACTGTTTCAGAAATAATACTGGATGTGGTTTGGAACATAATATGGCGTTTAATCACGGCAGCGTTTAGCTGAGTTTCTCCCGCTAGAAAACTCTCTTCAGAGGAGAGATCATCCAAAGGGGCGTGGCCAGCAGCAGCTCCAAAGGGGCCTGGCCAGCAGCAGCTAGTTTATTTAAAGCTACAGTCACAGAATCAGCACTTCAGGAACAGGGCTGAAATAGAGGGGGATGGGGCATGCTACAATGGGGGATCTGTTTGGTATTTTGAGCGAAACACTCCACAGACAAGTTTTGTATAGATATGGCCCTACATTATATCATAAAAACATAGAATAAGAGAACTTTAACGCATATGCAAAGGTTTACCTTAGGGACAGAAAACGTGCACCTGAGGGGCCTCTGCTCCACTGATTGATGCGTTGTGGTCCACTCAGATATCACATCATCCCTGTATGCCAGGCCGGCATCCATGGTGATGATGACGTCATCTTCTGCGCAGACAGGGAGAACATTCCATCACCACAAGACATGATAGCATGGATCTGTATTATTTATTCTTCTGATAACTTACCAATCTGATTGATCATTTTGAATGCAATGTCAAACTGCAGAACAGCCAGCATGTACTGGAACCAGGGGCTCATCTGGTTGTTGGGGAGGGGTATGTGCACAGCGAAAACGATGTCGTTGGCATCCAGTGTTTTTGCCAGAGGCTCGTTGAAACTATTGACCTGCTGGCACCGGTTTGATCCCCACGGCATGAGCCAGCCGCGCACCCTGGAGCGATTTATACATTTTGTGGCCAAGTAGCGAATGGCACTGGTGTGACTGGGAGCTATGGGAAAGTGGAATATCATGTCACAGACTTGTGGTTTGAGGTAAGACGAGACACTACAGGCAAAAACATTGTTTTTTCCTGCACTGGTTCTTTACTTAGAGATTTTAGCAGTAAGAGATGGATCTGGTTCCTAAATCTAGTCTTCTTTCAGACTAGTGAAAATTATCACGTGATATCTATTATATTATTCCTATTTTGAGTCTCACAATTTTGTGGATTAAAGGGAGATATCCAAAATTCCCTCAATTGTAAAACCGTGGACTAATCACTCACCAAAATGAAAAGAAAGATTTTAAACACAGCTTCATCCAATGGTCAGAGTAAATATGAAACGGTATTATGTAAAGTTTTAGTTGGACATTTTTCCCCTTAAGTACAGACAGAATAAAACTTTATTTTTTGTATTTTGCCAAAAAGCCACATGGGTCACTTTCCAGAAACGCAATTTCTCATTACAACATTTGAATAAACGCCCAATAAAAACTTACCAATTAATGCCCCAACCATGATGGAAAGAATTTGGAAACCAAGAATAAAAAATCCCAAGAAAACCAGTTTCTTAGAGCTCATGTTCTCTATGATGGCTCCTGACATTTTAAAGAGTATTTAGATAAGTGAGGCTGCAGTCCCTAAAGGCTGAGAGCTGCTCTGCTGCTCGTCTACCTGCTCACACACATCTGACTCTCCGTGGCGCCAGAGTGAGAGCAGAGGGGGAGGGTTTATAAGGTTCCGTATGATTAAAACACAAAAACAGTTGTTTATAAAAACGTAATTCCTTTATTGCTTAAAGAATACAACTTTGTAGCATAGGCGAGTGAATGTGTATGACATCGACGTCACTTGTCTTCACACTGAGGATTGACCGGTCACAATGCAATGTTTGATACTGCACCCGGAGAGGGGAAATAACAAATTCAGCCTGGATATCAAAGCTTCTTACAAAGTCATGTTAATAATCCTTAACATTGTTTATACTGACCTGGACCCAGCAGCAAGAATCACAGTAGCACCTACACCTTTAAAAAAAACTACCTCCGGCTGTTAGTCTATCTTTGGTTCTATGAGACAAAAATATACCGTTTCTGAAAGGTGTAGCTATGCAGCAATACTGTGGGTGGTTCAAGGTAGAAAGTAAAGCAACATAAAGTTATCTGAATGGGCTAAAAATTAACCAATGACAATTTTAGTTCTCTATTTAACCAAAAGAAATCCTAGATTCACAACCCCTTTAAAAGGACCCTCTGTTGAATCAATGTATCAAATAGGGTGTAGAGAAAACCCTTTCTGCCAAGTGACCATCAAACCACATGATAGGAGAAATCCACGGCTCTGAAATCATTCTAGTGCAGTTCTCCCACATCACCAAAAGTGATATAGTACAACGGATAACATACTTAAGCTATCTGGTGCAGTACCTGAAGGAGAGAAACACTTTTCTGCATTATCACCGACACATCCCAGGCAAACGGCTGCCCTCTGTTTCCACAACACATCCAGAAATCTACAAAGCACAACATAATCAAGACATAATTAAACAGAAGAAACTGGGGAAAAGTAGGGAAGATTCAACACTTCATTTACAGCCTCTCAGTCCAAATCATCACGTGTCTGAATGTGTGGCAATCTTGGAACCCCCCTTCATTTTTCTTTTCAGTGTTCATTCCAATGTGCATTATCCATGTTTCACTGATGTACAGCAGTGGTCAGACACACCTCGTGTCTCTGTCGACGACAGCACTGGGGGGGATTTGGGTGCCGACGCTGTCCCAGGAAGGAGTTGAGATGTGTAGAACGGCGTCCTGGGTTCACATGTCTTCCTCGTCATCTTCGTCCTGAGATGATCCGGCCTGCTGGGAGGCGCTGGCGGACGCGGCCGCCATCTGTGCCTGCTGGGCCGCCTGCTGCATCTGTAGCCACTCCTGCTGGGCGAGCTCCGCCTGCTGCTGCCGCGCCTGCAGGAGCACAGTCAGAGACATGACACAAGAGGACGCCACTGCAGAGCTTATAAGGGGATAACAAGGAATCATCGTGGTGATATGATAAAATAGTTAAGGAGTCGTATGATCCAAACAGTCCCTATAACTTTATAGTTTTATATCCAAAACTAAAAACAATAAAAAAAAACATAATCATTATTAACATTTTTATTTAGACTAAATATTCAGCTTGAATGGAAGTTACTTTGCTGATGACAACATGCAGACCTTAGTATCAGTCCTTGTCTTGTTAAGTGTGTCTTGCAGGAGGAGACACAAAACACAAATGTTCTCCACAGCATCCTGACATGTTACATTTCTTGTGAAAGGTGAACCTCACCTAAAAGACTCTATATGCCACTCAAAGAGCCACTGCACATATATACCATAATACCTCAACATGTTCAGTTGTAAAAACAGAAATAGGATTGTAGCTTTACTAACAGCCAATGTTTACAGCACGATTTTCTGCCAATTTATATAACCTTTAAATAATAGCAAGAGTCAAGGATGAATTTGTCATCACTCATATTTATCCTTACTCCATTGATATTGCAGTGGTATACTCTTAGAGATTGTGCCTAAAGGTTAGTGTGAATTATAACTATAACTATCATTAGATTAGACGTTTCCATGCTGCGCCAAATATTTCATCGCACATAAATAACAAAGGATAAGCATGTCTCAATTTGGTAAAGCTAGCATAAGGCCACACCTCTTCTACATACATGTTTGGCTTTAATCACACACTCTGGTAATGTAAACAAATGTTTTCAATTATGCGTTTCCGCTTCACTTACCAACACTGAGATAGTAATCTTACGATATACCACATGTTATCGATGTTACTGCAGGCATTGAAACATATTGCCTTAAACCATACACTCATTTCCAACTCCAGATCTGCATTGGACATTGGATGCTAAATAAAATGGAGACCCACAGCATGTATTTTCAAATCATACCTTGGCAAACAGTTCCTGTTGTTGTCTAAGGAGCTCTTCCTCTGGGATCCCCAGGTTCTCCAGTCGAGAGCTGGCCTTCCTCCTCTTCAGAGCCACTGTTTTACACTCCTGCAGGACGTCCTTCACCTCTGTGATGTATGATGCGAAACCAAGGCTCTCTAGGGCTGTGGTGTGAAATGAGACGAAAGCGAACTGATTACTCTCTGTGGTTTAAAATCCAAGGCAGAGAGAGACACACACACACACACACACACACACACACACACACACACACACACACACACACACACACACACACACACACACACACACACACACACACACACACAAGACAACTGATGATGTGCAGAGACTCACCATTGATGACATGCTCAGGAGAGATGGTCTTCTTGTCGGACTTGTTGCATATTTCATTGGCTTCTGAGGATATGAGGTGTATGAACTCTGTGCAGCAGTTAACCACCAGCTCCCTGGCGTCGTTAGCCACTCGTACGTTAGGGAGAACTTCTTTGATCATCTTGTTGATAGCTGCTCTGGGGATGGTGAGGTCGTCGTCGTTTCCAGAGGAAGAAGCCATCGTGGCAAAAAAAAACACAAACCACAGAAATGAAACCTCCGTCTCTTCACTGGAAAGTGAAAACGTTAGCAGTCGAAGACTGGTTTTCTTGAGTTCATAGAGTTTGGTAGCCGTGTCAAGGCAACGTCAACATGAATTTAAATGTCATCAAGAAAAAAAAACGTTTCTTCAAAGTTAGCCTGTTGGCTATCTTGCTAACTAAGCTAAAGGCGAATTTAACAGGGTGCAGTTTCTGCACAGCTGTTACACGGAATGTGACAGATAATTATAGGTCCAACAAACGCTGAAACAAAAATAAAAGAACGCAGAAAACGTTAATACTGGAAAGAATATGTCTAGCTAGTGTAGCTAGCTAGAGACTAGTCCCTGTCGCAAGAAAGCCGCAACCCAGAAGACAAGCGAAAGCGGAGTTGAGAGCATGGCTAATGCTATGCTAACAATGAACTGCGCCGGTCAGGTGTAACTAAATAGTTGGCTGGGTAGAGACAACTATTAAAATTAAGTTGCCACAACACTGCAGGCTACTGGTTTATGCATCGATCTATCGAGTCAAACATGTCAACCAATCGTGAAGCTTTCAGCAGTTAATTGAACATTTTGTATGCTGGGTAACGTTAGCTTTTTATCTGGTTAGAACGTTAATGCCGGATACTATTTCTTATTCGTGAGGGTTTATTGGCGTTTGACAAACCATCCCAGAGGCAATACTGCCACCGCCTGTCTGGAGTGCGGAACAAGACATTATGCAGGGAGATGGGATGTAGATTAGGACTATTATAGCTAAATCCGTTTCTTGATCATTTCACAAGCCTGCAGTTTGCCCTTAGAGTCCTCACAGTAAAGTGTTGTGGTATTTTCCCTTCCTTATTCACAGAATAGTATTGTTTCTCTTGATATTTTACATTATGCAATTAAATAGTAGGCCTACATGTTGTTGTGTTTCAGAATCAGAATCAGAATCAGAAATAGGTTATGCATCCCAAACCAGGAAACATTTTTAAATGTTTTGGCTACAGTGTGTACATATTTCTTGTTGGGTGCTGCTGTATTTTACATAATGACAGTGACATTTAATCTCAACACTACTGCCATACTGAATCAGTTTAATCCTAGTTTAATGGAATTTGTAGGTGCATGATTCTGATTGTTTGTTTGGCCAGAACATCCACCTGCTTAATTCCATCCACACCAACCATGAGCAGAACCCGAAAGGAATATTTACTTCACTACACGATTACAACAGAAACTATAATCAGATCAGTTAACATGTGAAAAAAGTACTACTAGACTATGGTGACAATCGCCAAGTATAATTTAATTACAAGTTTAACGGTCTTTTAATTAGTCAATCAAAAATTAAAACAAATGTAATATCTCATTAAAAGTGCTTCAGACAAATTTGCTGCCCTGTTGATTGAAACAAATTGAAGATATTGAAGAAAATAAATGAATATTTGTGGAACTCAAATCTTTCATGGCTGTGTAAATGTTTTGAAGTAAGCCCAAAGTAATCAGTCATGTCATTTGTTAATTTTAATGTAATCTAACCCAACCTTGTTTATTCCCTCCTCTTCTGATGGGCTGTGTATATTGCCAACAGCTCTGGTAGATACTGACAAAAGATCCATCCCTGTTTTCTTAATATATTCCTATCATAGACTCGTTTAAAAACTTTCATGATTATGATTGGCTTTTATCATTTTATTTGCTCAATATATTCATTGTTTAAGCATTTCACCACAAAGACAACTTGGAGCTAAATAATAAAAATCTTATTTTATATAGGAAAGTACCTTAATGACTTATCTCGTCAAAATAATAAAGATGAGACTGTATTGGTTAGTTGCTCTTATCAGTTTCCATGGAAAAGCTCTTTCGACTTCTCCAGCGCAGTAGTTTGAGGAAGTTCAGACTGGCGTTGAAGACCTTGTCATGTTCAAACACCATCTTGTAAAACGTGTCGATTGGGAGGTCTCCGTTGGGGTCAGCATATTTAAGTGTGGTCATGGGGGTGTAAAGTGTGTTTGTCTGATGACGGAAAGGTGGATTCTCCATGGTGATGATCTTGAGAGTTTGCTAGGAGGAAGAAGACAGAGCTAACATTAAGCACAAGTCCACAAAATGCAGGAATTCATCTCAGAGGCAACAAATGATCAGGTGAAGAATGTTGACATACCTCTGCCACCTCTTCAGCAGTCTGTCCGAGGCTTTCAAAGATTTGATTGTAGTTCTTCAGGTAGACATTGGTGAAAATGTCAGCAGTTATTTTATCGGCCTTGCTGAGGTCAGTCTTCATTCCTTCATCATAGACTTTACGCTCAAACTCAGTTATCACTGGACCTGGCTCTATTAGGGAAATACTGGGAAAAAGAAAAAGAAGAAATGTATAAACATAATCATACCGATCCCAGTAATGATGCTACAGAGATAATACTACTGTTATTTGGGGATGCATTGATCAAACCTTTCGGTCCTGAAGCCATAGATATTTGGGCTTAGCGTATCAGCCCACAACCAAGTATTACCCCAAAAATAGTGATAATGATAATCTGCATGCCTGGAAGTGACTTGGATCATTCATGTAAGTCTGAGGCAACATCAGGCTAAACTTGAAGGGCACTTTTTCTGCTCCGGCTCAGGTTTCATATTAGTATGTACTGTCTCTACTGGGACATGTCTCCATGCTTTAATGTTCAAAAAGCTCTTTATTTTTCTCATACTGCCTGTGCTGCAGCACCTCTTTTCATCCTCTGTCTGAAACCAGATCCCAGTCTGCTCTGGATGGTGAACCGCTTATAGATTTCCCTCCCCATAGCATATCACAAACAATGTGTTGGAGTGCTAGCCAACAAAAGCGCGAATGTTACATTGCCATGTCACTATGTTCCTGAAGTAAACAAAAGAACATGGAGGAGTTTCAGGTGGGGGGGTGGAGAGGAACTCCCTCTGTAGGGAACACAGGGATGTTAGCCTTGCAGACCATATACATACACCTAGAACACACTACAGGAGAGGGGAGACCCCATGAAGCAGAATAGGGCCTCTCCACACATCGCTTATCTAACTTTTTAAGATTAAGGTTAAGTTGTTTTAAAATAAATTAATAAAAGTGCACAAATAGTTATTTATTTACGTGACTGTATCAAATTCCAGATCTGCCCATTGTCAGCAAAATCCAATCCAGATGTTTTACTCGTATCAGCATCTCGATTTGTTATGTAATGTATTTATTTGAATCCGCCCTGCACAGCTATTTTATAACCCTAATCCTTACATTTAGATTACTGAATGCTCTGCTGTGTTAGGACTTGCCACCCCGGGGTGTGCTGAGGGTTTTTGGCAATGACATACTTGACATATCATGGCATGTTTCCTCTGATAAGACAATCATTGGTCTGGTTGTGTAATATGTGGGCAGATAATTCAACATACTGTAGAGAAGTGCTGGTTGGCAGGCATATACATGTTAGATCTGATCCTTATCCTATCTTTATAAGCACAGTTTGAATCTGAACCAACACAAAATAAAACTAGTAGAATATGCAGTATGTAAAATAATTAACATCTTACTTGAGATTGAACCTCAGGGCTTGTACTGCTAAGCTTTCACAAAAGCCTTCCACTGCAAACTTGGATGCTGCGTACACATCATTGAATATGATTCCTAAACACAGAGTAAGCCCAGTTAGAACACAGTTTTGTCATTATAATGAAATGCTCTCATGATGAACAGATTTAACCAATACCCTGAATGCCCATGACGCTGCTTATAACCACGATATGGCCTTTTTTCCTCCTCTTCATGTCTGGTAGGATTTCCTTCAGCAGCCTCACAAACCCAAAGAAGTTGGTGTCCATGACGGTCTTCATTTCATCGATGGACTGACACTCGATTGGTCCAATCAGACCCATCCCAGCATTACTTACTGTGACAGGAAATCAATGTTTGTACAGTATGTTTTGGAAAATGTTTGCAGTTGAATAATTTCTATATTTTGTGACCAAAAGGTTTACTTACTGAGGATATCCACTCTGCGCTCCGGCAGGCTGTCCACACAGGCTTTGATGGAGCACTCGTCACACACGTCCAACTGTTTGATCACCAGGGTCCTGCCCAGAGTACGACCAGCCGCCTCCACCAGCGCCTCACCCTTGCTGAGGTTCCTCATGGTGGCATAGACTACAAATATACAGTTATATAAAGCCTTGATTTGTTTAAGACTTGAGGAAAATGTAAAGTTTGCAAGGATGCATCAGCCACTTCATCTGGCTTTGAACATTGGCGACAAGAGCCAGTGCATCTATACCATCACAAGAAACCCCAGATTAAACTTGCTCCCAGTGGCATTGCCGATAGTTTTGATGTTTACTTACCTTCGTCAAAGAGGTTATGTTTTCAGTTTAGTCAGTTTGCTTTTCTGCAGGATTACTGGTTGAAGGGTGTAGCACGGGCCATGGAAAAGCCCATTAATTGTACAGTTAATTGGCAAGCACGCAACATTGATTGCACGTTCATTTACATTGCAAGTGAGAGCATTTGGCCATGGCAGATGTCTGTGCCCTTTGTTTTTCTCATCTATATGTCTGTTGCTAAACCAAAGGAGGTAAATGTTTTCATTGAAAAATACACAGCTCTAGAACTCAACTGCTACATTCCAATTATGAGTTGAAAGTGAGATGTGAGGATTATCCAAAGAAACCAGTCTTTGAAAAGAGATAATAGAGTTAGTGCTGAAGTTTCAGAGGCAAAAAGTCAAAATGTTTCCAGTAAAGACAAACACTCTGCACTGTTAAGTATTGATGGTGTAATTATGGGATTTGGGTAAATGTATTTATTATAGAAATAACATATTTTCCGCTAAATGACATTTCATGTGGGCATTTATTCTTAAATGATATATAGAAAACAACATGTAAGCACAAACCTTCAACGGCATACTATCACTTGTACTCCTTAAGTGCCTTTGATATGTAACTAACAAATATCCTTATTATAATTAACCCGTAATGCCATAATCTTGAATGTATAACATCATTACTAATCAAACTTTCAATAAAGGTAGAGAGGGAGCTTTACAAAAAAATGCTTGCAATACCCTGGCCCTTAATATCTCAAAGTAATATTATATTTAAATTGTAACCATTTCAATACAAACATTTAAGGTGCATAAAAAGCTTAAATGGTGTACTAATTAAAAGTTAGTATTTTAACAACCATATAAGTAATGTACAATCCCTTAGCTTTTAAATTCTGTTTTTGTTAATGCAATTACAACACAATGTGCAATACAGACGCCTTAAAAATGGTGCCTGTGTTGCACAAGCTTTGGTTACTTTGCAGTACAGACACTTCTTTTATACCCAGTAAGACATACAGTTGTCAGTTATTTTCAAGTTTAGACAAAGCTAGTCTTAAATGTGGAATTTTTACCCATGAACCTTTTCTTCTCATCTTTCGCGATGCGGGCAGCCATGGCGAGGCCGATCCCGGAGGAGCAACCTGTGATGAGCACCACCTTCTGGGTCATTGTGCCGGTCAGTGTCTGCCTGCAGCTGCAGCGATGGAGGAGGAGGATGAAGGAGAATTTAAGACGGGAGGCACTTTTAAACACCGCTCCTTAATCCACAGCTCTGCAAATCAGCAGAAATCCTGAGCACATGGGATGAAGATTACCATGGACCGGCCGACACATGGTGCTGATGCTAAAGAGGATTTAGCCTCAACGTAACTACTTGTATGCAACAGTGAAGCAACTCTAAAACTTAACAACAAAAAAAACATGTGCTCTTGATTTAATGAAGGAAACGCAATCAGAAAATACGTATTTTTCAAATCTTTATTAAACTGTTACCTTTAAATGTACATTATTTTTGTCACAAACAGAAATGCAATTATGGTTTTTCTCAGTTTATTTCAAATGCAAATGTTAAACATTTTTTCAGAAGGCCACACTGAACCTGGGAGGAATAGTGCATCATGTTCTTTCTATTTATGGATTGTAAACAGTTGTAAACATGATCTTAATGCATACGAGAGAATGAAAACAAACTACATCAAAAAATACAGAAACGGTCCCAGTGAAGGTTTGTCAAAAGGTTATATCTTTATTGCATTTAAGATGTCCTCCACCCATGCAGAAGATCCAAATTCAAAGCTCACGTGGCACCTTAAAGGTTGAAGTTTGACGATACATGAGAAGAAGTGAATCTGTGTACATTTACTGCAGCTGCTTCTATGCTTCCTTCGACTAATGCTTTTTGAGTCGTGCTTTGATGCACTCCAGAGGATCTTTCTCCCACATCTTGGGGTCCCAGGCGTGGAACCAGCCGGTGAAGAAGAGCGGCTCGTCTCCCTGTTTGATGGTGTTGATGGCGACCCCGCTGCGTCCAGAGGGGTCAGCCTTCACATAGTCTTCAGCTGAAAGAAAAAAAGGATTAATCTCGGTACACATTCTCTTGTTCCCTTTCTATGTATCATCAAGAGCTCTGTTTGTCTTACCAATCTTGAGAGATCCATTTTTCTCGGTTTCATTGGCTTCTTTTCCAACCCAAACAAAAATCTGGTGGGAGAAAGAACCAAATAGATTTAGCCAAAAGGTGACAAATGGAAATGAGACCTGTGAGAAATGACACAGAATTTCTATTAAAAGTGAAGGCAGCAAACCTGATTCCATGTGTCTAGAATCATGACATCATCGGGTAGCAGATCCATCTGTGTGAACTCACCTGGCACCTCCTCCGCCTAAATATTGAAAAGTGGGTGTTTACAAAGTGGCAGTGTATCAGAGCATGTATCTCCCAAAAGTCAAATCTCCCAATGTTGATGAGAGTGAAACATTTCAGTATCCGCTTGTATGAACCAAAATGCTTTAGCCATTGTTGATTATTTCTAATTTGATCGTTATTTTTTTACACCACACACCGTTGTAATAAGTCACTCCCTGCAACTGTCACATGGGGTTGGTTTAAGGTATTTAGTCCACCTGTTGTGTGCCTGGCTTGTGTGATGCACAAAGAGGATGAATGTATCAGATACCTTTGGTTGGTCTCGCTGTAATTATTTGTTTATTTTTTCTTATTAAGTTGGATTGAACAAGAACCAAACATAACCTCTTAAGGGTCTTAGTTCAATGGGAATTTTGACGCTACACCACCCATAATTACGAAAATCTGGTCACAGTTTTCAGTTAACCTGCTGACATTAATCAAACAAATCAAAAACATTACTTCCTTGGCAGAGGGAATAAATAACCTGTCCTTGAAGAACTTAGTTACTCACTATCAGCCTGCCAGTCTTGTTTGAACATCCAAACAGTCTTGGAGGCCTGACCATCCTCTGCAGGGACTTGGAGGTCTGGTACGGCTTCTCCCCACCCAGTGCTGACCAGAAACCACCTGACAAGAAGAAGAAAACCCCAGTTTTCCACAGGAAATATTTGACACAGATACCCCGCAGAGATTAAACCTCTATTTTCTGCACTCACTCGGCTCCTTGGTCTCCTCAACCTCAGTGGCAGTTCCTCCTAGCATGGAGGCAACATGCTGAGCTGCATCCATCTCCTCCGGGGTCGCTCCTTTACCCTTCCACAGGAACAGGGAATCAGACGTCTTCAGCACAAACACATCGTTGGTGTTCAGGGAGGTGGCACTGGGCTCCACCTGAGACACACAGAGAGGGAGAAAGTGAGACTCCTATCAAAGCCTTAGTTTTACATTTAACATTTAACGGTCTTACAGTAGCTGACCTCAACAGCCCGGGTGGCTTTGGTGGAGCTCTGGCGGATGTGGAAGAGTCGCGTGCTGCCAGGTTTACTCTCCCCACATTCGCGGGATGTCCCACCCAGGTGGACCACCAAAGGCTTGGTCTTGAACACGCTCACGAGATGAGGGGGTTCCTGGCCCTGAGTGACACGAACCTGCCAAGACACAGCAGCAGTTAAGCCTTAGTGCACCCACTGACTGCAGTGGTGAATGTAACTACTCATTTACTCTTTAAGTATAAAACGTAGGTACCAATTTTCATTTTGTGCTCCTTTATGCTTTAACTCAACTACATTTTTTAGGCAAATGTTGAACTTTTTACTACATTTATTTATATATATTTAGTAACTAGTTATTTTTCCCCAAATCGGTTATTAATAGAAAATATAAAATCTAATTATATATTATGAAGTATTACTATAGGTCAAGCTACCTTGAAGTATAAAAATAAGTTGAGATTAAACCACATTTTCAAGTGCAACACTGAAGTGACGAACACATGAATTCCCCAACAATTTTAATCAAATATTAATATCTTTATTAAACGGCCCATTCTGCATAACGAGTACTTGTAATTTTAGAAATGTAAAGTTTATTTTGATGCTATTACTTTTTTATACTTTGGATTCAGGAATGCTTGTAAGTCAAAATTTGAATACTGCAGTATTGCTACTTTCAGTCAAGTAAATAACCACAGCACTTCTTCCACCTCTGCCTGAATGGCAGCAGCAAGTTAGAGATGGATCATTTTCACAGTGAAGGTCTTACCTGGGTAGCTGCTCCACCCATGGAATCGTCCAGTTGCACAGTGAGAAAGGCTGACGCAGCCAGTTCATCCCTGGAGCAATTCAGCCCTTGCCTAAAGACAGCAGAACCACATATACATATATTCATAACTCATTCAATCATTAAGTAAATTATATTCCCCGTAAGTCTGAAAAGCAGGGCCAGTGCCCCAGCTCCTGGACAGCAATGCATTTAGCATGTCGTGTAGGGAAAGGCTCTAACAGTTTTTTCCCCTCATTGTCTCTTTCTTTTTTCCCTTTTACAATCTTTTACGTATTTTTATATTTGTATGATGTTGCTACTATTCATATGCCATTCAGTATGCTAGGCTGCTATTCTGGGTAAATAGTCTACAAATACTTGGATTCTTTTTGCACTGAGCCATAAGACTCCTTTGACATGAACAAAAATAGCTATTAGACCTTCATTATTTTAGTTTGCAGTGGCGGTTCTAGACCAATTTTATTGGGGGTGCCAGGCTGGGTTATTTTATGAGAGTGGCACAATTAACACGGGTTAAAGAAGACAAAGACAGCATAAACTAATTGCATAAAATAAACATAAAATACAGTAATTAGTCTTTGTTTCTGCACAGGTGTTTATTGCAGTAACTTTAAGTTAGAGTTCTTTGTTCTTTGTTATTGTTTTATTTACAGTTTCATTACAGCAACAATATCCTGCGGTTTCAGTGATTTTTATTCTCTCAACAACTAGATTTGAATCTTACTTTAATTAAAAAGGGAGCAGTCTCTGGTCCGAGATGTTGCTGTTTATCCTGCGCGCTCCAGTGGCGGTGTACCGCTCTGAGGGTTCCGACTAGAATGCTGTATTACATCAGTTCTGCCTATCGCTCCAGCACAATACATCTAATATTATAAACTTTTCTTTTGGAGTGGGGGCACAGGGGGGTCCCAGGTACACATGTCTGAGTAAAGTTGGGTCAGTAGGGGTTTAACAGTTAAATCTGGTCATGCTGGAAAGGTTGCACTCACCAGATGTAGATGATATGCTTCTCTCTGCCGTCTTTGTAGGAGTACAGCACCAGGTAACAGTCCCCTCCAAAGAACTGTCCATATTTGGATGGGTCCACAGGAACTTTATCACCTCCTTCCACACGCCAAATCTGCACACACCAAACATTGTCACCTCTACAGGTATCTATCAAAAGCTGTGTTTTTAAACTTTTTTGAGCCACGCTAAATCAAAAAAATGTAAATCCTGCGGCACCCCAACAACCAAATAAGTTACTTAATGACACAGCGTAGCCTAATACAGCATATATAGAATATATTAATCACAAGTCTCTCAATTTGGCTAGAGTTAGAGTTAGCTCCTAAGTAGCTAGATTTAAGCGAGCTCTCTTCAATGTGTTTTTTCTCAAAACAGTTTAAGCCAATTAAGTGAAATTGGACATTATCCTACAGCACACTTGGCAATCTTTCAAGGCACACTGGTTGAAAATCACTGATCTAAAGTCATGACCGTAATCAGGCTAATGCAATACCTTCACTGTCCCGGAGCCGTCGTCCATCATGCCGTGCTGTGCAGCCATGCTTTTGTTGTCGTGAAGTTTGGCGGCGTTAAAGGGAATCTGCTCCACCTTGGCTATGCTACCGATAGTGTAGGCCTTGCTTGGGCCAGTGGTCTCATCTTTGTCCAACCAGTTGAAGAAGAACTGCTTGAAGATGGTGGTCTCTCCCCCTGCTGGCATCACTATGATCTGTTCAAGTTGGACATGGACATTGACCATATTCTTAAACAGGAAGAAAAGATAAGAAGGAGGAATCTGGTGGCAGAACATACATGGCCACATTACCTGAGTATTTTGGGAGTAATTCTTATCTTTGATGAATTGGAGTGCAGCACTCATAGATGCTTGGCGCTCAGCTTTATTTGCATTGGAACCTGCAAGTGTACACGTACAATGGTTAGACTACAATTTCTGGTAATCAGCTCTATTGATGAGTCATGTTTTCCCAGTTGAAACCACAGAAGGCTGATTAAAAACCGGTCGATGTTAGTGAACTGAGCATGGATAAATACATTTCAAAAACTGTAACCAAAGAACAGAAGGTTGCAGGAATGGATATATGTCTTGGTGTTATACCTTTCCAAACAAATATCTTGTTGCTTCCACCATTGTCCAAGATGTAGCATTCATTGGAGGAGAGCGCTTTCTGTTTGAACGGGTTTTTATCGGCAACCAAGGTTGCCTTCATGTGGCCGGCTGCATCAGAAATCTAGAAAGTACAGCAGTGATTAAAACATCTACATTTTGTGTATGTTTCTGATATTGTAACATTTACCAGGAGTAATTCATGTAAAAGCTTAGTATTCACACATCTAACTATGAGGTTTGGCACCTCTGTCTGTATGTGTGTACACTGTATGTGGGGAATGTGTTCCTACTCTCCCTATCCCCGACATTTGTACAGACAGGGGCGCTATAGCAACCAAATCGGCATTTCATTTAATTATGTCAAAGTCAGTTTTTTTGCTAAATTTCGCAAAACATCTCTAGACCAAAGCCAATGGTTTTATACAGTTTTGCTATAGCTGGGTCTCAAAGAGTCCGAATTTTGTTGATGGGGCTTATATTAACAAAAAACGTCTATCCTGTTCGCTCTTTGCTGTTACATCCGCACTATATCAGCTCCATCTAACTCTAAAGGCATCTCTGTCTTCATGCGTATGACTGTATGATTGTGATCCACATATCTCAAGATCCAAACCCTTAAGATCAAGGGCAACTCTGGACCTGTCCAACCAAGAAAGTGGAGTGTGTATTTCATCAGATTAGTGACTCTCGAGAAAGACACATGCAGTTATAATGCAGTTCTTCCTGTGTCCAAACAATTGTATTGTGTGAGCGGGGACAACTGCTTATTCAAAGGGGCCCTGTTAGGTTTTTTGGGGGGGTTCCCTTTACAGTAGTGTGTTAATGTTAAGGTTAGTTTATTTATATAGCACATTTTATACACAAGGGCTTTACATTAGCAAGAACACATGAGAATTAAAAACGAAATAAATTGAGCCAGTTCTATATCCTCCATTGGACTCCTTTATTTACTTCAGCAACATAGTGGCATCACTATGTAACACTCACACTTCTATTGGTTAGAGCTCCAACACATTGCATGTGAGGCTACGGGGCGGGACATGTATAAGCGGTTGACCAATCAGAGCAGACTGGTCTCTGGTTTCAGAGAAGGTGAAAAGAGGTGCTGCAGCACAGGCAGTATGAGAAGAATAAAGACCTTTTTGAAAATTAAAGCACGGAGCTATATCCCAGTTGAGGCACTAAATACTAATATGAACCTGGAAATTAGATAAGTAGGCCCTGTTTAAGGGTAATGCAATAGCAGTGTATCCTTTTGGTTGATTGCACTTTGTAAGTCGCTTTGTATAACAACAGCTGTTTAAGGAAATGTAATGTAATGTCATTTTTACCATATAGAGAGACGCCATAATCTTGTTCTCCTTATCACTGCTTTTATCACAGCTTCCTGGTGGGAGGTCAGGTTTCGGCCCAAGAACCTACAGCATAAATAAACACACATTTACAATGGCAATGTTGCACTTATCCTTCCTATCAGCCAAAGCTTGATGTTTTCTTAATATAGCTGTTCAATTTTAAAAGTGAAAACAAAAGCTCACTTCAATGACAGCTTCTGGCTCAGAGCCTTCGTCAATCATTTCGATATCACCACGACCGTTTTGCTCATTGTCGCGGATACCAATGGCCAGCTCAGAGGTTTTCAGGCGCTCAAACAGATTGCATTCACTGCCAGCCCAATGGTAGATCCTCTAGCATTTCACAGAGAGGAGCAGAGGAAAATTAGAGTTATGTTGGAACATTGGAACATCTGAAGCCTCTACTATTTCAGTCAAAGATTTAATGGGTCTGTCTTCTGTCTCACCTCTCCCAACTGAATGATGAAGCAGTCTCCTTTATTGAAGCTGTCCCAGGACACGTCTACCTCCTGGGCTCTGATGCTCCGACGACCTTTAACTTGCAGCACGCGTTTGACATCTTTTTTCTCGACATGCTTGAAGCCTGAAGCCACTCCACCTTTCTTTAATAGTAGCAAAGTCAAGAAGAATAAAGCATTAGAACTACAACATAAAACTACAACTGCACGGTATGTAGATACATGGAGAGATTTTTGACATTCTGGGGAAAAACTTAATTCGTCAGTCATCTGTTCAAACTCTTTCCCTAACTCTTAAACTATATCTTTAAAGATTTCTGGATTCTAACTCATTAGTAGATTAGTATTGCAACTCAATATTTCCACATGTTTGATACTAAATAACTTCCGCTCTGCTTGTGTTTTGCATTAGAGGACATGTTTCAGCTCGCCTTGATAGCCAGATCTAACTCCCTATGGAAAGCTTGGGTGAAAACCTGTGGGAGCAGCCAGCCATGGCTCCAAACATTTCCCAAAATGGAACTATGACAAGTTCTTATTCTGATAAAAACATGCAAAACATCTTTAGCTGCCTTAGGTCATAGTTTTGGAATCCGGAACCAATGAATGAATTACCCTTCTTGATTCCTAAAGGCAGAGGACACACTTTTCTTATAACATGTTTCACCTTGTATGTGATGCCATGCTTGAAGTAGCTCAGGAAGGTGTTGGACTCATTATTTTGAAACTCAGCGAACTGTATTGGTGCTCCACCCAAGAAGCTGTCCAGTTGGGTCATGAAGATGGCAGCAGCCCCTTTCTCGTCCGGGGAACTTTCCTCTCCTGTGATAGAAGAGATAACATTTATTGGCTGATGTCCCTTAGTTAGACAATTCAACTTCTGTAATACATTTTTAAATAACTGTGCAATCGTACTTCCACTTTTAATACTACCACACTACTTCATACATGCTACGCTGTTGTTTTTTAAAATACTGTTACTGGTACTGGATGTGTATTTGTAAATTGTTATTTGTGTCATTTTAGCTTTAATATTTCATGCATGCTTCCCAATTATTATTATTATTATTATTGTTATTGCTGTCACAATGTACATTTCCCTTTTGTGCGGCAAATAAAGGTATTTGGATTCTGATTAAATAAACAAAAGTTCAGGCCAGCAAACAAGGGGAATTTAAGTCTATAAAAAAAACTGTTTTCTTTTAAATGTGTGCGCAGATAGTAAGTCTCATACCAAACCACGAGTGCACGTTGTAAGAAGGACTGGAGGAGGTACGGAGCAAAATGTAAGAGTCTCCAGTGAAGAAGTTTCCATGGAGCTCAGAAGGGACAGGTGCCAAATCCATCTTCTCTATGCGCCACACCTGCAGGCCGGGCTTCTTCCCCGCAGTGTCAAACTCCTTGTGCTGCGCCATAGTGCTCAGGATCTGTGGGGAGACAAGTCTTCATTAATGGCCCACAGCAAGGAATGGAACTACACAGGAGTTGTTAGATTGTATCTATAACTGAAAAGCTAATCTGATCCCGACTGGCAGACTTTTGACCAAAAATTTAAGTATTTTTTTGCAAAACAACATTCAGTTAACTTCTCTATCTTTGGGATGTGGACAGTATGTCTGCAATAACAAGCAATTCAATGACCAGGCATTTAAATGATTGTGTTTTCCATTGTTTTCTGATATACTTAACAATGACTCTGTGAGAAATGTGAATGTGACAGCCCTATTTTCTTACAAACTAGATTTGAATTGAGGTTACTTTATTCTTTGTGTTTGGATTGATTGGCACCAAGCAAAATTATTGCATTGAAAGTCCTGTAAACATAAACTTTGATCCGCACATTTACCATCACTTTTTGTTTTTAATTGTGCATATTACAAACAAATCTGAAACAGTTTTTCATCATTAGTGTGTTATGTTGCTTTATTTCAACATTTCCCTTTTTCTCCAAACAAAAGGTCCCTGTTGAGTTTACCCTGCAGCAAATGTTGCTCAACCTGCAGTGCAACTACAGCTGGATTAATTCAAAGGGGTGTGTTTTGTTTACTATACGTGCAGGAACAACACACCTGATGTACCAGGGAGTGTCCTCTGCTCCTGGGGTTTTAGTGTGTTGATACAAATAGTTGAATAACCACCTGATGTACCAGGGAGTGTCCTCTGCTCCTGGGGTTTTAGTGTGTTGATACAAATAGCTGAATAACCACCTGATGTACCAGGGAGTGTCCTCTGCTCCTGGGGTTTTAGTGTGTTGATACAAATAGCTGAATAACCACCTGATGTACCAGGGAGTGTCCTCTGCAAAACTGCAAAGTGTTGGTGTGGTATTCTCAGGAAAAAAGCCACTCCCAAAAAACACAAACCATGTATTTTATACCGTGTAGTGGGAACTCATCCCAGGGTTGGTTTGAATATTGAAAGAGAATATCAGTGGTGGAAGAATAACAAAAAAAATAAGAGTAGAAATACTACAGTGTAAAAATACTCTATTGCAAGTAAAGGTCATGCATTAAAAATCTTACTTAAGCTAAAGTAAAACAGTATTTAAGTACTTAAGTACCAAAAGTAAATACAGATTGTCCAATATTAAAATAACTTGTATACAATTACTGGATTTTCTTTTTTTGATTAACTGTTAAAGGTGGAGCTACTTTTGATTACTTTATATACTGCTGCTGGATATCGTAACCATTAATTATCGTATTGTATTTATTAGTTAGAAAAAAGTAAAAAGAACAATATTTGCTTCCAAACTGTAGTAGAGTAGAGTTATATAGGAGCATAAAATAAAACTCAAAGCATACACCAGAGTCATCATGAGTACATTGAAAAATAGGAGGAAATGTATTTGCTGCAGAAAACTAGAAGGCGAATTTCTTAAAAGGTAAAATAAGAAAGTGGCATTTAAATGCCCATCTGCATATCTACAGGGAGTTTAAAGCTTTCAATAGCTCTGCAGGAAAGTGCAGATCATTAAGCATTTCGCATTACCTGGTGAGGACAGAGGAAGATGCTGGGTTGTTGGAAGCTGACGGTGCTGCTCTCCAGGTCTCCGCGCAGGCTGTATGCGCTCGGCTCTGTTTTATAGACTCAGCTTGCAGACACTTCCGCGCTGTGAGGAGGAGGCGACGCTTGGCAACGCTCTGCAACAATAACAGCTCCATAACAAGCTCAATTAAAAACTAAAATATAGGAACTGAAATGCAACACAGATTACATCCTCAAAAACACTTCTTAAATGGTAACTGATTTTGTCAGTAAAGTTGCATTACACCGACATCCATAACCGAGGTAGCCTGCACCTTTAAATCAAGTGAAAGATTTACATTTAAAGTTTTCTGATGGAATAATGTTTTTTAGGATTCTCGCAACTGTTTAAATTCCTTTGTGTGACTGGTTTATTTCTGTGCTGCAATTGTTGTTCTTATCTTGTTGTGTGTTAATGCAGGGGTTTTCAACTGGTTTTGTCCCAGGGACCACCATTCGGACTAGAAAGCAATCCGCGGCCCACTGATGTGCCTGCGCGTGCGCGTGTGTATTTGGTGTTACATGCATAGCTCAATGCATGAAACATGAAAGAGAGGCCACGCAGATTTTATAATAATAAAAGTAGATTTATTAAATTAAATTAAATTAAAGATTATTTTAAAGAAAGAATAAAGAATAATAAAGTGTTGTGCAATTCAGTATTGGGAAAAGTAACTAAAAATGTCATGCAAAGTCAGTCTAGGTGTGTGACAAAACAACAACGGAGAACAAAAATCCAACAACACCGGAGAACCAAAATCCAACAAATGAAGACCAAGGCAGCCTCAACTGCTGGCTGGTCAGGGCTTTTATAACCCAGCCAGGACAGACCTGTCACCAATCACCTGCTGTAGAGACAGAGAGATTGAGAAAAGCAGAGAGAGATTGAGAAAAGCAGGGAGAGAGAACAGGCTTACCATT
This sequence comes from Eleginops maclovinus, assembly GCF_036324505.1. Classification (NCBI taxonomy): domain Eukaryota; kingdom Metazoa; phylum Chordata; class Actinopteri; order Perciformes; family Eleginopidae; genus Eleginops; species Eleginops maclovinus. The sequence goes on along the minus strand of NC_086357.1, from coordinate 3,308,677 downwards.
AACACAGGGCGGGGCCTAAACCCGCCAGGGTCGTAACAGTGAAAACATGGGAGAATTAGGCCTACCTGTCAGTGTGATATCTGGGCGTGGTGAAGTCCACACAGCCTGTCTATTCGTGGCGAAATGGTAGACAGAGACAGTCTCATGTCATTCTCTGGATCAAGCCTAGCCCTGTACTTATTCTTTAAGTACGCCAGTGTAGAAAAACCACTCTCACACAGGTATGTGGTTGGAAAGGGCAAAAGACACCTCATTGCTTTTGCAGCAAGCTGTGGAAATTCTGTCTGGCAACTTATCCAGAATTTAACAAGGGGCTGTGTGTCGTACATATGCCTCCTGACAGAGTCTGTGGACATCTCAATCAGCTTATCCTCTTCCACAGCCGTCAGACTTGACCCTACTGATGCATCGTCACTGAATGGGAGCAGGATCCACTTGCTGTCACGGCGCCACTCTTCCGAATCAGTGAAGTACTTTGCGAATTGACGCACAAGCTTCCTCAAATGCTCACATATAGTGTCGTTGATGTCAGTGCTGTCAGGGTATTCCTCAACTGAAGGAAACATCGCCAAGTTATTGCTCTCCACTCGTTCGATCCACTTTGACATTTTTTTCACAAATGCGTCGAGCTTCTCGTAGAGCTGCATGACGTTTGCATCTCTCCCTTGCATGGAGCTGTTCAACTTGTTCAGCTCTGCAAAAACATCTGTGAGGTACGCCAGCTTAGTTAACCAGTAACTATCGTTGAAATTGGAAGCCAGATCAGAATGCTTCTCGCACAAGAACTCGTAGATAGCTCCGCGTAGTTCAAACACACGGGCGAGCACAGCGCCGCGAGACAGCCAACGCACCTCTGAATGATAAAGGAGAGAGCTGTGTTCACTTCCCAAGTCATGGCATAGAGCTCCTGCAGATGATGTCATATATGCTGGTCACGTGACGAGATACGACAGGGGCAGCCATTTTGGCAGTCATCGCGGCAGTAAATTGACAGGCACTGGCAGACTGTCAAGGATGGTGGATAACTGCTGTGCACCAGGTTGCACAAATAGGCGTGGGAAAAAGAAAGGTGTATCGTATTATCGCATTCCTAAAGACGCGGAGAGGAGGGAGAAGTGGATTGGAGCGATTAAAAGAGCCAGGAGCCTTCAGAAAAAGACTGAAAGATGGGACCCCCCGGCCGTTGGCTTTCGCTTATGCAGTGATCACTTCATATCAGGTGGGTGAAGGAATACAGTACAATGCTACAAAAAGTTTCTGGTCAGTTTAATTAAATTTAATTAGTTTAATTTAAGAAGTAGCACCCAGTTATTATAGCTAACGGACACTGTGATGTCCCTTTTTAACTCAACAAGTGTGGCTCTGGCGCAGCCTAGCCAGTTAGCAAGTTAGCTTGTAGCAAGCTAGTGGTAAACAAACCCGTGTTGAAATATTCCTTCTTATTTTGTAGGGAGAAAGAGTGATAATCCGTTGAGTCCGGATTTTAGCTAGCCAAGCTAATAAACAAACAATGCTAACGTGACACTGCCTATCAAACTGGAATAATTTAATACTTACCCTTGCAGTGATGATGCCGAAGTTTTTGGATGTAAGACTCCACAGTTGAATGTTGTTTACGAAGCCGGACTGACACCATTTGTAAGCCTCCAAGCTTTTGTACGCTCTGAGGGAGTCTCCTGAGTACACTGATGGAAAGCTTACAAGATAGCTGTGGATGTCTGCGTAGCGCAAGTCGGGTACATCGTCTTCAGAGCAGGAGGTTATGCTCTTGAAAAGCACACCGGGTGAATTATATGGGTCGCTTATATTTAATCTCTCTAATTTTGTACTATAAAGCCGAATTTCACTTGAATTAAAATGAGAAGTATACTCGCTCGGTAAGAAAACACTGGCACCGGTGGTCATGTTGACTGCCAAAATGGTGGCTCCCAACCAAAAGTCACGTGACCGCAGGAGCTTCAATGCGTTTCGTTTTATGAAGTTGACCGTCTTGACAACGACATCAAACACACCACTGAGCTCAACACTGAGATCTTTGGAGGCGAGAGCCTCTCTATGAATCAGGCAGTGTGTCCAAATTACCCCCGGAGCCACCCTCCTTACATGCGCAAACAGTCCAGTCTTGCTGCCACTCATGGCTCGGGCCCCATCGCTGCATAATGCAACGCACCTCTGCCACGAGATATTGTGCTCCGTGAAAAAATCGTCCAGTGCTTTAAATATTTCTACACCGGTAGTTCGCCCGGGCAGTGGTTTGCAAAAAAGAAATTCCTCGCACATAGTGCCACTGTCCTCGTATCGCACAAATGTTAACAGTTGCGCATCATTAGTAACATCTGTCGTCTCGTCGATTTGAAGGGAAAACAGAACTGTCTGAAGTTTTGCCATCAGCTGGTCTTTGACATCATTTGCCATTTCCCCAATTCGTCTTCCGATTGTGTTGTCTGACAACGGAATAGTTTTTAATTTGTTGGCACATTCTTCGCTTACCATAGCTCTGCACATATCTATGGCTGCTGGCAATATAAGCTGCTCTGCAATGGTATGGGGCTTCTTACTTTTTGCAACCCTGAGAGCGACCAGATACGATGCTTTCAGTGCGTTTTCATTTATTTTTGCACTCTTCCTCATGGTAGCCTGCTGTCCTTTGAAATCACGCAACATCTGTTGCATGTACTCAACGGGTTTGGCCTTCAAGTGGACGTGATGCGTCTCCATATGCCGCGTAAGTTTCGACGGCTTCATAGCTTCATTACAGAGAATTGTTGAACATACGAAACACAGTGGTACCTCCTCTCCTGCTCTGTCTGTCGTCACTGTGAATCCATATTTAACATATTCCTCATTGTATTTTCTTTTTCGTCTTTTTTGCGAAGTTGACGCTTCGGAAGCCTGTCCTTGCCCTATCGTGGCGGCCTGTCCCTCTGTCGTGGCAGCCTGACCCTCTGTCATGGCAGCCTGTCCCTCTGGCACTTTCCTCACTACAAAACGATCCATTGGTGCTAGATATATAGCTAGACTAGTACATATGTAACAAATGTTTGCTGTACTACAACCTATCTTAAAATACTCTCGTCGGCTATGCTTATAAATGTGTGTCAACTTTGCTCGCAAGACTGTACGTAATGAATAATAAGTGAGGTTAGCGACGCAACTCATTACCATTAGCGAATCACAGGCTACCATAGACTGGATAGGCGCAAGGCTACATTCTGTCAGCTTGAATTTCCTTTATATTATTTTAAACATATTTTTCACGATATGTAACGGTATTCTGGAAATGTGTTGAAATATCAAAGCGAATTTATATTAAAAAAAAACAATGGTGAACTGATCAACATAGGCTCTTGTCACGGACCACATGCAATGCCGCCGCGGACCACCAGGGGTCCGCGGACCACCGGTTGAAAACCCCTGCAACATATTTATCTCTACTGATGAAAAAAAATAGTTTTCTGAGTTCAAATACAATCCATATTTCCCAATCATATATACTCTGCATCATTCCATTGAGACTTGGTACATCCAGCCATCATAAATTGTGAAATGAATACTTTATGATTTGCAAAGGAAAATAACAACACATTTAAAACCAAAAGTCTCCTTTTTAACACAACTTGTGAAACTGTTGGTAAAAAACATCATGCATAGTTTTTTCCTATTGTTTTCTATGATGAGCAGTTTAAATAGTCAATCTAGCTTGGCATTAAGCACATTAATCATGTGCCCTGTAAATATTTGCTTGTTTCGGAGCTTGATATCACGCTCCTGTAGGTGCTGAGGCATTCCTCCTTTCTGGTTGGCATCACACTGCTGTTGTTCCAGTGATTGGAGGGATGGTCTGCCGCTGGGCTGTAAGCTGCTAGAATGCGTGACTTGCATATGGCAGCTTGACTGAAAGGAAAGGCACAGATCTCTCCTCTGAGCTCCAGCAGGCGCCTCAGGTTAGGGCTGGGTCCATCACTCCTATTGTGAGAGCTGAGCCAGCACATTCTGCCTCATTTTGTGGGACTCACACAGTCTTATGTGCCTAACCCTAACCCCAGGGACAAATGCTTCCACACAACTAAACACATACACACGCACACACACACTACTTGTTGTAACTTCAGTGGGAATAAAAGGTTCCTTATATTGCACAAGCAGGCAGGGCCGCAAGATTTTAACTGAACACATTTAGCAGTTGGAACATATTCTCCAATCTGATAGCAGGGCTCCTTTGGTTATAACAATGGATATATGCAGAAACATTATTCATTCCAATCTACTGCCTGCAGATACCTCTCATGAGTTTTGATTTCCTGAAGAAGCGGCACCAATAGATCATGAGGAAGATCTTTCGTGGCTCTCATAGGGGTTTTATCTGTCACTGCCTGACATCATCTTTACTAAGAAAAAGACAGAGCAGAAAAACTGCTTCTGCATCACTAAACTTAAACTTAGATATATAATGGGATAAAAGTCAGCAAGTTGACTCTATAATAGTGATGTCACTTTGTCACTGAAGTAAACAAAGGACTACAATGGATGCGTTTCAAGCAGGGGGGGAAACTCCCACTGGAGGAGTACAGGGTTTTTCACCTTTGCAGACCATTTGCATGCACACAAAACCCATAGAACACACTATAGCAAAGAGAAGACAACAAAAAGAATAATAGGGCCTCTTTAAAGGAAGATGAGTTAACTTGATTCACAAGGGTTAGCGAAGGGTCTGTATGGTACGTATCATCCGCAGTTGTGCAAAACGTTATTGGTTCAGTTTTTGTAAGCGAACCAAAAAAGTTGTGAATGATTTGATATAGGCTAGCACAGACATGTTATTCTGAACAGAACAGCCTTATCTTTCTTATAATATTGCTGAGAAGTATTCCTGGATGATCTGCAATCCTGCATTGAGACCTTTATACATCCTTAACAAAATGTACTTTTAATGTACATGCTGCGAGGGCAAAGGTAGTTTCAGTGTAGAGTTCACCTGAAGAGTGAAGCTGCTCTGTCGGGGGGGAAGGGGCTCAGGACTCTATAATATATACTGATATTGCTGCATGTGTTGGGCCTGAGTGGATTTGTGAAAAATACTCTAGGGGGGGGGGCCGGATAGGGCACTGACACAAGTGTCAGGTCAGTCTGCCCTTAATATTCTACAATATGTGTGAATGGTTACTGTGGTATGTGATATGTCAAATTGTCTAGTGGGGTAAGCTTTGGTTAGGATATACTTAAGATAAGGCAGCTAAAACACTTTGTCAATCTATTCAAAGAAGTGGTGACACACTGTTTGTGCAGTGGTATCTTGCAATGTAGATGGTTTTGTAGATTTATGCCATACAATAGCAGTTGGTGGTGGGAACAGTATCAAAAAATAACAATTACAGTTTCAACACCAACATCTTTTTCTAAACACAACATCCCTGCTACTCTTTTACACAGTAGAAATAATTATGTTGTTGTGTTCTATGGTCTTTCCATCAACATTGGCCCCTCTGATGTTTCACCGACTCAGACTGCAAGGAACCTGGGCGTGACCGTGAATGATCAGCTGTCCTTTACGACTAACATCGCTGCTACAACCCGTCCCTGCAGATACACTCTGCAGTTCTCCCACACTACACCTATCCCTTCCCTGGCTGCCAGTGGATGCCAGAATCTGCATCAAGACACTGCGTCCGAGCTGTGAGGGGATAAGCCCATTCCTACATCCAGGCCTTGGTTAAACCATACACTCCAACATGTGCACTTCACTCGGCATTAGTCAATCAGCTTGCACCTCCATCTCTGCAGATTAAACTCCTTTAACCTCTGTTGAAGGAGCAGCAGATGTCTCAGAGACTGAACGAAAAAAAGATGTTCATGTGGACTCTTAGAAAACGTATAAAATTAAACTTTGACCTCTAAGGTTAGCAGTTTTTCACTGCCTCCACTACCAGTTTTATATCATTGTACATGAAACTTTATACTGTGAAATGTATTTGCTCGCTATGCATCTCTCTCTTCTTGAGATTGATTTACTATGTATTTTTTTACTCATGCTTTTAGCTGGCCTGCCTGTCTCAGTCAGTCAGCAATAGGCAAAAATGGACCAAAGTTCTGAAACTCTGAGGGAGCTTCGGTTAGCAGCTGTGGTGGTTTCAAAGTAAGCCGGCTCCCCCAGCAGTGGGTTGGAGGATCACTGGGTTTGACCTGCGTAAAATCAGAAAGGTTGACTATCTGGGGGGTAGTGGTGAGAATCCCCTTGAGACCCCAAACCTGGAAGAGAAAAGTAAACGTTGGAGAGATCGAGGAGTCACGTGTAACAAAATGGCTACAAAAACATATATCTGAGTGGTAAGTGACTGACATAGCCAAAGTAGTTGTCAAGGTTTCAGGTTTCTCTGGCAGCATTGTACATTTTTCCCAGTGTTTATCTAATCTCAGATTTTAAGGAACCTTTTTTTTCCCCTTCAGAGGGATGTGCAAAATGTTGTGACCATTTTTGCACAGAAACAAGCCAAAATAGGTCATACATTTAGAGGGCATGAACTTTAACGAAACCGATATGGAAGATGAAGAGGTCTTTAAGCATTCCCAAATCCAGTGACAACAATGCACTGTTCACCACATTCATTGTTATGATGCCTGTTTCTGGATTTATAGTTTTATTTTGTTACAAACCTCTCGCAACATACCATCTTTCACAGCTCTGGCAGACAAGAGGTTTTTCCTCTCTGCACATACAGTAACCTCTTATTAAAGCTAGCACCAGTGATTGCATAATCTTGCAGAGTTAATTATTCTGTAAACACAGAACAGAATAACAGGGTTAAAAAAAAAAAAGCTGTGAGAAGGTTGTCTCTGAGCGGCTCACATTTAGGTGGTGCCACATTACATAAGGGCACTCCTTCAGAAAGCGTTATGACCTGATGGCAGGCAGACTAACCTATTTCCTCCCCCTCAAACCTGCAGTGAAACGCTACTTAAATGAAAAGTGGATGACAGACTCAAACTGTGACAGACTAACAGGTTTCAGATATTAATAACCTCATAAACACTAGCTCCTCAAAGCTGAACATATAAGCCACGTCACTGAAATGTAATAAATCACTGTACAGTTACAATTTTTAAGTTATCAGAATGATTTGAGACAGGGATTTCACCGCCAACCCACGGATGAATAAAATAAAAACCTCTGTTCTACAATGTTCAGTTTTCAACTAGAATATTAAAATAAACAATCCAAGAGATATTACATTATTGTTAAAAAATAAATGGACAAAAGCCCATCTAAAAATGTTAACGTAATAAGGCCTGTTTCTAAATTTGAAATAAATTAAATAGCTTTCTCTGGATGCTCTAGTGCCCCCTGCAGGGTCGCCTGTCCATAAGGATGTCCATGCATGAATGAGGAGCCTGTGACAGGATGAGTGTTTGTGCCCTGTTGACCTTGCCAATATGGTTGGAGAAAGAATGAGAATTATAGCTTAACCTCCTAAGACCCGAGCTGTTTTTTTATATGCATTTTTTATTTCTCTTTGCTATTTGGGCTTATTGGAACCTGATAAGTATAAAAACTAAGTATCATCTTTTGACATGATGTACTTTTAGAGAAAAATGATGTCCACATATGTGGACACTCGGTCTGAATTTCCATAAAACACATTAAAGTCACCTTTTTGTAATAGAGTGAAAAACTATTTTATTTCAACCTTGAACACAGCAGTTTTTTCAACTTTCAACTATTGTTTGTGTTTTGAACATCATTGTGAAAAAACACAACAAAATCAAGAAAAACAAAACATTTTTGCCCCCTTTGGAGAGTCACAGTTACAGTATGTGTTATGTGAAATTTTGCATTGCAGCAGTGTGTGTGTGTGTGTGTGTGTGTGTGTGTGTGTGTGTGTGTGTGTGTGTGTGTGTGTGTGTGTGTTGTGCTGCAGTGTATGTGTGTCTATGTGTGAAAGGCTGTGTAACAGTTGCGATCGCCTTGCAAGCACAAGAACACTTTGCAGGTCACACAACGCACTCGGGTTCTTCCAGTGCAGCCTGCTACCCTGCAGCGCGCCGCGTTCTTCAGGCTGATCATCTCTGGGAGATGGGCATTCGCCCTCCTGCGGACCGAGACATGGGGCACTGCCGTCACAGGACGTTTGTTCCCTTGATTTGAGTTGTCTTCTTCCTCTGACTGTTCAGAGAGGTCTGCATGGCTTCCTTGACCGTGATGCTGGGCCAAGAGGGTCGTAGCAATTTCTGTACGGAACTCAAGGAACTGCATGATGCTCTTCTTTGGTGCAGCACATATTGCGAGGTCTTTGCGGTAGAGTAGCCAGCTGTTACCTAAAGCCAGATCTGTGAAGTGCATTAGCATCCGCATCGTCCACTTCTTAGTACGGGCGCTCATGCGATAGTAGCTAATCATTCTATCGATCAAATCCACTCCACCCATCTTGAGGTTGTACTCACGGACAATGCTTGGTCGCGAGACAGTCACATACTGTTTCAATTTCTTGTCCCAGCGCTGGCAGGTGTCTTCAGGCTCTGTGCCATGAACAACAGACATCATCAATACTGGTTTGTTGTCATACCACTTCACTACACACAACTTTCCGTCTTCAGTGGAAAGTTCTGATGAGGTACCTCTTCCTGTGTTTTTCATGGTTTTGTCAGAGGGTAGCTTCTCCTTCGCGCCAGCGAGTCTGTTCTTCATTATTGTACCAGTAATGTACATCTCCTTCTTCATCATTTGTTCCACACCTCGGATGCTTGTGAAGAACCGGTCACAATACACTTTTGTGCCACGATGCAGAGTTTGACACAGACGAGCCAAGACTAAGCCTCCCAACCCCAGGCCCACCTCTTCTTCGACCTGCTCAAGCAGTGCACCTGTACCTTGATACAGATCAAAGTCCAGCACAATGCCATCTGCTGTAGCACAAACGAAGTTCTTGATGCCAACTGGGTTTGGCTTCATTGGCAGATATTGTCTGCATGGACAGGCTCCTGTGAAAGGAATCATCTGCTCATCAATAGATGCGCATTCAGGTCGATTCTGAGACTTGCAGGGATGAACCTGTATCTGTCCCTGTCCCTGAACCTGTCAACAAGTGTTGTAAATAAGCATTTTGCTTCCTATCCTTCACCTAGCCCTTAGGCCCTGCCTAAAATAAACAAATATCCACTGGGTCTTGGCTAACCATTATTTGCACCACGGAGACGTTTACGTCCTCTGCTGTGCTCAGTGGGCTGAGGAATGGGGTCCTCATCATCACTACTGTCATCCTCATCCTCACTGCTGCTTCGCTCCTGTGTTCGGGGTTGGTAATTGGCATCCAGGATGGGATCATCGTTGTCAGACAAGTCTTCCAAATCTGAGTTGTCTCCATCATTTAGCCAAAATTGCTCCAATGCTGTTTGCACAGAAAAACGCTCTGGAAATAAAAACATGAAAAAATCAAATACAAACCAATGTCATTTATATATGTATGTATTTCTTTGTTATTTATTTCACTGGGACAGCTTTTCAACTGCACCAGAGATAGCTATAAACAACTCTAGCTATTAGCTATAGCAAGGCACATTTTTACTAGCATATTAACATTTTTAACCCAACTAATTTATGTATTTATGTATGTATTTAGTTATTTAATTGTTATTTATTTCATTGGGACAATGTACAGCTTTTTAGCTGCACCAGAGTTAGCTATAAGCTATTTTACTCGTGCACATTTTTGCTAACATATTAGCATTTTTGACCAACCTAAGTCCCTATGTACACATACGTGTACATCATGTTTAGCAGCATACCAAATTGTTATTTTCACACATTTTTTGTCAAATTTGCATGTCATGACAAACGTACAATGCTTTGATAAATATCTAAATCAGAAAAAGCCTTGAAATATGATAGGACTTCTTACCTTGTCGAGGTTTGTGTTTGGAGCTGCCACTTGAATTATCCCTTGTGTTTGCCGCCATTTTTAATTCTTACCGTAGTGTGTTGTACTCTTCTGACACCACCAGATGGCAGTGTAAGTGTCCACATACTTGGCCATGAGGCGACAGTTCAGCAGAATTAACGACTGTGGTCGTATGACCAAAAATGTGATGTCCACGTATGTGTACGCCAGGTCCTAGGAGTTAAGCTTTTATCTTGGGCTTAGGTGGACTAAGTAATCAGAGTTGAACCTAATAAAATAGTAACACCACAAGGTACTCTGCTACAAGTAAAAGTCCACCGTTCAAAAACTGCCTTAAGTGAAAATACATGTTTCAGTATCAAAAGCACTTAGAGTACAAAAACTAAATTATACCATTCTGCAAAAAAACAATCATTTCAGAAAAAGATATAAATCATGGGTTTATAAGTTGTAATGCCTTATTGTGTTCATCGCTTTAGTTTTGTATCTTGTACAGATGGAGCTTCTTAAAAATATAATTTAATTAATATATAATCTTCTTCTTTGCGACCAATCAAAGTGCATTTATCCTTCACCCACATACAGAGGCAGAGGTTCAGTGGTTAAATGGGAAATCTGTGAGATAGTCAGTCAAATGTAATGTGATAGGAAAAATATGTAACACAGAGAGAGATATTGAGGGAAACATTTAAAGAATCTCAATTTAAAAGGAGTACTGTGCATGAGTGAGGGAGCGCAGGTTAGGGCATTTTTATATTTCTTAAGGAGAACAAGGGTTTTGTTTATAGGATTTCAGGAGCTATTTTTTTAATTTATTATTATTGTGAAGGGATTTAGATTGTGAACCAAAGCATATTGTCTGATCCACACTCCAGAACAGAAAGGAGGCGATAATGCACCATTAAACTGGATGCCAACCATCGTAAAACTCCAAAAGAAGAAGAAGAAAAAGAGGCAGAGGTTACTTTATGAGGTGCCACCTGCTCTCGAGTGATACACATGTACACACTCAGGAGCAATTTTTGAATCAATATCTTGCCATAGGAAACTTCCACACACCCTCTGATTAGTGGAGGACCACTGTACCTCCTCGTTGAAACAAAGTACAATATCTGTGTTGAGCAAGTAGATAGAACCCACAATTCAAACACTGAAAACAAAGAGGAGAGTGGAGTGAATTAAAGGATTTATTGCGAGAAACAGGACTGGGTCTGGGAGTTGTGGCGGGGGTAAAGGAGCAGACGGGGCAATCCAGTGGATGGAGCAGAGGGGAGCCAGGAAGGACAGGCCAGGGAATTAAACTTGGAGAGGGATGACGGAGGACATAGGCAAACGAGGGGAATGGCTGGACATGACTGGCAGAGGTGGATCTCGACTGGGAGAGCACAGGGTTAGTTTGGCAAAAAAATATTTTGAAAAACAAAAAGCAATCTTGTAGCAAAATGGGCCTTGATGTTTTTGCTGGTTTAACAACAATCTGGCGAAGACTGGGGTATGGGAACCGGGATTTTATACAGGTGCAGGTGAGTAGTGGCAATCAGTGAGATGAGCAGCAGCTGAGGAGATGTAGAGGTGGGAATCCAAAAGTGGGTCAGCTATGCCCAGCCAGAGAAACAAAAACAAACACGGGGAGGAAGTACTGTGGATCCTCACATCTGATTCTGATTCATCAAATAACGTACCTTCAAATTGTATTCATACACTTTTAAATTGATCGCAAATTAGTTTCTGTGTCTGAATAAGCAGACACATGACACAAGGTTCAGATAATCTTCATGATATAACACCACTCTCAGATGATGTAGTGTATGGAGGTGCTTGGTTGCAGCTTTACATAATGATTAGTTCATGTGACTTTGCTCCTTGATGGTGTTTTAATTACAGTTAAAGGTTTATGTGATGGTCAGCCAATAAGATCGTGAAACAGCCTCACAGCATTTGACTCACCGCAGGAAACACAGACCAGGCTGCTGATCCCAGAGAGGAGGAACATTGGAACATACTTTTCTGTCATCTGGAAAGAAATGATTTACAAAAAAGACATACTGCTAGGTATTAAACTCTTCAGATCGCATTCCCTTAATTATTGTTCATCTGATTTAATCATTTTATTTACTTCTAACAATAAATATTCCTTTGATGTTATTATATATAACATTTTATTATTATTATTATTACCATTTAATTTCATTTTGTATATTTGTATCTATAGTTTAATATATATTTTCTAAATATTTTAAACTTTTTTACATTATATATGATATTCTATTCCTGTTTTGTGTTCAAAGGTGCCATATAAATTGGATTACTATTAATATAATAATTGTGTTTATTTTTAACTGATAAATCCAGGAATCAATTAAGAGACACATTTGAATCCTCCTACAGTAATAACAATACATGGAAAAAAGATATTGTTTGATATATAATTATTGTTAATATTGTCCAAAAAACTATTCATACAACATGAGACTTATCAGCATCTAAGAATTTAATAACATCAAAATTACAAAGTTGGTGAACTTTACAGATTTACAGAGCAAAATACAGCTACATATTAATAATGGCGAGGGTGAATCTATTAAGATTTGTGAGGCAATAACACAGAGGGGATTTCCAGGGCTGCAGACGGAGAGACTCGTGAATGCATCAATCATGGAGATGATTTCTTTTCATAAATGGCTGAGCAAAGATCAGTTCAGAGAAAAAAACATGGATGCTCAATATATATGGTTAGAGCTGAACACCACTCTATATGCAATGGGCAAAAAGTAAAAGAATAGTACAGAAAAAGGGAATACTGTATGTATGATTCAATATAGTTTTACACATGTGATTTAGCTTTGCTGATTGTATAAGTAGCAGGGATTTAGAATCAGATCGTTTCCACAAGACAGAGAAGCAGGATCTGTGGAAAACTGACGCCAGCATAAAGCCTTTAAAACTTAAGATTAATAAGAGAAAAAAAGGGAAGAAGGAACTCCTTCTACTTCTATTAAGGCATAATATGTAAAAAAATAAAATAAAATAAAAACATTTTACACAGTATCAACTTAGTCTTTGGATGCCAAACACTGCAGCGGCGGAGGAGAGAGTGAAGAACAACGCATCAGCTCAAGTCTCTTTCTTTCTATTAAACCAGTGCATAGGTGCATTGGTAGGTTCCCTGGGCGTCAGAGTATTGGTGTATTAAAGCTTGAAATGGTCAGAGCCCTTGTTTTGGTGCTTCACCTGAGCCCCGCCGCCAGCTTCTCCATCGCTGCCTTGCGTTCCTCTGCTTTCTGCTGAGACCGGCGCAGGACGTTCCTCAGCTCCTGCAGGTGGTCCAGCGTTCCCACCAGCTCACCTTTCACCGTCTTCATCTGGCTCTCCAGCAGCTGTGTGTGATGCAGCGAGCTCCTCCTGTGGCGCCTACTGGAGCGCAGCTTCTCCTCCAGGTCTTCCACTGCAACAAGAAAACTGTCACTGTAAGTACACTGAAAAAAACTGAAACGTGGACTTTAATTCAATGTTTTGTGTCAACCGATTTCACATAACTGTATCAGTTTATCTGAAAGAAATAATATTGCTTTCAACTAAACTGAAATCTGTTGACATAAAATATTTAATCAAAGTCCACGTTTCAGTTGTTTCAGTGTACCAGACAGAGATTTCAACACACAGGACACATTTAAAAGGATTTCGTGGTACAGACCCATGTTCTCCTGTAAGTCCATGCTGTCAGAACATGATTCTGTCTTCCTGTCTAGCATGTCCTTGGTCTGCTGCAGCATCTTCTCCATCTTGACGAGTTCGGCAGCCTTAGTGTCGCTGTCCCGGCGAATTTTCAGTAACTCCCTCTCCCTTGGAGTCAACTCACTGTGAAAATGACTCATGATGAGAGTAAAAACAATCGAAACCTGTAACTTAAAAGTCAAGACGTCAAGACGGCCTGCGATACAAGAGGCAACAAGTGTCAGTGAGCATGCGAAATCAGGAGGACGCCTCCGACCCTGATTTTAACATCCAATAATATTCCGCTCTGACACATGCGCTTTCTCTTCTGAAAAGCTGGTTTGTTTGCAAATGGACAGCCGGGGACTTTTGGCTTTTTATAGCTTCTTCTAACCTCAGCACATGTTTGAAAGTCCTCTGCAAACAGTCGATGCTCAGTACACACCATAACAATTGGCAAGTCATAAGACTGGCTTCACAAAGCCCTCCGGGAAAATGGATCATTTTTACACTTACTCGCCGGTCATAAAGTTCCTACAGGCAGATGATAGCAAGCGTGACCATTCTCAGGATTTAAAATTAAATAAACTGTCTTTATTTAAACCTGCGTGTTAAAAGAACATGAGCTAAACAAAACTGTAAGCTATTCTCACATTTATATTGATGATACATTTAGCATCTACACCCAAAACTATACTGGACAATGCAGAGAAAAACATCTAACACTAACAAGAGACAAAGAATACTTTATTTTAGTTTTTACCTTTTTATCATGAATCAAGAAACGAGTCTTAACAACCCTGTAATTATTTTGCGTTCATCATCATACGTGGAGAACAATCAGTACGTCGGTGACGTAAAGGGTAACTATTATATATATACTACATAATGACTATGAAGCTCTGTGAAAATGATCTTCCCCATAGTCAGGCTTATTCCCAAATGTCATGCAAACATTCATTATTAGCAAAAACGTTTTATTGTGTATCATTTCTACTTCGAGAGTAGAGAAGATCTCCTGCCCCTCCCAACAAAGACCAGAGGAATCTGTCAATTGTCCCTCCTGGCTGCCTTACAGTCAAGATGGCAGTGAAGATAACAATAACTGATAAGGCATAACTGCTTCTTAACGAATCAAGTAATCATTTACAGATGCCCCGGTTCAAAGGAAGACATGAGGCTTGAAACAAAAGAAAGGCTTGTTTTTAGCCTTTCACTAAAGAACCAGTTGTTGATCACGGGTAGACAGTGAAGAGAACAGAAGAGTCGTCGCTCAATATGCAATATTCATTATAAATGGCAGTGGTGGAACTTCCGGTTGGCGAGCGGAATGGAGTAGTGGTGTTTTTCCAGGCTCCTGATACACAGTCTGTATGTTCAATATTATTCAATCTAATTAATCCTAACCTCGCTACAATTACATTTTCTTAGCCAGCCAATATGTCTAAACCCGGCGGTAAACAATAAAAAAAAGAACAACTTGCCTCAGCGGACTCCGCTATCGACAATGCTACTTTAGCTAGTATGCTAGATGAACTGCGGGCGGACTTGCTAACGAAGCCTGACTCACTATCCGTCAGATTTGAAAACAAACTCGCAGCCATTGACGCCATATTAGACGGCATATAGACCACGGTTACTAACCATGAACAACGCATTTCTGACCTGAATCAACTACAGTCATTGGAATCTCAGCTAACCAATATGGTTGATGACAACGCTAAACTGAAAGCCAAGATAACCGACCTGGAGGGGAGAAGTACACGGTGCAACGTGCGTCTTATTGGAGTACCCGAATCTGTCGAGGGAACACGACCAACAATATTTTTCTCTAATCTCCTGGTGGATATACTGGGCAAAGATGTGCTATCTTCTCCCCCAGAGCTTGATAGGGCTCACCGTGCGCTGAGACCTAAACCAGCAGAGGGGGATAAACCTAGAGCCGTGATCATTTGCTTCCACAAATTTCAGACCAAGGATATGGTAATTTGTGCTGCCCGCAAGAAGCGAGTTGACCTAAAATATGACGGCCAGAGTGTACTATACACCGATTCGGCGAAGTGACCGGAAGTAGAGCGGCCGCCATTGATGCGGTGTGCGTGCGGTGTGTATTTTGCGGTATTTCCATAGACAGTAAAAGGGATATTTCGCTGGATTTGTGAACGAGATTTGTGAAAAGCAATAATTATGCCCAGACAGTCTGGAAGGGCGTGTGCCGTCATCGGCTGCTTCAATAACAGCCAAAAGCTTCAATTATGGAAGAAGTCTGTATGTGAGACACACAATTTGCCCGACCCATCCAGAGCTCAGGTAGTTTTGACCTTCTATCAGTGACCTGTAGTTTTTGTTTTGTTGGTCATCACTGGCCAGCCGAAGAATAAAATACTCCTGAATATCTAAAACGAAGCAAAAAAGTGTTTTTGTTTTTGATCACGTCGCAGCCATATCATGTTAATGAAATGTCATGTAAGCTTGCGTTAGCATGTTAGCTACAACAAACGTCAACACATAGCGATGTGTGTTGACAGTCTATTTTCTTGCTGTATCCTATTTTAATATGTCATACTTATTGCTGAAACAAGTATTTAATTCCAACATTAATAATGACATTATTTTTTAATCACGTGGGCTGTCCTTAAAGATTAAATGCTAGTTAGCATGCTAAGGTCAGTAAGTCAATTCAACGGAAGCTAGCTGTGTTTACATCTCCTTCTACTTTCCGTTTACTAATATTTAATTATATTAATTCATGAATTAATATCAGTAATTTCAGATACCTTCATCAGTAACTGGAGGCCACTGTCTGACATCGTCCAACCAAGTAACTTTATTCATTTGGGGTTATGGTTATCTTGCTATTATTGATAGCATCAATGACTGTTGAATGGATAATGAGTGTAATGATTGAGCACGCACACCGCAGCAATGGCCCCGTCGCTAGATGGCGACATACACAAATCGCTCACCGAATCGGTGTATACGACGATTACTGTCCTGAGGTGATGGACCAGCGAGCTGAGTACAAAGAAGTCATGCGTCAGCTGTTCTCTCTCAAGCTCAAGCCTTTACTACTGTATCCAGCGCGACTGTTCATCAGGACCGACGACGGGGCGAGACGGCGCTTCTTTTCGGCGAAGGAAGCCCAGCAGTTCTTGGCATCACACCAGAAGTCCGGATCTTTGGTGGTAAATGACTGATTCCAGCAAGAGGCAATTGGCTACTCAGGTTACGCTTATTTTATTTTTTTCTTGGCATGCTTTTTCCTCTACCCAAATGGACAAACTTGATTATAGCCTAAGCTAAATTGGCAATCTCAGACTGTCTGGTTGGTTTACAGGTGGGCTAGTTGTTCTGTGTGATATGTTGTTGGCACATACTCTTGCCTAATTTTAATTTAACCTATATCTTAAACGTAACCGGGTCAATCTTACTATTCGGTGCCATTTCAGCATGGTAACTTTCAATCAAAAAATACAAAATGTTTGATGTTTTTAACATTTCATCTGAAAGAGGGATTTTCAAACTATAAGAAAAATGTATTGGTCCAGCTATGGATATTATACTGTAATGTTTTTTTTACCAAATTCTTCACACATGACATAAGCCAAATGTCCACCCTGTTATGGGACATTCTCATTCCTCTTGATAACTGTTTTGAATGCACAGTTTTAGTAATATTTACATTTTCTAAGAGCTACAATGTCCCTCATTTCACCCTGCAAGGATATTTTCAGAAAGTATGCATAAACAAGCATTATATTGAAAGAGGCCATGTTCAGTTTAAGGCACAATGTAATTTCAACACATTTCTTTTAGATTTAAAAGGAATATAAATGGAATTTGAACCCATTTTTAAGTACATTTATTTTGCTGATTCATTCCCTTCAAATAACCACAGAGACATGCATTACATTTGTTGATTTGATTTAATTAACATAAAAAACACACACAGGTAACAGGATGGACAGAGGAGAAACAGGGTGGACAGGAAGTAACAGGGTGGACATCAAACCAGTGAACAACAAACATTCAAGAAACATTTAGCACCTCTCAACAAACTCATGTAGATGCATGTCCACATTGAACAAACTCTCTGTACACCAAAAATCACTCACACCTCTCACCTCTCAACTATGCAACAACAAGACAGACAGAGACAGACACAGACGGAGACAGTTATGGAACAGACCAGCAACCCATGTGTTTTCCAACAAAATCCCACACCATCTTCTCCAGCTGAACTGACCTCTTATTCAGAGGTTGTGGCTCTTTCATTAGACACACAACCTGGTCATCCCTGTACCATGAAATGTCCTCTCGTGGACTTGGCCAGTAGAACTTGTTGGTGCCATTCTTGTGCATGCATTTTACTTGTACATCATCCTCAACCTCCAAGATGATGCCTGGGTAGGGCTCACCATCATAATTGATAATGCACCACTGACCAATGTTGCCTTTTGAGATGTTCTCAGGCCGTGATGGTCCTTCGGTGCAATGCAGGCTTGCCTCTTGACCCATGCTTGCCTCTTGACCCATGCTCACCTCCTTCAGGTCATAGCATGCACAGTCCAGCACACCTTTGTCTGCCTGGCAAAGGCAAGTTATGTCCCGGTATTGAATTGTTCCCGGAGAGGAACTGAGGACTTGATGTATTTTCATTGTTCCTTTCACAGGGGGAGGAGTGGTCATTGCCTCAAATGCCGTCCTGCCTTTGGCACTATCCCTCTGCTTTCTTTTCTTTTCTCGCCATTTATTTCTCTGTGCTCTCTGATGTCTTTCACTGAGATCTGCCACTTTCTTTTTTCTTCCTTCCTCTCTGTCCTTTCTCCACTTCTCTTTCTCATTATTGAGATATTTCTCTCTTCTCTCAGGGTCAGTGTCACGACGTGCCCTGTAGCGCCGCTGCTTTTCAGCTGCAGACAATGGCGCCATTCCCTGACAAATACATGCATACTATTTCAAATCATCTTTTTTGGAAGTATACAGCAACTTAATACATAATACGTTAATAATACATACCAATTCACACTTAAAGAAACAAAATGTAAATCTTATATCGACCCTGTTACTATGTGTCCCCCCTGTTACCGTGCATTACAGTAGGAGGGACAGTAACGGGGGGCATTTTATGCTAAAGTCAGCCATTACTGCTAATTTGATGAACAACAAGCTAGTACATGATGATCACTGACAACGATTTTTAACATGTTTATTAACCATATTATCAAAATTACAAACAAATATTAGTTCCCACTATAAACAAGCATAACAGGGTGGACGTGTTATGCTTGACCTCATCAGTAAACCTTTATAAAACATTGAAATAAATGTTGAGTAAAGAGTGGTACTTACTCTGCTTCTTCTTGAATGTTTTCCCTCCAAAAATATTGTTACATTAGAGAGTCATGTGACTAAAAGAATAGTCAGATGATGCGTTCTATGGAATTCTCATCAGAGTAACAGGGGGGATAGTTGACTCAGGGACATAACATATTTGAAAGATTTTAAGCATTTAAAATGCATTAATAACAGAAAATAACATCTGGTGAGAAATACTTTAAATAAGACAATACAGAAATGATGAAAAACCTTGAATTTATTAGATTTTCCTTACTTATATATGTAACTGAAGTCACGCAAACATGTCTGGGGACATAGTATTTTAGTGTACTTGTGCTAAAATCAGACTATTTTATTTTAAATTCATTTATCCTGTGTACATATAATTGTGTCTATGGTAGAGGGTGGTTAAGCATACAAGAAAAGGGTTTAGAAATAAGTAGAAGCCCATTTGTACACAAAATATACCATATTATGTCAATGGGACTCAAATGGCACCAAATACTAGGAATGACCCAACCCTTGTTTGAAGTAGACATGGCCATGGACTTTGTGTAACGTGGGCTGTGCTGCACAGCAAAAACTGTGTTGAATCAACTCCCACAGAGTTTTAACACTTTTTCAGGGTTTATATAGCTCCACACTCTACAGAGTTAAATTAACATTTTCAAAATAGTTAATTATTTAACTCTTGTGTCAGAGTTACTTTTTTAACTCACTAAACTGGGTTAAATTAACACTGAGCGATTTACATTAACACTATATCAGAGTTGATTTTTAACTCACTAAAACATTTGAACATTGTCACTATCCCAAGAGCGTACTCTTCTCTAACAGCTTTGGTGGGGAGTTGCCTGAGAAGAGAGATTAAATTAGCATTCAAGGACCAAGCAAAAAAGAAGTACAGTGGGGCAAAAAAGTATTTAGTCAGCCACCAATTGTGCAAGTTCTCCCATTTAAAAAGATGAGAGAGGCCTGTAATTTTTATCATAGGTATACCTCAACTATGAGAGACAGAATGAGAAAAAAAAAATCCAGGAAATCACATTGTAGGATTTTTAATGAATTAATCGGTAAATTCCTCGGTAAAATAAGTATTTGGTCACCTACAAACAAGCAAGATTTCTGGCTCTCACAGACCTGTAACTTCTTCTTTAAGAGGCTCCTCTGTCCTCCACTCGTTACCTGTATTAATGGCACCTTTTTGAACTCGTTATCAGTATAAAAGACACCTGTCCACAACCTCAAACAGTCATGCTCCAAACTCCACTATGGCCAAGACCAAAGAGCTGTCAAAGGAGACCAGAGACAAAATTGTAGACCTGCACCAGGCTGGGAAAACTGAATCTGCAATAGGTAAGCAGCTTGGTGTGAAGAAATCAACTGTGGGAGCAATTATTAGAAAATGGAAGACATACAAGAACACTGCTAATCTCCCTCGATCTGGGGCTCCACGCAAGATCTCACCCCGTGGGGTCAAAATGATCACAAGAACGGTGAGCAAGAATCCCAGAACCACACGGGGGGACCTAGTGAATGACCTGCAGAGAGCTGGGACCAAAGTAACAGAGGCTACCATCAGTAACACACTACGCCGCCAGGGACTTAAATCCTGCAGTTCCAGACGTGTCCCCCTGCTTAAGCCAGTACATGTCCAGGCCCGTCTGAAGTTTGCTAGAGGGCATTTGGATGATCCAGAAGAGGATTGGGAGAATGTCATATGGTCAGATGAAACCAAAATAGAACTTTTTGGTAAAAACTCAACTCGTCGTGTTTGGAGGAGAAAGAATGCAGAGTTGCATCCAAAGAACACCATACCTACTGTGAAGCATGGGGGTGGACACATCATGCTTTGGGGCTGTTTTTCTGCAAAGGGACCAGGACGACTGATCCGTGTAAAGGAAAGAATGAATGGGGCCATGTATCGTGAGATTTTGAGTGAAAACCTCCTTCCATCAGCAAGGGCACTGAAGATGAAGCGTGGCTGGGTCTTTCAGCATGACAATGATCCCAAACACACCGCCAGGGCAACGAAGGAGTGGCTCCGTAAGAAGCATTTCAAGGTCCTGGAGTGGCCTAGCCAGTCTCCAGATCTCAACCCCATAGAAAATCTTTGGAGGGAGTTGAAAGTCTGTGTTGCCCAGCGACAGCCCCAAAACATCACTGCTTTAGAGGAGATCTGCATGGAGGAATGGGCCAAAATACCAGCAACAGTGTGTGAAAACCTTGTGAAGACTTACAGAAAACGTTTCGACCTCTGTCATTGCCAACAAAGGGTATATAACAAAGTATTGAGATGAACTTTTGTTATTGACCAAATACTTATTTTCCACAATCATTTGAAAATTAATTCTTTAAAAATCCTACAATGTGATTTCCTGGATTTTTTTTCTCATTCTGTCTCTCATAGTTGAGGTATACCTATGATAAAAATTACAGGCCTCTCTCATCTTTTTAAATGGGAGAACTTGCACAATTGGTGGCTGACTAAATACTTTTTTGCCCCACTGTATATACACAAAGAACACACATACCCGTGTTTATCAATCATGTGTGCCACTATAATATTGACCATTTCTCTTCTGGTAGCATCTGTTAGAGTTTGTGTTGTTTGATATTCTTGGAGGACTTCGTCACCCCCTGAACTGGTTCCAAGTACAACTTCAATCAACTTAAAAAGATAGAAAAGAAGAAAAAGTTGTGATGAACAGCTTTTCTAAAGATGGCAAATGTTTATGTTTTAAGAAACCTGTGAGAACTGAGCTTTGTCCCAACCTTTTTAGCAGATGCTGCATCAATTGTACCCTTAACTCTTGGTTTCTTCCTAGGGACCTCATCTAGGAGTATAGTTGATGTTACACTTGCACATGAACTGAAGCTCGAGTCAGACCACTCAGATGGAGAGGACAAGCAGCAACCACAAAATTCTAAAAAGAAAAAAAAAACATGGCAACAACAGCACACCAGACTTAACTCATTTAATCAACTGATATCAGTTTTGAGAGTTGATTGGTCAAACTTTGTGTTTTGATTGGAACAAAAACCTCCAGCCACATTTGAACAAAAGTCAGACTGAATGTCCCTGAAAATATCAAGGAGTGTACCCACAAATAATGATAAATGTTGAATATTTGATCCACTTAAAGTGAATTTAAGTGTACTATCAGTTGTTACAAATCATTGTTGCATTGCAAGAGTAAATTACATTTATTTCACATTAGACTGCATTTTTATTATTATGTCAGTTGTAGACCTATGTCAGTGTCTGTGAAAAAAATACAGGTTACACCATTTGACATGGGGTTGTATCATGTCATTGATCCCTTTAAATTTCTCACCGTCATTTGAGAAAACAGTTAGAACTACATTGCCTTGGCTGACAAGGTCACTGAAAATGTCTTCGTCAGCTTCTGTCCCTGTCGCATCTTTGAGTACACATTTTAAGCGAGCACTGTTCTTGCCTCACAAATGATTTCACATTCAATAAATGAATCCACCACAGTATGATTAAACAGACTTGGAGAGAATCCCCTACACAGAATACATTCCCTTTTCAGTCCAAAATTTTAAAAAGTGGATGGTTCTTCACACCTTTTATTAAACCAAACATAAGTAAGTAAATAAATAAATAAAAACAAACCTTTTTCATGGAACCGCACAAAATCAAACTGTCCATCAACCTCATCCAACTTCACATACTTCTGCTGTTGACAGTACTGAACCTGGACCAGCATTTTGCTGAGACGTGCAAAAAACAAAATAAAACAAAAAACCACATCAGTAATAAGCACTTAAAGCCCATGGTGCAGGTTAAACACCACTGTCGATTAATGGGTACATAAAGCGCTCCAAATATGTTTATCATTCTTCAAATATAAATGTCATGTCTCAAAATGGTGTTAAAATGTCGTTTTTTGGTATAAGCAGGGTTTTTTTATGCAATTCTGTTATGACGTCACATGAGGGAGTCGTGGTGGAATGTTAGCCTCAGCCTAGTGCTAGAACTATGGCAACTGACTGGGATGAGGAAGAGGTGGCAAGAACCAACAACATTTATGATGGCCCACAGCCGTTTAATTTCGACCCTGTCAGGCGTGAGAGGGCGAATAAGGAATTGCTGAGAACTAATGGCCTTCAAAGCCAATTAAATGCATGGTCTGAGGAGAATGAGTTGAGAGTTGGTGAAGTCTTTGTGCTTTTGCTATCCTTTAGCAACGCAGCAATGAGCACTGGAGCTATTCTACGAACAGCAGTGCATACAATAATGACACATATGTTTTATTGTCAGTGAATAGCACTGAGTGAAAGTCAACGTTTTCTTAAAGCGATGGTTCGGCGTAAAATTGACCAAGGTTCATTTCCACCATGACATCCAGCCAAATACCCCCTCAGAAGCATTTTTAGCGATGGTCAACACTGGTCAAGATAGGGCTATCAGCCGAATGGCTTAATACTGGCGCGAATGGGACAGTGCTTATATCTCGTAAATTACCCCACTAATAATGCTTGGAATGTTACCAAACTTCTGCAGTAGAACACATAGGGTCTTAACTCACAAATTGAGGCATTGGAAAGTGTGTAAGTGGGTCAATGACGTGACGCTCATTTTTTTGTGTACATATGGGTTAGATACATTTAAAATTGTTAAAATTTGAAAATAAATTGACAAATTATTTTCCAACACCATTTTCATCAAACCCTAATCTTAAAGTTTTGGATTTATTCAATTTTTAGAGAGTATTAAGAGAATTTGGGTAAAAATGTCAATACGGTGTAACCACAAAAACATGAACCAAATAATTACACTTGCTGAAAAAAATGTGAAATTCTCTCTGAAATCCCTTCTAAAATAATCTGGCATGATCTTGCATAAGAACTTTACTATATGAAATACAAGTAATGAAATCCCATTGTTCTGAATATTTTAATGAATATGGGGAATTATGTCTGTCACATCAACCACTTGAAATGTCAAGTGGTGTAACCGCCATTTAAGGAGCCATTTTGTAAGTATTTTGTCATAAGATCATGTGACAGGAAATGATGTCACAGAGAAGGACCCCTGAAGACCCCAACTGCTATGAGTCAAGGTTAGTAACTCTCTTTAAAATTGTTAATAATTAAGTGTTTATAGGCCATGGTCAGGCAAGCTTAGTTTACATGTCAAATGGTATGACCTCCTTAAATTGTTGATAAACCATAATAATCATAAAATATTGAATTGAATGTAAAAACTGTGTTTGAATATTCACATAAAGGTCAGGTGTGTACATAGTTGTCCATAATAATGCCTACAAATTTTGATTTTAAATAGAAATGTCAAATGGTGTAACCGGTTACACCATTTGACACCTTTCTGTTTGAGGCCAATTTGATCAGATTCAGGCCAAAGAGTATGTAATTTAAGGTGGCAATTATATTGTTTTTCTTATTTAAATAGTGACTAACTGTAGCATGAACAGTAGCTTTAATAGGGTTTCATTTAGATTGTATTTTACGCGATTTTGGAAATGTCAATATTGTTTATTTAAAATGTAAACTTCCACAATATATTTTTAATATTTCATTATGTTGTATGTAAACATGTTTAAATTATGAATAAATAATACAAACAATAATACATTTATTATAAATAAAGTGTACTTCTTGTCCCCCAATAGATGCCACTTACAAGCAAGGAAAAAGTGGCTCGCCACAGAGCGCAAGTGAACGCAGATCCTGCTGCTAAAGCAATTTACCTGGCAAAAAGACGGGCAAGGTAGTGCACACGCAACAGCATGCACACACACACATTCGGACACAGGCATGCACGCACACACACATACACACACACACACAGGCACGCACACACACAAATACACACACGCACATTTTTCATGTGAAGAATAAAGTCAGTGATGTAGATAGGCTGTGGAAATGAGAGGAGTGAGAGGATGATTTATTATTCTAGATATAAAAGGCTAATTGTTTTATTTTTACATTGTATTTATAGCTATCAAAGGAGGAAGGGAGAGGGAAAGATTGCGAACACCCCAGTAGCTGAGCTCTCCAAACAGAATCAGGAGAAGATGAGAAAAAGGTGGAAGCAGTACCAGAGACAGTATAGGGAGAACAAAAGGGTACTTATTGATGTTCTAAACCTAACTCCCCCATCGATTCAGTACCGGGACATTTCTTGCTTTTGCGAAAGACCCAATGTCTGCAAGTGTCATGGGCCAACTACAGTCGACTTCCGGGATCCACCAGCCACCACTTCAACACCTGACAGCGTGGAGGATCAGGAAAGTAGGCAAGGAAAGTTTGCTCTAGTTAGATACGAGGGCAAACCATTTGTGGGG
Organism: Eleginops maclovinus; assembly: GCF_036324505.1. Lineage (NCBI taxonomy): Eukaryota > Metazoa > Chordata > Actinopteri > Perciformes > Eleginopidae > Eleginops > Eleginops maclovinus. The sequence continues at coordinate 3,283,395 of NC_086357.1, read as the reverse complement.
CAAATCATTCAGGTGGTTGGGGATGAAGTTGAGGTAAGCTGCATGCAACAGCTAGCCGAGAAAAATGTCTTCACCTGGCCTCATCCACCTGACATCTTGTTTTATTACGAGTCTGATGTTCTCCACATTATTTCTGAGCCAGAACCTGTGAACTCACGTCATTCCAAACTAACAGAAGATGCCTGGAAACAATTCCAAGCAAACAACTTGAAAGGTTAATGTCTTTCTTCCACAGACTCAACTTTTCTGGCCAGAAATATTTCAAGTCTTACGTTTCTGAGACGCTGTTTCATTTATATTGTTATGTTAATGTTAAATAATTTGTTCAGATATCATCAGATGGCATGAATTTACACTGATGGTTCTGGGGGTTTTAAAAGTGTAATCAAAACAGTTTAGTGATGAAAGAAATTAATGATGATACTCTCTCACAATGAATGATGATACTCTCTTTCTTTCGTTCTCTCTCTTTTTCTCACTCACACACACTCTCTCTCACTCACTCTCTTTGAAAAAAAAGGCTGTTATTTTACAAACTGAAATTGTATGAGAATAGATCACAAGTTAATCCTGTTTCTTCATGGTTGTTAAGATATGATCTTACTCACTCTTTCACTCACTCTTATTCTCTCTCTCACACACACTTTCTCTTACTCTCTTTGAAAACAAAGGGTATGAAATTGTATGAGAACTGAACTGAAATAGATCGCAAATTAATCCTGTTTCTTGTTGTTATGAAATCATTTTTGATATGGAGTATTAAAATATCCAAATCAGTTTACCTTGATGACTATTTTCTGTGTCAATTTCTTGTCCTTTTGCTGTAGATGTTTTATGGTCAGTTGGTGTAACCGATTTGTCAATTGGCGTAACCAGTATTTTTCCCAAAAATCTCATATTATACAAAAAAGTTACTATGGATGAGATTCAAGTATTTAACTACACTGTAGTAATGTGGTTTAAAACCATTTTTACCCAACTGGTCAAGGAATATGCAGAAAACTTAAATGTTAACAACACACTGTCTTGCTCAGCTCGATAAAAAATCCATGTAATCTAAATTTAAAAATAGATATAACAAAATATTTTTCATGTGATATTTGAAAATCAATTACTTGTTTTCATGGCTACACTTACATAAAATCTCAGAGGGTGAAATATTAAATGAATATGAATTGTTTTGTGGTTACACCATTTGACAAAATAATGGGCCATTAGCTCTGTATTTGATTAAAAATGGTAGAAATGTCATATCAAATACTATGAAACCAACAGAAATGCAAAATATACTTTCTAACGGTCTTTGGGCATGTTGTTTTAACAGGTTGAAAATATATTTTTAAATTGGTCATCATGCCAACCCTTATATGTCATTGACCCAAGTACACCAGGAATTTAATTAAAAGAACACTTGCCTGATAGCTTCTAGAAGCTAACGCCAACAACAAGCCACTCTTGTATAAGCTGAGCTCCAGCTGGATCACTGTAGCGAAACGGCAGCTCATGGAAGCTCTCCGGATTATAACTTTTTTTATAACCTGTAGCAGCACATGGAAGTCGCGCAGCACAGTCGACTATTAATTGATGCATGGGTTCACCTGGGCTGAAGCCCAGGGGTTTATCACACAGGTTTACCTGGACTGAAGCCCAGGGGCCTATCAAGCAAGTTAACTCTGTAGAGATACAATTAATCTGTTCTTTACATCTCTACAGAGTTAATGTTCTTGGGCTTGACTAACACTGTTAAAGAACTCCAACACTGAACACTGTTTGAATCAGAATGTGTTAAAATTACACTTTGAGAGTGGAAATCAACTCAGACATGTTTAACCCTGAAATTTCAACATTCCAATTTTTGCTGTGTGGGAGTGCAGGTCAGTGCGGGTTTTGGTGTGAGTTGCAGTGTTACAGAAGCGTTTTCCTTTCTCCTGGACTCTACCAACTCAGCTCACTGCGCTCACATTATATAGGTGTAACCTGTCCAGCAGAGTCCATAGGTTCTAGGCACAAACTTTTTAAAAGTAAAACATCTGTTCAGAGGTGTTTTGAAAAGAGAGGAAAAAAAGTGAAGTCTCTTGTTTTATTATGACTGTGTGGTAGGGCGGGAGGCTACAAGGGTAAGGAGCCCCGGGAGAATTTTGATAAGTAGGCAACGTGGCACTTCTGTGTCAGAAGTGGGGGTGGTTGCGAGGTGGGGGGTGCTACCTGTATCTTCTCCTTTTATTTACATATATTTGTTTGGTCGTTTTCTTTTTTTGTCGTTGTTGTTGTTTTGTTTTGTTTTATTTCCTTTTCTTTGCACATACTACTCATATATTACACTGTCCTAACTCACCACTACCTTAATGGAAAGTAGACACACAATGAATAATATTCGTTACATATCATGGAATGTCAAGGGGGTAACTCAACCTACTAAAATAAATAAGATTATATCTCATCTCCAAAATCTAAAAGGAGATGTGGTATTCCTACAGGAGACCCATTTACATAGTGGTGAGACTAGGCGCATCAAAAGGAGTAGGTTCAGCCAATTATATCACTCAAAGTTAGTGCAAGAGCCAGGGGTGCAGCCATTTTGATTCAAAATAATATTCCATTTGAAGCAGAAGATGTCATTGCTGACTCAACTGGTCGGTTTGTTATTGTGTCAGGGACACTCTGCCACATCAAAGTCATCCTAGCTAGCATTGTTCTGAACTAATGTTGATGGCTACTAAAATAACGAAGGGAGACGTCCGTTCATTTCAGATGTTTACTAAAATAAAGAACTTAACATATTTACAGCGAGTGGTTGGCTTGAATTGTCAGCATCCTTAACAACATAAAACAATGGCCGCTGTACGACCTACAACACTGCGTATGTGACGTAACACGCACAATGTCCCATGGGTAATGAAGTCCATTTCAAGTCCATTTCCTAAGTATATCCCAACTTAAATGACCTAAAGTCCCTTTTTAATCTAATCCCATATCTGAAACATGAACTGTTATTCTTAACACTTACTTATAAATTGACTAACTTATTAAATGTTGCTTTTAACTATTCCTTTTAAATCATCTGTTCTAAATAAATTCTCTTCCTAACAAATAAATTCACAACAAGCATCTATGCACCTAATTGGGATGATGAACAATTTATTTCAAGGCTTTTTATTTCTATTCCCAATATTGAAACTTACCACATTACCATTGGGCGAGATTTCAACTTTGTACAAAATGCTGATTTGGACAGATCTTCCAATAGACCACATTCCCTCTCAAAGTCTGCTAAGTTACTAGCGTCTTTTGCAGGAGAGCTGGGCATGTCTGACCCATGGAGGTGCAAATACCCTGAGAAAAAATCTTTTTCTTTCTTCTCACATGTCCACCACACCTATTCTCGAATAGATTTTTTTCTTGTAGATAACAGGCTGCTTTTGAATGTACTCTCATGTGATTATCATAGCATTGTGATCTCAGATCATGCTCCCACATCACTAGACATAAACTTCCCCAACCACAACCGTTCTTTCAAACCGTGGAGATTTAACTCAAATTTGCTTGCCAATAACCCTTTGTAGACTCCTTAAGATCAAACATTCAACTATTTTTTGAAATAAATGACAAACCAGACGTGTCGAGAGGCACTTTATGGAAGTCCTTCAAGGCATATTTAAGAGGCCATCTAATTTCCTACACATCCCACCTCAGAAAAATCACCATGTCTAGTCAAACAGCGCTAACACAAAAGATTCTGGAAATTGATGATAGCTATGCAAATAACCCAGACCCTTCACTTTACAAAAAGCGTCTACAATATCAAACTGAGTTCAACCTTTTAACCTCAAATGAAGCATAAATGGAATTGCTGAAGTCTAGACAAAGAATTGAGTCAGGGGACAAATCTGGTAAACTCCTTGCCCAGCGAGCCAGAGCTGCAGCAGCATCTAGGTTCATCCCTAGTATTAAATCTCCATCAGGTGCCACCACCACTGACCCAAATCTTATAAATGAAACATTGTACTCTGATCTATATGCTTCCGACCACCCTAACACCAGTTCAGCTAGTGTGTTAAGCACCATTGAGTTTCCTAAAGTGGATCAGGGGCTAGTAGTGAATTTAGCTGAACCAATCTCCACAACTGAGATCATGAGGGCGATAACTACATTGCAGAGTGGAAAATTACCCGGTCCAGATGGATTCACAGTAGAATTTAATAAGAAATTTGCCCCACTTCTCCACAGATCTAAGTGACATGTATAATGAGGCGTTGGAGCTTGGCCGACTTCCTCCAACCTTGACCAATGCTACAATTACTCTTCTCCTTAAAAAGGACAAGGACCCCTTACTTTGTAGCAGCTTCAGACCCATATCATTATTAAATGTGGATTATAAAATGTTTGCTAAGATTTTAGCCCTCCGTCTTCATAGTGTGGTGTTGCTGGATGCTGAGAAAGCTTTTGATAGGGTGGAGTGGAAGTTTCTCTTTGAGATGATGGATAGATTTGGTTTGGGTTCAGGTTTTATATCATGGGTAAAGTTGTTATATTCATCCCCAGTGGCATCTGTACAAACAAATAATGTGCTCTCATCCTCTTTTCAACTTCACCGCGGCACAAGACAAGGGTGCCCACTGTCCCCTTTACTGTTTGCCATGGCCATTGAGCCTTTGGCTATCTGGCTAAGATCTGAAGATAAATTTGAGGGCATTTCACGTCAAGGGACAGTACACAAACTGTCACTGTACGCTGACGACTTGCTTCTGTATGTGTCCAGCCCTTCTACCTCACTCCCCGTAATTTTTAAATTTCTTAAACAATTTGGCCAACTGTCAGGCTATAAACAACATTTTGAAAAGAGTGAGTTATTCGCAATCAACAACTTAGTAGGTAAATTGCCAAATCATGTAGCCCATTTTAAATGGGTAGACCAAGGCTTCAAATATTTGGGTATTTTTATCACTGGGACCTTGGCAAACACTTTCAATAGCAATTTTGTCCCTTTGCTTAAAAAAGTTGAGGAAGACTTCAACCGATGGTCTACTCTGCCCCTCTCCTTAGCTGGCAGGGTTAACCAAATCAAAATGACCATTCTCCCAAAGTTTCTTTACCTATTTCAACATATCCCTGTACTTATTTCAAAGAAGTTTTTTGCCAAAGTAGATAAATCAATCTCACATTTTCTTTGGGGTTTAAACCAGTGCGTATGCGGAAAAATATATTGCAGCTCCCTAAACGGTCTGGGGGGCTGGCCCTCCCAGATTTTCTACATTACTACTGGGCAGCTAACATTCAAAAACTCCTAAACTGGACAGTCGAAGCCACTGCCAATCAGCCAGCTTGGGTCCAAGTAGAATTTTCTTCCACTAAGACCTCATTACAGTCATGGTTATGCTCCCAGCTTCCAGTGTCATCTACTGATATTAGCGTTAACCCTGTAGTCATTCAGTCGTTAAAAATATGGATTCCATTCAGAAAGCATTTTAGCCTGCAATGTTCCTCTATACATGCCCCAGTATCCCACAATCATAGTTTCAAACCATCTATTATGGATTCTGCCTTTCAACTCTGGAGTGACAGAGGTATCATATCTATCAAAGACCTCTCTCGATGACAATGGTACCTTCATGTCCTTCACCGACCTGTCAACCAAATTCCAGCTTCCATCTGCTCACCTTTTTCGCTTTTTTCAAATTAGGCATTTTGTTCAATGAAACTATCCTGATTTTCCAAACCTCCCTCCAGGGACACTGGTAGACACGCTTCTCAAAGTAAACCCCAATCAGAGAGGGACTATTTCTCATATCTGTAAAGCCCTTGACTCCACCTTTTCTGATTTCCCCCCAAAAACAAGACTGTTATGGGAGCAGGACTTGGAGCACAATTGAAGAAGACCAATGAGACCATATTCTGGAGTTAGTCCACAATTCCTCCATCTGTGCCCGGCACGGACTGATTCAATGTAAACTTATACATAGGACTTACTACACTAATCACAGATTGTCGAAGTTCTATCCCAATGTTGCAGATGCCTGTAATAGGTGCAACCAGTCTCCTGCAGACCTCATTCACATGTTTTGGTCATATCCAAAACTAGCAGACTTTTGGTCCTAAATATTTGACACTCTTCACACGGCCTACCATTGTGTAGTAAACCCACATCCTATGTCTGCCCTTTTTGGTATACCACATGGCAACACTCTAACAGCTGAAGCACAACACTCTATGGCCTTCTGCACCTTGCTTGCCAGGCGCTTGATCTTACTTAACTGGAAGCAGGCCCTGCCTCCGTCATATGACAGATGGATTAAGGAAGTTCTATATAATCTAAAACTTGAGAGGGTAAGATTCAGGCTCCTTGAGGAAATTTGATCAAACTTGGAACCCCTTGCTCTCCATCATAGACTCCCTAGACATTATGCCCGATGAGTGAGATATTTAGTCCTTTGGATTTACAGTGTAATTAACCACCAATTCAAAGATTGTATTTTTTTTCTCTTTTTCTTTTTGTATTTTATATTTGGTATTTGGTTCCGCTCTTGTGTGGTCCTGTTTTTTTTTATCATTTACATTTGTATTGTGTTATACTTTTGTATTGTGTCTGTCACCTAGGAACAGATGGCATCAGGGTGTGGGATTCCACACCCTGATGCCATCTCTATGTGAGCGCTGTTTCATATTTTCATGTGTCTTCACATTGTGTACACTTCGTATGGTTGGTACTCAATAAAACACATTTGAGAACAAAAAAAAATAATGGCAGTGGTGGTAAGTGACTGAGTGTATTTAATCAAGTATTGTACTGTTCTCATATGTGTAATTTACTTGAGTATTTCCATTAATACCTACTTTATACTTAATCCCACTACATCTTGCAGCTAAATATTATACTTTTCATTCTACATTTATTTGAACACTCAGTTAGTAGTTACTTTGTGAATATAGAAGCACATGATATGCTAATATGGTATAATGAAGTATTGAAGTACTTATCTACACAGTATTAAATGTATCTAAAACGGGACACGGTGTTGTTTAACTCCAGCCTTGTCGTGAGTGAACGCGGAGAGTTCTTTTGCGCATGCATGAAACAAAAAATACTGAGACGCGGTCATCTCTTACTGAATAACAACCATCGTATATTTAGCCCCAGTAATAATGATTTATGATTCATTTTACTATTTTGAGGTACAGCTGCAGCAATAGCCTATAGACTGATCTTTACATTAACTCCAAAGCTTACTGTATATTAGTGTGAGGACTGGACACATTACCACGGAGCAGAGCACAGCTATTTGGCTACATACTGTATTTGTTTATTCCACACATGGAAGTATATATCTTTGAACCTTTCTGGTGGAAAGGAGAAGGAAGAAGAAAACCTTATTTTACCTTCCCCCTATTTAACAAAAAAATTAAATAACAATGAAAAATTAAAATAAAAAGCAATATTCTGTCAATCACAGTTGCTACAAATACTTACAGAAACACAAAACCAGAAAACAATCAAAAGTCATCTTTATACTGTCTGCTTTCTTTATACATTTTCTTTAACATAAAGACATTCATACCTTTAAATCGTGCCCCAAACACTTTGTCTGTTCACACCCCGGGTTTGTATAGCATTGTTGACCATAGTTTCTTTGCAGATCTGGATTAATGATGGTAAATATAATCAGCCCTTAAATCAGACTTTAGTTCACCTACAGTAAATCCAGCAGCTACCCTGCAGTATACAAAGCCATTCAAACTAGCTGCACCTTTACCAGCTCTGAGAACACTTTAATGATCAATCATTATAAAACATATCAGAGATATTATTCTGAAATGGACCAATCAAACAATGACTACTTTTACTGTCGCTACTTTAAGAACATTTAGAGGAGAGTACTTTCTACTTTCACTGGAGGAACATTTAGAATGCAGGACTTTTCCCTTGTATTTCTACCTTTACTTAAGTACACAATCTTGTTTGGGAGAGTATTCTCCCAGCTCTACACACTGCATGTTCCCAGTCTCTCCCAGGTTCCTGGCTCATGATCCCTCTGCTTCCTATTTCTTACAGACTTGTCTTTTTGCTATTTGGGTTCTGGCATTGTGTGGGCACATCATGCACGGCTATGCCTAGAGGTTGGAGCCGATGCATATATACGCTATCAATGGAGACTCTGTTGTGGCTATTTCAAAAAAGGTTCAGAGTGTTTTGTACTTTTTCAAAGTCATGCATGCAATCAAGAGTTTCCAATTATTCATCAAAAATGTTTGAAAGAGCATATTATTTGTCGTCCCTTATTAAATATATCTGTTGAAATGAATCTGTATATGTATATGTATCTGCGACTTCAAGTGAGCTTTACAGATATCTATTTCCTGTAGATTGATCCAGCTGGTTTCAGGCTTTGTGCTAAGCTAACTTTATTGTGTTAATGGACAGATATGAGAACGGTTCTGTTAGTCTTAACTAACTCATTAAATAACTAACTCTCATTAAATTCCAATAATTGCAAACTATCTGTTAAAGTCATATAAATCCCCCAAAATATCTGACATCTGGTGTTTGGGGGTAAAAACTGTTAACACACAATAACTGTTACTGGTGTTAAATGGAGAAATTAAAACAACCTTTTTAATCCTATTTAAAACAAAATGTTTCCCTAAATGAGTAAGTAAGCGTTAATTACTAACAAAAACAATTTCACCTGTTTTCAATGATAAATTACAGTCACTTGGAAAACCAATATGACAAGACATTTTGTCCCACCAGTCTTTTTTAAAGAAATAAAAAGCTTAAAGACATAAGAAAAAACATTTACATCATATTCACCCTATTACGCCCCGCCCATTTTTAACGGCTTTTTTCTTCCGCTTTGTGTATGATCTTCCGGTCAGCTAGTTCCGGTTAGCTAGTGTAACCTAACCTTTAGTGTGACCTTTAAGATGGATGTTACCTGGGCAGAGACAAGCGATGCTGTTCGTAGTAGTGGAGGTGAAATTTGCAGTGATGAACTTGTCACTGCACCTTCCTCCATATGCAGGTGACACGAACATGATAAGGCCACAAGGTGCAATTGCTACCAGGAACTTGATGGTATTTTGTCCATAGTAGTGGCTGTAAGACTCCCCTCTGGAATCAAGGTTGTGGGGCTTCTGAAGGGGCGTTTCAGAGCAGTCGATGACACAGGTGGTTAATGAATAATGCTCTTTGAAACACTGTGGCATTGTTGCCCTAATAGTCTCCCTGGGTAGCCAAGGGATGTAAAGCCGCATCCTCTCCTCCATGACCTCTAACCAGAAAGAAATTACCTTGCTGACAAAGGGCTGTGACACCTGAAACCTCTCTGCGATGTCTTGTTGAAGTAGGTTCAGACGAAGCTTCATGAGAGTCATTAAGACCTGATCCCACGGATGAATATGAGAGCTGTTAGAGAAATCACGGGTTAGGTCATCAGCCAAAGAGGTGAAAGCATCCAGATGCAACCCAGTGTAAAGTAGGCTCAGGTTGTCATTTCGCACAAGCTCTTGATATTTTGCAGTGCTCGCTGAGCACTGGGTTGCCTGGTCACACAGCAGAGGTTGGTGAAGTAAAGGTCTTGCAGCATAGTTGTGATCGGTCACGCATTGATCCTCCCACTGCGTTCCGATGTCGCGATGTCCATCACCCTCCGGCTCGAGCTCAGGCTCAGCCTCAGCAGCATTGCTGGTTGATGCCTCTATGAAAATAATGACTCAGTTAAAACTAAGATGTATCCGTGTTGTCATGGCTTAACTAAAGTTAACACTATTTTGAAAACATTTACTCCTAAACTACAATCGTTTAAAACTGTGTTGACAAGCAGTCGATAACAGAATGTTACCACAGCTACTAACTCGCGTTATGGCAAAGTATGTTCTGAGAACTTACCTGATTGCCTAACAAAGCTGTCGTCGCGGACGTCGCACCGGAGCTTCATACCCAAGCCATTTCTCGGGATACGGGTGTTGGGTAGTAGGTCTACCATCCACAAAATGAAACGAACAGACATAGGGTCTTTTTGGAGTTTTTTTTAATTGGAGTGCCCTCAGCCAAAGATGCCGGTCTTCCTCAACGCTAGGAGGCGGATATAGATGAAACGATGGCCCACAGCATTCAATTCGCTTCTTCCCGTGAGTAAAACACTCTTGCTGAAGAGACAATCTTCTTTTTCTCCAATTTTTATGGCAACCACGGACTGCACAAATTATACTCGTCATTTTACCTGACTTCTTTTTGCCCTTGCTTTTAATGTTAGCGAACGCCTCAGCTGTTCCACCGGAAGTACTAGCACAAAATAAACAAGATGGCTCCGCCCTTGTAACCATGGAGAATAGGGTGAATACAGAAAACCTATGGACTTCTAAAGGTTTGAATCAGAACATATTTATCTCAGATTCGTGTTGTGTGTAAAGCTCATATCTCAATTAAAATAATAATTAAGGTCATTAACAGTATATTAGTTTATAAACATTTGGAAAGAGGTTGTCCATTCGAGGAGTCTTTCAGATTAATAAAACCATAGACTGTATATATAGATGGACAGAGTGGCTCCATTCAGCTGTGTTCTATATTGATGGACAGAGGTTCGTCCGTTAAAAGTGAAGCAAGCGCTAGTCCAGAGCCCCCTGGTGGCTGGCTGCAGTACAATGCGTAGCTCCGCCCATTCCCATGTATTTTCAATGGGCAAGTAACCAACTTTCTATGTCACTTTTCTCACCTAAAACAAATTTTGCATCCACAACTTTTTATTCGAAAAAATAGCTTTCAAGGTGCTTCACATCACACCATTTTTCTTTTTCCCGAGAAATTATTTTCTTTAATATTATTTTAATAAATATAAAAGGGGCCTGGTTACACTTTGATTGACAGTGCAGCCGCTTGCAACCTCCTTCAACATTTCATTTCATTCAGAGTAGCTGTAGGCTCGGCTGTAGTGGTGTTCTTTTGTCAGGCAACTCATATTTGTTTTATTTGCTGTTATTACTTTACATTTATATATTGACAGTCATGTCGTGTTGTGCTGTTGATTGTACTAACAGGCCATCTCAGGGGAGCTCTGTGCAGTTTTTTCGGTAAGTGAATATTAACTTAATATTAGCTAGCGAACTCATTAAAATGACGGTAGCGATAGCTTAGCCGCTAACGTTAGAAAGTTAACTTAATTTGACAGTAATCTATAGATTTTCGGACATCCTTGAAAGGATTATGGTCATATACCAACGAAAAACAGATAGATTTGTATGTTGAAGACGATGTTGTATAGTTTCAGCCAGTTTAGCCCCAGAGAGTCGGACTCGGCCTGTGTGTGTGGTGGGGAACGGACGGAGAAGGGGGCGTGTTTCACTCGATAAGGGGCGTGTTTCACTTGATGAGTGGGCGGGTCTGATCGTGACCTCCTCTTCACTGCGCATGCTTCAGATTCTACTGCGCAAGCGTACTTCGAACTGGCTCCAAATTTTCAAAGATGGCGTCGCCTCTGTTGCTTCAATTCTAATAACACCGATTCGGTGAGCGATTTGTGTATGTCGCCATCTAGCGACGGGGCCATTGCTGCTCAATCATTACACTCATTATCCATTCAACAGTCATTGATGCTATCAATAATAGCAAGATAACCATAACCCCAAATGAATAAAGTTACTTGGTTGGACGATGTCAGACAGTGGCCTCCAGTTACTGATGAAGGTATCTGAAATTACTGATATTAATTCATGAATTAATATAATTAAATATTAGTAAACGGAAAGTAGAAGGAGATGTAAACACAGCTAGCTTCCGTTGAATTGACTTACTGACCTTAGCATGCTAACTAGCATTTAATCTTTAAGGACAGCCCACGTGATTAAAAAATAATGTCATTATTAATGTTGGAATTAAATACTTGTTTCAGCAATAAGTATGACATATTAAAATAGGATACAGCAAGAAAATAGACTGTCAACACACATCGCTATGTGTTGACGTTTGTTGTAGCTAACATGCTAACGCAAGCTTACATGACATTTCATTAACATGATATGGCTGCGACGTGATCAAAAACAAAAACACTTTTTTGCTTCGTTTTAGATATTCAGGAGTATTTTATTCTTCGGCTGGCCAGTGATGACCAACAAAACAAAAACTACAGGTCACTGATAGAAGGTCAAAACTACCTGAGCTCTGGATGGGTCGGGCAAATACTACATTGACTACATTGCTTTTTGGACGACCATGTCATACTGAAAGGATCGGTGAGGTTTTCCCAGGCCATCCACAGCCACCACACTGTGGAAGTTACAGTGAGAGATGGGGGGCATGTTGAGAATGTGAAGTGTGACTGCATGGCTGGCAGAGGAAGCTGCTGCAGCCACGCTGCAGCATTACTGTACACCGCACGCACACCGCATCAATGGCGGCCGCTCTACTTCCGGTCACTTCGCCGAATCGGTGTATATACAGTCTATGAATAAAACAGTGAAAGCATACATACATAAATACATATTTTATCAAACCTTATGAAGTCATTTGTTTTTTAAAGGTGATTCCTTCTTATTGTAAGTCACATGTTTTATGTCAATATGTAGAAACATTAGTGATAATTGTTCAACAGCACAAAACTCACAGAGGCAGACAAAACAAATATATATATTGCAATAAGATAAGAATTTAATTTTTTTTTAAAAGTAGCAGTTTATCGTTTGTGTCTGATTGTGTTGTAGCATTATTTCTACCATTGTCGGTTGATTTTATCTTGTATCTTTTATCTTTTGTATAGTAGATATTGTATATTTTCTTTGATGCTTTTCATAGCTTCTGTAGCTTTTCCTGTTCCTGCAGCGTCTCTGTCTCCGTCTCCTTCCTCAGGCTGGCCAAAAGCACAAACAAAAAAAAAAGACTAAATGTCACCCTTATGAACATTTGGATTATGTGCAGCCAGCATGCGACAAGAATCAGGATCAGAATGCTTGCAGTATATTTAAATGCAAACAGACCTCAATTAGTAACCTGAGATTGAAAGTTACTATGTGTCTCACTTTGGTGCGCGCATTTCAAAACATGAAAAACCGTGTTTTCAATCAAATCAGTAAAACTTCACTTGGTCACAGTCCCATGTTTTCTTATTTAAGCAGGCAATGCCATTTTACAGCATTGAAAAATAAAAGGTTAAAACATTTTATGAGATATTTAACCTTCAGGGTGCTCCAGTTTGCAGAGCGACACATAAATAGGATGCTGTGTTAGACATTTGGTACACTTCTCTACAATGAAGCGATTGTGTTCCAGAAATACATGCACATGATCAAAAGGTCGATATAGCATGGATCACATTTCACCCTATAACATGTGGCTGCTGCAGTGTGTGCTAATTGGGCTCCTAATAAACTAAAACTAAACTGTAATGCATTACTGAGCTTACACAAATTGCAAAATAGAGAAGAACTGTGCCAGTAAATGACACTTAAAGTTCAGCATTGTTTTTTTTTACTGTTCATTCAGTTCATTTGCTTTAAAGGGGCCCTATTCTGCTAATTTCCATGTTCATATCAGTTGTGTAGGGTCTTACCTGGGACATGCTTTAATGTTCAAAAAGCTCTTTATTTTTCTCATACTGCCTGTGCTGCAGCACCTCTTTTACCCTCCATCTGAAATCAGAGCCCAGTCTACTTTGATTGGTTAGCTGGCCAGCTCTGTTGTGATTGGTCAACTGTTAGGGATGTCCGCCCCCTAGCCGTACAATGTGTTAGAGAGCCAGCCAATAGAAGCATGAGTGTTACATATTACTGAAGTAAACAAGATTTTAGCCTTTGCAGACCGTGTACATGCACACAAAACCTATACAACACACTACAGGAAAGGGAACACCCCATAAAGCATAACATAGCCCCTTTTAAAATGGTAGAAAAAACCCTGGCTTTTATAACTTGAATACTTTTGCTGTCAAATTCCACACAGCTTTCGTTTTTTACGGTTTATTTTTTAGCATCAATTTCAGCACTTCCATCTGTCTTTTTTACCGCAAAGAACACGTGGGGACATATTGAAACAGGTTAAAAAAAAAAGGTTAGCACATACATTTAGTTATTTATTCAAGGTTTTAACTCCATATCCATCTCAAAGCATTCATGCTTACAAGGTACAGAACATGAAGGTAACCTATATTTCTGACACATAATACATATACATTATGTTTATACTGCATGGGGAAATTAGCCCTGAATGAAACATGAATGCAGTCTTATATTAAACATGAACATGTCAGTAAAACAAACCCCAACCTCAAAAAAAAGATTTGATCTGTTTTCAAAGACAACATTAATGTAATTTAGAAAAATGGAAAACCAAAGAAAATCATGACAATATGTTCTGTCCCACAGGTTTGTAAAAAAAGAGAAGAGCATGTTCTTAAGTATTGAACAAGCATTGATATCAGATTTAGAAACAGAAGACACTACTGTTTTTCTCTTGCTCGCATGACTTCTAAAAACAGATTGTTTGAATCCCAAAGACAGATTCATCTCTTGCTGTTTAAAGATTATATAACTACAAAATAATCAATTTCAGGATTACCCAACAGTATTTATTTTTTAAATACCTCATCATTTACATAAATCTGCTCTCAGCTGTTCAATTGGTCACAAGTAATGGTCTCCAAAATCCATCAGAGGAAACAAGCGTAACTGGGTCAGTCTAAATGATGTTTCACAGGCTCAGCATGAAAACATTAGTCATCACATTTACATAAAACAAGATGAAAGCCAGGCTCAGCATCTGTTTACAAGCAGCATATTCCAAGAAATGCTGTCCTTAAGTAAATGTATCTTTCCATGTGTGCTGTGTAAAATATTTTGTGGAAAATCCCAGCTGCTGAGTCATCAAAACAACCTCACAATCACGTACATAAACCATCTGTAACAGATTCAGGCAACTCTATCATACTTACTAATGATACAGTGCTTCTTCCATATAACTCACAGCAGGTAAGAGTTGTTCATGTACTGTGTGTCAAAAAATAAACAATTATCAGACTAAAACATGTGTCAGGGTTTGAGGAAACAGGACCCAAGTGCATTAAAATTAACAGGAGGCAGGTATGGGTCCAAACAAAAGGAGAGCTTTATTTAAATTAAAGCTGTACGTTCAACCCAAAAAATAACCACACCAACACTAACCAGGGGATACAGGGACACTGGGAACAGGAGCAGACAGACGGACAGGCAGGAACAGGCAGGTAACAGGAGCAGACAGACGGACGGGCAGGAACAGGCAGGTAACATGTACAGGATCAGGTAGGAAACGACGACGACCGAACAAGAGACAAAAGGGGAACCAAGACTAAATACACAAGGCTAATCACCAAACAACACACAGCTGGAGAGGGGGAGGAGAAACAAAGGGGCAACAGGTGAACACAATGACACAATCAGGGGAAGAAGCTAGGGAACTCTGGGGAGCAGAGACAAGGGGCGGAGACAGGGCCGGCAACGAAGACCGGGCCAAAGACGGGGCCGGCGACGAAGACGGGGCCGGAGGCCGCGACGGGGACACATTGGGGGCTGGGCAGGTGGGCGACGAGATGCCTCTGGAGGACGGTGAGACGCCTCTGGAGGACGGGCAGGAGGGCGGCGAGACGCCTTTGGACGAAGGACTGGAAGCCGGCGAGATGCCTCTGGAGAACGGGCTGGAAGACCGCGAGACGCCTCCGAAGGACGGGCTGGAAGATGGCGAGACAGCTCCGGAGGGCGGCCTGGAAGGCGGCGAGACAGCTCCGGAGGGCGGCGAGACAGTTCCCGAGGACGGCCTGGAAGGTGGCGCGACAGCTCCGTAGGGCGGCCTGGAGGAGGAACAGGTGTTGGCGGGATCCCCATTGGAACAGGTGACGGTGGGACCCCCAACGGGAACGGAGCAGGTGTAGCCGGAGACAACAGGACAGGCGGGGCCGGAGTCGACAGGACAAGCGGGGCCAGAGTCAACTGGACAGGCCAGGCCGGAGTCGACTGGACTGGACAGGCAAGGCCGGAGTCGAGGCCGGAGTCGACTGGACAGGCCAGGCCGGAGCCGGCAGGACAGGCAGGGCTGGAGTCAATAAAGAACATTTATTGACACATGCTCCATATGATAGAAATGTTAATAGTCTTTGGTGATTAGACCCCGATCCTGGTATCGTATATCTAAAGAGGGAAATGCAGCTGTGAGCATATGGAAAAATCAGGATTTGATGAGGAGATGGGCACTGGATGTGATCAATGGAGGTGGATGGGGTGAAATCACAGCTGACTGCAGGAGAGAGGAGAATGGTTTTAAAGCTTGACTGCAGCACAATGATTGGCTGCTGGAGATTGAGGTGAATGTAATTGGTTAAAGAGAACGCCCATGATGAGCTGATCGTTTGCAGCTGCGGAGTGAATGAATACCCAGTCTTCCTGAAAGAACTTGCGCTGAGCTTCATTGAAGAAGTTGCAAAACATGGTTACAGATAAACACAGAAGGCAACACTATTTATAAAACATGTAGCTTTTTGTGTTTCAGCCTGTGCAAGTGGCTGATTCTTCATGTGTTTTATTATTTATTGGAATGAAGCTCTACATCAAAGAACAGGAAGGTATATCAGGAGATTCATATACAATACTTTGTCTTATTGGAGAATGACAGCAGACTTATATTTTAAAGGATTATAACAGTTTCCCTCCCCCTTTTAAAAAACCAAAATAATATTAATAGTAATACACTATTTGTAGAGCATTTTATGCAAGAAATGCAGTGCTTCTTATAAAGAAATCATAAGAGAAAATACATAAAATTAGCATAAACACTGGGATAGAGTGCAATAAATATAGATAATAGTATAAATAAAATACAATCATTTTAATGCTTTTTTCGAAAGCCAGCTAAGAAATGCATCAAAAAAAACTCAGTCATATTTATTTGATTTTTAAATGGTCCTACTACAGTTTCTAAAGTTAATAAAGTATGTGTAGTTTATCATCTTGTTAATGTAGGACTTTGTGGTTAAAAGTGTCTTTATATCAGAATTCAGATGGACGGCAATAACTGGAAAGCTTTGCGTGGTGCGATATCTCTTTATGCTTCTAGCTGTTGACATCTACAGAGTGAACCCACTCCCACACATCCTGAACACCCGAGTGTTCAGATCCCAGAGTGACTGCAGAGAGCTGGGTACAGCTGTTAACCTGTAATACAGGGGTGTCACCATGAGAGGGGGGGCTAACATCAGTTATCTATCTGTGAGTCTGTCTTCCAACTGTCAACAAAGCAGCTTTTGAAAAGCAGTCTGTCTCTTTTGACAATAATGATCTGTTTTGAAATCATAAGATCTATTATAAAGACGTTTGCAGTGCAGATACGCAGATAAGTGTTCAGAATCATAATCAGTGTGGTCCGGCTCTGTGACAGACGTCATGTGTTACCTTGGCTACTTATTGGCTCATGATGAATGTATATGGAGCATTGAGCAACAAGCTAAAGAGCAGGTGCAAGAGTAAACAGGGATTAGTGTTGTAAACTAAACGGATTAAAGATATCAATTCCTGATGTTTTCCAGTTTTCTCCTTCTGAAGGTTAAGTTTGTGGAGGCTTTCTTTATATAATACATTTTGCATAATTAAAATACTATCTTATTCCGTCTCAGAATTTCTCTAATACTTCCTCTCCATTGGTGCCACTGCCTTGGTCTCGGCGTCAGCAAGGTTGTTGTTTGTTTGTTCTAATATGGAAATAGATTTTTTTATCTGCCCACTCAAAGTGCCTCAAGGTAATCAGCATTACATAATCACAGGAAATACCTTATCTGCATCCACTCCCTGTCCTTCATGCTCAAACAAGTCTCCTCCAAACTCTGAGCTCCTCTTCCAGAAAATCCAATATTCCAGGCCTTGATGCCAGCTTTGTTTCTGTTAATGTTCTCTGTATAAAGAATTGATATCATATTCTGTTGTGCTGCATGCAAATCTGTCATTTCAAGACACATTGCATCTGTGCTTTCACACTTGCCAATGTTGTTTCATGAAATACAATCACAGAAAGCTAGTGTTGTGTGCTCTGATGGATGATAATGCACATTGATCTGTTATATAACTGAGTGCACATTACCTTTTGGTGGTGCGTGCCCTCGAGATGCAGTCTAACAGTGTTCATTGAAAAGATGCCAGCAAGAGAGATCTCACTTCCCACTGCAGAGTCAAGTACAGACACTCTGAAAACAAGCAGGGAAATAATTTAGAAATCTCCACATTTCAGGCAGCTTTATCCAAAACCATAGACAGATTAGTAATGTGATATTTATGCCTTATTAATGCAAAACTCCATCAGAGCACATAATGAAGAGGATCACCTAAACATGTTCCCTCTGCTCTCCCAATTCTGAAAAACAATACATGCACTGAATATGAATATAGGTTAAACCCTATGTAATGGACTGGATGACACCTGGACAGAGAGGCCCGTGGTGCATCCACTTGCTCCTCAGATGGTCCTATTTGCCAAATTACCTGTTAAATAATTAATTCATAAAATACTTTTAAAAGGAAGTACTTATTGATGAGCTGAAAACACGTCCTACTCATCGTCCTTCTCCTGACACAAGTGTCCCTCTGAACTGTGAGACATCTTGTCCCTGTAGAAACATGTGGCTCATCTCCCAATGACTAGTCTTTACGGTAACAAGACCAGCTTCTTAATTTATCACCTTTTCAGTTCGATGTGTCTGTACAGGGCACGTGTGAGTGGCGGTGAGTAATCTTTAGATTTTACCTGCTTGTTTCCCCCCTCTCAATAGTGATTGTCTCCGCTCGTTTAGTCAGTTTTTCTAGGCTGGATACCATTTTAAATAATATTCTTGTTGATGGATTCCTAATAAATGATTGTTTTTACTGGTTGAGGTACTGTTTGTGATGTATTAAATGGGAGCGGGAGGGACGACCTGATGAGCCTAGAGGTAGGAGTTATTCAGTAGCCTCCCTGAGTGCTATGCAGTGTTCTGGAGGGGGTGACATCAGATAGCCCATGTAACCCAGAAATGGAAGAGCTAAAGCACATGTTGCTGAAACAACAAGAACAGCTTAACCAGCTGACACAGGGTCTACTAGCTTTACAGACAGCCCCTAAGCCCCATGCTACACTGCAACGCCCAGCCCATATTATATGTAGGCGTTGTCAGAAGCCAGGTCATTATGCCAGGGAGTGTAGTAACCGTCATCTTGAGTCACAGGGACAGCAGTTTAGGGCCCCATTGTCCACCACAACAGCCTCTGTGGCACAGGAGGTGGGAAACTTTTTCCCTCTGATGTAAAGAGCCAAACATCAGGAGGGGATAACACGGGCTTAAGTGAACAGAGAACAGCTGCCCAAATCATTGTACCTAATCTTGTTGCACCTTGTCCTAAAGTAACTGTAGGTCTGGGAGGTGTGCCTGTTAACTGCCTACTAGATACAGGATCTATGGTCACTACTATGGTTGAAAGTTTCTTCCTCCAGCACTTTAAGGATGCCCCTAGGTCTTGCCGTTGACTTCAGCTTCGTGCTGCCAATGGGTTGGAAATCCCATATGTAGGGTATGTAGAGCTAGATGTAGAAGTTTTGGGCAAGGTTATACCCCGGTGAGGTGTTTTGGTTGTTAAAGACCCCCCTGGCCAAATATCCCCCTCAGAAGTTCCTGGTGTCTTGTTCCTGGTGCATGAACGTGATCAGAGAATGTTATCACCAGTTGTTCAGTGAGCATGGCTCTGATCTGTTTGCTCTTCCTACAGTGCAGCAGGCTCCGCCTTTGTGGCAGCAGGCACTACAACATTGTCAACATGTTCAGCTACATGCAACACACCCTAAAACAGGTTTGGCGAGAGTGAGAGGTAAGCGTCCCACAACCATCCCAGGGGGTACAGTAAAATGGGTTACTGCAACATGTTCCCCTCACTTTAGTGAGCCCACAGGTGCTGCGTTGATTGAGCCCCTTGATGATGGTCGTTCTCTCCCTGAGTGTGTGTTGCTCTCTCCAGCAATGGTCACCGTCACCAAGGGCACGGTGTACATTCCTGTGGTAAATGTAGGTGAGACAGATGTTGTTCTCAATCCTCGCCTTCCTATAAGACTTTTGAGTCGGGCACAAATTGTAAGTTTGCCAGATGGTGTTTCTACTGTAGCACATGAGTCAGGTGGTGTGACAGTGACCCTTTCCTCCCAAGAAGGTCAGGTAAACCCAGAAAGGTGGCACATAGAGACTGCAGATTTATCAGGAAAAGGTAAGGTCTATGTTGAGGGAGCATGAGTCTGTCTTTGCAGCTTCTGACTCTCACCTGGGTTACATCAACCTTTTAGCGCATGACATCCCCCTGGTTGATGAGGTGCCAATTAGGCAGAGGTAAAGGCGAATTCCCCCATCTGACTATGAAGAAGTTAGGGCTCACATTCGTCAGTTGTTAGACAGCCAGATTATAAAGGAAAGCTGTAGTCCCTATGCCTCTCCTATTGTCCTGGTGAGAAAGAAAGACTGCAGCCTGAGACTTTGTGTGGATTACACGCTGTTAAATGGCAAAACGCGCAAAGACGCATTTCCCCTCCCAATGATTGAAGAGTCTTTAGACGCACTGTCCGGATCCAAGTGGTTTTCCACACTAGATTTGGCCAATGGTTACCATCAAATCCCGGTTGCAGAGAAAGACAAACCAAAAACGGCTTTTTGCACACCTTTTGGACTTTTTGAGATGGAAAGGATGCCATTTGGATTTAGCAATGCTCCCAGTACATTCCAGCGTCTGATGGAGAGGATGTTTGGAGACCAGCACTGTCATTCTCTTCTCCTGAACCTTGATGATGTCGTTGTGTTCTCCACAGTAGATGAGCACCTCAAGCGACTGGAACTGGTTCTGGGACGTTTCAAACAAGAGGGGTTGAAGGCAAAGCTGGAGAAATGCCATTTCTTCCAGCAAGAGGTGCAGTACCTGGGACATGTTATTTCTGCAGCAGGTGTGTCTACTGACCCAAAGAAAATTGCTGCTATGGCTGACTGGCCCAAACCAAGTACTGTGTCACAGCTAAGGTCTTTCCTCGGTTTTGCCAGCTATTATCATTTGCGTTTCGTCGAGGGGTTTGCCAAGCTGGCTGCCCCTCTCCACAAGTTGGTGGCTGAGCTGACAGGGAAGAGGAAGAAGAATTGCCGCAGTCGGGATGCTGGCTGAGTGACGCATGGACAGCTCAGTGTGAAAACGGCTTTACAGACCTCAAGGCAATGCTGGTATCCTCACCTGTACTCACCTATGCTGACTTTAAACTTCCCTTCATTTTAGAGGTGGATGCCAGCCATGACGGATTGGGAGCGGTCTTATCCCAGGAGCAGGAGGGGAAGGTCAGACCCATTGCATACGCCAGCCGCAGGCTACACCCAGCTGAGAAAAACTATAGGAGAAAAACTATAGCTCCATGAAATTGGAGTTTTTGGGTATGAGTGGGCATGACACAAAAGTTCCGTGAGTACCTGCTAGGTCATAAATGCATAGTTTGGACTGATAATAACCCCCTCAGCCATTTAGGAACTGCAAAATTGGGGGCCACAGAGTATTGCTGGGTAGCTAAGCTGGCGGTATTTGACTATACCGTGCGGTACCGCCCAGGACGCACCAACCAAAACGCTGATGCGTTGTCCAGGCAATGCCCCTCAAAGGACATAGTGGTAGTCGGACCAGGAACCCCAGTTCCAAAGGCTGTGCGACAAGCAGCTGTGATGAACCCTGTGCTTACAGCCCAGTCCACTATCTCTGCCGTTCCGGAGAGGTCAACTGCTGACCTGGTTGCACTGCAGGGTGCTGACCCCACCATATGCACAGTCCTTCCTTTCTGGAGACAGCAGCGGATGCCGGGGCAGATGGAAAAGCTGAGTCTCCCCCCTGCAGCCCTTGGGTTGTTGCGCCAGTGGGACCGCCTCACGATGAAACAGGACCTCCTGTGTAGGACATACCAGCGGCCTGATGGTGGAGAGCGTGTTGACCAGCTGGTTCTTGCAGAGTGCTTGAGGGAGGAAGTGTTTCAGCAGCTGCACAACCACCATGGCCATCAAGGTATCGAGCACACTACTGAGCTGATCCGGCAGAGATGCTACTGGCCAAATATGAGACGAACGATCAAAAACTGGTGTCAACTGTGTGAGAGATGCGGTGTTGCTAAAAATATACGGCCACAAGACAGAACCCCCATGGGCCATTTGTTAGCCTCAAGACCTAACGAGGTAATGGCTATAGATTTCTCTTTGTTAGAGCCTGCTAGGGATGGAAGAGAACAAGTGTTGATAATGACGGATGTGTTCTCGAAATTTACCCAGGTCATCCCTACTCGTGACCAGCGAGCTGCTACAGTGGCGGAGGTGCTTGTTAAGGAGTGGTTCTACAAGTATGGTGTCCCAGCTCGACTGCACTCTGACCAGGGTCGCAGTTTTGAGAGCTCAGTCATCCAGCAACTGTGTGATTTCTACTGCATTAAAAAGTCCAGAACCACTCCCTATCACCCGCAAGGTAATGGACAATGTGAACGTTTTAATAGAACTTTGCACGACCTTCTACGCACCCTGACCATTGAACAGCAGAGCCGATGGCCAGAATATCTCCAGCAGGTCGTGTTTAGCTATAATACTACTCCACAATCAAACCACAGGCCAATCCCCCTTCTTTTTGACATTTGGCCGGGAACCCTAGCTTCCTGTATATTTCCTATTAGGTCGTGTGGAAGAGCCTATGGCAGGAGAGGTCTGTGACTGGGTCCATGAGCATCAGCGACGGCTCCAGGTAGCAGTCGATGGTGCCCGTGACAGGATGAGACATGCAGCAGCCCAGCGTGAGGAGAGAGCAGATAAACAAGCCAAAGAGGAATTGTTATCAGCGGGACAGCCTGTCTACCTGCGGGATCGTTCCCATAGAGGAAGGAACAAAATTCAAGATGCTTGGGCCCCTCAAGTCTTTCAGGTGGTGAGACCTCCTGAGCTAGGAGGTGCAATGCTGTTGCACCACAAGAGAGGCTAGCCGAGGTACGTCGAGTTCATCGCTCAATGCTTAAACAAGTTCCTGGTTGTCATCTTGTCCCATCACCTAGGCCAAGTTCACGGACTACCAGTATCGAGGAAGGGGACCTGGAGGTGATGGCTCATCCTGCTGTTTTGGAAAGAGTCCCTCATTGTCTTAGAAGGCAGACCCTGCCCAGGGTTGCCTCAATGGCTTGTCCTTCAACACTGATGTCAGCCCCAGCTGTGGCAACTCCCGCAGAGCTGCCCAATGAAGCCATCGCTGGTCCAGCCCCCAGTCCTGATGTGGTAAGGAGATCTACACGTGATACGGCTGGTAGACACTCTAAGTGGCAGTAGGGAATAGAGCAAGAGGGGCTACAGCTTCCCAGGTACCTAGCACTAGTAGTTCTACCTCAGCCTACATTAGACCTTGGTTTTAGTCAATTGTCGGGCCGCCAATTTAAGAAACCTGGGGTAGAATGTAGCCAACCGTAAATGCTAACTACCTTTTGGCCACCGTAGTATTGCGCTACAGTGGTACCGACCACTTCCGCATTCCATTCACTTGCTAAACAATATTTAAACAGCTGATACCTGATAGTTCTGTCCCATGCGAGCGAGACGTTTCCGGTAAGTCTCCACAATCATCGAGGTAGTGGAAACGTTAGGCTCTGGTTGTTGACTTTTATACCTTGCTCCAGCAGGCTGTAGCTTTGTCCGTGACGGTAACAAGACCAGCCTGTGTGGGTTAGTGAGGGGCTGCGCTGTCAAAGATACATAAGATTGTCCACCACTGCTGTTTTGTTTCCCTGGTTTTGATTTATTAAATGGTTTGTTTTTTATGCCTTTGTTTACATTGGGGTTTTTTTCAATTTCTAATCTCCCAAGAGTATTAGTGTTTTTATTATCTGTATAAGTCTGTATCCAATGAGCTGATACACTGTTGTGTTTTGTGTCTTTTACCAGGGATCCAGCCCCCTGACATGAGCGGCAGCCTTGGGAGTTGGGATTCAGCAGAGTTAGGCCCTCACGTGCACTTCACAGCCCCTTAGGTGTGTGTGTGTGTGTGTGTGTGTGTGTGTGTGTGTGTGTGTGTGTGTGTGTGTGTGTGTGTGTGTGTGTGGGTTTAGTTATTTTTGCACCTTTCTTAATTTATCACCTTTTCAGTTCGATGTGTCTGCACAGGGCACGTGTGAGTGGCGGTGAGTAATCTTTAGATTTTACCTGCTTGTTTCCCCCCTCTCAATAGTGATTGTCTCCGCTCGTTTAGTCAGTTTTTCTAGGCTGGATACCATTTTAAATAATATTCTTGTTGATGGATTCCTAATAAATGATTGTTTTTACTGGTTGAGGTACTGTTTGTGATGTGGTTGTGGTTGAGGTAATGTGTCTGATATTTATAAATAAATATCATACTCTTGGGAGTAATTCCTTGTCTTGATCCTTTTTGTCGACTGCCAACTGTATTGTGTTTGTAATTGAATCTGAGGAGTTTTGCTGTTTGATAGATTTGAGAAAAAAAGGGCAAATTTGATCAGTCGAACAGCTAACAACAACGTGTGCACGGCCGCGGTTACATTTTGATCAAAAATACGTAAGTAAAAAACTTTTTTCTGTATTTGGATTTTATTTACAAGTAGGCCTATGTGAAACGGAACACATTTGTGTGTGCATTGAAAATAGCCTACTAGTGTGAATGCTTTTGTGGATCATGAAATTCAAGTGTGAATCCTTCTGTGTGCACTCGTTAATTATGAGACTGATCTGACCCCATAAATAAAGACCGTAAACAAACAACTGAAAAAGTTCATAAATTAAATAAATACATGAAAGGTCAAAGGCTCTTGATGTCAATCATATTCTTCTGTTCTTCTATTGCAGAACCATTTTTGCATTTCATTTTCATAAGTTTAAGGGCATTTATAGAGCACATGAACTCGAGAAATATAAACGTTTTCAAGATCAAACCCTATGCGCCTGTAGTCAGCATCCACATTTCTTCCCGAGCCACCACTAACTGTTACACCCCCCCGCCCCCTCCTCTCTGTAATTGGTCAGAGCCCCACAAGTGATACAACATGAGCTTCGCTTCGCTGCAGTCGACGCGCAGCTCAGTGCGCCGCAACTCGCCGCACACCTCGCTACCCCCTCCGCTTCTCACAGGATTACCATGTTGCATATTACGAAAATGTGCCCGGTTATTCCAATGGGCGTCGCCTGATACCGTGCTGAAGTGTGAACCGATTTTTTTCTTCCTGCAGCTTGTGTGAGATGTTCTGCATTTGCAATGGCAAGAGGTCTGTTTCCATGGGGGATCTTCACCAAGCCTCTGTATATCCAGGTAAGCTTCAGGGAATCCCGCTCTGTGTGATGCATCTGTTTACGCACATGTTCCCGGAAGCGACTGATCACTGTTACACTCTATTCTACTTTATCATTTGACCTTCATGCTGCATGTGGATTACTGGTCATTTGCAGGCATTATAGGTGTTCCTGACTGAATCAGAAAGTCACTTGATGCTCGACAGGAATCAACCATCCTCCTGATCCCGTTGCTGTAGCAACCAGATCCATGATGCATCTAAGCTTTGTATTCACAGAGAATATTTGTGAGGCTGAAACTTTATTATCACCTTACATAATGAATATTTCATTGTGACAGAACTAGAAACAGCATGCACTTGAAGCAAACAAATATGAGCATACATATTTAATCCTGTAGAGACTCGGTGCTGCCCTGGATACACTCATCGAGCAGATGCTGAACATTATGTAACAGTTTGATGTGAGTGAAATTAGGTGAAGTCCACAGTGGCATTCCTCAAAAGTTAAATTACAATGTGCTAGGGAAGCCCCTGAAGGACACACGGAGGTCTCGGGATCCAACACTTACACTCCACACAGACAGATCATTATTAGAATGTCCACTGGGACCTCATTCCTTTTGAGACAGGAGAATCCTAATGGGTTAGAAGTCATCATACCCCAAATTCTTACATGTGATGAAAATATATATTATTTTATAATATCAAAATGTATCTTTTGTTGCTAGGTAAACCAGAGGAATTCCGATCTACAGTATTTGCTGTCATTTAATACAATATATTGATCAATTAAAGACTATTAGTTCATTTCCCTTTCCTGTAGTGTGTTATACAGGTTTTTGAGCATGTCAATGGTCTGCAAAGGCTAAAATCCCTGTGTTCCCTCCAAAGGGAGTGTCTCTCCCACAACCCCCCACGTTCCCTGCCTGAAACGCCTCCATTGGACTCCTTTGTTTACTCCCTGAACATAGTGACATCAATATGTAACACAAGCGCTTCCATTGACTAGCGCTCCAACACATTGTACATGATAGGCTAAGGGGACAGCTCTAAGTTGTTGACCAATCACCAACAGAGCCCTTCAGATAACCATTCAGAGCAGACTGGGCTCTTGTTTCCGACAGAGGGTGAAAAGAGGTGCTGCAGCACAGGCAGTATTTTTCATATACTCCTTTGTAAAGTGAAAGTTGATAGGTTAGAATGTTCTATGTTTCATTGGGAGAAATTATTGTTGAGTGTATGATTTTGATCTTTGCGTATTACACAACAAACATAACATCCACCCGAAACACATTTATTGTCGTGACGTTCAGCCCCACAGTCATTTGCTGCTGCCGTCGCTTCCTGCCTGCCCTTGCATGTCGGAGACAAAAACTGTCAAGTGCTATGAACAGAGTGAGAAACAGTCGGTCTCCAGGGACAGCCACCAGCACCGCTCAGTTTTGTAGGCCACCTCAGCCTTCCAGTGACAACTTCAGAAGTGTCATTTAGTGATCCTCAGAGAGAAGCTATTTCCACTGAATTACAAGAAGTGACAAGTCCTGCAATGTGTGTCCCATTCCTATGCAGATTTTTATGTTTTACAATCATGTACAGACTTACGCAACTCAAACATGTTCAGCACAATTTTCCTTTGAGTGATGAAAAGATAATTGTGTGTCTTATGTCTTCCTGTCATGCTGTGGAGTTCAAACACACAGTTTAAAGGTGACGAATGTGAACGAATGAGAACATCAGCGTCCATATTTAAAGCAGGTGCTGCATAGAGACATGTGTTGATACATTTTCTGCTTCGCTCATTCTGAAACATTTTCCATGCAATTGAATATTTCAACCTATGACCAAGCCATGTTTAGCATCATTACTATTAAAGGCTCTTTTTAGTTTTCCACTGATGCTGCTGTATTCGTCCCATGAATTACATTTTATATAGTTATATAGAATGTTCTATCTAAAGTAACTCACATATAACATGAATTATTATATCATATATTTTTTGCAGAAATGATATGAATGGTATTTTAAAGAAATATGGCAAATATAAGCATTCAACATTATGCATTTTGGAATAATTAAAAGTGTTAATAATGCCTAGCATATATTGTTTTTAGGTGTGATCATTCAGACCTTTTTTACATACTAATGCAAACATGACATGTACACATTTACTGGCATGTTTCCACAAGCAGCAGTACAACAGGTAGAAATATAAACTACTTGGCTATTAAAGTGGATATCTGGTCAAAGTTCAATGAATAAGTAAATATTTTGAGGCTTTCCAAATATATCTCATAACTTATAAACTGAGATGATGTTGACTCAGACTAAATGTATATTGGAGATAAGCCTAATAAGTATAGTAGGCAATGCAGTCGCTAGAGAAGTGGCCATAGTGTGATTCTGTTAAACCATGGCTACATTTCATACATACGTTTGATATCAGTCTTATTAAACGCTTGCAGAAACGGAAATCAAGTGACTCAGTGATGTAGCATCACATGACAACATCACATGATATAATGTTGGTATACACATGGGACGCAAGCAGCGGTCTTCCAGTAAAAGTTCTGTACTGGTCCTTTTCATTTTTGTCCACCCCTGCCCCTCTAACAGTCGGCCCCTGTTGAACACCTTTGTTAGATATTGTATATACAGTAGGATGACAGGCGGAACAAGCGCTGATGTTAATGTTCACATGTGTTAATGTCGCAGTATTGAGTCAGCATGGAAAAGTGTGCTTGGTGTGTGTGTGGGTGGAGGAGGTGGTGTGTGTGTGTGGCGGGGGTCCTGCTGTCTAGGCTGTGATGAGTCAGATCTTGTGGTGTCAGACAGTGTTGCATCCTTTTTTCCTTTAAAGTCTGTGACGTGAACAGGCATGCTCCTGACTCAAACCTTTGTAAGGTAGCCTGTGACTTCAATGTTTTATGCAGGTACTGTACGGCTGCTTTTCACATTTGTCAGGCAGAATATGCTGTTTTCTCTCCTCCAGCCCCGTCTGTTGTTTCTCTGTTTTCACATCTCTCTTTTTGCTCTGCACAGCAGCCCATTACCCAGCAACCTCTGAGGGATAACTTTATAATCATACATTATGGATGAATGGTGTGCAGGCTGCAAAAACCGTGTGTCGGAACAGCAATGTGCTGCTCTAGATCAACTTTAATCTCCTCTCCCCCTCAGTGGCTCTATGTACAGTATGTGCTGGATGAGCTTTCAGGGTTCAAATGGTTTGAAGGCTCCCTTACCCAGCAGTGTGTGGGTGCAGAGGAAGCAGTTCAACCAGATCACGGCACACTGTGGTTTTTCCGCCCACCTCACACACATGGCCACAGCTCCCAGTCAGTCTCTAATTAATAGCTGTCACAGCAGCCACAATCGATACCACCTCATTAGCCATGTTTGTGTAACTCTGGCTGCACAAAGGGTCAATACATAATCCCTGAGATACAAATGCATTGGGCAGAAGTGAAATGAAAGCCACAAACTATCGATTACAGAAAAGCCAACCATACATTGTTTCCCGCAGAGTGTTATTACCATCATGCTTTTTGCTGCTGATGCATTCCACCTACGGACAGATCAATAGGAGGTATACTGGCAGCACTTGTGCGGCCACTGCTGTCGGGTCAGATTTGTAAGTAAACCAATCGATACATAAAGCAGCATATTGAAATAGCATTGAGTTAAATCATTGATGATTGGATCATTTCTGCAGGGTGTTTGTAAGATGATTTGTATGTATATTATAGCTGCATATGTCATGTGACCTATTTTTCACACGTAATGAGCAGTCACAAAGAGACTGTGGCAACATGTTTGATTTCTGTAGGCTTGTAATGAAATAAGAAATCCTTTTATTATTATTCACTTCATTCATTTAAGCAGTTGAGATAAAGCTGCACTTATCAATACCTTTATATTAACAAATGATCAAATCACTTTGTGAAATACGGATGTAGTAGCTGATGAACGCTCAGAAAACATTTTAGCTCATTGTTTTGGCCCAAAGTGGCAAAAAAACAAACAATTAATACTAGTTTGAAGATATATAGTCTCGAAATGATCAGGATTGTAAGGTGGCCGACAGGTGCAAACACGCTATAACGGCCCAAAACATTTCCATTAGGAGAAACGCTCTGCAGCTTCAGAAACAATGCAAATAAAGAAAAACCTAATATGCCAAAACACATGCAAATGAAGAAACATCTTTACCAACCTGACGAAACATGTGCAGTGTTTAGAAGAAATGGTGCATTAACGGAAAACACTGCAAAAACAAAACACATGCAGAGAAATTAGATCACAGAGGAACATATAGAGGCTGTCTGGAAGCTTGATTTATGTATTATCTGATATGTGGTTGTCAAAAGCATACAATTGATTGAATATCCATTTAAGGCAGACACCAATGTAATGGATTTGCCAATATGGAAGCAAAAAACCTCTCATCTTGTGCTTTTACGTTTTTTTTATTAGGTTGAGTGTATGGGAAAAGAGCAGAGTGACTGTCTAAGCTACTTCTGGTAAACTGTGTCTCTGAGGAAGATGCAGCACAGAGTGTTACAGGAGGAAAAAGTGTGTGTGTGTGGGGGGGGGGGGGGGGGGTGGGATAGAGAGACTCACAGCAATAAAGAAAATTGGAAGGGAAAGGGGCATGGGGGTGGGAGCAGACAGAGTCCATCACTGTCAGACACTGAGTGCAAGGATCATTAATATCAGGACTGCTAAAAACTCTGTCATTTCTCACTAATGTTCTCCAATTGGAAGGAAGCCATTATTGATCGAGCAGACTGTATTCATCAGGGTGGGAATTAGAAAGTAAAACAACGTAATGCATCTGGAGTCGCTCTGAATGTTCCGCTGGTGCTGTGCCAGCCCACAAACAGCATTTACTGTTTACTGCCACCTATTTAGAAGCGAGTACATTAATGATGTACTCTGTGACACAGATACGTTTGGAGCTCATTTGTGTTCCACTTATTGGTCTCTTCCCTTATTTATAGGCCAAATTACTTTATAGTAAAAATAAGATAAAAAATTACTATGTTTACTTTTTTTACTTATATTGACATCCCTACACATTCCCTTTTATTTATAATGATCCAAAGATGTGGGCCAAAGAGCTCCACCTTGTCCTTTACAGAACAGTGTGGCACATTGAAATACTAGTTGTAGTCCCTTGATGCTAAAAGTAAAACACAATAGCTGAGAGTCTCACAGCCTGAGGAGAGAAGCTGTTCAGGTAAAAGGCAAGCTGCTCCATTTGCTTCTGAAGGGTAACTTTGGTATTCTACAATCTCAAAACTAGCTATTTTCCCATGTTTTAGTGACACATTGTGATAGCCGTCAGCTGCTAAATGGGCTGTAATGTAATCCCTTGGACAATTCCACACCGTCAATATACAGCCATTACAAGTGCATGTATTTGCCCCTGACAAGAGTAAAGAGCTCTCACTCGATACTGGACTAATTAAACAAATTGTTGTCCCCATTAGTTACTCAGACACAAAAAAAACGTAATAAAAGAATGTGTTGCAAAAGTTCAAGTGGCCCGGGTTCGAACCAAAAGTTGTGGCCCTTTGCTGCATGTCGTCCCTTCTCTCTCTCCCCCTTCCTGTCTATACTCAACTATATTTAAGCTACATTATGCCCCTACTATTATACATTAAAAAAAACACATGGAAAAGTTGAATATACTTTTCTGTTTGAGCTTGGTTTCAACAGAGCTAAAAGAAAAGTGAATATATTTTATATCTTTACATCCTTATTGTTGTTATTGTGTATATTCTCTTGTCTAATTTTTGCACTATGTATGTTGAGTTGTTGGAGGAGCCTGGGATATAAGATTTTCATTGCCAGCATATATGCTGTATCTGCTGTACATAGGACAAATAAAACCTTTGAACTTTGAATCCTGGGACTTTTTGTTGTGTGACCAGAGACAAGAGTCATTATGAATGTTACTGTTGCTGTTTGGTGTCATGTTTGTTAGATAATAAGGAAACGTTTGCCATAGCAACACAAAAAGGTGATAATATGTCATTATTAGCGCAGTGTTATCTCAAAAGTGTGTGAGAACACATTTAGCACTTTGTTATTTCATGGACAGTAATACACTGCCCGGCCAAAAACAGGTCACCACCTGGATTTAACTAAGCAAACACTGTAGGTAAGAGCCTTCCATTGGATAATTACTGCATGGGTGATCATGTTTCAGCTGGCAACACGTTATTGAACCCTAACTGATGCAGTGAGTAGCTTCTCATTTGTTAAACAGTCATGTCGAAAGACATATCCCGTGGTCATGGAAAGATGTTAATCTGTTTCAGAAGGGTCAAATTATTGGCATGCCTCAGTGACTTCCCCCCGTGAGATTGGAATTGATCCCCCTTCATACACCAGCTCCGCCTCTAACAAGAGTGCGGAGTTGTCGGATTCAGGAGTTCCTCAAAGTGTTCCTTCCACCGCCCTAACACACTATCAGTTGAGGTCAACAGCGTCCCATCCTTACTGTACACAGCTTGGATGGTTCCCTGCTTCCCCCTCCTGAGGTGTCGGACGGTTTTCCAGAACAACTTTGATGCCGACCGAAAGTCCTTCTCCATGGCTTCTCCGAACTTCTCCCACACCCGCTGCTTTGCCTCGGCCACGACTGAGGCTGCTGCCCTTCGGGCCTGTTGAAGCCTTGCAACTGCATCAGGAGTACCCAGGGATAACATATCCCGGAAGGTCTCCTTCTTCAGTCGGACGGCTTCCCTGACCACCGGTGTCCACCAGGAGGTTCTAGGGTTACCGCCCCTTGAGGCACCTAAGACCTTGAGACTGCAGCTCCCCGCCGCAGCTTCGGCAATAGAGGCTTTGAACACCGCCCACTCTGGTTCAATGTCCCCAGCCTCCACAGGGATGCCTGAAAAGCTCCGCCAGAGGTGTGAGTTGAAGGCCTCCTGGACTTGGGACTCCTCCAGACGTTCCCAGTTCACCCGCACTACACGTTTGGGCTTACCAGGTCTGTCCAGAGGCTTCCCCTGCCACACGACCCAACTCACCCCCAGATGGTGATCAGTTGACAACTCCGCCCCTCTCTTCACCCGAGTGTCCAAAACATGCAGCCTCAGGTCCGATGATACGATAACAAAATCGATCCTGGACCTTCTGCCTAGGGTGCTCTGGTACCACGTACACTTATGAGCATCCCTATGTTCGAACATGGTGTTTGTTTATTTTTTAGTATTAATGATATTTCTATATTTGCTTATACTATACCTTTGTATTTATCTTACTATGTTTGAATACTGTATGTACCATTATATAACAAGAGAAATTGTTTTCCATAAATATCTGAACTACAGATAATTTAATGAGGGATATGATTACGTTTTCCATTTAGAACTGATAAACCAAACCTTCACACGTTGGCCCGTTAAATCACGACTTTCTTCTAAAAAGTGATCAAAATCTTTGAAATGTGTCCAACAGACCAAATTCTCCTACCTGCACATGAAGTACC
Source organism: Eleginops maclovinus (assembly GCF_036324505.1). NCBI lineage: Eukaryota > Metazoa > Chordata > Actinopteri > Perciformes > Eleginopidae > Eleginops > Eleginops maclovinus. Next base: position 3,250,594 of record NC_086357.1, on the reverse strand, counting down.
TGTTCTTCTCGTGGCTGGCAGTGTTTGTGGGGAGCTGGATCGTGTACGTGGAGTACTCGTCCTACACCGAGCTGTGTCGAGGGCACGACTGCAAAAACTCAATAGTGAGTATTTTATTTCTCATTTAATATGCATCGACCTATCCAGGCCTCGTCCTGTATGTCCTATGATCTTCTCTCCTGATGATATTGTTCTATTTCCAGTTGTCTTTGTGCAAATTCCAATATTTTTTATTATATTTTCAGTGTGACAAATACAGGAAGGGAGTCATCGACGGCACGGCCTGCAGCAGTCTGTGTGACAAAGACACGCTCTACCTGGGGAAGTGCTTCACCATGAAGCCCAGGAGCCAGGTCCGTTTTTTATATTTCAATAAATCAACAGTCCTCTACAGACTGCTTGTTGTTCAGGGGATAGTTCGGATATTTGAAGTGTGATTGTTCTGTCAGATGAATGTGCATCTGTAGTCTCATTCTTCTCCCTTATTGAATGTCTCTATTCTCACTGTAATGCGATATTATGAAACATAAAAACTGTGTAACACTGCCTCACTCCCTTTTCCTCGCCTTGCATTTGCATCACATCTGTGCTGCTGACTGTGTAGTTGCTATGGCTGTGTCCTGCTTCAACACATTGGTGTTCAAGTTAATTTGAGGTGTAAACATTGTTAAATTAGTGCAAATGTTAATAGCTTTTTAATATAAATGATCACAGCGTTTCAAATTAATGCAAAAACCAAAAACCAATGCCACATAGCATTAGTGTAATACACTGACTCGCATCTCATACAACCCCCCTTCAAACAATGAGTATATTCATCTGACCTTGCTCGTTTCTCTAAGGTGTACTCCGGGACGTGGGGAGACCTGGAGGGAGTCATTAAGTGCCAGATGGAGGAGGCTCCTCATTATGATTTAGGAAATGAGATGGAGTACAGGAAGAAGTCTGAAGCCTTCAACCAGCCCACCAAGGGGACATCTGTGGAAAAGTTCAGAGAGATGATCCTCAACCACCTAAAGGTCAGGAAGCCTTCATATAACAAAACACATCCAGCATGGAGTGTGATATCAAACCTGTTTTCTTTATTGACAGTCTAAAGTGGGGGATCAGTCCAACCTTGCAGACCTGGCGACACAAGTCCTGTCAATCACAGACACCAACAAAGACGGGCACATCTCGCTGCCTGAGGCCCGCTCCACCTGGGCTCTGCTGCAGCTCAACGAATTCCTGTTAGCGTTGGTCCTGCAGGACAGAGAGCACACGCCCAAGCTGCTGGGCTTCTGTGGAGACCTGTATGTGATGGAGAAGGTCCCGTATGCCCCCCTGTACGGGATCAGTCTGCCCTGGATCATGGAGGTGTGGATTCCTGCCGGTCTGCGCCGAAGCATGGACCAGTGGTTCACCCCCTCCTGGCCTCACAAGGCAAAGATCTCCATCGGACTGCTGGAGCTGGTGGAGGACGTCTTTCACGGGACTTTTGGCAGCTTCCTCATGTGCGACGTGAGCGCCACCCGTTTCGGCTACAATGATCGCCACGACCTGAAGGTGATGGACGCGCGCTACATTGTTCCTGAGGCCATCTTCCAAGAAAACATCAGGCAGCAACGATGTGATGTGGATGAGGATTGTCTCTACGGGGCGGACTGCATCACTTCCTGTGACCTCACAAAGCACCGCTGCACCCCCGAGGTCACCAGGCCGAACCTAGCCAAAGCCTGCGAGGCCCTTAAGGACTACACTCTGAGAGGGGCCCCGGCTGATGTGAGGGAGGAGCTGGAGAAGCAGCTGTACGCCTGCATCGCTCTGAAAGGCTCCTCAGAACAGACGGAGATCGAACACTCACTCATTTTGAACAATCTCAAGACTTTGCTTTGGAAGAAAATCTCTCATACCAAAGACTCCTAAGCATTCAGAGGCACAACATCTATTCCTAGAAGTTTTTAAATATTGTCCAATCTCTGCAACATGTTTAGGATTCACCTTTAACCCTCTTGACTAAAGGAATAAAGCTGTTCAAGTAATCTGTGTTAATGCTAGAGCAACATGTGCATTTTAAAAGCCATGACAATGGGAAATCAATTAATGTGACTAAGTGATCAATAAATGTGACACCTGAAGTGAAACACCTGGATAGAGACCGTAACCCTTTGCAGAGCAGTCTTTCAGTTTGAGAGCACTTTAAACTGTCATAACTTTGATCTGCTTATCCAAGTTCTAGAAGTTATGTCAGTTTGCAGAAACTATTTCATTGACAATCAATATTAAAACTATGGAATCCTAAAAGAGACTACATTAAACTCTATTATACCAACCCAGTTTAAGTAGACCGTTATGAGATTTAATTTTCAAAGCAGTATCCCAATGTACACAAATACATTTCAATGTTATATATTCAGTAGGTATAAGATTTGAAAATGCACTGTCATCCGATTTACCATTCATGCAAGCAATACTGAAGCCAAAATTAAAATGCTTTGTAACATTTAGAAAATTAAAGCATTTGATATTGTCAGACTCCTACCCTGTTGGTTGGAATTGGATGCAGAGTTGAGTTGCATTAACTCAGTAATTACATTACGTGCTTTCATAGCAAACTGGCTAATCAGTCTATAAACCATGATGTTTCCAGTGGTTAAATGACTGTTAAGAGATCCCGTAAATAAAGGGCATCAAGAAGCCCCAGACACTGCTGCAATCTACAAGTAGGATACCAGAGGGTTGGATTCTTTTTCAATAGATTTATTAGAACAAATCTTGATGTGTGGAACGGAGCAGACTGACTCCTCATTCTGCATCCTCCAGTTCTTGAGCCCGGAGGAAGCTGGCCTTTTTCTGGGCGACGCGGTCTTTCCTCTGGGCCAGGGAGAGCTTGGCACGGTTCCACCTGTCACAGCACAGGCAAAGTTAGCATTTACAGGCTGCTCAGTGTTTTTGTAGCTTCCAGCTATCTTGAGCGTTTCAAATCGCCAACACTTGGTACAGGTGAATTTTTCATCCATATTTTAACAACATTAAAAATGTCAGCATTTCTCACCTCTTCTTCTTGACATCCTTGACGGGTTTCTTTTCATGGACTGGGTTTTCGCGAATGCCATCATGAGCCTTTTTGTACATTTCCTCGATCTGAAAGAAAGATTACCAGTCAAATGCATGTCCAAGTGTTTACTGCACAGAATTCCTTCTTTACTCTTACTACCTTTCTTTAACTTTTCAGAATATTTAAGCCATATATATGAAAATAGTTTTGCAAATATCTGTGTATTGAGCAATTATTAAGTCTTGTGATTGAGCGGTCGATTTATACACATTCTAGATTTATCCACATTTTTAATTTGAAGATATCTTTTGGAGCTCTGATTCGCTAGCAAAATGTAGGAAGAAGCTGACTCAGGCACCAATGTTCAGTAAAAGGTTCAATCGCTAAATTAAAGCTGGATTAAATGTCCAAAATGTATGAAAACATTTTTTTGACAGTCGGTGAACCACATTGATCATACTACATTCATAATGATTTCCGATCTCTCATGAGGAATTACTAATGCCCATGTAAAATCTGCCCCTTATGATAAATAGCTCTTCAGCCATGAGATAAGTCGTCACAACATCACACATTTCTCCCAATGCAATAACCCCCCCTACTGGCTGAAGTAGTGCATCGTGGACAGGCAGTTTAATAAAGCAGACGAAGGACTTACCGAATCAGGAGTCACTCCGTTCTTGATGAAGCGGGAGAACTGCTTCTTGTACGCGTCCTCGTCCTCTTCCATCAGGTAGCTCATGTACTCGGACACGTTGACGCCCATGATGTGCTTGCGGTGAACCTCAGCATTGAACTCCTTGCTCTCTGTGTCGTAACCAGGGAAACGCTTGGTGCTTGGGGGGGGGGGGGGGACAGAAAAAGTCAAGGCCAGCCAAATGTTTACATGACTAATGACAAGACATCCAATTAGAACCTGCCGACTTCATGTCGAGACACAATTTAAGGCACAATGAACGCAGTACCGCTTTATGGCTTGTATATGTCAGCATTTTTTATCAAAGCTATGTGTGAGGTCATAGCAATACACTTAATATCACAACCTTTTATATAAGCAAACAGTGTAAAGTAATGCTCCGTTTGGTGTTGCAGATACCACTATTGATTTTTAAAAGTAACAGTTTAACTGAGATATGGTGCATATAGTGAAGTGCTGTTTTAGTATTACAGTATTCCTAAAATGTAACTAAACTCCTCAACATGTTAGTATGGCCGGATATTTACACACCATCTATAGAAGGCTGTGAAACCGTTTTCTACTTGCCCTATGAATGCGAGCAAACAGTATAGAATGCATTTAAACTACTTAGATCGCTGAACTGCTATTCAGTTCACTTGTGAAACACACCTGAGTGAAACCAGAGTATTTTCTCTGTAGATTTAAACTTTGAATGTCTAGTCAGTCCTGTCAATAAACTAATCAGATCTGTGTTTGCCAAGTGAATGTCAACATGACATTTAATGGATTGTGAACTGCACCATAGGTACCTACAGATCAGAAAGTGAAGTGCTGTTTTCAAAATCCCAGTCAAATTCTCCCATTTGTTAGCAAACAAATGACAGGATGTGGGGCCTGAGGAAGAACGTACAGCCTCAACAGAAAACATTTAATTCAAACTCTGTGTGCAGATAGACTTCTATCGTACATATCTTTACTACCCCCATCCCTGTCAACAGATTCTGAAACCACTAGTTTTGACCAGTTGCGGTTTGTCTGATTGGGGAACTCAAGCTACTGTGACTATTTCGAAGCTTGTTTTTATACATTTCATGTAAAAATCTGAGTTTAAGCAGTTTGTAGGCAAGGGGGAAAACCAACCATAGCCAATCAAGAAAACGCAGTCAGAGAACATGTGAGAAAATTATATTAAAATCTATACAAATTTACAGTTTCAGCCGCAACACTACAGTCCTGGTGGAAAACCTTGTTTTGTGCCATTTCCAGGGGTTCATTTATGACTCGAGATTTCTTTAGTGCCAATTACAATAAAACCAATTTCACTCAAAAGCTGATCTACAATGCATAGAGAGCTTTTTAGTTGGAAAATCACTGATGCTACTAATAACACTGAGGGCTCTGATTAAATACCTAAAACTTTTTAAGACACATTTCTATCATTTTAAAACATAAACACCATTTATCATATAGAGACTTTTCAGGATTCAGTCAAGTTTAAATTCATTCAGTACTCAATTTTGAGCATCTCTCAATCAAATCTCATTCAGGAACAAAACCTCATTCCACATTGCCAAGCAAAAACAAATGTGTGACAGGAAGTTACCTGTGTGGGATGGACAGACCGCCATCCACAGCCCCCTTCAGGGCACCGAACACCTTGTTGCCTGTAGTGGTTCTTGCGAGCCCAGCATCCAGGTAGCAGGTGAATGCACTTGGCTGACCATCGATGCTCTCCACATTGAACTCATCGCCTGTCACCTCAACCTGGCCTTCATACACCTTATCCAGGCCAAACTTGTTCAGGAGCTGAGGACAGAAATCAGTCAAGATCAACATCTGGTTCAGCTGCCAACTTTTATTTGTGTACTTAACAAAACACATCTTTTGTTCCGGGGGGGCCATTATTAAATGTACGAAAGAGTGGTGGGGGACTAAGTCTGTAAACATGGAAATATGTGTTTTGGGTTCGAAGCCAGGAATAAATTCTGTGGTTCAGACAAGCTGAAGAGATTTTGACTTTTTGTTCTACATCAAATATTTCAGTAAATACCCCCGGATGAATGTGGGTTCCATGAGTCATAAAAATGGTGGTTGCCAACAAGTGACTGAATAAACTACTAAAGGTCACCACAGCAGCGTTTAGCTTTGTGATGATGCGCAGCCATGAGTCTGAGGTAGTTTGTTTATAGTCCAACATTAGTTTTCTACTCCTGGCGATTGCATGAACGCTTCAATGATCACAAGGTAGTGTTTATATTTGGATATTATCCTACCGAGCCAAACTTGTTAATTATCTTACATGTGTTTGACACAGATCTTGATTTGTCTGCATTATACGAGGAAGCTGTTTTGAGGCTAACTTCCGGGTCGGCCTACACAAATCGGTCATCACTGCGAAACAATGACTGATCTCCATCTTAAGTCAACCTGAAAACAACAAACGGCCAAACACGAATCCATCCCTACACCCTTTGGAGGTAAATGAGATGCAGAGAACCAGCATGTATAACATGCTAATACTTACTCGGCGGGCCAGCAGCAGACCAGTGCAGTAGGCTGCTGCGTAGTTCGTCAGACCCACGGCGATGCCGTATTTTGGCAGCTCATGCGAGTAGGCCGCACCAACGATCATGTCACCCTCAATCTTTGCATAGGCGATCTGCAACACGTCAATAAAAAAATATTATTCTAAAACTATTTTACACCACTGATGATCGCAACACAAGTACACTTTTTCAAAGAAAACTGAACTTTTAATCCTTAGAGACATTGGAACATCCCCCAAAAAATAAACATGAGCTATGTTAAAAAAATGTCCACACAATGCTTGAGTCCTGAAATTGTAAGGGAAACCATGCCGTTTATTCGCACTACATGTTCAAGACATCCTTTTGAAAACACAACGGATAATAGGGTGAGAAGTTATATTCATGTGTATACATCCTGCAATAAGTCAACGCATAACTTTCTGTTTTTGTCCATAAAAAAAAGTGTGGTGTACTGTTGCAGCATTTAAACATCCAAACAGCATTTGAAAAAAGCCTTACCAATTCAACAACGCATGTTTCACTCAAGTAAGTTTTCGAAAAAGCTACAAAATACTCTTTCATAGAACTAAAGGTAATGGAAAATTGCAGTCCATACAAACATGAGCCCATCTACAAACTTGGCCCTGTTGCTTTTAAAATAAAAACTGCATAATCTTAGCATGTGCTCACCTGGCAGCAGATGTCCCTGTTAGAGAAACGGACAATCAACCTGTACTTGGGGGTGTTGTACTTGTTCTTATCTTGTACAACCAGGCGCTTGCGGGCGAAGAAGTCGGTCTTTCCCTCTGAAAGTAAATCATACACATTTAAATACAATATCCAACATTAATGGGGGGATAAGGTGACGGTCTGATGGGGTCTTACCTCTCCTCCTCCTGAATTTGACCTGGTACCTCTTGAAGTAGGACTTGTTCTTCACCACTTTTACAAAACCCTGCAAGAGGACATGCATTGATTTAGCGTCAGGAACTAGCCATAAGTCACAACAGCTAACTTGAAGTCAGTTTACTGCACTGCTTTATAGACATTAGTTGGCTGTCACTGTCATTTGGGTACCGTTACACCCGGCTAACATAAGCTAGCTCAGCCAATTAAAATGAACGAGCAGTTAGCACAACCGGCAGAGTTAGCGATACGCGAAGGGGAAATAGTTAGCTCTATAACATGGAAACACAGGTGGTGTACACTTAAGGGTCTAACTGTTCACAACATTGGGAAAATAACACAGGAAAGCAGAACACAGGGGAAAGGAAGCAGTGAGTGTATGAGGGAAGCCATTAGGCCACGTTTAAGCAGACCCAGGTGAGCGTTAGCATGACTTAATCCATCTTCATCTGAATACCAGAATCATGTTTCAAAATATCTGACACCACACAGCACATAATGTATGTTTTAGGTATGCATGTAGACACATATTGGGACGAATTACAAACCATTTTTGCAGTCTTTTTGTCTCCTTATGAAGGAGCCCGGAGCCAAAGACTGGGGCTTGACTCCGCTGCACTGGAAAAAGGAAGAGCAGCGTGCGCATGCTCCGTAAATAGCGTGTCACAGGATGAGCCGCAGAGACGCCATGCTGCGAAGGATTTACAACTCTGCCCCTACTGAGCTGGAGCGGTCATTACACTAATACCATCTGATAATAACGGCCCCATTCAAAAGTGACGCCATCAAAGTCTTACATGTCATGTCACCCATTCACACTCAAGGGAGAGGTCACACACAACTCACATCCACACACAACTGGCCTTTAGGAGCAATTTCGGTTCAGTATCTTGCCCAAAGACACTTCAGCATGTTGATCGGTAGGGCTGGTTGTAAACGAACCCTCTGATTGACTGATGACCACTTTACCTCCTGAGCAACAGCTGGCCCAAAAAGCCACACTCAAGTAAAGTACATTTACAAATGTACTACATTGTAGTACATTTGTAAATGTAGCCTATTTGGTAACATTCCTTCATTTCTGGTCAAGGTCTCTCATTTTACTTACATTACCATTTTAAAGTCACATTTTATTTCCGTTAGAAATAATATCTAGGACGATTAAGTGGGAAGTTTTCAATATTGTTCAACATTCACTACCACCTTTTCATACACCATGAATTCTACTTTGAAGTTATTGGGCTTTTGATTTTTTTCGTTTATACAACTCAGTTTTAGAGGTTTTTCTTTATGAACATTTTTCTGTTTTCATGGGAACTTTTTTCACATGTTACAAAGATTCAGAAGATTCAAAGGCTTTATTGTCATATGCACAGTAGCTACAGAGTAGATATGGCAATGAAAGTGAATATAGACCTTAAAACAACAACAAAAAACATTAAAAACAGTGAAAGAAATAACAGAATAAAATAAAGTAGTGCAAAATAATGTTGTAAAATGTGCAAGTTAATACAAATAAAATAAGAAATGCTGCAAGAAGAAGTCTATATACATGTAAATGGAATTTGATATATACAAGAACAGAATATAAAATTAAATATTGTACAGTAAGATGAAATGAATACTGTTTATTACCATGATAACTATTTAGATAAATAAATTGCAAGATGCAAACAAATAAATACTTATGGGGGCACTTTACGTAGCTCAGGTGTTTTATGGTCTTATGGTCTGTGGGATGAAACTGTCCCTGCTGGTTTTGGTCCTGATGCTTCGGTACCGCCTGCCAGACGGCAGCAGACAGAACAGTTGATTGCTTGGGTGATGGGGGTCTTTGATAATCCTGTGGGCTTTCTTCCTGAGCCGCTGGGAGAAGAGTGCAGCCTTTCCTCCTTCTCCCCAGTGGATGCCCTCCTAGTAACGAAGCTGGTCACAAAGGCCAAGGCATCAACCTGCTCTCTCGACCCCATGCCCACAGCCTTGGTCAAGGAAGCACTACCCACCAGCTGCCCCATCATAGTAGTCATAGTGAACTTGTCAATGTTATCTGGCATAGTCCCACCTAGCCTCAAAACTGCCTCAGTTACTCCTATCCTCAAAAAGCCTGGTTTGGACCGGGAGGACCTCAACAACCACCGGCCGATCTCCAATCTCCCTTTCCTCAGCAAAATCCTGGAAAGAGCAGTTGCCGCCCAACTCCAACAACACATGTCCAACCACTCTATGAACCCTTTCAGTCTGGCTCCAGAGCCCACCACAGCACAGAGACTGCCCTCATCAAAATCACAAATGATCTCCTCATCGCATCTGATTCTGACCTCATCAGTATTCTCATCCTCCTGGACCTTTCCGCAGCCTTTGACACCATATCCCACACTATCCTCCTCAGCCGCCTGTCTGACCACCTTGGGCTCAGTGACACAGTTCTTGCCTGGTTTGAATCCTACCTCTCGAACATACAACACTTTGTCACCATCAGTGACTGCAGTTCCCCATCAGCCCGTTAACCAAGGTGTACCTCAAGGGTCTGTGCTTGGACCCTTCCTCTTCACCATCTACATTCTCCCACTTGGTCAAATCATCCGCCACCATGGTCTAACTTCCATTCATATGCTGATGACACACAGCTCCATCTCTGCACCAAACCACCCAGTCAACTCCCCCCTCAATCCCTTGTCAACTGCCTACAGGACCTAAAAAACTGGATGTCGTCAAACCTACTCAGACTTAACAGCACAAAAACAGAGCTCATGGTTGAGGCTCCCAAGTCACAACTCCGGAAGGTTGGAGATCTGATCCTCTCCGAGGACGGCTGCTCCATCTCTCCGTCCCCTGAAGTCTGCAACCTGGGGGTCATCCTGGACACAACCCTCTCCTTCCAGGCTCACATCAAATCGGTCACTAAATCTGATTTCTACCATCTAAAAAACATTTCCCGACTCCGGCCTTCACTCTCCGACTCTGTGGCAGAAACACTCATACACGCCCTCATCACGTCCCAATTGGACTACTACAATGGGGTCCTCTCCGGGGTTCCCAGCAAAACCCTGGAGAAGCACCAGTATGTCCAGAACTCTACCGCCAGAGTTCTCACCTGCACTAAGCCATGGCAGCACATCACCTCCCTCATCCACCTTCACTGGCTCCTGATTAAGTCCCGGATCACTTACAAAACCCTCCTTCTCACCTACACGTCTCTCCATGGCCTCGCTCCACAGTATCTATCAGACCTCCTCCATCCCTACACCCCTACACAGGTCTGCGGTCCTCGGACAAGGGCCTGCTCTGTATTCCCCACACTCGCCTCCCAACCGTTGGTGAGAGGGCGTTCAGTGTTGCGGCCCCCACCCTCTGGAACGCTCTTCCTGCAGAGATCCGCAATGCTGCCTTCCTGGACATCTTCAAATCCTCCTTAAAAACTCACCTCTTCACCATAGCCTCTGACCACTAACTCATCTTAGTCCCCTGTTCTCCTCAACTGCCATTATTTAGTTATTTTTTCATTTTCTTTTATTTATTTTTCTATTCTTTTATTTGCCACACCTCTTTGGTTGTTTAATTGTTTTTTGTCTGTCCTCACAATATGGAAAGCAGCCTTAGGTACCTAGAAAGGAGCTATATAAATTGAAATTATTATTATTATTCAATTGCTTGAACAAACACTTTAGATTTTACAGATTTCAGTTATATTTTATCTGAAAATATAGCTTCATATTTATGTGCGCCAAGAATCAGTTTTTTGAGTGTGTTGATGCACATTGTTGCTACATTTAGCAAATGAAATAAATATCATAATATTTCCAGATAGTGCAGCAAATTATTGGTGATATTCAAAGATTATATTTACGTTTATGTCTTCAGTTGTAACCATCTTAGATCATGTTAGGGCTGGGTCAGATGACCATGAAATATAGTCAGATAGAGTTACTGAATGCAAATGACAGGGCAATGTTTGTCTCTGTCTTTGAAATTAAAGGCGTTTTGCATATTCAACATTTAAAGTTTATGAACATTAAAATACCCTTTCAATAACAGGACTGGAACAAACCAATAGTTAATAATAACACCATTGGTATAATATAAAATATGGTTACGGTGAACTTTGCTCTTATAATGCGAGAGGAGCATTTAAAATGTTTATGTCTCTAAAAAGCAATAACAACTCTATCATCCATAAATCATAATTTATGATTCATGATCCATTAGCGCATCGGTTATCTCAAATGGTAATAATTTAAAAAAATGCTACATAAGACACACTCAAAAGTGAAATGAAGTAAACACCAATTTCACTATAACGCAATTGAAGTGTAAACTGGGTTAAATAAAGTGACTTATATTTTGTAGTCTGATTACGTCACCGAGGTTGCATGTAACCTGTTACTACCCCACCCTTTCGTGATGGAATTAAAAGGTGTATACAGCCCAATGCATCTGGGCATCTGGGTGTGACTGCAAGCAATACGAATCACAGTTACCTGAGTAATTAGTCCATTTAATATCTGATGCCACATCATTATCCTGATGTCAGTCCAGCCAACGCACAGTTACTGCAACACAATACATCAACGTTGAAATAAATCCTGAAAGAATAACGTGTCCTTTAACTGTTAATATTTATCTGCATTCATTTTTAGGCCACTGCATATATTTTAGGTGCTTAATTTCTTGTCGCAATCGATTAGTTTAGGTTTAGCAGTCTGCGATGTGCTTATTGTGACAGTATATCATATTCAGAGGCCATTGTGTTGCCATGTCTCCGACTACGTCAGCTGCTTTTCAGATACTTCTATGAACAGAGGAGTGTCCAACAAGCGACAAAAGATATGATCCCCATGTGAAACCTGAAAAGTAGGTTTGAGGCTGTGTGGTATGTGAATGAAGGCAGTCTGCTCCGTCATATTTTCATCAGCTCACTTTTGCCTCAATGTTTACCTCATCATGAGTTTCTGTTGAAAACGCTCGCTCAGTGAAAATCAGCTGTGTGAACCTACCTAACCAAGCAAACCTTTCTTTTTACTAACCACAGAGTAAAGGTGAAGTCTTTTTAGATAGATTGATGGTATTTTCGGATTCTACGAGCACTGAGACCACAGTGTTCAGACTTCCAGAAGGAATTGTTTCTTTAAGCGATGAACCTGAGGTAAGTTATTGAAGATCAGATACTAGATAAGTCTAACTACACCTATAAAGCTACAGGAAGCCTGAGAAAATGTTCTTTGACTCTAATAATATGCGGGATGAAACACACATGATTGTACATTGAAAGAACTTGAATGGGCCTGTTAATGTCTCAGTGCAGTTATATGTAATCAGAGATGTGATGTTAAACGAGTAACAGTTATTTGGTGCTAAGATGCTTCCTTTTCTTGCCTTCTCCTTCTGAAACAAATTGTCTTATATCCAATATTTTTTGTTTTGCTATGGAATAAGCACGACATATTGAGGTCATTAACTTGTCAAAGTCAAAGTTAACTTTATTGTCAATTTCTGTTGTGTGTGATACAAACAGGGAGATTGAAATGCCTGTGCTTTAACATAAACTTAAAATAACTCTAAATGGTTATTTGATAATAGATACAGTGTATATCCATAGCCATGATAAAATTATATGTTTTTGTGAAATTTCAATATCCAGGTGCTCCTGACACATATGTATAGTTTTCCAAAAGCTATTGATAAATGTCTGAACAGGTAAGGCTGTTACTTTCAAATGCCTGCATCGCTATGATATATAACAAATACCATTGTCCATCTAACTGATATGATAACACATTATTTGACAACAGTGACTAACAGAATAGCAGAAAAAGTCTGATTATTTTAATAAGAAATCTATAATAGGAACATTGTATGAGAGATAACATTTATTATAGTAAGAAAAAAGTACTGTTGCACATGATATTGAAATTCATATTGCACATGATAGTGGAAAGTATCATATGTCATTCCATCTACACAAGATTAATTTATCTGGTAATCTTTTTTTAATCAATCTATTTCATAAAGTAGAAAAAAACAAACAGGTGAAAGACAACAGAGTAAAAGGTCAGGCAGGGAAGTACAGGTGAATATTTGTTTTGATCTGTGTTTGAAGAACTGGTGGCAGCTGTAGCCTCCAGGGGCTGCTGTTGCCATAAGTGAAATAAATGCTGACATGACCTCTTGATAACCCACAGCGTTCATATACTTTTCATTGTTTAAGTTATTTTAAATGTACAAACATTCCATGGTTTTATCTTAGCAAAATAAAATATTTGCTGTTTAGCAATTACAATAATAATTGTAATGCATTAGAATTAATTAAACAAAACAAACATTGTGAAAGTGTCACTTTGGTCTTTGGATATTTATGACAGCATTTCTTACTCTTATCACTCATTTTATAAACCAAACAATCAGTCGTATAATGGTGAAAATCATCCGTAGAATAATCATTTTATTTGAGAATATTCTGTCTCTACTTCCACCCCTGACCTAATCCCAAACACTACTTTGTTTAAACTGTAACTCCTCCTAAATGTTTTGAAGTGCAGTTTGTCCTCGTGAACACTTGGTGGCATTGTGTTTTGTCAGGTTTGAGCAGAGAGCGCATGCGCAGTGCGATGTAAACATTTGGTAGGCCGCCGCCGTCTGTCTGCTCTGCAGACTGTGTACACGTATTATAAGCTGCATGGGCTGGACCAGAGAGTCAATGGGAACTCGCTAGCTAACCCAACGGTGGCTAGCTTTTCTAGTGGAAAACCTAGCTATGCTAACTTGGGAAAATATAGCTAATGTATTCCGATAAAGTGTTAGAAAGCCGGTATTTTTCTTATAAAAGTGGGACTCTAAGTTTGTGCATGGGAAGCAGACGACACTTGGTGCGGCTGGTGAAAAACATTTCAAGGTAAAGGCTGTGCTTGTTTTCTCGGGCTCTGACTAAGTACTGGAATAACCACTTACTCATAAAACGAAGGGAAGTTATCACTGTGTTAGTCTTAGTGTATGGCATGACATTACTTTTATAAAGAAGACTGTGTCAAAACTTAACTTTTGCATTTGTTTTGTCGAAATATCAGCTTTGTTACACTGGCTGTCAGTCCTGTCATTGAAAGCATAGCTAAGTGTTGTAAAACTAGTTAATTGGATAGCTAAAGGCTCCAGCTATCGCCTGGAAAAAAACAATAATTAAATGGTGGGTGGGTTTTTTTTCCCTGCTTGGCAATGTCAAATGAATATATCGATGTAAGTTTGTAATCCTACTCTAACCCTCGTCGAGCTAGTTGACGGTAGCGTTTTCTGGAAGAAAGGCACAGTATACTGTTGCATTTGATGCTAGATCTCCATTTCAGCTCCCAACACCAGCGAGCCATAAAAGGAGACGAGACTTCTCTAATGCATCGGCCCACTGTCTGCTGTAAACTAAACATGTTTTCATAGGTGCTATTATGATGTGAAGCATTTGAAGCAACGGATTTAAACCTAGTGGCATGTGCTGTATTCAAGCCAAGGATATATTTAACTCAAACTTCAGGGTAGTTACTTACAAGTCACAACAACAACAACGCCGCGTTGTGTACAATAACCCCGCAAAATAACTGTTTAAACTGCAGAAAGTACTTATTTCTCAACTGTCAGGTCTGACAGACGAAAGACAGGAGGATAAGGTTTAAAGAGAAACAATTGGACGCTCAGTGTAGGCCGGTGATGTTATGGAATATGTTACTTGCTGATCATGGCTGTAATACTGTAACTACAGCATGTTGCTCCTTTAAGGGGAACATTGGATGTGCTATCAGAGCTAGACAAACACCAACAACAACAACAACAACAACAACAACTGAGTAATACTACATTACATTTATTTTATTGCTAAATGGCTCTCCTAAAACAGATCTTAATGTTTTATGGGCTGAGAATTGTAGAACCTTATTGTGCTTTGACATACGGCGAATGTCTATTAAAGTAGAACAGTATCAAGTAGAACATTTCAGTCTTGCCAAACTGAAATTCTCAAGTAAAGTACTAGTGCTTTTTACATTTAACTCATCATTTGAAGGCATTCCATTTCAGTACACTTGTGCAACTGTATTCAAACCTGGATGAATTTTGTGAAATGCATTACTGTTCTCAGTATTTATGGTGATTCAATTAGCAGTGACACTTTTATGGGTGTGAGAGGAGTTTACTTCTAGGAAATACCCAGATGCTTCTTTATTGAACTGCCCCTCCCTTTTTAAGGTGTCATTTGTAAACCATCTGTTAGACTAGAGATGGCTATGCAGTTAAAACTGAAACCTCCACGAACCCAGTATTTGCATACTTGACCTTAGGGAGTTATAATGCATCTTTTGTGACAAATAGCACACACACACACACACACACACACACACACACACACACACACACACACACACACACACACACACACACACACACACAGCTTCACAGAAGGATAAGTAGTTGTGTTAGCATAGCTTTCTCTACCACAGAACACACTAGCCATGAATGTGTTATTGATCGAAAAACACAATTTACAACACACACATACTTTAATGATACTTGTTTGCAGTGCAAGTTTTGCAGGGAAATTGTAAAATAAAAGCTAGTGGTTGTAGCCCTCACTATGAGGCTGCCTAATTCAGAATATACTCTAGAAAGACCATTGAAATGCTGATTGTACACTTGGAAAAAGGGAGCTTCTCCCAGTGTGCGGAGTGAAAGGCCTTTCTAACCAAGTGTTAGTGTGTCATTGTAGGACAGTCAGGCCTGTGTTTTAATTCCCTCACACTCAGCACGTAGACGGCATGTTTCTCTGAAGATAGACATGCTCTTTCCTGCTGGGACAGACATTTGTGTGCTTATTCACTGCCTAGAAATGGCACGTGATGAAAGAGAAGTAAAAAAGAGAAGATGAATTATTTTCCCCTCAGATGACTGGTATTAACACCTTTTAGACTTCTACATGTGTCCTGGCTTTAAAGTTGATTAACATATTCTTATTTGTTAACATTTTGAGATGTAGGTGCTGTGCATTTTGAATAAGGAAGAAAAAGGCTTCTGCCTTTGGTCTTTTTCAGTTCCCCAATCACCTCGAAGCTGTTTCGCCGAGGCTTTCTTCTTGCCTCGCTGTGGCTTCCATTAGCTATGCACACTGCATCTCAGGGCCCCTTTGAGTTCTTTGGCAAACAAAAGCAGAAAAGATCTCTGTATCCACAATTTATAGGGAAGCCTTGCTTCAGTTGGCTGGACTTGCTAGAAGGAATGTGTTCTAAAACCACCTGGACATAGACACATCCCTCAAATCAAAGCATTCCCTGCCCTGTCTGAGTTAATTTTGATCTGCTCACTTTGCTTCCCTCAGGGTGTTTTTGTCTGCTAAAAACTGCAGTAAGACACAGTGGTGTTTTTCAGTAAGGAAATCAACAAATAAGGTTCATCATTAATCAGACTGAAAAGTGTACACATAATTAAGGCAAGGTCCAGGCCTTACCAATGCTTGGTTCTGCATGGTGTTTAGTCCTCAGGGTCATATTTTCTCTCCCCAGTTAGTTCTGCATGGCATCCCACATTGGGAGTCAGTCTGTGAAGGAACCTCCTGCCCTTACGCTTTCTCCTTTGCTTTCAAAGAGATTACAGATACAATGCTAGCTGACTCAGTGGTGCAGAACGTAAAGGAGGGGAGCAATTTATTTTAGCACCTACTGTTTTTGTATTGTTTGCACATTACTGATTATTTTCACAAAGAATATGTAGCTAATGTTTTATATCCATTTAAGTTGTAATGATTGAATTAATTGCGGTACTGCGTTACTGGATCTGTGTGACTTCTCTGGATCCTGTTTTAGTTATTTAGTACTTGTTAATTAATCACAGTTCGACTGTCAATCTTCTGTGATATAAGCAAATTAAATGAACTATTAAAGCGGTCCATAGTTTAGGCTTTCTGCTTTTGAAGTGGTAAATGTGCTGATCAACATCTGAGTCAGTTTGCACTGCACAGACCCACTGATAATCTGTCAGAAGCAGCATACGTCTGTTACTGCTGTGGATCCTGTTATTATTTTTAATTACAGTGATGTGGGAAAATGCAGCTTGCATTTTCCGAATCATCATTGTTGTGGTGTTGTTTGTGTGAGCAGTGTCCTGGGTTGAATGGGAACAATGTAATCTTTTTTTTCTTCTCACGTTACCAGAGAGATATTAACAGAGCTCCTCTGTAATATGGACAAATCATTTTTGAGATTGTTTACCTTATGTATAACACAGTGATCCTCAAGGTATTAGGGAGTGAAACTGAAACGGTTTAGAAGTCCTACATGGACATTTTTATTTCTATTTCTTCCTTTATGATACAATACACTAAATTATAGGGCTGAACGATTATGGAAAATAATCTAATTGCGATTTTTCGCGCCAATATTGCGATTGCGATGCGATATGCGATTATTTTTTAAGGACTTTGTCTTCTGTATTATTGACAAGCAAAACATCATATAGTATGGCCAATACTATATTACATTAATTTTAAACTGTTCTTTCCTGGAAGACATACCTCTGTTATGATGACATGAGTTTGCATGAATGATGACTGACAACTAATTCAATCAAAACAGTATATTTGAACATACACAATAGTATATTTTGAGTAGTAACATCTCTGAGCATAGTATAGTAACATCTGAGCATAAAGTGCTGACAAGGAACCCTGGTGTAAACATTAAAATGAAAGTCAGTACAATGTGCAGAAATATATATATATATATATATATAAAAAAACAATCTGTGGCTTTACCACACTCGACTTTCGACATCTGTGAACTGCTAGAAAGTCATTAAATTAAAAAATAATATTAAATAAATAAAACTAGTCAGTAACATTACACATAAAGTGCAAACATAATATAGCAATTGTATACACACACAAACACACCTTTATTAATTGGCTGAACATCTTGATTATCTGCAGTAACAGTAACACAGCACAAACTAAAGTGCACAATGAGTATGGCTCTGCCAGCCATAATCATCATAGCTCAAGGTTTTTTGCTAGGAAGACCAGCATATCAACTTTTGCTGGCTTTAAGGATGAGCGAGTGCAAGTCACTATATTCCCTCCAGTGCTGAACAAACGCTCTGAGGGGGCACTTGTGGCTGGCACACATAGATATTTGCGGGCCATCTTGCACAGTCGTGGAAAGTGAATGTTGTGCACCTTCCACCAGGCTAAGGGATCATCCTCTCCGTCAATGACAGGGCTCAACAGGTAACTATTCAACTCTGCCTCCACGACATCTTCAAGTGGCAGAGGCAAAGCTGAAGAGGCCACACTGGTTTTAAAAAGACTACCAAGAGACTTCTTTGCCTTTCCCCCAGAGGCCTGTGCACTTGGAGAATTTTGAGCGGTTTCAGTGCGAGACCTCTTCTCCTGCCAGATGGGAAAAGAGACATTAGTTTTGCAGTTAGCTTATATATACCTATTATAGTATGTGTTTGTGGAAAAATTATTTTCAAGGATTGACCTGATTATGTGTACGTCTTGCTGATTCCACCATTTCTGTCTTCAGTCTGGCCTTAATGGCAGGAAGGTTGTCTGCGCTGATGTATTGCGTTTTGAACCTAGGGTCCATGAAAGACGCAACATCCAAAAGCTCCTGGGTGATGAGGTCACTATACTTGTCGTTGAGGTAAGCCAGGACCTTGGTTTTAATTGATCTAGTCAGATCAGTGTCCTCAGCATCTTCAGCCAAGACTGATGTTGCCAGAAGATGGAGAACTGGCTTGAGGTAGGAGATGCTCACATACTCCTCTCCAGAAAGAGCATCAGTAAATTCGGAGAGAGGATGCAGTGCCTTATGAATGGACTTCAACACGGCAGCATCCTGCCAGGTTGGGATGAGGGGGCGTGCATGTTGGTCACCTGACAATACCTTTGATATGGCTGTCATCTGTTCCAGCACTCTGGCAATCATTTTCTCTTTGGACCCCCATCTTGTAGGGCAGTCAGTAATGAGAGAGTGCTCAGGAAGCTTAAGCTCCTTCTGTGCCTCAGTGAGCGCTGCCTTTTTCTTCCAACTGTGGGAGAAGTGCCCCACCAACTTCCTGCACTGCCCTATTGCTCTGGATACTCTATCATCTTTGATTGCATTTTCTGGAGGAAAAAAAAATTAAGTAAAAAAGTAAAATTAGTGTAACTCAAACAATTGCAGTTGTGTGATACAAGGTTTCACCATTTCTCTCTCTCTCTCAAATTTGCTTTATTAGCATGACTATGGGAACAGTGTTGCCAAAGCTATTGTTACATACATCATGACATACAAGAACATCAGACCATAAGACAAAAACAAAAAAGAAAATACATAAGGAGAGGTGGGTACATCAGCGTTGGGTTGACATAACATAACTAGAATTAACAGCATTAAAGAACAAGGTAAATAATAGTGTGGTGTGTGTTTGTGGGAGAGAGTGATACACAGGCGCGTGCATGCACACACACACACACACACACACACACACTCTCTCTCTCTCTCAGCAGAAACTTACCAATAGCAAGATGTAATCTGTGTCCGAAACACTGGAGTCTGGTCCATTCGTTCAGCTGTGCTGCTTTCACCATATTTGACGCGTTGTCCGTCGTTATGCAGACAAGGTTGTCTTCAGTGAGATCCCAGCACGCAAGCCCCTCTCTCAGGCCAGCAGCAATGTTTTCGCCTGTGTGGTCTTCGGGGAAGTAGGCCGTTTGAAGGCTGCGAGCTTCGAGGTGGAGGTCTTCAGAGATATAATGGACCGTAAGGCTTTGATAAGGCTCCGCTGTACGGCTTGACCACATGTCTGTTGTAGCCGCAAAAAACTCCACAGCCTTCAAGTCCGCTGCTACTTTCTGCCTACACTGCATATGTAGCTCCGGAAGGGCAGTCTGACTAAAATACGTGCGGGAGGGCATTTTGTACCTCTTATCCAGCGTAGTTACCTAATTATTGAACCCAAGCTTGGTCACCGTATTGACGGCCATCATGTCTTTCGCGATGCATTGGGTTACTGCTTTGGTAATTTCCGTGTGCCGCTTTGAACTGCGTTCATATGGCGTAACACCTTCAAACAGTTCGGTCAGTGATCCTTGCCGATTAACTTTACTAGGATTATTCTGCACACTGCTTGATTTTGTAGCCATACATCTATCATACACTGTTTTGTGCTGCGTTTTTAGGTGCTGGTTCAAATTGGTAGTGTTGCCCCGTGATGTACCAACTCTGACCAGGCAGGTTTTACACAGTACCTGACACTGTGCAACATCTTCTTTCTTAAAACCGAAATAGTCCCACACGACTGATGTGTATTTCCTCTTTGAAACTAGCCCCGCAGGGTCTGGTTCTGTTGAGCCTGAGGCCATTGAGTAGGTTACAGCTAGCTTTGCTTGCGAGTTCTCTCCGGTAGACTGTTTCAAAACTTTGCTCCCTGTGTCACGTGACCAGAGTGCAGCCTCTGTGGTTAGACAATCTCGTTTTACTCCCGCATATCACGTGAACAGAGTATAATCGCAGCCTTTCTTTATAATGTTGATGTATTTTTATACGTGTGTACCCCTTGTACGTTTGTATGTTGATATGTACTGTATGATTTTTTTTTTTTTTTTTTTTTAATTTTTTTTTTTTTTTAATCGCAGACTTTCGCGATTAGAACATCGCACTTGGTCATATCGCGATATTATCGCAAATGCGATATATCGTTCAGCCCTACTAAATTACATTTATGTTAAGCCTTTGATATTGAGATTCTGTCAGCCAAAAGCTGGCTCTCCTGTTTCCATTTAAGTTATTGTTAAATCTGCTAACAAAAAGGATTGAAGTTAGGTAATGGGTTCTTATTTTCACAAACATCTGCATACACTAGTGCACTTGTTCTGCAGACCTGTGTTGCTCTGGCAGCGCCCAGCAGGATCTACAGGATGTGGATCTGTGAGTTTAGCTGTTCTGTCATATTGTTGATTGAAGGTCAGTAAATATGCCCCCCCACAGTGAAAGTTGTGGAACAGGGTGTTACTATGAAAACAGTACAAATGTGGTGTACCCACTTCCTGTGTCCATGTAGTAGAATGTGTAATGGCACATATAGGAGATGTATGATGCTTAAATTATATATCGGGTTGGCTCTTTTTCAGAGGAGAAATTCAATTGGAATTTTTCTTGATAAAACAAATGAACATTTAAAGAGTATTCTTTGTTTTTGATGTGTTCGCAATAGTGATTAGGTCCGACCTATGACATATCAAATGACTGTCTTTGCTCACTACATCTTGTATATAAACTACAGGCAGTGAACTCAGTTGGGTTATGGTGTTGGTCATGACAAGCGGGTATTTATTTACTGGTCATCACCTGTTAAATGATTGATTATAATATTCAGAATTGATGGATCATATTGATGACTAAGGTCCTCATATTGGTTTATAACCTAGGACGCCACACTTGTCTAATATATTTCATAGCCAGAAGGCTTCCAGGAAACCTTGTAGACTGTTACTTGTTTGATTTAAAACATTATATCATTATTTGTTTCGATTGCTAAAACATACTCTCTCTAAATCTTAGGGGAAATAGATAGATCTAGATAATAGATAGAAATGATCTCTAGAAATGTTCATCAACATCCAAAACTTGAGTTTTGCTGGGGAAGACACAGCATTTCTCACATGTGTGATTGTAACTTCCATAGATTGATAAAGAAATAGCATTGCTTTCTTTAAATTCAAATAGTATTTGAAGCTATTCAACAATAATATTGCTGTGTGTGTGTGTGTGTGTGTGTGTGTGTGTGTGTGTGTGTGTGTGTGTGTGTGTGTGTGTGTGTGTGTGTGTGTGTGTGTGTGTGTGTGTGTGTGTGTGTGTGTGTGTGTGTGTGTGTGTGTGTGTGTGTGTGTGTGTGTGTGTGTGTGTGTGTGTGTGTGCAGGAGGGTAAAAAACCTCAGCCATCATATATTCAGTATATGGCCCATTCCTCTCACCATAATTACCACAAACTTTTTCTAACCTCCTCTGCTTTTCTCTCTTTCTCTGCTATATCTTTATCCCTAGACCTGATACTCGCACAGAAATGACTCATCGTTTTGTACTGAGTAAGATTCAGGATATGATTGGTTTTCTGCCTGGTAGTGTCAAGACTTCCTGTTGGGTTGAAACCAAAGGCACATTTCATTTACTCAGGTGCGAGAAGAATTTCAGAATCCCCTTTTCTGCAAGGTGCAGAGGTGTACTTCCTGTTTCACCCTGACTTCAGCAGGAGACGTTAAGAAGTTGTATCTTTAGTGGAGCACTTTGACCCCTCCTGAGTGTGATCAGCGTATGACTACAGAGCAGCACATTTAATAGGTTGAAAGTTCAGAAGAGTGGATGACTGTCAGGATAGAACGTGTTACTCTAATATAAATGGAATATTTTCTTTTCTTTTTGTGGTGTTCTCCTAATGAGTACACGCTGGATTTTCTCATGGAGTGTGTTAGCTGCTGAAAGATTTTGGATGATTTGGAATAGCAGGTATGAGTACATAAGATTTACTGCATTGAACTGTCAGGCTGTTTGTTGTGAACCAGGTATCATAGCTTTCCTGAAGTCTCTCTCTTTGAGGACAGTACATTGTCCATTGTTGAGCTCCAACCACCTGTTACTGTCAAATGAATGTGTCAAATGTCAGGTTTAGTGGCTGCAAATAACAAATATATATATGTATAAAATTGATTTAATTGCTTATTATTCTCCATTAGTAGTTTAAAAATCTCATTTGTTTTCCTCAAAGTCCAAGCTGATTTCTTCAAATGTCTTGTTTGTCAATCCAATTTCTTCTTCAGTGCGCAGGTGAGGAAAGGTGTCCATCATGTAGGATAAGAGCAGTTTTGAGCATCTTAGATTTAAAATAGAACAAATTGGCAACAAATGATTCATTCAAACCATACTTAAAACACTGAAAGACAAGCAAGTCATTTTAAGTATTGATTTTAGTATCAGAAGGCAACAGATTATATTTGCTAGTGCTTAGTATGAAAACCATTCAGCTGATTTTCAGTAGCTGCAAGATCAGAACCTTTTTTTCATATTTCTGGCATGAATGATGTTTAAATAAACTCATGTTAGACTGCCCTGTGAGGGCGTCACATTTCTTTATACTACTAGGATGTTCACTGAATTAAGAGGTGTTCTCCGTCCTCTGCAGGTGGCGACAGACAAGGTTGCTGGTAAGCTGAGTTCTACTCTCTCATGGGTGAAGAACTCGGTGTCCCACACGGTCAGTCAGATGGCTAGCCAGGTGGCCACGCCCACGTCCCTGCAGACCACTGCCACTTCCTCCTCCACCTCTCTGTCCTCGCCAGGCCTTTCCCCCACCTCACCCGCGCTGCTCACTCCTGATGATGTGGAGCTGCTTGCCAAGCTGGACGAACAGAACAGGTAAGCAGTCTGTCTCTGGAGCGTCTCCTGCCCGTCAAATGGACACGAACACAGGGAGAAAGAGCACAAAAGAACATAATCTTTGAAAAAGTTTAGGCATTATAAACATACAATAAGTCAATTTCCACAATATATAGATATCTCAAGATATTTGCTTTGAACCACTACAGTGTGAGCTCACCCTTCACTAAATTCTCTTCTAGCATACCACCATCAATGCTGAAAACAATCCTACTCAATGATTGAAGTTACCTAACTTAATTGCTTGACAGTAAATTCCAGAAGATTAATAAGAATAATGTATGTTCATTTAGAATATGTATATAGACCATCAAATAAAAAAATATACATCCAACTGCTCAAGCCTATAATCAATATTACACATTATCCCCACCCAGCAGCATCAGTTATCATTAGTGCATGAATGTAACGGGGTTTACTATGTTAGTGAGTGGGATTTTAACACACTGATGGCACAGGACATAACTATTTGACCTGGGTTGACCTGGCCCATGAGGGTAGAAGTTCAGACTCTACATAGGGGGGTTGAGTGGATACTCCCCATCTTCTATAAGATGTTAGATGGATTTCCTTGGATATAAATGGACATGAAGCTTGTTCCTGTCCCCAGTAGAGCGATTAGCATGCACAGTAATGTGATAGAGCTGTAAGCGTCCAAACAGGTTAAACTTCCTCAGGAAGTTAAATACTACAAATACTGTTCAAACACTGCAAGAAAACAATAGACATGTTGAATAACGTTCATACAGTCATTTACACATTGACCACACATATTTAAGTATGGTTTATTACATTTCTATTCAAAATGTCAAGCGAGTATTCAAACATTTGTCCACCCTATTGTTGTTTTTGCCTTGTCTTTTGTACACATCTGATTCTTCACTACTGTAGGATCGTTGTGCACCCCCCACCATCCCCTCCTGAGCTACACATACAGGAAGGTGATGTTCAACATGTTGTGACAGGCCAGCTAGCTAACCGGAGAATATAAAAGTAAAATACCTGTGAACCAGTCTCCTGTTTCACAGCTTCAGGTTCTGGGCTGATTTGTAATTAAAGGGTGTGTGACCCTGTTTGACCTGGCATTTGGTGACCTGACTGGGAGGAGGAGGAGACTGTCTGGTTTAAAGTCGTCTCAGTGTGTGAGAGATGGTTGGCCCATTTGATTATAGCCTCTCTGGAGGCTGTCTCATCCACTGGCTTAACAGAACCTGGGAGAAAAGGTTGAGGTGTGTGGGAGAATGCACATCCTGCGGCTACTGAGAGGGAGTGAAAGAGAAAAGTTGAAACAACCACATCACTGAATGGGGGCCAAACTGGCAGGATCCTCCTATTGATTTTGAAGTTGCAATGTGTTTTGCATTGTGATTTTAAGTAACTGTGATTGTATATCTTTTAATATACGGGACTATTGTGGCAGTTGGATATTTGGAGGGATATCTTACACAATTATTTTGCTTGTGCATACTGACAATTCATTCCATTACAAAGAAAAAAATGTTGATTGTGTTGTCAGAAGTTAAAGAGGTTCTAATATGTTCATTTGAAGGTTCATATGAGTATTTAGTGCCTCTACTGTGACATGTTTCCATGCTTTAATGTTCAAAAAGCTCTTTATTTGCCTCGTACTGCCCTGGGTGTGTGGGAGAGAAACTCCTCTGGGAACACAGGGATTTTAGCCTTTGCAGACCATTTACATGCACAACAACCTATAGAACACACTACAGGAAAGGGAAAACTCTAAAAAGCATAATAGGAACTCTTTAATGTGCTGTTAACCATTCTGTTATATTCGTTTTTTCTGTAACAGCCAAAATATTCCTGGGTCAATGTGACCCAGTGCATGTTTAACCCTAACATCCAGATTTTCTTGTTTGTACCTCTTATTACTATCAATTCAATCAATATTTAGTGCAATTGTGTTATTCACCTTCCACAGATCATGGTTTCATTAGGATAATTCACTCAACAAAAATTACACATTAAAACACATTTTTCTGTACATTGGAAAAAAACTAGATATAAAATACATTAGTTTTGCTTAACATTAAATGTTTAAAATGTTCAGGGTCAAATTATACTGTTTGGGTCTGTGGGACCCGTTTAATTTTTTCTCAAGCGAAAAATGATACAATTAATTATTTTTTCAAACTCAGACTCAATGGCCTTGGCTCATTTACTATGAAAAATATATATCATTATACATTTTCAATGACCACACGTTGTACACCCCCCTTACACATTTACATTACATACAGGATGTTCGGGTCAGACCCGAGGCTAATGCTAGGGTTGAAATTGTAGTGTTGTGTGTGTGTGTGTGTGGAATAATATGTATCACATTTGCACTTCTGACCCCTTTTAGCCTCCACTTTCACTGCCTGGACAGATTGACCCAAATACAATCTCTGTGATATAAACATTAGGGGGGGGGGTTGCAAATACATGACATGAACCATTTTCATTTTACATGTTTATTGCACTAATTAATGCAAGCAGAAGAAGTTTCATACAAAAAAATTATTTTATGTATTTTTCCTAGATTTTCAAACTTTAAAACGGGTCAGTTTGACCCTGAATGTAACAGGAGGGTTAAAAGGTGATGCAAGACTGTTCTCCTGCCAATTCTTCCTCCGTTTTGTCTTTCCCCAAAGGCTAGTTCAGTGTGTCAGCATGGAAACCAAGCAAACGGTTCAGAGTTCAGGATTGTGTCACAGTTAACTAGAGGGATGTAGAAAGCAAATCTCTGTTAAATGTCATGACTCATCGGTACGCCCACAACTGCCACTGCTCCAGAATGCCAAGTGACTCTTTCCCTCATTAGTGGAGATCAGAACTAACCAGGGAAATGTTTCATTTTGTCCCTAACTTCATTCATGAAGCTCTGGTGACAGAAGTCACAATGTCAAGGGGCTCATAGTTCATATGCCCTCTGACCCTGCCCTCCAACCCAACATATAGTGGGGCTCTTTCACAAGACTCAATTTCTCTGCTGCCACACTGATACTAAAGCAACCTGTAGCACGTGAGCAACCCACTGTGAAGAGCCCCGCACTTGCTTACCAAGTGTTTGTGTGTTTGGTTAGGCCTTTGTACCCTGCAGAGCAGATAAAAGGTACGAGCGTTCGTTCAATAGTGTCACACAGACGAGGAAGTCCCCGGCTGACTGCTACAACATTTCAGACATGCCATTACTGCTCCAGAATTCCTAGAAACCAGAAATATGAGGAATACATCATGAGTTTTTCTTGGTAAGGTTTGTTTTGATCAGTTATAGGCCTGTTCTGTTGCTGTTGTGCACTGCGAATAGAAGTCATACTGAGAGTGACACAATTTAAAGAGATTGTACCTTTAATTGTGTAGCATGTAGTTTAAAATTGTCTTCAAACGTACCTTTTTAATCACAGCAAACATTGCTTTACTATAGTTAATTCTGTTCGGTTTTTAGTTTTTGTATTTTTGAGGCTTCTAACTTCTGTTTGACCACTGGTGAATTATTAGCAGAGCTCTCGCTGTGTTCAGGTCCATGTGTAACTCAGCCGTTTGTGACCGAATAACTGAAATAAAGTGGAAACTCCTTCCAAATTCTCTCTGTAAGATGTTACTTTTGAATCACTTTCAGCTTTACATCAGAGCTGAATAGAAGTGTAGCAGCACCGGTCTTTCTGGGAGTCCATTTCACTCCCTCCTCCACACCCCCCACATTTGGCTGTAACCCTAAGCCTTTCTGGGAGCACCCTGGCTGACGTCATGGTGCTCCGGCAGAGGCCCAGGCTTTTTTCCGAGATCAGGTGTCTGAGCCTTTGTGTGTCTGTCACCGGCTCTTCGGTGCCACCACACAGGTCGGGAGCCGCAGCCTCTTGTCTCTGCACACTGATCCTTGATTGGGTCAGTCTGTCAGTAATTCCACTGCCAAACTGATAAGGGTGACACCGATTGACCTGCTGAGAAACACATTGGTGGAGCGGTTCATCCCCCACAATGCACTTCAAATGCAGACTTTGAGTGTTTACAAGACCTTCAATATTCGTTGTTGCTTTCACATCAGACCTGTTGTAGTTCTTTCAGACATTCAAAGTTTCAGCCAGTGCCAACACCCCTTCCTTTAAGTGTTTTATATCCCTTTCTGTAAAGTCATTCATTGTTCCATTTATATCAGTACCAACCTGTAGTAACTGAGATTTAAATGAAGAGGATTCTCTCTGCTTACTTGTATTTACTTTAGCTCCTGTTGTTTATTATTATTTATTTATGTTGTTGGTCAAGCTGTTTTATAGTTTTTCCACTAATAGTGTCATTTATTCTTTGTCGAGCAATTCTTTAATCAGATCTGACATGTAAGACTTAACACATCTTGAGAGGGGAAATAATTGTCTGCAGACTCATCATGTGTAAAGTAATGCTGTACGTTTTCAAAGAAGGTCTCATCATTTTAAAGCACCATCCTAAAACGTGGGCAGCTTTCATTAGATTTTCTGTGGATTGTGTTTGAGCAATCACAGTTTGAAGTTTGTCTGCCTTCTGTTTTTGCATTTTGCCTTTGAATGGTTAAGGTCATGTGAGGGTAAACCAATGCAATCGGTTGTACTTGGTCTTGTTTGGAGGTCAAATCAGCGTGGAACAAGTTATCTGGATCTCTATTTTATCTCCCGGAAACAGATTCAGATTTCAGACAAACTGTGTTTGTTAAAAATATTTCAAACCCAACTTCTCCCACTTTATTTTGACATACTGGTTTTCAGAATGTTGTTCTTGCATATGTTCAATTTCAATTAAATGTACACTTACTCTGATATTTCCAAATACCAAAAGGGACAATAATACAGCAGGATCTAGTTTCTAAAGGACTTAAACAACGTACAGTTTGTATTACAAGCCTGAATGTGTTACTCAAGGAAAAGAAAGACATTCATATAATTCCATTTAGAGTATATTAATGTTTTGACTATGCGTCCGTGATTTGTGTCTTTAATGAAGAGACACAGATTCTGATGAACGCTTGAAACAAACATGCCTTGCTTGTAGACGTATTGGTAAAGAGATGTTGTTGTCTCTGCACAGTGATAACCGTCCATCTTCCCTTCCCTGCAGGCTGCTGGAGACCGACAGCAAGTCTCTGCGCTCCATGAACGGCTCCAGGAGGAACAGCGGCTCCTCGCTGGTGTCCAGCTCCTCCGCCTCATCCAACCTCTCCCACCTGGAGGAGGATACGTGGATCCTGTGGGGACGAATCGTCAACGAGTGGGAGGATGTGCGCAAGAAGAAAGAGAAGCAGCTTAAGGTGAGAGCGGGGCTACCTGTGAGGTGACAGCAGAGTCTGTGCAGCCCTGCTTATAGCATTAAGAGCTTAAAGCTGTGCCAGCCATCTGCTGGAAACTAGGATAATGCAGTCATTTCATGAATGATAGGAAAAAATGAATGCGACTGAAATAAATAGTCCTGGTCTAAAAGAAATAGAGAAAAGATTCTCATAGGCTGTTTCTGGATGAGCATTTGTTTAGACTTTAGAACAAAGTCTTGTGATGCATATGTTTTACCACTTTTGTTTCAACTGCTGGCCTGAATGCTACAGTGGTCAAATCTGTTTGAATGTTTACTCGGTCCAGAAATACATTCGAAGGCTATCTGTTGTAGGTGACACTGCAGTGTTTTTTTAGTGCTTGACATTTGAAGTTAATTTTAGCTTGCTTGTTTCTACAGTTACTCTCCGAGGACTTGCGGTAGACCTGTGCTGTCATAAATGACTGTCAATGGACAAGTGGAAAAACACAAATCCTGTTCATTTCTCTGTTGGATAACATCGTGTTCACCAAAAGAGTCATGGCAGTCACAGTTTATGTGCGTTTGCTTGGTGCTGCTGTGGAATTGATTGTGATGCGCAGGTCATTAAGGTCAAGTCAAACCTGAAGATTATTATTGCTCTCTAACGGGGAGAATTATTGTTCGGCAGATCCACAGTCATGGTGACACACTGAACTGTTTGGTGAAACCCCGTGATAACGCCTTTCTCTGTAATGCGTTCACTTGCTTGTTGCTCGTGTGGAAACGGAGAACCTGTGGATGAAGAAACACATGTAAATGGAGAGGAACATTTTCTGCATCTGTTTTTTCTTTTGACACGCTGTGTAAAAAGGGAAGTATTTTATAGCACTGAACACGCTTTAGTGTGATTATGTAATTTAACAGAAGTAGTAAATCACCAGATGGTTGCAGCTGGAGGGATGTTAATCATAACTGCTGAGGCCTCCACAAAAAGAGGTTTTCTTCCCCTTGGCTGACAGAGACCCAGTGTGTGTTGCGCAAAGGAGGGAACGTTGACTTTCTGTCCTTGTCAGCAAAACCTCTGATGTGTTTATGTTTTTGAATTCTGTACATTTCATACTGAAGAAGAGAATTATAATTAGTGTGTTGGATATCTGATTTATATCTACTTTAAATAAGTAAAACCATCACAGTCATTTGATATGTTGAAGCTAGGATTGGTTTGTGTGTTTTTTTAAATTCCAATAATCATTTAAAGATAGAATCCAAGAGTTTATGCAAGCTGTCATATGGTCTGGAACAGTTTATTTCCTATTGTTTTCATCGCAGGAGCCTCCTTGTGGTGACGTTACCACCAGGAGATATTCTGACATTTCTAAAATAGTTCCTCAGTGTTCTATGTAATGGTGTTTTTGCTTGAAATGCACCATCTGTAGTTGGTTCCTGGCACAGCGTTGATGGGAAAACAAAAGGCTGCTGACTGTAGTGCTGGGCTCAGAAAGCAGCTTTGCTTCAGACACATGAAGACATGAGGCGGGGCATTGTTCCAGTACAGAGCTCCATTTGTCTAGTCTGACCTCTGAGAGGGGAGGGGAGATCCCTGCTGGAAGCCTGCGTGGGTGGACCTCTGCTCCAGATGCACCCTGGGTTGAGCAGATGCACCTACACACACACACACACACATGCACACACACCACAGCAGGAAAGACCAGTGTTCTCTGTCAGCACAGGAAATTGCTTAATCAAATTGTATCTGCAGTAATAAATGGAAACCAATCACACTACAAAGTGCCTCGCTGACAAGAGTATATTTGTCAGTGGAAACCGCATTATTGTGAGATGCACACTGTGCTGATATGGGAAAATAAATCCTGGACAACAAAGCTGCCCATGGCTGTATCGTGTTGTATGAAATGCTGTCAATCTACAGTGTTGCCCACTTTCAAACATAAACAGACGGGTCTTAAATGCTCTTTAAAATACCTCATCAATGTCTTTAAGATGTAGCTATATTAAAATGAATCTCACCAAGTCTATCTATTATGATCTTTTCCTTCAGGATCTTGTCAGAAAAGGGATTCCTCACCACTTCCGGGCAATAGTGTGGCAGTTGTTGTGCACAGCCCAGAATATGCCCATCAAGGATCAATACTCGGAACTCCTGAAGATGACGTCGCCCTGCGAGAAGCTGATTCGCAGAGACATCGCACGCACTTACCCCGAACACGAATTCTTCAAAGAGAAAGACAGCTTGGGTCAGGAAGTGCTCTTCAACGTCATGAAGGTACAATTTTCAGTTTGAGGAACCTGGTTGTTAAATGATGTTCCCAAAAAGGTGTTTGGCTTTCACATCCATAATGAAGTGTGTGCAACAATGAGACTCACCCAAAGCTATCTGTCACCTCAGGCATATTCTCTGGTTGACCGTGAGGTTGGCTATTGTCAAGGGAGTGCATTCATTGTAGGACTGCTACTCATGCAGGTAACAATCCAATCTTCACCACACACACACACACACACACACACACACACACACACACACACACACACACACACACACACACATTGATTCACTAGCAAATACCTTGTTCATGTTTTTTGTGACAAATTCAGAGGTTTGATTTCATCCTGTTTCTTCCCCAGATGCCAGAAGAGGAGGCGTTCTGCGTGTTTGTGAAGTTGATGCAAGACTACAGATTACGAGAGCTCTTCAAGCCCAGCATGGCAGAGCTGGGTCTCTGCATGTACCAGTTTGAGTCCATGATCCAGGTAGACACCTCATGCTTGGTAGTAAAAGTTTTTTCTAGTTTTGAAGTAAACGGCGTGAATCCATATGATCTCTGCCTCTCAGGAACAACTCCCGGAGCTGCATATACATTTCCAGGCTCAGAGTTTCCACACCTCCATGTACGCCTCCTCCTGGTTCCTCACCATCTTCCTCACCTCCTTCCCTCTGCCCGTTGCCACCAGGATCTTTGACATCTTCATGTGTGAGGTCAGTTGA
This sequence comes from Eleginops maclovinus, assembly GCF_036324505.1. NCBI lineage: Eukaryota > Metazoa > Chordata > Actinopteri > Perciformes > Eleginopidae > Eleginops > Eleginops maclovinus. The sequence goes on along the minus strand of NC_086357.1, from coordinate 3,218,739 downwards.
CGGGAAGTTCAAACCTTCTATGAACGACATTATGAATCTACTTCAGACATCTATTTATTTATACTCTCTAGAACAGTGGTTCCCAACCTTTTTTTTACCAAGGCACCCCTGAAAATATTTCTCGACCCTAAGGCACACCAACTTTGCGTAGATTTAAAAACCACACCAGCACATTCTATAGAACAAATAATCAAATATAAGTCATCCTTAGTGTGATGATTGAAATATGAAAAACAGGTGTACAGTAGGCTCTTTAGTTTTGGCTGAAAATAGTAGGCCTTCCTGTGTAAAAACAAGGATTCCATGAGTCATTATTTTACATTTGGATTACAAAAGAGGTAGGCCTATGATAACTTCAAATAAATAATAATTATAACAGAATAATCCGTTCTAACAGCAAAACAAAATAAAGCTATGTTATGCACATGTTAGTGCCTACTTTTGGGAGCAGAGTCTCTCTATGCGCAGGGGGAGAGTGGACAGTGCAACGCGGAGGTCCTGTTCCCCTGACAGCCGGGCGGGTCTTGTTTTTGACATATGCGAGTGAGGAAAAACGCCAGCTCGCACAAGTAGGAGGTAGGAAACTGTAAAAGCACGTTAATGGCACTCTCTGAGAGGGATGGATATCGTGTCCCACAAGCAGCCAAAAGATATCCAGACGTAGTTCACCATGTTTCAGTGTCAGGGAACGGTCAATACATAGCTCTGCGAGTTCTTCCTGAGCTCTGCTGTTTAAAATGGTGGCTGATAATAATGAGAGAGGATTAAACGGATCCCGGAGCCAATCGAATATCAATCGATGGCGTTGGGCAGAAAGCATTCGCTGTGCTGTCTGCTTTTAGACTTCTTTTGCACTGCTGTTCCATCATGTTCTGCCCTCTCTGCCTGTGTTAGGGCTGGGGTGCTTCTTTATTTATTGTCACTACATAACGATCCATCTTGTAATGTTTTGGCGCGAGGATAAAAAGCTGCTCCTTGCACGCCGTAAACAATGACGGCAGACATAGGTCATGAGAATTTAAGCAGTCCGTATGAGGCTATATTCAATTTAATATTTCAAAATCTGAGCAATATATACATTTTATTAGCTTATCAACTCCATTGTACAACTAATAAGATAAAGTTATATGAAGTGAAGTTAATTAAGTGAGAAAAAAAATTGGGACATCAAAAAAAGATTCTACGGCAGACCTGGAGAGTGCTCGCTGCAGCACAGCGGTATGAACCACTGCTCTAGAAGAATGCGCTTTGTCTTTTACACCTAATGTACTTTTGCCTGTCTTTTTGAGTTTGTGGTCTATGATTGAATATTATCCTGCACATTTTAAAGGGACAGTGCACAAAAGAAAAGTGTTTTCACTTCAAAAGATGCAAGGTTGACATTTTTTCTTCTGCTTTGAGGGAGGCTTCATTGGTAGATTGCATTAAGTTAGCTGTCATGTAAAGGTAATCCATTAGCACCACCTGTTGGAGAAAAACAGCACCACATTCAGTAGTTACTCTTGAGTTGTTTCACCATTCCTATGTAACCTGATCGAACAGACCTTTAACTCTCAGTCCACTTTAGAAAACGTGTCTGAGTGTTTTACTTAAGATGGCTCCTCAGTGAGAACTGTTGCTCTCTTTTCAGGGTCTGGAGATAGTTTTCCGTGTGGGACTGGCCATCCTTCAGATGAACCAGACTGAACTCATCCAGCTGGACATGGAGGGAATGTTACAGGTACATCTCCATGAGTTCCACATCACATGTCATGCAAGCAGTTCTCATTTCTACTGTTAGCTCAAGGGACGAACCTCCGCCACACCCAGATATTGAAACAATTACTGTGCCGATTACATGCTCCAAGTAATGATTGGAGGTTTACGTGTGTGTGCCACTTACACTGTTTCTCTCTGTGCTGCAGCACTTTCAGAGGGTCATCCCACACCAGCTCGACAGCGGGCCAGATAAGGTCATCCTGGCTGCCTATCAGGTTAAATACAACGCCAAGAAGATGAAAAAGTAAGCCTCTCCTTTTGCCATTGCATTTAGTTATATATCATATCTACTGCATATGAAGGATAGTTATTGCTCCGGCTTCTTTCACTAAACAATTAAACTAACTTTTCCTTAACTATTTATATTTCAGCAAATGTGGAATGAATTGTATGTCAGCCGTTTAACATTTGAGATTCAGCCTGCATGGCTTTATTTTATTTTTCAGACACTGTTATTATAAATCTACGAAACACTTGAAACTCATATTTGTTAGAGAGTTTACTTGAAAATATCACAACCTTAAATATATATCCTTGGATACTTGTTTTTAAATTTGGCCCTGTTTTCTCGCTTTGATTTTTATTAGCACCCAAACCCACGATAGACTTACTTTCCCGAGCAACTCTAATATTCTTGTCCTCATTCTTCCAGGTTGGAGAAAGAATACACTACAATCAAAACTAAAGAGATGGAGGAGCAGGTGGAGATAAAGGTGTGTGCAGATTGTTGAGTGGTGAAATAAATGTTGGGCAGGATATGTGTATTTAGTTTTGTACTTGTTGTTTTGCAGAGGTTGCGCACAGAGAACCGGCTCCTGAAGCAGCGGATAGACACACTAGAGAAAGTGAGTGGAGCAGAACCTCCTCATCAGCATCACATTAACCCCACCCAGCTGTGTGTGCTCATACATCATGCTACTCTGCTTCATGGAGGAGTCTTTCACTAACTGGGCTTACGTTAGGCTTAAGTCCGTTTACATGATGAACCATCACTGGTGCAGTGTGGTACATGTTCTGATTGCAGATAATAGCGATCAGAAGGCAGAATGGGACTTGAATATGTGTTGTTGTCACGGTGACTGTCTGCTCAGACACTAACTATAAAGAGCCTGTTGGAATGTGAAAGTGTCTGCTTGGAGTCGATACAAAGCACTGCATGCCAAGCTGACCCGTTCGTATGGTCCTGCAACATTCCGTGTCTCTCTGAATGAGCGCTACTGCCGCTGCCAGGTTAAAGGCCCCTGCATGAGGGCCAAGGCGCGTTTGCCTGCAGGGAGGAACACTCGGGTCTAAATGAGTCCGTTACTCACCGTCCAGCTCGAGGCTGCTGCTCTCTGCCACCTAACTCCCAGGACCTTTTAACTCTTCACTAACTGTTCACAAACACTTTCAAAAAACATCAACCACATCAAAGCCCAGAGGCTCTGTTCAGGTAGAGACAGTTCACCCCAAAATCCACATTTTTCCTCTCAACTGTAGTGCTTTCAGTCCATACAGATAGTTTTAAGGGTTGGAGATAACAGCTGTAGAGATATCTGCCTTCTTCCCAATATAATAGAACTCAATGAACACTCACAGCGTCAACAAGATGTATTTGTAAAACTCAATAGGAATGTTTCGTTCCACAAATCATGACCGGGTTACTTGAGATAATCCACAGACCTTATTAAAAGTAGTTTCATCTTGGAGCTATTTCCTTTTTTACCAAACTACACTTTGACTTTCTCCTGCTGCTTGTGGGCTGCAGCTTGGTAGAAAGAACAGTTTCTACATAGAATGACTCTCAACAAATGTGTGGAGTAACCACGTCATGATTCCTGTGAAAAACGTTGCATCTTAACAGCTGATATCTCAACATTACATGGCTCAAAAACAATGCAGATTGAATAAATAGCACCAAAGCTAAAAGGAAAAACAAAATATTTATAATTTGGTGAACTGTCCCTTTAAACAAGGATTAGCTCTAAACTAACCTGTTGAGCATTTTCCCGCTCTCTTAACTCTGCGCACTATCACCAGAGCTGTCCTGTGCTCCTTCCTGTCTGAAACCTCTCACTGATGTCAGCACCATGTCATTTTCACTTTGTCACCAACTTTTGTGCACCCTATTTTCTTCACACCTGCATGCAATGTTCCTTTTCTACCCCTGAATGTAAACTCCATTCTACAGTCAAACAGATATTCCCGGTTGGGGAATGAACATTGCACTTCTTCTCTTAAACGATCAGTTGTTCTTTTTGTGTGCTCTAAAACTCTCCTCTGGATTGTCTCTCTCTCTCTGCTTTCTCTTGTTGATATTTCTGTTTTGTAGGAAAGTGCTTCCTTGGCAGATAGATTGATCCAGGTATACTCCTCAATTTCTCTTTACCGTGTTACTTAAGTTGCACCTTCCTCCTTTCTTCTCTCTCCGGAGCAATGCATGCTTTATGATTAGTAAGATGCAGGAACAGTAATAAAGCAGATTCAATTAACTCTAGTGATTCTCTGAATTAAGAACTAAACCAGATTACACTGTTGAATAAGTGCATGAAATAACACATTGTGGCATGTCAGAAATACAAATAATGCTAAAGAAAGGAAGCTAATACATTATCAATCACAGGTTGCTAAAGTTAAGCATGTCCTTAGAAAACAACCCGATCCCTCATCCTCTCCTCTGATTTGCCCATCCCATTCCGCCCTCTCGTTTCACCCCGTCGTGCTCACGCCCCCCCCCCCCCCCCCCTCCACCCTCGGTTGGTAACGTCCCAAGGGACAAGTGACCCGGGCTCAGGAGGCAGAGGAGAACTACCTGGTGAAGCGGGAGCTGGCCACGGTCAAACAGCAGAGCGAGGAGGCCTTAGCTCAGCTGGAGCAGGCCAAGGCGACCATCGCGCAGCAGCAGCAGCCACAAGCGGTAAGGAGGGCCCCCACCAAGTCCCCAGTGGGCCCCTGCACAGGCTCAGATCCCGCCCAGTGTGACACTGACACTGGGATGTTCCCACTCAGTGTGTATTTGCAGGATCCATATCAAGATGTTGCAATGTGCTAAAGCTGACACCTGGGTCAGCGTAAATATGTTTCAGAGCAGTTCATCTGTCACCGTTACATCCCTGTTGACACTCATCGCCTAGCAACACAACCCAGGCAGTGGCAGAGCTCTCTCTGTGCACATCAGCTTTGGATAATCATCTGATTTGGCATGCATGAATTCAGATTGGGACACGGAGTACTTCACAGTCCTGCCACCATTTAGAGTCCCCTGCAGTCCCATAAATGCCTTCATGAATTTGTTAGCAGTTGTCTCACAGGCTGGTACATTTCACATATGGCAGACTGTTGGCAGAATCCTCTCGCTGCAGATTGACCGGGCTGAATTATTGATGGTTGGATGATTCCACATGATAATGTGCAAGCATTACAATGTTTAACATAATTTATCGTGCTTCTCATGAATGATTTATGTGAAAGTGAAAAGGCAAATGGTTTTTGTCAGCTGAGCTTCGGATTCTTTGTAGGGGAGAGTGAAGAGGCATCGAGACGTGTTATTGGATCCTGGTTTATATTTCTGGATGTTATTATTTTGTACTCCTGTAATAACTGCTAATATTTAGGACACAGATATGGACATTTGTAGCTCACACACCTGTCCTGTTGTAGAAGCGAGCCCCGCGGTACTCTGAGGAGTCCGTCCTGCAGCTGGAGAGGGAGCTGGTGCAAGCCCGGCTGAAGGAGGCCGAGTCTCAGTGTGCCCTCAAAGAGATGCAGGACAAGATCCTGGATGTGGAGAAGGTGGGCCGTCTCAGATATCGTTGGACAGCCTCAATCGGAGCCATAGTACAGTATAGTTTTATGACTGGGCTAAATCACTATATTATGATGTCACATTAGGGCCATTGTAGGTTAAAACGATTTAAAACTACAGAGCCCGAGGACGGGAGTAATAATTAGAAGAAATCTGAGATTAAAGTCACACAATAAAAAACATAAAAATCAATCAGACAAAACGTTGAATGTATTCTGCAATTATACATTTGACAGAGAACAAAACTAGAGAGTTAGGTGGTGAATTTACGAGAAAAGCCTAACACGGTTATGTGAGAAGACGTGACTATTGTCTGCGCCTATAAAGTCATACATTTGACAGAATAAACTCAGAATATGCTCACACATTAAGAGAGTAAAACTGTCAAAGATCCTCAACATTTCAATTCACAAGGTCGGATAGCCCTCACCTCATTGGTCAGTCTGCCAATATTAAAATTGTATTGCGGCTAAACACTGACATTTTTGGGTAAATGCATTTAAAACTATTCACTCCTGCTTTTCAAAATAAGGTGTTCATATATTAGGGGATGAAATAGATCAATGGAAAAAGGATTGATTTGATGATACTGTATATCAGGGAAAAATCTGTGACTACATACAGACACAAAAGCAAACATTTACGCAGATATGCCTCAAGTTTTCAGTCTCTGAACATTTACCACCCCTTAATCTGCATTTTGTCTTTATAAATGTAAAATGTTAATCTGAGAGTTTAATTGCTAAATTTTAATTTGTTACCAACCTTCTGTAGAGGAACTCGTCGCTCCCAGATGACACCAACGTAGCGCGTCTCCAGGAGGAGCTGATCGGGGTGAAGCTGAGGGAGGCCGAGGCTCTGACCGGACTCAAACAGCTGAGGCAGCAAGTTCGAGACCTGGAGGAGCACTGGCAGGTGAGCAGCACGACCACTCCTGTTATATCTGGGAAACATAAAAGAGAAGTTTTGGAAGTGGTGGAAATGCGACGGGCTGCTCCTCCTGTTCTCAGCGCCACCTGGCCCGCACCACCGGCCGCTGGAAGGACACCCCGAAGAAGAACACGCTAAGCGAGCTGCAGGACGAGCTGATGAGTGTGAGGCTGCGAGAGGCCGAGGCTCAGGCCGAGATGAGGGAGACACGGCAGAGGATGCTGGAGCTGGAGACACAGGTCAGAATCACATTCATCTGAAGACGCTGGTTTTCTGTTTTGGTTATATTTTAGATTTTTGCTCTACTTATAATGCCATGAATCATAGGGTATAAAGCCATGCTGTAGTATAGAGACTTCAGTAGTGCGGATCTACAACAACAAGTGATTCCTCCATGTACTGTCACACAGTGTACTTCAGAGGGCAGCACTCATCTGTTCCAGACTCACACATATACAGTGGGGCAAAAGTATTTAGTCAGCCACCAATTGTGCAAGTTCTCCCATTTAAAAAGATGAGGGAGGCCTGTAATTTTTATCATAGGTATACCTCAACTATGAGAGACAGAATGAGAAAAAAAAATCCAGGAAATCACATTGTAGGATTTTTAATGAATTAATTGGTAAATTCCTCTGTAAAATAAGTATTTGGTCACCTACAAACAAGCAAGATTTCTGGCTCTCACAGACCTGTAACTTCTTCTTTAAGAGGCTCCTCTGTCCTCCACTTGTTACCTGTATTAATGGCACCTTTTTGAACTCGTTATCAGTATAAAAGACACCTGTCCACAACCTCAAACAGTCATACTCCAAACTCCACTATGGCCAAGACCAAAGAGCTGTCAAAGGAGACCAGAGACAAAATTGTAGACCTGCACCAGGCTGGGAAAACTGAATCTGCAATAGGTAAGCAGCTTGGTGTGAAGAAATCAACTGTGGGAGCAATTATTAGAAAATGGAAGACATACAAGACCACTGCTAATCTCCCTCCATCTGGGGCTCCACGCAAGATCTCACCCTGTGGGGTCAAAATGATCACAAGAACGGTGAGCAAAAATCCCAGAACCACACGGGGGGACCTAGTGAATGACCTGCAGAGAGCTGGGACCAAAGTAACAGAGGCTACCATCAGTAACACACTACGCCGCCAGGGACTTACATCCTGCAGTTCCAGACGTGTCCCCCTGCTTAAGCCAGTACATGTCCAGGCCCGTCTGAAGTTTGCTAGAGGGCATTTGGATGATCCAGAAGAGGATTGGGGAATGTCATATGGTCAGATGAAACCAAAATAGAACTTTTTGGTAAAAACTCAACTCGTCGTGTTTGGAGGAGAAAGAATGCAGAGTTGCATCCAAAGAACACCATACCTACTGTGAAGCATGGGGGTGGAAACATCATGCTTTGGGGCTGTTTTTCTGCAAAGGGACCAGGACGACTGATCCGTGTAAAGGAAAGAATGAATGGGGCCATGTATCGTGAGATTTTGAGTGAAAACCTCCTTCCATCAGCAAGGGCACTGAAGATGAAGCGTGGCTGGGTCTTTCAGCATGACAATGATCCCAAACACACCGCCAGGGCAACGAAGGAGTGGCTTCGTAAGAAGCATTTCAAGGTCCTGGAGTGGCCTAGCCAGTCTCCAGATCTCAACCCCATAGAAAATCTTAGGAGGGAGTTGAAAGTCCGTGTTGCCCAGCGACAGCCCCAAAACATCACTGCTTTAGAGGAGATCTGCATGGAGGAATGGGCCAAAATACCAGCAACAGTGTGTGGAAACCTTGTGAAGACTTACAGAAAACGTTTGACCTCTGTCATTGCCAACAAAGGGTATATAACAAAGTATTGAGATGAACTTTTGTTATTGACCAAATACTTATTTTCCACAATCATTTGAAAATTCATTCATTAAAAATCCTACAATGTGATTTCCTGGATTTATTTGTCTCTCATAGTTGAAGGTATACCTATGATGAAAATTACAGGCCTCTCTCATCTTTTTAAATGGGAGAACTTGCACAATTGGTGGCTGACTCAATACTTTTTTGCTCCACTGTAACTGTGCAGGCTCTGCTGATCCAGCGGTGTAACTCAAATTCTCTGTGGTTTGAAGTTTATGTTTATCAAGGCTAAACCTTTTTTCCTCACACAGAATCAGATCCACAGTAACCATCTGCGACGGGCGGAGCAGGAGAGCCGCTCGCTCCAGGAGTGTGTGCAAACACTGACGGGGCAAAACAAAGACCTGCAGGTGCAGCTGCAGGAGATCAAGAGGAGACAGGCGGAGACTGAATGCAAGGTACGACTCTGCTCCTCCACTCTCAGCTCTGTAACCACAAGTGGAAATAGAGAGAATTCTAGATTTATTTGATTGACCAGGGAAATAGTGGTTCTGTATTTAGCTTTAATGTTTATTTCAGTGCTTAGGTGTCTTGTTATGTATTCAGTTTTGCCTGGTCTGTGGCTTCCTGAAGTTGACTATTTCTTCTGCTGGGTCTGCAGATGCTGATAGATATGTTTAACAGCTGTAACACTCCCCATCTCTCAGAATTCCCCCCCTGCATGAGCATACACAATTAGAATAAAAACACTCAAAGGTTGTCCAGTGCATGTTTATATAGTAGCTGTTGGGCATCACACCTTCCGGGGGTTTTGGTAGCCCTGTTGTTGAGATACTGTTCTCTCTGCAGAGTAAGGAAGAGGTGATGGCAGTGAGGCTGCGGGAGGCTGACAACATCGCTGCCATGGCTGAGCTCCAGCAGCACATCTCAGAGCTGGAGATCCAGGTAGAGTCCCAACACACTTCCTCTGTGTCACACTTCCTTAAAGTCTGCAACAAACCACACTGAACACATTTGTTCCCTGTGGCTCACTGGGGACAATGGCTCTGAAGTCATAACACAAACATGTCTGTGACACAAACCTGTCACAAGTGAAATATTGATATTATTTCTCTCTCACATCCCACTCTTTCTGGAATAATTTGAGCTCCATCAAATGCCAGTTTGTTGACATAATGCCACTGTTTTATAGGAATAATAGTACAAAAAATAATACTTTTCTGTATACTAAATGAGTTGGGTTTTTAAAAAAATTAAGTAATATCAGACAAGATATGACAATTACTACAACAACATAGATTTTTCTGTGCAGTGTCAGATATATAAAACAACTCCCCCTTGTCACCCCAAATGTATGAGTATTAGCTGCTTCTTGTTAATTGAGTTAAAAGTTCGACCATAATACCACTGTTGATTGTTTATGGAAAAACAGCCCAGAAAAATAGAATTATTTTCTGTATACTGAACACTCAGGGGATTTTTGGCTGTCAATGAATAGCAGCAGCGTTGATTTCAAACACATTATACAGCAGCATGCCCGATTGGAAACGTGGAATTAAAGCAAACATGAGAAAATGCAATGGGGTGAATGAAAGTTTTAATGCGTTTCAATGGGTTCGTCAGGGCCCTAGTGTCTATATTTTGGATAAACTATGTTTCTAAATGTATATTAGGAGCTAAGATAGAAGTTCCTAAATCTAGAACATACAAAAAAATTAATTCACAACATTTATTTTATCTGCTTTTGCCAGAATGTCTAGTCAGGCTAAAGTGTGAACGCTCCACAGAGAGTGTGTGTCCTCCAGTGGAATAGCAGCATGAGCTACTGTCTGACTATAGGTGCTGCACCAGTCATTATCTGAGTTTGATCACTGGTTATTTCCAGAGACAGATTTCTGATTATGGTTTAGATCTTGCTCTTCTCACGGCTTTGAAACATACAGGAAGCCAGACATTTCTTTTTTCTTCTAAAAATGTCTATCTGCCAATCAGAATTTGACAAGATCTGAATCTGAGCAGTTAAGGTGTCATTTGCTAATGTTGCCAAGGAAACACCCATGTCAATAAAATCTGATGCAAGCACACCCACTCACCCGATGACGCAGAATAGCGTTAGTTATGTCATGTTTTTCTGACTTTGACTGATCTCGTTCTGGTGCTTGAAGCCACAGACTTTAGACATGCATGGTGAATATGAATCAGTAGAGCGTTCACTACACATTTGTATTCTTAAAAACCCTAAATCTGGATTACAAACACTGTAATGATGGTGTTATGAAGTCTGGAGCTGCTCTTCAAAACAGATATTATTTATTATCTCTGTGCATCTCCAGAGGTAACTGCAGCTGGTTTTAAAATGGCGGTTGAAGCACACTGCCATGTCCTTCTATGGAGTTTTCCAGACGACATAAAAAGACAAATCTGTCTCAACAAGCAAAAGTGAAGAAGTATTTATCCCTAAACAAATGTAAAGCTACACTCAACAAGGGTGACTAACACAAATACAGGTGCTGTGCCACTGCCAGCGCTTCTGATTGAAGGCAGATACCACCACCAACAATAGAGCGAGGCTTGTTTGTGGGATCAACAACACACTTTCCAAATCAGTAAAGAGGAGCAGCAGCAGGCAGATGATGTTAGTGTGTGTTTTGATTAGCCTAACTGCCCAATCGCTTTGTCCCTCTCTACTTTACAGCCCTGTGTTTTTTAAATGTGTGTCGCTGCTGGTTAGGGTAGTTTAAAATAAAAGATCCTAAAGCTACAAAAAGCAGATTTCCAGCTGGCTGTGCTATAGACAGCTTTCAGACTGATATAATGTTAATACCAAGTGTTTGAATGCCATAAATACACTGCAGATTAAGTTGCACTTTACTTAATGTCTACCTTTTTAGTAACTATAACTGTACTTTGGCACTTAACAATTTTAATGAGCCAAAGAAGATTATATATACAGTATATTTGAATAGTATTTCCATATACAGCTCCGAGAAAAATGAAGAGACCACTCCAACTGTTTCTTAAATCTTGATCTCTACATGTATGGCAGCCATTCCAGGGCCCGTTGAATTCCAACACAGAGACATCTCTTAATGTTCTCAGCTCTTTAGTGTCAGCAGACTTTGTAAAGTCCCGTTTAAGGTCTTTTAGAGAGGCTTACCTAAAAACGTTGACTATTTATAAGTATGATGCCTAAAAAAACCTCCTACTCCTCCTCCCCCACACACACACACACACACACACACACACACACACACACACACACACACACACACACACACACACACACACACACACACACACACACACACACACAATCACACAATCACACAGTGTGGTCTGAGGTTTGTTACTAAGTGATAGAGCAGCAGCATGCAACACCAACATTTACCACTGCCGCCCTCACACTTCTCAGAACCTGCATAATGCACTCTCAAGGCCCAGGCTATACACTGGATTTGCACCCAATATCTTTATCATTTTATATATGATCAGGATCTAATAAGGTTTGGCCTAGTGTGTACACCTCCCTTTAGGTACAGCGGTCTGTCAGGAGCCGGGTGTTGACTTGCACCTACCCAGAAATCACTGTACCACTGTTGGCTTCTTGGTCTGTGGTTTGGTTACTTGCCCCATAAATTGTGGGTGAAAAATCTAAAAAAGAAAGAAAGGGAAATCAGTTTCTTGCCTTCCTCGTCAGAACTGCTGTGACACTTGTTGGTGGTGACAGCTCGCTTCATGATTATAGAGGTTAGCGTATGATCAGATACGCTCTGTCGGAGTCTGAATACTCAGAACACAAGAGGTTAGGATCCACTCTTTTGAACATTTACAGTTTCTGTTTTTCAGTTAGAAGACAGATTATCCTGCAGAGATTTTTTGAACAGATGCAAATGAATGATAACGACCTCTGAGTAATGATAGGAAACATTTTGGGTGAAACTAAGATGTCTAGAAAGGTTTATGTTTGAGCCTCTTTCACTATCTTAGTCACTCTGCTCTTATAGGAAGTGGTTTCTCATGTTGAAGCAGAGACTACTAAAGGTGACATGCATGGTTTATTCTGAGGTTTCCATCTGTACATGCACAGAGATTTATCTTTTTGGTTTTATTAAAGTATACCTATATCCTGTGAATATGCCATTATCTCACACAAATATGCTACAAAATACAATGAAGTACATTTATTTAAGTAGTGATTGTTACAACTTTAAGGTACTTGTATTTGAATTTTAGGGTTTCTTGCATATTTATACTTTTAATCCTCTACATTTTGGAAGACAATATTGTACTTTTTAATCAACGATTACAGACTCATAATATTAGCGAATAAAAAATACAAATTGAGTAAATATTGAACGTTAACATAAAATGATAGGTTAAAATATACGGCTGCAGCATATAAAGTAAATAAAATTAGCTTCACATAAATGCTAAAAGCATTAATTAGCTAATAATTATAATCTGGTCATTTTAACATTAGCCCTTTTCCTCAAAGACGACTTTAACTTTTTTCACATTAGGTATATTTGGATGACAAATCTTTTGTCCCTTTACTAAAGTAGGTTTTTTCCAATTTAGTATCGCTACTTTTAATAGTAAGTAAAAGTTCTGAGTCCTTCTTCCACCACTGCAAACCCTAACGACACACAGCTGCACTACAACTTGCACTGTGTCCCTGAAGAGTAATTTCCTCTTGCCTGGTAGTACTGCTGGTTGATAAATTAAACGTTTTATCAGAAAAAGTGTCACTTTAGTCAAATGTTTTCACACGTCCTTCACAGATGTTTTTGCACATTCAAAATAACTCGTTGCTAAAAGAACGAAGAGGCACAGAAAGTGTGAAAGCACCGTGATGACTGATAACAGGATTCTGCTCTCTGGAATAGCTCCCCACTGCTGATACAGAAAATGTCATTCATCCATGTACAGTGATGCGGTAGTTGGGTTTTTCACAGAGAAAGTCTATTTCTTCTTCTGTTAGATCTGGAGTTGAGGGTGCAGGAGTGCGAGGGAGACATTTTTAGCGAGACGTTTGACATCCCCGGCCACAGCCTGACACCTGTTGATTCACACAGCTGAACACCAGGAAGTGTCATTAACTGCCTGCCCCTCATGCTGCTGGAGCGGCTCAACCTCAAAAACAAAATATTCTTGGAATAATGTCACTTGTTTAGACTTGTTGTCAGAGAAAAAAAGCCTACTGGGACCTGCCGTATTCGACCCCACCATACCACAGGAGTCAGAAAGCCCATGTGTATTTTGGGGTGCGCTCGGCCTCACCTCTCTACCTCGACACCCCACCCCTGCTGTGTGCTCTCTACACACATCTTCCCTTTTATTTCGGTGTTCCCACACTGCAGCCTGTGGTTTGCACGGCACTTGTCTCTCTGTCAAACTTGCAGCTCTCAGGGTGTGATTGAGGTTTGAAATATGTTTGTCTCCAGCGCCTGCAGATGGCTTCACTGAGGGAGGTAAACATCACATGGGCTGTTTAACTGTTAGAGCCAACATGCAGCTCATCCCCAGGGCCTGGGGAGGAAATCAAACACAAATGACACTGTGTTGTTTTCCCCACATCTGTCACTTTCAAACGGGTTGCCAGAAAAAGAGTTAGTAATGTAAAGATTTGATCAAAAAGTAAGTTATGTTTTGTGTCAAGTGTGGCCAATTAGTTTAAGGAATAATTGACTTGCTACGTTTAAGTGAAACATAATGGTTACTTTTGGTTTCACACGGGACACTAACTGTGGTCTGAGTGAAAGTCCTTTGATTTTTGACCATGCGATCTACCCTACCCCTCTGTCTTACTGTCCACACCGACTTTTAAAATGTAAATGTATTTGGGATAAATATGATGTAATCTGATAGAGGATAGGCTCCTTTAAAACCCATATAGTAGCAGGTGCTTTGTACACTCTGTGCACCATTATTAGGCAAGTGAGTATTTTGACCATACCATTTATGCATATTCTCCAACTCCAAGCTGTATAAACTTGACTGCATATTGGATTTAAGCATGGAAGGTGTTGCCCAAGGAGATCAATACCCTATATCAAGGTGTGCATAATTATTAGGCAGCTCTTTTGTCTCATGCAAGAGGCTGTGGTTGCTGGTCAACAGATCAGGAAACTGACAGGCTTGTGACTGTTATTGAAAAGAACGGTGGCTATATTGGTTGTTTGTTTATTATTCTCACTTTAACAGATGAAAATAAACAAGTGAGGTGGGAAAAAATCCGTTTTCATTTAGTCGCTTAACAAACGTGCTCACAGATATTCTCCTAAGAAAGCCAAACAATCCCTTTTATTTTCTTAAACATTCAGGTTTGAGGGGTATTAAGATTTTGGATTGACCTGAAGCCCTGTAGTTGTTCAATAATTAAAATAATCCTCAAAAATACAACTCGCCTGATAATTGTCACACACTGTATAGAAACACAGGTTTGAGGAGACCAGGCTGCAAAACTGAAACCTTTCTTTACCTTCCTCAGTATAAAACCGAGTCTTATATAGAAAACCAATGTCTCCTCTGCTCACAGAAAGAAGAAGGAAAGGTCCAGGGCCAGCTGAACCACACGGACTCCAGCCAGTACATCCACGACCTCAAAGACCAGATCGCAGAGCTCAAAGACGAGGTGAGAGCCCTGAACCAGCACCAGCTCCATCACTAATAACATGACCTTCTGCTTCCTGGTAGAGATTCTGATTTTGTTGTTGCCATTTCTTTGATGCAGCGATTGAGCAGGTTTCACAACATTCCCTCTGATATATTTTCTGTGAGGCTAACAGATTAGTCGAAGTGTTAACTACACCCAGAGACTTCCTGTGCTGAGGTGACATCTCGCTCCTCCTGCAGATACAGTTGCACAAGTAACCTACAGATGTTTGTACAGATGCTGATCAGACCACAGCCCAGATACAAAATGCACTTTTAGAATTTAGAAGATTTGATAATGAATAGCAAGAAAAAAAGAGATAAGTGGTGAATTTAACATCAGAGCAGTGGAAGCATCTCCCCTTCTATCTTTACTCTTCTTTTAGTCCTTATTGTTCGTAATGCATGTACTAAGTCCAATTTCATCAGTTCCAGAGCTGCACCAGATGTGTTTCATCTCTACATTGAAGGCTTCTACTGAGGTTTTCAAGATAAAGCGTCAAATATTTTATTTTTTCTGACCACACTGAGATTGTTTTTGATAGAATGTTTGTCTTCAGATTTGGGTCGAAGCGGAATATTGGCTATTAAAGAAAATTGACTTTTTGACTTAAAGCTCTTGAAATGTTTCGATCAGATCAGGATGAGGAAATGCTCCCCAACCCCCACTGGAATCTAACTCTACAAAGACTATGATAGTTATAATATTATCCTAATCTTTATCTGCAGCTGTGCAGAAATACATAATTTAAACACAATGAAGGACATGCTGCTTTGATGGTCAATGTTCTGTATAGCTTCTGTACAGCCCTATTCATATTTGGGAAACGTATCGTCACTGAGATGTCTTTAACCTGCAGATAAAGGTCCTTGTTGTCTTCGAGCAGATCAGCTATTGACAGGAAGGGTATTTATCTTGCAGCGGTACGGCATTGGTCAAATATAGCTCTTCCTCCTGACTGCGCTGCAGTCACAGTCATTACCCCTCTCACCTGGTTTGCCTTGTGGTCAACCAGAGTGATGATGGCTTGCTTTGAATCATGCAATGAGCAAACCTGAAAGCCCACACCCTCCCTCCCTCACTGTCAGAACCTGCATCATATGGCTGGAAATGTTGATCACATCACAATTTCCTGTTCGCATGGCAACAACAGGAAGGCGTATGCAAAATTTAGAAAGGTGCAGGTAAACGTAGGCTGGCTTTACTGACTGATCTGCGTCTCCTCCTACATGTCTGGCTGCTGTGTGGCAGGCCCACTCAGGTGAGTTAGTACAGATGTTCGTGTTACCTCCAGTTGTTTACACCTGACCATCGTGTACCCTCCTTCCACCCTAGCCCCATTTGGGTCTGCTTATTTCATGAAGCGTTTCTGGATGCTTTCAATCAAAGGTTCAGAGCAGTGACTACATTGGAACTGGGGTAGACAATCTGATCAGTCAAACCAGCCTCATAATATTTATACTTACTTTTGATAGCTAAACACACTTAGAAAACACTAACAGCAAAACAGCTTTTTATGGTTTGTGGCAGTTTATTTTTTCTAATATTTCCCCCCATGTATCTAATGGAGTTCATCAGCATTGTATGTTTTTCCCCCATTAAATTACATGGTGCACTGAAAAAAGGCAACGTAGATGATGTATTTTTAAAGAAATGCTGTAGAGAAACCACTTAAATCTGAGATGTCTGCCTCATCAAAGCGAGGACTTGCAGGATTAGGACTGTTTGGCTAATACATGTTGCTTTAATTTCCACCTGAGATAAAAAATGAACTTCTCTGAAGAAGAAACAATCGGCAGTCCCAAATAGAGCTGACCCCCCGCCTTAGAAGCACCCTACACGAGCTGTATCCCCAACTCCTCACTACATGCTGATCCTAATG
The DNA here is from genome assembly GCF_036324505.1 of Eleginops maclovinus. Lineage (NCBI taxonomy): Eukaryota > Metazoa > Chordata > Actinopteri > Perciformes > Eleginopidae > Eleginops > Eleginops maclovinus. The sequence continues at coordinate 3,201,896 of NC_086357.1, read as the reverse complement.
ATCCTGTGGAACTTAGAAGATGTCTCTATGCAGTCAGTATGCAGTGAATACAGAAAAACCCAAAGCTTCTCATACGTGCATGGAAACAAAGAAACGTGATTTATAAAGTTTCCATTTCTTCTGGTTTATTTTCGGTGAATTATTTTTGAGCTATCGTGTTCTCTCTGTAAACGGTATTCTATGTAAATGAGTATGCAGTGCTTAGTGGTATTTAGTATTAGGACAGAACTCATACCTCATCACATTGTTTTTGGTATTGCTCCCTGCATGTTGGATTTCTAAACGCATCTTGTCCTGTCTCCTCTGAAGGTTTGCCTGTATTTTGTATTAGTTTGAACATCTCTCAGTCTTCAGTCTCCCCCCTCAGATGGTTGTCTTACTTGTGCATGCAGCGTTTGACCCTCTCTGTATGGCTCCTAATCCTCTCACTCCCTCTTACAGATCCGCTGCCTAAAAGGACAGAGGGGTTTGGCCAGTCAGCCAAATTTTGACGGGATCCACATCGTCAATCACTACGTGGGGGGCAACGGGTCTTACCAGTCTTCAGATGAAGATGCAGGCAAGGGCCCCGGCCTCCAGGGGGCCCAGCAGAGGAGCCGTATCCGACTGCGGCCCAACATCCCTGACACCGACAGTGAGGATGAGGAAGACGAGGAGGACGAGGATTCCCTGCGGCTCTCCGTACCTCAGAGCAGCAGCCACAAGTCCACCACCGTGTGACCTCCGGAGGGCGTTCCCAGCAGCCACTGCAGTCCTGCTCTGGAGATCAGAAAGGAAATGCAGCATCATTTCATATCTTATGGATTTACTAATTTACTATACCTTTTTGTAGTTTTGTCAGTCTGGCGGACCATCAGAGAATGAGTCCCTGTGGAGATATCAAACTACCGGGACACAGCGAAGGTACAACACAGAGAGACACTGTGCAATAAACCCTTTTATGCTCTATCGTACACTTCATCCAGTGGTTTTATACTTTTAAAGCGTTTTATAATTGAACATCAGAGAGCGTATTGATGCCGTTACTACTAAGTGTCCATCATGCAGAGGCGGAGTGTATTCAGTGCTGTGTGTGTATATATGTGGAGTCTGGACGAGCTGGCTCAGTGGCCGGTATCAAAGCCGCTCCTGTCAGCCGGCTCTGGCTTCAGGATACGTTGACTTTTTTTGGGCCTTAGCACATGTCGCGTGCCTTCCACCGGGGCTGGAGTACCACAAGGTCAATGTAACTGCATACTTGTAAAATATGTAAATGTGTATTATGTTTTTTTGTTTTTCAATTCCTTTTGAACTTGAAAAAATGTATCTATTGCATATCTGATGTTTAGAATATATTGTAAAAAAAGGGACATGAGTTAGTTTAATATGGTAACACACATCCTGTTGAGTGAGCTCCTGTGAAGAGAAAAGCTGAGGTTTCATCATTAGAAGAATCAGCAGCTGTTCTCAGAGCAGAGAAGAGCACAGGTTTAGTTTTTAACTTGTACTGACTTTACCTTCTGAGTAAGTCCCGCAATGAGTGTACTCGGCACAGATCAAATATTTTCTGATAATGAGTCAAACATGAGTAATGTCCTCAAGTTTTGTGTATCACAAATTTTGCACGGAAATGGATAACGGTCTTCGGGAACTTTATACTGGGAGATGACACAACATCGTACACTTTTTTTAAAAACACAATGTGGGGAGGAATCGGGAGTCTTCAAGTGTTACCAAAGTAAGCACTATATTCTGTATGGTGCTCGTCCACGGGCCAGTTCCACTCCATTTCATGTGCAAGGACCTGCAGCTGTAACACTTCTCTGAATGTCTGTATTCAACACTAACTCTATGAAAGACAAGGGGCAAGTGAATGCAGGTCCTGGAAATGCAAAAGACTCTGATGATGATGTCGTCCCGATGATGAACAGGACCCCCGGTGTTGTTTGATGGGAGAGGAACATGTTTTGGCACTTTTTGAGTCTGCAGTGCAGTAAGGACACAGCAACACTATGGAGCAGTCAGCACACTCTGGAGACTACATGAGATTGTTGTGTGTGTGATGAGTTCACAATAAAACGTTTGATAAACTCTCAGGCTGATGTGTCTCATTACTGTGGGCAGCAGACCCCAATGTGTGATGAGATGACTGCGAGCACATTTAGTTCCTCTGAAGTTTCTCGCTAAGATTGACTGCTTTCAGGAAGTGATTTCTCGCGGTTTTCAGAGCCGAGCCTTAACTACTAATCATTTCATGCAGAAAACCACATTTTAAAGGAGTCTCTCTTCGAGCATTCTCAACATTAACCAGGTTGGTTGACTTTTTCTGCCAAAAATCTGATTTTTATTACACAGTCTGTTTGTCACGGCCAAAGAACTGTGTGCTAAGTCTATGAACTTATACTGCAGTGATTGATGATGCTTGATATTTTGAACCTGCATTTAATGGCACAGTTACAGTTAATGACATTTCTATCAGACTGGTTTTTAAAAAAAACTTTACTTGTTTATCTACCTGCTAAGGAGACCTGCGTCCGGTTGTGTTGCCAGATAAACTTGTTTGAAATTAAAAAAGGGTTTTTAAATAGGAATTTAAGATCAAATCCCTTTTGACGTTCATACGTTTTAAAAAAAAATATATATGTCTATCCTGAAACATTGAAAAAGAGCACATTAAAATGTGACCTGTTTTCACAGAAGAATTTCAATAGAAATTATGAAATATTGGAACAAATTATGCAGTAACATAATATAATTAAGGAAATGAATTGAATCTATAATATAAGAACCACAAATGTTGCTTTCAGACAAACGACGGGTAAATCAGAACATTGTTATTATTGTAAGTATTATTACTTTATGTATTGTTATTCTTTTTACGATTGATCTTTTCATTATTATTGGTTCTTTATTTAAACTATATAATTACTTTACATTATAGTTCCATTCCCCCAAATTAATGATAAATAATAACTGTTGTAACCTTGTTAGTTTTGGTTATTATTATTGCCATAGTTTATGTTGCTATAGTTGTATTTCTGTGTATGGTCCTGCAGGACGCCTCGGGTACGCAGCGTTGTGAAAGTCCTCTCGGGGAGCGGCTGCTTCTTTATCGCACCGGGCTCCATATCTTTACCTTTACTGAGTCCGGATGCCGCGGCCTCTCGCTGTCTAATCGAGCAGGGCACGCAGCGCTTTGATTTCCTGCTCTCCATTTACTGATAGGCTGCTCTGCCTGTAGCAGAAAGCTACTGTTCATCTTTTCGGGTTGAAAAAACTCTGGGGCAAAACAATGGTGAAGAAAACCTTTATGGAAGATAAGACTTTAGCTGATAAATGATTCATATTTCACCGGCATGTATCGGATGTATTCATTTTGCGTAAAATTCGTCTAAAACAGATCCATATAATATCCATCGGTGAGAGAGTCAAATATCCAAATAAAATGAAGCACGGAAAAGGAAAATGCTCATCAGTCGTAAACAGTTCCAAGAAATATTGCAGTGTTCCTTCATATTCACGGTTCTTTGCCTTACGGTAATCAAAGTTCCCGTCACTGCCTCACTGATTCACTCATTGCAACTGCAGTGGATAAAAGCACGCGGACGCAGCGCTCATTATGATGCGTAATGACGCTTAAAATGCGGCCAAACAGAAAACAAATAGTCTGTTTTGAATCTTCTTCCTCTTGAGCTTAGAGCCCCGGGTAATGTGAACCTGCCACCGCATAGTGTCTGTCACATAATGACAGCCCGCGGCCCAACTGACCACCAGACCGGGACTAAGCTCCGCCAAACCCTGCCATGTGTGGCCCACTGGAGCCCGGGGTCTGAAATGCATTTAATGCCAAGACAATGTGAATTATTGCCATTTATTTCGTAGGTTATCATACTGTTATTAAGGGGAAATCCCTGCCAAACTCCTGATCTACAGGCTGTATTTCTATACTGCTTATATGATCTATATTAAGCATAACAGGACCCTGTCTGTACAGAGTCCCCACATACACCCCTTTATATTATCACTATACGTGCTACATGCAGGCTCTCAGACACCCTGGGGTGCGCCTCCGTATTTCCTTTTCCCCTGTCAGACTGGGTAAGGCGCTGATAAGGCCCGCTGTATCAGTCCTCTGGAGACACGAGCCGCAGTCTGATGCGAGGTGGGGGTTGGAATATCCCCTATTGCCTAATAAAATAAGCTGATCATTGGAGCAGAAGCAAATCTCTCCGTTATTATCAATTATTATTAACTTACTTCTGCATTTTCCATTGTGTCCCTTGTTCTATTTTATTGCACTGTTTCTCTTTACCTTTCTATCTTTTAAATATATTGTATGTTACACTGTTGGGGGAGCCTGGGACTTAACTACAATCTAACTATTGGCAGTGTTATATAAAGTAACTAAGTGCATTTAGTCAATCACTGTACTTTAGATTTTACTTTACTTGAGTATTTTAATGTTTTGCTACTTTGTATTTCTACCCAACTACACCTCAGAGGTAAAACGTGTACTTTTACTCCACTGTATTTATTTATTTATTAAGTTACTTTACAGATGTGCATTAATGATGGTAAATATAATCAGCCCTTAAATCAGACTTTAGTTCACCTGCAGTAAATTCAGCAGCTACCCTGCAGTATACAAAGCCATTCAAACTAGCTGCACCTTTACCAGCTCTGAGAACACTTTAATGATCAATAATTATAAAACATATCAGAGATATTATTCTGAAATGGACCAATCAAACAATTTGTCTCCTAATGCTTTTGTACTTTTATTTGAGTAACATTTTTGCATTACTGGTAACAGAGTAGCCTATTACTCTTCTACTTTTACTCAAGTAAACGATCTGAGTACTTCTTACACCTATTACCAAGTACTGCATTTGCGTTGATGTAAATCTAACACAGTCTTCCCCGCGGCAGACCTGTAACCGCACTCCGCGCGCACTGAAACGCCGCGGGCGGATATTCTTTTGCAGACAAGAGAGCGGAGGAGTCCACGCAGTGACACCTGTCCGTGCAACACCTGGTAGACGGGGCGGCTGCAGTGCGCATGCTCTGTCGTCAGGTTGGAAGCTCTATTAAAGCTCCTGACCTCACGCCTCCCCACCAGTGTGCGTATCAGCGCGGGCAGCAGCGGTCCCCCTCCCCACAGCTGGATTACTCTCACTGCAGACCAGAGATGCCTCGCTCCTTCATGGTGAAGAGTAAGAAGGCGCACAGCTACCACCAGCCGCGCAGCCTGGAGGAGGACTACAGCAGGCTGGACACTATACTCGCGCACATATGCTCAGGTGTGTGAAAATGAATTCACTTAAACATTTGACTGCATAAAATGTGTCTTTCAAAAATGCATCTTTTAATCTTAGTACATTTTCCATGGCAGTATGTGACAGTAGAACTATTATGGTAAATGCATATTAATTTATCACCCACAATAGGAAAGTGAATGCATTGAAGTATCACTTATTTAAGTTTATATCTATATTTTTTTAATGCTGTTATATTAAAATGGAAATGTCGGATATTCATTAATAGTTGCCAGATCCTTATTGATATTTCACGCTAGACAAAAATCACTTAAATTAATGGAATTATGATATTTAAATGACTAATTTCTATTATTTTTTGGGCCTGCTGTTTTTTAATCCTATAACATTATAGGTTGATGCTAGAAATAAGATAATATTGGCCTTCACATTTTGTGATTGTGAAACCCTAAGACATATTTTAATGATTTTATTTCATGAGAGATGACATAGTTTTCAGTTAATTTAAATGTTTCTTACCTCCTCTCCGTGCAGATGCTGACAGTCCACCGTGTGTGCTGTCAGAAGCGGATCAGCTGCAGGATGAGGCCGACATTTCTTCGGACATGTACGGCCTCTCCCCGGACTCACCCCTGGCGGACGCCGCAGATTTCTCCCCTAAGTCCCCGCTGAGCTGCGCCGACAGTCTGTGCGGCTCCCCGCAATATGAGGACTACTGGAGGCCTCCGTCCCCCTCTGCATCCCCGGGTACACACACACACACACACACACACACACACACACACACACACACACACACACACACACACACACACACACACACACACACACACACACACACACGAAACACAACGAAAACATTGTTTAACCTTTGACTTCATGTTCTTTTTTTATGATCCCACGATAAAAGTCACATTATATAATATAGAAAAATAAAATGACGATTACTTCATTCATTTGGCTAGTTTAAAGATGCTTTTATCATGTGAGTCAATGTATTTATGAATATAGAAAAGAGTATTTTGGCCTTGAAATAACTTTGGAAATCCTCCATTGATTTATTACAGAGCACACTCCCCAGTATGCATCATATATTCGGGTATCATCATCAGGGAATTCTCTTCCATTGCATGACTTCTGATGTCCCTTCGGGCCCTGCGGGCTCCTGGAGAGCCCCCATCGACCTGCTGTCATTAAACTTTCATCCCCTCCCTCTCTAGCAGACTCAGAGAAGTCCCTGTCTCCGCTGGTGGATGAGACGCAGTCCTTCTCCGTTCCTTTCCGGCCGTACGCCTGGAGCAGTTACCCGGGGCCCGGGCTGAGGCCGCTGCTGCAGCAGAGCCTCCACCCCGGGATGGACGTAGACAGGGGGCCGGTAGCAGTGGGCTTCTACGGGGACCCGAGCAGCCACCCGGCGCTTTACACCGAGAGGAGTCTCGGAGATGAGACTTACAGGGACTACAGGAGGCACGCGTCGGCACTGCTGTTTCCGGAGGGCGGCCTGCACGGGAAGAGCCACAGCGGGAAGGCCCCGGCTGACCTGCTGTGCTCCAGCCTCATCCTCAATGGGGCTTACAAGTGCATCAAGTGCAGTAAGGTGAGGATGCAGATGCGCTGCTTTGTTGAGAGGAAGAAAGGGTTACACAGCATGTAGAAATCAGCTGATCAACTTCACTGTGTTGTTATTTCCAAAACATCCATGCCTTATTTCTTTCTTTCCACCACCAGGTGTTTTCTACTCCGCACGGTCTGGAGGTCCATGTCCGCAGATCGCACAGCGGCACTCGGCCGTATGCGTGCGAAATCTGCGGTAAAACCTTCGGACACGCAGTTAGCCTGGAGCAACACAAAGCTGTGCACTCTCAGGTAACTGTAATCTTAAAAACTGCGTTTCGCACCTCTCTCGTGCAGTTTCGATGGTGGGGGTGTTGACTTCCGGAAATCATGACTCTTCTGCTCCATTTCAGGAAAGAAGCTTCGACTGCAAAATATGCGATAAAAGTTTTAAGAGGTCGTCGACTCTGTCCACGCACCTACTCATCCATTCCGACACCCGGCCGTACCCCTGCCAGTACTGCGGGAAGAGGTTCCACCAGAAGTCAGACATGAAGAAACACACGTTCATCCATACAGGCAAGTGCAGAAAGGCGAGTTTGTTGGGACGTCCAGTAGTTCTTAAAGAAACCTTTGCGTAATGTGTGCGTAAAAGTCCAGAAACTGCCTGATATGATTTAGCTGTGTTCAATAAAAATAATAATAATTATTATTTTATGTGATTTTAGGTGAGAAACCACACAAATGCCAGGTTTGTGGGAAAGCGTTCAGTCAGAGCTCCAACCTCATCACGCACAGCAGGAAACACACCGGCTATAAACCCTTCTCCTGCGACCTGTGCGGGAAAGGTTTCCAGAGGAAGGTGGATCTGAGGAGGCACAAAGAGACGCAGCACGGACTGAAGTGAAGAACCTCTGCACACACCATGTCTTTAAACAATACTCTTCAAACGAGGGAGGACGTCTGATATGCACTGAAATTCAGCGTTTTTTCCAAATGGCTGCAGTTTGAGGACATTGCTTGGATCAATTTGATATTTTTTGTAAATGTGAAAGTGCATTGGAAATATGTATAGTATTTATTTATTTTATTAAAGAAAAAAGCTATATGTCTCACTGAATAAGACTTTTTCTGACGGATTTTAAACGAGCGGATTCCAACACTAACTAGCAGGTTGTTCTAAAGAACCGGAAACTAGAGATAAGCATGCGAACTGTGAGCAATGCTGATATGATTAAATAAATGTATCATGTTTGTTATGTCGACTTACGTAAATCAGCTTATTTAACCCAAAATATTAGTGCCCACACGAACCGGATTTACGATAAAGGCCGCACAGATGAAAAGCTGCGCCTCTCCAAAGAGCCGAGGCACTTTGTTGTGTTGGATTTAATTAACAGGAGGGTTATACTGCCTAACTCACGAAGCTTCTCATTTTTTTCATTTTGCACTATTTGTTGTCAGAATGAACGTTTTTGTCATTAACGAATAAACAGATTTTCCCCCTATAATTATTCTCTTGCCGTTGATGACTAAATTCTAAATATATTACAAACTACAAGTTGGCTTCTTCTTTATATGTCCAGGAACTATTGTTATTATTTGCTTTATTCTGATTAGAAGTAAAGCTATAATAAAAGGCCCTCCTCAGCACATTAACCTGCCGTGATTGTGACTGCCCGGAGGCCCCGCAGCTCCTGTTTGTTTTGACCACTGCAGCCCTGTGTTTGAACCCCAAACAGTGAGCAGATTTAACCGTTAACCAGATGCTTTTTACCCTCATGACTGTTGTTTAAAAATAAAAGGGAGAACAAAGAAAACAACAGTTTTGTCAGGAAGCTGGCAGCAGCTGTGATCCACAGAGGGAGATCTGCTGGGATGGATTTAGAAACAGTTTGTAAGAGTGTTGTGATAAGTGGGGATAAGAAATGGATTTAATCTGAGGCCTCTCAGTGGATTCTATGAGTATTTACAGGCACAAATAAATCATGTTCAGACACTGACATCAAGGTGATAAATGAAAGAAAGTGATTTAGGCAATGACCTAAATAAAACAGGTGGGATGATAATGACCTCATCAGAAGACATATAATCAGATAAGCATTTTCATTATCATTATATATAAATAGTATATATTTTATTCTCTTTTTATTGAAACATAAAGGCACATATTGATCTGAAAAATTCTAATTTCTTACAGATGTTTCATTGTTTAAACAGTGAAAATGATAGTCTTCATGCAGCAATAAAATATAAATTCAAATAACTGATTTCAGGACACATCGCCCACATATACAAATCTATCTGTTCGTCAATACTTCTCTTCATATTTACCTTCTGACATACAGATATGCCATGGTGCATCCACATTCTCCATATGCCTAAACATATACACATCTGCTTATATTGTCTCTTCTCCCTATATATCTGTACCCTCTCCTCCCTTTTCCAATTGTCTTATAAATAAGATTGACAATAATAAAATGAACAAGAGGGGGATATACCATTATTTTTATGTAACCTCCATCATGTTTGGCTTTATACTCAAGTCATAAAAATGCAACTTAGGTGTTGTAATAATTACTGTAATCATTTGGTGCTTTCCCCGTTTAATCTCTACTCCATCAAAGTAGAAGACAGAAAAACGAGGAACAATCAGATAGGCGCCTTCCTTCAACATTGATTGAAATCACTGACTCACAAGGATTTTCTATGCCTCACTTCCCTCAAAATCGTACAACATCCAGGCCTGCGAAAATACTGAATATTTTAAACCCCCAGATGAGCAGACTGAAGGAGAACAGGAAAAGGCGAGCTCATTTAAAGCACAACTTAATGGAGCTGTGCACCTCGGAGCTGCAGCATGCTGCACGGTGGGGGAGTCACGGCATTTATTCTCTTTGAATAAAAATAAACGCAATCTGCAACAACCTCGCAGCCCTCATTAACATCACATGTCCAGAGAGGGGCTGATCATAGATGTGCAGTCTTTAAAACTGTCACAGACACACTCAGCCATGTGACAGTGAAGGTCTCAGGACAGGGTTATAGTGGCTAAATTGAAAAGTGATTCACCATATTATCTCAATATTCATCAAAATATCGCTAAAACTTATATGGGATCAAATGTGTTCAGATATATTTACCTTACATGTTCTTAAAAAAATAATAGTTTTACAGATCACAGATAGGACACGTCTTTATTTCTTCTAAAAAAATGTAAATAACATAAGGCTCCCTGCATTAATAAAAGATACAATATTGAAAAAGTGTATTTATTCTGTGTGTTTGTTCTGTCTATTATTTTAGGGATGCACAATGATATTGGCACTCCTGGTAATAGAAGGGGCTAAAATAAAATATTAGCATCAGCTAGAAATCAATATTTCCTCTGAAATGTTACCCGAAACCAAATAGGTCATATTCAACCTTTAACATAGGTTGAAAAAACTTCCTTATTCTGAAAAGCATAATATGTTATTTTCCACTACAGGAGAAACTCATTTCTGTCCAATAAGGTGAGTATAAATATTATGGCTAAAATGAGTTGAAAATGACGGCAATAATCCAATACTGTGCATATAGATTATTCCTGTGTTTTGATAATCAGGCTCTACAGTGTATCTTACTTCTGTAATATTACTAACTAAGGTTCCTTTTCAAGTATTAGGATATTCACAACTATCCCAGTAATTGAAATTCACTTATAAGTTTGCCATTAAGTGCCTTCAACTGAGGCAGCCTGAAGCCACCAGCCTGATGACCTCATACAGTAGAGTGCGAGTGGGTAACTCCAGCTGTGTTTCTCAGACATCAAACTCCCATCCCAACTTTCTGTTATTGTCTCTGAAGGTATTTCATGATTCCCTCGGAGCGACGCTCCTCAAGCATGATCACAGAGAGGAGCTTTTCAAGCAAAAACCTTCAAAAACGGGCCATTAGGCCGCCCAGATTTGCCTCCAAGGGCCTGGTAGATATTTTAAAGCATTACCCCACTGCCCCAAGGCATATCAAATATGAATAGAAGACGGCTCGATCGATCAGAGGGGCGAGTAATCAGAGCGCTGCAGTCTGAGGCTCAAATCTAGGCCTGCGTCTCTGTCCGTAAGTGCACACACTCAAGAAAACACACACATCTGTGCACACACAACCACACATGCATACACCCAGAGGTAATCTTCGTTTTTCTGACATATTTATGCAATTAGAAAGTTCAGGGTCAGGGTTTTTGTGGTTTTTTGAATGATTCATTATTGATATGAAATTAAACATGAATAATAAAAGAGAGATTTCTAGAGACACACTATGCTGCTTGATTTTGATTTCTGTTTGAACAAGATGGATGATTTCTCAATCTGGACTTCATTTATTAGGAGTTTTGATGTCAGACAGACTGCAGAAAATAATGTTGTTTATAATATCAAACAAAATCACATTTCAACATTGTAGGGGAGACCACCACAGCTCCATCTCCTGATACTCAACATGAAGCACCAAACTCTGAATAAACTACATAGAAAACTTCCTTGATTAGAAAGAGGGATCCAGATCACGCCCAAACAGCTGACAAGAGTAAATACCTGGAATCAGGAACATCTGGTGAACGGTCAGATTGTTCTTTCCATGAGAGAGCGCACCACGAGGAGAGAGCTAATGTGATTGTTTCCCTGAGGGCGACGGAGCTGCCTTGTATATTGTAATAATAATGTGGTATTTGCTCTCACGCTCTCATCAGCACATTTCACACAGGTTAGACAGGTTACTAAGAGAGATAACTGGACAGATCCAGGGTTTCTAACAGCTCGCTCTCAGAGCCAAAGCACTGATTAGTGCGAGAAAGGGATTGAAGGAATTTGTGGCAGATGCACATTTCATTGAGGAAACTTTGTGCGTCAGAGAGACTCTCCTGCTCACCTGTCCCCCACTTTCCTTGGCGACTGACACGCCAGCTAAAGCTGGGACAGATCAAGAGAGGCAGGGCACATATAGGACATGGCTCTTTTGTTGCAGAGGCTTATTCATTATTCACCTGATCTGAAAAACAGACTGCAAACCAACTGCACAGCTGTCATTGAGCAACAAGGCGTAGACACAAATTATTCATGATTCAGCGAAGAAAAGGCAGCAGAATGAGAGGAAAATAATAACAAGAGACATCAGCGAGGCGGCTGACAGGCCGAACATGTGTGTGTGTGTGGGGGGTGGGGAACTTCCTGCTGCAGTGCCAGCCGCGGCTACACACACGTCCCTTAGACACACTTAACACACCATGTACACTTTGACTTGCAGGGCAGAGGTTTGCTCATGACTTGTTTTAGATTGTTACACCATGAAACAAATTGTCTCAAAATGACTTTCAGAAATACATTTGGTGACTAACTTTGTTGGGTGTCGTTTAAATACCCTCCATGAATCCGAACAGCATATTTGTTTGAGATAATTGTTTATATAACAGAATGATCATGTGTTCAATAAAGTTTGTCCCATTTTGAACGGAAGCATCCATCCATCCAACTTCATCCTTGGGATGGTAAAAAAGCCGGTCTGTTCTGGTCCAGCACCCTAAGGTATACTTTCCTGGGGAGGCTGAGTAATCTGGGGTCCATGTAGTTAGGACAAACCCTCTAGTCCCAACCACCACCCCGGTCTGCCACTTCTAAGGTACTGCCCTCAACTTCTACGCAATCTTGAAGAGACTAGTCATCCATGACTGTCCCTAAACACCCACGGCCATCAGCATTTCTAGACAGCTCTCATCAACTCCTGGGGTTTTGTCACTGTGAAGTTCTTTAACTAGCTCTGTGACCTTCTCCAACTCTTCCTCGACAATAGAGGGCAGGTTTGTTGTAGGTTCGGGAGTTCCTGAAAGTGTTCCTTCCAGGTCTACAGTGTCCCATTCTTCTACTTACAGCTTGCATGGTTCCTGGAACGTTTGGTACTGACAGAAAGTCTTCTTCCATGGCTTCTCCAAAGTCCTCCTACACACAGCTGCTGTCTTTCAGGCTTGTCTGGGCCTTGCAACTGCCTCCAGAGTTCTCCTGGACTCTTTCCTCAGTGACCACCAGGAAGTTTGAGGGTGACCGTCCCTTGAGACCACAGCTCCTGGCAGCATGTTCTGCAATGGAGGCTTTGAACATTACCCACTCTGGTTCAATGATCCCAGCCTCCACAGGGATGCCAGAAAAAGCTCTCCTGGAAGTGTGAGTTGTAGGGCTTACGGACTGGGTCCTCCTCCAGTCCCAATGGGGTAGTTTATGTGAACCAAAGCATCTGCAGATTAAATCCGCACATCATATGTTATGATGAGCCAACGTTAGGTATCTATTGTTATCTTCGCCACCCTTTGACTGTAAGGAACTTCCATTGTTCTTGATTGGTGATTATAATTAGCTGAGATTCAATGTAATGCAGGTGTCAGGTATACCTTGAAATAGAGCCCACTGACTTTACATCAATGCAACCAATTTTATCCATTAGAATCTAAAAAAGACAGATATTCTTATTCTTAACCCTTAGCATTTCTGATCAGGTATTGCCACATCTAGGTTTCCTGTCATGCTGTAGCTTAAATGTGAGGTATAGCATTGCATCCTATTTTACATTTAATGCAAGGCAAATATAAAAAATCCAAATACCTTACACTGGCTACAGATTTTTATAAAAGTCAGGCTTACATAATGGCAGCTCACTGCTCCTAACACTAGGATGCGTCAAATGCAGGATTAAAATGTCCCTTCTGTGGGACCATTAAGGGTATATTATTTTCTTCTTTTCTTCTCTTTCTTTCTTTTGAACTACGAGATAGGATTATATTGATTAGCCTTTCTACTTTGGTTAGAGATTATCTAAAAATATTCCCTTGATTTTGCTGTCTTTCAATGTCCTATAAAATCAGAATGACATTTATTGCGGAGAAGGTTTCACATACAAAAAATATGGCAACAAAACATACCACTGAAGCAGATAAATAAAAACATTCATGGAGGCCAATGCAGGTGTGTGTGTGTGTGTGTGTGTGTGTGTGTGTGTGTGTGTGTGTGTGTGTGTGTGTGTGTGTGTGTGTGTGGTGGGGGGGGACAGTGTTGTTGTTTTCAGTTTTCTTTCCTGTTTATAATGGCGTGTCCCAAGGTGTTTGTGCGTGCGTGTGTGTAATTCTAAAGCCATGACCCCCCCCCCCAACACACACACACACACAGTGACATCAGAAAATGGTGGAGGCCAAATGAGAGCGGACGTTTTTCCTTCCAGCCGCCCTGAAAGCTTTCCATTAGCCGGGCTCTGTTCTGAGGGGTCTGGGGCCCTGAACAGCATGAGTCCATGGGGGACCGCTGCTGGCGTGTGGGGGCTGCCTGGGATGGGGACCCACAGGTTTGAGGAAAGAAGGGCAGGGAAGGGTTGGTTAGTCTGTCCATTCATTTAAAGACATGTTTATCCGGTTCATTTAGCATTACATATCACTACACAATTTAGATGTGAGCTGTCACTCAGGAACAGAAAGGCTGCTCTGCTGCCGCTCACTCACAGTGTGTGTGTGTGTGTGTGTGTGTGTGTGTGTGTGTGTGTGTGTGTGTGTGTGTGTGTGTGTGTGTGTGTGTGTGTGCGTGTGTGTCACACAGCTCCATGGATGGCTTTACACAAATCATTTTATATTCTGTAGGTATAAAAAGAACCTGTGTTCAATCCTTCTACCGTCTCTGCTCTTGTCTTGTTGGCCTGGTTTCATCTTTTATCTGAAGTCATGTCTAATAACACATGAATCCTGAAGGTGACATTAAAAGGATCTTCTAAGGCTAACAGGCTGATAACAAAGTATTCTATTCTCTCGAGGGGACAGGAAACACATGAAAATGAAATCTTTTGAACACAAGTGACAAGAAACAAAGCTTTGTGGCCTTTTAGTGTGCAGAGGATATTCTTGTTCTCCAGTAAAAGCTTTTACATGGCTGGGAATTCTCTGTGTGGAATGCAAAGCTGGAATATCTACACACACATCCATGCTAAACAGTTAATGTGAGGATAAGAATAACTGTGCTGTTAATTATGTGATGAAGATTCAGAAGAGAAACTCTGGACCTCAAGACTTGTCACTTAATATTAAAGAAAACCACACGGAGGGAGGTTAGCACAAAATTCCTGCTCAGATTTGTACTTTTATCTATTTAATCTTTCATCAAATGTCTTTTCATAAATGAAAAGGCTTTTTAACACAGGTTAGATGAGGGATTGAGGGATCTGATGATCAAAGAGAAACATCTAAATCTCACTCTGAGTGGCAAATTGATCCTGAAACAAAAAGAAAAAGGCTGTATTTTCTATTATTTTAATACAATTTTGTAAAGAAAGATAAGAGAAAACTGTGGAGTGAAGGTTATGATGGCCCAAATCCTGCCACACATACCTTAAAATGGACGGGAAATTCTTTACCTATTCAAATAGACTTTTTCGAAAATGATTAATTTCATATTTTTTAAAGAAACATGAATCAAACTATTGAAAAAATAATAATTTTAAGTATGAAAAATAAGAAGTATTTGAATGAGTAAATGTTGGAATTGAAAAAGGTGAATGTCAGCTACGGAAAAGCAATCATAAACCACCAGGAATTGATCCTTTAAATGTTATTGCTGAGCTGCCTGATTATAATTAATGCGTGCACTTATTAATGTATTAAACAGAAAGGTTTGCCTAATGAGAATTGGAACATACACCTATTGATGTGAAAGGTCTGTTTAATACAATCCTGCCGTCGTTTAATTAATTAAGAGTTTTCTAAGTTTTGTGATTATTCGTTTAACGTGGAAAATTGTTTTAAAAAATAACGTTTTCTTCAAGAAAGTGGTTGATTAATAGATATATTAAATATATATATTTTGGGGAGGAAGTCTCTAAATTAGTAATATTTGAAATCTTTTTTTGTGGGGATTTTTCTGTTTATCCGTGTCAAAAAGCCCCATTAAAACGACTTTGATTCAGTTATAAATCATACTATCATAGGGCCTCTTTGCCTGAATAAACAAAGCATGTACAGTACAAGCGGGTTTTGTGTCTCCAACATGTAAATGAACTGGTAAGATGTGTTAAAACAGAGGAATGTTTAGTGCCTTGAACCGATAAACAGACAGGCCTCTTCAGAATATATTATCTTTGCAAACAGCACATGATTTGTGAGTGAGCACGGCAGCACACAATGTTACTTTGTTATACAACCTTAACCAGGCCTGATTGCCGCTATGAATCTTTCTAAAATATTCATAAGATCCATTTCACAAATGACCTGCATGTGCCTGTATCTAAATAGCAAAGAGAGAGCGAGGCGAGGAAGATCTATAAGGAGGAAGGAGAACAAAATAACAAAGATTTATTCTCAGCCGTGATCAAATATTTATGCTGAGGCATTCAAGTAAAGTTACTTTTTGTGTTCTGATTTAATGAATGATTTGAGCAGTGGCAGTGCTGGGAGGCACAGATGTTGGGTTTGCTGGAGCCTGTGCTAATGCCCATTCAGGGGTCTGTGTGGTCATGTGTCAGACTGCAGCAGGATCAAAGCAGAGTAATGACATGGTGGGATAGCAGCATAGAGGAGTAGGATGGTAAGTACTTCAGCAGCCCCAGAGGCCTGCAGCGGGACAAGGCTGGGGAAGAGGTAGCCAGATAGGGGGAATAATTACTGCATTCATAGGTGGTCTTTGTTGACAGATCCTGCTTGTGAAATGATGTCTCCCTCATCTATCTTTCCTATTTTATCCATGACAAGTGACTGAATGGTATGCTATCTTAAAACCATTTCATTAACCCAATACCTTGACATCTTTTTATCACGTGCCAGTATGTTGCCAATCTCTCCATTAGAGATGAGCCACAAAAAGCCTACATTGGTTGGGATTGATCCAAAATGACAAAGCCACGGTGAAAGGAAATAGATCCCGGCAGTGCAGTGACTCTCCCATTCTCCCTCTGGCAGCCTCTGAAACATTAATAACCCCAAGCTGAATCTGATCTGGCCTTCTCTACTCACTGCTCCATCTTATCTCACTATCTGCACACAATATTCACTTATCACCATCAGAAATACAGACAAAGGGAATGGTTATTAATTCTGTTAAAAGAAAAATCCTAAATCTTAAGCTTCTTGGAGGATGTTAACCAACCATTGAAATAACACGTAGGTTAAAAGTAGACACTACAGGTAATGAGGTAATCAATTAATGAATCAATACCACCGGGACATTTCACCAGTTGATGACTTACATTAAGTCAATTATTTTTTGAGGACTGAAAATAGATTTGTAAAGGATACAGTTGAGACCTTTATTGAATAAATGATAAATTGCTTACATTTACAGAACATACATCTTTAAATTGGATGAAGCCAGGCTTAAAATAATTGCTCATTCTTCTGACATATTAGTATCAAATGTTTATACTGAGAGGGTTTTCGTTTATGTGTATGATTACATAAATAAATAGGAAGATACTGTCAACAGCCATTCAAAAATAATACATTTTTGCCATGTTTTTAGGAATAAAATGGGGGATAAATCCGGCAATGAATCAAATATAAACAATCCTTCTGTGGAAAACATTTAGAACATGAAGAATATAGAGGAATACAACTGGAAAGTCTGATGTCTGTAAGTGCTGCTGAAGTGGAGATTTCTTGCTAAGAGTAAAACATTTAATTTGAGAAAGTGTCGTTTATAAAATGTATTGGGATACATTACCATGACACTACATAAATAGTAAATAGGGAGATAAGTGTGCTTATAGTTATCACCACGACATTTCCAATTGCATTTAGGACACATTTATAAACACACATTAGTAAAAATAGAGTAAGTAAAATAAATACCTACATTATTCTTAAAGAACACATGTTATGGAGGCGAAATAGCTAAACATTTCAATTTGACCTGTGCATGAGTGTCTGTGTCAAGTGATCACAAACTAAATAAAAATAATATAATAGAAGTATAAAGAATCTGCAAATACGTGACCTTCATAACAAGTAACGAAATAAAAGATTCCACATTTGTAAGTGTGTAAATTCAAAGAAGGTTCTGGTCAGATGACCTGAAGGGAGCTGTGAGTGGGCACAATGTGCCTGGAGACGTCTGTGGCAGGTGAAATAGAAATTCTAACACTTGACTGCACACTTAAACGGATAAAGGGAGTTTAGAAAAAAAGGCTAAAAGCCTCCATCACTTCTAAACAAGACATTGGTACCCCAAACACAGTGTGTCAGCATCTTTAAACACCGGAGAGAAGGGGAGATGACAGAATCGTTTTGACAGCCAGTTCACATGTAACATCTCCGATTCATCCACCTTGGGGAGTTGCTGGGCAGTTTTTCCCCGCTGCCGGGGGAAACGGGGCCTGTGTGTGATAGAAGAGTGGGCAGGGCTAAGCTTGTGCATCGTGCCACTTATTGATCAGAGTCAGACAGGGTGTCAGTCTCCACAGCCCAGAGATACAGCGGCCAAGCAGCATTTATCTATGTCTATTAAGGCGTCCGCTCTGTGTGTATTGATTGGGAACAACGCGACACTGGGAATTGTCATCAAAATGCCGATTTACAAAAGGCTGAGCAGGCGGTGGTGAAGTCTGCACGATCCAGGCAGTATGGATTTGTTGATGCAGTTCCCCAACGGTACTGGATAGCAGACAGATGCTGCAGCTCAGGAAACACTGAGGCGTCCAGCCGGGCCTTTGTCTCGCCCTGGGAGCTTTCACCTCACGGTACACGGGTACATAAAGCAGCTTTACGCCATGTTGATGGATGGGAAAAGGCTGGACGACATTACGGCAACATTCTCAGCCACAGCACAAACAAATGTTCACTAAACAGTGAAGAGGGGCCAGGCAGTTTTCCTTGTCGAGCTCAACATCTCCATACTCTTAGGTGTTTTTTAAGATTTCTTTCTTTACTATGGTGTTTTTAACCATCTTTTGCAAACATGCAAACCCCCCCAGCGGATTCCCTATAATCCTACATGCTAGAGAGTATCAACTTTTCTACTTAAGGTTGGATGTTGACTTCAGATAGTTCCACCGTAGCATCAAACAATGGAGAAATATCCACGGGTTTGTCCTGTCTGTCGCTCTCAACCTGTGGGCAAGTCTGGAGGAAGAGAAAACACGAGGTTAGAGTTCGGTCTGGTGAGCTGAGAAACGGCAAAAGACTAACAGGCCCCACGTTTGCATTGGCAAATGCCTATTGGATAATGAAGCTTTGGAGATCTCCGTAGGCTTTAGAGGGGCAGTCTCAAGGGATCAATAAGACTGTAAGATTGGTTATAACGGAAACATGGCTCACCCAGCGGATTACTGAGGATTAACTAAACACGGATTTTCTCAGAACACTTAAACATCATGTGCACATGTGACGGACAAGGAAAATCAGGGCAATACAATAGGAGATGATGGTTGATCTGCTTTCAATCAATAACAAATGGGGCCTCTGATTGGAATGTGTCTTCATGCATAACACATACAGCTTTTCATGATGATATGTGTGCCTTATACTTATGTGGTGCAGTGCTTCAAGTGTGGATTTTTACTACCAATGTAATATGTTTCAAGGACTGAATCACAATCCCTGGAGGATTATGTGAATCGACAGGACAAATCTGGACGTTTAAAACATTTATGTCCGTGCCGCTAGAAGCGTGGAACAGGGAGGGGCCTAACATGGCCCGTTTTTCCGAAAACTTCGGCCAGGCAGTGCCCGCAGCGGTGGAAAATAACTGGACCGGTTTACACTCCGGTTCCGGCATGGATATAAAGCGCCTCCCCCGCCCCCCTTCGGCAAGTCAGACCACATATCTCTTCTTTGCTCCCCGTTTACCGGCAGAGACTGAAGAGGGACCGACCTGTGACAAGGACAGTGCAGCGTTGGTCCGAGCAGTCTGACTCTGCTCTCCGCCACTGCTTTGGCATCACGGAGTGGTGTGTGTTTGAGGAGGACGATATAAACACACACACTGACGCGGTCATTTGCTACATCGGCAAATGCATCGATGACGTCGTGCCGCAGATTACTGTACGGACATTCCCAAATGAGAAGCCCTGGATAAACGGCGAGGTCCGAGCTAAACTTAAAGCACGGGCCATCGCGCACAGCGGCGGTGATTTGGATGAGTACAGGAATTCCAGGTATGCACTCCGGAGAGCTATTAGCAGTGCGAAAAGACAATACAGGGACAAGGTGGAGTCGAACTACAAGGGCTCCAACGCCAGAAATATGTGGTCTGGACTAAAAACAATAACAGACTACAAAAGGACAACGAGTGGTGCTGAGGAAGTGTCTGCATCTCTCCCAGATGAACTGAACACATTTTATGCACGCTTTGAGAAGCCCCCGGCTGTGGAGGCACAAAAGGCCCAGGATCCCTGCTCACTGGTTTTAACCAGTGCAGATGTGTGTAGATCTCTGAAAAGGATCAACGCACACAGGGCTCCAGGACCTGATGGCATCCCTGGCCGTGCTCTCAAGGTGTGTGCAGTTCAGCTGGCAGATGTGTTCACAGACATTTTCAATAGGTCACTGCTCCAGTCTGTAGTCCCCACATGTTTTAAAGAGTCCATCATTGTCCCTGTCCCCAAAAAGACAAAACCCATCTGCCTCAATGACTACCGCCCAGTTGCACTCACCTCCATCATCATGAAGTGCTTTGAGCGGTTAGTCAAAACTTTTATCACCTCCTCCCTCCCTGACTCACTGGACCCCCTGCAGTTTGCCTACAGAGCAAACAGGTCCACGGATGATGCCATCTCCCTCACCCTCCACACTGCCCTCTCCCACCTGGACCAGAGGAACACTTATGTGAGAATGCTGTTCATTGACTACAGTTCAGCATTCAACACCATTGTGCCCTCCAAGCTCATCATTAAGCTCAGGGACCTTGGGCTCAACAGCGCCCTCTGTGACTGGATCATGAGCTTCCTGACGGGCAGATCCCAGGCAGTGCGGATGGGGAACATCACATCCTCCACCTTGACCCTCAACACCGGAGCCCCTCAGGGTTGTGTGCTCAGCCCTCTCCTCTACTCCCTGTTCACGCACGACTGCGTGGCCACACACAGCTCCAACACCATCATCAAGTTTGCTGACGACACGACCGTCATCGGCCTGATCACAGACGGCGACGAGACGGCGTACAGAGAGGAGGTCAGAGCCCTGACATCTTGGTGCCAGGACAACAACCTCCATCTCAACGTCAGCAAAACAAAGGAGCTGATTGTGGACTACAGGAAGAGGCAGAGAGAGGCACACACACCCATCACCATCGACGGGACTCCTGTGGAGAGAGTCAGCAGCTTCAGGTTCCTCGGGGTAAACATCAGTGAGGACCTGACATGGACACATCACACCAGGGTCATATCCAAGACGGCTCGACAGCGGCTCTTCTTCCTCCGCAGGCTGCGGAAGTTCAACATGGACTCCAGGATACTCTGCAACTTCTACAGGTGCACCATCGAGAGTATCCTGACTGGCTGCATCACCGCCTGGTATGGCAGTTGCACCGCCCTCAACCGTAAGACTCTACAGAGGGTGGTGAAAACTGCTCAGCACATCACCAGGACGGAGCTGCCATCCATGGAGGACCTCTACACCCAGCGGTGTAGGAAGAAGGCCGGTAGGATATTAAAGGACCCCCATCACCCCAGCAACAATCTGTTCTGTCTGCTGCCGTCTGGCAGACGGTACCGCAGCATCCGGACCAAGACCACCAGACTCAGAGACAGTTTCATACCACAGGCTATAAGACTACTGAACTCCTGAGCTGTGTGAATGTCTACTCACATCTGTTTATAGTACACACATACATATATATTATACACATCTGCCATACATATCTGTTTATAGTACACATATCTATATATTGTACATATCTGCCATATACATCTGCTATACATAATATATGCATCTGTCCATACCTCCTCATTCAACAGTGTAAAGTATTTAAATACTTTCAATGTATTCCAAATATGTATATATTTCACATCCTCAAATCTTTATTGTTAATATTGTAAATATTCTTCTCTCTTTTTGCACTACTTTATTTATCTTTTGCACCATGCATGTTGAGTTGTTGGAGGAGCACGCGACATAAGATTTTCATTGCCAACATATACGCTGTATCTGCTGTGCATATGACAAATAAAACCTTGAAACCTTGAAACCTTGAAACCTAAACACACTCACACACTCAGACTACACCCGCGCAGCCCCTCCCTGCAATTGTTTGCTACAGGGGCAAAGCTTTTACAGAAAGGGGCCAAGGTCAAGATTTTCCCTTGTGAGACCACCATCTCCATTAGCTCTCAGTTCACTGGGGTATCTTTCCCCCTAAAGATATAAACATATTCTTCTACTAAACCTGGTTAAGATTAGCACCATCACTGAGAGAACAACAACTGAATTGACCCCCCCTCCACGAGGACTTTCCCTCTAACTTCTAGCCATGCAGAGACTGTAGTTCAAGTTTATTCTATGTAAGGTGTTAGGATGTCTGACTTCAGATTAGTGCTTCCACCCTGATAGCATTTTTCAAAACACAGATGATGAGTAATTATCACCAGCAGGCAGGCCTTTGTCCGTCTGTCTGCAGCAACTCTGTGGGCCCATCAGTATCTGAGAGAGGAGTATGAAAATAAAACTGCAGATGATAGAGTTCAGGTTTTTGAGCAACAACAAAGGCCAAAATTTGACCTGCAACAGACTAGCCCACTTTGCAATTGCCAAATGCCTTTTGCTAATGAAGCAGTTGTTGAGATCTGAGGCTGATTTAATAGGAAGGAGGCAGTCACTCAAAGAGTTTTGTCAAAAAAGTGCAACTATAGAGGGCCATTGGCATAAAGACATACATGTTCACACAGACAGGACTTTACTGAGAATATAACAAAAATAAACAAGGATTTGTGCAAAACATGAAACACTTAAACATCCGATCTGTGGACATCATGTGAGGATCTTAAGGAAAATCAGCTAATACAATATGATGCATTGTTGGTTGAATTAGTTATCAAATCAGATAACATAGAGGGGCTCTCTGATTCAGGAATGTGTTTACATGCATAACAACATTACAGCTTTTGATGATGATATGTGTGCTTAGTACTTGAATGTGGTGCAGTGCTTACAAAGTGTGGTATTTATTACTGAATCCCAAATGTAAACTATGAAACCTTTAAATGAATCACAAATCCCGTGGATTGAATAGTGAATCACAAGGCAAATCTGGACGTTATAAAAAATATCTTCAAATCAAGCTCACGTGCCCAGCTCAGAAAGCAGCAGGGACCCGAGGGAGGGGCCCTAAACATGGCAGTTTTTCTGGACAAGCATGGCAGGGCCAGGGGAGGTTCTGGGCAGACAGGAGAGCTGGCAGCAGACTGTGGATGGAGGCCTCTGGGGGAAGGGGGGGGGGGGGGGCGGGGGGGCAGCCTGGATAAATAGTTCACTTAGAACCTCTTGCTCTCTAAGAGGTCACCAAGGAAATATGGGATGGAAGGGGGAAATGTAGAGGCTGCATCGCTCTCATAGGATTGCTGCTGTTTGTACACTAGACTGCTCCATGAATAAATACTGCTCTATCTGCAGCAGCCCTGAAATGATACAGTCAATCCTTTTCCTCTCAATCCAATAACAATCGTATTCCACTGCTCTATTAGAATACATCCACAAATGATAAGTTACATCTAGGAAAACATAGAAAAGTACATTTTAAAATGATGAAACTACGATCCTAGCTCATCTACTGGAGCTAGGACTTTTACTTGAACCATCCAGCAAATTAAATATAAATGGAAATGTGATATCAGTGACCTGAGATACACGTATGCCTCTGAACACTGCCGACCGCTCCCCACATGCCTAGACAGAACACAGACTGTCATACAGTATCTGCACCTGCCCTGAAGAAGGCTCAGGATATTTATCCATGGAAATGGATACTTTGGATAGGCCTCCCTAATAAATGTACATACTACTATAAATTACAGGTATAATGCAGCAGATCGTGGGTCACATTTCACAGAGCAACATTTTATCTCTTGATACACGACAACAGATATACTACGAGAGAGTATAAGTGCAAGGCATAAGGGAAAACATTTAGCTTTCCATAACTGAAATAAGCGTTCATAAAAGATTCATAACTTCTGGAAATATTTATATTTTGGGGGATTGTTGCAAAAAAAATTGTTTATTGTATTGCATACACATAATTAATAATAATGAAACTATTACTATTGAAGATAAATATATAATTTATGATAAATAAACAACATTTCTTATAGAATTTATAATAAACATTATTTATAATTTATAATAATTATACAATTACTATTTATAATAACATTATTTATTATAAACCAATCATATTTGTCCACGCATAAAACACATAAAATATCCCTTTAAGCTCAATTTAGAATAGATTAAAAAATTGCAAATAATTTGCGATTAAACTCGAGTTAACGATGGACAACCAAGTGATTCATCGCAATTCAATATTTTGATCAATTGACAGCCCTAATAACATAATTTCAGGTCCTGCAGTATTTGTGCCAGGAACAATAAATAACAAAATAGAAGAGACTTTTTTTTTGTTGCATTGTTGGGAAAAGTTGAAATGTAGAGAATAAACTTGACATCATATCAACACCTCAGGGGAACATACTGAAATACTGACAAAACCCACAACAACAAAACATTCTACATAAACACAAATCTTCTCATTTCCCCCTTATGCCCTTAAGTACATACGACGTACTAGAGAAGGAAATAAAACATATTTACTGGTCTCAGAGATTAAGATTTGATATACATAAACATTGGGGCATCAGCATAGTTACAAACATATCTATACATGTGACGCTGCGCAGGTCATTCTGGATAATAGCACTTGTTCTGGATGAATCCCAGCCATATTTTCTCATTTTTCTTATTGACTACAGGATTTAGATACTTGGGTTATTCCATGTGATCAATTTCTGTCGTATCTTTTCTCTGTGGTCTTCCTTCATGGTTTGAAATGAGTGGGGCTTGTAAAATATGATATCACACACTTCTGAAGCAACGTCTGAATCTGTTGACTGGTGGGTTGCTTGATTCAAATATTTGGTCTAAATATCAGTGTATAAGAAACACTATAGAAATACTTGTATTGTCCTTTAAATGATATCTCTCCTTTGACTTCTACTTTAATATATCTAAATATACTTAAGTACAATTTCTGAACACTTAAGGTCTGTGTATGCATGAGGTCCTGGCTGTCGATTGACAGATGTGGCCCTCCAGACAAACAGTGCCCTCCTGAGTTTGAAAGTCATTACTGCCTTTTGTCACTCATCTGAGCATTTGGATTCTTTGTAAAATCAGCAAATTAAGATCCAATACAGATTGTACCAATACGATTGCCATAAAAGCGGAAATGATTAGATTTTATTCTGGCTTGTTTTCAGTGTTTTTAAGACTGTATATTTTCATCACAAATAATTCATTTTAGGCCGCAACGCTCATAAGATGTTGTTGCAGTCAAAACTGAGCGGTCCGTTCTGCACATGGCTGCTTATCAAGGGAATCATTTAAATATCATAAAATCATTTCAGAGAGAAACTTTGTTCTTGACCTTTGAATCAGTGTAATCTTTGTTTTAAACTCAAGGCTGACTCACTAGCTTTTCTCTGGAGCTTTCAAAAGCCTTTCTCAGAGGACAGAGCTGGCTGTGGAAAGTCAATGAGCAAAATTGTATTAAAAATCTGTTGTATTTTATTTTCTCTCCAGCATTTAGCCTACAAAGTATTAATTAAATTGCTGTTTTAGATGATCTGCTGTATATCAGAAATAAAACAACATATATAAATATTATCAACACCAGTGATAGACGTTATTTACTCTCGTATTTCCTGTACCTGTGATCCACTGTCGAAACACAACCTCATCAGCCAGCAATTAGGAATGACAAAATCAGGGACAAACATGGAGAGAGCAGCAGTGTGTTCTGTGTTTGCTCGGTGGCTTTTGTCTAAGGCTTTCATCACACAGCAATACAGAGAGCAAACCTGAGCGGCAGATGTCGGCTAAATCCGACCGATCAAACACGTTTCTCTGCCTATTCATGTTAAATCAGGACATGAGCTGCTTCTTTACTGAAGCTGCAGCAGGAAGTCTGTGATTGTACTTCTATTATATGACACGCACACGCACGCACACACACACACACACACACACACACACACACACACACACACACACACACACACAGACACACACACACACACAGACACACACACACACACACACACACACACACACACACAAACGCTGCAGGGGAAAAGATGATCCAAGCCTTTGAAGCCTTTGTGCTTAGAGGAACAATATGTTGTCATTACACAATCATGGAGAGGCATTCCTAATCCTGTTCTGTACAACAGGCCTTTCCATTTAATTAGGAGGGAAAGTTGGCACAGGTGGATTCATTTGTCTAACTTACTGTCAAATCACAACGCGGCTCAGATCCCTGCTGATCATGTTGTCGAGGCAAAACGTGTCTTCTGTCAGAAAGTCTTATTCAACTTCTGCCAGTCTATTAGGTACACTTTTTAAAGAGGACTTATCCAAATGTTCAGGTGTATATCAGTATGTAGTGTCTCTCCTGGGACATGTCTCCATGCTTTAATGTTCAGAAAGCTCTTTATTGTCTCTCATACTGCCTGTGCTGCAGCACCTCTTTTCACCCTCTGTCTGAAACCAGAGCCCAGTCTGCTCTGATTGGCCAACTGCTAAGAGATATCCTGCTCCTTAGCCTGTCACGTACAATATGTTGGAGCGCTAGCCAATAGAAGCCTTTGCAGATCATTCACATGCACAAACACCTATATAACTAACTACAGGAAAGGGAAAACCCCCCAGAAAAACATAAAACATGTTTATTTTCACAAATCTCTCAAACTGCTTTTATGTGTTTTGTGGCATAAACACATTATTTCAGTTAGTGGGTGTGTAATTGACACATATAATGGAATTTCATTGGATTACAAAACTATTCATAGAGGGTTGTCATTTATTCGGGGTCTTTATCATATCTTTATTTTGTAAACAGGACTGAAAGTGCTATTGGACTAGATCCTTCCAGACAGTTCCAGGTTTTCTGTCACTACAAGCGCTCTGGTTTAATCCTATTACACGTCAAGCACAAAGGGAGATAAGAGGTTTATGTTTGGGCTCCTTACAAACTGAATCTCTCTCCCTCGAGACACGGGAGCTACACATTCAGCCATTTTGAAATTGGTACCCCGATAGCTACAAAAGTGTCTAGAGTTGATATAAAGACGTATTGATAATGGGATTGCCTACGAGGGATGAGGAAACTCTGATAGTGAATGAAGATGAGGTGAATGACATCATCCAGAGATGGGTAAGTCTATAGTTTTCTATCACTGTAACACAGTTCAGCTGAGGCAATCACAATATCAGGTATCATGGTGATGTGTGACCATCAAGTGAGGGGAACTTTGGAAATGAGCAGAAATCCACCATATAACACTAATATTGCTGGTGGTCTGGACTGTAATTCATGGCATCCTACTGTCTGACGTATCTGCAGTGGTTGAAGAAGTATTCAGATCTACTCAAGGCACTAACACCACACATTAAAATGCATTTTGAACTCTTAATAAATTCACTTTTCACTATGGATTAAGATGCAGATTAATTTCTTTATCCAATTATTGAGCTCTGGTTTAAACTCTGAAAATAATGAGAAATGCCGTCAAAATTATTATTTGTTTTCTAAAATAATAATTTATATGATTAAAGTAACTAAAAGGAAAATATAAAAATGACAATATAGAAGATGGAAATATTAAATGTGCTTTTTAATTGACAAATAATTATCAGAAAAGCTGCTCTTATATATATATATTGTAATATAACTCTTGATATATTTTTTTGTGCAAAATCTTATTAATAAAGTAAGTAGAATCTAAAGGTTTCAAAAGATGTAGAAAATGTCAAATCACAATATTTTGGAGTAGAACTTACTCCTTTAAATGTAATAAGTAACACTCAACCTTTGCCTATCTAAATATATATGTTTAAATGTCAGTAAAATAATCTGGTTTAGTACATATTTGTTTCTCATGGTTTTTCAGCTGTCTTTGTTGATTACTAACAATTGCTATTTAGCGAAATACTCCAGAAGAAAAGTTGAAGCCAGAGGATTATCAGCAGTTCAAGAATTTTGGATCCGTCTGTCTCACTGAGGGGGACGGTGCACAACTTCTGAAATTCCTTCAGGATGAGGAAAACCGGGTATTTCTCCTCCACCACCACATACACAGATCTGCTCCTTCCTGTAGTACCACTCACACCTCTCACATATGAAGTGACAGTGACATTCAGTGTTAATCTGTCATACAGCACTAAAAGCACACACGCATCACACCGCAGCCTCCTGAGCAACAACACACACACGGAGCTACTGAAGCGGACAGCAGCTAAGCTTTGCTGAACATTACCGTGCAGACACTGCTCTGTGCCTGCTGGCCTCCTGACCTGGAGGTGCAGGGAGGAAACAAGCAGATATTCAGTCAGATTTCTCGCTCCACTGATAACCATCTTCAATAAGTGCCCTTGGGTTGTCCCATCTCTCCACGCTTCATGCATGTTGTGTGCAGCGTTCTTTTAGAAGCATGTGTCATTTCTAACGGCGTCCTCTTTCGGAGCCTGGAACAATCTCAAGGGGTTCAAATGATTGATTACCAAATGAGAAATCCCTGGCTGTAGACATGGACATATAGAATACAACTTGGAGTGTGGTGCCGAAGCACCTTTCAATATAAACTGCATGTCAGTGATGTAGTATATCTGGCTCTAGGTTTGTTTTCAGCCTCTAAAATGTAAACCTAACTAGGTTCGGTTAAAATATTTTTAGTTGCTATGTTATTTATGAATTGCTTGTGTAACCTCAAGTCTTTAAGTCTCTGCACACCAGTTCAGCTGACATGCAAAACCTATGAACATTTAGTGTGCCTGTTATTAAATATGTGACAATTTAATCATTTCTTAACTTCTGTTAAGATGTTAACATTTTCATTTGTATCTTCATTCTTTCTAGACAATTTTGAGGATATTATTTGGAAATTAGTTTAGCGCTTCCATTAAAGAATAATGATTGTTTTTTCTTGCACTTGTAGGACATAGTGAAGTCTATGGGTTGCGTTCTTATGACCCCTCTTGTAAAGGAGGTGGTTAAAAAAGGGAAGAGTCTAGATCACTGTCAGGCTTCCATCACGCACCTGACCATGGTATGTACATGAATTCATCTACACAATGACACGCACTATACGTTCGGTTTAACGTCTGCTCTGGTTTTTAGACTTGCAGCCCGGATGAACTCATGCACAGCTTGCTGGAACTGATTGAAAACACTGATCCAGGGGACATTTCTGAGACCATATTGACTCTACTTCCACATCTTCAAACAGGTAACACAAGTCTAATGAGAAGCCTAGCACTAACACATACTGAACCCTGAAAGAAATAAAACAGGAAGTAGCCATAGAGAGAAAAAAAGCACATCTTGTGCGCACAAATGCAACAAATCTTGGACCTGATTTATTAAAATAAACACTACAGTAACACTTTCAATTTGACAAAATATGACGCCTGTTAAAAAAAGAGTTGTGTCCTACCACAATATTCAGCCAATAATCTACAATGATAAAATACACTAACTTACACTGGCTCTGATGTGTCCAAAGACACAAGGACAGATAGAATAAAGGCCTCAACTCTTAAAAATGTATGACACAAGGGACTTTATATCTTATGTCAAATGTATTGTAGCTAATCATTGACATTTCATAGGCTTTAAAACGTTTTTAGAGAGGCACATTTTTGTAAGTGTATTGAACAACAAAATAGTCATGGTAACACTATAATCATGCAGCTTAATGCAGGAGTCTCAGGTGCCAGTTCATTAGGAGAGATGATTCTGTTATTAGCCTACCCACATGGATTTATGTGACCAAAATAATAGAAACACCTGAAACACCATAATGCAATACAACTCAACAGCAGCCTGCAAAATGACCCAAGCCAAATTTCAACAAAACCAAACATTATAACTATCATGTAGTTTTGCCTGTTATAGTAAGGAGTACACATGTTGTCTTGTGATGTCTTCATGGAGTATGGCTCCCCCTGCTGTACATCAATGCAAACATTATCCTCTTGTAGTGCTGCTGTCGCTGGATGACAGAAAGGCAGCCAGGTTGGGCTGTGCTCTCAGCGCCCTGCAGCAGCAGCTGTCCCGCCTGCCTGTGCCGTACAGCCGGCAGCAGGAGGAGGAGGACGAGTACGGTCTGTGTCGCTGCTACAACGCCCTGGCTGACTTCACAAAGCCTTTCGTAGAGGAGGTGAAAAGGAACAATGGCAGCTCCGTCACCACCTCCGAGGATGAAGAGCTAAGGACTGAGCTTCTCAAATTGTACGTTCTAGTCTCAAAGTTAAAATGTTATGTTTCAAATGTGCAAGTTTGGCATTATTTAAATATCGGCCAAAGCAGAGATTTAAAGTCATTTCTGGCTTAGAGTTTTAGAAGAAAAGCGTAAAGTATTGTTGGGAGCTCACCATTACGTTTCCCCTTTTTTAAAGGACAAGTTTTCTGAAATGTTGTGATTGGCATTATCTAATGCTAACTTTCGATGAATTTAGGAGAAATTTACAGACACAATAGAAAAAGTTAGTACAAATAAAAACTTAAATATGTATTTTAGACAAAAGCAAAATAGCCCAAACACTCACATTTGACCAGTGCATTGAAACAACTACATTTTTGCCTATAGTGTCTCACGCTAAAAATACAAATGTAGGAGTATCAGCAAAATGAAACCACTGTTAATGCCTCTCTGCAGCTGCATGAGGAGCTTGAGGGAGCCTTTGCTTGAGGCTGAACTGAACAGAGACAGAAAATCGTCGCTGTGGCTCTTTGCAACAGAGATAATGGTAAGAGCAGGGTTTGTTTTTAATCAATGGGAAAGCAGTCAAACTCTGAATTTCCTAAATTAAAGTCACTGTGCATCACTGCAGTTCACACTACCAGCAATCCAAGAGTCTCTATCAGAGCTCCTGCTCTTCAGCCCTCTGAAGAGAAGCCTCCAGACGGACAGCAGTGAGTCCAAGGAGTCCAGAGCGTGTCTGGCTTATCTCCTGTTCGTCCAGCTCATCACCATCGACAGCTTTCCAGCAGTATTCAGGTAAGACACTGAAAAGTCATATATGTGTTCGCACTGATGATGCATTCACTGACCAAGAAGCCTGTCCATTTTTACTGTCCGGTGACAAACTATTTACACTGTGTTTTCCTGCTGTTCCAGTCCTGTATTTGTTCTCCAATGCAACATGGAATACATCAATCAACTACTCAGCAGGTAAGCTGTATGACCTGAATGTAGTAATGTTATTCAACTAGTTATTTTATATAATCTGTAATCTGTATCTTGTTTCATTGATAGCAAAAAGGAATCCCACGTGCTCAAAGGACTGGTAAGGCCACAACAACATGCAGAAAAAGTCTTAGAGGTGTAATAAGACAAAGTAGAAAAGTAGAAATCTAAGGTTGTCTTTAACACGGGCTTAACTGTGTATCTTCACTCAGGCACTGTATGAGAAGAGCTTGGAAAATGTGCAGGACAACAGCCTTCCGGTGAGCCTACAGGATCTGAAGAGCTTCTATAGCGCCCCACAGGTACGACAAGCAGCCTCTGGGTTCACTCTGAGCAGGTTTTCTGCGGGGGTGTTCCGATTTTCACTGGTTGAGCATACTGACATATTTGATCAGTTGTAGGATTGTGCTTAGACATTGCAAAGAAACTTATAATAGTGAATAATTGATTTGATTAAACAAGGCAAGTTGGCATCCTTGTGTAGCTGACTCAAACTCAAAGGTAAAATACTAAATATTAAAACATCCAGACCAGGGTTATATATTTTCTCGAGTTGTGTACTTACGTTATGCCAAACGTTTCAAACCATTTTCAATCACGGAGAAATCCCTGAGCTTAAATAATGTACGGCCTGTTTCCTTCAGTCGCCTGCAAACACTTCGTATCCTCAGAGCATCATTCAGCTAAATCGCTTTAAACATACATTTTATTTGACTTCACAACACTCTTTTGTTTGTGTTTTAATATAAAGACTCTAGTGGAAGAAATAACATATGGTGTGTTTAATCAACTCTTTGGGTACTTTGGACCGATCATTGACTTTGCAATTCACAGAACCTGCGGCAAGTTTTAACCGACTGCCCGATGCAGAATCTGGTGAGTAAACAACAATGCCTGATAATGATTTCATTGTATATCTGTGGTACTGTAAAACATAATAACCTGGTTACTGTTCTTTTTTGTGTGATCACTGCTTCCCCAGAGAGAAACAGGACTACAGGTTTTACAACTCTTTATCGATAAATTGGACTCTGAATCAAAGCACAAGTTCTTCAGGTAGAGAATCGCTAGAGAAGGAACAGTATGATGAATGTGTCAGTAGCACATACCCTACTGTAAAATAAATGACTAAATGCATCATCTAATACTAAATATCCACATTGTTGATGATTTCACACTATTTCTTTGGATACAATTGTAGTTGTTCACCCATTAGTGATCTGATGTATACAGGTTTTGTAGTTTTAAATCAATGTCACACTTGTTCACCAGTGTCAAACTACAGTTTATGTACCTCAATTTTAGAGAAGAAATTGGATTTATGTTGTATTTTTTCTTTGCAGTGTTCCTTTAGTATTTTCTGCAGATACAGCTCATCTTATACTAATCTGATGTCCGTTAACAAACGTTATGTTTTCTGTTGCAGGTGCATGCTGAAAACCAGCCACCATGCAGGAGTGGAGAGTTACATAGTGAAGAACATCAGGAATCAGCTGGAATTTTCTATGAAGGTAAGATAAACGAAGGCTCTCAAACCTAAAGCAATGTTTCAGCTGGTGACATTTAAAAGTGTTAAATCTGTTAACTCTCCTCCAGCAGGGTAGTGCCAACAAATGGTTCCTTGGGGAGGAGTTACTGCCGCTGTTGGGACTGGTGTTGTCTTTGCCACAAGGGGCTGAGACAGATTTGCTTAACAATATGGACAAGTGAGTAATAGTGAATAGTTTAAAATATAGGCAGATCTGTTTATGTTTTAATTCAGATTATAGGCATAATTCTTGACACAATTACTTTTGGATTTGATGACGTCTCAGACATTTGGCTTTCTTAAAGAGATCGAAAGACAGAGGCCTGTAATTGTGAGAACTGGTACACATAAAGCAGACTCCTGTCCTGTTTTTTTAATCTAGGATAATGGAGAGTCTGAATCTCCTACGCTACCTACTGATCAGGGATAAAGACCTGAGGAGCACTGTAAGTCAGTCTAATGTATTACTTTGACTGCGCTCCTGCCTGGTAAATGCACAAAGCTGAGACTGCTCTCCTCCTCCCTTCAGATTGTGTGGGAAGAGCTGTGCAGGATCAAAGACGAATACCTGAAAATGCTGCGTGTGTGCATCAGCATATCAAGAGGATATTATGCTGCCGAACTGAAGGCACTGCGGCAGGATCAAAAGATAAAAGCGAGAGGTATAGCTCCTAATCTCTGTAACAAAATGACATTGAAATAA
The DNA here is from genome assembly GCF_036324505.1 of Eleginops maclovinus. Classification (NCBI taxonomy): domain Eukaryota; kingdom Metazoa; phylum Chordata; class Actinopteri; order Perciformes; family Eleginopidae; genus Eleginops; species Eleginops maclovinus. Next base: position 3,168,403 of record NC_086357.1, on the reverse strand, counting down.
CCTTGCATAGAAGGTGAATTTCTCTATTTTCCTCCCCAGAAGCCAGAGGTGCTGCCAGATCCTGCAGATTAGTCAAAAGCATAACGGTGAAAAATGAGAAAACGTCAAATATGTCCCCAGAGGTCCAGCACCAGGTACAGAAACAGTCTTTCCTATTAATAATATTTTTTATTTTAACCTTGGAGGGCAAGCAATCTGACTATTCTCATGTGTCATAGGTGTTGCAGAGTGCTTTGGTGACATTTGACCTGATGGAGAGTCTTATATTCCGCATTGAAGAGATTACAGATGAAAAGCAGAAGACCCAAAGCTAAATTAAGGTGAAGTGTCACCTCTGACTGCTGGGATAACTCCATACAGTTTCATTTGAATGTGCTCTGCTTGACCAATACAAAAAAAACATTCCATTGAATAAAGTTATTCTCTTTTTTACGTCAATGTTTTTTTTTAATAGAACAAACTGTGATACACGTGTATTTTAAATGTACAAGGCTTGTACTGCTTAGCAACTAATAAAACAACACAGGTGTTAAGTGTGTGAAAAAATGCTGAATCATCTGCCGAGCTCATAGAATGTCTCTCAGCATCTCCCACACAGGACTGTTCTCAACGATGTGAGCCCGAGCCAGAGACATCCGGTCACGGATACTGTCTACATGGGGCTTACTGGTGGCCTGCAGACAAATGAGCCTTGGCTTACTTCAAATATCCCAAGGCAGCAACAGCTTGTCTAAGCTTTAATGTAAATGTACCAAATAACTGTTGTGTGCTGCCTCTGTCTTTACCTTGGCAATGGTCAACATTCCTTTGACGATCTCAGCACTGTTTCGCACAGGCAGGATCCTGAGTTTGCCAGAAAATCTGAAAGAGAAGCAAATAATGTAGATGTCAGAATCTCAATGCCTATGTCACCAGCTACATAAATGCCAGCCAAGCACAACAAGGGGGTTGCAACTTGGGAAAGACATTACACAGCTATTTACCTGTGTTGAAGCACTGACAATATTTCCAATTCCTTCTTCCCATTAAAGGGGGCATATAGAAGAAGAAAGCTGTTCCGGTGTACTTGCACAAACATCTTTATCCTCTCAATGAGTCCAGATTCCTCAAAATGCTCCAAGGGGTTTTGAGGGTCAAGCAACAGAAAGGCAGTACCTACAACACGTGAATGTTAACTTTATTAAACTAAACAAAACATGTTTACTGTGAGTCCTTTACCATTACAAATTATAAAGAATATTTGTGGTTGTTTTTCCCCAAGTCCAGCCTGTCTAGTACTAGCAACTGTGTTATCAACAATAATGATAATAATAATAATAATAATAATAATAATAATAATAATAATAATAATAAATCTTATTTAAAGGGCGCCTCTCAAGATACTCAAAAAACACTTTACAGAGTAAAAATTAAATTATAAACGCAAACTTAACAGAGGTGGGAGAAGTACTCTTGTACTAGATAGATCTTGTACTTGAGTAAAGTAGAAGTACCAGAGTGTAGGAATACTCTGTCACAGTAAAAGTATTCTAAATGTTCCTCCAGTGAAAGTAGAAAGTACTCTCATCTAAATGTACTTAAAGTAGCGACAGTAAAAGTAGTCATTGTTTGATCGGTCCATTTCTGAATAATATCTCTGATATGTTTTATAATTATTGATCATTAAAGTGTTCTCAGAGCTGGTAAAGGTGCAGCTAGTTTGAATGGCTTTGTATACTGCAGGGTAGCTGCTGGATTTACTGCAGGTGAACTAAAGTCTTAAGTGTGTGTCATTTAGTTTCACATTAATCCAAATCTGTAAAGTACAGTAGTAAAAGTAAAAGTACATGATTTCCCTCTGTATTGTATCGGGGAGGAATTACAAAAAAAATGGTACTGAAGTACAGTACTGGTTACTTTACACCACTAAATCTCAATATTCTATAACGATACTGGGTTTGATAGTGTAAGGTAAGTGTATTAAAGGGCTTTTATAGGATTGGTTCCATAGATAATGGGGTTATCTAACCAACAGCAGAAATGACAGCAGGTTTACCTGACAGAGGGAAGATAAAGGCTCCGGACTCAACCCCGTCTGAAAACCTGATTCGGTGCTGCTGAGCGCTGAGCAGCCTGCTTGTGTCATGGCTCTGGTGAAACAAATATAGGTAATTGCATACATGTCTTTCTTGTTTTTAAAAGCCAGACAAAGTTAAATGAATTACATTTCAACAAATGTTAACTTAACCAACACTTGGTGTTTTGTGTAATGTGGCACTGTTATGCTAGCTAGATAGCTAGCAAACCCATATTCTTTCCTTTATCTATTTAACCAATATCTGACACTAAAGTGTAAATGTTTCGCTACTCAGGAGTTATCCCCTCACTTACCTGAAGTGAAGTGCTGACAATAATCGTGGTTTTCCACTGAGGAGTTGTTGCTGTGTGTGTTGCCATTACCCCACTCGTCTTTTCTGGCTCGGTTGAATGTCCTCGCGGTCCATTCGCACGAGACGGGCGCAGTATCCATAGACTGTATGGCAGTGTATTAAACACAGCACGAGCGGCAGTTTTGTCATGCTAACAGAAAAGGCGCTGCGGCACTATTTAAAAACCTTTCTTTTACGTTTTTGTGACGAGAAATAAAAAATACCAACGGTAAAAGCACCTTATATCGTTTCATAATTTAGTTTTTTGTATTTGTTATTCGGAAATTAGGTTAGGATTCCTGTGTGCATTTAAAAGCTGTACTAATGTCATAGCATGATAAGCACAGGTCTAAGTAATAACATAATCAAGTTTTAGCAAGCCTGATCAGTAAACAAAGGTTAACTAACAGAATTACATTGAAAACTGAAAAAAGAACACGTTTCTATGACTTGTCACTGACAAACACTTTCCATTTTTCAATAAACACAAATCTTTATTTTCAATATGACATTAAATGCAAGCCAGTAGGCCATTATTATTTTTTTCTTTAAGAAACTTTAGTCAACCATATTATCAGAAGACTGCCATGAGAAAAAAAATACTTTTTTCTTTACTCTATTCTTTTCTAGAGCTGTGAAGCAACATTAATTAAACAGACATACAAAAAATATTAGCATGCATAACATCCCGTTTGTGTCAAAAAACAGTCCACTGAGAGCATGATGGGGAATGCAAATAAGGAGAGTTCTGCAGAATCCAGAAAAAAAAATAACAATGTTTGAGACAGCATATGATTAAATAAGAATAAATTAAGACAAAGTTAATATTCAGAGGTTCAAAGTTCACAGAGAAGGTGTCAACTGTCCTGCAGCTTCTCCTCTGTGTGAGCAGTCAATGATGTGTTTCCAATTCCACGATGGTCCACTCCCCCTGTGGAGATGCAGCGTCTTCTGGGGAGAAGCTTGTTACAGTGATGCTGGTGGAGGAATCCTCCATGGGCGAGATGAGCTCCGCCCAGCGTTTGAAGGTCTCCTTCTCTGGGGACAGGAAGCCCTGAGAGTCCAGGCATTCACGTGAAAGGGACAGAGTCTGCTTGATAAGGTACTGGGCCAGGTTTAGCTCCTCAGGCACAGGGTTTATGATGCCTAGGTTGGACTCGTGGTCTGAGAGGAGCTGCCTGAGCATGCTCCAGTCCCGTTCTGCAAACTCATTGCTCATTTCATCGTCCTCTCTTTGCTTTTCTTGCTCTGCCTTCGATTTAACATCCCTGTCCTTTTCCGAGCATTGCTCGAAGGCTTCTCCCACATCCAGCTCGTAAATGGGAGAAAGGGCTTTGGATGGTCGGCGGTCATGTTTGCAGGTTTGATCCGATCTGTCACAACCATTGTCCCCTAAAAACAATTGACAATACTGCAAAATGACAAACTGATTCACTCCTTCACACTCCTTTTCTTTACATTTCAGGAAGTAGTCACTGCCTAGTTTGATAAAACAGTGACTACTAAATGTTTACCCTTAATGCAACCGTTTCCCTTAAAAGATAATCCAGTGAAGTTTGGTGAGTTATACACATTATAAAAGCAGTGATGTTGATGGTCACAATATGGTTGGTTAAATGGCAACACTATGAAGAATTTAAAAGTCTTGATTTAAAACATTACTTCAACATATGGATGCTAGGTGAATACAGTTGCCTTAAAGGTAATGCACAGAGGAATCTGAATGCATCTCTTTGTCCACCTTTTTAAACAAAGTAAGCCATGCATCGCCAGCACCAGTGAACTTTGCATGTGTCAGTAGCTAACAGTGATATGTTTTGAGATTTTCGTGCAGGTCGTTAAACGGGCAGACCTAATGAACAGACTTGTCACAAAAACGTAAAATGCAAACAAACAGTGCTTTACTTAGAAGCACAGAAAGATGGCACACCACCGAGTTCCATTTACATTCTTTGTGTTTTCTATTTTTTTACAATTGCAAAAAGGCAAAAGATGGATCATTGTTTGATATTAAAAACAAAGTAATTTACATGTTTGCATCGGGATATACCCTCAGTAATGGTGCAGCAGGATTTCTTTTTCTAAATATGATAGTGAAGAAAGAGAGACATGGCAGGACTATGAGAACTGCTCAAGAGACATCACACACATTACAGAGGAGGCTACTGACACTACACAAGCCTACTGAACAAAAGCTCATAGACAACAAACCACAGTGTTTTTTAAAAGTGGACGTCTATCTAGACTTAAGTCTATTGGGTATGACAAGAGGTAATGGGAGTATAGAGAAAAAAAGACATCAAAATGGTGGATGGCAGAGGGGGATGACATGTTTTAATTCAGGCATGCATGTGTGTAGTGCAAAAAAAACAAAACAAAAATAAAAGCAAACACAAAACTCAGGTACATTCATGAATAGAAATAAAGATGATCAGCAAGAAAATGCAAGGGAAATATTCCCCTTTTCTGATAAGAAGTCAGCTAAACTATTTTTGTGTTTTACCTTGATGTCAGATGCTACATATCGCATTTTCACATCAACAAACACTTTGAATGTTATTTATAGATGTTCGTTAATCGCTGTAAACAAAACACCATCAATGGGGAGTCAAAAGACAAACAAAAAATGGCTTCTGGATATATGTTTGTCTTTCCCAGAATGACGATGGTTTAATGAATGAAAAGCCAAACAAATTTATCCTTTACAACAAACCAAATAAAACTTTTAGATCTCCTGAGCGACGGTAATTTTTGGAATGGGTTCTTTTTTAGGAATTTTAGGAAACACAATTTTAATAATACCAACAAAATTAATTTAGCAATGATAAATTGATTTTTAAAACTATATTTATAGCACCATCACATTTGTCAAATTCTCTATGGCTCTGAAAAGGCCAAATGCTGCATAAAAGAAATGACAACAATAACCAAATGTGATTTGTATGTACATGAAAGTGCATTGGTAGAACTATCTAAGAGGCCTTGTCACAAGGCATATTCTTTTTAATGTCACAAATACAATTTATAACATCAGTGTCAGTGACATGTACACTGCTTTCCCCTTCTTCTGTGTAAACTGACTTACCAAGGCCTAGATGCCTCTGACTACAGGTAGTTCAGTTGTTTCAAAATGTACAGCGTATTTACTATGAGGAGACCTTTTTTATCTTTAAAAGGATGTAGCTGTTGCAAATTCAAATTTACAACAGCTACACAATCAATGGGTGGAAATGATGACCAGTGATTTCATTTGAATTTGAACTGGTGTGAATATTTAGGGACTACACTATATCCTTTTTCTGAAAGAGGGATAGGTACATGTTGGGTGTGGGTAAGGTCTTGCAGTTGGAGCAGAGGAGGATGAATCTTGCAGGGATAAACTATACCTTGGGGATAGGAGGTGAATTTGGGGTCTATAATGGGTCCGTAGATCATACATTACCTGCTGGAGATTGTGCAGCATGTACAGGAGAGTCCCCTGTCTGCTGAGGCTCTTTTAAGTCTAGATGTAAATCAGCTTTCTTGGTTTCTGTGGGATTGGTGTGATTTTTGCGCGACCCTCCGTTGTATTGTTCTGTGTGCCGGAGATCCAGGTGGCATGGGCGCTCCTGGGGAGGCAGGTCTCTCACGTCAGCATCCAGGAGAGGAACGCTAGACTTTATTCTGTTACTCTCCGCCTGGAGCTCTGTAAGGAACACAGAGGACTTATCTTCCTGTTCCTTGTCTGGTTTTTTGTGCGTTGTGTCAGCAGTTTCAAAATGGCCTTTCAGGTGGATCTTTTGGTCCTCGGTTGGAGCCAAATTGGTCTGAGGAGTTGATGAGTCACACTCGAAAACTTCACAGGGAGTCGCACCTTCACTGGGCTGCTGAGGTGGCGTTTGGACGCCGCCTTCTTCTGAACCCAACTCCTCACACTCGTCAACAGAGAGCAATACTGAGCGGCGGAAGTTAGCCGTGGACTGGTAGTCAGCCTGATCGTTATCCTGGTCAGCGGCGTCATCGTCAAAAGCCAGGTTGATGATCCCCTGAAAGTTTGGAGAGGATTCAGTTGGCGGCAACGGGGCCTGACCCGGAATCACCTCGACTTCAGATCTGTCATCTTCCGTCACCTCTTCATCTTCTTCTTCCTCCTCCTCAGAGGAAGAGAAGAGCTGGTGGTCGGGGACGCTTTTCACAGTCACTGTTGCGTCCACCTCGGAGTGCTCCTCCTCTACGGGAAGCTCATCTCGGTGCAACCAGGAGCGAGGACGCTGTCTTGCTCCCTCTTCCTCGCTGGTGGTCTCCGCTTCTCGCCCCCGCAGCCTCACCTCCACTCTGAGCCCCGAACCGCCTTCGTACATCTTCAACTCCTCGGGGGTGCTCGTGTCGCTGCTGCTGCGACCTAAGAAGTCGTGGCAGCGCATGGTGCCGCACTTGGAAACGCCTCTTTCGTTGGAGCAACAGTCGTCGTCTTGTGAGCCGCCGGCATCGTAGTCCTCCGAGCGGGGCTTAATGTCGTCGGAGGAGGTGGTGTGTGTGCTGCAGGTCTCAGACTCGGGGCTGACCTGATGGTGGACGGCGCTCCAGGAGTCCTCTAAGGGGGTGCCAGTGCTGCCCACGCTGCATGGTGTGTCTACGAGACGTTCGGTATCTCTCTGAGAGTTTCTGGAGCCGTCCTCATGAACTTGCCCTCCGCTGATGACCCCGCTTGGAGGAGGTTTCACTTTAAACCCTTCAGTCTGTTTGCAAGTGTCCGCCTTAGCAGATTTGACACGAGTGGTGCTGCTAGCTGCTGGTGAACAGTTAGAGTTTTCAGTCAGTACTTCAGTCTTCTGGAGATGCTGCTGGCTAAGTGAATCCTCTTGGCCCCAGTTGGTTGGCTGTGCTGCAGGCTGATCAGAGAGTTCTACCTCTGTGTTCTTATGCACTGCAGCTTCACCTAGGTTTTCTGTCGGCGCAGACTCAGTTTTACAGTCTTTGCCATTGACTGTCTCTTTTCCTTTAGTTCCTGATTTCTTGGTAGCAGGTGAGGTTTTGGAAGTTCCTGCAGATTTTGGAGAAGCTTTCTCCGTAGGCTTTGGTCCGGACTTGGCAGCTGCCACTGAAGTTTGCTTTGAGGAGGCCGAAGAGGCTTTTGGTGGTTTAGCACTTGATTTAGCTGAGGCTCCAGTTGCCGAAGCAGGTTTTGTGGTCTTCTTTTTTGGAGCTTCACTGGCTGCTTTGTCTGGGGCTGAGGATTTCAACCCGTCCTTGCTGTCTTCTTTCCTGGGGGAAGCAGGCTTTTTGGATCCATGCTTGGAGACTAACCCAAAGACAGAATCAAATATTAGTACATTGTACAGTCTATTGACAGATATGTAAATGAAGCAGACTTTGAACATCTCACCATGGTCTGGCGTGCCTCTTCCCTTGGTTTCTGCTCTTGCTGCTCCTGTAGACGCTTTCTCTGCTGCACTAGTCTTGGCTTTAGCACTGGACCTGTTGGTAGGACTGCTATTGATAAATGGAAACAAAAACACAACATAGTTGATGGTTCACTTCATCTTTAAAAATATTTAAAGGGCCACAGAGAAATGAAATCATGGATTAATATTTAGCACCAGCGGGGGGCAGCAGAGTGGTTTTCCCGTTTTGTCAAGGACAAGCGTCTCAGAGATGAACTGATTATGAATGCAAAGAATCTCAAGTTGTTACTTTTGTACTTCTGAAGGATGTTCTACCTTGGATTGTAACTCAATCTAACTGTAGGAGGAACAAGAGAAACAGGGATCATATTATCTGACATCTTAGTGAGTTCACTGAGGACAGGTTTACAGAATCTACATTACCTAATACTACAGGGCCATGTTTAAAAAATACTCGATGTACAAAGGATTATTCTGGCTACGTAAATTCAGGTTGGAGGGGAGTTTAATCTACCAGAGCATCTTTATTTTCAGCACACAAATCCAGAAGTTCAATACAAGATAGATTAACGGTTACCTGCACCATCTGCTTCTTTACAAAACAATCCAAAGATGCAACAACAATATCTTTTGTTAGGCTAACTTACATGGTTTTTTTGCAGGGAGGCTGTTAAAAATGGATGTGCTCCCAGTTTGAATGATGCACATTTTTAGTAAAAAGGATATTTTTAACATCTTTGAAGGGTGAAGAAAGGCCTTGTCAGAATTTGTTACAAAACTGCTTTTGCCTCCTGACAGTTTTCAGTTTTGCTTTCTAGGCCCTGAATGCTCTGAGCTAATGGGTTTGGATATATTGTCTTTGAGCTCATGTTGCAACTTGGCCTGGCCTCGGTTTGATTAATTTCTCTTGTTTGAATGTTTTAAATCATTTCATTGTTAATAACTGTGATCTGGACAATGGTGATGTTTTCTGGATAGCCGACATCCTGTACTCGAGGATTCTCGCGCTCCCTCTTTGCGTATTTGTCCTTCTGTTATGTGTTTTGTACTTTACAAAAGATGAGTCAAATTTCCACCCTATGAGTTCTCATAGGCCACATTTTTTTATAACTGACGAAGTGCCGCTGCACCTTGGTACTTGGGGCTGCGTAGGTCTGACATATATAATTTATGGAATGCTACACAGTCTGAGGGGTAAGCAAAACACAGCGTTTCCGTCTCAGAGATGAGACATTTCTCCAGTTGGAAGTTGTTGTTGTTTTTCAGCATGGCTTATGAACAGTTATAAAAAGCTATTTCATTAATATTGGCTTATTAACAGGAAATTAACCAAAAAGCTTAGATTGTTGACTTGCTCTTGAAACACTAACTTCACTTGAGTGAGATTGAGTTACATAACAACCGTAGAATGGCATTTCAGGGTGGACCCGGCGAGCATCCAAAACGTCCATGTGGAAGTTGACAAGGACAGCACAAAACGTTACACCTAGCATTTCACTAAATACACAAGAAGCGAATAAGAAAGCACACTGATAATAACCACAAAGGAAGAGCTCACCTGCTGATCTTCGTTGTATCTGGTTTCTGAGCAGGTTTTGTCAGTGTGGATTTGACCCCTGTCTTAGTTTGGTGTTTTGGCTTCGCACCTAAACACAGAAAACATTGCATGATTTTTGTGAACCATACTGTGTCAGGCAGATAGCATCGAGATGAATCAAATAAGACTTAGTCAGATACATATGAAACCTTGATTTCCGAAATGAATAATCTTCAGGGTAGCAGGGAAGGGTAATGTGCTATTTGTAGGTGAGCGGACCTCAGAGTAACTTTCAGTGTGGGGTTCATGGACAAACACGAGCACTGAACACTTGTATCAGTGGAGAATAACCCCACCTCCTTAAACTATCAGATGAAGAGCCCCCCTACGGAAGTACAGAGTGATCATTCCCCCTCTGTGTGATAGCTGCTATGACTTCTGCTGTTCTGCTCAGAGTTTGTGCACTGATGCCTGCAGGCTGCTTCGTTCGCTAATAAGTCAACATTCCTGCCATCATCTTCCAAAAATCCCTCCTGGCCATAACACAATTCATCATACTACTCAGTCTGCGTTCGCATTCTGCTTGACTACAGGGAACATTGTAATTGGTGTCGGTCATGATGATGAGATGAGAAGAAGTGAATAAAGAGTAAACCTGTAGTGTCATTACGAGGGCTGCTGGCACTGTTCTCTGGCGAGGCGCTGCCTGATGTGGACGAGGTGCTGGGCTGAGCCTGGGAGGTGCCAACAGAGCTGTCAGCCTTTACTGTCGAGGTCCTCTGAGTCTTGGTTACACTTGGCTGGCTTGTAGATGTGCAGCTCGGGGGAGATATTTTAGGTCGTGCACCTGGATTCGGTTTCTTTTCCTGCTCTCTCGCACCTTGAGAGCTTCTGGGGCCGTTGGTTACGTCACGTCTGGCCCCTGCAGCTCCAGTGCCATTCACAACCGGTGTGCCAACTGATGCTGTCTTTGCTTTTGCTGCTGCACTACGTTCCCCGGGCTTTTTTGTATTCTTTGCCTTGGATGTTTGACCCTCTCCTGGCTTGCTAGCTGTCCCCAGTCCATCAGACTTCATGGCTGATGCAGCACTATGGGAGGAAGAGGTAGTGTTTTCAGACACCCTCTGGGTCCTGTGCACGGGAGGACTCTCAGGTGCAGATGAAGGGCATTTCACAGCCCTTGGCTGCAGGATAAAGAAATAACCATATTAGTCATGCAACTGTAAACCAGGATTAAGCTGCAAATAACCACAGTGTGTGAAACTGAATGACATTATAGCAGATTACAATAAACTAGTGGAGAATAAGACAAAAAAAAGGCTGACTCACATCAACTGTGAAATCAGTCCATGGAGATTTCTATAGTCTGTGCTAAATACTAAATAGACTAACACAGTTCATATAGCCTGTCTTTTATTTACTATCCTAAACAGTTGATTTGCCATCAGAAGTTAAGGGAAGGAATTGCCTCTTTCTTTCTGCTTCGTGTGTCACTTATCAAACTGGCTTTTGTAAGTTGAACAATCAACTGTGAACTGTGTCCTGCAGGTTCAGAAAATGTGCACATATATCCTTAAAAACAGACAAAGTTTTCAATTAATCACAACTGTGTGGCTGCTCTGAACCACTCACACCTCACACCTTGGCAACGCCTCTGAGGATCACCTGAGCCAGGCTTATCTCAGCATCTGTTTACAGAGGCCCTGCTGCTAGTTTTACACTGTATGTCTGTGCTGTGAGGGTGGGGCATTTATGAGACACTGTATGGCATCTGATGACCACACACTGTAAAGACTCGCAGGGATTAAACAAACTTGTGCAAAACTCAAAAATGTGCAAATCTGATTTGCCAAGAACATGTTTAGTTTCTGAAACAACAAAAAGAGTTCAAATAAATGTTAACGTATGGTTGGATGGGAATGTTACCTGTGAGCTAGTGAATACAGGTTTTTTACCAAGTCTCCGGTTGTCCCCTTTATCAATAGCATCTGTGAAAAGAGGATCAAAGGAAGAGCAATGATCATCAAAAAGAAAGTATTATGCATGCGAATCAATATCTATTATATATTCAGTCCAAGAATACCAGCTACAAAAAGGGATGCACTGATTTGTTTTAAAGGAAGATGCCTAGGTCTTTTTAATGAGTTGGAGGAGCCATTTTTTTTCATTCACAAATTTCCATTTCTGTGTTTACCCTTTGAAAATTGGGAAACAATCACTTCATTAACGGATTGATCGAACATGATATTTCAAGCAAAGCGCTGCCCTTTCTATGCTTTATACAGAAACTATTTTAAATCCTGATTACGTTTAGTTTTTTTTGCCCACATTCACTGAAATACATTTGTTATGCTTGCATGCAATCTCTGGAATCCGATTTCAGTGGCAACAAATGTACCAGTAATAGGCACAGGCTGACACCAGCTGAATAAATTATTCATGCAGTGCATTTCAGCACATCGGTGGCCCAACAGTGAGGAAACAGCATGTTAATTGTATTTGTGGGGGCTTCAATCAGACCCACATAGACAGGAATCCAGCCCTCACTCCCACCCTTTAAAAACAAGCATGGCGTGTCTGGTGCAATGCCATGTTAACGACACTCATCTCGCAGAGACTGGTGCAAAGGTAGCTCACATAAAGCAAAAAATACACACTAAATGGGTTAAGAGTGCCTCGACAGCTGTGTAGAAAAAAGCCATTAGGTATTAAATCAGCCTGCATGCACTAAGAGCTTTGCTTCATCTCTAATGATGCAGAGCCACGGCTTCAGCGCAGCGCCAGGCTGGGTTAGGAGAAAAAAACACACACACACACACACACATACATACATACACTGCAGCATGAATCTCCGTGACTCAGAGAGAAGCGCTCACAGCGAGGATTTCCTCCCTTACCTGCTAGTATCCTCTCTCTGTGTTTGGAAGAAAGGGTCTCCCATCCCTGCGTGTGGCGGACCGCGTAAAAGGTCTGAAGCAGGAAGGTCCACAGGCGGGCGCGCAGCGTACAAATCTCTTGCCTGAACGGCTGGCGGTAACACAGAGGAGAGAGAGAAGAATAGAAAGGGGTGCGCTACAGCACAGGCGAATCAGCAGCTGCTTGAAGAACCTTTCACCATGGCAACAAATGCCCCTCCCTCCTCCCTTGGCCTCCCTCTCTCTGTCCCTCCCTCCCCCTCTGTCTCCATTGCAGAATGCACTTGAGCTCCCTTGAGTGAAATCAGTGATGTCAGTGGCTGATGCCCACTCTCCTGTTTCCACGCCTGATTATGAAAACAGGGCTGGGAGGTTAGGGAGGAGCCAGCTCCAGCTCCTCGGCTGCACTGACCCACACACACACACACACACACACACACACACACACACACACACACACACACACACACACACACACACACACACACACACACACACACACACACACACACACACACACACACACACACACACACACACACACACACACACACACACACACACACACACACACACACACACACACACACACACACACACACACACACACACACACACACACACACACACACACACACACACACACAGACAGATTAGTGAAGGCTGCTGGCACACGTCACAGTCTCCCTCAGCCTAATCCATTCTGCCATACTGTACCGTATTTACAGGGGTTATGAGCTTTAACTCAGCAGCCGGGTCACTTTCCCTGGAAGTCATCTCACGAGCTTAACCTGCCTGCTCAACTCAATACATTTTGTTAGTCTCTTAACTGTTTGACAGATATGACTCAAAATGATCTGCACAGATATTGAACAAAGCTTACAGTTGAGTTGAAGGAGGGACAAGCTGACAGGGAGAGAACATTTATAGCAGAGAGCTTAAGCTGTGTTAGACCTGTAGCTTGGAGGATTGGACTAGAGACTAAAGAATAAACATTGTGGTTTTTTAAAAGGTGACTTATGACAGTATTTTTCAACCTGGCCCCTGTTTTCTAGTATTAATCTGAGCCTGTCTGTAGCCAAACCTGCACTTTTAGTGAACACACATTTAAAGAGAGGAATGGACCCTAAGGAATTCATTGTGAAGCACATTTGCTCAATTCTGGAGCAATTTCAAAAACCTGAGTCCATATAGTTCACCTAGACCAAAACATGGGACGATAAAATCTGGGGTTGAAACATAACAAATTTATCGCTAGTGTGTTTAAGATTCAAAGTGACTTATTAGAGTCCTGACTGATAGAAGTTGCACTGCACTGGGATTGGGAGTGGAGCCTCACTTCCCTTTACTAGTGGTTTTGAAGAGTTGTTCAAATCTATGGCAAAAGATTGTAAGTAGACATTACACAGAGTTTGGTAAGAAGACCAAAAGTGGAACTGGACTAAAAGGGAAACCGCACAACAAACAGGTGTGAGCCCAGCCTTAAAGCCTCATGTGCATTTTTGAAATACAGACACACTGATTAATTTCACCTCCTCTTGTTTCCTCCCTCCTTGCTGCAGGAGGGAGTCCTCTTCCCCGTCATCTCCACACAGAAGGTACACAGCAGCAAAAAGATCGCAGCAGTTGTCCACAGAGGCACCCTCTCTGATAGCTGAACACAGCTTCTTCAACAATGTGGGCTCACGGGTAACCTCTTCCCTCTGAGAAATAACATAGAAACCGAAGTTGAATATGTTTGATACAGTAAAGCAGAGCATTAGACTCAGCTCCAACATGCCCTTACCCTGCGAAGCTCCTGAAAGGCCTGGGTTCGGATTACATTGGGTAGATGCTGGACAATGACGTGCAGGCTCTCCTCCTGCAGCTGCGTGGCGAGACTCCTCACCTGCTGGGCCCATTTAACTTCTGGGAGACTGCCAATCAGCTGCTCGGTGCCACAGAGCATGGTAACTGCGTTCTGCACAGTCTGAATGGAAACATCTATCAGCTAAAGACAGTCTAAACCGTGGTTGAACTCAAGTCGAATGAACACTGCAGTCTTTACTGCTCTCCAGGACCTATCGATCAGTAGAGGGAGGCCCGGGATTGTGTAATGGTTCTTGGCCAGCTCTGAATCTCAATACTGGCAAAGACTGAACAATAGTACACTTGCTTTACTCACAGAATGCACTCCAGCTCTTAGATGGTGATGAAAGACAGACCCGAAATTCAATTATCAATTACACGGCTGGTTCACTCCCCATCTGTCTACATCTACATTATATTCCTCAATGAGTCCCTCTTTAATAACTGAGAATTTAATCAAAGTTCATCCTTGATTAGATTAAGTCTGGATTTCCTTCCTGTGGAAAAACACTGGAGAATGGGTTGATGGTATTTGTGCGATTACATGCATACAGTTCAGCTGGTGACTGAGGGAGGGAGGGGCTCACCATGGTTTCAGTTACAGCTGTTAGGCAGGCTGCCTGGAGTTCAGGAGACAAGAGGGAAAAGTTTCTCTCACACCAGGTCTTCACATAATGATCAGCAACCCACCTGAAAACACACATCATGGAGTATCAATAAACCATTTAATAATCAGTTACTTTACATGCAGGTTTTACCCCCTCATGTTTGGAAATTCCATGCTATAGTTTGTTTTGCATTATATTAAAAGAGAATATCTTTGAGTTTTGGACTGACATAGCAAGATACTTAAAGAGGCTCTTCGCTTTTTCTGGTTTTCCTCTACTGTAGTGTGTAATATAGTTGTTGGTGCATGTAAATGCTAAAATCCCTGTGTTACCTCCAGAAGGAGTTTCTCTCCACCAACCCTTTGTTTACTTCTGTAACATATTGACATCATTATGTAACCCTTGCACTTCTGTTGGCTAGTGCTTCAACACATTGTACGTGATAGGCTAGGGGGAAGAGATATTTTGTAATCAATCACAACAGAGCCAGCCAGCTAACCAATCAGAGCAGTCTGGGCTCTGGTTTCAGACAGAGGGTGAAAAGAGTTGCATGACAAAAATAAAGGGATTTTTGAACATTAAAGCATGGTTGACTGAGAAAATGTGCAGAATTGGGACATTTCTGACATTTACTCGAACAATTGATCAATCTATAAAACAATTGGAAGATGAATCAGTCAATAAAATGAAAGATTAGTTGTAGGACAATCAGCAGAAAGTCCTTTTCTAAGTTTGCTGCAGCGTATCTGAGGAGTCTGTGTGGCTGGAGGCAGCGATCAGCAGAGCTGTGCTCGAGGGAACAACTGAGTGAGTGAGGAGGAGAAGGTCAGTAACGCACTGCTGCACAGAGCAGCGGAGTCAGATTTACTGCCATACATGCGTGACTCAGGCTCAGCAGAGACAACACGACAAGGCCATGTCCCCCCCACACCAACTCAAATCACAGTCCAGCTCAACACATCCTATCTCCCTGTCCTACATTATACACTTCTTGCCAGCTCACTGCATTAGCGCACGAATCATAGCTAGTTAGCCTACAGAATCAGCAACAGGAGATCTCGAAGTGAAACGTTCTGAGATTGTGTGTGAACAAATGCACAGTAAGGGAAGGGATAAAAGCCGGGCAGCGAACTGAAATTTAAAGATCCACTTGCGTACTAAAGCTACTAAATGTAGGGCCATGCATTTCTGTCTGTAACTTGAGAAATGCCTTGACCCTTAAGAACGATCATCATCTACATTCTACATGATAAAGGTTCAAAACAATAATCAATGTACCGATGTGAACAAATGTTTTCTGTAGCTTTTTCCTTGTCTGAGGAGTAATTGCTTTAAAGGATCTAAAAGGAATTCATTTGACTCCACAAAGTGGTGCATTGAATCACATTAAAGCATGTTACCCCTACCCAAGGCTATTTCATAACACAAGTATGAACCCACATGCTGGTTACCTAGCAACAGGATGCTGATGTAAGCCAAAGTAGCAAGGTTGGAATATTCTGCACTTCTTTCCATTTACACAAGCATCTGTAAAGGTCATCTCTGACGACTGTTCAAATGATAGGACCAATTATCGGTATGTAGTGTCTCCTCGAAATGCATTTCAGATTTCTAACACATTTATAAAAAAAAGCAAAAACCGACACTCACCTCTTACACAGCAGGTGGAGGTTTTGAAGGCCTAACGCGTGTGTGAGCGACAGACACTCCAGAACTGTTCTCTGAACCCCGTCAATCGGCTGCCAACACAGGAGAAAAATAGAAAGAGCATTATTGTTAACGATGAAGAAGCACACACCATACTCAATCTACACGTGTAAAGCCACAGGAATTACAATAGGATTTGTTCTCTGAGATTTCAGCTGTGATACTACACATAGTGATAAATCATTGTTGTTTTGGAGGACATCACTACTCTAATGGTGTATACACTGAAGAGCTGCGCAGTTTGGAAGGCACCTTCACAAATAAGACAGAAAGGAAACGGTTAATTTCTTAAGCAGCCCCCAGGGTGCTGCCAAGCAAATATTGTCTATTAATTTATTACATTTAGAGAGAGAGAGAATGTATACATTTGGAGGAAAACTGGCCTGCCCTTCTCTATGCTAATGAGCCCAATTACAAAAGCACCAATAACCACAAACTTAGAATCAAATGATTGCTATCTTTTATAGTGAGAACAGCAGTGTTTTGAAAAGTCAGCAATGACAGACTGGGATTTCTCTTCCCAAATTTGTTTTCTCTCTCTCAGGTTTCCCTTCCTTGACTGAAGTTTAGAAAAAGGCTTCTGCACCTCGTCCGTCCAGTTCTGTTGCTCCTGCTCACATTTAAACATTATATGTTTCACTGTTGTTCTCCATTCCTGGCGCTAAGTGAATAATTGCACACAGCTGTGTGTGTGCGTCATTATATCATTAGCAACATTTATTTTGTGAACCAGACCATATGGGGCTGACTGTGGTTGCAAAACACTTAAATCTCCAGTGAAGATCTTCCTGAACTAAGAATGCAGAAAAATAGATAACAATAACTTAGACTTTATGGAGTTTAGGTGGATGATTAATCACTCTCTATTGGCAGGTGACTAAACAGCCTTTCAGGTAGGGATGCATCGATCCAACATTTCCTCTGCTGATAATGATTGCAGTTCCCACTCAGGGCATCTGCCAATACCAGTGGCCTGCTTTACCAGATTTAAAACTTATTTGAACAACTTTGCACATGACCTGAGGCCAGCGCTCGATGAGGTGCTATTTACTGATCATGTGGACGACAGTGGCTAAATGAACGTTGTGATGATACTTCTGGAGCAATGGAGGCAAAACTCAGAGAGACACGGGAGAGCTGGAACTTTGATGGCAAACACTGAAGGTTTATTATGACGTTAACGGCCGGAGAATTGACAAGACATTTGCTGCAGCTACGAGTTGACAGAGCGGTTGCCCGACCAATTCTGAAGAACTCTACTACAATACCAGGTTTTAACCAGTTCCGAATGGACAACCAACGTTCTTCAGTCGCCAGACTAAACAAATATGGACCCTGAATCTAAGTAAAGCTGTTGCACATTGGATAACAATGTACATCAGGGAACCTACATTCCAGATAAGAAGGGCTTCTAGATGTCCCTAAACAATAAACTAATCTCAGGTCAGCTTGTGCTCGGTCAGAACCTGGCATCAACAAAGTGCCCAAGCTGCCCCTCTTTAAGGGAGATTACAGCACCCCCAAGGAACAAGAACTATGCCATTGGAATAGAGACAGAGGAAGGAGAAAATTATGAACGAGGTCAAAGGTTAAACACCAAAGCAAAATACTCCCTAACAAACGCAACCGATAGCAGCAGAATAAATGTGAAATGCTACATACACACAGTACACATAGAAAGAGAAAAAGCCTATGAAGTCCATCATAACATCCCTCATAATGGAAAGCTGACCTTGGGGAAGAAGCGGCAGTAGTCTCGGGTCAGAACCATCTCCACCACGTCTTTCAGTCCCTCTAAACCCAACATGTCTGCAGCCAACACCACCTGACTGTGGGACAGGAGACACCGAACACAGGTCAGCTTGTTTTCTGCATCTGCATTCTGATTGTGTCTGGTCTCATACAGTACCTGGCACTGGCTCCAGGTGGTAAATCCACTATGGCTCCGTACATGAACTGGAGCAGGACTTCCATCTCATCTGGCCCTAAGCTGGAAAAGGTTAATAAAACAATTTGTTAAGATTTAAAGTTAAAGGTACAGATTGGATTTTTTGTAGGTGGGGGTGTATGAGGTACTTGTACATGGTCAGTGTATAACCCACACTAGATGGAGGCGCTTCCTTTCTGGAGAAACTGACAGGAGAACCAGCAGGATACTGTATTACTTTGACTATAGATAAGTATCTCATACAACCCGCGAATCCAAACTATTCTTAAACATACAGAATTGTAGAAAATGACAGTGTATTTATTTTCTTTCTGACTTCATGCATGTGTGTAGATTTCTGTCTATACTGCCAACACGACTGAGAAGGCTGTGAACAGAATCCATATATCATGCAGCACTCAATCCTCGTGACTGCAGCCCGAGGGCCACTTTATAGTACCCCACACACACACACGCACGCACGCACGCACGCACGCACACCAACGCCGCAGCTCTCCATTCTGACCGACACGTCTTCCCCCGTTAACCTCAGATCAGTGATGCTGAGGCGAGCGGCACCTCTATCCCCGGAGGAAAAAATGGGCTTCATTTGCCTTTCCCCGCTCTGAAAGATGCTGTGTGTGTGTGTGTGGGGGGGGGGGGGGGGAGTGGCCAGCGGTGGTGCTGGGGGGGAGGCCCTTCAGCAGGCAGTAGACACAGAAGACAATGAAGCAAACGTCGCTTGGTAGAAATGTGAGCGAGCCATTTCAGATTCCACTGGCAGTGGGTCGCTGTGTGTGTGTGTGTGTGTTTATGTGTATATCTGGAGTTAAAACACGCCATTTTGAGTGAACCCCATACTGTACAAAGCCACCTCTGCTGCTAGGCCTGAATAATGCATTTAGCATATGCAGTAAATCAACAGGTATGAAATATGGGATAGTCAGAGCAGGAGCGGAGGTGTGTTATGGATCTGTGTGACCTGCTGCAGGATCATGCTGAGTCTTACCCTTGCAGAGTGATGCACTGTCTGGAGCTCTCCATCCAGCTCCCGCTAAGCATGGCTCGAAAGTACTGGGACCGCGCACACAGGATCGCCCTAGAAACCCAGTAAAGCAGCCAGTCGCAAGTCAGTTCAACCCGCCACGTTAATATTTTACATATCATATGGCAGGCTTGTGTGTACTTAAACGGTTTGAAAATGACAAGCAGGAGAACAAAACATGTTTGTGTGTTTTGTAGTCCCTGGAAATTTGTATTCTCCCTTCCTCTAAAGCACTTGTACACAAATATGGAAATAACCTGTCCCTAAATCCCATGAAAAGACCACAACCAACCATGAATTATGAATTAGTGTGCTAAATATCATCCACATTATTGGGTGCCCTTATTCAACTGCTATTTCAGGCAAATATCTGCTCTATCATCTGATAGTTACTCAATGCATTTAGTCAGTTCCACAGGAGCCTTGTTGAAAGCAGAGGTCAGAAGAATGGCCAACCCAGAAATGAGTCAGCATTCTAGAACTAATGGTTACCTTACTGGTTTTTGATTTAGTCTTCAGTGAAATGCCTGAAATAAGTTTGTGGTTTAAAAAAAGCAGAAGAGATTTTCACTTTTTACACTAGGACCTAAAACACACCAGCATCAGTGAAAGTCTGAAGGTCATAACAATGGCAGTTGCTAACAAGTGTCAAGAGTCACACCGAACATTAGCCACATTTAGCTTTGCGTAACATTCGCTTTTAACTTCCGCCAACTGCGTTTACTCTTACAAAATCATAATCTGGTGTTATAAGGTGGAGATTATCCTGCTGAACAAGAAATGTAGGTATCATAAATGTGTTTCACAGATCTTATTTTCTGTAATATTCTGAAGACCAATACAAAAATCCCATTGCTTTTGTTGAGGGAACATTTGAGATGCTAACTTTCGGGTCGCCCTACTAAAATACATCATCACTGCATCACTCTATTGTCTATGGGCTGAACACCACAGCCTACCTGAGTATTTTTGCTGACCATCCCTATATGACATACAGTATACCAATCTTCCTATAGATACTTTTGGCAGGATGACACACTCATCTGAAAGTTCAAATCATCTTGGAACATTACTACTAAATCTCAATCCAATAGAGCACCTTAGGGATGTGGTGGAGGGTTAGCTTGACATCCCAGATGTGCAGCCTACACATCTGCAGCAGCTGTGTGATGCTATTCAGTGAAGTTGGACCTTATATCCATCACCCTGTTTAATCCAAGCCATGAAGAATAAGGAAGTACATTGTTCAGTGTGTTGATCACTAATGGCCATATTTCTCTTGTGAAATGGATAATGCGTATTAAGAAACTCTTATAAATTGGAAGTAAAGAAGCAGTTTGGGCATCAGTAGAGAACCCCTGCTTCAGCTAACCCTGTGCTGTCACACAGATCCCTGCTGCAGAGAAACCGAAAACTGGCCCGGCTTCCTCTCTCTGACAAGCTTTTGCTTGCTGCTCCCCTGAGCATGAGTTGGGAGAAACCTGTCTCCATGGTTACCACCAGCTTCTACAACCTCTGCATCACAAAATGACCACTCACCACTGCTCCACACTGCCACGAGTCAACAGCAAACGTGCGACCTCTGAAGTGTTTTCTCACCGGCTGTACTGAGCTGGACATCTTGCAGGACCCGTGTGATGGTATTCTTAAGAAAAACTATGTTTGTGGGTTCCAGATGTATGAATGAGGTGGCAGTGGGAGCAGCTCTACCTGTGGCAGGAGAAGACCTGCTCTGCTACTTGGATGGTGATGTCACACTGCTCCCCCCGCTGGTACAGATCCAGCAAGTCAGCTCCGAGGCCTGAGGCTGGCTCCAGAACAGCGTCTGGGGTAAAGAGGGATAATGAGGAAGGGGAGGGAGGGAGAGTGGCAGAGAGAGAGGCTCTGAGTGTGATACGTGTGAGTTATCGACCAGTGAACCCCTCTACTATAGGGGTGTCCAAACTTGTTTCACGGAAGGCCTCATACACACAAAAAGGACTGGGCCACTCACTAACCCTAAATACTTTTAGAATTTGCTGCGGGCTAAAAATGGACCACGGGCCGCAGTTTGCCATCGGGCCGTAGTTTGGACTCAACTTATAACCCAGCAAATTGTGACTTTACAAAGTATCTGTGTGATGGCCATGCTGAAATGAGCAGTTACGACAACAGGAATCCAAATGGGATTATCTCTTAAATGGATTATAGCTGAGATAACATGATGTTTAGAAGGGGGATGGGGACAGGGGGGGGGCCTGATAGGTCACATAACCTACAATAACCCTCTATAGAGAAGCGTGTATACCTGAGTCAGAGGAAGTACGCAGGTCTGCTGGGTGAGGAGCAGTGCTTTCTGGCACGGAGCTGTCCAGGTCTGGGATTATTTCAGCCGAGTGCATGCTCTGGTGTGCCGTGTACACGCGCCTGCAGAGGGAAACTCCAAAAGGTTAATCAACACAAGACCTTTCATGCTAAATAACAACCCCTGACGCATTGTGACTGTAGTGACAAGGCATACATTTGAACTGCAAACGGTTTCCTTTTTTTTCCCAATGAAGCATTTTATGAAGTGGCTCCAAACCTAATGAAGTTACTAACAGTCTGTTATAGAACGCGCCCTGAGTGCTTTGTAATATTCTGTGGCATCCTGGCTTGGTCTGAAGTGTGTTAAACAAGGGAGTGAGGTAATGCAACCCAGCCGTTAAAGTGCAGACAATAAAAAACCTTCCCGGTTCAGGTCCGACCATTGATGCACGTCATTCCTCATCTCCCTTTCTCCTCTACTATCACTTAATATAAAAACATATCTTTTGCATAATAATTTAAAGTAGTGTAGTGAGAAGATTGGCATTGTTTTTAGAAAAGGAATCGTGACACACCTACATAGTAAAGTAAGGTCCACGCATTTAACACATTCATGTATTAAGACCTGTCATCAGCTATTTTGCACCTTGCTCAAGCCAATAGTGTTTAGATATTTGTGTGGAATCTGTTATCAGATACAGTATAAATATGTATAATATACATTGGTTTAATCATCAGTAACAATATCCTTTTTGATGCAAAGCCAAAAGGGCGCCGATGAGTGCAAACACTTTTCAGTCTTCTGCAACCTGCCAAGTTTCATGCTCCCTGACGGCCATCTACTACAAATCCTACATAGAAACACATCCTCATAAGTCCCTATGGCATTTGTATATAAAATCTAAAAAAGTAAACACAAACAGCAGAATGACGATGGTCCCGCAGAGCAGCCTGTTCTATATAACACTCAGCTGGAAAACAGGGACAATTCTATCTTGTCATCCCTACGCTCTGGCACCTGTTCAGATCCCCTTAGTCATGACACACAGATACAAACATCACGCTCTCCACAGCATCCTAAACTCAGGAGAAACGGATGGATTTTGCGCATAAAGAATAGTAAGGCCTGGATGATGTCCATGTTGTTGCTGCTGGATGTTTTTGTTGACATTTTTGGATTGCAATGTTATGCTGGTCATACTTATGTTTCTGTGGATATCTGACAATGATGCTGCTGGACCACTTGGTTCCATGTGTTCCAACACTTACTCATACATACTTACACTACTGCACTACTTACTTTTGTTTGTAGTTGCAGTGCTGCGAACCCTTCATTTTTATTATTGTATTTTTGTTTGATGTTGTACTTTAAATCCACAGTGACCATGTCATAGAAACTGTTTGTTAAATGATCATTTTTCTTTTCCAGACAACTGATGAATGTCAAAAAGCTCTTCAGCATAAGTAGATTTAGATTGCTTGAATTATCCAACCAACTGTCTAAAACTGCTCTGGTTGGTATGGCAGTTTAAAATATACAATTCAAGAAGGCACTGGATAGAAAAGCAGCAAAATGAGTTACTCAAACACATCAGAATAATTGATGAATTTCTGATTGACTTATCTTTCCAAATAATATTGAATCTTTTTAATAGGATGCCTAAGTATGCCAAAAGTCTCCATCATGCCTGGTAACCTGAACACAGGGAAGTTTTTGTTACTATGTATAATAGGAGCTTAAAATTAATTTTGAGAGCTAATGGTAGTGTAGTGAAAGAAGGACGACTCTTTCTTCTAGCCATAATTAGAAACTGCTAATGAGACCCAGGCGCACATCAGTGGATCACAAGACTGCAAAGCCTTGATGGAAATAACTTCTCTAAAATGATTACAAACCCGCAAACACCTTGGGATTTGCGTGTCTCAGCACTGAAACTCAAATGTGACTTGCAATTTATTATTGAATAGCTGCAGCATTTGAGATGCTCCTTGAGAGAAACATACAAACACCAGCAGATTCTTATCCTGCAGGTTAAAGAGGGTGTGCGTGGCGCCCTCTGTTGGACAGGCTGTGCAACTGTAGCACTAAGAGACAAGATGCATGTCTCCTTACTTCACCTAGAAAGCACAAACCCCCCTATAAAGGTTTTTGTTTTTGAGATCCACCTACCCCAGGTAAAACAAAGGAAAAAGAGATGTTTTGTCTTGTGTTTAGTTTTAGAAAACGATGGCTGTTTAAAGGATTTTAGGATCTACTGCTGGATGTAGCTGCACTGCTTAGCTGTTAGGGGTTTGAGACTGCAGAGGGTGAAAGTCAAATAACTTCCATGTTTGAAAAGATAACATATTTTTTTCTGTGACTGGATTTTGTATTTCCTATTTCATGTGTGTTAGAGTGTATATATTACAGTGATGCAAAAAGGTAATGCGAAATATTTGTTTTAAACATACTGTATATAAATATATATATATATATATATTTTGTGGCGTCTATGTAAACATTTATTTGGTGACATTCTGATCATTATTTCCTGAGATACATGTGGTAAGGCATACACGAGAAGACTATTCACTATTTTTGGTTATAGGAAGGTTCCAAACATCAACCCAAAAAAAATAATTTGTATACAACCATCCATTTCCAAAACTACATAGTATATTAAAATAACATAAAGTATCTCAACTTGAAGAGGCCTCAGCAACATAAACAGAAGCTGTATTTAGAAATCCTGCCTACCTGAGGAAATCTTTTAACCCGGACAGATCATATCCAGACAGATAGATGTTGCTGGGATCTTTGTGGCCCTGCAGCACATGAGGAGCTCTGGCCAACAGCACGGCTCTGTGGGCCTGCAGAGAGCCGGACCCAGCATACAGAGAGACATCCGCCTCCAGCTCCTCCTGCAGCAACCTGGGGAAAGATTTAACAACACTTTATCGCTCGCAGTGCCCTCAAATTCACCTTTCCTAACTGTGTCTCAAACATGCATCAGTGTGTCTGAGTTACTATCGTCATACAAAACACAAACACAAAAAACTTTGGTTGTAACCATGTTGAACATTTGTAAGCAAACATAGTTGAGCTGAGTTTATTGTAATCGCTTTTGATTAATTAAACTTAAACACACGAAAAAAACAATAACTCATTATTTATATAATCAAGCCTTTGCTTATTATATCAGGTTTACAGAACATGACATGATGGGTGACACAGACATTTACAACATTTATCACGAATGTACAGACATTAAATAATATGTATAAGAATAAAAACATCTATTGTCCCCATGCCAGACCACAGAGCCCTGCTGCACTTGGCCGTAGGATCAGGTCCTAAGTAAGTAGTAAATGGAAAATGAAAAGGTTAATATCTTTGATAAAGACCGCCCCCCCCCCCACACACACACACACACAGTACAAGTATATAAGCACACATAAACAGGCATTTTTTGTTTTACAAGACACAGCACAAATACACACAGGAGCGGGCACCTGGTAGCAGTTGGGGTTTCGGAGCCTTGCTCAAGGCCCCCTCGACAGGGCCCAGGAGGTGAACTAGCACCTCTCCAGCTACCAGTCCTCCAGTTATTTTTCTGTTTTGGTCCGATGGGGATGTGAACCAGCTACCTTTCCCAAGGCCAAGTCTCTACAGATTGAGCCACTGCTGCCCAACATTTCAGAATACATACACATTCTAATAAACAGTGAACATGTGGCTATTATTTTGGACGTATTAAATGTTGATAAATCTGGGTTCATTGTATTGTGTCTCACTGGGGTAATATGTCATCTATGCTTGATCTTAAATTGAAGTTCAAGTAAAGTAAAACAGCCAGAAAGGTTGAGATCATTCCACCCCTTATCCCCAATCTCAATACTGAGGTCATTCTCCCAGTTTAGTTTTAGTTGTATTTCTTGCACTGTCCTGGAGCGAACTGTGTTATCAATTTTGTCCTTACTAATAAGTATCTGTTCTAATGAAGAGATTGCACCAGATCATTTCAATAGTTTGAGACTGGGTTTACAAAAGCAATACCTCTGTACCTAAACCAATGAGAGGCTGGGGTTTTGTGTCTATCTTTAAACTCATAAAAGGTCACCATTGGATCAACCTGTTGTGCAATAAACTAAAAATAGAAGAAGACAAATGATATGGATGCTATGCACCTTATATCCAATATAGGATAGTTTAAACATACATTCATTTACACACTGGGGACAGGGCTGTTGCATTAAGTAGTCATTGAGGAACATAAGTGTTCATTCGTTACTTTTATATTAGTTAATCATCCTATTCCTATTATGTTCATAAAACTGTGAGGTTTTTTACACATTGTATTTCTCTTTCAAAACAAACGTATTGCTTTAGCATTTGTTCTAACATGTAAATTCCTTGTAGTTCAATCTGACTCACGCTGAACGTCTGGTTAGAGTGTGAAATCGGATTCTTTACTCTATACATGAACAGAAGTGAACAAAGGCCTTCTTAACTAACCAACCTCTAAAATCTGCTGGGTTCAAAGAGTAATCTGATGGCCTATTTCTCCCTCTCAGGCGCACACTGACTCTGAGGCAATGCGTCTCTTCTTCACCATCATTATCTCTCCTTGCGCCTCAACGACTGATCTGTGTGACCCAGAAGCCTCAGCTAAAGACCGATAGTGCGGTATGTACAAGTTCTAACTATGTCCATAACTGTTACCGTCTGATTAAGTATGCCCAGACCGATGAACCACTAGTGTAACAAGGACATTTACATCCCGTCAGATAAAACCCAATGACCTGCACAGATCCATGTTTCTCATGGGGGAACTTTACTGGAACTTTGCTGCTTGCCAAGTTGTATAGTCTTATTATCCGAGGGCCTTCTATAGTTTTCTACAGGATTCCTGACCTTGGAAAGTTTTAGATAAAATAGTTAAATAAATCTTAACTTAAGCACCAATTATTAGCTTACATCAACAGTTTTCAAACAGTGGTCTTCCTAAGTAGATGTTTACTTTTCTTCTGGAAATGCTTTTGTAAGCTTTTATTCGTATGGTATGATTAAGATTCAATTTTCAAAGGCTTTAATTTCATATTATTTATTGTATTTTATTTAATTGCCAAACTATGCTGTAGCTATTGTACATATTAAAATGAATGCCTCTGAAAGTGTTATCTTGAACATGGCGAAAAAACTGTAGGACCATTTTATAATATTATCACATTTATTTAAAGCTTAATAACATAAGTAAAGGTCATTGTAAAAAGGGAAAGTCATTTCCAGGAAATGTTCCTCTGAGGTAAACTTAGAGTTGAGGTAAAGGTTAATTCAATATTGTACATAAAGACTGGACACTCAAAGGAGACAGATTAAAAAAGGAAGGTCAAATGTAATGCATTAGCAGAGGCCAAGATATTCAGACTTTTTGTTTCATGCTCTTAAACACTTGACTATAGACTTCGTAGACTAATCTTAGCTATCCTGCCCCTAAATTATAATTTAGGTTGTTCAAAGCCCATCACTCCAGTTTGCAATGCAAGTATTCTTCCTCTATTTCTTTAAGAAGGTTTGGTCAAGAAAAGTAAGATTAACCCCATGTGATCACCAAGGTTATTTTTGTAACTTTATAATCTCTTATTGGGCCGGAGAGGATACAATAAAACAGTTTTAACAACTGAGTACTACAGTTTCTGAACTGCCCCTTTGAATGGGCTCTTTGAGTTGAGAAAAGAAGTTGCAGGCGTGGCAAGCAGCGCAGACAGAATCTGCTTTGAAAATAGATTTTCCAGTTGACAGCGCCGCATTTCTCTGACAGCTTTAGGAAAACTTGAAGACATAGCTCTTTGTTACTGACATTTGCCATTGATCAAAGATTACACCCAGTTCAGTGCATACTGTCACATGCCTTACCTGTCAAGGTCTGCAGATAATGCAGATGATAAACATCTTTTCAGCTGCTCTTTGTGTTTGCGCTCTTTGGCCTGGAACTCCCTGGCAGACTCTGTGGTGATCATGATTCATCAGGTTCTCTGAGACAGGAACAAGAGAGAGATTTTAGCCAGTCGGTTCATTTATTAAGCACATTTCATGCCACAAACGTACATTCAATGTGCTTCAAAAGAAAATATAATATTAAAAGTTATTGACAAAAAAGTGCTACATAAAAACCAAGTTGCTTGCTGGGGAAGAAACTTAAGAATATATTTGGCCAAGTGAGACAGGTCTTTGAAAAAAGGGACACAGTTACATAAAATGCAATGCACCCTTTAATACTGTATCACTCATATGATGCCAGCTTCACCTGACATGACGTGCTGTCAGTCTGCAACCCCATCACTCACCACACACTCACTATCACCAGCACTGTAACACATAGAGGCGCTGCTGCTTGTCAATTAAAGAAAAATGTATTAAAGATGACTTCGACAACCGGACACAAATTCACTGTGTCCAAGGATATAATGCAATCTTTACGTTATAAGAACAAGGATATTTATAGCTGTGATAACAGCACACCGGCTTTACTCAGCTCCCCACGGAAATAACACCACTGATAACACCAAGAATAACCAGTTTCTCTCTCCTTTTTGAATTAGTTTCAATAATGTAACCGCACCCGCCTAAACTCAAACAAATATCCATGCTTACACGAGTACTTGCTGTTTCTCTGCCCGACACGGCCTGTGCTGTTAGCCGAATAACATTGATCTCATTTCCCTCTCATGGCTAGCATGCTCGCGCTAGCTAACATGGGCTACCGTTAGTTGTTAGTTATCTTCTTAACCTTCAACCATAAATGTCTGGTGATGAAAATAGTCCGACAAATGAATTACCGCCAATAACTGTCTGTTTGTATGAGGTTCGGTTACAAGCTCAAGCATCTTCATTACCCGGTCGGCTGACCCACTGACCGATGTTGTTGACATCACCGCTGCACGCTGTTCTCCCCACCCACCGCCCTCCAGAGCACTGCTCGCAAAGCCGAGTAGGAGCGGCTAAAGTCCTCACAGTCCGGAAGCTGAAGCACATGCGCAGTGCAAACAAGGAAGGTGCGGTGTCCTCAAATGATGCTTTTAGGTTCTCTATCTGACCTCGAAATTCAAAATACACTTTGAAAATGTACCTGTTTCTGGTCGTTTAAACATTACATTACATCCGAATCTACCAGTGGGACTGTTTCTCTTTGCAGTTAGAATTGGATGAAACTTGTAAATGTATTTGAATGTTATGAATATTATTTGTAATATTATAAATAGTGCAGACCAAAATCTACAACTACAACGAAATAATAACACAGTGTATGTGTTCTAAAATACTAATAACGCAAAATCACAAGTCATCTTTATGATCAAACAATTCATCCTATGTTGAATAGAGTTTATTATCTATTTATTTAAGATTTAACTAAAGGATTGTCCAAAGAAACGGAATATGACTAATTTAGGAAATGTTGTCTATCATTTCAATCAATGCGATGTTCATGAAAAAACGAAATCAATCAATTGCCAATAAAAATACTGACCTTAAAAAATATGTGCCAGATTAAATATTTCCGACTGACCTTGAAGGCAGCAAAAGTGCTTGTCCCTTGCTGTTGTTGATGTCATCGGCCTCTCCTGCCTCACTAGCCTACGCTGTCAGTACAAATGCAACTGCAAATGTTTGAATCAGCATTAGAGAAACAAACACAGCAGGTCCAGTGTGTAAGCAAAGTTAGATCCACTTCAGAACCATTTGGTGCAATTATAAAAAAAAACATTTTAATAAGGCATACGTTTAAGAGTTAGGTTGAAACCAATATGTTTGAGAAATAATGGATTGAAGCATTATAAATGATGAACAATAAGCCACTTAAAAGGACTAAGGTGTATAATTTTCTCTTTTTTTGCTGTCTTTAAACTGACATTATAATGCATCGCCTGAAGACAGCCCTGAAACTTGTTTAGGCCTACGTAACACTGATAAATAGACATCTCAGTGTAATTCCACATTAACATTTCATTACATCAACAACGTCAGGAAGGAATCTAAAAATATATCAAACGTTTGTTCTACAGAGGAGACCCAAAATAACCAACGTCAACTGCTGTACTACTCAGCTCTGTGCTATATTTAAGAGCACATCCAATACTATTTCTGGTGTTTTTCATCTCTTCTGAGTATAACCTGGAGGCATCATGAAGGCCAGTGCACAGCTTCAAACACACCACTGTTATTATTATCTTTAAACAGGCCAGGAATGATGAGAAGCAGTGCAGTCAAACAGAGTGACACTTAGTTTATTTATAAAATCAAACGGTGTAGACTTGGCTCTGTGAATTTCAAAATGCAGTGTGTAGGAATAGATACAAAATAGCACAATAGTCAAACATCACTGACATTTCTATACAGGAAGATCAAGATAACAACATTCTCTACATTTGAGCATCTCTGAGGAGAAAATACAAAACAAGAAAGCTCCTTTCGACAACACCACCTGATAAAGGGAGTGGGAGAGCTATGGCTCCCGAAGGCCTGTGCCCAAAGAAGAGTGGAGCGACCCGGTGAAACATACAAGTACACATCCCTGCCTCTCAGGATATCTCTACAACTCCAAAGTTAAAAGGCACCACACAATACAAGTCACAAGAGATTCTGCTGCACATTTGTAATGCTGTAACTGACAAACTTTAAGGCGGATGTCATGTGCAAAAAACATCTTGAATATATGTGTCACACGTCCTGCTCAGTGTCCTCTCCGGTGAGGTGTGCTTTGTTTCTTTTCCTTTGCTGCTGACATCTGTAAAAAATATCTGAAATGTGAAAGATTTAAAGAATGATTGCATTATCACTATGTTGCTTGGTATCACAGGCATATTCCAGGCTTCCAGGTGTGGCAAGCGAGAGGGGCAAGGGGGTGAGGGGGGCGGAGGAGGCCTTGCAGTGGATTTAGTTCCTGTAGCTTTTGCGTCCCTCTCCCTCCTTCAGGAAGGTCCATATGAGAGTGTTCACAATATCAGGCTGGTCCTGCTGCAGCCAGTGACTGGCCCCAGATATGATGTTGAGACGGAAATGATTCCGGATGTAGAGGCGGCATGCCTCCGCCATTTCCTGCTCCAAAAAGGCATCTCGCTCCCCCCAAAGCAGCAGCACAGGAGACCGGACATGGTTCTGCGTCAGGGGGAGGGAGCTGAGGACACAGAAGAAAAAATCTCAGTGAATCCAAAATATTGTTCCATGAGAGATGTGTCAATGCTATGTATTTAAAATGTTCTGGTGTTTAATGACTCACTCAAGCCAAGACTAGCAACACACGTAGATGGACTCATGCATTTAGGAAAGTCTAGCATGGATTGAAATGTTTGCATATGTTTTTTTCTCTGCAGCCATGCAGACTCTAGTGTGAATCGTCTTTTTGTTCGCTGTGTGCCTATCCTAAACGTTTCTCCCAGACGGCCACATCACAGACGATGGACAGTTTTCAAAGGCGCAAACCACAAAAATCTTGAATCAATGAATAAAACACTGCATTTCAGTAGTCAAAAGCTAAAGTCAATTTCTACAATCTAAATTAAAAATAAAAGCTGTGATGTCAAGTGACACGATGTACAGTTTGATAGCAGGCTTTCATATTTAAAATATTTTGACATGACACAGTAGGATAAGCACAAGGCTTAGCCTGAAATATGTCCTATGTCTTTTCCTAAAGACTTCTCCTTGACCTCGATGGAAATCATTATGAAGTCAAGGAAAGATGTAGAGAAGATAGGACTTACACAAAGACATTCAGTGGTCACAGAATCCAATGCACTTACTATTGGCAACATAGCTTTGTGAAGGTTAATGATGATTTGCATCAACTGTAGGACAGCACTATCTCCTTTTGTTGTGTCTAGATGGAGGCAAGACTCATTGCCTGAGGAGCTAACCTTTCCTTAACCATCTGAGGTTAGTGCCTCACTTTAATACATCCTGCTAAAGTTTTGCATGTAGACACAACCGCACTTTCAATAAAGGATCCTTTTCTTAGCATTTAGATCAAATTCGACCATCTCTTATCTCGGCTGCACCAGGGTCTGTTCACGCTGCCTCACTCACGGAGGACCGGGTCACCTTAACTTAGAATTATTAGTGACTGAGCTTGTTTTACAATGACCAGCCACACTGTCCGCTGTAGAAAAGACCTTTTCTGTTATGTTACCTCGAGATTTCCCACTTTTTTATGGCATTTTAGATAGAGTAGATACATATACCAAGATGGATGGATGTTGCTGTGTGTTCATGTTTTTTTGTCCCCAGCGCTTAGGTTCATATGCGCTTGGCTAATTGAGCATGGGTCAGTGATATTTCTTTTATGTAAGCATATAAAGGCTATTCTAAGATAACTCATTGCATGAGAAGGGAGCAGATGGCATGCTCCATCATGCATATACAGTTCACATGTCAGAAATAATTGCACAGATTTTTTTTCTTTGATCTTGTTTATGCTGATCACTCTGTGAGCCAGCTGGTCAGTCTGACATGTAAGAATGAAGCTGTATGTAAATATTTGACTGATAGAGAGGAAACGTTTTCCACTGCTTCATTTATCTGACAGTAGATGGTGCTAGTTAATTTGCATCAAATTAGAGCAATGTATAGTTTTTTTATTTATTTTACACCACTAGACTAAAAAGCATCTCAAAGTAGTTTAGTAACAGTGAAAGGTCTCATATGGCAACGACATCCGTGCTCCTGTAGCTACTGATGCTCGTCTTATTTGATGCACTGTTATAGATTTAATCCCGCGCCTCGAAGGCAATAGATTGTCTGATTGGATTTTTGATTGGGTTCCTGAAATGAGGTCTATATGGTTATCAGAGGTGTTGACATATTTCACATTTTGTCCTACGACACAAAATATGTTGGTCATTACTCCACTTGTGAGTTTTGAAGCTTTTACGAGCCTTTAATAAGGCGGTTGCTGGCAAGTGGCTAAATGAGACTACAGAAATTGTCGGGGATATTAAAAGTTGTCACTGACACAGATAGCGTCATTGCTGGATGATGTGAAAGTCATGCAACCAATGCGTTTTACTTCTTGCAATTCCATTTCTGCTTTAGAAATGCTAAAAGAGATGTTCATTTATGAAGATAATCTTGCTGAACTATACCAGTAAGGGTGATGCTAATGTTTTTTTCAGCATTGTTCCTTTTCCTTAAGGGTCTCCTATTATACAATCTCTACTTTTCACCTGCCCACCTTATTGCCTGAATCACCTCCTAGAGCACCATGTTTTTTTAAACCAATCACTTCACAAAAGGGCGTGGCCAGCAGCAGCTCATTAGCATTCAAAGCTACAGACACAGAATCAGAACTTTTGGAACAGGGCTGAAACAGGTTTATGGTATGCTACAATGGTCTGTTTGGGATTTCAGCCAAACACTTCTGAGACATGTTGTGTATATATCTGAAACCTATAATATACTGTTGAAAAAAAGTATAACAGGGGACCTTTAAGACAAAGATTGGACATTTTCTCCCAAATATGTGTAAACCATTTCTGAAATATCCCTAAAATCTTTTGGTAAGTGAAGTGTTCCCCACCTGAAGAGATTCCTGTAGTAGTTGAGGGCTCCGGTGAGAGCCCCCGGCTGGGACAATGCGTACAGATAGGCCTCCAAGTCCTCTGCAGTGAGCCAGCGGCCTTTCCTCCCTATCCCTGTGCTGCGGCTGGTGAACAAGGCCTTCAGAGCCTGCAGCAGAGACAGCAGCACACACCGGGGTCAGATTACCTGACTGTTACAATTCAAAAATGTTTTGTTGCAGAAGGATGTTCACGTTTCTGCACGGTGAGTCAGGAGAGGAACCTCAGTCTGAAATCAGTTCTCATGACTTTCACTCACAGCTCGGACTCTCTGACCTACTGCTGCATAAACAACATTGTTGTGCTTTTTACTAACTGATAAACACAG
The DNA here is from genome assembly GCF_036324505.1 of Eleginops maclovinus. NCBI lineage: Eukaryota > Metazoa > Chordata > Actinopteri > Perciformes > Eleginopidae > Eleginops > Eleginops maclovinus. The sequence goes on along the minus strand of NC_086357.1, from coordinate 3,134,818 downwards.
CCCAAACGGAGATCCCATTCAGTTAGCAAGTATTTCAACTACAGTACATCAACACTGAAGATTAGATATTTAGGAATGCATAACAATGTCTTAAAATTAATTGAAGAGTTTAACATTTTGGAAATGATTTGTCCATGAAACTATAGCCTCAATATAAAACAGCCGGCTAGCTTACATTAGCCTAGCTTAGCATAAAAGGCCAACGTGTTCAAATCAACACGCTGTTGATTAATTTAAATAAAGGCGATATTATTTGTTTATTAGCCGTTCACTCCTGCTTGCAGTCTTTAAGCTAAGCTAACTAGCAGCTAGCTGTGGCTTTACATTTAATAACCGCGGTGTTGAGCGTGGCAATCCTTCTTCTCCTGTGTACTGCTGACATTTTAACAAATATTAAGATTCTATAATCTAACTGGATTGAGGGGGACCACTTTATTATACAATAAAGTAGATACAAAAATCTACAGTACTTTGTTTAAATCACTAAATAAATTATTATGATTCAATTTATTTATTTTGTATTGGATTTGATGGTTTTCATTTGTGTTTTTCTTGTGTCTTTTCACATTATGTCTGTTTACATGAAAAACATTACATGGCAATCCCACGTTTCTTTGAAAAGGATGCTTTACAAAAACTGAAACAAAATGCCGCTATACAATTTAGCATATGATTTGGTCATAATCTCTAATCTTACTTTTCCTCCATAATTACTTGATCCTTTTGTTTACTCCGAATAATCTCTCAGGGAGCAGGGTATTTAAGCCTGACACTGTAATATCATGCAACATACAACAATGCATATGAATCCATGTGCATGCACACACACCACACACAGAGGATGCTAACACACACAACCTTGACCTTGAAAGTGCTTAAGCCCACACACAACAGACCACCTTGAAATCATTGATGGAGAACATGAGCTCAGGGAACCGGGGCAGCTGGAAGAAGAAGAAATGGCTGGACTTCAGCAGCTGGCTCGGGTGACGCAGAGCATAATCTAGAGGAGAGGAGAGGAGAGGAGAGGAGAGGAGAGGAGAGGAGAGGAGAGGAGAGGAGAGGAGAGGAGAGGAGAGGAGAGGAGAGGAGAGGAGAGAGAGGAATGGAGAGGAGGAGTTCAGTTGTTGGATAGTAATTAACGGCCAAGTCTTCACCCACTGCGGGGCGTTGGACGTGATGACTCCGGATGACTTTGGCTCTCTGTTTACTCGGGTTAAACCAGCTGTTCCAGCCTCACATTACCCTCCTGTAATTAGCTTCTCATCATCTTCCCCTTAAGGCAGAAGAGGATTTGCCAGATGGATGCAAACATAGAATTGAAGTAATATGCTTCCTAATTAATGACAATAATTATGTTAATAATCCAAGAGCTAAACCAGAGTCTCTCTGATTAGTATGAAGAAAATTGGTTTTCTGTTACAATGTTGAAGAGGCCCTTTTATGCTTTTTTTTTTTTGGGGTGGGGGGGTTGTATAGGTTTTTTGTGAATGTAAATGGTCTGCTAAAATCCCTGTGTTCCATCAAGCTGAAAGTAGCTTAATAAGGCCCCGTAAAGAAAACTTGAGGGGATTTTTTTTTGGTCATAATCGTACCTGTGAACACGGAGGGGTGGGGGCTGTTCAGGACGATGAGTTTGGTCACCATCTCTGGATAGTTGATGGCAAACAGCCAGGCTATAGTGCCGCCCCAGTCATGCCCAACGAGGCAACATCTGTTGTATCCTTGAAAGAAAAGCAAAGGAGCATTAGTCTGTTGTTGTTGTTGTTGTTGTTGTTGTTGTTGTTGTTGTTGTTTCTAATAAAGGATGTTTGTGCTGCTTATTAAGGCATGTCATAGCCTAAAATCAATACTGTTCTCACTTTCTTATTGCTGGCTTCCTTCCTCAGACGACATTTACACCAATCAAATGAATGTAATTCATGCCAACAGCCAAATGCAGATCAAGGTCAGGGCATCCATCTGAGGGCTGCTGATCACATTACTGTTCTAAAGTAATCCTCTTACCTTTGCTGGCACAATTTACAACCACTGTTATGAATCACAGGGAGCCTCATCTCAACATTAATATCACATGCACTTCAAAAAGGATTGTCATAAGTCTGGGGGACACTTTACAGAGGGCCATGCAGTGTTGGCTGTGAGCAAAGAAAAGGGCAACGTTGCTTGCCATTCCTGGTTAAAGGGCAAACCTCCAATGTGTGTGGCCCTATTAGCTGGCTGTGAATGTGAAACTGTAATGTGGACCATGTGGGCACTAACTGCTGCTGTAAAAAGGGCTCTGTAGTCCAATCACGTGTCAATGTACGGCAGTTATCTTATGATCAATGCAAGCCCCCCACTTCCACTCAAATGAGCATTGAGTGAATCCTCTGCACAGCAATATGCATTAGCTCTTTAAAGCCTGTTAACAAATGACCGTGACAGCTGAACAATGTAACAAGGAATGTGCAGGGGGATATAAGGGAAAGATGGTTCCTCCGGGCTGGACTTTTACATGGTAAAAAATAAAATAGACTTGCGCCTTTTAAAGCTGTACCACTTAATATTTTTATATTAATAATGGACCAATAAACTGTGTGTATGCAAATGTAGGGTTAACCTATGGAGATGTATCACCTGACTCTACATTGCTCAATGCACCATTTTAGCTTCTTTCAGTTCAATGTTTTGGTTTTAGAAACACAATCAACACCATTAGCAGCAGACAGCCGTTTTTATTATTATATTATACAAAAGTTCTAAGAACTCAGTCAAGCACCAAACAGCAGAGACAAAGCTAGCAGCTGAGCTAGAGAACATGCTGGTGGAGACCAAAACAAAGCTAAAAAGATGATTTACTCTCATTTGATGGACATAATCACAACTCAAAATGAAATGATTATTATATTTTTAACACATTTTTCACACAAAAGTGTAATACACAGCTTAACATCGTAATTGAATAAACCCCACTAAACTCCATACAAATATTTATTATCTGCTATTCAATTAAAGCCAAATTAAAAATGTAGGCTTTGAGTTGGCTTAAAATATGAACGCTCTCTGCCGCCTTCAGGTCCTCTGGGAGGCTGTTCCTCAAATGTGGGCAGTAATAATAAAAAGACGTCTCACTGTGGGTCCTTATTTTCACTTTAGGTTTATAATTAAAAGGCCAGTACCAGAAGACCTCAGGGTTCTATAGGGTTCAAAGCAAATCTGATAAATAGGAAGGCCAAGACAATTTAGCCAAAACAAATCATTTAAAATCGATTCAGAAAAGTAACTTTCTGTTGTGCTTTCATGTTTTATTTCAGTTTGCTTGTAATTAGCACCAAGAAGAGTGGTTTCGCTGTAACACACTAAAATATGAGGTGGCAAGTGTCAATGCTAAGACCGGTTGTTTTATACAGTAGGTAAGCAGTGCTAATATTAAACCTGTGAAATGCTGGCCAATTGAAGAGTGGAAGTGTCACCTTGGCCAGAAAAACATTGGCTGTTGCCTAGTGTGTGCAGACAGCCTCAGGCTATTTCCCTGCTAGTGTTAGCATGCAGTCAGCAGGCTGTTGGCTCTGGATCTGCACAATGTCCCATGTTCAGTAAGAATGAGTCACAGGAAGTTTGTCATGCCATGTTGCAGGCCTGAGGGCTGTCCACACTGTAACGCTGATAAACAAGTTTAATTTAGACTCAAGACGCTGTCTAAACAAGCGTTCAGTTCAGACCCAAGACACACAGTTCTCCTGTTCTCTCACCTAGGTACTCCACGATGTCCTTGACGTCGGTGACCAGGCTGTCGAAGCGGTAACTGTCAGTGGAGAGCGGGAGGTCGGACTCCCCGTAGCCCCGCATGTCGACGGCCACCACACGGAATTCACTCTTAAACTCACGCAGCTGGTACCGCCAGGAAAACCTGAAGCACACAAACAGCATTACAGAAATGAACTGTTTCCTTCCTTTCTTTGATTTACTTACATAGCTGACAGTGGCGGTTCTACATAGAATTACACCCTGGGCGAGATCCCCTCCGAAAAAACAGTGGAGTAGAAGTCAAGATATCCTGACGTTTAGGCCCTACTTTGGCGTCAGGCACCATAAAATACTGAGGCCAGCTGCCCAAAACAGCCTAACATCAATTTAAGATTTTGCTAAAGTCTGAATTGAGATTTTCTTAATCAGTTGTGTCTTGTGTCTTGTCTTCAAGGTTTTCTTAAAATCTTCACTTAAGTCTTAAAGGTCTCTCCCTATCCTGCTCTTATACTTAAGGAATCTCTTGAAATGACCTATACCATAGAACAAAATATCTTAGCAACTAAAGTAAGGGAGAAAATAACCTCTGACTCTATTTCGACTACCAGAAGGCAGAGTTTGTACTGATAAACGATGAAAATGAATGCATCCAAGAAGAGGAGAACCACTGGATGATCTTCAGAAGCTGATTTTACACTTACATTTCACTGGGAGTAAATCATGATTTGTGGGACCGTCTAGAGTGGGACCATTGTCTCTCCACAGCTGTGCGTCCAGAGGTTTTTTAGTATTCATTTTTGTGCAACTTGCTCTCTACATTGTGTTTTTCTGTTGGCTGTTATTTGCGGGTTAAATACACTTGAGAATGCCTTGTTTTTGCGCATTCCTACAGACACATAATATATTATTTTACTATCTATAGGCATACATCGTGAGGTGAAAACAATTAACACAAGCACGAAGGAGACATTTAGCATGTGATTACCAAGGTGTGAAACAGGCCCCTGCCTCCTACATGTCTTATAATGCAATTCAATAGTGTCTTTATACCTCTTTGCAGCGCTGCAAAATGTACAGTTATCACCACTTAAACTGTATTTACTTTTTTCTATATTGTTAACCTTGAAAGTGCTTTAAAACTCTTTCCCCAGTATATAAGACCAGCTTTCTGTCAGCCAAGATAAAAATCCTTTAGAGCCACTCACACATTACAAAAAAGGCTTGATGCTCTGGGACAAGATTAAACTCAACTTTTTGTGCAAAATCAGGAAATTGCCGCATTAAAGTTGCACAGACACAAACTTTTTAAAGCTAGCACTCAGCTTTCTCTCCGGGCGAGTAAAGGTCACTTCAGTCTGAAAGAAGCTGTTTTAGATTCTGATCCGCCCACAGATCATGTGGACTGGGATGACTTCCTAATTGAAGATCTTGTCTCCTAGAGGTTCCTCATCAAAACTAAAATCCTCTTCCTCCTCCTCCTCCTCCTCCTCCTCCTCCTCCTCCTCCTCCTCCTCCTCCAGTGAGATTCTGATGAGTCGGTATAAGATCCCACCACAGAACTCTCAGATCTCAAAATATAGATGAGGTTTAGAGCAAAGAAAGCCTTCTTCTGACACACGCTCTTCTTCTCGTTTCTGAGAGGGAATTAGCAGATTATCAGAAAGCGCTAAAGAGTTCTCTCCATCCGTGTCACTCTGAGCACAGTTCATCATTCCCGTGAAGAAAGCGGGGAGTGAAGCATGAAGAGCTCCCCTCTTGCATTAATTAATCCCTGTCCTGTCAGCAGTTTAGATAGTATGTTAGAGATATGGAAGGGCTTATAGCTTGTGGCAACCTCTTTGGCCCCAATCCAGGAGTGCCGCTCGGCACCACTTTTTCATTTCATATCAGGAGGAGGAAATCTTGAATGCTTTGGACTCTTTCCCCCCCACAGCAAATCGTGTTTGTGAATGAGGACTCCTCATGCATTGTGTGGAATTGTCTCTGCAGCCCCAGAGGAATAGCGCAGAGGTTTAATAGTAGCTTTAATGTCATAAAGCTAAAGAATGCTCATACTCAGAGGAAGTTTTCAAGCAGTGACCGAGGAAACACACACAAACATGGTGCGCTGAGGTTTTACTTGGCTGTTTACTGAAGTGCAGCTGCTATGCCCCCAAACCCTCATTTCCATTTGACCTACCAGAACTCAGGGAATCCGTGTAAGAACAGCATGAGTGGCTTTCCTCGCTCTCCAGCAGCAACATAGTGAAACCTCAGGCCCGACTCCTGGTGGACAGAAGACAGGCTTTTATCCACAGCCACACAGAGACACAATAAAAGTACTTTTGAGTGGCTGCTTGTGGTTGGTTTGTCAAAAGTAATAAGAACATGTTTCTAAGTACACATTTACTCAAGAAACTTTCCTTTTAGGGTTTTTTGGTTCTATACTTCCTTTTCTTTTAACATTTTCTGCTACTTTGTTTTCCTCATACTGTATATGATGCGTTGTCTTAGATATGCTGCATCGTTATAGGTTAGATTGCACAACAGAATAAACAGAAATTCAAATAAGCTGACCCTGGAGCGGCTTTACAAAATATGTATGTGTTGCAATAATTGAAACTCAAATATCATAACATATAAAATGTCAACATAAGGGTGACAGTGATTATCTTGCTGAAGAGTTATGTTACTTTAAGCAGATAACACTGCAATGCAGGACTTTTTATTGTTGTGTTGATGTCGATTTTATATTATCACTACTTTTTTAAGTAAATAATATTAAAAGCATAAAGATGTTTTACTTGAATAAAGCATTAATAGCACAAATTCAAAAACACTTAATCACTAGTAAACGTCCTGCTTTTAAAATCTTACTTCAGTAAGTCAAATCCAGAGAATGCTACTTTAGATGTATACATATGAAAGTACATAATTTGCAGCCTAATAGCTCTTCAGTTTTTAAAAGTTGGATATTAAATATTATCATTCTTGATGCAGTAACGTGTAAGGTGCATTTTTATGTTGTAGCAATCTGCAATGAAGCTCATTTTTTGTACTGGAAAATGGGTCTGAATGACTAGTTCTAAAAAATGCATGGTATATCCTATATTAACAGTTTATTACTGTGAAATAAATACATTCAACAAGTAATGTTATACAGAAAGTACAACATTAAACTCTGAAACGGAGTATAAAGTTGCATACAATTAAAGCTCTTTGTGCCTCACAATGCCTGAGTAAATGTTACTTTCCATGACTGAAAGGCATGCCTTGGTATTTAATGACATAATGTTGAACACATAAGGTTGTTGGAGGCATGTGGGGCGAGAGGAGCTGTTCCTTCAGCACCACCTGAGACCAGAGCAGCGGAACCACGTCTAAAGAATAAACAGTGGTGATCTACTCACAGATTAGGCCTGTGTGTGCACGACGCAACGCGACACGCAGGCAAGGTGTTGTAGCATTCAACACCATCCTATAGCATGCAGGACACACACACACACACACACACACAATGGGCTTTCCTCTCCCTACACACTCTTATGTCGAAGTGCATGCGAGTCTTACCTTGATCCGAACATAACAGTGGGTTCCCAAGGACGTGTCATTCAGACAAGCCGGGGGAGTTTCACGGACCCCCCATTGGAAGGTGGCAGTCGGCCTTAGGATGATGTTCCAGCAAAGTTTCAGCAGGGCTACGATGGTGCAAAGCGCACAATAACCGTAAATCAGCGACCAGTAGCCCAAAACTCTGATTCTCAGCGCCAGACTCATCAGTAATAACAGCAAGTTGTGGAGCACTCTCGCCATCTTTACATTGCCGCAGGAAAATCAATCGGGATTAAGTTACCTATTGGTGTGTCTCTGTTAACAGCTCGTTTTGTGCTTAAACACCGCTCTGCACAGTGTCGTTCGCAGCAGCGCATACGCACGACTGTCTGAAGGGAGGATCCCGACACACGGCTGAATGGGACGGTGGCAACAGCATCACGTCAGATTCCACGCGTGCGTGTGACAGCAGTGGGTTGTTTCAGCAGGAGAGGAGACGGTGCTGTTGACTATACAAGGCAAGCCTGAAATGAAGCGGTGAGCCACTCGGTGCGGGGATCTGCAGAGCTGAGAGGCGGAGAGAGCCGGAGCATCACCGCAGAGCATCAGTGCTCCAGCCGCTATGGCAACAACAATTCTGTATGTAAAGGACACCAGGCACGTGCTTTTAATACACGAAATATCCCGAGTTCATTTCGACTGTTTCACCAACCACTTCCAGAACAATATGTGGCAAACAGAGGGTTTAATTAGCTTTTACTGGTGTTTTTCGGGCAGCACATTAATATTCTAATGAGCTGTGATGCGGTCACAGGTGCGCTTTTATCAGCCGCTGTTATCCAGCCGAGCGGGTCAATGGTGTGGTTGGAAACCACAGCTCGTGCCCGGATAACACGCGGGATGAAGCAGTTAACGTGTTTCAGATTAACCTAATCCGTCACGTGACTGGATAACAGATTGAGCCCATTGTACTCCTTAGAGTTTAAATATGGAGCCCTGGAGCTGACCAGCTGAGGTACTAATGAATAATTCATGATGTTACGTAAATAATTCACCAAAAGGAAAGCTTTATTATTTCTACTGTAGAATCAATTTGGTTGTTTTTAATTATCTAAAATAAATCATTCAAATAAATGATAGGTAAAGGTAAAGGGAATTATGCTTGACACTACCACTGGGGGGGTGAGGCAATTCTTTTTAAAATGATAGCATCCTTAATATTATTTGGAATATAAAAAAAGATGGCAATATTAAAGATCAATCCATCCATCTTGCAGGAAAGAACCACAGCGTTACACACAATCCAAAATATATATTATTGTAATATCTAAAAATAATTAGAATGACAAAATGCTATCAGTCAAATTGGGGGGAAAGTCTGTAATTATTAGGAAAGTGCATACAATAAGCTATACAGATGGATATGAAAATGATTTAAGAGGCTCTAAATAACTTCAATGACATTATATGCATTATTTACATATCAATATTGTTATTTACATTTGTTCTATTGCAGTTAATTTCCTTAATATGTGGTCCGCACTGCACTGCCATTATGAGTAGAGGTAGTGATGAAGTGATGCAGATTGCTTAGTGAAAATAACTTTATTACTTTGATCCAACAAAAAACAGGAAATCAATTTGTATTTATTTAACTTATACAAACTGTAACATACATAACATGTAGATAATCTCAAAAAGCAACTTTGAAACTGTGAGAACAAAGTGCAGTGCGTGTTCAGTTAACACAATGTATGGCATTTTCAAGTAGCAAAGGAACTGAGACTTCAATTCCACATTGGAAACATTCACAAGGACCTACCAACCTTGGGTCAAAATGTACTTTTGTGCAAGAAAAATGAAGTCATGTGTACATGGAACATCAACATATAACAGTGTTTGGTCTGCGCTTGGTATATTTGAGTCAGGGTGAAGTGAGAGATGGTGGTAAGGGTTGATCAGATGGAATCATTTAACAAAAATAACTGAACAATGCAAATTTCAGCAAACAAGACAAGGTGGCATTTGAACTACAGTGTATGCATGTAATAGCATGTCATACACAACTTTCACACAAAAGAGAAAAGAACAGATAAACTTGCACAAAAGATCAGCTTCAGGTTTGACAGTGCATCACCCCAATCCTCTCAAACCCAACAGTGCAAACATTTCAGGACGCATTTTTATTTATTCTTTTCACATTAATCTTTTTTTTTCTATCCTTGAGAACATTCAAATGGTAAAGTGAGGTTGTGTTTTGTGCCTGAGAGAACCAGCAGCTCGAGCTATTCACTGAGACGATGCTCAGTAGTTTGGCACAGAGGGATTTATTTTTCAAGTAGTTCCCAGTTTCTTTAGTCCAGGGCGAGCTCAAATGAAGTCATGATGTCCCGCTGCATAGACAGGTCTATACCGGACATCTATAAAGAGAAAAACAATCCACAGAAATGCCATTAAAATGCATAACAAATGTCCTTTAAAGAATACCAGGAGCACACAGCGACAGTAAGATGGATGAGGGAACTCACAGCCTCTCGCCTGCGTCGTTCCTGCTCCTTCCTGCGGGCCATCTCTCTCCTCATATCCACCGCAGACTGTGTGGTTAGAGGTTGTGTTTCTACGGGAGACTTATGCGGCTCAACATCTTTAGCAGTGTCTAGAGCTCCTCTACAAATGCTCTCTGGAGAATCAGCATCCTCCTTAATATGCTGTGGATTAGTGTCTGCTTCACACGGGCCTGGTAAGCTGGAAGGAGAATGTTATTGAAAGTTGAGATCTAGTTGAATCAACTACCGAGCTTTCCTGGAGAAACAGCTTTACAATTATGTTAGAAATGTTGTTTTTGTCTCTAAACATGTTTCAAATCATTCTCTAGATACCTGCTCTTCCCAGGAGCCTCCCTCTCCTTGTTGTCTTCCGTCTGTTTCTTCTTCAGGGCTTTTTCAAGTTCTTCCTTTTTTTGGGCAGCCTTACGGAACTGTTCAAAGCTCTCCTTGGACGACTTGATAACAGTTGTAGTTACTGACTGCCTCATCAGTTTGGCCCATGAGTCAGCGTTTTTCAGAACAATGTCCTGAACAAAACAAATCTTCATGTTTATTCACCCGTTTGGAATGTTCCATCAGTTTTAAAAAAAAAAAACATTTTATGTTTCACATCCAGGGACAGTTTCAGCACCTGCCCCTCACATTGGGGAACATTTCAAACACATGGATAACATAATTGAAACAAAACTACTTGGTTAACTTTACAAAATAATAATAATAATAATAATAATAATAATAATAATCATAATAATTGTGTTACTTAGATTTTCCAACAGTTCAGGGAATCAAAAAATGCTAACCTTTTTGGGAATGTCTTTTTTTCCCTCTTCAACAGAGTGACTTGCTAAGTTGGTGTAAGGCACATTCATCAGCTGAGCATGGAAATCCTCAGCATATCTGAAATCTGCCATAATCATTTTAAAAAAAAGGATATCTATTACAAATGGTGGGCTCAGAGTAAGGGTGTCCTAGGGACTTACTGGACCTGGTGTCCTCTCTGGGATGCAGTGGGCTGACTGTCAGAGGGGACAGCACTTGGCCGGGCTGAAAGAAGAGATTCAGTTTGAAAATGAAGCTCTTTAATACATTAGTGAATATGCCCACTTAATTATTTTTAAAACACTTTGTTTTAAAACCGTTACTTGCCTGTATATCATTTTATCCTGGTGTGAATCTCTACTGTTTTCCTTTCTCTATCTATTGCTGCTTGAACTCCAGAATTTGCTCACGAGGATTAATAAAAGGTACATTTTATCTTAGAATGTTCTTATACTACACAGAAAACATTGTGAGGACAACATAGAAAAGGGTGATGTTGCATCAGCAGCCTTTTCTTTGCAGTTTTAATTTGTACAAATATTGCCAATAATTAGAAATGAATGTTTTAAACAAAGGTTTTGTTGTGGTGATGCTACTTGAGCTAACATGCAGTACAAGCAAGGACTTTAAAATGGAGGTATGTCGGAATAAGCCGTAGCAACACTGACTGGTTCCGACAGAGCGGGTTATTCTGTGAGGAAGCGGCTGCCTTTGGACTGGTTCGTCTCTGTGGCTAAAACAGACCGTGTTTGGTGTCGCTGTCATTTTTGTTCTTTGAGCGCTGACTGCCCGACCCCCTCATTTGGCTGATATTAAAACGTTTCAATACTAGTCCCTGAAAGAAATGCATTGTGGGACGTGAATATTATGGGCATCGTACTTCTACAAAGCAGCACTTAACCTCATAATCTTATCATATTCTTTTCAAGCTCTCGCAAGCCATTCAATTAGGTGGTGGGCCGGATTTGGCACGTGGGCCGTATGCTTGACACCCCTGATTTAATGTAGGATACAAAATGAACTTCAGTGTGTTCATTTTGAGGTCAGGTTCACTGCAGAAGGACAGTCAGTGAGCAGTTAGGCAGACATTACACACAGAACCTCTAAATAAAGTAATTTGGAAGATCTATTTGATATAGAGGTTGTTTAAAAATGGCACATCATAATAATTACACTAATAATAATATTAATAATAATAATGCATAGTGTGTGTAGCAAAAGATTTCCCAAAAAAAAGCATTTAGGCAGTTGTCGTTGTGACGTGTTTCCGTATCTTTAGACGTACCTCAAATCTGGCTGCAGTCCAGTCCAGCAACACTCCTGGAGACACCATGGGTGACAGGAGGGCAGACAAATCTGTCAAACAGAAGAGGACAGATATAAACACATCACAACCGTGTGTTAATACCTCTCTGACTTTATGTTTGTACAGACTAACAGAAGAGCCAGATCTATTGAAAGCAGGAAGAAGCAGCATGAGATGCAGTAAGGATGGGCTGCTCGCTAATAGTAAACCAAACGTTGGTCAGCTGAAAAAAATGTCTTATTCGAGAGCATTTTCATTGAGTCTGTTTGTTGCAGGAAAAAAACAAAAGCATCTGGGCGCTGTGTTGTGTCTGCCGGAAAACCTCTCACACTTCTTTCAGGAGTTTTGCCCTGGTCATTGGGTTAATTACGTCGAGCAGGAAACCCTAAGTGTTGAATCATTTGTACGCGTAGAGGAAGACCCCGCACAGAGACACTTCTCTCTGACTTTTCTCATTATTTAGAAGTCTAGGATTGGAGGAATAAAGCGAGTGAGTGACAGTGAGTCAGGCCTTATAAAAATGTAATATAGATCTTCATATGTAATAACCTTAGGCATGATAGGCTTTAAACATTGGAATTTTGTCAGACCTAAAATGTGTGTTAATGTCTTGCTGTCGATAAGGGCATTTCTTAGGCTCTTAATTATAGTGATGTATTATATTTTATACATAGCATAATTTACGATGAAGTTGATGTGTACCCATTACATTGTTTCTCAGCACTGTATCTGACAAAATGTTGTGAAGCCAAAAACGAATTGCTTGAACTGCGGCTACTGTTCAGCTAGGAACATCTCTTGTCAAGCGCAGGCCGATAATAAGGCGGTGATTTGTTCCCTGACCTTCCTCCTCAGCACTATCAGAACTAAGCCCTTCTAGGGACGAGTGTTGTAAACTAGCATTCGCTATGAACACTATGATACTTGCATCGGATAACTGTTTTCAGTCTGTCAATGTATATTGTATCTCTCCCTACCAAATAAACGATAAATCAAATAAATAAGCCACAGTTAGTGAGCCATGTCAAACTTTCCAAACTTCTGTTTCTTGATGACACTTAGCATACGGGACAATTAAAAAGGGGAACAGGGAGTCTGAGATGAACAGGCGTTGGAAGAGAAAGGCTCATCGGATGTGGAGCCGTATCAGTGAGGGAGGAATAAGAAATTCCAATGAAAGGAATTTGCTGACAAAGCTGATCTGCGAATACAGGGTTCGGCTGGTGTTCTTGCTGATGTGGCAAAAAGGTATCAAAAGGCGCTGAGAGGGACTAAAGGCTGAGAAAGAACGAGAGGGTAGAGTGCACTCTCTCCCCTGGTGTTTGGTTTAAAACACTATAGATTTAATCAAAAGTCAGGAATTAATGTGCTGTACAGTATTAGGCTGATGTGCAGAAGTAGAGATGCAGAAAGGCAAAAACATATAAAAGCTCAAACACAAGCTAACATATGAGCTCTCAACAACGTTTCAGCCTGACGATACAGAAAAAAAGAACAGCGTTAATGTCTATAATCTTTATTTAGATGGGCCCTGTTATGCTTTTTGTGAGTCTTCCCTTTCCTGTAGTGTGTTGTATAGGTTTTTGTGCATGTCAATGGTCTGCGAAAGCTAAAATCTCACATTGTACGTGATAGGCTAAAAGGAAGGGACATCTCCAAGTGGTTGACCAATCACAACAGAGCCGGCCAGATAACCAATCAGAGCAAACTGGGCTCAGGTTTCAGACAGAGGGTGAAAAGAGGTGCTGCAGCACAGGCAGTATGAGAAAAATAAAGAGCTTTTTGAACATTAAAGCATGGAGACATGTCCCAGGAGAGACACTACATACTGAACCTGAATGCCTAATATCTGGAAATGTACTGAATAGGGCCCTTTAAGCATTTTAAATGTTTTACCTTCAGTCTCATACTGTCAAGAGACAAATGCATTTGAACTAATCCAGAACTAGAGCATTGGATGACAGCTTTTACATGCCCAAGACCCACAGGCTTTGAATGAAATCACATATTTCAATAGAAAACTGACTGTAAAATGCTGAAATGTTCCTTCTTTGGACAAATTTGAATTCCCTCTTGGTTGAGGGACAAAGAGGAGAGAGGTGAGCAGTACCTGGAGGGGATAAAGTCATCTTGAAACAGGTCCGCTCTTTATTATTGGATGTTGGGTGGCCTTTGGTTTCTGCGTTGAAGGACTGCACAGCAGGAGGAGGATGACAGGTCTTCACGGAGGCTTTGGTCAAGTCTTTTATCAGAGACATCTGCTTGCCACAGGCCATATGAGTTTCCTGTGGGTTAAGTAGAAACAACATGCTTACTTTTTATTGGAGATGTGACAGTTAATCATGTGATTACAGTTAGTAAATGCTGAATGCATTTACCTTAACCTTTTGGCATGAGTCTTTACTTTTCTGCTTCTTTGTTTTTGGCACTGAAAGACATGCACATCAATAATTCACAGTCTGCAGTGTCAGGCAGAACAATACTGATTCACAAACACATTTAAAACTTTGCAGTTGCTCTGGTGTAGATGTCCTGGTGTATCAGTGTCCTTGCCTCATATCAGGCACCAGGTATAGTCCACTACAACAAAACAACCAACCTATTTTTATATTTGTATACAATACTCTGACATGTGCACCTCTTTTGTGTAGCAAGATTATTCAAGTGTGTGTGTGTGTGTGTGTGTGTGTGTGTGTGTGTGTGTGTGTGTGTGTGTGTGTGTGTGTGTGTGTGTGTGTGTGTGTGTGTGTGTGTGTGTGTGTGTGTGTGTGTGTGTGTGCGGCGTGTAATAAACAAAAAGGGCAAAAATGATATTTGGTGTGCAACCATGATAAGAGTTGGAAAGTCACCCAGCTGGTTTATTCCCATGGCTCTTCTTCCATGCGAGGAGAGAAGGGAAGGATGCTAACGGAGGAGTGGGGGGGGGCAGCTTACCTGTTTCGAGGTCACTGCCATCGCTGCTAGAGCTAGAATCACTGCTGCTGCTGCTGTTGCTGCTGCTGCTGCTCGCACTGAGGCGTGGGAGCCAGCTGGGGCCAGGAGCTGCCAGGACTTTAGCTGTTAACGAAAGAAGGGTAAAAGTTTCATTTGTACTCCCCGTGCCTCTCATGTTGATGCTAAATGGCACAGACCCCCTTTACACCAACACAAAATGAACGAAACCCTATGGAAAACCTGGGATGTAACCTGTTGTTTTTTCATAAATCATATTCAAGTTTCAAGCTTATTTTTCCTACATTTCAAAAATATTTCTGACTCAATAATAATTTTACTTATGAGGTAATATACCTCAGCTCTAGTGAGTGGCCCAGGCCTTTAAAAACACTATAATTGGTTTGGTTGATAGGATCGTAATCTGTCCTCAATGCATTTTGAGTGCATTTACACTACACTGTACTTCCATGTGTCAAACCATATCCAAGTATAATCCAATCACCCAAATAGCATTTTGGTGCTATGTGTAAAGGGGGTATTAGTTTGTTAATCAAAATCTTACGCGGTGGCTGTTTACTCTTAATTATGTGCTGTTCTTTACTGGGAACCTGAGCGGTACTGGCATTCTTAAGTTTCCCAGTTTGCATTCCTCCTGTGACCGGCTTTGTTTCTGCAGGAGGAAGACATAAAAACCCTCCATCATCATTAAGCATTTCACAAATACTGTAGGCTTATTTGCTGGAACAGAAAAAGCTTAAACAAAGACTTACTACCAGCTTTCTTGCGGCACTTCCTCAGACAATCTGCAACAAACCTCTGCAAGGCCCTCAGCGTGGAAGGCTTGAGCATGTCAAAGTCCACTTCAATCTCCTCCAGAGAAGAATCACGCAGGCAGTTCTCCCTGGCATGAATGATCTTCACCAACTTGCCCAGTTTGTCACCAGGCAGCTTGTCGACGTCCGATTTCAGCTGCTTCTTCTCCTGGTAAGTCACTGGAATTGATGGGACCTCATCCTCACAGGTTAAAGGTACTCCATGTATGTTGTGTCTGTTGCCATGCCTAGATATAAACACAAAAACATCTCAGGTTCACTTTATTCAAAAACTGTACTCTGTCCTTGTCCAAAGTATAAAATATAAACCATATCAAAAGACTTTAATTGGGTTCACTTACAAAGTAGAGCTTTTGCGGTTGGCCAGTTTTTCTACCATAGACTTGTATTTGGAGGATATGTGCTTTAATCTAGCGATGTCCTTTTTTTTGGCTTTCTTTTCTTTTTTCAACTTTGCTTTCTTCTTATGTTTCAACACAGGCTCTTGGGCAAGTCGCTTCAGCTCATCACGGACAGCCTCTAACTGAAAAGCCAGCCATTAATGAACCAATAAGGTGAAATGCACTGAAGAGGAGAACTTATTTGCTTGGTTACTGGCATGTTCATACCAACCTGTTCCTCTAGATTGGCTAGCTGAACAGACACCCCTCCTGGAGAGATCTCTGTCTCTGAGGAGCTGTCGCTTTCAGAGCTGAATGATGTTGACACACTTCCAACTCGCTCTGCCTTTCCCTTGTCGAGCTGCTGACGAGGTAGGGGACAAACATCCACTCCTTGGGGGACCTTCAGATATCGGGCCTCAAAAACACCCTGTTGATACAAAATACAAAATACGTTTTGTAGTAGTAATTGGTCAAACCAATACTATGCTTTAATTTCAGTATGGTTTGATCACAGTTCATGGAGATGTATCAGTTATAAATATATAAAAACAACTCTGATCCTATCCTTATTGTTAACCTAATATTTCTGGTAGCATACACGGTTTTCAGCTAACACGAAATTATAGTTAGATATTAAATTGGCAATGTATACATACAGTAGCTGACATTTTTCTCTATAGTTTGAGTGTCTACATAGACAAAAGTATTGCGACACCTACACATTACACCCAAATGCCAAATTCTCAGGCATTAATATGAAGTTGCCGCCCCCCCTTTGCAGCTTTAACAGCCCCCACTCTTCTGGGAAGGCTTTCTACAAGATTCTGGAGTGTGTCTGTGGGAACTCTTGCCCATTCATCCAGAAGAGCATTTGTGAGGTCAGAATCTGATGTTGGACGAGAGGGCCTGGCTCTCCATTCTAGTTCACCCCAAAGGTGTTCAATCAGGGCTCTGTGCAGGCCAGTCAAGTTCTTCCACACCAAACTCATCCAACCATGTGTTTATGGACCTTGCTTTTGCAAGGGGCTGAGTCATGCTGGAACAGAAAGGGCCTTCTCCAAACTGTTTCCACAAAGTTGGAAGCATAAAATAGTCCAAAATGACTTGGTTAGATGAAGCATTAAGAATCCCCTTCACTGGAACTAAGAGGCCGAGGCCAATCCCAGAAAAACAACCCCCATATACCAGAATCTACCAATGTTTTTGTTTATATAGTGTATGAAGAAAATGCCACAGACAAAACCTACAGCAGTTCAGTGAGGTAGGTGATGTGGCCCAGGCTGATTACTAATAATCAGTTCAGACTGTTTAATTAGAACCTAAATCATTTTAGTTGATAAACAAAACTGCAGGTACCATGTGGAGTTTACGACCAGTAGTAAACACTATAGAAAATTGACACTAAGGGTGGGTCCTCATATTGATTAAGGCACTGCATGTGGGCTTCACTCCATTCTACTTATCGACAGTTGGTGGTGAAAACATTCCAGGAAACATAATGACATGACCTTCAACGTGCCGAACAACACAAGGAGGAAGGAGTCTGCTAGCACGCACACACTGATATCCACAGCGTAGGTTTACATTTTTTCACAGAAATACATTCAAGAAATGTATGATGCCTTAAGCATATAAAAAATGCATTTTAATGGGAAACATACATCACTTTGTTTTCAAAACAACTCCACATGGTACCTTATAGTATAAGCATACTGATATTAAAGAAAGAAAAATATATACCTGCAGTTTTCTTGCCATGTAGACCACCTCGTGTGAAGGTGGATTGTATTTGTAACAGTTGGAGAACATCAGGCGGACATCAGCGGCAAATTCCATTGCGTTTGCATACTTCCTCTGACCCATTTTTCTCTAAAAAAAAAACAACACTTGGGAGGGAAATTTATCTGACTTATATTGAAAAAATAACATCATCATCCAAATGTTCTTACCCTGATGGTGCTCAGGTCCATAGGCTGCTTGATGATGTCGTGGTAGTCGTGCAGGCCCAGAGAAACAGCATCAACAGGTGTGTAGAAGGGCCATGCATAGGCGTAGTGTCTCTTCGACAGCATCTCCTTCAGCATGTCATCACAGAACCTCAGCTGCTCAGACAGGTGCACCTTGCTCTCACAGGCAGGCAAGTCTCTGTTCTTTGGAGGTTTGATGGGCCTTCCGCTGCCTCTCCGGGACAATAACGCACAGGGTGCTGAATGTTTCTCAGAGAGGGATTCCTCCTTGCTGTAGATGACGGAGGTGGTGGTTGCTGTGGGGTCTGCTTTCCTCTTGAAACCTTTTTTGACCTGGGTATTTAGAAAAAGGTTGCACATTTACAGTAAAAGACTATATTAGTAAAACAAAGCTGTAGGGAGAATTATTGACCGTTAGTTTTGTGTTGAGATAAAAGGCATATAGATCAATAGTATTGACCAAATTCCATGAATGATGTGAGATTAGGTAACGCCAACACTTGTGTGTCTAGCATTAAAGGGATTGATTGTAATACTGCTTCCAACTCCAGTATTTATCTTACCGTCTACAAATTGGGAAATGGTCTGTCTTAAAAAATAGAAGCCAACAAAACTCTCATTCTGACTGTGCTGCAGCACCACTTTTCACCCTCTGTCTGAAACCAGAGCCCAGTCTGCTCTGATTGGTTAGCAGGCCAACAACTTTTAGATGTCCAACCCCTCAGCCTTTCGTGTATAATAGCCCTTTCTCATTTCTCCGGTAGTGACCCTGAAAACAATTTCAGCGCGCCATGTTGGAGGACATCTCATTTCTCTAAATTCACATCAAGGACCGAGGATGGAGCATTGAGGAGACTGTCTGTATTTCCGGCAACAGTAATGTTTAAAAGAGGAGTGATGCACGGCTGGACTTATCTGAACCATGACAGCTCTGCAAACTGTTCCCATGTGATTACAAGTTATTTAAGAGGATCAAATGCGCATCAAACTTTCTGCCCTTCACCGTTTGTTACTCACTCACGGCATACCCCCCAGATATTAGGCTACTTATATTTTTAATACAATGCTTTAATCGTGACGCAATGTTTGCAGTGAGAACAGCAAACAGAGGGAAGATAGCTCATATATGAGATTTCAAAGGTCTTTTGTTTTGAAACTGTACATCAGAAGGTCCTGATATTCTCCGAGTAGTTCTTTGGAGTGGCCTGCTACCACCCTGAGAGTTATTTTTATTTATTATTTTCTAAAAACATTGGGACGATAGCTCATGTAGGAGTTGGCAATGGTCTTTTCATTTGGAAATCGTACATCAAAATGTCATGTTATCTTTGGAGTGACTTCTGTGATGGCCTTTTATCAACACCAATTGGAAATTGGAAATGGAAAGTTCAATTTTATGATCAGATAGGTCTTCATAAATGTATCCATAAGTATTAAATGTGAGAAAGCGCTGCTGTGCCTCCTGCCATCATTAATGGACCTCGCTTCAGAATGACGCTCAGAGGAGAGGATTTCTCATTTCTCTTAACGCCTGTTTATCCACTCCTCTCTCCTTGGTTCCCCTCCTCGACTCCTCGCTCGCATCTCTTGTTGGTGGGACTAAGACGCGAGGCGAGGAGTCGAGGAGGGGAAAATGAGAAATGAGAAAGGGCTCAAGTGTTTGGACGCTAGGCACTAGCCAAAGGAAGTGCATTTCAGGCAGGGGAGGGAACTTACAACTGTCAGTTGTAAGAAAACAGGAAACAATGTCCTACCTGAACTAAGCATTAGAATGGAATTGTAAACTATAATACCCATTCATTGTAATTAGCAAAAAAAGATAAACATCTTTTCAACATGTTGAACACCTTACAGATAGTGGTTAAATGTAGAGTGTGAAATGTACTTTCAAAGTAATGAAATACTTACTGTGGGGTCTATTTGTACAGAGAGCTGGTTGGGGGCGATACATTTGGGCACATCAGTTGGAATGACGGTAACAGTCTGCTGGAGAACGACTTCTGACAGAAGGGATCTGTGCTTCACTGAACCTGCATGAGCTGAGGCACAGGGGAATGCATGCACAATGATCAGAAACCATTTTAAAATGAACTAATTCCTTGCAGTTGGGACTGGGGTTGTGCATGATACCTATATTTGTCTTCCTCCCCTTCACTGGTTCCTTTGTATTGTTGGCTGTGAGTTCAATCTCTTCCTTAGGCATGTCGGACAGCTTCTGCAGAAAAAGCTTCTCTAAGGTCTGTGCCATAAAAACAATGTCATCTCCGGGCTGCGGAAAGAAAAGGTGCGTAATAAAAGAACTCAGTCAAGCATGTGTTCATACACCAATCCTGTTTGAGCTGCAGAAATAATCTCCAGCCTGTCATAGCCTAAAATAAAATGTCACTCTGGGTGTGACGTCTCAGCCTTTGCCTTACAGTATGATAGACGACAATAAGTGGACATTATATCAGGTCACAAACTGCTTTGACATTAACAATACTTCCTCACTGTTCTTACCCGGTTGTACATATAGCAGTTGTTGAACATGGTGTTGAAGTCTTTCACACAGTCAAGTGCTCGCCAGTAGTATTTGTTGTGGAGACGCTTTTCTACAGTGGTCAGATCCATAGGCTTTGTGATGATTGAATAATAATCCTGAAAGAGAACAAATACATTAGAATGAAGACAAAACCCTTCCTTCCCAGATCCAAGTCTAAAGAAACGCATCCACCATAACATATGATATTATAGTTCAAACATTGTAATACTACTCATTAAATGTCTTCTATTATACTGTATTTTAACAATTTATTGGAGGGCAATATGTATTCAAAACTTGTCTGAAGTGTTTTGCTCAAAATACCAAACAGATCCCCCGTTGTAGCATGCCTCATCCCCCTCTATTTCAGCCCTGTTCCTGAAGTGCTGATTCGGTGACTGTAGCTTTAAATTTCAGCAGAGTTTAAGCTGGCCACGCCCCTTTGCAGCATGATGATCTCTCCTCTGAAGAGAGAAGTTTCTAACAGAGAAACTCAGCTAAACGCTGCCGTGATTAAACGCCATATAATATTCCAAACCACATCCAGCATTATTTCTGAAACACTTCTCAGTGTTTACCACTAGAACAGAGACATTATATGTATTATCTACAACAACTCTAAGTCCCTCCTGCAGACATCCTGCTGAATACCCAGACACACAGCTGGGGAGGGGATTCAGCTCGCCCACTGTATATTGGGGACGATAGGTTTGGATGTGTCAATTGGGCGGGACGTTGCCAGGAGTTCATGTAAAGCCAGCCCACATTTTGTTTATGACTTCATATCGGCAGCAAATCTGGATCAGCTCGTTTGTACCCCCGTTTTTAGAGATGTGGGTAAGGAGGAAAAGAGAGAGGGTTGTATTTTCTGACTCTTTGTGAGTCTCCGTACACACCGGGGACACATATTTATGTATAAAAGACATCAAAAAGTGCATTTTTCATAATAGGGGAACTTTAACTGAAACCAGAAATAGCTTATCAATGATGTCATTACTGACCGGCAGACCCAGCGCCACTGCATCAACCGGCTGGCGAAAGGGCCATGAGAAGTTATGCTTCCATAAGGCTTTGATCACCACCTTCTCCAGGTAGTGCAGCTGGTTGGTTTCACGGCCAGGGTTCTTAGGGTTGATGACCTCCGGGGAAGGGGGGTTTCCGTTCACAGTGGGACAGACTTTTACACCAGACATTGTTTTGTCTGAAGGCCATGAAGAGGGAAAAAGTCGGTTGAATGCTTTGCAGCAATTTGGTGTTCATCACACGTTTTCCTAAACAAGTAGAAAGTAGTTGCTTCAGTAAACATTGATATTGGATATAAACGGACACACAACATGGGAACACACAACAAAGTTGTTCAGTCACAGTTATTTTGAGATATCATGGCCACTGATTTAATGTTGTCGGAAGTTTACAATTATAGTCAAGCTGCAAGCTTTTTAAAATAGTCAATATGACATCCCTCATAAAATATAGTCTGATCATGAAAAAAAATAGGGTGCCAAAAAAGTTCAGAAATGAAGTCTCAGCCCTCATTTGAACTACTCCAGGATAGCATACTGTAAAAAAAATAGCTTATTGATTGCAGTATGCTCAATATTGCTTACCTATAAAGACACTGCAAGGGTGGGGTAATTTAAAATAAGCAACACCAACAAAATGAAAGATAAAGATTGCACCATCATCAATTCTATGATTTGTTTATCCAAACAAATTAATCAGTTGACTGGATGCAAATGGCCTCTTTTGTAAAACAATTAATCACCAACGTAAGCCTATATATGAAATGCTAGTGGAATGGATAGCAACTCCAACAGAAGAGAACAGTGGGTGCTCAGGAGCCTGTAATGGCACTACTGCCACCTAAAGCATCTTTATGGTTCCATTTAACAAAACAATAGATAGACCCATGTTTCTAAAGCACTTTTGAGTCTGTCAATAAGTAAAACAGTAACAAAGGTAATGGAACATTTGATTGAGAGTCATTTCCATAAACAGGGTTATCACAGTTTGACACTTTTAAAATGTTTTGTCCAAAATACTAGAAAACCAACCCAAATAAACATACAATGGGAATGTTTAAACTTTAAAAAAAAAAATGAATCCTTTATTTTTCTATGTATTTTATAAAAACAGGTAGTAAAGCATCACACAAAATGATTTGGCCAGTTCAGGCATCGAGGGTACACTTTCTATTAGATATTTTATTTGTTGCTTTTCAACAGCGCTTAATGGGGGCTAGAACTTTAAAATCAATAGCAATCAAATAAGCGCAGCGCTGTTTCTGTCATTTTCTATTGATTAATTGAATTATAGTAACAGGGTTGCAAATCAGTGCTTATTTTAGCTTTATCATTTAGGAATTCATGCTAGCTGCACAATGTAATGCTACTTTCAAGGCAAGGACAAATTCAGTTATTTACCTAAAGAAAGATAACTTTGAATTGAATTTGTGTTACTGTGATAATATGACTAACAGGGTTGAGTGGGTAAGTGTGCCACACTTGTTCTAGACTGAAAGAATACGATAAATATGAAAAATAAAAGAGAGGACTGAGCTTTGGTCTACCCATGGCAGTAGCACATGGCTTGATAATGTTATTTCCTGCAGTGACTGCTGTTTTTTGAACTTCCTCTGCCGCGCATGTTAGGGACACACCTTCCGTTTAAAATGACTGTCATTGTAAATAGGTTTATGATTTCACAGATGCTATGACAATTGCAAAAGACATGTATTAACACAAAAATAGTAAGAAATGTATGTAAAAAGCCTATTTGAAATGTTAAATTAGACATGCAAGTTGGTCACCAAGAAGTAGGCACAAGAGAAAAATGCCATTTTAGAGAGATTTAGAGCTATTTGATATTTTAAATAATATTTTGAAACCGCTTTTTCTACAACTGATTTTACATTTTGTCTAAGGACAAGTATATGTAACACAACACGTGCATGTTTTAGCATTTTGGGCATGGATTATTAATAATTGTACAGGTGGGACAGGAAATTACCTCCAATTCTGGAATGACCCATATAGTATCTAGTATTTCAAAGTAAAATAGAGCATCTTTGTAAATAGAAACAGTGTTTGACAAAAAAGAAAAGAAAAAGGAGGGTTTAGGAAAAAGATTTCCAATGAAAATTAAGTTTTGGAATATTGAATTAATAATTATATTATTTAGAAAGTCTTAGCACACATTAACTTCATCGCAGATTGAATTTGAATCGGAGGATGAAACCCTCTTTATTAGTCACATACATGCACACAGCAGAGCACACACAGTGAAATTGGTCCTCTGCATTTAACCCATCCTAGTACTAGGAGCAGATTTTGGAGACCTTAATCACTCAACCCGACTAAAGAATGAATACACATTTTAAATGATTATTTTAGCTAAACATTAACTTAACCTACTGTTAAAATGAGATGCATTAAGGTGTCCGAGGCCTGGTTAAAAGTCTATATCTCATGGTTGTTTTCTGGTGTAATGTATGGGGTTGAGCAGAAAGCATGGCAGCATGCTGCGCTGTTGACAGTGATCAGGCCACCACGTGCAGCCACCACGCCCACCGGTGAGCATCTCAGCTAACCTCCAGAGCAAGTGATCAGAAAGAACGAGAAGCACTGGAGCTAGTTATAGTGTTCTATTGGAAATGTGTAGATTCAATCCCTACCAAGAAATGTTTTGAATGACGCTTTAGTGGGATACATAGTCATATTAGCTAGCTGCCATTAAATCTGCAGGACATTTCACAAATGTGCCATCTTTTCCAGGCGAATTTAGCCACGTTAGCCTGCTTACTCTCCTACTGACAGTCGACACTACACTGACGAGGTATTTTCACCTTTCCACGGTTTTTGCAGATCTGTTTTTCTCTCACAAACAGGGCGATACGGTCTATCGAGAGCATATTGATTCAATATCTATGTCAAGAAGCATCTAGTTAGCTTAGCTACCGCAGCTAACACTACCTAAACGTTTAGTCGTGTCAAACCTCGTGGGCTCCTTTCCAACGTATGATAACTGTCGCAAATGTTTCAGTCATTAGCAGGATAACACAAGCTAACATAGCACGAATTCATGTTAGGTAAATATGGCATTTACTATGGATTGTTGTGCTAGCATTACCTTACGAGATATCACGGGCTCTTGCGTTCAACTCTTCCGTGGCACGTTTCTATGGCAACCGCCTCAAATTTATACCCCTCTACCGGAGGCTCTACAACTGATTGGTCAAAACACTTAACTGCACATGTAGCATTTCGATATTCTTCAGAGAAAGACGCCTGAAACATTTTCTTGCATGCAAAAATAAATCCCACAGTGTATCTTGCAAATGTGTAGCTTGAACCTCTTTCCTTAAGCATAAAGTAAACATGTGTTGAGCCTAACAAAATGGCAACTCGATGTAACAGAAGGATCCTGGGTGATTGACGGTTGATAGGAAACGTGACTGGTGGGCGGAGAGACACCGACTCTCTTGTAAATAATGTCACCACTCGTTTGGGTGTCTCCTAGTACGGGCAGTAAGATGCTGTCCGGCTGCTAGTGGAGGAGCAGAGTGAGGCTCGGTGCGTCGACACCAACACAAAACTGGAATCTGGGCGGGGTGGTGCTTTCATGCTCTTTTCACGGAAGCGGACAACATGGTTTCGATAAACACATAAAACAACTAGTCATATTTGACTATGTTCTTTACCCAAACATGACAGTACGAATCGTGTGAGTTAGCGCCAATTTCCCATTTCCATGTTATATAAAACTACACGTTTAAATCAATTACAACTCTTGTAGCACTTCCCTAGGTTCTAAGTGTAGTGTCTTTTATAGTAGTTGTTTTATTCCGAGGTTTTTAACACTGGAAATGTAAAACGATTAAAGGAATACGGCGTACATATTAAAGTACATAAGTTTGAATGGTATTTTTATAGAATGAAGATTTCAGATTTAAAAAATAGAACAGTGGGGCGCATTGGGACTTTACCAGGGTAACTCGAACTACACATGAGTTTACTTCCTGTGAGCTGGAATTGTTTTTATTTCAGGTCAGTTAACTTATTTCTATAATATAAAATTAACAGTTACAACTAAAATGAAACAGAAACATATGTGTGTATATATAAAATCTAATGAAAACGCACAAAAAACATTAAATGTTAAAGTAATATTAGACATGCCAAGTGACTAACACAATCTAATGTTTGTTTCTGAAGTTATTGGGACAATTCTTTTTACAACCTTACTGTCTACTGTAGCACATTTACGTTTTTTTAGACTTGATTAGAAAAATATTATTTCTCATATATTTCAGTAAAGCTTAACAAAAGAAATAAATTATTATCCAAGATAAATCTATAACTCTATTATAATTGAGCTGGGCCTGCAAGGTGTGAGTGTCTGTACTTGTACTGTTCTCACGATGGTATCCAACTTGAGGAAAACATGCTCACCTCGATGGAGAGCTGAATTTACAAACTGTCACAGTTTTTATCCTCTATGTAACCATTGGTAAAAGCAATGAAATAATTAATTATCACAAATTCAGACCAACCAGTAATAAATCCTGCAGCAGGACTTATAGATGAACTAAGAGGGATGTTAAGAAAATGATGTCCAGGGAATGGCTTGACAAACCTGTTCTACAGCCATCGTTACACATATATTAATGTGAAAGTGACTTGGTAAATATCGCACTTCTATATCTAATATTTTTTAGCTCACAAATGAAAGGACTTTAAATGAATACCTATTTCTTGAGCTTTTACATATTTTGTCCACAGGATGGAGCCAAAGTGTGGGCTTTAAAGTATCCTTTGGAAGAGGCTTGATGGCATAAGCCTGTGGAATGTTGTTGTGGTTTTGATACCCAAAAGGGATTTATTAAATTATTTTCAGTTTTGTATTTACAAGAGAAATTTCCCTGCAATGTGACATGTTATTTTACTACTGAAAGCAAACACAGAGAGTTGTGTTTAGTCTGTTAATACCCAAAACCAAATGCACATCTTGCACGTCAAATGATGTAATTCATTTTATAGCAGGCAGAAGATTTGTAAACTGTATATAATTTCTTTATATACAATCTCTCAGTGATACACCCATAACTACCCCACATAAGTGATGGGATGTTTGTTATATTTAATGTGGTACTGTTGAAAAGCAGTTAATCTTTCATGCAATATTAGAGGTGGAGAGCAATAAAAATAAATTTGTGGCGATGAGGCACACGCACCAGGTTAGCCTGCAGTAAATAAAGACAAAGTGCTGGGGATTTAGAAAGGGAAAGGTGGGGTGTAAATCAGGTTGTCAGATTTCCTAAAGTTTTGAATCTGCCTATAAATACTGACACAGTGTGTGTTCCTCTGACAATGACAGGAAGCTTGTTCAGGAGGGAGGGGTTCATAGAGGAAAGGCTCTGCCCCTGACTTTTCAAATGTGAGGAGTAAAATAAGCTTTTTGTTTGTGAATGAACACATATATAATTCCTTAAATGGTGCAAAGTGTTGCATTCTATTGCTACTCAGTGGTACAATGTAACAAATGACATTCACTTGAAGTACTTTGTTGTATGTTGATGCCATCACATTCAACACATTCAAGAGTTTTACATCCAATTAAATATGAGACATTTTTATAGATTCATATTCAGATTGCTTCCTTTGTCCATAAATATGCATGAAATGGAAATGTGTCTCTGGCACCAGCATTTAAAACAGCAATCACCATACACAACAAGTTCACACAACACATTACAGTTATGTATTGTAAAGTCTTAAAGTGACAAAGGGCTATCATAATACAAAAGTGCTATTTTATTGGGTTCAGAGGATGGGTACAGTCATAAAGATCTGGATTTCCTTTTTGGTTGTAGATTTGCCAAACAAATCCTGGAGTTGATTGAAGACCTGAGTCAGACTGATTTTTGTTTTATTGAGACATTTAATACAATGTTAAAAGTAAGACCAGTCTCTGTATACCAGTTAGTGGTTAGAATTAGTTCCTCCTTTTACAGCTACAACTTTAAAATCCTACTGACACTGTCACATCAGCAAAAATGATACAAATAATAATAATAAACAAAGGAACATTTCTGCATAATGAGTACTGTTACTTTTACTTAAAAAAAAATACATTTAGCTACCAACACTGCTGAACATTTGCATGTATTAAACTTGCAATGGAGCATTTACGTAATTTGTCAATGTGGCTTTAACACAACTACAGGACCACACTTCTGTAAGGCTAATGCTACTACATCTACTAATATGATTGTGTTTAATTGTCTTAATCCTTCAATAGAGATTACCCTAATAACAAATAAGCAGAGCTGTCTGAGGATTATCTACGCAATCCATAAGAGGGCAACAGAATCCACATATTTGTGTTTTCCTGCATTAATACTGTAGGCTTATTATTTAGTTTAAACGCTGAATACATGAAAGCACAATAACGTCTAACAAAGTGTGTACAACCCAACTACGTTAGCACAAAGACAGTGAGAAGGTAGAAAAGGCGCTGAAAAAAGATTATTATTACTGTTTTAATTGAATAGTTTTAATGAAAAACTGAAATAGACAGAGGCAGCATGGTTGACACACACAGGCATCAGCTGTTATTCTATCTATATTATTCCTAATGCGCCCCAGATGCTGTTAGTAAAATATGGGGAGTCTGCTTTTGAATAGAATTCAGATGTGATACTGCTTTGATTGAGGACATAAAACCCAGCATAACAAAAAAAAAAAAATCATCTCATCTTTCCTGCTACTGATAGGTATTTGAAGTCAAAGTGAGAACATGTGAGTTACTGTCTCACATTTAGAGTCTCTGTGTAGTACACAGAGCCAGCTGTACTAAAGTTTGAATGCTAGATTGGCCTTTGTTGTGGCTGTTCTGTGAGGAAGTTCGAGGGCAGCGGACCATCCCATAACTCCCTGCAGCTTCAGTCTTCAGCGGTCCAATAACAACCCCGGCCCAAATCAAACATTTAGAGACAAGGAAAAGGGGATTCTCACAGTGATCACAAGTTATTACACTACTTTTTATTATTTGGTCTATTATTTTATTCTGCTTGTATGTTATAACTTACTTTCTACAGCTGTGCCACCCTAAATCATATTTTGTTTATGAGACTGTGCTGAACATAAATGCAATTACATTTCCTTTTCTCTGTATTGTGGCTTTAATACATGTATTTGCCTTCTGTTAAGAATTTACAGTGCATTGGAAAGATGTCACACAAAGAGAATCTCCCATTGGTTGATAACACATAATCATTGCATATGCTGCTTTCTTTATGAAACTGATCATGGTTTCAGTAGACTGATAAATAATATCCTATTTTGAAAGATAATTCTTCGTTTTAGTCATTTTTCATGCATAAGTGTAAGGAAATGCGTTTTTCAAATGGATATGTGCTGCTTTCCTCTAATTTATATCATACTCAATAAATATCTGTGTGTTTATGACTGAGAAAACAAGACCTTTAAAGACATCCTGTTTAATTTTTTAAATGTTTGGCTAATTTACTAGATTGACTAAATAATTTTGAAAAATGTATCTGCTGATACTTCGATAAAGAAAATAATTATTAGTTGCAGCTCTAAGCAAGAGGTCAAACAGATGGAATTGAAATCTATTTTAAAAAAAAAACTGAAAAATCTTGTAGTTGAGTCATAGTAGAAATACTCAGATCTTGTACTTGAGTAAAGTAGAAATACTCAGATCTTGTACTTGAGTAAAGTAGAAGTACCAGAGTGTAGGAATACTCTGTCACAGTAAAAGTATTCTAAATGTTCCTCCAGTGAAAGTAGAAAGTACTCTCATCTAAATGTACTTAAAGTAGCGACAGTAAAAGTAGTCATTGTTTGATTGGTCCATTTCAGAATAATATCTCTGATATGTTTTATAATTATTGATCATTAACGTGTTCTCAGAGCTGGTAAAGGTGCAGCTAGTTTGAATGGCTTTGTATACTGCAGGGTAGCTGCTGGATTTACTGCAGGTGAACTACAGTCTGATTTAAGGGCTGATTATATTTACCATCATTAATGCAGATCTGTAAAGTCACTAAAGGGATTAAATACATGTAGTGGAGTAAAAATACACCATTTACCTCTGAACTGTAGTGGAGTAGAAGTACTAAGTAGCAGAAAATGGAAATAGTGTGTAATGTACCTCAAAATTTGACTTAAGTACAGCACTTGAATAAATGTATTTCCCATCTCTGAAGGTTACACGATTTGTTGAATATTATCGCAAAACACAAACATATTTAGAATGAATATAACAGCTGACATGATGTAATCTATAATAACTATGCCATGTAACCATTTGCATGCAAAGATAAACAGATTTTAGACCATGACTTCTATATAAGCAATACAATAAGCCAGTAATACAATCCAACCAAATTGTAAGGTCAGGTGTTATTATTGTATGTAATCATATACTGCAGCATCATAAATCTGCCACAGCATTGTTGGACGTGACAGCTGGTGCAATCAACTGGGTCAATACACCTCCAGAACTCCTGATACATTAATGGAATGTGAAGACGCTTCAGATTTTCACATATATCTGATGCGCTCTTATGATTTCTATTCCCCTTCCTCTCAGCTGTATTCACAACCTTAACACAGTGTAAACAAACAAAGTGGAACACTTTAACGGAGGCATGCATATGTATGAGATGTAAAATTATTTGATCCCTTTGAGCGTTTCCTTGTCAGCTCTCAAAGCAGCGGTGGTGTTTTTTTTGTTGTTTTCGTGTGTGTGTTTTCCACAACAAAAGTTTCCTCCCTTCTTGTCACAGGTGCCGTGTCATTAGTGGTAAATCACTAAGCTGACATTTATTTCGTACCCAGTCACACGGCATCTTCTTTTCAACGGAAGTCTGGTATCACAGCTGAGCATCGCAGTGTTTGTGCAGGAGGGAGCGAGACATTATATAAACAGACATCACTGTGCGTACAATTTAGTGCCTGTGATAGGGGTTGTGGGGTGCTGGATTGAAAGGGTGTGACAAAAATGTGTTGTGAGAGCTGTGAACAAATCCTCACATACTAATATTAGAAGCCTCCCAAAATTTGAATATCGGAGAAGCCAAGTTCGCAATTGATGTTTATTGTGGTTAAATATCTAATAATATCTGTGCTAATCTGTTCCCAATGAGGTTACTCTCAACTCCTCTTTGCTAAATTCAAAAGCAATACATTACAAAAGGAAAGGTATAGCCTTCATACATCACACAGGAGGTTGAGTGCAATTATTATGGAGGTTTAAACTGATATATTTTAATTGTTTGAGCAAAAGCATCTGCCAAATGAATGTAATGTAACTCAGGCTGTGCTTACCTCGCTCCCCCGAAGCCAACATAATCTAAACAGTAAAATAACCTAATTACCGGTAATCATAACAGCACCATATGTAAACATGGCTTTTGAGAAATTCCTGATGCTTGATGAATACTGTACCAGAAGGCCGGCCTTTAAACATGTTCTTTATTGTGTCACAAAAATGTAATGTCATACAAAATATTGCATTATATTCTTTAGGGCTGTTGCTGCTGCATAATACAATGTTTAAGGTTTATTTATCAGCTGCACATGTTAAAATAAGTTCTCCTGTTCCCACTTAAAGAAGCCCTATTCTGCTTTTTGGGGTTTTCTTTTCCTGAAGTGTGTTCTATAGTTTTTTTTGTGCATGTAAATGGTCTGCAAAGGCTAAAATCCCTGTGTTCCCTTCAGAGGGAGTTTCTCTGGAATTGTATTGGTTGACCAATCACAACAGAGCCGGCCAGCTAACCAATCAGAGCAGACTAGGCTCTGGTTTCAGACAGAGGGTGAAAAGAGGTGCTGCAGCACAGGCAGTATGAGAAAAATAAAGAGCTTTTTGAACATTAAAGCATTTTTGTAGAGTGTTTTCTGCATCCCAGGCTGTGCACCCCTTATCAAAATGTGTAACACTGATTAAAGCATAATCCAAATAAAAACGCATTCAGACACACACAGAACTGTACAATAGCATCAGATGAACAGGAGAGAGACAGGAATGGGGACATGCAGCAAAGGGCCATAGGTCAGTTTCTCCCCTATAGGACATGGGGCAACTACTCTACCAGGTGTGCTACCGGGCCCCCCACAACATAAATATTCTCAAATAATGTGAATACTTGAAGGACGGAAGAGATAGCGAGGAGTTAAAGGTCGCCACGGCTTTAACCTAACATTCTCAGGTTTAAAAAGCAATCTTGTTTTCAAGACACCGGTTTAACAATCTTTAATATATATGAAGCAATGTATCATGTTTTATATACACATCTTTAGTTATTGCTGTCAAATAATGTAGCAAAATAGGTTTACTAGTAAATGTAGTAGAGAAGATTTGTTAGGAAGCATACATATTCAAATGCAAGGGCTATTTGTTGCTTAAAATAAAAACCCAAACGATATACTTTGCATGCAGATTTATTCCCTTATTAACCCCATATTTTCTTTCAGTAACTACAGAGATATGTGAGCCCTCTTTTCGCTGAAGTGCTAAACTGAAGCACATATAGACTCTTGCATAGCCAGACACTTCCATAATCTGGCATCAAGGACCCACATGCAGATATATATCTCTCCATGGGCCCTCTTGCGATACGAGTGACCTAAAGCAACCCTATGCAATAACATTGTTTAAGATTTGTATAGAATTTCACATCTGTCTGCACCGTAGATGGAGACTGTCTTATGAGACATTTAAGAACAGTTATACTCTTAATCTTTCGATTTAAATGATTAAAAGTGACTGGGTAGATTCAACTAGTTTAATACATCAGGATGACATTAGCTAAATAAAGCCCTGGTTCATATGCATTAAAGGAAGTTTAAAACAAAAATAGTGCTAAAACTCAGTAGTCTTTGTGTGTCATTTTCACAGCCTTTGATCGTGCTCAGAGAGAGTTGTTTGTGAAATTGAGTCCCCAGTTCTTTTTCATCTTTATATTTATGATGATTATTTTTTCGAAGTAATTGAAAGCCTGTAATAGGCCTACTCGGTGCATGATTTGTAATCTTCTAGTGAATCATTCTGTTATGTATGCAAATGCTCTTGTGGTTGTTTTGGAATGCTGGTCTCCAGCAGCTTTGTTGTATTGACATCAAATACAATGCCAGTAAAAGTGTTGTCATAATTTTCAAAAGGACACAAACGTATAAAATGTCCTGGCTTTCATTTGTCTGAAAATAATGATTTGTTTGAAAATAATCTGCCACATGATGTTTGCACAACAAATGTTAAGTTAAATGCGTTTACATGAAGTGAACATTTGTTCAGAGCATACAGTATTGCATACTTGTACTTGAAAAATGCTACGTGCACTGTGATTATCTATCATAAAGTTGAAAAGTTTGAGCCAGTCGAACGCTACTCAAACTCAACAACCGCCATCTTCGCTACAATAGAAAGCTGCAGGATCAGATGCGATTATGTTTTTTTTCTGGTGAACAGAGCACTTTACAATGAAAAGTAATACATGTGCTTTTTATTTTTTTTATTAAAAAAAAATCTATATATTTATCAAGTATCATTTAACCAGTAAGGTAAATAAGTCTTCCTTAATTTTATCGGGTTTCAGGTCTGTCATGATTTGAAACCACGAACGACAACAATGCTAGCTAGCAAGCTAACAGCAAGTGTTTACAGTGCACGATATGGAAGTGTACTAACAAGTTTTCGAATTGAGACACAACATAGTACAACTTTAGGCTTGTGAAGTAACGGAATACATGTTACAGAATTACTTAATTATAATTAAATTACAAAAAAGGAACTGTATTCCCTTATAGTTACATAAAAAAACCTTTTAATTTAATAAATTGGAGAGCAGGATTACAATGTTATATTCACACGCGCACTCGCAAAACGAGTCTGAAGGGCTACTTTCATTATTTAAAAAACATGTCTTTCTCTTTATAGTAGGCATATACTACTTGTAGGCCTATTTATTGGCGTTGCTTTTGATATTTGGGTAATCCATAAGTAACGGAAAGTGGTTTGGTAAGTTTGTATATATTTATTGTTTCTATAAGTAATGTCTCGTTTTATATACGAGTCTGTGATACAGTTTTTTTTACTTTGAATGCTGTCTGTGGGACCTCCTGGCGCTCGTGCAGGGGCTCGTGAGGAGCCCGTGCACCCCGCTTTGAAAAGCTGTGCAGCAACAGCCCGTCTCGCGCACAGCTCAGCCTCCTCCCCTAGGCCCCGCCCCCAGATGAAGCCCCCAGTGAAAGGCAGATAGATAGTAGTAAACTTTTAAAAGTTTGAGCAAGAAGGGCTGTTTATCAACACTTTGCTAGAAAAATATCACGTCAGTTTTGACCGGACGCCTTATCCCCCAAAACAACGTGATGGTGTAAATGTCCAGCCGAGAGAAGACGTTTAATATCCGCAACCCGCGACCTACTTCACTTCCAGCAAGCATTTTCTGGAGACTCTGCATGGTACGTTCTCAACACTTTCAACATGTTGCTTGTTTTTGGAGCAGTGTGGACTGTCATTGTACACCGTGTCTGTAAATAACATGTATTGTAAACATTTTTTTCTCCAGTTAGCTGTGTTTACTTAACCGCCCATAAATCCAGGTGAACATCTGTATGTTGAATGCTGCGTTGACATGCAGCTTTCTTCTCGCTGTTCCTCTACAAGCTACAGGCTATTAGCTAATGTTTGCTTAATGTTGGCATCTAATGCTATACTCTTTGGGTCATGTTTTATTAGTAAACGGGAGAATAACATAAACGGAGGTAAACAGAGTGTTTGTCCAGTGCTTTGGGTGGTGTTCCCTGCCTGCAGATAGAGAACAGCATGCTCTCAGTGCAGCTGAGTGACAGAGGAACCGTGTAATATCTGGGTTAAAACCAGGACGAGTCAACAAGAATCCCCTTTTTGCAAATGACAGTGAAAACTGCCTTAAATTAGGGTGAAGGTGATTTGCCTTGTTTTACCAACATTACTGTCATTACTGTCAGATAGTGCCGCTGATTGTTTTGCCCTCTGGAGAAACCGATTATTTTAATGAATGATCACTTGGCTTCTAAACAATGTCAACTATCTGATGTGTTGCACTAAGGGATTGACACTAACCTTAGTTAATTGATGCATATTTATTGAAAGTGTTTTCAAATCTGTCAAGGGATATTTAGGAAAAAACATTTGAAATCTTTATTGTTAACCAAAAGAATGCATTCAACTTCCTTTATGAATTTCTGGACTGGAAAAAGAAAGAAAGCGAAGACCAATATTATGTTTTTAAAATTTGTACATCCTAGAGTCTGAAATTCAAAGTTATTTAAATGTCCAACTGAACAAAAATGATTTACCGTTTTACTATATTGCTGCAGGCTGGAAAGTTTTCTTGCAGGCAGGTTATACATAGGACACGCATCATAAACACATGAACACAGGTACAAAAAAACATTACTGATGTCATAAAGTATCGAGTGATAACTGGAAACATAGTCTAAGCTTAAATCACCCTGAGCTGAATGAGTTTAATCAGCTCATTTGAGAAGCCAGAACAAGTCTTTTACAAACAATCGAAAGAATCCTCAAAATAAATTCACTTTTATTTTAAGTCAATTAGCCTACTACCTAGGTATT
This sequence comes from Eleginops maclovinus, assembly GCF_036324505.1. NCBI lineage: Eukaryota > Metazoa > Chordata > Actinopteri > Perciformes > Eleginopidae > Eleginops > Eleginops maclovinus. The sequence goes on along the minus strand of NC_086357.1, from coordinate 3,099,603 downwards.
ATGATTACTGCAAACTGGACGTATTATTTTAAAATAAGAGCAGTGGTTTGTGTACTAGTAGATTAGCCGATTGACAGAAAAATATCTATTTGATCTAATTAACCATTTTGATTATCTCTCTTGCAAAAAAACTCAGAATATACCACTCCAATATTAAGTTGCGTCTATTTTCTGTTTCACATTTAAATGCATCACCTTGGACTTTTTTCTCTATTTTCTGACATTTTTTGGAGCTAGAAAATAATTGATAATGAAAACAATCATTAGTTGCAGCCCTTAATGTAACATATGTGTCAAGGATCTGTTTGGATGGTAACGGCATTGTATAATGTGCACATCCTGCACAGGTGTCAGGGTGTTTCTGTGCACTGTAGCGTGCAGGGACAGAGCGCTGTAAGAAATAGGAGTGTGATAACACTTGTAATCAGTCAGTCAGAGCGGTGCTTTTGTGAGAAAAGGACGAGTGGGAGGTTTAGTGGTTTGTTAGTCCTCAGCCTGTAGTTACACTTGCACTGAAAGAAGAGAAGAGTTCATTCACCAGGTCATGAACATATGACTTATGTCAAATGCTGGTTTAGGATGAGTAAGTCTTAACGTCTTACTCCTGTACCTCAACATGCAGTTTGTAACACTGGCTCAGTCTTTCATGTGCAGCTCTCTTTACTCATGGTTCTGTGATTACGGGAACATAGTATCTGCCCTCTGGACATAACAACACTTAACTTCAGCGTATATGCATACGTGATGACACAGATGTAAGCCAGGGCCTTTAACATTGAAGTGGCCACAAGTATGTACCTTGGTTTTGGCAATGTGCACCGCAGTATGCTCAGTCTGGGGTCTGTGTGTACTGATGTACTTTCCAGATCTTCTTTGGGTGAAATAGTTGCTCGGCTTAGACTGTCAGGGTTGAAGAGAAGTCACATGAGGTGATTTAAAGTTGTTGCTGCAACAAAACCAGCACCGAGGCATGAGTAAAAGTAAAACCTCTACACTCAACCCAAAGCAGATAAGATGAAGGTAACCGTTATTGACCTTAATTTACCTTACACGCTTGCTAAAATATTGATAGAATCATTTCAAAACCCTCCAAGAAAACGTTCTATCTTTAATCCCAACCTTAACCAACAGAATAAGCTTTCTTCTGTCTTGAATGCTCCTTTCCTTTGATTTGGTCAGACTCACCGAAGGTATTGCAGCACAGTTTACCTTCGTTTAGGCATTGAGGATGAAGGTCACAGAGAGGCTTAAATCAAACAGAGAGCACTGGCTATCCTTGACTAGCTGGAAGTGTAATATTTGTCATGATCTTCCGAAATCACTTCCCAGGCCTTGGAGCTGCCGCACGGTGAAAGGCCCTTTTGTCCTGTGCAAGCTGCTTTCACTGCAGAGTGATGCACCTCAGGACTTTATGCATCACCTCCCATACACCCTGTGTGGTTCAACACGAGGCAGATGCACACATCTGTTCCTACCACACAGTGCTCTGCTTAAACTGTGAACGAGTGCAATTCCTGTCACAGCAACTTAACCACATCAGTTTGAAATTCAACTCAAGTTACAGTTTTGTTGTTATAAGAATCAGATATCACTCAGATAGTTTGTGTAAACCTTGTCAGTGGACCATGTCAAACATGTTATGCCCTCTTGCAACCTAGAAATAAAAACATATTGTTTAAAATGATTCTCCAGAATACATTTGTATTAAGTTTTTATTTTTAAAATCACCTTTTGAGGCTCGATTCAAGATTCAACAACAACATGGGCCTGGATGTTGAAGCCATGCATTATTCCAGATATTATATGCCCTGAACTTATGTGTGTCAGAATCTGCTTTCAGAAATTCAAGATGATCCTCCCTGTTCTGATGCAATGGCAATGATGATTTGTCTATTTAACAGCCGTCCTCACTCTGAAAACTGAAACGTTGACTTTAATTAAATGTATTATGTAAACAGATTTCACATAAGTGTATTAGGTTAGTTAAAAGCCATAATATTAAAGTTGAACCTAATATTTTTTATTTTAACTTAATATTATTGCTTTCAACTAACCTGATACAGTTATGTGGAATCTGTTGACATAACACATTTAATTAAAGTCTACGTTTCAGTGCTCATTGCTTTAAAGCTTTTTTAGGCAAAGCCACAGCAACTAAATGAATATTATGGAGTTTAAAGGTTGATGCAGCTTTTAACAAGTAACCTATTGGCATGTCTTCATTTAAAAGACTTTCATTTATTTTCTAATAATCAAAATGCAAATCCGAACTTCAACCATTATAGAAAGGTGTATACAGGCAAACATTATATCTATTAGCTAGAACATTATTAGCATTTTAATCTAAAGAGCTGCAAATAAACACTTTGGATTGTACGGTGTTTTGGCTCAAGTACAGATACTAAACCTATTTTAAAGATCCTCCTGCCTCTCTTTTACAGGACCATCTTTGTTTTTCCAAGTTTTTCTTCAAGTAAATATAGATAACATTGCTACTTTTGTCCATTTTCCAAAGATGATAAAGCCTTCTAAGACTTATTTGTAGAACCTGCATCAAGGCGTCAACCTCTGGGTGGGTTTTTCCCACGGCAGCAGCTGACTGACATCTGGTGGGCGTGTTGCTAGGAGATACACAGTTTACTCTCTACGTGGTGGACTTCAACTTCAATGTGATATAGTCTTATATATCCTTCAAATCTTTTTTTGTTTTGTTTTTAATTATATGTCCTTTTTATCACACACATAATAACACTTAAAAAACCCACATTCAAAAACTGAATGGAAGAAAACAGCAAAAAGCAGACCACACAGATAAATACAACAGCATGTCAGCTTGTATTATGAGGATAGAAAAGTAGCATTAGCATCAAAAATGGGTGTCCCTCAGTAGGGACCGCTAACAAACAGGAGAGTAAATATGAGAGTTTAGGACTTAAGCATGTCAATAGATATTTTCCCACATAGCATTGGTAAGCCTTTTAAGCCGTCTTTCCTTTTACAACGTTCGACATTAGGGGGCACCCATCGTGTGGCTCAGTTGTTTATCACTTAAAAACGGAAAGCTAGCAGGCTAGCAAGTTTCCATTTGGATAGCTAGATAGAATTGCTTACCAACTGGTTCCCACTGTAAGTTACTTGTCATCTGTTTATCCCACTATCAGCAGTCCCACTCTTTCATGGTTCCAGTTGAGATCAAGTTAAATGACCAGAAGTCTACGTATATACTAATATACTGACACTTTTCATTTCAGTTTGACTTTATTACATAAAGTAACATAACAATGTTGAACTTATTTTACCTTTTTATTACAGTTGGTTAGGAGGAACTCTGTTGAATGTGTAAAAAGTGTACATGGACATATTGCTGTGTCATGTTAGTCAGTGTTTGGGGTCACATTACTAAAGTAAAAGCTTTAGGCGAGGTCATGCTGATTAACATGGTCATACTAATCTGCTTACTCAAGACCCCTCTGGAGCGTCCAGTGTTTCCTGGCCCTCTCAATTAAAGAGTGTTAATAACCTGTGGCATGTTCCAAAGTGTTTCACTCCCAGCAAACCGGTCAGCCTCACTTTTCATACACTCTGGCACGGAAAGGTGTGTGCAGCACGGCCCTTTGAAGCATGCATGACCCCCCGATTAACCCTCCTAGATTAATCCGCTGGTCTCCAAACTGCTGATTCTCTTGTCTCATCTCATCACTCCCACAGGGTGTATAGTAAGCAGAGCCTAGTTCCCTGCTGTTTTTCCACGCTCAATGCAACCTGCTTCTTCTTCTGGTTGACTTTCTCTACTGGTGTTCCCTTTGCAGCTGGTGCTCGGAGCTGACTCTCTGCAGACTGCTTCATAGAGAGGAAAATCCTTGTGAAAAGGCCTGTTTGCCCACCTTACTCATACTGGAAACTACAGGATGGCTCGAAGATTCCCCATTCCCTTGTTTCTTCTGGCGATATGCTGCTTGGCATCTGCAGGTAAGATCCTCTCATTGCTAAGCTACATGTGAAACAAATAGAGTTATCATATATTGAATAATAACAACATTAGATTACACTGTAGTTCATCATTTAATGGGTAGTTAGTGCTTTTTATTGGAGAGATATTATTCTCTCCAGTCTTTAAAGCTGAATTCTGCAGTCATCAAACAATTTGAAATGTTATCGCAGAGAACTGTTTTTCCTTTCCCCCATTATCTGAAAATCTTCTTCTGAAACATTGCAAGAGGTGACTTGTTGCCAATCAGAATCACAAGTCCTTCAGAAATCCTTTATCAGTCCCATAGCGGGGAGATTTAAAAAAGACAACTGTGAAAACAGAGGTGAGAGAGAAGTGCGAGGAGTTTGTTGTGCTGTAGTTCAGGAAATGAAGCCTAGAGCTATCTAAAAGATAATTAATGACATGACTGAATATGTTTTTGATTTCCACTATGCCAAACCCATGCAGCTCTGCTATCAGCAATAACACATATTGACTGCGCAGCACAGAGCCTTGTAGGGCTGTCTTGTCAGACAACCACAACTTTGTCCATGCGGGATTTTCCACTCTTTCTCCCAGAATGCCTTTCTAAACAGCGCTTGTCAGAGTCGTGATTAAGGGGGATTTACATTTAAGAAAGTGCTGACAAGTTCAATCTCAGAATACAAACACTCAGCTGCTCTACATGTATCTGTCAGAGTGATTGGAATGAGGATTAGATAATGCCAAATACTGAGTAATTTATAGCCGTTAATCAAACCAAGAACTGCTACAACAGCGAATACTTCAAATCATGTGCACTATCATTGTGTTGTCTCAATTAATGTTAGGCCCTGGATGGTGTTACTGCACTTACTGCCCAATTCACACCGTAACTTTGTCTTATTATTGAAAAACAGTACTGTACCTCTGACTGGGAGGAATGTGCATGCTCCTTTTGACCTTTTATTCTCCAGTCGGTAGAAGTATAATGTTTACCATGTTAACTGGCTCAGTTTAGCCGGTTAACATCGTAGCATTTAGTAATGCTTGCACTAAACTCAAAAGCTGTGTCTCAAAGCCATACAGTACTTTATAATAAGTCTAATCAGATTTAAATGATGTAGTAAGTTCTCTAAATACATATGAACAAATGAAAAGAAGCCCTCTTGTGCTTTTTGGAGTTTTCCCTCTCCTGTAGTGTGTTCTATAGGTTTTTGTGCATGTAAATGGTTTGCCAACGGCCGGAACTGCGACAACAACAACAACAACTTTACGGCAGCACTGAACGAGTTTTTTAAAACTGTTCAAGTCTGTCCACAGTTTCTGATCCACTAACAAGTCCTTAAACCCTGCAGAGCCCAGACCGTGTTCCTGTTAGTGTTTACTTCCTATCTGTCTTCTTGTGGTGATTTATCTGCCGCCTAGTGCTCTGTCTTTTAACCTCTTTTCCTTTCTCTTTCGTTATCCTCCTTAACAACATTTAATATAGTCCTTGACAGCGGTCTGTACTACTGGATTAACAACGTGCCACATGTTCTGAATTGACCAATCAGAATCGAGTATTCAACTAAGCCATGTAATAATAATACTATTAATAATATAATTATCATCACATTTCATGCCAATCCTTCTTTTTGTTTCATAACTGACCAACAAACATCACCATGGAGCCTGTCCAAAAAACGCAAACAAATATATCAAAGACTATTTCTTTTACATATTAAGCCATTTATAAAATAAAAAAGATTTCAGACACTTTCATTTCATCAGTCAACTGCAAAGGATGTACATTTAGACTGACCAATCAGATTTCAGAGAAGCCTCTTACTGTAAGCCACTTTTGCATTTGTTAAGCAGCATAAATGTTACATGGAAAGATTTCTCGTGCAGAAATAAATGTTTCCCGGGTGAAGTTGGGTTGTGGTCATCTAGCTGGAAGTGGGTGGGGTTGGCCACTGTTAACTAGAGGAATTGTTGCTGTTGTCCACATTGGCTTCAATATCTAGCAGCGGTTTTCATTGGTTGACCAAAAAATCCAATTTACTGACCTAAGCCTGATGTTCAGCACCACAGTGTGATTAAAAAAAGTTGGCAACAATCTTGCACGAACCACATTGAGAATCCAGTCTTATCCATTTTTGAGATTATGAGTTGTCTTGTTTACAGGGTCTGCTTTCACAATGTTTGACGTTGGACTATAACTTTAATCTGGACCATAATGTTGCTTTTCTGCGGCAGCACAGGGATGATTACCCGGGAGCAGGAATGCCACACAACCCGCACTCCAAAAAAGTGATCCCGTTTTTTAATTCCTACAGTCTGATCGACGCCATAGGTTATTATTTCAAAAGTTCTTCTCTATTCCCTGGAGGTTTGAACTCCAGAGAGTGGATTTCTACTCAAACAATAGCAGTGTAGTCAGTATGTTCTGTGGGTAAAGCAAACATCATTTCCACCACAATGCCAGGATCTCTAACACAATGAAGTCACGTACAAAGTTTTCCTCTAAATTCTTCCTCATGCGGCACAACGCATTGTTGTACTGTGTCACTAGGGACAGATATTTACAGTCAGAAAACCAAATGCCCTTTCCCCCAAAGTGCCCTGGCAGTGATTGCACTTGTTGAACCATGGACAAATCTTTAGATGGGTTCATCAAACTGATTTTTGAGCAGGTAAGAGGCAGTCAATCAATCACATTTTCTAGATACAACAACAATGTTTTACCTCCATTAGGCTGAATGAACTTTCACTTATAAATGTTGTGGTCTTTTTTTCACACCACCTCTTCAGCACCTCTATCTCTCTTTTCTCTCTTTTCTATCATCTCGCTGCATCTGTGTAAACAGTCACATCTGCCCTCTAAACCTGAGGAGAGCTCTCTTACGTAATGTTTAGATTAGTCTGCAATGAGTTTTCTCTCAGTGTAATGCTACCCAGGATCCGTGCCTCCCATAACTCTTAAAACTCAGACTGAGAGCACCTTGACGTCCATATTTCAAGTCTCTATTCTGCTGCTCAGCTCAATTTTTTAGCTGTTTATAAATTTTCTTTCATATCCTTACTACCATTTTGTGGTCACCTCTCCTCAGCTTGCCAAAACGGTTATTTTGTGAAGGATATATTGTGGACATTCAGAGCTGAGTTTGGGTTGGGCTGTAAAATTGAGTTTTCTAGGAGCCATGCCAGATATTAATTTGAGGCACTTGCCAGAAAAAGCTCCGGCAGGATGCTGGTTTACTGGAGGCACAACGCCGGGCCGGTGCCTCACTGAAAAACACGCCATTGATTGAAGTAGAAGTGCATTCTCCTCCTCCTATAGCCTTTTCCTGATTTTACTTATGGGGCGCCTTGATGAATGATGGAGCTATTAGTGCGTATCTGTCTCCAGCTACTCATTGTGGAACCACATAATCTTTGGGGGTTGTTAAATCAAACAATGACTGGAAAAGGGAATTGTGCTCATATTCACGGCATATACATATGACTTTTAAACACTAAAGTAAACAACTTTCTTTCTGTCTGAATGTTGTATACTCTTGGCAGATGGAGTCACTGTGCTGCCAAAAGTGGTTTTAATGTTTTTTCCCCCCCACAGTTGAGCAAAAGGTTCGTCTTTATACGCACAATGCTTTATAGGGCCAGCAATAGGGGGGACTGCCAAAAAGCATTGTGCAACCACTGTAATCTGAGAGGAGGGGTAGCCAGGGGGAGGAGAAAGGCAGGCGTGGGTCGTCTGGTCCAAATCGACACACTCCACACACGTACAGCGTGCCAAACCGACAAAGTCCCTTCCAGCGTGCTAAACCAGATGTTGCCCTGTGATTCATGCGAGGATCTGGAGCAGCGCGGCACAGAGGCAGTGTGCTGCGAGGCAGAGCGGCTGGGATGTTTACATAGCAACGGGAGTCCTGTGTGTCTAATTACAGGTCTGCTCTCCCCCTATGATGAGGCCTTTATCTTAACAGCGCTGTCAAGGAGGAGACGTCCATGCTGGCCCTGTTTATATCTCTAATAAAGGTCAGCCTAGTATTACTCAGTTTAATTAACAGCAGTGTCTTAATTAAACTGTGGAATATTTACTTTACTCACGCAAACACACTCTGAAAGATCACCTGAATGAGCTCCAGCTGACAGCCCTTCACTAATAGACTCGTATCTCCGTCCTGCTTTATCATATCTTGTCAGCCTCCCGTTACGAGGGCGCTTACGCAAATCTGCGGGAGTGAACCAACTCCCGCCCCCTCCCTCCCTCCCTCCCTCCCTCCCTCCCTCCCTCCCCCCCTCTCTCTCTGTCACTCTATCTCTCCATAGTTCCAGTAAGCAGGCGTGTAAATAATTTTGGTCGAAGCCAGTAATGGGAGACAGCTGGAGTGATCGTGTGTTTTCCATTGTGTTTCGCAGCACTATGAGGAAAAAAATGCCACCGGAGCTTGGGGGAGTTAGAGTAAGAGAGTTATGCAATGTGTGTGACTTCATTGAAAAAAAGAGAGTTGTACAAAATTCGACTCCTCCCAATCCGATCACTTTCACAAGTAGCAAAACCACATTTAACATGTCTAATTTTTATTTTACGTCCATAACTATTTGCCTAATCTCGTTGCAAACGTGCACTTGAGTGGATAACTGACTCTTTATCTGCAAAATAAGTCCTAATACGGGATGCAGCTGAAGGCTTCAAGGTGGTGTCTTTCATCAGACCAACCCCTCCTGGGGCCTCACCTTCCTCACTCCTTTTCCACCAGATGAGTCCTGCTGAAAGACCATGTCCCAATTTTGGAATAGCTCTAAGGAAACCAGGACTGTCTGTCCAAAAAATGACAGAAAGCCCTTTACTCTGCCCTGAATAACAAACACACGGACATACACACACACACACACACAGAAATTATTTTATTTTTCCACTTGTTTTTCAAAAACAGTTTTGTAATAAAGCCAGAGGTAATAAAGTAACTATTAGCTACGGTTGTTTAGCCTTTAAAAGGTCATTTAACAGGTGGCTATGGTAGCTGAGATCTTACCGCTGTTATTATTTAAGCATCTGCACTTAAAAACAACAAAAACTCCTCTTACAGCCCCGGAAATAATGGAGAGACCACTTCAGCATTATAATTTTCTCTTGTTTTATTATTCATAGGTATGTATTTGAGTTACATTTTTTTAAATTGTATTCCATAAACTACTGACAACATTTCTCAGTGTGGAAATTCAACAGACACTGGAATGACTGCCGTACATGTAGAGATAAAGGTTCAAGAAACATTTGGAGTAGTCAAAATTATTTTTCTGGAGCTCTATATGAGTGACAATCTAAGTAACACATCTATGCGCATTTGAAGCATTACCCTCAACATTGATATCATCTGCTATCTTGTTTTTTTTCTTAACAGCTTCTATTCATTGCTTATTTATTGTCTGGGGACTGTTCAAATAATCCTATTATTCATCACACTTTCCGTTTGTTAACTGTCCAGTAAAGAGCCCTTCCAAAGCGTCCTTTGTACGTGTTAAAACACGAGGCAGCATGGCATTTGACAAGTCATTCTTCTCCCTTGCCCTTCCTTTCCTGAAGAGGAAGAACCCCAGAGAAATGTCCTTCCAGCCTGTGTGAAAACTCTGTCTGCCTTGCCCTTTCTCACCTCTCTGGCTCCTTCACACTGGGCTCACACACTGGTACAATGGCCCAGCATTGTTTCACTCTTTGCTTTCTGTTGATGGCGACCCGCTGCTTCTCAAAACCCCCCATTATCACATCTGAGTGATGATATTTTTGTAGAATATCACAGGATCACAAAAAGGACGTCTTTATGGGGTGCTTTTTGATTGATGTTGAAGAAACATCAATGCCTTTAATATGTTTGGTGTGATTGATTTAGATTTTTTAGATTTACAAAATCCTTTTAACATGCCTAAAACAAATCAGTCGGTATGGAAGGATGTGTGTGTCTACAATATGTACTGTATGTCAATTTGGATGTTAAATAAATGAACAGATATGGCTAAATATGGCCTAGTTTGATTTTGGTATTGAGAAACAATATCATTCAGACCCTGAAAATCCTGTAAAACAACATCGATGAAATGTGCAAATAAGTGCATCATGATTTACACTGTTGAGTAAGTTCCACAACTTGTTTACAAAGATTTTTTACGGCGGTGGCTATTGCTCAGGGAGAAGAGTGGTCGTCCACATATCGGGAAGTCAGTGGTTGGATCCCTGGCCCCTTTGGTCAACATGTGAACGTATCCTTCGGCAAAATACTAAACCCAACATTGCCCCTGAGAGAAGAGCCAGTAGTGTGTCTCAGCAGGTGGCACATCATAAGCCTGTGCCTCTCAATGAATGGGTCAATGCTGACTTGATTTGTACGTGCTTTAAGTTGCCACAAAGACTGAAGCGTGATATAAATGCAATCTGTTTACGTTCTGTAGTTTTTTAATTCCAAAAAGGGGCATCTTTTAAACTTTCAACTAACTTTTTCCACAGCCTGTCTGAAATACCTACTTTCCATCCGTGCTGGTGAATTATATTTAGTATAGTTTATATTTTGAATAAGACACATTTTTGTTGACCTGGAAGTTAGCTTCGCAAGGGCTCAGTCGACAAAAAGCAATGGGATTTTTCCATTGAACATTTATGATGCTGTTCTTCAGCAGGATAATCTCCACAGTTAACACTATACTTATATACAGCTGTGAAAAAATTAAGAGACCACTTCAGCATTATCAAATTCTCTTGTTTTTTTTTATAGGTTTGTCTTTTGAGTTAAATGATTTTATTTTATTTTATTGTATTCTATAAACTACTGGCAATTTTTACTGGCAAAGTGTTGGAATTCAACAGACACCGGAATGGCTGCCATACATGTAGAGAAAGATTTAAAAAGAAATTGGAGTGGTCTGCTAATTTTTCCACAGCTTTATATAAAAGAATAAATGCAATTGCCAGAAGTTAAAAGATAACATAATGCTATGAAGGAACTATATCAAGGCTGAAAGACCTTACACATACATGCAGCCTCATGTTGTGCTTGAGGGCTTTTAATAGTATTATTTAGTCTCTTTTAACCGCCTTTGTAAGACACATAAACGCTTCAAAAGTTTACGAGTGGGATAGCTTTTTACATATTTTATGTACTTGAACAAAATGTGAAAATCTCGTAAGCTTGTATTAACCTTAGGAACCCAGAAGTGCTAAAATGCTAGGCCTAGGGCTAATTTCTTCCTCCACTGTGCGCGAAGGATTTATCACAAGACCGATAATACCACACAAATGAAATGAGGCTGATATGACAACCCAAGAACTGAGGGCACCACCTCCTTGCATCCCCCTACTGGGTTTGAATCTTTGTGAATGCAGATGGAGCAGGGGCCCCTGAACCCCCACCAAGCTGCTGGCTCTTGCAGTCGTCTATGATTGATGAGTGAAATGCCCTTGGAGCAGCAGGACAAACATTTCTCACCATTGCCCCATTTAAAGGGTAACATTGGTATTTTTCAAACCTGGACTCTATTTTCCCATGTTTTTGTGTCTAAGTGACTAATGGGGAAAACAGTTTTTCAAATTGGTCCAGTACTGAGCGAGAGTGCTGCAAATAGGCTTCAATATATTCCTTCCGGGCAATTGTGTGACGTAAATGTACGTCCTCTGAAAGTGCTTGTTTTTGCTGCTGACGGGCTCCGATTGTTTATACAAGTGTTGGACAGCCTTATGGAAAGGACCCCAGAGAAATCAAATGTTTTTCTTTACCTTTCGCTTGATCCTGGCTGTTTATTGTCGTGTCTAACCAAATTTCGCTCAAGAAGAAATCATGTCATACTCATTAACAAGACAGTAACACAGGATAATATTGTCCAGGTTTGAAGCCTTTTACCCGGGCAACCATATACTGTAGCTATCCTGGTAGAACTGGTGGCATGTATTGGGGCTCAGGGCCCAGTGGACCCAGGTATGAATCCTTCCTGGAACCATTTGCGCATGTCATCCCCCCCTTTGTCAGTCTCCAATGAAGACTGATCTGGCCCAAAAAAAGGTTTAAAAAAACAACACTTTAACCAAAAAGGCTCTTTTGCTCTGGTGCTATTAGTACTGCCAAATACTGCAATGTGAATGAATGGCCGATGCAGTACGCTTATGGTATCTACACTAAGTCATGTCTGGTTCCTGTTTAACCAATGAAAAGATTATGACAATACATTGTTGATGCTAGATTTTACACTCTTTCTGTCATCCAACGAAACCTTCACTTGTTTTGGTCTTATTGGTTTGATACAAAGTTGTATGTATCTTGAGGACACATGTTGAGGAAATCTATTTCACATTTTACAAGTTGAATTTGGAACAAAATGTATACTCCAAACTGCTTTAACATACTTTTGAGTTGTCTTAAACATTTATTAATCTTAAGAACAGCCCGTTCTTGTTTCCTGACGGTGCTGACAATCTTTTTGTTCGTTGATATTATACGTCCAGACAGCACATGTCAGCACCCATCAGTAAAGACATACAGTGGCAGCACAGCCAGTAAAGTCTTTAGTCATACGCACACATGCTCAGCTGTCTCACTTTACACAGTAGCCCCTGTGTTCCGCTGGGAATCAGCCTTGTCATCCATTGCTTCAAAGCCCTCTGATTTATGTCTTTATTTAGAGGTAGAAAGAAATGTACCCACCTTCTCCTCTTCTTGCCTCTGGCTACACATACCGCCTTTAATTGTTCAAGTCAACTAATGCTGATGGTTTACCAACAGGTGCCCACTCCATCTGTCAGGACTGATGAATAATACTAAAAAGCACTAAAAAGTAAATCGACATTTTTTTTCTCTCTCCATTCATCTTACTGAGCCGAGATCAGGAGATCAGGGGCAGGGCTTAAGGGGAAACTCAACTGCGCATGCTCTATGGGTCCACATATGGGTACTTCTGCGCTGGCAGCCTGGCATGACAGGTAATTTGTGACGTTTTGCTCTCGAGAATCTCAGGCCATTTTCTCTTCATGCGCCAATGAGCAACTCTCATAGGAATGAACAAGGCCCCGCCTCCGACGCTGTATCCAGTTCTTATTATACATCCATGATACCAGCAGAAACTACCCACCAACAAAAACACAATTCTGTTGTTTCAGTTTTTCAGTTTGAACTACTACTGAAATTAGCTTAGCTTATCTATCATCCCACAACCAAAACAGCGGGATGGTAGATAAGCTAAGCTAATTTCCATCAACCTCAGTTGTATTTTTTGATACTGCGCAAATGTTGGTATGCTAACGTGCTAAACTATGATGTGTTAGTATGGGAAACCTAACATTTGCACATCAGAATGTTAACGCCATCATTGTTAGCATGTTAGCAAATGTTGGTATGCTAACATGCTAAACTATGATGTATTAATATGGTAAACCTTGCTGTTACAAGTCGTTGGAACGAGTGAACGCTGGCGCAACTTGCTGCCGCTGCTCGCCGGTAACTTTTTAACTTTCCAGACTTATTTTATGGTTTTATGACCTAATCGGACAGTGTAATTGCCTTCATTTGGAATATTTCCACAATTTGCCAGCACTACCGTCTGTGTCACGGCACTGCCGTCTGTGTGAGTCTTCACTGTTAGCTCACCTGTCCTGTCCCGGCTTGAACCTCACCTGGCGTTTTTCTCTGGAGGTCAACGCTGCCTGAGCCCTTGTCCACAATGTGGGCCGGTAGGAGATTCATCTTGTTGGTCTGTGTCTGGCTCTTTCTACTGTCTGTTCACCTGTCAACTCTAAGCTCACCTATCCCGCAATAACCTGTATGAACAGTTCCAGTCCGGTTTTCGCCCACTTCATAGCACTGAAACAGCACTCAACAAAATCATCAAAGACCTCCTTATGGCAGCTGATTCTGGATTCCTCACCATCCTCATCCTCCTTGACCTGAGTGCAGCCTTTGATACCATCTGTCACAACACCCTTCTCAACAGGCTTTCTTCCATTGGCTTCACCCACACTCCATTAGACTGGTTCACATCTTACCTCTCTGGCCGCACTCAGTTCATTCAACTCAAGTCCTTTAAATCCATCCCCTCCGCCATCACTTCAGGTGATATCCTCCGCAAATTTAACATTCACTTCCACCGTTGTGCTGATGACACCCAGCTCTAAACCCTCGTCCACTCTCCCTCCCACCTCCCTCACTGATTGCATCTCTGAAATACAAACCTGGTGCACCCTAAACTTCCTTAAGCTTAACAGTAACAAAACCGAGGTTCTCCTCATCGGCACCAAATCCACTTTATCCAAAACCGACAGCTTTTCTCTCACTATCGACAACTCCTCCGTTTCACCCTCCCCCCAGGTTAAGAGTCTGGGTGTCCTCCTTGGCAGCACACTATCCTATCAATCCCACATCAATAACATTACCCGGTCTGCCTACTTCCACCTACGAACCATCAATCACCTCCGCCCCTCCCTTAGCCCCCACACTGCCTCCATCCTTGTCCACAGCCTCGTCACATCCCGTCTGGATTACTGCAACTCTCTCCTCTTTGGCCTCCCTCACAAATCCCTCCGTGAACTTCAACTGGGCCAGAATTCAGCTGCCCGCATCATAACTCGGACCTCCTACATCCACCACATCACTCCTGTCCTCCAACATCTCCACTGGCTCCCGGTTCAGTTCCGTATTCAATTCAAAGTCCTCTGTTAACATTCAAAGCTGTCAAAAACCTCATCCCCCCCCATATCTGTCCGACCTCCTCCATGTCCCCACTCCCCCCTGCTCCCTCAGATCCTCTTCCTCTATACACCTGTCTGTCCCCTCCGCCCGTCTCATCACCATGGGGAACAGAGCATTCACCCACTCTGCTCCCCGTCTCTGGAATTCATTACCACCCCAACTCAGAAACATGGATTCATTTCCCCATTTCAAATCACAACTCAAAACAAAGGTGCCTTCGATAAAATGTATTATTATTATTATTATTGTTGCACATCAGAATGTTAGCTACATCATTGTTAGCATGCTGATGTTAGCATTTAGCTCAAAGCACATGCTGTGCTTAACACACAAAAAAAGCGATGCTACAATTACAGGAATAATCGATTGATAATATTAGTATTTTTAAATTAATTTACATTTTACGTACTTTTTCATATAAAACTCTCAGTTTAATGGCCTTTAATCGCCACTACAATTAATATCTTTGTACCTAACTGTTGCTGAAGTTTTAACATCCACATGATTGTATATATTGTCTGAACACCTGCTAATGTACTTACAAACTCAACAAAGCCTTTCCTGCATATCCTTTCACCAGACATCCAACAGAGATAAAATATAATCCACTGAAACTCTTATAGCAGTTTTTTCAGCTATATGCCAGCTTACACTAGATGACCAATAAAGAGTGTTTGGGTGATATTGTGTTCCACAGAGGTCTGCAGGATATGTGTCTTCAGATTTCTTACTTTGATGGGGGAGTTTACGACTTCCCTAATGGAGTTCGGGCTCGCCCCTACCCTCCTCCCTTCATCCCATTCCAGCTTCCTCCTCTTATTCCTTCAAGAGATAAATCCTTTTCCTAGGCAGGCCCGTGGAGCGAACCTACACTACCCTTATGAACGGCTTTACTCACTTCCTGTAGTAGTGGCTCAAGGTTCAGGGGTGAGGGGGCTGCGCTAGAGTCAACACTGCAAATCTAGTGCTTCTTTAGTCCAAAGCCCCTTAGGAAAACAAAATCGGGCAGAATATTACATTCCCTAAACTGGTTTGCATAGTTCATGGTCCATGGGAATCATGCCTTGCAGTAAAAAGTAAGGATACTAGGGGATTTATTTAATCCTGTAGTTCATATATGGTATGTCCTAGGTAAAGGGAGGGAATATATAGAAACAAAGAGACCCCTGTGTGCTCCTCTGTTTTCATTGTAATTAAATTGGACTTATGATATCTTTGCATTATTGGATAATTGTACTGAAAATGCATTACGTTTCATCGTGGACTTCCTCTGCTCCATTGTTGTTGTTTTTTGATAGGGAACTTTAACATTGTTGATATGTGTAAAATTATCTTCACTGCACAATTATTCAGTTTGCTTAAGGGTACTGGGAAAAGGACTTGTGAGGATGTGTATACACACACAGGGAGGAGGTTCTGTTTGTTTATGTTTGGAAATGGCTTTGTGGGAATATCAGATTTGTCCCTAACTGGCACACACACTGACATCACTTCCTGTACCAGATCTGTGGGAGGCAACAGAGTGTATTCTTTGGAAACAGAGGCGTTATCAGTTGTTAGATAGGACAAGATGGTAATGCTAAATGCACCTCACTGGGAGGTTCCAGCTCAGGAAGAATTTCAATTTAACATTTTTAGTCATACCTGTTCCACCTTCCAGTTTTATATCCTGAAAATATCCTGAAAAAGTGTGTTTACTTTGAGAATGACCTTATACAATATGCTCAAATGTATACATTTATAAGAATATAATTAGTTTTCTAGTCAAACAATATTTATTGTAATTATTTAAGCAAGTAGTTTAGGCGTGCCCTATTTCCACCTTTTTAATTATGATGACTTTAGGCAGAGCGAGACATTTAGAGACATCACCATGGGCTTTCAGAAACTGTGATAGACATTTTTTTTTGTATTTAAGGACTTTTTTAGTATCTGACGTCAACCATCACCCCTCCATTATGTTGATGGAGGAATCACAAATAGAAAATATGTGATAATATGACATCAACCTATCACATGACAGTCAAGTATTCATTATATAATGTTAGTGCTAATGTAATATATATTTCACAGAACTTTGGAGCATTATGAACTCATTACAGCATTATTTCTTTAGCAGCTACAGGCCCACTTACTTTCCTGCTCAAATTCCCCAAAGTTCTTTTACATTTCTTCTCATCCAATTTCACTGATGTTTTTGCAATTGTTGAACATAACAGTTCAGACAGATCGTTTTGAAAAAAGACTGCAAGACAACCATTAGTGCATAATGCCAGTGTACAAAGGATTGGTTTCTTCCCTTTAAATGATATGTGGGTGCACTTTAAAGCATGCAGTCTGGTGAATCTGTAGCGTGAAAGTGACTTTTATTTTGTTTTATCACAGTATAGTATTCTGGAATACAACCTATTTGAATGAGATACGAGAGCTTGAATCATTACAGAGTTTGTAGTCCAAAAGGAGCTGCCAGAAAATGTGACATCACTGTCTGGACCTCACATTGTTATTCTCAAAGTGAGCATTTATACAGCCTCTCCTCTGGATTAAAAAGGTTTACTTCCGTTCTTACCTGTAGAACAAAAGTCATTTCAGGCAATATACAATAATAAAAGACTATATAAATATATTTTGACAGAAAATAAATGAATCTTGCACATGCCATATCCAGTGTTGATTTTAGAATCGGTCTCTGCTAATCCCCCAAAAAGGCATAACTGAAGAAATAAACATTTAGCTGCAGGTGGTTCGGAGAAAAGAGTCAGATTAAGGTGCATGTCAGTCACAAGTCTTTCATGGTAATGCCCTGTTCTACTTGGGTAGAATGCGTGTCCATGTGCCACAAGCAAACAGACCTTACACTTTAATTGACAGTGTACATATTTGTCCCTTTACTATTAACATGAGAACTAGTTCAATCTTATTCTTTAGTTGATAGTTGACAACTGCTATCATCTCACTATTTTAGTTGTTTTCATATTGCTCTTCACATACCAGTTCACTTCCTTAAACACATTTTCTGTTTATACTTCCGCTGCTTGCTTACAGCATTTACAAGTCCACTGATGGTTCAACTGATCTCTTATTCATTTATATCAAATGTTTCAGATACACAAACACACATTACTTATTTTTGGTAAGATATCCACCCATGTACTGGTTAGTGTCTGATATCTGTGTTGAGTCATATTATACAGTAGTCTTTTGACACTTTTTGATGTGGTTATTGAAATGCTTTACATCTGCCAATGTCAATGAAGATAATACCTACTCTACAATAGCAAATTGAATGTTGAAGCAACTTTTATTTAAAAAGCTGAGAAATCAGAGCCAATGTCTAGGGTTCTGGATATCAACCCTAACAAGCGACCAAGTCACTAGTTCAGATTATTTCAATCTTCGAAGACTTGTTATGAGTTCATCATTTTACAAACACACAAAAACAAATACATTTAAATTCAGAACCGGCTTTGACATTTTTAAATCCTATTTGATTCTCACGTTTGTATTTTATTTGAATCATTTAATCATTCCAATCATTGTCTCAGTTCTTGACCTCCCAGCTGAGCGGGGGGCAGGGGAATTGGGCGATGATGAGATGTTGATGTTGAGTCTGTTGGGCCGAGTCAGGACCAGTCTGTCTAATCCTTGTTCGCTTTTCTTAAACCTAGCTTGTTGCTGGTTTATCTTGACCCGTAATTCTATGAGAACTAGGGATCCTATTCCATGAGTGTTTACAAGTTGAATTATTGGGAGGATTACAAATTAGGAAATTGGTGGATTAAACAAACCTTTTGCTGTTGGGATGACTGGATTTAGTTGGTATGAGGTCATTCATCTTTATGCAACACACAGTATCCCGGATATCACAGAATAGATCTTGGGGAAATAAAGCATCTAAGTGACTGTATTCCATACAGTATTTTAGAAAGGAATGCTGGTAATGTAGATACATTTCCTTTAATCAGTGAATATTAGTCCATAGCTTACCACAATACAGTAGTATCTGGGTCTGGATGGACACAAAAGATGTTCTGCATATTTCGTTGTAGGATAAAGTTAGGGTTACTGTCTCTGCCGTCTGTACTCTCATCTCTCTGAAGACGTTCAATAGATTTCAGAGGTTACTGTTACAGCTGGAGTATCAGATTTAGCATCAGAAGTCGCTGTATGTGTTGGGTTAAGGCGGTATTTGGGGTATAGTCTGTAGAGTGTCTGGCTGGACTTGTTTTTCAGGCAGATTGAACAACAGCTTCTCTCATTCCTCTGCTGTGGGCGTTTGGCCTGGCCAGCTAAAAGGCACTAGTAGCAGCTGGACAGGACATACTCTGTACTCCATAGATGACCACGGAAATATGGCTGGAGAGGAAGGGGAGACAGATAGAGGGGGAGAAAGATAGACAGACAAGGTGACAGAAGACACAAAGCTGTGGCACGGCAGTCTTTTAAAAAAAACCAAAAACTCTTTTCATGTCCCTTAAGATTGTAGGCTGATTGTTAAAACACATGGGATGCTATCAGAACAGTTTCAACATAAAACCAACTTAATGAGGCCGGCCTTCTGCTATGTATCATCCTAAAGCTAAATATTTAAGGTTTATAGGATGCATCATAAAGCTTATGCACTTGAAAGATATTGCAGTAACGCCCAGTGAATGGCAGTGCTAGCATTAGCTGTTGCCATTTTTCTACTTGTAAAATTCAGTTAAATGTTCTTAAACACATCAAACATGGTTTATCATTAACATCATTCACCAAAACTACACAATTCAGATCCATTATAACACTCTATGTTCAAAGAACAAAAGTAGTTTGCTTTTCACGTTTTCAGCACATGTACAACATGCTAACAATATTAGCATACACCTGTAGTATTTGACCTTCTAAATTAGCCTAGTTGCTAGCCAAATGTCAAATCCATGGACCTCTCATAATTTGTTGTACCACTTACGACCAACTACTTTCATTTTGAGAAGATAATAGTTTTTTAAATCCTGTTTTTGCAGTTTCTCATACTAGCTGCAGCCATCTAGCAGGTGGTGGTTTGGCACTTCTCTTCTGTCGGAGGTGGGCGTGTACGTGTGGGGACGTAACGTCTGCAAATACCTTTAACAGATTTCTAGATTTACCATAGTTAAACATCTCTATGTCCTTATCGCTCATAATTGAGTCATATGCTGTGAAAGACTTCTATCTTAGCTCTTAAGTGAACATAAAAGGCTCAGTTCAATATTGCGATAATAATTTATCGCAATATAACATTTTTTTAAGTCTGAAGCCCTTAACCCTACTTACTCCGAATGGCTGGGGATTTAACCAGTTAAGCATTAGTTTAGGATGCTGCAATCCCTATTTCATTTTTGTATGAACCAAGGAGTAATGACCATGTGTATTGGGAAAGTTGTTGCTCCATTATATTGCCTGCAACTTTACAGTGGTTCAGTCTCACAGCTTTCATTAGCAACAGAGTACATGTTTTTAGTCATGGTCAGGGTGGTCATCAAATTGTCAGGATCAACATTTTTGGGACAGATGAATACATACAGTGGGGCAAAAAAGTATTTAGTCAGCCACCAATTGTGCAAGTTCTTCCATTTAAAAAGATGAGAGAGGCCTGTAATTTTTATCATAGGTACACTTCAACTATGAGAGACAGAATGAGAAAAAAAATCCAGGAAATCACATTGTAGGATTTTTAATGAATTCATTGGTAAATTCCTCGGTAAAATAAGTATTTGGTCACCTACAAACAAGCAAGATTTCTGGCTCTCACAGACCTGTAACTTCTTCTTTAAGAGGCTCCTCTGTCCTCCACTCATTACCTGTATTAATGGCACCTTTTTGAACTCGTTATCAGTATAAAAGACACCTGTCCACAACCTCAAACAGTCATACTCCAAACTCCACTATGGCCAAGACCAAAGAGCTGTCAAAGGAGACCAGAGACAAAATTGTAGACCTGCACCAGGCTGGGAAAACTGAATCTGCAATAGGTAAGCAGCTTGGTGTGAAGAAATCAACTGTGGGAGCAATTATTAGAAAATGGAAGACATACAAGACCACTGCTAATCTCTCTCGATCTGGGGCTCCACGCAAGATCTCACCCCGTGGGGTCAAAATGATCACAAGAACGGTGAGCAAAAATCCCAGAACCACACGGGGGGACCTAGTGAATGACCTGCAGAGAGCTGGGACCAAAGTAACAGAGGCTACCATCAGTAACACACTACGCCGCCAGGGACTTAAATCCTGCAGTTCCAGACGTGTCCCCCTGCTTAAGCCAGTACATGTCCAGGCCCGTCTGAAGTTTGCTAGAGGGCATTTGGATGATCCAGAAGAGGATTGGGAGAATGTCATATGGTCAGATGAAACCAAAATAGAACTTTTTGGTAAAAACTCAACTCGTCGTGTTTGGAGGAGAAAGAATGCAGAGTTGCATCCAAAGAACACCATACCTACTGTGAAGCATGGGGGTGGAAACATCATGCTTTGGGGCTGTTTTTCTGCAAAGGGACCAGGACGACTGATCCATGTAAAGGAAAGAATGAATGGTGCCATGTATCGTGAGATTTTGAGTGAAAACCTCCTTCCATCAGCAAGGGCACTGAAGAAGAAGCGTGGCTGGGTCTTTCAGCATGACAATGATCCCAAACACACCACCAGGGCAACGAAGGAGTGGCTCCGTAAGAAGCATTTCAAGGTCCTGGAGTGGCCTAGCCAGTCTCCAGATCTCAACCCCATAGAAAATCTTAGGAGGGAGTTGAAAGTCTGTGTTGCCCAGCGACAGCCCCAAAACATCACTGCTTTAGAGGAGATCTGCATGGAGGAATGGGCCGAAATACCAGCAACAGTGTGTGAAAACCTTGTGAAGACTTACAGAAAACGTTTGACCTCTGTCATTGCCAACAAAGGGTATATAACAAAGTATTGAGATGAACTTTTGTTATTGACCAAATACTTATTTTCCACAATCATTTGAAAATTAATTCATTAAAAATCCTACAATGTGATTTCTGGATTTTATTTTCTCATTCTGTCTCTCATAGTTGAGGTATACCTATGATAAAAATTACAGGCCTCTCTCATCTTTTTAAATGGGAGAACTTGCACAATTGGTGGCTGACTAAATACTTTTTTGCCCCACTGTAAAAGAGGTCATTAAAGCCTAGTCGGTATTTGATGAGATTTCTTTCTTTCGAGCAAAGTATTCAACATACTGTACTATTTATATTACCTCTCTAAGGCTAAGTAAAACAACACAATAAAACAATGAATGTTTTCTTTCTGTCCATATGGTACATTCACTCCCACATGCCTATCTTTTCCATTGTATTTGGAGCAATTTAAAAAGTCACATCGTTGCCCAATGTGTATTGTAATCTTTTGGCAGTCTCCCAGAAAGAACTACATTTTCTTTCTTTCTTTGTCTGGCTAGTTGTTTGTTATTCTCCGTGTGTGAGGGGAAAAAGTGAGTTGGAGTGCCCTCAGACGTGTTTGTGGGAGTGAGACTTGATGACATGGTTAGGCTTCGGTCCTTTGGGAGGAAGAGGGAGGGGGGGGAGGTAAGCGGGGGTTGAGATATTGATGCACCGCAGGTTTTTGCCATTAGGCCTTTTCCTTTTATCACTACGGAAATACTTTGCCATGTTTTATGCTTCCAATAAGAGTTGCTAAGATGATCTATCTGGGCTTTGAGGATTCACAAGCTGCCAGAGACAGCACAAAGGCCAGGTTGAGGCATCTGTCAAGGGCTTGGGATTTGTCTCAGGAGACAAATAAGTTAACAATAAAACCTCTGTATTTTTTCTCTCAACAAGGAGAGCTATGCCATACATAATCTATGGCTTTATGCTGATGTAACATAGGCTTATTGGATAGCACGAAAGAGAAAACAATAGCTATGTGTTCTGAGCAACAAAAAAAAGTTTCCCCCTCAGTGTACCCCGCTGTTGAGGCACGGTCTTTCTGGAGTCAGTCAGGGGAGAATTTAACATTGTTATCTAACTGTCTTTCACTGAGACTTTAATTA
The DNA here is from genome assembly GCF_036324505.1 of Eleginops maclovinus. Lineage (NCBI taxonomy): Eukaryota > Metazoa > Chordata > Actinopteri > Perciformes > Eleginopidae > Eleginops > Eleginops maclovinus. Next base: position 3,076,916 of record NC_086357.1, on the reverse strand, counting down.
TTTCCAAATGTTCCATCTGATTGCTATTGGCAAAGATTGCATGTTTAGCGTAATGTGTTGGAAATGTGAGCAGGCCTCGGCTGGCACAAAGCTGTGGGGTAAAGTCTGACCCTGTGAAAAAAGCTGGCCGCGGACATTCCCATAGTATACATGACTCTAATGGAAAAGAGCTGTTTGGTACCTCACACAGACTTCAGCGCTGTGCTTGTGTGCCACCCTCACTGACTGAGTGAGTGTGGATGTATGCTTGTAGATGTGCAAGTTACACCCTGAACGTGTTTAAGTGGGTCAAACAGAAAAGGAAGTTTACCTTGTAGGAACATATAAGGCTGTGGTAAAGCTTGTTAACCCCTTTACAGATTGTGGTTGAAAAGGAAGTTTCAATATCAGGCAAGAGCAAATGTGGAAGCTAGGTGCGATACTGTAAACGTCAGTAAGTCAAGTAGCCCGTACGTTCACAGATCACTGAACTGCTCATTACAGCTTACTGTGCAGCAGACCAAACACTGACCGAGACCGAGCTTCAGCGTCCGGACCTGCCGAGGGCTTGACTAGGATCAGTGACGGTTCTTCTGTAGGCGTGGCTGCTGTCATGACTGGAATCAGAACACCAATAGAGATTAGAACTGGGATAATGGGTTGAATGACGTCGCTAATAAAGATTACTCATCACTGAACAGTTTGATATGACTGAATCAGATACTGAATCCTAAACAACTGTTAAAATGACAGGTCAAGTGTTCAAGTACAACATGTTTCTTTCTACATTGTAGAAGTTTTAAAAACAGTGTAATTTTAGGTTATACAGTATCTTTCATTCTCTTAAAAGAACAGTGTGTAGGATTTAACTTTCACTAGTGTATAATCAGCTGAAACTCAGAACTGATGAGTTTTCATTCACTTGGAAACGGCCCATCATAACATTATAAGGAGCTGATCCACTTTCATTAAACCGGCCAGTGAAGCAGTTGAAGTTGAATTATGGGAATTATAATTATTGAAGTGTGTTGTCTTACATGTTCCTCAGTTTACAGGAGATCAGACTGAGAAATGCTCAAATGAAAATTCAATGTTATGCGTTCCAATGAGACATCAATAGGGCTGATGTTTTGAAGGGTTAGTGTATCAGATAGATTAATGTAATGTAGTTTTAAGTTGTTGGAAAAAAAACAACTAACTGTTTTCTTAAGTTATATCATTATGGCTATGGGACATCTCTGTACAGTAAGATTTCACGCATGATTTACATAAATCCGTCAACACCATGTGCGACATGCGATTGAAATCCCTTCAAATACTGTAGCATTTTATTCATACGGTATTCTTGTCTCCGCTGCAGGGCCGGTAGTTCGCAGCCCGTGTGAGCTGCTGCCGGTTGGGACAGGACACCCGGTACAGGCCACACTGAAGAGCTTCACCGCCCTGTCAGGCTGTGCAAGCAGAGGCACCGCCAGCCTCCCTCAGGAGGTCCACATCATCAACCTGAGAGGACATGTTCCAGAGGGACCAGACAGCAGCCCTGCTGAAGTGAGTCATTCTTAGTAGAAGTGGAGTCTACCATCATGACTCTCTGTTCAATAAAAAACAGACAAGATTTGAAAATAGTTCATGGTGAGGCATATGACAATTCTCTTCCCACATATGTACCTTCACGATAGGAAGACAGTTGTGTTCTGTTTCCCAACATTGTCAATATTCCACGTAGTCTTATCTTGTGGGTAGTATTGTGCAGCCGGATAAAGAGTGCAAGATCTGCTGCATATTTCCACCGCCCTTGTTTGCTCTATTTTTAACGAGTGACTCTGATAATGGCTGCCAGTCCTTTTCCCCTTTTGTTTAGAGAAAGCTTCAGTGGCACAGTGAAGTTCATCAACAGAAATCCACTGGAGGCTTGTTAAAGGTGGATTACAGCAGGGCTCGTTGGTAAAAGTCTCTATCTGGGAGTGTATGGCTAAGGGGGTAATATTAATTTTGTTTAAGGGTTAACTGTCAAAAACTATGAGTTTTTATTGAAACAGCTAATACTCAGACAGATCAGCTTTAAAAAGGGAACGGTGCAACAAAGCAAATGAGCTTTAATAGCCTCAAACATTGTCTAATCTTAGTTCTCTGTTTCATTAAAACAGCTTGCTAATGGTAAATGGTCAATCTACATAAACAAACACTACCTACATGGTAGTTAGCCTGATTCTGATGTTGAGATTGGCTTACCTTACCTAACCCCTTGACTTTCTAAAGAGTGAAAAGCAACACAGTAATTAGTCAGTAACTTAAATGTCCATACAGAGATATTTTCCGACCACTTTTGAGCTAATCTCTTTATTGCACTGACTTGAAATGGCAGCACGTTTTCTGATAGAGTTCCAAATGGTGTCGGTTTTAAAAACCACTCCCTGCCTCAGGTGATGTCTCATAGTAGGACTCCTCAAAGTTTAAAGATGAATCATCCTAAACGCAGTATCTAGATTTCTAACTGTCCCACGTTCCCCTCCCCCTCAATCACAGCAGTGTGAAAAGCAGCATGTATAGACTTGCCATTGCAATTTGGCTGCTGATGTAGGTTTAAGACGTTGCCAATGCCAAATACACAGTGTGTGTGTGTGTGTGTGTGTGTGTGTGTGTGTGTGTGTGTGTGTGTGTGTGTGTGTGTGTGTGTGTGTGTGTGTGTGTGTGTGTGTGTGTGTGTGTGTGTGTGTGTGTGTGTGTGTGTGTGTGTGTGTGTGTGAGAGAGTATGCTGCATCAGCAAGTACATACAGAATGCACTCTCTGGTTTCTGAGTGTTTGTTCTGAAGCTTTACCACATGAACTCAAGTGATAGTTCTGTTTTCATAACAATGAGAAGGGTTTGTCTTGTGATCTGTCATGTGTACTCCACACAATGTGATGTTTTTGATAGAAATCTTTGAAATATGTAGAGCTGGGCAGGAGCAACAAGCATTAGACTCTTTACAAAAAATGGCCCAACCTGGTAGTACATTTTTTAAACCTGTTTATTTACCTTACAGACAAGCCCAATCATTATTTATCAAATGAAAGTACGATTCTCTGATTTTGCATGCAAGGTGATTAGACTGTATTGTTTCAGGTACAAGGTACGAATAACAGGATCTTTTTTCTTTTCAATTTGGGCCATGCAATTTTTATTGCAGAAACAAAAATGTCTCAGTGTTTTTCAGCCTTGTAGGTATGGCAACGCAGCATGTTTTATGCCCCTCTGACTGCACTTTACTACATGCAGACTCCTGCCAAGTAAGACGGTTGTTTTGAGTTTCATCTACACTTGTGTCAAGGTAGATCATGATTTAACAAAGATAGATACTCAAACAAAACAAACTGCATTGGTATTTATTTCCCGACCAAGTGGCCCTTTATAGGACATATTAGTGCAAGGCAGAGTAAAGACTTTTGACATGAGTTACAAGGATTTTTTTTCTTCAAGTTTTTAAACTTGTGCCAAAAATAAAACTTCAGAAAGTCAAACAATCTCAACCATATTTACGCTGCTGTTGAACCTGTCACAACCTTTGAGACCGGCCGTCTAAATCTTATTTTTACTCGCTCTCAAGAGACCCTTCTGCCGGTAGTGTCGGACCAAGTAATGGTTCAAGAATACAACTGACAGGGTCGGGTGGTTAATGTGATTTTTCTATGCTGATGTATATATTCTGAAATACATTTTTCTACAGAGATAATTTATAAAAATTAAAAGCAGACAGATAAGTACAATTAAAGAAATTCAGACACTGGCAACACAATTACATTTTTGTTTTATGGCTCTGAGGTGAATAAAATATAGTTGAACATTATTTTACATAATTAGTTTCCTTTAGGTTTAGCGTATTAACTCTGTAAATGACTACTCTGAGCCTAAATGTATTAGATTGTCCAGTAGAACTTGAGTTTGAAGGTCTGTGAAATGCATCTCTTTATGTCAATTTATCCAGCTGTTGGTAACCCATCAGCTTAATGGTCAAGTGAGGACTTTGGCGGAGGAGGCAGATTTCCAGCTGTCCGTTCCCCTGCCTACAGCCTTGGCTGCAGAAGGTCGCTTCAGCTCTGATTGAGATTACGTTGCCCAGCAGAAGCTTTTTCCATGAGCTTGTGATAAGATAAGATCATTCCCCTCTCCCACTCTGGTCCTTGATTGCATTTCCACTTGGGCCTTGGGCACAGCTTGGCCTGTTCGGGCTCAAGAAGCGTTCCTAAGGGCTTAGCCTTCAACAAGACTGTGTTGGAGTGCGTCACGCTGTGGTCCCATTCACACAATTTGCCCCTCATCTGTGATCTCTGCTGACAGGAGGAGGTGATAAAACAGGGGAAAAAGGAATAACAAATTGAACTTAAAGGATCTTCAAAAGTTCGACATCCTTGGCTACATTTGAACAACTCGTTGAAGCAAAGCCGAGTAAAATTGGAAGTGAGGAGGTTTATGTCGTCCATGGGAACGTTTCTTGGAATTATTTCCTAAAAGCAAACCATTAAACTGCACAACCACTAAGCGTGAAACGGCATTCCACTGAGAATGAGTTTTAAATATCAAGCACCCTTAGGCTTGAAAGGTGGCTCTTAAAAGTATGAAGCTTGCGTGAGTTACAGTAGATTCCAATATTTCCCCTCTATCCATCCGTACCTTCAGTTTGTGCATCAACCATATTTTTACTGGAATATGGTTTGGATTTGTTACCAATCTGTGCTTACCGTCTTTAGGGCCAAAGATTTTCAGGAAAGTAGGCTCATGTCCCTAAACGGTAAGCTGTTTGATGAGTGTTTTGAATTTAAATTTTACATTAAAGGACCTTCCTAAAAGAATAGCTTGGCCTTTTTAGACAACATATTTTTTTATGCTGTATTTGTTAAGATTGTACTGCTTCCTTGGCTCTGTACAACTGAACATACACTATTCCCACCTCTAAATCTCATATCTTGCTGAAAAACTAAATTAAAAAAGTGTAAAAAGGATATGTCAGGAAGAGTAAGTTAGTATTGATCTTCTCGTATACATCTCAGAAATACCTTTCTTCCTTTAATTTAAGGTTTTCTTCTTATAGTGATCTGATTTGGAAGCTTCCAAATTGATTTCACTCTAGGTAAAGGGTCTTTATCCCTGTTTTCATGCGTATCCTTTGCTTATTTTCAGTCTGTGAGCATGTCGTTTTTCTCTGACTGCTACTCCTCACCTCTGCTGATGGAGGAGGAAGTGGTGTCTGGGCCACAGAGCAGACTGTTTTTGGATGTGTTTGAGGCCTGTAGGACAAAAGGTGCCTCTGGCTGGGTTTTTTGGTGTGCTGGACTCTTGGCTGTCTGGGTTCAGGGGCTTCTGGAGAACATGATGTGCCCACTGACTCCTCACTAAGTATCTGTAAAGCCAAGCCTTGACCAGGTCGGGGGAATAAATCTTCATGACACATGGTGTATATCGGACGTAAAGGATCACATGGTCTGTCTCCTACACACATACTGGCACACAAATATCCTGCAGCAACGATGTGTGAGGCCTGCTTCACATCTCTTTCACATCCGTGTGTGAAAGTCATTGCTTGCAGTTTGTCCATATTTTCAGTGAAGACGTGAGAGCAATGAATTGTTTCCTGCCTGCACCAGTGAACCCATTCAGTACGGGTATTAACTGAGGGCTATGAACTGTTATCCACTGAAAGAACTGCACAGCTGGACCTGACTCAGAATGCACACTTTGGCCCCTGGCCAATCCACACACCAAAGCGGAGTTATTAAGTGCAACAGAACACCTCAGTAGTGGCTGTTCACCGTGCTTCGTCTGGGATATGCTTCAGGCTTGAAGTCAGCGTAGAATAACACAACAGAAAGAGAAAATATGCTAATCATTCATTCAAGAACCCTTAAGCTAGAAATACCCACCATAATATTTTGATAGTATTCGAGTGATGTACAAGCCATGTGCTCAACTATGCTGAAGAGAGAGTGAAGCAGGAGAGAGATTTAAACTAACGTCACCAATATGTCCAATGTTCTTGATGAATCCATAATAAGTGTGATCTTAAGAACCAATACAGGTGATGCTGATTTAAAATAACTTGCAACCTCAACACAAAATTTGGAAATTGGTTCACCTTACTTCCACAAGCGTCCCTTAGAGAAACTGAATGAGTTAAATTGATTCCTTCCAAAACTGTGCTCAACTATAGCTTTGATTACTGATTAGAATTTCTTCCAGGCGATTATGTCCCATAGCAGTTGAATTTTATTTTTTTTAAATAAAGTTTTGAACAATCAATTTCATGCAGCACCCTGATTAAGACAAAAATAACCAATCCCCCGACTCTTGATATCTCCACAAAACTAGCTTTCTATTGGTCTTCGTTTAGATTTAGAGCTAGTGCTCTACTAGTATATGAATGGGACACTATAGTGCATCATTTAAATGAAAGTTTCAAAGAAGAATCTATTGGCTTAATCAATTCAAATCAGTTCATCCATATAGTAATTACACATAATACATCTACGTTTTGACTTATGCAAATTTTAGCCATACTAGCAACTCTAAGGACGTGATGTAGGTCTTTTCCTCGTACGTTTGGTCACTTGGTTGGTTTGTCCTCGACTTTGGTCCAGACCTTTTCTCTAGTATCACCATAAGGCTGTTTGTCTTTACATCGGTTAGATTTATTCCCATGAACTTTGCCACACACATTCATGTCCCCCTCAGTGCTCAGGGCAGATTTGGTGATCCATCATTTTTTGGTCTAGCACCATTATCATGTTGATGTGTCCCACTCAATGCTTTACAGCCTAAATAGCATGCTCAGTGGATCATTGGTCCAGTAATATGAAGATGAATTTGTCAGTCTCTTTTTTTGTATTCCCTGTAATGGCAAGCAAACATTTTCTCTTTTTTGTCAATCTGGATTTTCACTCAACTTCCTGTAGACAGTGGGCTGTTCTTTCATAGATCTTTCATGACTCTCCTTTTATATAAAATGACCAGTGCTGTCATTGGCACGCCTGGACAATATTTTTTGTATGTTTTATTCACAGTTGTCTGATTTCCTCTAAGGATCTTGATCATAGTAACAGAAGCCCCTTTTTTCTTTGTTATACCCCTGTGGACCTAAAAAAAAAGCCAGGCCAGGCTGAGAGCCAGTATCCTGGAATGGGACGAGTAAAGGGACTGTTCTGTGCTGAAAGTCATAGTAAAGCCTGGAGTGCCAGGTTGGGGTTTTTATGTCGGGGGGATAGTGATTTCCTCAAAAACTGGTAGAATTATTTTCACTAAATGTTATTAATTAAAAACTGATCTTATCCCGCGACGAGACCTACTGTTCACCCAAGCCTTAAACCCCTTTTGAGACAAAATATATTTTCATCCTGTGACTATTGACCTGGAGGTGTTGGTGTTTTGCTACTTAAGCTCTACCAAAACAATGACCTCATCCTGGGGTTCTTTTCTGTTCCCCCAGCTTCGGTTCGACGGTGTACGTATCAGGTTTGAACATTTTTCCATATGTTCCCTCAGTCACATGCTAAAGTGGCCTTTTGCACCCCAAACCACCACCACATGTGCGCTGATGCAGAGCCTGGCACTCGGGCAGACACCTGAGTTCCCCAGATGCTGCAAAGTGCAGAGCTAAAAACTCAAAACAAGAGGCCTGTTTCGGGATGCAGTTGCTGATAGGGTGGAGAATAAACATAAGGGGCCGACCGTATCTCAAATCTGCCATCTTTCTCTAATCAGTTTACCAAAAGCAAACATCAAACACAGCCACTGGCTCTGAATCAGGGTGAGGCAGAGCAGATGATTGTTTTTATCAGCTGGAATTCGCAGATATCTTTGATTGTATGAGTGGCTAGCTGAAGGAACTCACCGGGCACAAACCGCTGGAGAGAGCCCAGTGTCAGATAAGAGCTCACACACAAACTGCACACACAAAGGCAGCTTCTTTTTTTTTTTACTTGCTTTTGTATGGCTTCAAACTGTTTTCAAATGGCATGCAGTTTTTGCTCAGTTGGACTCTTTTCTCCTGGGATTCCTCCACATGTAAATACATTGAGTAAATAAGGCACTGCAGAGCACAAACCTCCATCAGTTCCATATCTCACAATCTTAAAGGAAAAGAACGTGTGTATTTGCCCTGTGATTCAGACACCTTCTTCCTTGCCCATGCTACACACTCCCCTTACAATTCCATACAAATCGGCCAACAGTTGTTTGGTAATGCTTATAACCGCATTGGATTGGTGGAGTTGATAAAGGTACAACATCCAAAGTATCCAAAGACAATGTAGGAAGTGCTCAAATCACAAAGGGGAGAATATTGGCCCTCTGCTGATGAATTCACAGTGTCATTTAAAATCAAAGTGGAATTATAAACCATTATTTGTGCATTGCAACAAAGATTGATTTTTAGTCCCGTCCAACTTCGATCTTATCAGAGTGTTATCTTGCTCTGTCCTCCTGACCCCACCTCCATGCCGTGTTATTTTCTTCAGCGCACCCTGCCTCTCTGCCATATCGCTCACAGATTGCTATCCCGAGGTCCTGTCTCACTTTGACGTCTTTCCAGGCTGTTTTTTTTTCTTGCAGTTTGGCATTGAACGGAGTGCAGACTGATTAGCATCACAGTGCAGGGGAAAGGCTCCAGGTAGCATCCCCATCGCGCTTAGATATGTGGGTGGCACTGATAAGAGCGGTCAACAGCTTTTGGTCCGGATCCCCCCTTCGCCCTGTACACCCTCAGTGATCCAGAAAGAACCAAGATCCAGACAGACAAGACACACACGCACATACACACACATCAGATAACACAGTTTGATTGGTCCCAGGCTTTCTCCTTTTGGAGTCAAGACTTCTCAGCTTCAAGCCAAGCCCCCTTGGTTTTCAACTTAAGCAATGTTCCAGTATAGCGTGCAGACGTTTATATAGTGTTGATTTTTGTTATAATCTTGGATTTGTTTCTCCTTAAAACCATACTTTCTCCTTTAAAATACAATCTAGTCATGGAATTCAGATATTGTTCGCTCGGTTTCATGTCATGGACTACTTTGTGCTGTCTTTGATTATTATTTCCTGGGAGGGAGAGTGTGTTCCTACTTTTTGGCTAATTAAAGGATGTTTTGGGTTTTTCTCCGAATCAACAGGGATCATCAGCTCTGTCAATAAAGGAAACAGCTAGGAGCCGTACTGATACTGCACTCTGGCTGCAGGGTTTCACTGTCGGCTGCAGAATTTTTCTTTGGAAGTATCACGTTACGATGTTGATGCACAGTGTTTATGAAGCACACTTGAATCTCAGTGTGATTTACTTGGCTTGAAAGGTCATGGAACTGCAACAACATGCTGGAGACAGGACAAACAAATCATTACAATTACAGTGTCAGAGACATCAGAACGTTCTAAATCCAACCCTGTGGCTTGGTCGCACAATAGGTACAAAATGCATGATTCATTCTCGGTGTGTTTTAGTTGACGCTGATTTAGGGCTTGAAAGTTGTAGCTGTTTAGTTTATTTTTTAACATTGTTTACACATGCTTCCACCACTAATGCTATGCTCCATGACAGGCCCTGCATATCCTGCTCCAGCTGTCGTCCCTTGTGTGGAGTGTGATTTCAGTAACGTGATAGGTCTAGACAAATCTCCATCCATGGCTGCTGGCAAATGCACCCCATAACTGTAATGGACACTGGAGCCCCAAATCCCCGTGCCAGCCTCCTGATAATCAATCAGGCGTGGCTTCTTGTTCCCGGCAGACCCTCCCAGCAGGGTCCCATGAAGGAGGCATCAAGAGGGACAACTCAGCGCCACCTGATACTCGCCAACACCATTAGAGGCACTCTGCCTGGTGTTCTGCTCCTCTTCTCTCCACACCCTGGCTGTGTGACAGGCTGTGTTGCTATGCCGACAGTCTTATGAAAAGCTCCGTAGGCAAGGATGCACCCCAGCTGCTGTCAACAGAAGTGTTAGTAACTAAGTAAATGTACTCGAGTACTGTACTCAAGTACAATTTTGAGGTACTTGCAGTGGAGGGAGAAGTACTCGGATCTTGTACTTGAGTAAAGTAGAAGTACTCAGATCTTGTACTTGAGTAAAGTAGAAGTACTAGAGTGTAGGAATACTCTGTCACAGTAAAAGTATTCTAAATGTTCCTCCAGTGAAAGTAGAAAGTATTCTCCTCTAAATGTACTTAAAGTAGCGACAGTAAAAGTAGTCGTTGTTTGATTGGTCCATTTCAGAATAATATCTCTGATATGTTTTATAATTATTGATCATTAAAGTGTTCTCAGAGCTGGTAAAGGTGCAGCTAGTTTGAATGGCTTTGTATACTGCAGGGTAGCTGCTGGATTTACTGCAGGTGAACTAAAGTCTGATTTAAGGGCTGATTATATTTACCATCATTAATGTACATCTGTAAAGTAACTGAAGGTGTTAAATACATTTAGCCGAGTAAAAGTACAAGATTAACCTATTAGAAGTACACAATAACATAAAAAAGCTGAGTACAGGTACCTCAAAATTGTACAAAAGTACAAAACTTGAGCACATTTGGGTACTTTATGCTACTTTGTACTTATACTCCACTACAATTCAGAGGTAAAGCATGTACTGTTACTCGACTACGTTTATGTAGGACCTTCAGAAAAAAGATTAATGATAAACAATATGATCAACTCCTAAATAAGACTTTAGCCACACCTGGAGTAAGTTCACATGCTGCTATGTGGTACATAATTCAAATTATTTTCACCTTTGATAAACACATCAATAATCATAATCAAAACATATATTATTCTGAAATGGACCAATCAAACAATGACTTCTTTTACTGTCGCTACTTTAAGTACATTTTGATGAGAATACTTTCTACTTTTACTTGAGGAACATTTAGAATGCAGGACTTTTACCGTAACAGAGTATTCCTACACTCTGGAACTTCTACTTTTACTTGCTTACTTACTTTCACTCCTGATCATCGCTCACATTGTGCAACCCGGCTCTGGTCAGAACGTATCTCTGTTTACTTGCTGAACTGTGAAAAACTGCAGATAATTATCACATTTCTCCTTTTTTCCCCATCAGTGCCTCCTGGCCCTTCCTCTCCTCTGAGCTCTGTCTATGCGTGTGTTTTCAGGTGACTCATGTCTTCTGGAAATCTTTCTGTCTGGGTTTAAAATTCCTCTTCTTTTACAACTTGGTCATATTCTCCTTCTGCCTCTCTCTTCCATCTCTCAAAGCCAAGATAGGTATGATTATATCTTGGATGTTGATATTCTCAGGGGAGCAATGCACACGCTTTTTCCAGACTTTGGACTTCACTAAGGGGAAGCAAATATGCAAAACCAAAAAAAAGGAAAATAAAAAGAGTCTGTTTATTTGGATCAGCATCCAGTTTGCCTCAGAGATAACTGTTCAGTAATTTATTCTCTCGGAGGGACTTTAATGGTTTGTGCAGCACTTTCATGGACCACATCACTAAACAGTCGTTTGTGTTGCCGTCCTCCAGGGCTTGCATCTGTGGAGGATGGTAATTAGGCTTTGATGCACTCTGTCTCTGCTGCCGGTGTCTCTTGTTAAATGGCTCATGCAGCATCACAGTGACAAGGCTTTGAACGCAGAGCATCAGCCAGAAGAAAATCACAATTTACTGGATGAAATAGATCTCTTCTAGGGAAGACAGGAGTCTAGCATCTTGTTAGACAAAGATACAGAGCAATCATTTTCATACTGACAACTACTGACAAGAAAATAGCTATTTTTCAGACCGATATGGACATTTGAACGGTGATTATGTTCTGCAGGGCTGTATTTATGGTGTAGAACTGAACAAGATACTGCGGGCTTGTTGAGGTGCACAGTTCAGCGTTGGACTTGGAAACAGTAGTTGACAAAACAATCTCAACTTGCTATTTTTTTGGTAGCTGTTCTGGATCTTTCAATCATATCACATCATCTTAAACAGCAAATGGATTTCCTCAGTTGTCCTGAAATAGTAGATTGGATTGTTTTAGAAAATATGCTTACAGTATTTACATTATTTTTGAGCATGAGATGCTTTATTTAGCCAGCAACCTATTAGCTTAGCTTAGCATAAAGACATCAGCTCACCTGGTTCTGTCCAAAGGTGTCACAAATGTTATATCTAATCACATCTCTTGACTATTAGTGTTTTTTCTGGGATGGACATACTGTAGCTGTCTCTCAGTGTGACTCACGGGGGTTGCTGCATGTTACTTGGCAACCCTGCTGTGACAACATAATATGGTAGGTTAAAGATGGGTTTGTTTAAAAATAATCACAAACTTATCTGCCTGAAAAAATATATCTGATGACTTCAAATGATACCAGCTCTGCACTGTAGCTGTTAGAGCCAACTGTGGCTTCAAAAACAAACCTTAATCCTGAAAGGCAGGAAATGGGAAGGCTCGAAGCTCAAAAAGGATGATATGATGTGCTTGAAAAAGTAAACTGGAGGATTATCTCCAGTACCAGCTGTCAGTCATTTACACTAATGAGCTAGCTCGTTAGGAAATCACTTCCTTTTGAATGACTTAGAGAGCCAGCTCAGTGACCAGTCATCTGTCAGTCTTTTCAAACAGAGAAATAAATATCATAATGATACAGCGGGGGGTTTCTTTCTCCACTGGCTATGGTGTGAACAGGTATGCAAAGAACAGAAAGAAAAGTCACTTGGTAATAAACTGTACACCACCCAGAAAGCAACACCCAGAAATGTCATGGGTCAACTTCAGGAGTTGCCAAATAATTGTGTCATTTCCCACCGCTTGCTAGTGCTAATTTGATATAAAGCAAAAGTAACAATTAGACTGATTCAAATTTCAGAACATTACATAACGTCAAATGAATTGTTTACCCTCGTACAAGTCTTTCTAAAACAGCACAGTGTTGTTGTATTTTTTGCGTCTTGTTTTGAAGTGACTGGAATAGAATGTACCAGTTTAGCAGAGCTGCATTGTACCAGAGAGGTTTTGAAGCTGAAAAATGTTAATGGTTTGCATTAACAATGTAGATCTTAATCTTGATAATAAACACGGCACGACCACATTCAAACAAATGATCCGTATGAATGTTTTGTGAGGTTGTACATGGTTCAGAGACTCCTAATGTGAAACTGTCAACACATTTTAACAGTCACCGTCATCGTAATACACCTTGTCGGTTCCATTTCTAGCTCCAACTGAAGCCCAAATGCTGAATTTGTTGAGAAAATGTCTGATTATGTCACTGTAGCGGTCGTTTTATCCTATTAGATGATCCCTTGTGATTTTAATTAGCGATTTTTTTAAAGGCTTTTATTGCTGACACGCAGGATGGGGCTAATATGATTAGTCTGTGAATATAGAGTGAAGGAAGTTTAAAGAAGACAGATCAAAATAACCCTCTAGAGAATCACTTCTTATCAAAGCAAGCGAGAACAATAGAGGATTTATAACAACTCTGGCATAATGTAACAATTAAGTATTACTATTAGAAGTGTCTCAATGGGCAATAAAAAGCCAGATCCTTGCCTTGAGATAATTTTGAGTTTAGTGCATGCTCAGGCCATGACCCAGCTGACTTAATTATTACCAAATTGTCCAATCCAACATTGCAAACATTGCAAACAACACCGGTTTAGGCAACAACACATCATTGTTTTCCCAATGTCACTACCAGACTGTGAAAATCTATTTTAATAGCAGTCTGAGAACCAAAGGCACAGTTGCATGCTGGAGAGATGGTAACAGAGACCCGCCACTTTTCTCCCCCTCTGTTAACAAAGACTCCTCTGTGTGAGAGTTCAGATCCCGCTGAGGCTACATATCAGAGTGCCTTTTAGGGAGAACACAGCACGGCGCCTTGTCGAGTTTATCACCAAACTGAGTATAAACAACCACAAAGCCCGATAAAGAAGAACAATCTACAGCATTACAGCAGTGTGATTACACCAGGATAGGAACGGGGTTGCCTCATAATTCTGGTTATCTCAATGAACCAAAGCTTTGACATCTGCATAGTGTAGCTGTGTGAAATACGATCAAGTGATGAATTGTAAATGTTCGCTGTTGATGCCCTCCTCTTCCTCGGTATATGACACTTGTTCCCCAGTGTCTTTATCTGACTCTTATCCCTTTTTTTTCCTGTCCAGGTTGAGCTGCATCTGAAGCCCATCCAGTCTCTGCAGCGCCACCAAAAGCCACTGGTCTTCGTGCTCAACTCCCCCCAACCGCTGATATGGAAGATCAAGATGGAGAACCTGGCCCTGGGCATTAAACGTACCTTTCATGTGAGTGCAGCACTAAAAGCCTTTAAATCCTACTTCCTAAAAACTGTGTTTTCATTTCCTCACAGGCTAAACCGTACTCCCATTTCAGTAGACTTCATCTCTGGCGAAAACAATTTAAGGGATGTAAATTTGCAGAGAATGCCCTTTCACACGGCAAAAGGAGTCTTATGGGCATGCATTTGCAGTCATTGAGGCGAGGCACTGATCTCTATGTACACATAGATAATGTGTTATTAGTGCATACTTATTGAGCTCCAGCTGTGCCCTCTCCTCAGAACACTGTGCTTTAAGATCTTGACTAATATTAAATTCTGTATCTTATCAAAAAGCGTATTGTGAGAGTTGCTTTTATACTGCTGAACTCCTTCCTTACTCACATCCTGGTTTTGAAAATATATTTATCTGAAAAGTTGTGATGTGCTTTGTCAGCTATTTTCACACCCCATAACCATGGGGCCGTGTCCCCCACGCCTCCCTCCCTCCCGCCTGTTAACAATCCTGTTGATAGCTTGGCACCTCTCCAAATCAGACAGGGCGTATCCGTACACCACGAAAACCCTAACAACGGGGAATGTGTGGTAGCAAACACTAAACCAGTAACATTTGCTGAATAAGGAGCTGATCGCTCACCCGGGGCAATTTGCTGAAATCTGGAATTCTATCGCTAATTTCCTTGTTAATAATACACTGGGGAGGCTGAAGCCGATCCAGATGTGCGACATCGACAGGACACTCAATCATGTTATCATCATTATAGGGAGAATATTGACACATTTCCTCTACTCAGCTCAACTAGCTGTATTTAGGTTTACATAAGCAAAAGTTTTCAAATAACCTCTGGCTTTTTTTTTAGATAAAGTGAAGCTAAATAAAGCGTCCATAGCATGACCGTCGACATCCTGTACCAACCTGCCATTTCTAAATTACCAAGCTACTGTTAATAATAACAGCAAGTTTTTAAATGAATTTGTCCTAAAAATAAATAAATGGCAACACAAAAAGCTAGACCGGACAATATGTTGGTTGCAGATGAAAGGATCCAAGAAAGTCTTGGAAAGAGTTTGGGTTTTAAGGCTATTCAATGCAACATCACTACAGTAATAAGCTAAACGTGTGTGTGTGTGTGTGTGTGTGTGTGTGTGTGTGTGTGTGTGTGTGTGTGTGTGTGTGTGTGTGTGTGTGTGTGTGTGTGTGTGTGTGTGTGTGTGTGTGTGTGTGTGTGTGTGTGTGTGTGTGTGTGTGTGTGTGTGTAGCTAATGCATAACATGTGAATTTAACTTCATTTGTAGGAACTTTAAAAAGTGGCTGTCTCGCCCCAGAGAACATACTGTATGTGGGAGGGAGAGAAGATGTTTTGGCGGAGGGATATCTCAATGTAGTTGGTGCTCAGTCCCCTGGAGAGCCAGACTTTTTTTTAGTGAAGGTACCAGGGGGCCTCGCTGGGAAACGTAATACAAAATGTAAAAATGGAATCCTTCATTGCCCATGTTTAAAGCCTGTGTATCTCATGAGAAAATCACAGCAAAATGAGACCCAGAAGCCTCAGCCTTGGCTTAACTTTACTATATTGCGAGGAAAACTTTTTCTTTTCTTTGCCTTTATATGCTCCGAAGGCTTTCCTGCATTTTTAGCTTCCCAGAAGTAATCATTTTCAATTGTATGTTAACACCACAGCATTCCCCAAGAATGCAGTATCAGGTACACGAATGATTCCCATATGTGCTCCAGTGTTTTCTTGCTTACCTCTCAGGTGCAAAATGTTCTGCCGTGAAAGCCGATGTGACACAGAGAAAAGAAATGTTAAATTGAAAAATCCTTGGATGATGCACAGGCTCATCTACACACACGCACACATTTATTATATAAGAGTCTGTGAGCAGGCAGCGTATTAATGTGCGCCTTCTAGACCATATGGGACTTTTGAGGCTTATCTGACTTCAAGCTGATGTATAAGTGAACCATTGAGAGTGTTTAATGTACATAAAAAAAGGGTGCAGTCAAAGGCTAGGGTACAGCCTTTCATTCATCTTACATCCAAACAAAAATGTTTAAAGAGCATTTCTTTGATAAATTCAGATAATCTGTTCTTGTAGTTTTGTTTTGCAGGATCATTACTTAATAAAAAAAACAACATGAAAGGGTCAGAGTGCCGGGTTCTCCTTCTAATGGTTATTTCCTGCTGTAATGAAAATAAATGCTCTCGTGTCAAGGGAAATAGTTGCATTTCACGCAGATGGATGTGCATCTGGCCTGCCTGAATTTCCCTTAAGCTGTGATAATGTGGGGCCAGTGAGATGGATGTTTGTGCAGAGAGCAGCAGGTCAGCATCATAGTAACGGTCTCCCCTTGTCAGTGGTGGCAGACACAGAACAGCTGACAGCCTTCATTACGGCTTACAGTCCAGGCAGAGCTGTTGCTGTGTGCCTAATGATGTTGGACACCAGTGCTTTTTCAGAGACATGTTTTTAAATCTCTTATAAAAATGGGCTACTTTTAATGTACTTTTTTAATGATAAGATACATCCTGTAATAGAGGGATGTGTATATTCATTTTAAGTTACAGTAGCGAACATACTTAGCTATTTCTCTGACTAAAGCAACAATATGTTTTCTTAAGCAAAACTGGAGTATTAGCTTCCTTTGATGGACAGCATGACACTTCTGTCTCGTGATGATAAAGGGAATCAGAGTGAAGAAGGAGGCCCCTGCAGTCAGACAAAGCTGAGCTATTGGCTTTGACTGGCTCCGGGGGCCCCCACTGAATTTGGTGTTAAGTATATTGTGTTGGAGTGACAGCACTGAGCCTTGTGGCAGTGCTAGCTGTCGGTATCTGACTGCACATGGCTGTGAGCCAGAGTAGTCCCCGGTCTTAGGTTCTCTTCACAGTGACACCTCCTTAACATGCCACACGACTCAGATACCTGAGACAGACACCGTCCCACTGTAGGAACAATGTTTTGACTCCTTTCATCAGACTTGGGTGTTTCTATTGAGCAGCTAACATTAGCATTAGCTCTGATAGCAGTCCGAATCAACTATACACCTCGGATCTTCTTGTTGTTATCCTATTTTTTTATGTCATCTGTAACACTGCAATCTAAAGTTGATCAGTTATTAGTTAATGGTGTTACAATAAGGCAAGTAAACACACGTTTTTTTTATAAACTTAGTTTGAATAAATAAATGTCTCAGAAACTTTAAAATATAGCGTGATTGTGTAGTATTTTTAGCTCAGCAGTTTCCCACACAACCCTCACCAATCCCAGTTGCAAGAAGACTCAAAATGAAATTCAATAAAACAAACATTTATTACCTTCCATCCATCCATCTTCTCCCGCTTTTCCGTCAGGGTCTCGGAGGTAACAGCTCCAGCAGAGAGCCCCAAACTTCTCTTTCCCTGGTCACATCAGCCAGCTCTGACTGGGGGATTCCAAGACGCTCCCAGGCTAGCGAAGAGATATAATCCCTCCACCTGGTCCTAGGTCTACCCCTCGGTCTCTTCCCAGCTGAACGTGCCTGGAACACCTCCCTAGGGAGGCGCCCAGGTGGCATCCTCACTAGGTGCCCGAACCACCTCAACTGGCTCCTTTCAACGCGAAGGAGCAGTGGTTCTACTCCGAGTCCCTCCCGGATGACTGCACTGCTCACCTTATCCCTAAGGGAGATACCAGCCACCCTGCGGAGAAATCCCATTTCGGCCGCTTGTATCCGCGATCTCGTTCTTTCGGTCATGACCCATCCTTCATGACCATAGGTGAGGATAGGAACAAAGATGGCCCGGTAGACAAGAGATTTGCCTTCTGGCTCAGCTCTCTTTTCATCACAACGGTGCGGTAAAGCGACTGCAGTACCGCTCCCGCTGCTCCGATTCTCCGGCCCTTCTCACGCTCCATTGTTCCCTCACTCGAGAACAAGACCCCGAGATACTTGAACTCCTTCACTTGGGGTAAGGTTTCATTCCCTACCTGGAGTGGTAGGGACATTTATTACAATTATAGCAATTACAAAGATAAATACAAAAATACTAAATAGGGGGAATAAATTAATATAAGACTAGTAGTCCACCTCAATATACAGCGTCTAATCAATTACAAAATATGAAATACATTCATATAATTGGTCTTAATGACAGGGAGGCACTGATACCAGGTATAGCAACATTTCACTTTGGGGAGGGGTTTGAGGAACAGTCAATTTAATTAAGAACTTGTATCAGTCCATAAAATTACATATGTTCCCTGACCACAAAGGTCTCGGTGTTAGTGGCCAGTTCCCAGACTTTCTGATCGCTGCCTCCCAGGTGGAGAAGTTGCTGTGGTCGGATGGTAACAGAGTAAAAAGGAACTGGCTTTGAGCTTAACACTTCAGAACAGAAACCCACTTCCAGACCTCCCTCACATTTCCTGGGAATAATTGCACTCTGATTCGGGCCTGCCAGTCCTTGTTTCCTGGTCCAAGCGCTCTGGGCTCCGCAGACATAGATGGGCCGCTGGAAAAAGCTACAAAGACGCCGAGCACGCTGTTGCTTTTGGCCTCTGGACCCTGCCGCCTTTAAAAAATGCAAGAATCCAGATTTTGGTTGTAAAACATGTTCTCAGCAGAAATTCTTGTCAATCAGCAGCAGGCAGAGATCATCACAGGTCTAAAATGCCATGAAGTATGAGCAAGAGGAAGAGGAAGATTGAGGACCACCTCACCAACAAGGACCCACGGCGGGTGTGGCAGGGTGTACAGCACATCACCAACTACAAGACCACCAACCGAAGGACTACCGACGGAGACGCCTCGCTGTCAGAGGAACTTAATTGTTTCTTTGCTCGCTACGAGGTGAAAGCAGCGGAGACAGACATGACACCTCTACCAGCCTACAACAGCCACATCCTCACTGTGCAGGAGCATGATGTGAGGCATGTGCTCAGAGCGGTGAACCCAAGGAAAGCTGCTGGAACCTGATGGTGTGACAGGAAGGGTGCTGAAGGAATGTGCAGACCAGCTCTCCGAGGTCTTCACAAAGATCTTCAACCTGTCCCTGTCTCGATCCATCACCCCACCTTGCCTGAAGTCTGCCATAATCATTCCACTGCTGAAAAAGACTGTCATCAGTGGCCCCAAAGACTTACCGTCCAGTCACACTTACACCAGTCATTATGAAGTGTTTTGAGAGGCTGGTCCTGCAGTACATCAAAGCCAGCCTCCCACCCACCTTAGACCCATACCAGTTTGCCTACAGAGCAAATAGGTCTACAGAGGATGCCATCGCCACTGCCCTTCACACTGCACTGACCCACCTTGAACACCAGGGGAGCTATGTGAGGATGCTCTTCATAGACTTTACCTCTGCCGTTAACACCGTCAACCCGGGCAAACTGGTCACTACACTTACTGACTTAGGTCTTCCCCAATCCATCTGTCAGTGGGTTAAGGACTTTTGGACAAAACGCCCCCAGACTGTTAGACTAGGCCCCCACCTGTCCTCCACCCTTACACTCAGTACCGGCACCCCCCAGGGCTGTGTGTTGAGCCCCCTTCTCTACGCCTTTTATACCCATGACTGTGCCCCCACCCATCCCACCAATGCCATCATCAAGTTTGCAGACGACACAACTGTGGTTGGACTTATCTCAGGAGGAGACGAGACAGCCTACAGGGATGAAATCCAACACTGCCAAACACTGATGATGGAATTCCACTCTTAATTTCACCTGCACCTTATGTATATATTCCAACTGCACTACTGTACATAGGGCCATGGCAAGTCGGAATGTGCAATATCCTGAAGCGCAATATCTCGCTGCCAATGATAGAAGTTATTGTGCCGTATCGTTAGTGTGGCCATTTGTTTTGTATATTTTGTTTTGTTTTCATATATTTTGCACGATTCGTGTTTGTTGTGTGTGAGTGCATCGTCAAGATTGCTACTCAATTTCGTTGTACTTGTGTGCAAGGACAATAAAGGAATCTAATCAATGAAATCATGCCAGATTTATTTTACCAAGGGACACTAGGGCTCGACGTGAGACACATGTGCAGAGTGATGCATGTTGACTTCTTGGCAGGGTGTGTATATTTCTTTTTGATGAGAGGAGGAGGGCTGTGTTGCATGTGCTTGAAAAGCTGGATCAAATGTTTCGGGAGTCTGGATGGAACAACTCTGTAAAGTTGTGCTGTTGGCTTGTGTTGCCTATTGTTTGTTTGCCAAGATTTGCCTGCGCTGCGTTCACTGGGATAAGCTCTTTCGCTCTCACACACGAGCACTACTCTCCTCAGTGTAATATTTTATGGAAACCATGGGTAGCCGCTATGGGTTTTTATTTGTAGACAGAGATGGCAGAGTAAGTCTCCCAAGTGGCGCTGAGACATATGGTTTTGTTTTCCCCACAAATGAGCCTGCCAGATAACAAGAACATGCATGAGCGGCGTGATTATCTCCCGTACCTCATCGAGAGTTCAAGCGTTTATCACATTAATATCACCAGAGAGTTATTGCATGCTCATACTCTTTATCAACCCTTTCCTCCCCCCTCCTCTGTTTGCAACACCTCTTCACGTCTAAACATTTGTGATTTCCCAGGCTGGGTGTTGCTCAGTGGAAGATTACAGCTCTGTGGTAATTGATTTCAAACATTTGGTATGCGTTCTCATTTTTACTGCCCATATGGCTGTAATATGTTGGTGCTTACAGGCAGAAAGGGTACTGTTGAATGTTTTGGGCCATATAGGGCAGTGGTTTTCACATTTTTTTGGCCAAGGCACACCAAAGACCAAACCCAAATCTCAAGGCACACCTATAATCATATCCGGGCAAAATACCCTATACAACACATAGTATCACTGTTATCACTCTGTTTTAAAAAAACGTTTTTATTTACTAATGCCAAACACAATTTCACAGACAATTATATTATCTCATTAATCCTTTATTAACAAAATAATTTAGGAATCCATTTCATAACCTTTTGCACAGTTAAATACACTAGGCCTAATTGTTTAAAAATCCCAAGGCACACCAGGATATAGGGTACTGGCAGAGGTGCTTATAGATAATGAAGATTAATGAGAGCCTTCTGACAATTTAAAAGAGATTACAATAGTACTTTAAACAGATTGAATTACGCTATATTCCATATAAGTGGAGAAAACAGTCACCATTTGAGTTGTTGGAGTTACATGCCTGCCTGCAAATACCATTTACAAGCACAAGTACATGAGTTTCTACCATTACCAACATGAAAGCGTCTCAGTCCCCTGGTATGTAACTGACTTTCCTCTTCATTCTTTGTTTGCGCTCAACTGCCAAGTCTGAGGAATTCCTCTTCCGTCGAGGTTGGATCCAGTTTGCGTGTACTAAACACATTACAAGGCGTGCACAGCTAACACAATGTACCTGGCAGTAATAGCAATGTATTGCTTTATAATAGATCTATATTCTTATATAGAGAGATAATGCTTTAGTTGGCAGTGGGCTGAAGCTGGCAGCTCAGAAGAAATCTCTAATCTGCAACTCAGTACTTATATTTGTAAAATACGAGTGCTTTAGCAACACGGGAAACAGCTTTAGAGTATATTGATTGACAGCTTATGTAAACTGTTTATTTTAATCACTATTATATGATTCTATGTACATATACTACTTATTTGTATGTATTTATTCCACATATGCCAGCTTACTGAGGGCTCCAATTTCTTGTAATAGGGCGCAAAAGCTCAGAGCACATCACACACCCTCACATGTTGGTAGTCTTAGTGATCATAGGCTCAGACTAGGGTCAAACAGACCTTAAACGCTATGTGGAAGACAAGCTTATGCATTATTAGTTTGAGGAATATAGAATGATCAAGTAAAGTCAAGGTTAGTTTCGGTAAAAAAAAAAACAATCACACAAGCTCCTTAGATCTCCAATAAAAGCAGCAACACGTTAAGAAAAAGGGAGACATAGACATTATTTTGAGCACCTAAAGTTCCAAAATACAAATTCACTTCCCCCTGTTGGAGCTAAAATTGCCTTATATTATTTAATTGTTAATCATTTATTTATAATGAATATGTTATTATTGTTGTTGTTTTTGTTGTTGTTGTTGTTGTTGTTGTTGTTGTTACTATTATTATTAGTGTTAAGCGAGTTCAATTTGTTTCTATGCTTTTATTTTTAAGGCATGTTTGGGCACTGGGTGATTAGGGCACCTGGTGTAATGGTGTATATATTGGAGACAGGTGGTGGTGGGAGCAGAGCACCAGAGGCACAATAGTTGTTTACCAGTTGGATTGATTCAAGCTAGCAGAAGGGCCATAGGAAAGGCTCTAGAACAGGAATTGGAAACTGTGTTCTTTGTTGATATTGGATAATACAAATAAATGCACAAACGATGACTTGCCTGGACTTGGGTCATATTAACCTGCGTAAGGTTCGCTATCTGGTTTCTCAGTGGCAGTTTACTTTTAAGTTAATTTTCTTTTATATATTCTATGATTGTGGCCGCTACACCCCCTATACGGGTAAATACATACAAATCAATTACCATGAACAATTCCATTTGCAAAAGACCAGTCTTCATTAATATAACATTCTTAAAACAAACAAATTTAAAATAGTTTTTTGATATATAGTTATAGAAAAAAGAACAGGGTCACTTAACATTGAATCCCAAAGCCTGGTCAGAATATTTGAATTATAAATGAAGTTTCTGCTGTGTATAAACAAAGCAGCATTATTTCAGTCTCACGAAGGGGGATGTTTGTTCCTCCACAATTTGTGTTAATTTTTGTTTATGTATCTGTTCTGTAGGCTAATGCGTGCATGTTTCTGCCAACTAAAGCAACCAAATCGCCCTAAAAGGTTGTCGAAACAGCTCTAAAGTACTTAAATTAGATTAGCTAACACTGCTTCTCCTCAAACCTCAGTGCAAACAAATGTACGTTCTGCTGGGAAACTACCAAACAGACACACAAAAATACTGTTGAACACAATCATAAATACTGGGTTTGCCCTGCAGGAAAATAGAGCCAAACTGTAAGTACTTTGGGTCTGTCAACATGCAACAGAGGAGACAGAGATAGGGGGAGAGATAAAGAGGGGAGGGTGAGTGGGTCCCTGACTTCCCTGTTTCAAATTCCTGAGGTTTTGGAAGGCCTGGAGCTTATTTGGCTTTCAGGCTTTCCCCCCTCTAATTCTTTGCGACTAATTGCAGTCGTATTTCTGCAATTAAACTGATAAACTCTGCTGAGCTTGGCAAGGTGAGCCATGAAGCTCCAGCCCCCCTCCTCAGTGGCTCCACCTCCTAGCCCGTCTCTCTTTTTTTTGTTTCTTATCGCCGTAGTAAACACACTAAAAATAAAAATCAACCTGAATTCTTCGACAGAGCTTTGTCTCCTCGGCCCGCAGGATTTACTGCCTCTGGTGACAATGCCAGGAGCACGGAGAGGAGCGTCCAGAGGTCAGACAGATGTTGTGAATGAGAGGATTTGAACAGTTACAGTGGGGCAAAAAAGTATTTAGTCAGCCACCAATTGTGCAAGTTCTCCCATTTAAAAAGATGAGAGAGGCCTGTAATTTTTATCATAGGTATACCTCAACTATGAGAGACAAAAAAAAATCCAGAAAATCACATTGTCTGATTTTTAATGAATTTATTTTCAAATGATTGTGGAAAATAAGTATTTGGTCAATAACAAAAGTTCATCTCAATACTTTGTTATATACCCTTTGTTGGCAATGACAGAGGTCAAACGTTTTCTGTAAGTCTTCACAAGGTTTCACACACTGTTGCTGGTATTTTGGCCCATTCCTCCATGCAGATCTCCTCTAAAGCAGTGATGTTTTGGGGCTGTCGCTGGGCAACACGGACTTTCAACTCCCTCCAAAGATTTTCTATGGGGTTGAGATCTGGAGACTGGCTAGGCCACTCCAGGACCTTGAAATGCTTCTTACGAAGCCACTCCTTCGTTGCCCTGGCGGTGTGTCTGGGATCATTGTCATGCTGAAAGACCCAGCCACGCTTCATCTTCAGTGCCCTTGCTGATGGAAGGAGGTTTTCACTCAAAATCTCACGATACATGGCCCCATTCATTCTTTCCTTTACACGGATCAGTCGTCCTGGTCCCTTTGCAGAAAAACAGCCCCAAAGCATGATGTTTCCACCCCCATGCTTCACAGTAGGTATGGTGTTCTTTGGATGCAACTCTGCATTCTTTCTCCTCCAAACACGACAACTTGAGTTTTTACCAAAAAGTTCTATTTTGGTTTCATCTGACCATATGACATTCTCCCAATCCTCTTCTGGATCATCCAAATGCCCTCTAGCAAACTTCAGACGGGCCTGGACATGTACTGGCTTAAGCAGGGGGACACGTCTGGAACTGCAGGATTTAAGTCCCTGGCGGCGTAGTGTGTTACTGATGGTAGCCTCTGTTACTTTGGTCCCAGCTCTCTGCAGGTCATTCACTAGGTCCCCCCGTGTGGTTCTGGGATATTTGCTCACCGTTCTTGTGATCATTTTGACCCCACGGGGTGAGATCTTGCGTGGAGCCCCAGATGGAGGGAGATTAGCAGTGGTCTTGTATGTCTTCCATTTTCTAATAATTGCTCCCACAGTTGATTTCTTCACACCAAGCTGCTTACCTATTGCAGATTCAGTTTTCCCAGCCTGGTGCAGGTCTACAATTTTGTCTCTGGTCTCCTTTGACAGCTCTTTGGTCTTGGCCATAGGGGAGTTTGGAGTATGACTGTTTGAGGTTGTGGACAGGTGTCTTTTATACTGATAATGAGTTCAAAAAGGTGCCATTAATACAGGTAATGAGTGGAGGACAGAGGAGCCTCTTAAAGAAGAAGTTACAGGTCTGTGAGAGCCAGAAATCTTGCTTGTTTGTAGGTGACCAAATACTTATTTTACCGAGGAATTTACCAATTAATTCATTAAAGATCCTACAATGTGATTTCCTGGATTTTTTTCTCATTTTGTCTCTCATAGTTGAAGTGTACCTATGATAAAAATTACAGGCCTCTCTCATCTTTTTAAATGGGAGAACTTTTGGTGGCTGACTAAATACTTTTTTGCCCCACTGTATGTCTGAAAAACCTGAACGCCCCCCAAGTGATAGTGTTCTATTATCACTAAAGCATGATTGCAATTTAGAAATAACTTCATAACATCATCACAGAGAAGAGGTCTTACGTGTTCCTGCTGGATTGGAAAGGGATTTCATGTTTTTATTTGGGCCTGCCAGCACTGTCTTCTCATGCATTCAGATAGGATATAGGAAGAAAGAAAAACAAGCATGGAAATAAAACGAGGAAGGTTGTCTAGACCGTGTGCTTGGACTCAGTTTGGTTGTCCGCTAGGTTTTAACAGCACATGTGAATGTTTATCTCTCTGAAATGAAGCATATGGGCCGAGCTCCATTAAGTGCTAAAGGGGTGGTCCCTACTCAAAATGGCCAGGCCAGTTTCCTTGCTCAACGGAAATCAGCACCTCCCTTATATTGTAAGAATTCTACCATACTCAGGTTGCTGCTTACTTTCATCACGGTATTACTAAGTGATATATCATATGCAGAAACTTTAGCCTCAAATGCTATGTTATGTATTCCCTGGTTTGAGTGTGTGCCCACTTACTGCCCTTCCTGTCAGTCAGTCTGTCAGTGTGGAGTGTTTTTGTTTTCTCTCTTATCCCCTTGTGGGCACTTTAAAACAGAACTACACATTTGTAATGACGCAGTACAAGGTGTAAACATTGGAAACCAGACAGTATATTGTGCCGAAGAACACGTGCAAAAATACGCAGACCATATTTGTAGAAGCTTTGAAATAAAGGAAAGGATGGAGCATGTAGGATGGGTTTCACCAATGTTTAGAGAGCAGGTTTAAGTTTGGAAAGGCTGAGCTCTTCTTTTTTTTCAGTCTGCCTGCAGGTTCATCTTCTTCTTATGTTTTTTATGAGCATATCCTTCTCAACTGGGATCTTTAAAACGTTAAAAAATTAATATGTGGTGGATTAATATTCTACTAAATGAACTCAAATAGATGCTGGACATCACCAAAGCTGAAAAGAAAACATATCATATCTCCTCTATTCTGGCATGTTCTGCCTTTGTCCTCTAACGCTCTTGTGTTTCCCTCTCTTCAAGGTATCTGAGGGCTCAGAGGTCCACTTCCAGCCTGGAAACTTCTCCCTTTCCTGCCATATCCAGAAGGAGGCGTTTTCCCATGGCAATGAGCATCTCCTGAACTGGGCCCAGAAGAAGTACAGAGCCGTCACCTCTTTCTCTGAGCTCAGGATGACTCAAGACATCTACATCAAAGTCGGAGAAGGTACTAGATTCCCCAAATTCCCAACATAGCTGTAGGCCTCAAGGCACGCCTCCCCATTCCATTTCAGCTCCCATAACTTTACTTAGCTTTGTGTTTGAACCCTGGCTAGAGGTTCACATGCACTACTCTGGGAAAAGAATTTCCTTCCCTCAACGGGCTACCTGTGCTACTTCTGAGCAGAGCTGCTTACAGACACATGCACTATTGCACCCCAGATAGATAAATACCCCGACAAATGATTTATTTTTCTAACAAATGTTTCAAGCATAATGATAAACAATTCCTAGTTTCAGTTTCTCTAATTAAGATGTTCTGCTTTTCTTATCTAAGTACATTTAATATCATTTGGTTCTGGACTGTTGCTCAGATAATGGCCTCCAATTGAGACACTAGCAAGGCAGATCTGGATATGTTTAATCATGCAATATTTAAGTCCTTGTTGGATGGTCTTCTTCTTGAATGCCTTTGTGGGAGCATTGCTCGATTATTTGCATGCTACTGCTACTAACTGTCCCCCACCACAAAGAATGAGACCCACATCAGGACTGTGGATCACATTGGCTACATTTCTTGTGCATGTACGTCTTTGGATTATGTCATGGATGGGTGTAATTATTCCCCAACTGTCCTTATTTATGGGAGTGGCCAGTCTTACGCCATTCAGATAAAGTTCTTGTAGTAGGCACTGTTTGTGTTAAACTATTTGGGACTGATTATTTTGAAATCACTCAAATTTGAAGGCCTGATTTGATACAAATAACACTGATAAGAACCTTATCCTTGGAAATGTCTTGGCAAATGTACAGTAAATACTTCCATAATTTAATAAAAAAAACAATCAAAGTACAAAACAGCCTGAAAGGGCATAAAAACATTGACCTGGAGGAAGAAGCAGAGGTAAGCATTTCACTTTCCTATTTCTGAAGGAGAACAGGGTGAGGAAGCACTCCGGGATTCAGGGGAAGCTGTGATTGATCTTCACACATGTTTGAGCTGTGGACTTTCAATCCTCATCTTCCACCAGCCATACAGTGAACAGACAGCACGTCCAACCTCCCAATGTATCAGCTCTCAGACAGGACATCTTGTTTTTAATGAGCATCCTTCACCACATGGAAATAAAACAAAACTCATGTCTGGAAATAAATAATGGCTCCACTACTGCCGGTTATAGGCTCTCTTTGAGTGTTGTTAGTTGCTGTAGAAAGCAGAGTGGTTGCTCAGCCTGCAAGCGTTTGGTTTATGTCATTAGGGGCTGTGGTTTTGGCAAAAGCTCAGAGTGCCATGATGTTTACTTGGAGCAAAGAGCTGTAGATTTCCACTCCTTCACATCGTTAGTAGTGTTTCATGAAGATGGACACATTCTCACTGTGCTTCCTAACCATTCCCGTACTCAAGGTCTCCCCTCAGCTCTTTCAAGTGCCACAAGGGTTCCGGAAAGGAAGGTGCCAGCTTTCAGTTTACACTTTGTCCAAGAAGTCTGTTTGCCAAATAAGGAAGCAGCTGTCTTGTGTTTTATCTGACTGCTGAGAAGGGTGTAACTTTTCATGACCCAAAAGTACTTTCTTAGCAGTTAACCAATTTTCAAACAGCAGTGAAAGTGGAGGGAAAACACCAGAACGTTTGATAAAATCTGTTTATGAATAACTTTGTCCTGTTATTGTACAGGAACTAGGGTTCAAAAAAACGTTGTTTAGTTTTCCCATGTAAAAACCAAAAGAGAAATGTCCCTGTTGATAAGAAGACATGTCATGCCAACCAGAGCACGCCCCACCCCATCCAGAGCCGGACTTGGAACATAGTTCAGGGCGGGAAAACGTCAGCCATGGCCAATCTCCACACATTCTAACAGACCTTGAATTCTGAAGTATTTTTCTTTTTACTGTTAATACCGTTCCAATATTTTTTTATCTTTAAACTGCTTCAGAAAACAACATAAAAAGGGTCTTCAGTTTTCTATATTTGATTGAGGGTTCATAGTAAAAGCTACATTTCGCTCAGTTTTTTTGTCTTACTGTACTTAAGTTGAAGCTCTAGTAGCTCTGACTAGGCTTCCTTGAGGTCCTTCCTCCTCAAATAAAAGAGTATTAAGGTCTTTGCCAAGGTAGTATTAAGGTCTCTACCAGAACCTTCAGGAATACGGAAAAACTACAGGCTGCTTTTTCATAAAATTTTGTGGCAGAGTGTAGCATTCGTGAAGGAATAACCCATTACTTTTTCAAGCAGAGCGGAATCCCAGTGCACTGTTTGAGGGATATATTCAACTTGTTTTGATTTACCCATTATATTTAGCATTTTCCACACTGATTAATTGTGTCGTTTAGTTGTTGCTAAGTACAGTGGTAGTCAGCGCTGCAGGACTGTGTGGTAAGGTTAGCCTGGAGACTGTTCTTCAGCTGGGTCCAAGCAAACATCCACCCTACTGAAGTCTCCTAGGCAGAGCACTGAAATCCTCCCAGAAGCACGGGCTGCTGTTATGTAGCTGACCCTGGCTCTGACCTCCCTGTGGTGTGGGGTAACAAAAAGCTGTATTTCTCCTTTGGGGGATCATTATACCCTCAAAGAACCCCCCTAACCAGTAACGTAAACAACTTTTCTCTTTCAGATCCACTGTTTTCTGACACTTGCAAGATTGATACCAAGTTCCTGTCTCTGAACTACCTGGGCGGCTACGTGGAGCCCCAGACATCAAAGGGTTGTGTGCTGTCTGGACCCGACAAAGACCGAGAGGTCCACATCATTGAGCTGCAAGCCCCCAACTCCAGCAGGTGAGCGGCCAAAGCCAAGAAAACATGTAGTCATAGTTTATTTTCGAGGTCAAGATGCGCTCACTAATCTCAGTGGAGTTTGTTTTGGATGGAAAGTCTGTTGGGGGGGGTTACGGTTCACTTAGTGGAGGTTTGTTTTTTGAGAGATATTTCAAAAGTGGGTCTCAAAGTTCACGCTGCCAGATAATAACCTCACTCCCCCAATGGAGTGATTATTGCTAAGACGCAAAGCAAACTTGGGAATGTGTGTCTGCGCTGTATTTCACTGCAGTGCTTTCTGGTCTGTGTTGCATATGTGTGAGTTTTCTCTGGGCATGTATCCAGCTTTTTAATTAGTTGGCCAGACACAGAAGGCGTGATAACACTACGTGGATCTAAACGTCCAAATATCTTCCCCTCCCTCCCTCCTTCTCTGCAGTGCTTTCCAGGTGGATGTCATAGTGGATCTACGGCCACTGGAGGACGATGCCCCGCTGCATCGTGACGTCGTCTTGGTGCTCAAGTGCGCCAAGTCCGTGAACTGGGTCATCAAGGCCCACAGCGTGAATGGAAACCTGGATGTAGTGGTAAGCTAGCAGCATGAAAAACAGACAGCTTTCCATTCAGGAACATCTTCTGTCATTCCTTCAGAGACATCAACACTGTGTCTTATCACACATCACAGTGGCTCACAAGTCATGTCCGACACAGAAATGTCATCACTTTACACCGGTTCCCAAAGAAAGTGTCACCCCAGAATGTGTGTTGAATTGGCACTGGGGGGGGGGGGGGGGATAACAGGTTAGGAGGATCTGTGAAATGTCATTGTGGCAGCTCCGGGATTGTCATCACATTGAAAGAGCCAGGACTGGGAGGTGGTGGGAGCATCACATCTTTTTAGAGCCAAAACTACTGCAGCACTTCAGATGCACAAAGCTGCTTCCCCTCACCATCAGTCACAATGTGAAATATGAGCAGCTCGCTTCAGGCCTTTTCTTAAGCTGATAGGCCGTCCTCGCCACACACAAATGACAAACACTGGCTCATTACTGGAGTATATCAGAATGCCCTTTTCTTAGGACTTTAGTTTTATACATCACAGAGCTGAGTTCACAGATTTGATATTACATCTTCATTAGTGTCTCTTGGAACCCTTAGGAGCTATAGGAATATGACACCTATGTACACTTCCGAAGAACAGTTTAACTGTACATCATCTTGATGTAGGATTGGCAGTTTTCCAAGCACTGTATTCGCTCCAGGGAGGAAATGTTAAACCGTGTCTTTCTCCAGAGTGAAAGAAGAAATCGGTGCAATAAAACTGAGACTCACTGATGCAAAATATTTCCTTTTCTGGTGACTTAGGGTATTTACGGGATGATGTTCTGTTTTCAGTGGAGCTGTGTGAGGGGTTCTGTGTTTCCTCACTGTGTAACGCTGATACTCCTGTGGCCATGACACAGCACTTTTAGCAGGCGCGTTGTGTTTGTACAGCTGCCTGGTCACGGCTGTACAGTCAGGTTGTGTAAGTGTGATGCCAGGTCAAAGCCGCTCATCAGCACAAAGTCATTGTTATGCCTTAAGCAGAAATTTTGAAAATTTTCAAGTTTTTTTTGTATACCCATTTAAAGGGATAGTTCTGATAGAAAGCAACAAATATATTAAGCCACCAAAAAAAAGGCCCACCAAAAAATCAATTATTTTGGTACCACTTTACAATAAGACTACCCCTATAAAGGATTCATAAAGGGTTATAATTAGGTTATTAATTATTACTTTATCAATCATTGAGAACCATTTATAAACCAGTTCTATCATAGTTTTCATACATCAACACAGGCTCACTTTTTGGCAAGATGACTAAGCCTTATATCGGCTACCTAGCTTACTTCTTCTTCTTCATCAGCCAGCATCCTTGGTATCTGTTGTTCACTGAGTTGATTCTCCCTCTATTTATCTCTTGGCTTATTAATGATTTATTAAGTGTTCACAACCTAATTAATAAATTAATTACTAACTATTCGTAAACCCTTAAGGGTATAAGGGTAGTCCTATTGTAAAGTGGTACCATTATTTTGAACCCACAGAACACTGGTTTTGCTCATCTACCTCTGTCTCAATCAGCTTGTTGTTTGCTTTTGTATTTTTAAGGGTTAGTTTGGATTTACCAAAGTCAGACATTGACAAAAAACGATGGCCGATGTTTTTCTATGTAAACTGTAATGGTAGCATAATGCAGATAAGGCAGCCTATCCCTTTAAGAGAGAGAATGGGGGATACGTGTGTGCATGTGTAAGAGCGAGAGAGAGGTTGAGCGAGCCATAGTAAATTTCTGGATGTTAACTGGAGTAGCAGCAAGTATAACAAAGTCAAAAATATATATACGACGGCCTCCCAAGAGCACTGAAGAATGGATTTGATTTACCGATCCTGCAGACACCCGTACTGTCACTGATATAATCCTTCAAAATGATGCCCTGACTTCAGATTTGGTCCGTCAGATTTAAAAACAATGACGCTAAGGCGACTTCTCCCGGTCACGTAGCAAAACATAAACATCGGCGACTGCCATCGGCGATGTCACCTTATTTTACCGGTGCTGATTGTGGTAAATAGGGCTAACATCGGCCGATGCCGATGTCACACCGATATATCGGTGCATCCCTACAAAAAACATATTAGAGTTTGACCACTGTCATCAGTGTTAAACCAAAGCAGAATGGTCGGTCTCAAACACAAAACCAATTTTTTGTGACAGTTTGACTTTTACTTGACAGCAGTGGTACACAGGATGCTGTGCTTGTGCAACCAGTGTTTGGCAGCGTGTCAACTATTTATGTGATATATGATAGCCTCGTAAAACTGATGCCTTGCTTCCATCACAGAGCAGGTTCTCTTCAGAGTTGCTTAAGAGAATTGAATGTGTGGGAAAGGTCTGAATCAGAACGGGAGACACATTTTATGGGGGAAACTCACATGTTGGTTTCTCAGCATTGATTGAGCGGTGACACACCCATTACCTCACACTCATACTGTACATGATTCACACAGGAGGAGAACAGGACTGAACTTGAAGTTAAACATCTCTGCAAACAATGTTGTTTCTTAAAGGTTTCAAGGTTTCAAGGTTTTATTGGTCATATGCACAGCAGATACAGCGTATATGTTGGCAATGAAAATCTTATGTCCCATGCTCCTCCAACAACTCAACATACATGGTGCAAATAACATAAATAAAATAGTGCAAAAAGAGAGAAGAATATTTACAATAACAACAATAAAGATTTGAGGATGTGAAATATATACATATGTGGAATACATTGAAAGTATTTAAACACTTTACACTGTTGAATGAGGAGGTATGGACAGATGCATATATTATGTATAGCAGATGTATATGGCAGATATGTATGATATATAGATATGTGTACTATAAACAGATATGTGAGTGCAACTGGGCGGTAGTCATTGAGGCAGATGGGTTTTGTCTTTTTGGGGACAGGGACAATGATGGACTCTTTAAAACATGTGGGGACTACAGACTGGAGCAGTGACCTATTGAAAATGTCTGTGAACACATCTGCCAGCTGAACTGCACACACCTTGAGAGCACGGCCAGGGATGCCATCAGGTCCAGGAGCCCTGTGTGCGTTGATCCTTTTCAGAGATCTACACACATCTGCACTGGTTAAAACCAGTGAGCAGGGATCCTGGGCCTTCTGTGCCTCCACAGCCGGGGGCCTCTCAAAGCGTGCATAAAATGTGTTCAGTTCATCTGGGAGAGATGCAGACACTTCCTCAGCACCACTCGTTGTCCTTTTGTAGTCTGTTATTGTAGTCTGTTATTGTATAAAGGAGCTTATGCAAATTTTGTCTTCTCCTACAAGATGAATGACACCTCTGCTTTTCTTTTTCACAGGCCTCTGACACCGTGAGTGTCAGTTTAAGTGCCCAAAAACTGATGCAGGTCTCAAAATCCCCGAAGGAGAATTTGCCATTGGGGTCACAACCCTTGATCAAGTGGGCAGGGGAGCATGGCTACGGCCCTGTCACGTCTTACACCAGCACTCCTGTGGCTAACCACTTCATTATCCGACTTAGAGAGCCAGGTAAAAAACACCCTCTCAATTTAATCATACTGAAGCAGAAACAGAAACAATGTGTTGTACTCTGAAAAACTGAAACATTGTACTATGTACAAATATTTCAGAAACTGTATTACGTTAGTTGAAAGCTATTATATTAAGTTTAGATACAAAAAACAAGATTCAAGTTAATATTTTTGCTTTCAACCAAGCTAATACAGTTATGAAAAATCAGTTGACATTATAGTTTTGCAGATTTGTCAGTGTAGCTTGAGTAATATGCACATACATTTTACCAGCTCCTGCAATTTCTTTATAACTAATATAATATCATACCTTTTACAATTTGTGATTTCCAGACGTAGCGGATCCCCTGGAGAGCCTGTTTCCTCCAGAGCTCTCCATCCTGCGTGACTCCACTCCTCATCCGAAGTCAGGAGTTGCTTTCCGGCGCTCCAGTCTGCCCTTCCACTTCCCTCCGCCTCAGTCCGACGACTTGCCCTACTTGCCGCTGCCTCCCTCCATCAATGAGTGGCCTTGGGAGAACGGAGAGCCTGAGGACCATCAGGAAGTTCTGAACGTCGGCCTCAGGGTGCAGTGTGAGGCCACGAGGATGGTGGTCAGCATCGAAAAAGAAAGCCTGCAAGTGAGTGCATGATTACCTCCATTATGGACTAGAAACTGAGCTTCAAGTAATTCGGTTTCGGTTATTTTAAATATTTTAATTGAATTGTGTTTGAATCCAGGACGCATCATTTTTTTTAACCCAAATTAACCCCAAAAATATCTGCATTATATAAATGGAAAAAAAGATTAAAACAAATGTCCACATCTTTCATACAGAAACACAGACATACAACTTCTTTATAGCATATAAGATAACATGCTGGACATAAAAAAATGGTATCTATCAAATAAGCTCATTACTTAAAACGATTTACTACCTTGAGTATTTCTTGTATATCAAACTGAGAAGACCATAATGTCTCTCAGCAGTATGTTATATTTATTTTATTGAAAATAATGAACGATATAATTAAATAAATAAATGTTCTTTCTTTTTTTAGCAAAGAGTTAAAATATGTTCCCCTCTTATGTTCAATACAAAAAACTAAACCGTTGATTTTGCATGTTCAATGCTTGATAATGCTTAATTCCAGCAAAGAGCGAAACCAATGAATGTTTTGTTTCCCCACCACACTTAATCCAGTGTCATCGATTCATTCAAATGCCTTCCAAGTCTCACATCTGAAAATTGTTTTGCGGTCCGATCAATCACATTTGCTTTCTGGTGTTTTGTTTGCTCATCTCTGCTCTTGCAACACAGACTTGATGTGACAGAATAGAACAGAAAACAACAGAACATGGAGAACAGAACACCCAAAGAGAACACCAGTGTCAGGACCAATTAGGGCTCTGAATGGATCCTAGATGAATTTGTGGGCTTTGATCTGCAGAGGTCAGGTTAGCCTGCTGATTGAGAAAAACCTGATATCAGAGCACCAAATCTAAAATCTAAATAACAAGCGTTAATGACCATGTTGTCATTGTTCTTAACTTTTTATTTTAGTGACCAAATCCCCGTTATAAACATTTGACATTGAAGCAAGCTTTCCCAACATTTGGCGTCTGAACACGGGCCCTGCGCAGTGAGCCCACATCACAGAATGGAAACTGGCGTAGACTGTAATTAGGAGAAGCTGGGGCTGGCTGGAGCTAGACCACCTTGTGGGATTTGTTTATTCCTGGGAACCAAAGTCTCACACAACTGCTTAGTTTTTTATTCTGAAAATGTCTTCATAAAAGTTTTTTGCCATTGTTTTTTGTTTCCTCAGGCGAACGGGTTTGCTCATGCCAACCTCACGCTCCAAGATCCAGCATGCAAAGCAAAAGTGAATGCCACCCACTACACCCTGGAAACTCCTCTGACTGGCTGCCTGACCACCATATATCCCATGCAGGGCAGCCCGATGGCCCTCCACATCAACTCTGTGAGTACAATACCTATTATCACATGTGAGTTTACAGCAAGTCAGCAACCAAGCTGCTTAACCTTAACCATGGAAAGTGGCTGCCTGGTTATAAAGTACAAACAGTGTTTTTCAAGGCATAATGAGTAGGATTTTCCACAAAAACTATGTATAGAC
Source organism: Eleginops maclovinus (assembly GCF_036324505.1). Taxonomy (NCBI): domain Eukaryota; kingdom Metazoa; phylum Chordata; class Actinopteri; order Perciformes; family Eleginopidae; genus Eleginops; species Eleginops maclovinus. The sequence continues at coordinate 3,041,374 of NC_086357.1, read as the reverse complement.
TTATATAAAAAGCATCCCTACTCAATCCTCATTTCCCACTAGAAGTGTGTGTTGGCATTTGCATGGACCATGCTCTCTTTGTTTTTGGCATTTCCCGTTGTCAACCTCCATAAAGAAGTATTGGCTTGGTGCCACATTGTAAGCACGCATCCAAGAGAAAGCTTTAAAAAAAAATCTAAGCTTATACATGTTGAATAAACTCAAATATAGCAAGGTAAAATGGCAAGTTAATGTAAGCTTATTCCAAAATTAACTCACTTTAAATGCTGTATGTAAAAGCAGTCATACTTTTTTTACTTTGAAATGTAAAATTAAATTCAAATGTGTTTTTGCTAATACGACACACAATTACAACCGACTTTTATTTCAAGAAAAAATGTTTTGCAGTAATAGTAATACCCTTCATTCATGATCTCCATTGCAGTATTTGTGTGGGTGGACATCAAAAACACAGGCAGTTATCCAGCCTTGGGGGCCACAGTTTTGAGCTATTATTTGACGATGCTAACTTGGCTAACTGGCTTACTAGGTGTAAACCCTTTCTGAGTAAAAGCTAGTTAGCATAGCAGGCAGCTTCCATATGTTCAAGTTAAACAAAAACACCACTGCTGATACATAATTATATTCACTATAGATGGACTGGTTGCAAAATAATGTGCTCAAGCCAGTAGCATCAGAAAAGTTGACGACATATTTCCCGATAATGTCAGCTATCAGACATCTCTAGCTAAACGGAAATACCCTCGCAGACCCTCGAAGCTTAAACACTTTTTCCACAAACTGTTAAAACCTTTTTATGAATAAATAAAAGCAATATGACACAAATATGAGTAGATCCTCATGTAATGGTTGACAGTGTGAGAACAGTCTCACCGCCCCAGTTGTCTTCATTATTGTGGAATGCATTCACTCAGTGTGTTTGTTCTAACAAGCAAGGATGAATCACTTCCTCCCCAACCTTTTGAGATCTTTTGTTGAGGAAATTTTGGAACAACACATTTTCTGTCCGATGCAGAATGAAAACCCGGGCACACGTCCAAGGTCGTCTTTTGTGTTTGTACTTGGATGCAGGGGTTAACTCTGACCTCCAGTCAAATGAGACTGTACGTCATTGTATAAGATCCCCACACTTTGGAGATAATCTGCTCTGGCTGTTGTTTCTTCTGTCCTTTGACAAGTTAATTTACTTCAGCAGTGGCAGTTCAACAAACTCATTTGGTGCAGACTCAAGGAAAACACTGTTGGTGTCCCAGAGATTGTCCTCTCACATCATTAAATCTGACTTTTCTTAGAGGAGCATGTACTCATGTCATCCCCCTGACATGTTGCTCTACAGAGAAACTAAAAGAATGTTTTATGTTTTTGTCCAGGATGAGTCCCAGTGCTGGAACCACAGGACATTCCCACATTTGAAATCCAAATTATTGGTTGCAGAATGTTTTGGCAACTTCCTCTCCAATAGTCAAATCTCCATGCCTGTGGCTCAGTGAACACCCTGGACTTAAGCAACACTTCTCACAACTGGAAATGTTTAAAAAATATATGAAAATCTGGAAAGGATTTGAGTTTCACTCACTAACTGATGTGGCTTAGGTTCTGTGAGTAACGGCCCCCTCTGTGGATTGCAGGTTCTGATAAGTCATGCTGAGAACAAGGATGGGAGTGGTGGGCCGCTGGATTATGAGGATCTAGAAGCAGGAGACATGCTGTTCCCAAGAGACCCGGTGGAGTTGGACAGAAGGTTTACGGAACCCACAGAGCACCAGTCCGTCATCGGGGTAAGACAGCAGAACCGTTGCAGGGAGAGAGTTGATAGACAAGACCATCTACTGTACATCTCTATGTAATTCATGCAGAGTGGGAAAAAACCCCTTGCTGCATGTAAAAACTCATCTGGCTCTTACAGTCTTTCTTTCTTTCTTTATTTCCAAGATGTCTGTTTTAGGAACTTGACATTTTCCATTTTGAAATTTCTCCATCTTCTTCCCTATAAAGACTTGTGTAATCCATTCCAGTCTCATACTAATTGTTCTTGTATATATACAATATCTTTTGTGTTCTTTCTCCATTTCCTGATCCATTCTAAAGGGATAGTTAGCATTGTTTGAAGTGGGCGTTCATGCATAGTTTGTGTTAACGATAGCGAATGGAGATCAACCCTGTTTGGAGACTCAGACAGGAGTAACAGCACAGAAGCTAACCAGGGACTGCTTTGGAGCGAAACCACCTAAAAGATCCTGTATCAGTTTGAGTGTACGCTATATTAAGATTGTTTTCACCCCTTTACCTTGCTGTCAGAGAGCCCTGCTTTAAAAGGAACTGAGGCCCTTATCTATGCTCTCTTTAAAGCCAGACCTTTGATAAAAATGTTGCACACTTGGACATGAAAATGACTTTAAGGCTTGCATAAGTTTAAAATAAGATTCCTTTTACTTCATCTCTGAAATACTCAAGCACATCACTGCCTTGGGCATACACTCGACACGTTCTAATAAGTGATGTCTCTGTCTAAACATTTGTTCACATTCTCAAACTTGGATTAAACATAAAATACTAAGAGTCTGCTCACAATTAACCCGCTAACAAACTAACTGACACTCTTCAGCACACAGACACAACTCGCTGTTCAGTTAAAGGTTGTAGCACTAATTTAGCTAGTAGGTGACGCACGTGAAATTTAACTGTTAAACTATGAAAATATATGTCTTCATGACTTTATCTTACCTGGAATACACAAGCACATCTCTGAATAAAAAATGTTTTACATTTTTTTTAAATATAGCGTGATATGGGGTGAACTGATATTTATTCTTTGTTATTGTGTGCAGCTAAATGACGTTAGCTGCTTCTGCTGTTCACAGCAGCATGATCCTGTCTGTTATTCTTACTAATAACTTTATTTATACAGTACTTTTCAAAACAACGTCACACAGTGCTTTACATGGATTAAGAACAGGCCGGTCGTATTATATATAACGTTATATCTTTTATTTGATAAATACAAAATAAACTTTGTTTGATTGATTATATACAGTCATCTTTTGTATATTTTTCACAATGGATAAGTACCTCTACCATTTCACAACGTCAGGACTCCCTCTTTAATGTGCTCAAACGGTTAGATAGTGTTTAGCAGGGAAATCAGACATCAGATCCATGCTGATATTTTTCTCGTTCTCCTCCCAGTTCAACTGCACGTACCGAAAGAACCAGGAAAGCTCGGAAACAGTTCCCAGGATTGTACCTGGACCGGGGAGGCACCCAGTGAGCAACTTGACATTCAACATGGAGTTGTACAACAAACTGCCAATCCACAACCCCTCACGTCAGGCCTTCTACACCGTTTCACAAAAGCAGAAAGTGTTTGTGGAGGTACGTGTTGCATATTCTATATTTTGTGTCCTTGCCGTTCATCTCTTCCTTATTTCATACCTTAGTTGGGTCTTAAAACCAAACTCTCACTTTCAACCCCCTTGTGTTCTTTGTATATCTCCTTGCTATGCGTCTCCATATCCCGTCTGAATCCTCTTTCCACAGGAGTAATAATACTCTGGAGTCCTTGGACTAGATGATTTGTGATGATATCAGTGGGAGGTGCTTCACTGGCAGAATGGACGCAGAGCCACCTGCTTACAAAGAGTCTTTCTGTTTATATGTATGCTCAGGGAGGGGTTGTTAAGGATGAAAAGGTACATTATTCATAACATGATTTACTTGTTACCCCAATGTGATTGTGAGGGAGTTGATGGTGAATTTTCACTATCAGGATAATCATGAATAAACTCAAATAAAAGACTTAAAAACCCCTTAATAAAATGAATAAAAAAATAGTGCCTGATTTTAAAAACATAGGAACTATCATGTAAGGTAGAATATACTGCTATTCTTCATTTATGTATCCTTTATCTTTGCAGGGGGGCCTTATGATTTAGGATGATTTAATTTAAGATTTTTTGTTTCCTCTTATAAAGGAAATCTGTTTCCTTTTTTTGACACGATGAAAATGAAACACTTTCATAGTTTAATGTAAGGTTAAGTGATATGAGTTTAGTGCATTTTTTTCAAGTTTTAAGCATTTACTTTTTGGGATATTACCATGAATAGCAAATATAGAAATGTGTTGCAGTTAACATAGGTAATGCGTTAGCAAAATTGATACCTTCACAGGGTTTGTCACCATCAGAAGCAACTTCCATATTACACAATGTCATTTGGAACAGTTCGTCAAATTGGAAAATGAGCTTATTCTCTTTCTTCCTGAGATATAAGAAAGAAAGAAAGATGAATACAAATCACAATTGGATTCAAAATAGCAATTTTCTGTGTAAATTGGAATACAAGAGCGGTATAAATAATGGCGGTCGTGCTGATCAGAGTATCATTAAGTATTGTGAAACTATTTCCCTTGAGTCCTACTAACAAGGAGGGGTTAGCTATTGCAACTTAAAAAAAACATTTTCTTCTTTCGTGTTCTTCAGGTCACATCGGCTGCATCAGATCCAGAGCTGGGGTTCACCATCGTCTCCTGTGCCATCTCTCCCAACTCCAACCCCACTGTGTCCACAGACTACACCCTCATTGAGACAGTCTGCCCCACAGATGAGTCCGTCACCTACTATCCTCAGAGGGACTTCCCTGTCCCCCATTCACAGGCGGAGAAGCAGAGTTTCAGCTTCACCTTCAACTCAAAGTTCAACAAGTCCCTGCTCTTCCTGCACTGCGAAATGTCTCTGTGCTCCAAGAGTTCTCAGAGCCACCACGGAATGCCCCCGGTATGCAGTCTTTACTTTCAATATGACTTTTATACTTATGCATGTTTTAATATTTTATTGCACAAGTCTCTCCAGAGTTTATGAGCAGTGTTATTTGAGGAGATTTAAAGTCGGTGTAGTTGTGCACCGTCCTAACTCTGGCTGACCCGAGCCTCTCACTATCTGGAAACATGAATCAAAGTGAGATCTGCCAAGTATCCAGCTGCAGAACAAAACAAGCATCTGTCTTCATTTTCATATTCATTTTTCTCTTACTGTTATCTGTCCAATTTATACAATCTCCTGCAAGCACGTTCCTCCACTTAATTAGCATTCTTTTACATAAACAAAGTAATGATAGGTTGTGTCACACTTGTGAAGGAGAAACTAATTCTTAATAATCTCATACAGGTCAGTTGTAGGCTCACATGGTATGATGAGACCTTTACGTAACAACTTTTCCGTCTTTGTTTTCAAAGTTCAAAGGCTTTATTGTCATATGCACAGCTAGTTATGGCAATGGAAAGCTTAAGTCCTGGTGTCTTCCAGCAATGCGACATAAATATATATAAGACTTCAAACAATCAAAGAAAACAAAAAATAAAATAGTGCGAGAAGAAACAAAGTAGAAATAAAATAGAAAATGTTGCAAGACTGATGCAAGTTACTCAGGAGGAGTTATAAAGTAAAATAAGTAATAATAAATATACAAGGTGAGCTAAAAATAGCATCTCAAATGAAATGCTTTACAGTGACATACATGTACAATTTTGTTTTTTCACTGTTCATTTTGTTTAACTTCACATATTTTTTTGTCCATGCAGTGTTTACAACCGACCGAGACCTGCGATTCTCTTTCTCTGGAAAACATCATGGCGATTATGATCAACAGCAAGACGTCCACAAAGCCGCTGGTCGTGGTGGATGGATCTGGTCCGTCACAAGAACCAGGTTAGTAAAGAAGAGAGGAAAAAAATCACGTTTCACACAAACTAAGACCTTAGAAGTCTACAAAGCTCTCTCATCTTCACTTTGGTTTTATCAGCCCTCATTTTCCATCATTTTGAGTTTTAAGTGTGATTTGAAAACTGGAGTAAAGAGAGAATGAAGTGTGAGCGGGCGAAAGAGTGGAGAAAGCTCGGTCCAATACTCGGAGATTAGACCAAACCACAAAACCCTGAACATCCCCTTCCCCACATCTGGTCGTCATTACCAGCTCTGTGTTGTGTGGTTGTATGTGCAGGTGTGTGTGTGAATGCACATTTGCTGTGTTTACATTAACGTCTGTACACAGGAGTGTGTGTGTTTTTGGGTGTGTACATACTAGCATGTGGTGGACTGCAGTAAAGGGGCATGTGCAAACACTGAGGCCCAGTTCGGCTGCTCTGGACCGGTCCATGCTGAGGGAGGGGTGGAAAAAAAGGAGTCATACAGCACCAGTTGTTTTCACTTAGGACTTTCACTGTGGCCTCAGCCTTCCACTAAAAATGGGGAGGAGGGAGGAGTCAGAGGGGAGTGGAGGTCCAGCCAGAGCCTAAAGGGCCCCTCCATCATCACTTGTTTAGCCACTCTCCATCCACTCGCTGTATTGCGGACTCTCCTGGGCTGTGAGTGAATCCAGCCCGCAGATGTGGGGGGGAGGCCTGAGGTAACCACGTTCACATTTGACTAATTATGACCTCAAATGAGAAGGGTGATATCATGAGTGCCCGATCTCTGGTGGTCAGCCAAAGCCTCTCAAATCAGCCTCCCCTCTGAGCAATGACTTCAACCAGAGGCCTGTGGTCAGTTCGAGTCAACTTCACTGACTCGAGTCTTTTATATAAACCACATTTTAATCAGTGTGAGCTCGAGCATGAGTCATGTATCAGCATGGCCGATATTACACTTTTTAAGCCTAATGTGGATAACTTGTACTGTCTTATACTCATAAGCAACATGAAATCACAAAGATAGTGTGTGCTTTAGGATAAAAGAGTGTGATCACATAGTTTGCCTACTGGCAAATGTATTTAAAATGATTTGCTTTTGATTTACAATCACACTTCACATTCATACTAACATCGTATTAGGAGAAACATGGGGGCTTAGCAACAGCCCAGCAAGGACTCAGGAGATCATTCTTCTGTTTGAACCAATCCAATTTCCCATGCTGAAAACCAAATAATGAAATATATGACTTGCAACTGTAAGTCAATTGATGTGAACTAAATTCTAATATATTTTTTATAATTGTTTAAATCTTTTATTTAAAAACAAAAACAAATGGATTGGCTCCAGCCTCTCAAATGTGAAAACTACTGCTAATCCTTATATACTGTGGTTTATCAGAATACCATTTTAATGTGAAACCTTGGTCTTTTAGTTAGCGTTTTTCACTATTTCAACACTTTTTTACCAACCAAGACAAAATAATTATTCAGGAAAAATGAAGGTAGACTAATTGTTAATAAAAACAATTGTTGGATAGGCGAAACTATATAAATACAAGTTTTGGGCCAGAGTTGTACGGAAAATTGCTAGATTTGGTCATTTTTTGGCACAGAAGTGTTTTCTTTTTCATTGGTGATCAGAAACTTGTAGTTAAAGTATGAGTGAGTTAGCTAAGCTACAGCACGGCCCACACTCACATCCAGCGGGTGCAGCAGGTTTATTTTCCATGGCACCGATTAAGTAAACATAAATATGCAATAAACACTGTGAAAAAACCCTCTTATTTCAAAGCCAGGGTTTTCATAACACAAAGGCATCTCTTATGCTGCGATGGCAAACAAAACAAACAGCCTTTTCAAGGGCCACAGTTCTGCCCTGGATGGTATCCCAAAGAGCTCAAGTCCATCTACAAATCAAACTGGGCCACTTGTGGCCAACTTGGTGCATGGAAAAACATAACAGCCTCAAAGCGCAGCCATCAGAAGCAGATTTACTGCTTCACTATAAAATTGACTGGATCTGGTAATGTTCAGGAAAGTTGAAAAGTATTATTTATTTGAGAGGTTGGCAGTGTGGATTATATAATTTACACCAGTAGTATTAAGTTTATACTGCAAAATTAAAGGAAGAAGATTTTGTTCACATTACATTTAATAGAATAAAATCTGTACTACAATCTTAACATAAAAACTGCATAATATTAGGTTTATTATATTTTGATCTCCCTATGGGCTATTGCATACACTGGAAGGATGTCAAAAGCCACATCTTTAAAGATTAAGAACTCAGAAGAAAATTATTATTTTACTTGAACATAATTTGTACTTTGTAGATAAATATATATATATATATATATATATATATATATATATATATATATATATATATATATATCATGTATCATCCACACTGTATGTGTATCATGTATCCTCTTCACTTCCACAGGCACAGTGTTTAACAAGGATGGTAACGATGTTTGAGCAGATCCATTATGAGAAACCTGTATTAATAAATAAAACCACTGTATATAATCAGTTAGTTGGGTGCTCACAGACCAAGCTCATTGCAGTAACAACATTTTGAACTGTGGAGTTCATCTGTACTGGGCTTTATAAAAAAAGAACATCCAACGTCAAGGGTCTTGCAAAAGAGGATATCAGTGGTTTCTGCGCTGTGAGGAGAGATCAGAGTCAAACAAAAACACTCTCTCCCATTCCATGGCCAGAAAACTTACATAAACAAATGTCGTTCATAGAGATAATAGAGACCTCTTTCAACTCTGGCAGAGGAACATAAGTCATGATTTTAACTTCAGGGGTGCTGTGTGGTTATGTTGAAACAGTCAGCACAATGTAAGAACTGTCAGGCGTCCAGAAGGGAATTGTCCCCCGAAACATCAAGGCGTTATATGAAAAGATACATTGAGTTTCAGTTTAACCATGGGAGACGTAATATGAGAGTCATGTCAATTCTCCACATAAAAAATAAAATAAAGTCCAGTTTAAGGCCTTTGCAGACAAGTCCATTTCTTTGGTGTGCATTTTATTAAATCTGTCAATAAAAAATCACAGAAACCTGACTCTCATGCTTTTTATTTGTGTTGCGAACATTCATAAAATAAGACAGAATGAAATAGCCAGGGATGCATTTATTAAAAGCCTGCTAGATGCTGAATAATGTACATGCGTGCAATGGATAGCGCTAACAGGGTTAATTAATGATTGATAATAATGAAAAGCTATAATTTAGCTCCTTATGGCACAATCAATTAATTCATATTTTTCATACACATTTTTACACACACCAAGGTCTCATGCTAGCCTCCATTATGCCTGCTCTTTCTCTCTTCCTGCACTGGACAGCTAACACTGGAGTGATTGGTTGGGGGTGGAAGGTGGCAGAGAGGACGTCCTCTGGCCATCATCCCCTCTGAACTGAAAGTCCTCTCTGTCATCATTCATTATGCAAAATGAAAACTCAAAGGTGTTCTTTCCAAGAATAGCACCCATTGTTCCTGAGTCTTGGACATGCACCAGGCTCGCCTCTTTACATTGCCGTTACAAAAGCGCCTTTGTGTTGTTTGTTAGGACATCATTATGATGGCTTGAAATAAAGTGTTCAGAGTCAGTAGGTTCATCAGTATGGCTGCTCTCTTCCTGGTTCAGGTTTCTGTGTCACATTCCTCAGAGAACTGCTTATCAACACAGGAAAGTATCAGTAATGTGCTGATCCTCTGGCCGGGAGCTGAGAGCCGACCTCCTGAACAATTCATTGTGTATACTGTGATACATATGTGAGACATACATTCATTATTATATATGTTTTTATTTTTGCAGTTCCTTCTGAAAAAGCACCGTATCCTTCTGATGACAGTAAGTCATTGTATAGAAGTTCAACTGTATTATTCTCTTCTGTTTATATCCTCATGTATGTGAATTATATGGAGCCGTAAAGTATTATATAAAAAAATAAGACCTCATGAATTTAATAATTAAATAATATATAGATGCGGTTAAAGCCTTACATAAACCATTATGATATTATTTTTTTATTTTACATACTGTTACGCACCATGCTGGTACAGAACATGACTACGACTATTTGTAATTTTATTTAAATATTTCTATTTCTATTTTTTTTATTTATATGAGTTGGTGGATTGCTTCCAAACCAAAAAAAATTGATAATAAGTGTCTTGTGTTGAATGACGTATACATTTAATTTAAATTGATTATAAAAATATTATTTAACAAAATATTGTCTTACAATTTATTAATATAAATACTTATTATTATTATGTATATTTTAATGTGTCATTCCAAGTTGTCATGTCCACATATATGAACTTTGTGCCCTTTCTGTTTGTAGACGCACTGTACTTGCTGGACACTCCCACAGTGGTGGGGATCGCTTTCGCAGCCTTCGTGATCGGGGCTCTGTTGACCGGAGCCTTGTGGTTTATCTACTCACACACAGGTAGGTCCTCTACCTGCTGCTCCTCAGCCCCGCTCACCTCTCCACAGTAATGAAAAGATAAGATGCTAAGGAATGCCAGAGTGTCCGGGTACCAGAAATGTGCTGCTGGGAATGCCAAACATCCTGCTGCTGACAGAGGCCGGTTCACAATAACAGATTGACTCCTCTACTGTAAATATATCCTGTTGGTCAGCAGCGAGGGCTCTTCTCTTTCCTGCCTTTGAATGTTTTGGGAGCTGCGGGGTGGTCAGCAAATACTCTCAGTACAATGGCTGGGACGAGTTGGAAATTCCCCTTGTTGGGTTGAGTGGCCCTCACAGGAAAAGATACACAATCTGTCCATTAGATGCCAAGAGTTTCCCCATCGTCCCCAGCCTGCCGACCCCGGCTGACCCCTGGGAGGAAGTGCGCTCCCAGCAGCTCTCTGGAGTTCACCGTTGCACAGAGCTGCCCTGTTCTCATTGGCTTTGCTGCTTGACTGGTGATCAGCCATGCCATCGACCTGTTGGCCCCGCGGCTGATGTGTTCACCATGGGGTCAGGGTGTTCTCAGAAAATACATAGCCCAAGTACAAAAGCTTACAGTTGGACAAGCGTTAAATGGATTAGTAAATCATCAAAAGATCCGGACACATTGTCAGAACTATTACAAAGTGTTCCACTTATTCTAAATCATATGTTGTGTTTACTGAACAGGATTTCATGCAGCATAAAAAGATTAGATGTCAGATCTCAGTGCCCTTATCTTTATCACAACATTGATATTGGCTCCTCTTTAGAAAGCCACTTGACTAAAGTTTTATGGGTTTCCTAGAGAGCCTTATTAGCTGACTTTCCAACAGTTTGAGGAGTAAGCATGGAGAGAGAAGCAGGTGTTAGGATAGTAGTGCTGGAGTTTTACAACATGCTCTTGCTGATGTTATTAAAATAGGCTAGAGCTGGGCGTGTAAAGCTGTCTTTGCTGAAATGACCTTACAAGGCAATTTTGGCAGTTCCATATAAACCCCAAGTATGTAGATCCACTAAAAAACCAACAATATATCAGTTCAGGGTGTATTTTAAACTTGTGTACAGAAGGATGGAACATGAAAAGAGATGTGGGTCTATCCCCTGAGGGTCTGAGCACAAAGATTCTTGAGAAATAGACTTATTTTGAAGTTACTACTCATTGGCATTACATTAAAGATTTGTTATCCATTACAATTTGATTCCATATAGGGCAGTTCAAAGTGTCTCTAAGAACCCTTAATACATTGTTTGACATTCTGCTCATTATATTGGCACATTCATAATGCGTTCTGCCAGGGTGGCAGTCAGGTCCGGTTAGGGATCTGCTCTCTACCTCTGTTGAAACAACAAACACAAAAGATCTTAGAAATATCTGCATCCAAGAGTAGCAATGGTAATTGCACTTTGTTTCATGTCACCACGAAAAATCAGGGTTTAGAAATATATGATTAAATACTATTTGGCTACGAATACAACTACATTCCAAATGCCAGCAACACATTTAAGACTAAGAAACATACTTTGAAGCATGGCTTTAACAAACACCGAAGTTTCATTGGTATTAGTAGCTGGTTTGTGTGTTTTTTAAATGAGCACCCCTTTATAGTGAGACTATAGTATGAATTGTAATGACATTTTTTCCGGCCGTTCATTGTATCCAGAAGAAGGATTCTTGTACCTTTGGTGATCCTCTGACCTTTCCTCTAGCTGCTGTCAAATGACATCGCCTTAACATTTGTTTAATGCATTCATATTCCACTTAGAATTAATTGTCACTTTTAATCCAGTTCCATCATCAGATAAAAATTGTTAATGGTAAATGGTACATTTTAAAGCGCTTTATCCAGTCTTTACGACCCCTGAAAGTGCTTTACATATTGTTTGTCATCATTCACACCTCCCCCATACAGAGCAGTGCCACTTTCACACACATTCATACACCGTTGGCCATCGGGAGCAACTCGGGGTTAAGTATCTTGTCCAAGGATACATCGACATTTTCAGATCAAACACACACCCCCCTTTCTGGTTGAAAGACTTCTAGTTGCACTCCTTCACAGCCACGGGTGTCAGCCCATTTACAGCTAATGAGCTAATTTATGCTAAAAGGCTAAGTTAACATGGTTATCATGGTAAACATTATGCCTGATAACTAAATATCTAACCTGCGCCAGAACACATGTAACATCGCTACCGGATTAAAATGTCCGCTGTTAGCTTGCTAGCTATTATCTGTGTTATTGTTAGCAGTGTAATTCAATAAAGTGTGCTACAGTATATTGAACAAAGTAAATCTTATTTATGGCTGTTCTTTCAACTGATTTGACTAAACACAGTAGTATTAATGAGTTTCAGAAATGTTTGGACACTGTGATTTAGACTTTTAGAGTCAGTTCAGAGTCACAGTTTTTATACACAGTATGTTTCTGTGACATAAAAACAGCCATTATCTCTCCTCTCTACCAAGATAATATTGGACCTAGGAATTTATATTTCCTTAGACAGATGAGGGGATTCCAAGCTTCTTTGTTTTCAAGAGCTCTTGGTCCTGCAAGGGAAAGACCTCTGGCAGCTCTGCTCTGGTAAACATTAGCAGTACTAAGGGGCCCCAAAGAGGGAGCGGGCTGCAAGATGGCCAGTGGACCCATATATTCTTATATTCAAGCTCTGAATATACACACACTTTAGGTAAAAGCAATGCTATCCATTGGAAAACCTTTATCTTGGAGAAACGGTCTCTATTTATTATGGCGAAATAAATAGGAAACAAACAAGGGAAAGACTTCTCTAACACGTGGGTTTCAAATACTCAAATTAAACACAGACTTGGCTGTGCTTCCAAAGCTGCTCATTGTCTGTCAGAGACATTTTTTGTAAACAAAAGTAAGCACTTTTATTTTCCCTCCACATTTAAAGCGCTGGATCCCAAGAGTCTACAAAATGAAATGCTTATTTAGTCATAGAACAATAAACCAGTCAGTGGTTTGAGCTCCAGTCAGTAGGTCCTGTCTTGTGTTTGTTCTGCTTTATCTACTAAAGCTAGGCTAATTGAATCCAGATAACCAAAGAAATGAACTCCATGAACGGGAATCATCCTTTTCTCCTTTTCTCCCAAATGTCATCTGACAGATAGGATGTGACTGGTTGTTTTTGGGCGCTCTGAGGTGACACTTTGGGTCCAAGCTGTTGAAAACACTTTATAAACCTGTAGCAGATTGTGATGGAGATGGTAAAAGTTAGCACAGATTAAATCCAGAGTTCTTCTTGCAGTTTTTAGCCAAGATCCTTGTACTGAAACTTGATCAGTTTTAGTTCATGCTTGAGTCCAAATGTGTAACAGCTAGTCACAAAACCTCATGATAAAGAATTGTATTTTATCTAAAGTGTAAGGTTTATGTCGAGTGGTGACAGTCATAGTAAACGCTAGGAGATTAAACAGTACTTTCTTCTTTAGAGGTACAATGAAGTTTCCAGCATGCAGAGGAGGATAATTTGTAGCTTTAAGCAAACTTATTTGTCATGCTCCTGCCCTTCTGGAATATATATTAAAGAAAATTCTATCTCCCTTTGGTCCAACCCCCTCCTCACTCCTGCTCTCTCTCCCTGTGTAGGTGAGACAGTTGGCACACAGCAGGTCCAGAAGTCCCAGCCGGTCTCAGAGAACAGCAGCGCGGGCCACAGTGTCGGCAGCACTCAGAGCACACCCTGCTCCAGCAGCAGCACGGCGTAGCCCCGGACCCAGAGCCCTGCCGAGGGCCCGGCGGTTCACAGCGACTGGTTTGTTCTACTCCTTCCATGAAAGGAATTATTTTAGGGGGAAGTTAAAGGTCACACAAAAACACCTTTGGTCCTGTAAATTCCTTTTGTGCCAGACTCATAAACTGTCCCAGTGTTACTGCTGTGTAAAAGCAGCCTCAACTCATATTTAGTTCAAGAAAATACGTTTATGCAAGGCATTTCTTTCCAATCCTAATGCTGTTTTTTTCTGACCAAAAGCCTTTTGTTTTGGCCTTAAATGGTGAGCTGTAGGTTGTCTGTAATGAGCAGGTGTAGTGCAACAGCAAGGAAAGCAATCAGGCTGCAGGGCTGTCAGTATTAGTACGTGAGATGTTAATGGCTGGACTGTTACACTTCACAACACGCAACCCTCAAGGTGGCGAAGCAACCACTATTAACATACGGACAAAAGTGCAGTATGACTTAAGTCTTCATCTTGACAGAAATGGCTTTTAAAAGATGCAAGATAGATATTGAATGTATGCAGAAGAGTATTCACCAAAAAATGTGAAAGAACAATGTGAAAGACATGCTGATAAAATGCCACATTTTGTAACAACTCTTCCCTTATAATGGATTTATACACACAGGTTGGCAAAGATATTTCACCAGTGCCTTTTTCTATGTGGTAATAGTACTGCATTTCAGTAGAAAATTATGGGTTCCCCTTTTTGGTCATTGTTCATGGAATAGTTTAACATTTTGGGTTGCCATCCAAAAGTAAGAACCTCTGTCTTCTAAAAGGTATGTCACCATATCATATGTCAAATACGTTTTGATGACAATTAATTTGTTTCAAATCTGCGGAGTGAGGGGATCTGTGTGGGTGAAAAGGTCAAACACACTACTACTAAACCAAAAGTAAAACGTGCATTTAGCTTACTTTTCAGTAAGCTTGTGTGACGTGCTTTATTGAGGTCACGTGGGTAACTTTTCTAACTAAGTTAAATTGAAATACTAACTTATCTCATGATCCTTTTCTTTAAATATCCTAGTAGTTTTTGTTTGCTACTTTAGTTTCAATCCACAATAATTCCCGGTGTATAGTTGCGACAGTAATCATGATTGAAAATGCAGTTTAGTTGTATGGCAGCATAATCTTCCAGAGACAGGATCAGAAGATATTTTCCCCTCTCATGTCTGTGCTTTAAATCCTGATCTTGTTAAAGAAGGTGAAAAGCTATTCAATAAAAAGTTTCTATTGTTACATAAAAGAAAATAAAGTTCTCCGAGCTAGTCTCCTCCTGGTTTCAGTTTTAGTGCTAAGCTAGGCTAACGGTGTGGCTCCATCTCTTAAGGCACAGACATCAAGGTGGTTTAAATATTTATATCTCACTGCCGTAAAATAAAGAGGACAAGCATAGCTCCCAAAATGCTAGACTATTCTATAAGGACCTGTATATTGTAAATATTGTAAATAGTCTAAATGTTAAGCGGCGGATTGTGTGCAAATTCTGCTCTTGTACTTTCAGATTAGAGCAGTTTATCAGTGAGACGAGTTAACCCCATTTATCATTTTAAAAGTGATAAAATAAGAATCATGATGTTACATATTAGGACGTTGTCCATTTCCCGTGGACCCTTTAAGGACTGTTTACACTCACAAACGCAGGACAGCCTCACAATTGAGAAACTGTATAAAGTTCAATATTTGGCATCTCTTTTTGATAAATAATTAGAAGATAAATCCAGTTAATGTTTCTCAGAGCAGACATTATAAAGCCACACAGTGAGAGATCCTTTTTTCTGTGTGTGTGTGCATCTTGGCACTGACGCTTATATAAGCTGTAGCCGGAGCTCATTGTTATGGACATATATTTTCTTTCCTTCTTTTTGTTTTAAACTGCCCCCCCACCTCAGAATAATATGAATGTTTGCTGTAGTGCCTTCCTCTGACCTGTATGTGTTTCTCAGAGTGTGTGTGGGCCCTTTGAACTCCAGAAGGGAACTTTCCGCGTTAACCGTGACAAGAAAAACTGAATGTATATTATCTCAAAGCTTTTTATCTTTGGTCTTATGTACACATGTGTAAAGCTTTCTACAGAGGGAACAGAGTCTAAATATATATTTGTGTATAAAATTATATTTTGGAATATATTCACCAAGAGAAACTTATTGTCTTATATGTGTGTTACTGTACTGTGAAATGTGGATGTGCTAATACACACGTGTGTGAGGGGATTTATTCATAAGACCTCATGGCATGTTTTCTGACACTTTAACTGATGAAAATTAAATATAGAGATAGAAAAATGGTTCAGTTTAAAAAGAATCTATTTTATATATAGAGTATAAACACACTTTGACATCATATTTATTTACATTTGAAGCTAATTCATTCTTTATTGTGTCATAGAACATGTGATAAGTTTGATATGAGTGTGATCAAACAGCATTATGTTAATGGAACTCCTTATGTTGGAACACTATTACAGCTTGTCATCATCTAATAACTGTTTTGTATAAATCATTTGTAAACTCAAAATATATTTTCATATGAAGTTAAGAAATCACTGCTGTCTTTCAAAATGATAGCTGTAGCAATGATTCTAAGCTCCCAAGGTCTCGGTAAATAATGTTATCCTTACTTAATGCATTGTCATAGAGAAAAAAAAAACCTGTTTAGGTCCTTCTTTCCACAACTATGAGGTGAATCCCCTTAAAATAATGAAAGAAATTAAATCAACGATGAGCAGCAATAAACCAAAATGAAAGTTTGATGTGTAATAAGTGTGTGTATATTAAGTAAGAATGGAGGGTGCAAAGAATCCAAGTATCCGTTTCTGTTTCTGGAAACTCAAACTGTTTTCAATAACACTTTATTGAGTAGTTGAACCTCTTGGGACATTAGAGCTTGTTTGTTTTAGCAGACATGTTGCCAGGTGTGTGCGTGCCAAACCTCCAGTCCCTCAGTGAATGCTCAGCAGTGAGGTGGTGGACTGTTACATCAGCCTGTACCCCCCTGCACAGAGCAGAGAGGAATCAGCGCTCACTGTGGGATTACTGCTTTCTGACATTCCTGTACTTCTCTTATCTACTGTCCATCTCCCATGTGTAATTATACCCCCCGCCATTGTGTCAGCGTTATGTCCTGGATCTAATCTTCTCAATTCAGATCATTCTGGGATATTCAATCAAACTAATCCTACAGTTCGTGAGATTTTTTTCCCCATGCCTGTTGCCTTAGTGCCTCGTCTCCTTAAAGTGATGTTAATCTTAAACAAAACTGCATTCTGAAATATGCTTTGAGGGAAACTTATTTCACAAATAATTCAACAAACACAGGACGACATACCGATGACATCCACATTGACTTATTTCAACTTACATACAGATTTCAACTTGTATAACAACTTAACTTAGGTAAATAGCCTTTGTTACAGAACTCATTCTGACCTAAAACCTTATCTTTTACCAAACCTGACAATATTTTGTTGTGTCAGTTCAGTGTTTAAAACTGCCACTGTAATCCGGGGGGAAATATGTGTCCTTGAAAAGTAAAGGAAATACAGTTTAGTTGTAATCAGGCATCATTTCTGGAGACAAGGTGGCAATATGACATATAGAGGGTGTATGAGATCCAAAAGGGATTATTTTGGAAGTATAAGGTGCCTTTCCTAAATGATTTATAATGAATGCTGAACTACAGCTCTCTGTGGAGCACACATCAATTACCTAGTTATTGATTGTATTTTGTAACCATTTGACTACCTCATGTTTTTCTATGAATGTGTCATTTCTACTTGTGTGATGTGATGTGCGTGAATGTTTTCTGTGCCTATGTTTGAACTCAAAAATAGTTAAATAGATTATACTGCAGTTGGATGATTCGGGGCCCCTTGGTGGTTGTACTGCAGTTTTATTTTACAAACCATGAAGAGTTTGATCTTTCCCATAATGACAAGATTCCCTTTTTTGGGGCATTTGTAAAAATGTGTAAAAGTTTATGATTTTCCTTTTTTTTGGACAACTTTTTATAAGCTGTAAATAAGCATGACATCTGTATACCCATTATGTCCAATAAATCTTTATAACAATGTTCCAGACTGCTGTCGGTGTGTATGTGTGTGTGTAGGGGGGGGGTGGGGGTGGGGGGGGTTCCTTGAGTCATGACTCCTCCAGTGAGATCATAGCGTGATACAGACCATGTGGTCTTCTGGCTTGAACCTTTGAGTGGGTTCCTTACCTCTCTCCCCCCTTCAGAGCTGCATTCTCTCCATCTTTGTTTTTGATTAGAGCTCCTTGGGGATCGCTAAAGGCAGCGCGCCTGGAGGAGGCACACTGAAAAAACTGAAGCATTGACTTTAATTAAATATATCATGTTGACAAATTTCACATTAGGTTATTTTGAAGCAATACTATTAAGTTGTACTTAAAAATATTAGGTTCAACTTAATGTTATTGCTTTCAACTAACCTAATACAGTTATGTGAAATCTGTTGACAATACATTTAATTAACGTTTCAGTGTTTTCAGTGCAGTTGGGCTATAGTCAGGGTTATTTTGAACACATATTCCGTTGCAATTACTAGTAATCTGTAGAAAACTGTAATCTAATCTGACTATCAAAATATCTGCGGAATGTAACCTGATTACTTCCTGTTACTTGGAATAGTTGGATTACCTCAATATCAAATGCAATACAAATAAAGACATGAGAAAATAAATGTCAATAAGATGTTTTTTACTAAAGTGTATTATGTAAGACAACAGAACAATGTGACCTTAGAAAAGAAGGAACCAAGATATTTAGGATCCAATATATTAATATGAAAAGCTGCCTCTCAGGAAGCATATTCAGGCAGCAGCCGAACACTGAAGCACATGAGCACATACTACAGTTTAAAAAAGCAGAAGAAAATGCTCCGTTTCAGTTTAACACACACAGCTAAGCTCACACACACTGTTTGATGAACACATAGGTTCACCTGCTGAATTAAAAACAGAACAAATGAACCAAAGAAAGTGAAGCCATAAAGCAGATTCAGGCAGTAGGTGTATAGATTCACTCTGAAAGTATGAGCCTACAGATCAGAACAGCTGACAGAGGAGAGAGAACATCTGATCCTTTACAACAAACACTATATACTGTTTTTAGGTTTTCATAAAGATTGTAATCCTGCTATAATCCCCATATTTCAGAAATGCAGTAATCTGATTACATATTTCTTTAATGTAACAGTAAAAAAAAGAGATGCCTCTTTTCTCCTGTATTCTGATTACATTATCCCGTTTGAAGTAATCCATTACTCCCCAGGCCTGGGTATAGTACAGAGAGAGGGGCCACTTGTCATGCTAGCTCAGATTTGGGTTGGCCGCCTAAAGCCTCTGTGATGTCACATGTGTCTCTTTTCCCACCCCATCATGCTGCGATGCTCTCATCCATCTAATGACTAAAATTGAATTCTCAAATCATAGACACAGTCTTGATGTCATTTCTTGATGTCACACTCCCAGCGTTCCCTCCCTGGAACACACATTTGTTGTTTGACCTTTACACTTTTACATTTAATCCGTTTAGTCACTGATTGCACGTCCCCCAGACAATATGCATGATAAATCCAGATGAAATTAAAACTAACTTTTGTTTTCGCTGCAGGACTCCAAACACTGGCGCTGGGGAGGTAGGGCTAATTCAGACCAGACCTTTGCTCCTAAACATGATTACTTGAATTCAGTTCAGTGAGACGTTCTGGAATTCTGGCTTGTTTACAACATCTTCCTGTCCCATGGCACATCACTGTAATGAGGTTAGGAGGGAAAACAGAACGTCCTGTGATGAGCCGGAGAGACAGGCTGAGGAGCTTTGCAGCATCACTTAAAAAGTGACACATCTTAGAAACAAATACTTGCAGAGACACCATGCGTCAGAGATGGCATGTACAGATACTCGCGTTTAAAAAATACTCCGGTTAAAGTAGAAGTACTGACTAAACTTCTTTACTCAAGTAGAATTAAAGAAGTATTGACTTCCAAATGCACTCAAGTAAAAAGTACTGATAACTACCAACTTTTTTATAGAGTAATTGGTAAATGGACCTCCCTTTATATTAATAGAACATCAAAAGATTCCATTTCAAGTTGTGATAATGTCACTGTTAGCTAATGAATGTTTCAACAGTGAACCACCACCATTTAGAACACAAGCAAATAAAACCAAAGTGCAGACAGGGACAAAAACACAGGCTGCACTGTAGATTATAGGGTGACTCTACCTCTTACCTGGAAACAACTCAACAATGCAAACTCATGTATGGTCATGACTGGGGGAGATGAAGATCTCTGCTGCTCTCTGTATTTTCATTAAGTTCATTCCCCTTCTCTGCCTCTCCCGCTTCTACCCTTACGTCCGCCATTATTCTGCTAGCTTCGGTTCTGGTACTGGCTCAGAGGATGATGGGAATAGCTTCGAGCCAAGTTCTCATTGGTCCCTCTTCTTTAGAGAAGACCAGGAAATGATGGACACACAGATCGTGTTGAAATCAATAGGCACACAATGACGCCACCAAACGCAGATTCAAACTAAAGTTACGAGCCTGTTCTGAAAATGTAAGAAGTAAAAAGTAAAAAGTTGTGGAGTAAAGTACTGATACCAGAAAAATGTACTTCAGGGCAGTAACGGATTTGTACTCCACTACTTCCCACCTCTGCTAGACGTGTCCGTTCAAGAGTCAGGGAAACTTTGGACAGAAATGTGAATTAGGTTTGTTTCCATCAACTGCTTCAAAGTGAATAACACCAGATTCTGTAGTGTGTTTGGTTTCATCAGAAATTGGCAGCTATGTTTTACACATGGCTGAAAAAGAAAAGAACAATAATCAAACTAATTGCAAAACAAGAAACTGATACAAGTGTAACCCAAGAGAAACACATTAAAACATCAGAACCAAGAATTCAAAGCAGCTTTATGCTTTACATGTCTCTCTTCATCAGTCATTTAGAACAGGTCATCAGTTCAGCACGCCTCATATTCCTCTCGTTTCAGTTTGTACATTGGGAACATATTAAAGGAGCATTGTGTAATACATCGACACATGGGCCAATCAAAACCATTGCAGCGTTTCATCATTCCTTTTTGCAATGCATTGTTTCCCTTGGATTATCTGTTTGCCATCTCGAATGACGGTGCTCTCTTTAATGAATTATTCAGCTGCATGAGGAAGGCTGTTTTATTGAGTTGAACAATTCTTGTGAACGGTAAACTGGACATTTCAGGGATCTGATAATAAAATGTAGTGATGTTTGCACTACTTTTTAGTTGTGTTTTATTATTTCTATTTTATTAGTATTTTGTCTTATGTCCGTTTATTATATGTTGCATTGTTGGAGGGGTTCGGGACATAAGATTTTCAATGCCATAACTACACTGAAGTTCCTTCAGGCTATAAGACTGCTGAACTCCTGAGCTCTGTGAATGTCTACTCACATCTGTTTATAGTACACACACATACATATATATATATATATATATATTATACACATCTGCCATACATATCTGTTTATAGTACACATATCTATATATTGTACATATCTGCCATATACATCTGTTATACATAATATATGCATCTGTCCATACCTCCTCTTCAACAGTGTAAAGTGTTTAAATACTTTCAATGTATTCCACATATGTATATATTTCACATCCTCAAATCTTTATTGTTGTTATAGTAAATATTCTTCTCTCTTTTTGCACTATTTTATTTATCTTATTTGCACCATGTATGTTGAGTTGTTGGAGGAGCATGGGATATAAGATTTTCATTGCCAACATATACGTTGTATATGCTGTGCATATGACCAATAAAACCTTGAAACCTTGAAACCTTGAAACCTGTGCACATGATAATAAAAACCCTTGAATCTTGAACCTTGTTATTAGACACACTTTTCCCAAGCCACATCATTGAAAAAAATGTTTTGTCTGTTTCTACAACACGGAGTGTAAAGGTTAGTCACAATGTGTCAAACATTAGAGTAACATCAATTCACTTTCACAAACACCCTAGCTAACTAGTTGTTATGAAGCTAAACATGTTGTTAGCTGTTTACTGTATATATCTAATGCTAGCAAATACATTAGACCATGCCCATTTAGGAGACAGGAAGTCTACGCCATTTTGTGCCATTAGTGTTCATTATAATACTCTCTTCACTCAGAAACCAAGCCCCCAGGAAGACATTGAAGCAGATACAATAGTGGCCAAATGGGGGTACTGCAACATATTTTGGATGTCATTGGTCGTAAAAATGACTTTTTCTCTTTGACTGACATTGTGTAGGAGCTTTAGCCCAATACTAAAGCTCCTATGTGGTGTTTTAACTTTCGGGCATGACATGGCTGACGGTGATGATACGATAGGGTTCTGTTGTTGTCTTCAATAATGTATCGGTAGCCTTATTGTCAGGTGCGGAATTATATAATCCATTTATTGTCCAGTTTGTGCATCTTAAAAGTGAAGTCCATACAATTTTTCATTCCATAACAGACTATATTTACAGGTCACACTCGCGGAACTGCGGTCAAAAACCATTTGCACTTCCGGTGGCACACACCCTATCAGGTGGCAAACCCAACCTTAAATACCTGTGCCATAGGGAATCAGACACATAGAGTGAACAACACCCAATTGTGACCAAAAAATCAAAGATCAAAATGGTTCTTACCTATTGGGAAAGAGCCATCTGTAAATGAGCATAGCATTTTCAGCTAACTCAAATACCTAGTGTGAACACTTGAAAAGCCCTTATTCAAATCACTGGGTCCTAAACTTGTAAAATTGGCAAAAAAGTCCAAAGTAGAGTTATTTAAGGGTTCCATTCCTGTGACTCAGCTTGGACTGGACATGACTGAGCATGCAAAGGCCATGCTTAGCAAAAACACAAGTGCATACGCTCTATAGGCCGCAGTTGATCCGAATAATTGTGTACTCGAAATCAGGACATTTTAGCTTCATGCTCCATTGATCTCTGATCAGGAAGAACTCTTCACAGTACTTGTATAATAATGTTTTGGGCGGCTCTACTTTCTGTCGTTGCTGAGAGCAGTCTGCCACTACAGTCCCTCACTATCGCCTCTAGAGGAATAATTGGTACAAGACAGGATGGGCAGGGAGGTGCGTGTCAGTTAAGCATGTTAATGTCAGCAGGCGAGTAATATCTCTGCAACACATAGACGTCTTTTTCATTCAGGTGAAATTGTAAGGTCATTGTTGTAATTATAAACTGAAATTCTGGCTATATCGCACGATTGCACCTTTAACCAATTAGGTTGTTTTATTGCTCTAGTAAGCTTCCTCTCCTGTTCAGGTTTTTTTTTTTTTTAGCCATACAGAATCTATAGCTCTCATGCTAACTTTAGCCTCCCTCACAGCTGGTTCTGATGTATGCTGCACCAACATATGACTATGCTATCTTTCCTATTGTTGCCAGAATCCATAAACCAGTCTCATTCTGCTGAATTGCAAACTCTGTTTTCACTGTGGCACATGGGTACAGCA
Source organism: Eleginops maclovinus (assembly GCF_036324505.1). Lineage (NCBI taxonomy): Eukaryota > Metazoa > Chordata > Actinopteri > Perciformes > Eleginopidae > Eleginops > Eleginops maclovinus. The sequence continues at coordinate 3,017,932 of NC_086357.1, read as the reverse complement.
AGTGTGTATTTTTTTAGACATCTGAGGCCCTTGTACTTATTGCTGGAAAACACTGAAGTGTTTCCAGTGGGAAGAAAAGGGAAAGAAAAAAACACCGTGGCCTAAAATTACATTACTCATAATGAAAAAGCTCAATCGTAACTAGCTTTGTACCACAAACATCTCCCTCTCACTTAATGTCTCCATTTCTCTGCACCACTTTTTTCTTCGTCGGTTTTGCATGCACATGTGCAAAATCCATGTGCATGTACGCACGCTCACACACCAACATGCACTTAATTACTGACTGATTTGCTGCCCAAGCCACAAATCTAAACTGAAAACAAAAACAAACTGGAAAAATGGAACCAGCATTCAGTCGGTCGGAGCTGTTTGGACAGAGTGTCTTATCTGAGAAGCTGTTTATATATCTGCTTCTCTAATGGAGGACTTCAGGCTCCACAAATGGAGGTTAAGGCTGACAGCTTCAAAACCATTCATTCCGGTTTATGGATACATAACTCCATTCACTCCTCCTTCATGCAGATCCACTCTGTGTTTCCACCTGGCCGCATCTTCTTCACACAGCAGCGATGTGATTGCAGCTTCCTGTCAAAATAACTGTTGGTAATATGAGGTGGTGGTTGGGAGTTTATGTTTCCGCCGTGTGGTTAGAGTCGTAACCTTTTTAGAAGGAGCATAGCAGAACACGTGGCTTGTGCAGACACATCGTTCATTTACACTCCAGCGACTTGTGGCCTCGACCCCAAAGTGTCCCCAACCACAAGGAGGGGGTTTCTTATTCATATATTTAACAGATAAAACATTAGATCCTCTATGCTTTCAGTCTCATGTCAGTTGCTGTACATGAGACTGACACATTTGTGACTCATTTAAGTTTTGACCCGTAGATATAGTTTGATTGGGGCTTTAAGCGTTCTGAGAGACTGGATCCATGCAGGAGGAAGGCTGCTGTTTATTATTAATAGAGGGAACTTGTGCTTATTTGGACCCGTGCCAACACAAGCACATCAGCTGTGCAGCAGATGACATTCATGCTGCACACGGTGCCTGCGCCCGCATTAGCAGCTTTAAAATATCAGTTTTATCGCAACCAGAATGTTTCATAATACGTTTTTAAAGAGTGTCTACGGGAAATGAGTGAGTTGGGGAAATGTATTTGTTCATTCCAGAGGTGTACTTGTAACTATTTTTGAGTTACTTGTACTTTACTTAGTATTTCTGTTTTATGTGACTTTGTACTACTACCCCACTACAGTTCAGAGGTAAATGCTGTACGTTTTACTCCACTACATGTATTTAATCCCTTCAGTTACTTTACAGATCTGGATTAATGATGGTAAATATAATCAACCCTTAAATCAGACTTTAGTTCACCTGGAGTAAATCCAGCAGCTACCCTGCAGTATACAAAGCCATTCAAACTAGCTGCACCTTTACCAGCTCTGAGAACACTTTAATGATCAATAATTATAAAACATATCAGAGATATTATTCTGAAATGGACCAATCAAACAATGACTACTTTTACTGTCGCTACTTTAAGTACATTTAGATGAGAGTACTTTCTACTTTCACTGGAGGAACATTTAGAATACTTTTACTGTGACAGAGTATTCCTACACTCTGGTACTTCTACTTTTACTCAAGTACCAGATGTGAGTATTTCTCCCACCTCTGATGCATTCACATGTTTTATGAACAGTTTTTATAATCATGAGAGTTTGATGGAGTCAGAAATATAGAAGGTGTAAGAGTGCAGAGCTGTGTAACAGTTTCTCTAGAGCTGATTGCTCAGATTGTATCTTTAGGAAAGTAAAAAGCAAAAATATCATTGATTTAAAGGCCTTTTTCAATCGTTTGATGACCTTTCTTAGCTGTGGGTTTGAAGGTTGTCTCCTGACAGGGTTCTGATGTTTGAGTTCTTCCATAGATCTGGTCCAGTTAGTGAATCCATTGATTCTATTGATAATAGAAGGCATTTTTTATGGAAAATGAACTCCTCTTTGTGTTCATTATGTTGCTTTTTTTCCTCGTATTGTTTCTCATTGACATTTTATGTTCTTACACTTGCTTTGTTTGACCTTGTAGTTGTTTTTTTGTGGGGCGAGTGTGGCAGTGTGATAGTGAGGAAGTGCAGTCGTCTTTCAGCTGGGAGGTTGTAGCTTCGATCCCAGCCCCTCTAGACAACATGTCAATACTTTACCCCCAAGCTGCTCCTGAAGGAATGACCAAAGGTGTGTGTGAGTGTGTGAATTTTAGCTCCCACCTTGTATGGCAGCCTCTGCCTCTGTGTGAATGCTGACTTGCACATGTGAAAGTGCTTTGAGGGGTTGGGGTATGGGTTAGGGGTTAAAGACTGGATAAAGCACTATGTTAATACAGTCCATTTACCATTTATGTTTCATTTAGATTCCTTCCGTTCTTAGTACCAGTCTGTATAAAAAATGTGGTTTGTGTCTTTGGGTAACAGTTTGTAGGGGAACGCCAGGGTGGGGGGCTGACATGTGTCCAATACCTTCAGTAATCCACCAGAAGTTGTGTATCACTCGGTTCTTACATATCTCTGGTTGATTTTGCAGACAGGAATGATGCAAAAATGACAAAATCTGATATCACTATCAGCAGGATGAACAATCCAGACTGATCTGAACAAGTTACTGACATCTGCTATCAAAGAAAAGAATATTCTTCCAAGAACACAAAAGTAACTTTTTCAAAATCTGATTTCTGGTAAATGTTCTCCTGATGTAAACACACTCTCTGTGCTGGCAGGCCCGCATAGCCACACTAGATGCGGGGGGGAAGGGCCCGACTTCATTAAAATGTGTTTTTCCATCCAGAATCCTGCGCAGAAAACCGCCCTGCCAGGCCTCCAGAGTGCAAATCTGCTCTGCAACCAAACCAAATAATCCAGGTCCAAGTACCCACTCCTAAACACAACCAGATGTCTGCCCTCAGCTAATAATCAGAGAAAATACTCCGATCTCCTCCCATTGGTCCAGAGGAAGCCCCAGCTGATCAGTGAAAGCTGTCATCCACAAAACAGATGTGCAGAAATTACACCAGCCAGGGGCTGCACTGAAAGGTGAATGGAGCAGAGGTGTAGTTAAAGAAAATAGTGAAATATGGAGCTGCTCTGCAAGAATCTGCGGCCCAAAGAGAACCAGAGCTGTGAGTGGAGTAAAGAGGTTAGAAAATTCATAACAAAAAGCTTTATGGATAAAAAAATGTTAGTTTTAAATTACCTGGAGGTGTTCGTAAACTGTAGAAATACTCGTACCCCTGTCCCTAAAACGATTCATCCCTTTTTTTCTCATCTTAAAAAAGTAATTCCAGTGGAAAGGATCAGATAAATGCTGAGCCAATCTAAATTAAAGAGCATTAACCTGGGCGGTGTGCTTATACAGAAATGGAAATGAAAAGATGAAATCATTAATTCAGGAATGTCCAAATGTAAGTTTAAAGAAGGTTAGCACATGATGCTAATTGTAAAGCAAACTTCAAAAATTCAGAAATGGAGGAAATTCTGTCAAAGCAGCTGCTGTCATATCAGTAGATTCTGGATACAAATAAAATAACACCAAACACTTAATGAACAGGATACTAACACTAGTTCACGGTTGGAGTGTTATTGAAAAGCTGTTTTTTCCAATAAACAGTTTTTTTGAAAAATGCACAAATAAAAGATGTTTTATGTCAAATGTAGATTCATATTTAATTATAGTTTCAATTGTTTTACTTAATTGTAAATTAAAACATTGACTGAGGAGAAGTGCAGGAAGAATAAAAACCTCAGTGATTCACAACTCTTTATAAAGTGTGTTTTAAGAAAGGATTTAAATTAGGAAACTGGTTATGCTTGCCTCATTTTCTCCCCAATAAGCGTCATTGATAATGGATGAGTCTGCCGGCTGTATCTAACAGGCTGCTTATTGTTGGGTGACAGAGAGCATTAAGCAGTGAGCTGGGAGAAACCTACTCAAATTTCACACAGAGCTTATCCAACTCTGTCCCTCCGCCTGAGGCCGGCACGGGGCTCAGAGCGGTTCTCACATCACAACCAGGTGTGTGTGTGTGTGTGTGTGTGTGTGTGTGTGTGTGTGTGTGTGTGTGTGTGTGTGTGTGTGTGTGTGTGTGTGTGTGTGTGTGTCATCAGGTTGGCTTTTATATTGATAATAAACACAGTTCAAGACTAAAGCTCTGAGGTTCCAGACAGGTACCTGAGACTTTTAGTCATTGTAAACAGAGCAGAGTATGACCGATAATGTATAAGCGAGTTGTCTGCCATCGAAAGAACTGCAGTGTGTTAGCTGAGCTGAAACCTCCGCAGTACACAGTGCTCTCAAAAACAACGTTTCTAGTTAAAGGTTTTTTTCACCGAAACCACAAAAAAAAAACAGATGTTCTTATGGCCATACAAAAATCAGAAACCAGCTATATGGGGTATCCACTCTGATGAAGTGCTGTTGATCAGACCCCAGAGGAGACTCTCAGTAGGTGGGGGGAGCTCACTGGGTAAAGGTGGTGGCTCATGTCCTTCCTGCAGCAGACCAGGGTTGGATTTCGACCTGCTGACCTGTGCTGCATGTCATACCCTCTCTTCCATTTTCTACTCTATATCCCCTCTCTAAAATAAAGACACAAAAAGCCAATTAGAACCCGCTGTGTGACAGCAGCAACAGAAGGTTTACTGATCCACCCAAGAGTTGATTTGGTTTGGATCAGCAATTTGTTTGTGTTCCTGCCAATAGTCGCTACAGCCACAGACTGACTGAAGGCTTCACTTTGGAGCTGTCGCCCGCTCTTCTCCTTGAAAGATACTCTCTTCGAGACGGGGATTAAAATGGAGGAGATAATTCAAGAAATATTTTATGATTCTGATGGGCTGAAGAAGGATAACAAACATGGGGGTAAATAAAGGAAAATAAAGAACCCTCACTTTTATTTATTTCATACATCGACCGAATCAAATAATGTTTTCCTGGATTTCTCAAAAGTACAACCTTTTTTCCAATTTCAATTTTGTCCCTTCCAGGTCTGCGGAGTGTTTCAATGGAACCACTACTTTTACTGTATGGGACAAATGTATTCTTTCTTTAAATGTGTGCAAACTAACACCTTTAATGGAATCCAGGTTGTGGATTTGAGTCAGACTCCAATGATTTGACACAAAAACAAGAAAGCCTCTGTATTCAATTCTATCATCCATAACTCATGATGACATCACTTGGACGTAGGACTTGTGATGACTTAATATTCTTCCAAAGAATAAAAAACTATAACTATATAAATAGAGTTATAAAAGACTGTGCAGTGAATTAACATCACATTGTCCAAACAGTGGATTGAATCATTCCAACAGCAGCCAATGAGCAGATGATGTCAGATTATCACATTCATATGGGAAGAAAAAAACAGGGCAATAACGCTTGGCTCAGGATGAGAATGAGTGTAATCGTTATTTCTGTACAATTACCATACTTATTACTCTTCCCTTATTGAAATATTTAAAACAGGTTAATATTAAGTAAACTGAAGAGGATGTCTTTGTGGTGAAGAGTTGAGAATGATTTGGGATAAAAGGTACATTTCTGAAGGAAAATGGCGCTGTTTTGTCGTTATCTCCAAAGAAACTAGCAGCGCATTGCACCAATCGGACTCTAAAGAGGAATGCTGACGTCTGTTTTTGAGGTAGCTCAAGGACAAATGTGGAATATTTTGTTCTAATGCCGGTCACGTGTAAGGCAAAGAAAAATATCAGAGTACAATCGTCAAAGGTATCCCTTAAAGGGGCCCTGTATGTTGGCCGATCTGAGCGAAGTTCCACACACACATTACCATAAAGACTCCCTGAGGAGACCTCTCTCAATCTTAATAACAGACCCTTCCATGCAGCGCAGTCACAGCAAGGTCAGACCTGGCTATGGTTTGTCTCTTCTTCTTTCCTCCGTCTGCTTTTTGCAAACCCCAGCACCCTCTTTTACCAGACACAATGTATTTTTTCATCAAGCTTGCTGACGTTTGTTTGAGGGATTTTGTGGCAGTTAAGAAGTGAATCATGCTATTGGAAAAGTACAGAGGCTGACACGGGCAAACGTGCTAAAACGGTGAAAAACACTTCCATCAGGAGAAACCCAGAAAAAAAATGCAAAAACAAAAATTTGCCAAAACCCATACAAATGAAGAAACATCTTCAGCACTTATGGAACAGACTAACTGTGTCACATTGACAGTCGGCCACCTTTGTAATCCCTGACCTTCACCAAGCGCCACGGTCTCAGCTATGTGCGTCACTGTTTAGTGTCCCCTGGTTTCCGTTGTGTTTTGGGCTCCTTGAAGCGTTTTGTATTTGCAACGTTTTGTTTATGCAGCGCTTTTAACAAACGCTAAAAGAGTTTTGTCTGGTCTGCTGCATGTGTTACCAAGTTGGTGAAGATGTTTCTTCATTTGCATGTGTTTTGGTACATCTGTGTATTTATATTGGCATGGCTTTTGACGCTGCCGTGTGTTTCTCCTAATTGAAGAGTTTCGGGCCATTGTAACTCGTTCGCTTGTGTTGGCCACCATAGAAATCTCCTAAAAACTAAACAGTCAGAGTGGTGTATTTGGCTCACTCTACAGTTACTCTGAAGATCAATAATATCGTCCAAATAGCAACAGTAGGATTACTTAAACAGCTCTCTTGATGAGCTTCAATAATTTAGCCTCTGCAGAGCATTAAAACATTGAAAGCTTTAGACACAGCACCTTTCACACTCAGATATTCTGTCCCTCTGGAAGCTGTCAGGGTTGTACGGGCAGCAGGCGTGCTAATTTAGTTAAAAAAGAGATTCTTATAAAAGCGCTGGATGATGTAAACAGTGGTGTCCCTCTCTGCAGACTCGCTTGCCCTGCAGAGAGAACTCACCCTATATGGTCAGCAGTGGGAAACACTCAGGGTTAGGACCTGAAACAGATTACTCACAGAGACCTCTGTTTATGGAAGTGTCACCATCTGGAGGTCTCAACTTTTTTCTGAAGGTCCCTGTCGTTTTCTGAAACCCAGCTGTACTCTGAAAACAAAAGAGAGTGAAACATTAACCCCCATAGAAAGCATTAACAACACTTATCAATGTGATAAATCCCTTATGATCAATATGTCACACACGCAGGATTAAATGTAACGTCCACGCGTTGTGCAGAACCTGTGAGACCTCCTCAGCCAGCAGATGTTGCTCACCATAACAGCGCATTAGCTGTTCAGTTTGTTAGGAATTCATTTTTTACCGTAATGAGGAGAGTTTACTGGCATGCTAGCACCTCGGCCCGGGGATAAATCAGACGCTGATATGACGCAGAGCGGAGCGTTGTTGTGGCGTGCAGAGAGCTGCTGCACACACACACACACACACACACACACACACACACACACACACACACACACACACACACACACACACACACACACACACACACACACACACACACACACACACACACACACACACACTTGGTTCTGATCCGCTAATGTGTTACCCAGCTGGACCCACCCCCACCCCCACCCTCTTATTATGGAGGTCTCGTATAATGTGGCCCTGGAAGGATGCTACTGTGAAGTCAGTATCCAAATCCAAGAGTGTTTTTACATTTCAGATTCTTTGTTTCTGGTATATATTAAAGAATGAGACACACAGACTTCACAATGATCAAGCCTCTTTTGGTTGTTGTTTTGAGTCTCTTTTATTCACACGTTGTTTCTTTTATTGGTCTTTGTGTCTCTTAGTAGCCATTTGAGTCTCTTTTTGGCTATTTTCATCATATGCAAGTATCTGTTCTGTGTCTTGCAGCTGTTTGACATCTTTCTGTTGTGGTTATGTGTGTCTTTTTACTTATATCAAGTCTCTTAGTATTCATTTTAAGTCTCTTTGTGGTTGTTTTGTCTCACTTTGTAGAAATTCTGTGTCTGTTTTAGATGTTTGGTCCCCTTTTCAGAGTGAGTAATTTTGTGATCAGTTCTTGTGTTTGCATGTTTTCTCTTTGAGGGAATTTTTTTAAGTGAATGCCCCTGACCCTGACCTGGGGCGCGGAAGAGCCATTCAGTAATCCATTCATAATTAGATTTAACGGATCAAACCCAACACATATTTGTTTCAATTAAATATCTTTTGTATGCCAAAAGATGTGGGTCCCTCGCTCCCTGTCACTACACTGTTATCCTCCAACCTTCCACCAGATGACTCCTCCACCTCTCAGTCACCTGATCCTCCGCTCCACCTGTCTCCTGTTTCCACTTCTTCTCATCAGCCCTGCAGTGTGTAACTCATTCCCTGAAACCCTGTTAACGTTTCCATGTGCTGAACCCTGAACCCAAACTCTCTGCCTGCCTGGTCCCTATCTGGTTCTTTATTCCCTTGCTGCATTTGACCTACTAATAATAAATTGAGCTTAATTTTAGGACAAAACAGGAGCAGAATAAGCCCCATATATTTTGATCAAATTAGAGAGGGTCAAAAGAGCATTCAAATATCAATGTCAATGTCTGTTTTTCATATACGTGTGTGTGTCCGGTTTAGTGCACTGATGTGTGGAGGCACTGGCTAGTATCTTTTACACACACATGAATCCGAAAGGTGAATCAATCCTTTACTATATGTTTATTTTATTTAAATAATGCATAAATCAATGTGGCTGGAATTAACACATTTACAAAATAAGACCTCGATAAAGCATTTCATTGAATGTTGTTGGTGTTTATTGAAAGCCATAAAACAATGCATCAGTCAGCTAAACAGTTTCAAACAGAAGTTTACTGATTTAACGTGGTTTCAAAGGGAGCTCAGAAGGTTTTATATTATACTGCCCAAGCTTTAATACGAATCAAGGCTCATAAGAAATATTTCCATATTTCAGTTTTATGAAGCAGACTGCTTTCCTTCGGCCAGCTCTCCCTGGCCTCTAACATCAGCCTCAATGCTCGCTTTCACCTTCATCCATGAAATGTGTTATAATTCCCAAATCCCAATTCTTTGTAAAATAGTCAAACTTTGTAAAATGTTCCATCTCCTCTGCCAGCGCAGCATACGTCAGCACTGAATGAATCCTGCTTTGATTTCTCTCAGGTTCATAAATACTGATTAGATCAAAGTATGCATGCAGCCTTGAATAGAGGTTTTAAGGTTAAGGTAGGCAGTACATGAGCATTAACACACAAGAAAAAAAAGTTCATTTCAAATATTCATTAAAAGACATTGAGTTCCGAGTCTGCTTGCCTTCAGCCATGCTCCCCTTTTTATGCTCATTCTCAAGTTCATATCAGTATGTAGAGTCTCTCCTGGGACACGTCTCCATGCTTTAATGTTCAGAAAGCTCTTTATTTCTCTCATACTGCCTGTGCTGCAGCACCTCTTTTCACCCTCTGTCTGAAACCAGAGCCCAGTCTACTCTGATTGTGTTAGCTGGTCGGCTCTGTTGCGATTGGTCAACCGCTTAGAGATGTCCCGCCCTTTAGCCTACCACATACAATGTGTTGGAGTGCGAGCCAAACAAAGCGCGATTGTTACAGAGTGATGTCACTGTGTCGCAGAAGTTAACAAAGTCCAAAGTCTAATGGAGGCGTTTCAGACAGAGGGGGGTGTAGGAGGGAATCTCCCTCTGGGGGGAACACAGGAACTTAAGCCTTTGCAGACCACTTACATGCACAAAAAGCATAAAAGTTCCCCTTTATCTTTGAAGTCCTTCCAGTGTCCCTGCATGTCAAAGAAGCCTTGACTCACCTTGGCCTTTCCTCCCAACAAAGGGCTCTCTCCACAGACTCTACAGATGAACTGACTGTTTGAAGGCAGCCATATTTCATTCCTTGTGTCCCTGCTGTGTGAGTCTGACTGATTCTTGAGTTCTCTTTATGCCTCGCTGCTGTTGTAGTCCCTGCTATTACCCAGGGGATCTCTCCAGGCAGTAGCCTTGCAGTCAGGCTTGGGAACCAGAGGGACGCAGGTTCAAGTCCCAGAACCGACAAAGTACAGAGAGTGGAATGGTACTTTGAGAGGTCCCAGTTCGACTCCCAAGCCCGGTCGAGGTGCGCTCGAGAAAAGCACCAGACCCCTCACTGCCATCGGGCACTGTATATAGCTGCAAACGGCTACTGACATACTAGGCTGTGTGTGATGCTCTGTACGTGTGTGTGACAATTGAAGAGGAACTCATTTGAATCCTACATTTCCACTCTGTCTGCATCTTCTCCAGCTCTTCCTCTCTGAAAATACCACAGGCATTAACATAAGGGATGTTAACTTTACATTCCTGTTGGCAAATGAGATCTGTTTTACCATTTCCTTTAAATGCTGAGAAAAGCAAGCTGGGATTAAAAAAATTAGACGTGTAATCTGACCTCTAAACTTTTGTACTAAAGTCTTAAGGATCAGTTTCATGGTGCGTTTTATTTAATGTTTACACTAATTTGCATTGTGTAAGGGAATCTTTGCTTCCTGATATCCTTTCTTTTAGGATCTAGTGAGGCAAAAAGCTATCTCAATAACTCCACAAGTAAAAAGCGGGAGAGGTCGACTCAGGAAAGTGGAGGTGAGTACCACCAAGGTGTCTACCCAGGATACATCAGACAATATGGCAATATACCTCAGAGGGAAGGAAAGGCTGAGAAAAAGTAATGTAAAGGAAAGTGCACAGTGTATGTGTGTGTGACGATTGAAGAGGAACTTGAACTGGTGACCTTTCAGTTGCCAGGCCAAGTCCCTATGGACTTTGCCACCACCGCCCCAAAATAAATATCGCCCTTCAATACACACTGTATCTCTACAGAATATAAAAAAGGCGATAATTCATGCTTAAGATGCATGACAGTAAGAAGTGTTGCACCTCGTCCCTGTTATTCGTGGTTATTATGGTATTGCTAACTAAATGCATACCTTGTTTAGATGTTGTCAATAAATAAATAAAAGCCCTCAAAGGATTTTTTTATTTGAGTAATATCTTTCCTCCCTTTGGATTTTTTTAATCAAATCCTTTTCATGTTTAATTTCTTTTGAAAATACAGTGCCGCCCAATAGCTCACTTGGTGGAGCTGCCGACCATACTGGGGCTCAATACCCATCAGAACACCCGGCCTAGAACCATTAGGCTCGTGTCATCCCCTTTTCTGCCCCGCACCTTAATAAAAGGCAGTGGTAAATCATCCTAAAGTAATAAAACCTACAGCTCATGTCTGATAATCAAACAACTACCATTATCCAAATGTGATATAAAGTTGAGCATCGAGCAGCAGGTGAACCTTGATGTCAGTTAGGCCCACATTGTGACCCTGTGATCATGTATTGATGTATGAATGATGCGTACTTGAGAAATCAAAGCAGACCTCTGAGGCAACACACATGGAGCTGCAGCGCCGGGGTCTCTGTTGTCCACGTCTCCGAGGACACGAGGGTCTGCTGTAGTGCTTCAAGAGCTCCATCAGTGCCCTGCAGGAGCTAAATGCATCACTCCTGCTCTTCATCCTCGCTCTGCTGCTGGTCCAGAGGCTTCTGTGGTCAGTTACTCTCACATGCAGAGTCTCTTTCACGGTCAGTATCAAACATTCAGCAGCTATCCCTAATATTCCCTCTAATCCATGTCAACTGTTGTTCAACACTTTGTTCTTAGTCCTTAAAAGTGTACCCTATAAAGCGAGACACTACAAACATTGCTCTTTCATGCACTTCTTACAAACAAGTGAAAAGAAAAATCAAAAATACACATTGGATATTTATTTGACTAACTTTGTGTATTGCGTCTGTGGCTTTGTGCTGAATTCAACAAAAGTCAGCATTAAATAATGCCTTATCTTTATATTTAAACTTTCAATTTCAGCAAATTTGTAATAAAAACAACCTTTAAAGAACACTGTTCATCAACAGGTAAAATGTCATGATCAAATTAATTTGGTTAAGCTTTTAACCTATATTTATATATATATATAGGGAAGTGAGATATGTTTTAGCATTTTCATTATACGCCGAGAAAAGCAAGCTGGGATTAAAAAAAAGTGAGACATGTAATCTGACCTTTATTGTACGTTAGAACATGAAAACCTTTTACTAAACTCTTTTTTTCGTGTTGCTATTTCTTTAATGTTTACACTAATTTGCATTGTGTAAGGAAATCTTTGCTTCCTGATATCCTTTCTTTTAGGATCTAGTGAGGCAAAAAGCTATCTCAATAACTCCACAAGTAAAAAGCGGGAGAGGTCGACTCAGGAAAGTGGAGGTGAGTACCACCAAGGTGTCTACCCAGGATACATCAGACAATATGTCAGAGACACCTCAGAGGGAAGGAAAGGCTGAGAAAAAGTAATGTAAAGGAACAAGAACTGGTCACACATGGCTCCCAGCCAGCCACCAGGGGAAGAGGTCGACCTAAAGACTCTTTAAATAAGATCCTCCCTGCCTATAAAGTGCACAGCAAGTTCAGGTCCCGCTGCAGAAGAGAAGGACCCCAAGGAAACTACCAGTCCAGAGGGGAAGCCCAAGGAAGCACGCCCTGCTGTCACCTGAGGGCATACAACATAGAAGCTGCTGCGAGGGCCGAGTTATAGCAACATGTTCACCCACGAGCCGCCCCTCAAAAGTCAGAGTTTAAGGGAGAGATTCACTTACGCAAGAGTGAGTTCACCATTTAATACTTACAACACAACCCCGTTGATGGATGTCAAGCTCAGGGTTCAGTAAGGAGTGAAGCACAGTGCACCCCCATACGTTCTGAACCTAAGGCTGATGCCTCTGCTGTTGGGGTGGAGCATGAAGGAGAGCTGGAGAAGAGAAAGTGGAACGCAATCTCAGAGACCATGCTCAGCAGCATGGGGACACTACTGAAGAATCACCCTTTGTCCAGGAGGCAAGAGTTAAAGTCATCCTTGTTGAGTCCTGTCAATCAAATCACATTTTCAACACTTTGTCTGGAGGAGGCTAGAGGTCGAGGCAGTGTTCGTCTGCTTCGTGACTCACTTAGTCATCTTGCTTTTGCTACTCTACTTCTCTCACCTGAGTTAGCATTAGTATTAATCATCTTTTACTAGAACTGCCATTTAGAGTTTTTTTATATAGACTTTTTCTCCAGTTTGAATTTAGAGATAAATGAGAAATCTATTCAAATTGTGGAGAGTTGGCACACCAATTCCAAGTATAAGTTATATTTTCGTTAAAAAAAAGAAGGAACCCTTAAATGGTCCCACAGAGGGGAAGTTAACATTCTGCATTTGACCCGTCCTAGTGTTAGAAGCAGTGGGCTGCCATCTTTACGGCGCCCGGGGAGCCGTGTGGGGAACGGTGCCTTGATCAGGGACACCACGGTAGCACTTGGTCTTTCCGGGACTTGAACTGGTGACCTTCCAGTTCCCAGGCCAGCTTATTTAGCTCTGTTGTTTATGGCTGCCACTCCACTACATTAAGCACAGTCAACAGTAGTGTAATCTTTGTACAATGCACTTTTTAATTCTGGCACACTATTAATGTTATCACATACTGCTACTGTATTTTACATGTTTGTTCACTTTCCTTTTTTTATGTCTGTTCCATGGACGTGTACACAATTGATTTTCTGTATTAACGCACGCTCTGCTCTGTTGAATCGGTTGCTTTTTGCCTCATGTTACATGGATTTCTGATTCTGATAATGATTTTGAACCTTGTTTTATTCAGAATATAAATCTGAATAAAACAAGCAAACAAGCATTTAAAATAAAAACATTAAACTGAAACTCTCTTATTGTAAGTTATCAACCGGCGGTTTTATGGTGATGTCATATTTACAAACTTAAAGGTAGTTGTACAGGCAATAGCTGTTAATGTGCAGACTGTAGAAGCATTTGGAATTTAGCAGACACCGAGTGGCCGCCCCTTACTCACTCAAAGGACTAAAAACATATGCTGAGATGAAAAGTGATTATTATCTGTCATTAACATGCGGAACTGAGCTAAGAAAAAGCTGAAAGATTCTATGTTCAGATTCTGAAATAAATAGTTGAAATAAATGTAAGCGTGACTCTGATTCTGATAAGAACGGATTCGTGACTATTAACATAATTTGGCGTAAAAAGCTTCACATGATTACTCCAGGCCTGCTTCGCAGGCAGATCACATCATCTGATACTCTGTGGTGCCAAGGAAATGTGTTAAACTGCAGAAGGCGTGCGTCTGGCGTGCTCAGAGGCCTCTCTGCTGTAAAGTGGCGGTTAATGACGGCGGCTCATGTGGTAGCAGGCCGCACCAAACCTCCGTTCCCAGGGGTAAATGTAATCACGCAGGCAATTATTAACATTCAGACTCTGTTGTGATCCAAACTGCGGCGTACACACAAAAGCTCCCCCTGCTCTTATAAAGCATATTTAGACCATTAGATAAGCCACAACTCACAATTAGGCTGCTGGCTGCCTCTCCCACACACTCTGCCCGGAGCCTGCTCCACATTTTCAACACAATCTTTGCACGGAGCGAGCAGCCTTATCAAAGTCTTCGCGTTTTTATAGCAGATTGTGATACTGTATGGCTCAGTGCGGTTGTTATTGGGTTTCCTCATGCATGTGTAGCCTGTCTTATCTGAGCCAGATGTTTCCAGGTTGAGGGCATTCTGGTCCATGTGACTCTGAAGGGTGTTAAGTAAAGGAAATTGCATCAGCTGTCTTCAGTTTCACAGACTACTGTCACATGTATCCTCACATTCACACATGGATATCAGTCATGAGCGTCTGTGTTGCTCTGCATTACTCGTACCGTCTGACGTCTCACTCTACGTTAACCAAAAACAGTCATAAACTTTAATACTGAAATCAACTTTTCCATATGAACTCTTATTTTGAAACGTAACAGAGAAAACCCATGTTAAATATGTCTTCCTAAATGCACGCCGGTGTTCCAGTTTAACTGGATTCCGGTTTAACTGGTTGAGTTTGTTTACCTTTTCCGCCAGATGTTGTGGTTGCCAGGTTCGTCCTTTTCACGTAACTTGTGTGTCTGAAGTGTGACCAGACAATGTAGAAAACCTCGGCGAAAAAACTTTAACATCACCAGTTCATGTAAAATGCACATGTCGAGATCACCTACAGACAACAACAGAAAATACGCTGGCCAAAAAATAAAAATAAACAATATTCATGCTCTAGCGACAGGATTTGAACCCGTACATTTGGGTAATATATATCTCAACCATGAATGTTACTCATTACTCCACCGACCGGCTCAAACAATGCCCTGCTTGAACCATATAAGTGTTGTCAACTCTTGGCAGCTGTTTACAATCACCGTTTAACATGGATGAAATAAACCCCACCATGTTAACTGGTGATATTCACAATATGACACAGGCAGACGCTGCCAACGCAAGCCTCAAAAACGAATTCAAAAGCCATGTGTTACGGACAAAACACTAGCATGGCCATCTGAAAGGATATTGCTTTGGTTTTTGCCTAAAAAAGTGCATATAGTGACCATTACAAAGCACATATCAAACGCTACAAAAGTAGCCGCTGTGAGATACGAACCCAGTCATGCTTTCAGAAGGTATTAATCCACTGCCTTACCGCTAATGGTCTGAGGTACTGTTCAGACGTTGAAAAAGTAAGTTGAATATTTGATATTGACAAATTGCTTGTAGCTGTTCCCAACAATTGGGAAAAACAGTAACAATGACATTGAAATTGATCACTGGATGAAGTCAATTAGCAAATTAGGTGGCAAAGGATATATATATATAACTGTTTAGACAGGCCATTTATAATCGTCAGCATGGATGGAAAAAGTGCTGACATAATGTCAAAGAAGGGCAAGACCTTGCATAAAGTATATAAACCAACTCGGCCATAGAGCCAACACCACGTTTGCGCCACAAATGGCAAACTGGTTCCCCATCCGCAATGACTGACCCATCCTCACATCAGTCCCCATCCCCACCTCAGTCCAGCCCTACATTTCCACAAGCACAAGAAATACAAGCAGACACTCTGGAAACTGGTAATGATGGACTTATTTTGTCGATTGTTGGTGAAACTAGTGGCTGGTCCCTTTAATGAGCAGGGGATCAGCCATCTGCGAATGGACATAGCGCAACAGCTCATCAAGGAAACGGGTTGGTTTCTACTTTGTTTTCAGTTGTTATGCAAGTGCTATGTTTATTCCAGCCAATAACATGGCTATCTGTAATAGATGATTACATCAGATGATTTGTCTGAGCTGTCGGGTGTGTGGCGGACATGACACCCATGACCAATGGGTAAGACAAGTTTGGAGCACTTGAAGTTGATTACTGTAATGTTTTTTATTTTATTTTTTTTACCATTTTCTTCCAGACGTAGTGCACGCTTTGTAAAAGCTGGTATCACAGCCTTTGTGTGGGGGAACCACCTGTGGACAAAGATTACTGTCCTGCATGTATTTGACAGCCAAAAAATAAATAAAGTCCCTTGCCGAACCATGCCTCTATTCATCCAGTGATGAAGTTGTAGCCAATTATGACAGTTTTTCTCAATTGGGAACAGCTACAAGCAAATAGTCAATAATAAATATTCAGCTTGTTGCTTCAACGTCTGAACAGTAGCTCAGACCATTAGTGGTAAGGCAGTGGATTAATACCTTCTGAAAGCATGACTGGGTTCGAATCTCACAGCGGCTATTTTCATAGCGTTTGATATGTGCTTTGTAATGGTCACTATATGCACTTTTTTAGGCAAAAACCAAAGCAATATCCTTTCAGATGGCCATGCTAGTGTTTTGTCCGTAACACATGGCTTTTGCATTCGTTTTTGAGGCTTGCCTTGGCAGCGTCTGCCTGTGTCATATTGTGAATATCACCAGTTAACATGGTGGGGTTTATTTCATCCATGTTAAACGGTGATTGTAAACAGCTGACAAGAACTGACAACACTTAGATGGTTCAAGCAGGGCATCGTTTGAGCCGGTCGGTGGCGTAATGAGTAACATTCCTGGTTGAGATATATATTGCCCAAATGTACGGGTTCGAATCCTGTCGCTAGAGTATGAATATTGTTTATTTTCATTTTTTGGCCAGCGTATTTTCTGTTGTTGTCTGTAGGTGATCTCGACATGTGCATTTTACATGAACTGGTGATGTTAACGTTTTTTCGCCGAGGTTTTCTACATTGTCTGGTCACACTTCAGACACACAAGTTACGTGAAAAGGACGAACCTGGCAACCACAACATCTGGCGGAAAAGGTAAACAAACTCAACCAGTTAAACCGGAATCCAGTTAAACTGGAACACCGGCTTGGCTTAGGTTAGCATCTGTGTCATTAGCCTTCGCTTATTCACACACAAATAAAGCTTTTAAATCCTTTCACATCATTCATTAGCAAGAGCTAGCCTCGAACTATCATCCCTGTTTGTGGTTTTGTTGTTGCACATTTCTCACTTTAGAAGAGTTTCATAGCTCGTTTTCAATATCATTAGCGTCGCCCGCCATATTGAACTACTATTCATTACTATGGGCTCACTCGTCTCCATTCAAAGTCACGTTCACAATCACTACATGTCACACTCACAGCCTAAGGCTTTTACACGTTATAATATTTTCATATTTCATTCCGGTTACGATTTCTGAGCATCCTACCTGTAGGAACAGTAACAGAAACACATGGATATCAGTCCTCAGCTTCTGTGTTGCTCTGCATTACTCGTACCGACGTCTCACTCTACTAGTGACTGGCGTCAGCTATTGATACCTTATACACGCCTCCTGCTGACAGGTAGGCTACTCCAACCATGTAAAATGTAACCAGACCAGCTAGATAATTAATGAAATCACACAGAAAATATCAATCAAGTCATTTTAACCTGTTGTAAAGTCCTTAGCTGTTTATGGTTTTGACACCTTTGATGTCTCTGCAAACACTCAGTGCCACAGAAATACTACTTAAGTAGGCTACTTGAGTAAATGTACTTAGTTATATTCCAACACCGTTTGTTGGGAAAGATTGGTCAAATTAAATCACTGCAGAAGTGTTTCTGGGTTTATGTTTTTCTATGTGGCGTCTGCTACCTGCTAGCTGCGGTGTACCTGCTGTCCGGAGCCACCTGCTCTCCCCTCACACTGAGCAGAGAGAACATCTGCAGGCTGCTGAGACTTGGCCGCCTAGTGTAAGCCCAGTGAGCATGCAGCAAATCATAAAGGGGAGCGGGAGTCAAAATGTGCAGAAATGAAGAGGGGCTCACAGATGTTGCCTTGCAGATTAATGTTAATAACCTCAGCGCAAGGACAGCAGAAGAAGAGGGAGCTCAGGGATCCAGATGTGTGGAGGAAGCAGGTCCCTGAGGAGTGTCGTCTCTTTCAGACGGGGCAGAGGGATAATTCATCCTCTCAGGAACGCTGCACACTCTGCAGGCATTGTTTTCAGGCCATATGGTCGCTGCGGACGTCTGCGGTTCTGAGGCATCGCCCTGTTAATATTAGACCTGCCTACCCTTACTGCAGCAAATATTTATTTACATTTTTCACTAGACATGTATCCACAGACACTGGAAAATGTAATAATTCAAGGCTAGTGATAAATAAAATGTACGTTAACACTGAAAGAGTATTCTTGTTCTTTTTTTCATTGTTGTACCAAACCTATGAAGGATTTGATATGTGACAGTTCAGTGCCTAATATAATTAGCACCCCTAAAGTGCATGTTGCCATCGTTTGGCCTTTCATTTAGAAAATAAACCCATTTGTCGATCAGACTCAAACGAGCTGTCATCCAATGTCTTGTAAAAAAATAGAAAGATGCTCTTCTATGTTTATTTTTTTTTGAGTTTCCCTTTCCTGTAGTGTGTTATAGGTTTTTGTGCATGTAAATGGCCAAAAAGCTAAAATCCCTGTGCGTCCTCCAGAGGGAGTTCATTCTTTTCCTAAATATAACCAAGTAGTTTGTTGTATTTTTATTTATTTAAGAAGGGACAATGCACATTACAAAACCTGAGCACGTGAGTCCATCATGTAAATGTGCCAGATTTAGCCATTTCCATCTGCATGCACACATAAGAGCAAATGAGAACAATTGCACCTGATAACGGCGAGCACAGAAGGCAAACTCTTCTTCCATGTGCAACTGTTAGCACGTCCAGCTAACTAGCTAACTACTACAACAGACTTCTATGGCCGAAGAGCACATTATTTTAGGGTACCTTGAAAATTAAAGTCTAAATGATTTCTTAAAAAAAGTCCTAGAAAGACAAGGTAAACTTAACTAATGTGAAAGAGGAATAGTTTCAGGGAAAGCTAAAAGTACCATGGGATCAGGTTGGAGCAAAAACACTCGCAGTAAAACAGTCCTGTCATTTTATAATGTCTTTCCGCTGCACTATTTGTTAATGCTTTTAATGTCTTTCATTTTTGTAAAGCACTTTGAATTGCCTTTTGTTGAAAGGTGCTGTATAAATAAACTTGCGTGTCCCAGGATAAAATGTGTACATGTGCAACACGTAACTGTGATACTCCACACATGTGCAGTGTCTCCTGCCGCTTCATGCAGCTGCTCCTTAAGCCAGCTGGGAGATGCAGTCCCTTTCCCTGAGTCTTGGCTCTGAACCAGCATTTCCATCAGTCCGTTGAGCTTGGTGTTCCTCCAATAAGAGGCGTGGCATGATCTAATAATTCTTAATAAGACCACAGCCGGTGATCACTTTTCAACAGCACAATGCAAGGTCACAGGAGCAAGGATCAGGTTCCAACACCAACACATATAAGTCCTGTTTATTGATCATTTCAAAGTGTTCATTATCGGAGGGCAGTGAAGCCCTCATTTTTGCTGAGAGAAACCTCCCTAGGATTACAGATGGCACAAAGTAAAGTTTCTACTAAGATGTGTTCATTGGCAGAGGATTTGTGTTGGATGAGAACCAGCAGAGAAGGGTTGTGCAACATTAGCTGAGCTCACACTGTGTAATATAGCAGGGGGGGGGGGGGGCAGAGGCTGCAGACAGACCTTCACTGAGACTTGGAGCCCAGAGCCAAGCTGTCCCAGAGCTCCAAATCCTCGGCAAATAAAAGTTGATGAGTGGAGTGTAGCTCTGACTTTGTCGTGGAGACTTTGTCAGAATAAGCTGCAAGCAGGGCTCCAAGTGTGTGTACAACATGTGTCAGTGTGTGTGAGAGAAAAGTCAGGAGGTGAAACTGTAACAATGATCTCACTCAGCTCTGGCACAAAGTGTGAGATGAGATAACACACACAACATCATGTTGCTCTTCCAGGACGATGAGCTGAGGTCAGGACAGCTACAATAGAACACTGTTTTATCACAGGTGTCCGTGCACACACACACACACACACACACACACACACACACACACACACACACACACACACACACACACACACACACACACACACACACACACACACACACACACCGTACTATTTTTTTGTAGTTGCACACACACATGCTTGCCAGATGCACATACAGTATGCCATAAAGCATGTATTTGTGCATGCATGCATAATGAGCAACCAGATTTGCACACACGTGCACAGGGATACTTCCATAATGAATAAGTTATTGTATACAATACATTGTCTACATTTAAAACATGTCAAATGTATAATACAGAGTTAATGCAGTATTAGTCAAGGCTCACAGTGCCACAGTTCGCTCCACGCTCCTCAGCTCCTTTTATGTTACTGCTCATCGAAAGGAACACCAGCAGAGCGGAGTCACTGAGAGGCATGTGCTCATCTGCAGCGCCCTCTAGTGGAGGTAAAATGCCATTAGAATTTACAGCTGGATGATAGAAAAGCTAAGCTGCCCCATTCTGTGAGCAATCAGACACAATAATATAAGCATAATATGATTTATCAGTGTGAATAACAACATATTTTTTGTAATAAAAAAAGAGAGAGGACAGTTTACTATATCAACATATCCACGAGCATTAAATCCACTGACAACTTAGGGTGTGCGTATATTGGGCATAAGCATCTTTTGCATGGCTGGCTGGCAGATGCTGTGGAATGTATGTGTGCTGGTATCCCCCCCCCCATCTTTCTCTCTAGATAAAGGGCTGTGTGAAGCTGCAGTATGTGTCAGATGAGTGAATAGTTTTCTTGTGCAAAAATGTTAGGGGATGTGTCCCGTTGTAACTTATTGTATTCAATATCACCAGTGTTGCGCTTATCTTTTCAAACGTTGTTTTGTGATTATCTTTTAACAGTATGGTTAGCCTTTTCATTCTTAGAATCAATAAACCACATATTTTGGTCATGCAGTCCAGTTTTCTCGCTTTATTTTTTCCCTGGGTTATTTGTAATCATTTTGTTGCTCCCTCATCCCCAACAGTATCAGGGAATTTGGGGACTCACCCGGGATCTTGGAAAAATACATTTACGATACGACACGATACAATACAATACGATACGATAATACTTTAATGGTCAGATCAAGTCGGAAGTTTGACTTGCATCACAGCAGCTCCATTTGCAACATTAACATGGACAAATATCCAGACACAATACATGACAAAACAAACATTTAACACATCACAATCACTGAGAGAAACATGCTCAAAGACCCTTTAGTGTGCATTTGATCTGGGATTTACCTCTGTGTTTACTGTTAGGATTGACTGGTGCACAAAAGAAAGCTTCAGTCTGACTTTATTGGACCCTGTATCAACGATTAGATGGTAGTAATTCATATTTAGTCGTTCATTCGTTTTCTGTGTCTGACTAGTGTCTAGATGTGTAGCTTAGTTTAAAGTCATTAGAGGTGAACAGCTTCCTCAGTTTAGTCAGGGTGAGTGTTGAGCTGGGATTTATCGCTCTTTCATTCACTTGATAGTTTATTTGTTTTTATCGTAATCCTGGGTGGGGATTGCGTTTCTGTAGAAGGTGTAATACCTGATAAAAGGCGCATGAGGAAATTATATTGACTTATAAATGTATGTTTTCTCAGCTGGAAAAATCTTCTACCATAAGGCAGCAGTGGCCTCGTCTCAAATTTCATTGAATCATTATATCATAAAAATACATTTGGCTTGAGTGTTTTAATGCACTACCCACCCAATCTCTGTATTACCTCAGCTGCTCTATGTATCATATATTAAGAAAACAACTTGAAGCCACATTATATTTAACCTTAAACTTGAAACAAAGACGTCTGGGTGAATATAACATCCTACTTTCAAATGTTAGATAAAAAATAAGTCAACGGATTTCTTCATACAGCGTGATTGTACATTTTGGATTCATGCACAGTAGAGGCACTCAATTTGAAGTTATTCTTCCATTATTTTGATAATCGATTAAGCTTTGAGTCATTTTTTAAAGTTTTTTTTTTAATGGTTATGATTTGAGCTTTCCTAATGTCTTTTTCTTTTGTTTCTTATTCCTGTATGACAGACAATTTAATATCTATCTCACCTCATGCTTTGGAAAACACTGATCCACATTTCCTGACATTGTATAGACAGAATAACTAATCATTTGATCAAGAAAATAATCTCAAATTAGAATAATGCACATAGTGTGAGTTCCTTAGCTTTGACATGCATCTGCAGTGGATGAAGCTGTCCTGACGTGCAGATGGATAAAGACAGACTGCCAGCCGGAGCCAAAGTCTGCATTCCTCTGCAGCTCAGTACAGTCCGCAGCACTGTAGCATGTTTATCATAGCAGCTAGATGTACAGGAAGCTGCTAGGCTCATTTCGCCAAAGCATTGGAAAACACTGGCCGAGGCCACTGAGCAGAAAAGTACATCAAACTCGGCAAACACACAAGTGAAAGTCGTCCAGTGCTGTCTGTGAAACAAAGGAATTAATCTTTGATATTGAAATTGACACGGAGCAGCAGCTGGATGCCGCCATATACTGTATATCCAACTGGGATGAGATTTACACAGAAAACATGATGACTGCTTCTATAGTGAGATCACAGTGCAAACAGACTCAGTGGATCTAATTTCTCTGGTGGTGGAATCATTAAAAACGGTCCCATCACTTCACACCCCCCATAGCACTGCTTCCCCTTATACCCAATTGTTTCTCAATTAAATTGAAAGCTTTGCAGCATAGTGCAACAGTAAATAAATCAGCTGCATCAAAGCTCACAGTCTGTCAATCAATTATCCCATTAGTGAGGAACTTTACAGACGGCCTTGTTTTTCTTGCTTTTACTAACTCAAGCAGACTAGTGTGTTCCAAAGGGGCCAGATCCTCATCTAGTCCCGGATAACAAGGCGGACAGGGGGTCCCAGTGTGACCTCACTGTTACCCCCATCAGAATCTATTATTATTTTCTTTTGGTGCAAAAGTATTAACTTAACAACAGAGCCAGGGTCATCCTCTATTCTCTTTATGGAGGATGTGCTTATTGAGATAATGAGCATGCACACACAACATCTGACTCACAAGATCTCTGTGTGCTTTGAAGAGAACAAACACATTGGTGAAAACTTTAAGCATTCTCTTTATTTCTCTTCCTTGCGAGAAGAAAACAAATATCATAGCAGACTCCAAAGCACTGCTCGTCTCCAGTGTACAAAACTAATCAGCCTGTGTTACTCGCCCAAGGTCTTCCCACTTTTTTATTAGCAGTGTTCAGCCCCCACAGTGAGGAACATGAAAGAGAAAGCAGAGTGCTCAAAAGAGGGCTTTGTCTCCGCAATTTATGTCAATCTCGCTTGCTTTAGCGTGTTTACAGAGAGATCAATTCCCAAACTCAGAGGGCCGACATTGTCAGAAATGAATAATTTAATGATAACCTTAAACTTTCTGTTTTGTCATAATTGCCTCAATAATATTCTTCCTGCTTTTTTTTTCTGCCAAAGAAACATGCATGGCATCAAAGTGGTGCTTGTTTATTTCGTAGTGGGGACAAGAAGCGTATTTTCTAATGCCTTTGACCTTTAGCTGTTTAGCTGTCTGTGGAGCCCTGATATCCCCCATTTTAAACCTCTTCTCTGGTTGATTTCTAAGCATTTTAAATGAATACAAAGTTGACAGATTAGTTTTCATGCCCTCTACTTAGCCCTTTAAATCAGTGTGAGGCCAGCAGCCCAGCACCATACCACTCTGTTCTATCAATCCCACCACTAAGCACTGCTTAAGATCTTGCACAAGCATTAGGATGTGAGTATCGGCGCTCCATGGCTCATCAATGAATCATGGCCCACTGCTTTCCAGAAGATACCACTGCCTCTGCTTAACTGATGAAAAATTACATCAACATCAAAGAAGTCCTCTTAAAAGAGCAAGTTTAGAAGAATTAATATTTGATAATGCTGAAACCCCACATAAGCACACATTCAGCGAGTGCCTGATAATCTCTTAAGAATATTAACAGCCTTAATATGCGATATTTACTGATATTAAGGATTAAAACAGCATATAATATGCGTTTAAGAAGCGTTTTGCATATCAAAACACAATTTGTGAGCAGTGATTTAATGGTAGTTAATAAGGCTCATTTCCAAAGACATACTAGAAATGGACACAGCATGCTGCCCTCTGCCCCCGTGTGGTCGATTTGGAGTACTGCAGGGATGCTTCCATCATGATCATATACTCACATGATTTATGTAAGTTTCAATGTTTAACTTGTAATGCCCATGTGTAGTAAATGTGTGTTGGTCTAAAGTTGTTGTTAAAGGTGTAGGTTTAAGGGGTAGACACTGATTTTACACGATCATAATGAGGAGGGTATTACTGCTCATGTCCATGAGCATTGGAGGAGCTTTTGGAACTTTATGGATGAATCCATGACTGATATTTAGATCAATTTGTGTAACGTAATTTGTGAGCGTGTGGCGTTTGGAAGGCCTTCATCAGACAAAAAGAGACACCATTAACCAAGTAAGGATATTTGTGCCTTTGCTGCTTTGATTATGATAATTATTTCCTGTTAATCTGTCGTTTCCGAGGCCTCTGGAGAAGATTCAATTCTGAAAATACTCTGCTGAATAATGAATACTTTTACTTTTGATACTTTCAACATCATGCTGGCAATACGTCTACGTATATAAATGTACATTTATATACGTCTACGTATATAAACGTATATATACGTCTACGTATATAAATGTACATTTTGACTAAAAGAAAATGTTTAACCCTCAAAATGACCAATACTATATATATTACTCAAGCCTTTTAATACCTTGAATATTATGAAGAAAATACCGTTTTTTTCATATGCCTTCACAATGACCATTTTTGATAAAACCGTGTTACTACTTAAAAAAGCAAAAGCAATGCACCTATGCAACTTTGATTAACCTAATTCAATTCATAAAAATCTGTTCTTTTCTTAATTCTTTGTTCACAATTAAGGCATGCGAGTAAAAGAAAAATGTAAGATTTGAATATAACACCATGTAATCAATATACAAATGATCCTTTTTGGGGGTGAAGCATTTCTTTAAATAACATTCAAACACAGGACATTTACCTGTAATAGAAGGTTTTTATATGGCACTTCAGAAAGCAGAGAGGGACCTTTCTGTCATGTTTTAAGACGCAGATAAATCATGTTTTAACGGAAAGTACCCAGCCTTTCTATGGACAGACACTATGACCTGTCACAGCAGGAGCAGGAGTTAATAATGTATTAATACATGTGAATGAATGGGAAAAGACCCTCACTTGCAAGCATCTGATGCAGATATGGGACTCATGTTTGAAGTTAAACATAATATATTATAGAACACATGAATTTCAAACAGCAATGAGTGGTCAGGTGGCGACCTTGAATTAAACCGAGGTCTGCAGCCTTCATTAGAGACTCATTTCACCTGAGCTGCTGCAGAGAGGAGAGCTATGAATAGCTGTGTCTGAGATAGTGAACTCGGTAATTCCTCATACTGTCATGTGCCCCCGTGATTTAAACTGGTTCTCTGCCTATCTTTGTTAACTAGCTTCAGTATAATGATGTAGTTTTCTGTGATGTTCCAACACCATGGCTAGAGGCAGGAGTTTAGTCAGCAGCAAGCAGGATCAAGAAAAAAAAGTGAGCCACTGAAAATGGAGAAAAATGGCTTGCAGTACCCCAAGGTAGGAAATAAATTGCAGACGATAACTAGTGAAGCCAAGCACAAACAGCATAATAAATTGTTGGAGATTTTTTTTTTTGCTCTCATTTTGCAGAGCAAAATCAAACTTTAGGGTGCACAGTTGGCAGGCCATTAAAATAATTACTTCATGCTCTGAAAACAGAGGGCTTGTGTCAATCCCTATATCTCACACAAAAAGACAACGCACTCCTCGGAATGGCTTTGTATTGCCTGTCTGCTGTATGGGTGGGTACGCTGATAAGCTCAGATCACAGTGAGGCAAGCACAAATACAGTAAGTGTCTTGGAAATATCTTTGAACGAAACACATCACTGTTGAATAAGCAGCTAGACCCAGAGCTAACGCACCCTGGCATGGAGTAGATAAATATGTATGCACAAATATTTATGTCTTACAGTTTCTCAATATATCAATATTAATGATCAATGATCTGCATTCTACACATTAAATAATTTAGCTAAAATAAATAAATCATATTTTTGCCCACCCTATAAATATTCAACTGATCTGGATACATTTTTGTTGTCTGCAGACTTTTTCTTGTTGATAATAGCAGTCACTAGAGCAACGTACATTCAAAGATTTGTTAGTTGCCTGCTTAATCCAATCAATATTTCATATGTTTATGAATATGAGAATTACCAATCCAATCAACCACTCCAGACACCCCACATTGTTTCCTCAAAGCACTGAACAAAGATGTTCTGTAATATTATAAACAATACAAATATGTGTTTGGAACATTTGCGTTTACATCATTGGATACAGGATATATACCCTGTAGAAGAACCTATTGAATATATTTGGACCTTATTATTTGGGCAAAGTCATGCAAACTCATAGGGGCAATATAGTGTAATGCAATTCTAATTGGGAGACTCGGATATAAAGTTAACCAGGGTCAAAGTTTGGGTTCTTATCGTTACGTCGACATAAACAATTTAATTATGATTATTTGTTTCCTGCACAGTCACATAAAATAGTACCTTTACAATATGTTTTATAAATGAATTATGCCAACATAAATATAAAACATAAACACCAGGTATAAATAAACACCAGGTATAAATAAACACCAGGTATAAATAAACAGCAGGTAAAAATAAATACAATTCTGCATTGAAGTTCAAAGTAAAAAAGAAATGATTGTAATAAATAAAACCTGTTCTACAACACATGAGGCTGACATGATTTTATTTACTGACTGATGAGGTTTAAATGGCCTGATGGTTTTCCTGTGGAATCATGAAAATCACACTTTGGCCAGAAAAACCAAAAAAACATGCGACAGTATTAATAATGTATTTCCAGCATGCATTCTGCATCATTATCCTACAATTTAAATGAGGGTTAAAGCTCACTGCTTTTCTTGTACAGCAGTTCAACATTAAATATACAACAGTCGCACATACAACCATTTTGAAATTCAGTTAATGGTCACATAAGACCCATAATCCTTTCTGTCCAAGTTACACTGTGGATGACACAGTTGTGATATACACACCCATCTAATATGAAGAGTATCCCTTCGACAATATTACCCTTTGTGTTTCTAACATGTTCATTTGAAAGTACTTTACCCTTCATTTTATCATATACAAGCTGATATTGTGAAAATACAATTTCATACAATTGATTTGTCAATATTAAAACTGGTCACATTCTCATCCATAAAGAGGAGCTCCGAGTGCATTAGGTTAGAAATGTCAACCATTTATCCATTACTTTTAAGCTAACTCAGTCAACGATTATTGCATCAATTTGAGCTATTTCAGACATCAGGCCGTTACGTTTAGCAGAGATTATCTAGCCAGCTAGCTCTCACTTTTTGAGAGCTAGCTTTTTTCATCTAGTTATCTAACCTTTTATCAACTACTTTGAGCTATTTCACCACTTGCCAATAAATTTAGCCAGCTAAACCAACCATTCTTTTTTTTCAACCAACACATTGTAGTTATTTCAACATATAGCTGTTACTTGGCTAAGTATTTCAATCATTTATCCATTCATTTCAATAATTTACCTTTTTAGGTTGCCTACATGTTTCAATTTACTCCATATTACACATGGTGTCTTGGATTGTTTCTGTAGGCCTACTCTATTAGTTTTTTTTCATTTAGGCTACATGCAGTTGAACTTATCCTAAATATTCCATGTCAACTGCAGAAGTAGCCTACCGCTTTGGTTATAAGAAGGTTAGCCCTGGAAGAGAATCATAAATATTATTAGATATATAAAATATTGCTATTTTATTTTATTGTCCCATTTGGGAGTGAGTCCACTAATAAGAATAAGTCTGTGTATCTCTAAACGAAATTGTAGGCTGTATATTGATTTGATATCAGGATGCAGTTCAAGGTCATGCACCTCACTCACAAACTTAAACATAAAATGGTGTATTCTGTTCTAATCCATTTCAACATGTTGGCCAATTTGTCGGTTTCATTTGGTGGTTACGTCAATATGGTGAGCTTTTCTAAGTTTGCATTTCAGGGAACTAAAGTGGAAAACAAGCTTTTTGGGGTGAGCAGTATGGGTGACGTTCTTTCCTCTGCCTCCTCCTGAATATTTCTCTCTGGACCAGACTCTGCAACCTGCGCGATTTTAAAGCAAAATGGCGACAGTGTAACAGAGGGGAGAGCCGAGTAACCGGGTCAGGTGCAATGACAAACCTGAAGACAGGAGTCGTCGTCCTGAGGTAAGATGATACAGCCTGTCGGAACCTTTGATGTGCGCAGGGATACATTGCAGTCTGGTACGGTCAAAGTCTGCCGTGTGTCGCTGTGGTGGGTCGATGTGAATGTATTAAAACACTGCAGTGACCGACAACCGGGGGCTAGTTTATCTCAACTTCAATGTGTTCGATTTGCTACACAAAGTGTTTCTCCAAGACGTCGCTGGTACAGTTGTATCTCTGTGGCTCAGCCTGGGGCAGAGCAGCTAGCTGACTGTCGCAGAGGCTGTCAAAATAAAGTCACTGCTAGCAGAGCCAGCTCTCTGCTATGTGGCTAAGTTATTTCAGTTTGTACTAAAGGACAGTCGGATAAAAGCTGTTTTATTGGAAGTCGAACGACAAAAAAGTTGGTTGTTGATGTTTGTGTAGGATATGTATGCAAAACGTTTGATTTAGGGCTACATGGATGCATAATAAACTTGGTTTCTCAAGTTTTACATCTCTGCTTTCTCTCACTTTAAATGACCCAATAGAAACAGAATGATTTGGGTTGTAGGGTAGTAATAACACCTTATTATACTTGCATTAACAGTCTTACCTTACCTTATTGTAAGTTGTTACATGGCAAAAGTAATGCCAATGGCTAATGCAAAGTAGACCCTGCAAGTCCAGGTGAGATAGCACTGCAACATTATCACTGCAGAGCTAGCATGACAGCATAGGATTACAATTATATTTTCGTAAAAAGCTACTATATCAGTTAATACAAATGTTAATAGGTTAATCAGAAAGTTTACTGTCATTATAGAGTCATCCATTTAGTCTCTATTGTATAGGGGAGGGATTTCTCTAGAGGTCTAATCAACCAGATTAATGACACTTCTGTGTTATTGTGAGGATATTCTTTGTTCTTTTTATTGTTGTCTAAAAAGACTGCATTTGCAGTAGTTACAGCCTCTCGAATCACACAAAGCTGCTGTTTACATTAGCAATTTCAAGTCTAAAAGTGGCAGTCAAAAAGCAACACCAAACATGAACACAACTTGATTATGTGCAGTAGCAGAAATAACACACTTTTATAGGGTTTAAAAAAAATAACACATTAAAAGCATTGTCAGATAGCTTGAGATGATATTTAACCCATCCTTACAGCACCGTTAATAAACAGCAAAAAAGCTTCCGTTATATAAAGCACAGGTACACAGAATAATTCACTCTAAGCAGAATGTCGGGCAGTCAGACGAGGTTGTACACCTGACATTGCTCCGCTGGACTGTGGTGCCTCCGCTGTCTCACTTTAGTGGCAGGCTAGCAGGTGAGACAACAGATTTGTTGTCGTTGTAGTACTGCTTTCTTTGTTCGTTCCTTTAGGGACTCTTCATTGTCTGTGTTTTGTTTTTATGTTAACATTAACTACTGGCACATGTTTCTATTGTATTCATGTTTGTGTGGTCTTATTTTTTACTTTTTTGAAACTTGAAGCACTTTGTGATTTTTATTTCTGTGAAAGGTGCTATACTAAATCAAAGTATTATTATTATTATTATTATTATTATTATTATTATTATTATTATTATTATTATTATTATTATTATTTGTACAAAGTTAGTAAAACCCATATATTTGTTACTCACTTTTGTTTTGGAGTTGTGGAACCAGATTACTCTCCTTAATGCTCCTCTGTACTGTAGTTTCTCGATTGTATGCTCAGGATGTCTTTACTCACTAGTGACCTCCATTTTCGTTTCAAAAGACATAATATTACTGGCTTAGTTTACTAAAAGGTCAATAGGGCATGCAATTAGTCAACCCGGTCACAAAGCAAACATTCTGTTGTGCTTATAGACACACCGATACATATATATATATATATATATATACTGTATATACTGTATATACAGTTTAAAATATTAAGTATGTTGGAACTCATGTTCATGTCTATGTTGATGCCCTATGATGGTGATGGTGAATACATATCAGCAGTTAATAGCAAGAGTTTCCTTTTAAATGGTGCTCTATCCATTCGTCCATCCATCCATCCATGTGTAAAAATGGCAGTGTCCCTTCTATATCTTTTGTTATGTGTGATTTCCATCGAGTAATTAAACAAAATAATGCCAACACAGATAAAAAGCATATATAGTGGCATTATTCGGAATGTGTGCACAGCAGACAACAAGTCATATTGTATCTCTGTAATCAGCTCACGAGGAGGTTGTATCAAATCAAAGTGAAGACCTACAGAAGTGAGTCCATGCCTCCCTGTAGGTGTCTATAGGGAGAGCTTACGTGGCTATAGGAGGAAGTCAATGCACCTTATCAGCCTGCTGTAGGTTTTACTGCTCGACTAAATAAATCAGAAGGTCGAAGCATTTTATCCACAAATTGATTAAATGTCACTTGACAAGGTCAAATATTTTAACCAAGACGCCTAAAGTCTATGACTGCTCAGCATAGCAAACAGGTCTGTGTTCTCTGCTGACCTGGCTGGCTGCTTACACTGCTATAAATGAAGACACCGGGGACTACATAAATGGGAGAACACTGGCCTGAATTAGCAACTCAGCTGAGGAACAGCTGCAGAGAGGAGATATTTTAGTAATCAGGTGGATCTACTAAGAACATTGAGGTCTGCAGAATTATATCAAAGGCGAGGAAATAAGGGCGGGCATGGAGTCACTGCAAGACTCATTAAACCTCTTGGAAATTAATTTATATCACAGTTGTTTCTCTTGGTAATCAACATATTGAGCTGTTTGCTCTTTGTTCATTCATGAAGTATATGCCTGTTCCCATTAGTGCTGAATCTAAAGGTTATCTTTTGTTTTCATGTTAAATCATCAGGAAAGAGTTAAAGTTGCATGCAAAACAATATCCCAGACGTCACGGTTATGTTAGTAACTATTTTTTTTATTTTTTACTTAAAGCCAGGTAATACATTAATCCACACATACAAGACGCCAGAGGTCTTGGGGCACTTTTGCTTAACGTTCTCAAAATAGTTGTTGATTATTGTTTCGCGGGAAATCGATTTTCATATCCTCCTAGCTTCAGTTTCCGTATACATTTTTAAAGTTCATTAACACACCTTGGCAAACAATTCTCAGTTTTTAATGGTCATACTGAGCTTTAAGTTGAAGAATAACCAGGAAACCTTATTGGCTGTCCCTAACTTTGCTGATGGTGCTGACTGTCTGTTCACTTTAGGCTTACCAGTGATTATGTTTCCTTTCTTGAAGCACAAAAAGGAAAGAATGTGTTTGATAATGATTAACATATAATCTGAGTAGATGTTGGTTAACCTTTTGGGTTTTTGGAGACACAAACACAAAAGATCCTGTAAAGCAATCTACCTTTCTGATTTATAACACTTATCTGACGCTGCAATAATCAGACCTTCTTATGTACTTGTGTGGATTTATTTTGCAAGTGAAAAAAATCATGCTCTTTTTTTGGTATCCTAATACAGTCTGAAATTGGAGGGACAGATTTCCTGAGGCAGGGAGTGTCAGATGTGATCACAAAATCTAAGTGAAGGTAAAATGTTCTTCAGTTGTCTGTGTCGTGAGCAGTTTAAAGTTAGAGAACATTCTCTCTGTTACAGATGAGTTTTCCAGGAGCCATGAGGGGGAATCTGTGACATTCACTGGTAAGTACATTACTTTTTTAAAATGTATCTTGTTAAATATTCTGCCTCATTATTGAGATCCACTTTCTCTAATTTGACAAACACAGGTGTTAGTAAAATATCGTCTCTTATTATCAGCTTTATGATTCAGACGACAGTCACAACAGGGTGACCTCCCGCGGAGCGACATATGTTTATTCAAATAGCCACTGATCTGAAATTAAAAGTATTTGAGCGGTTAAAACTCAAAAATGAGTGTTGATTGCTTTTTAATTGAAAAGCATGAAAAATGTGTGTGTGTGTGTGTGTGTGTGTGTGAGTAGAGTCTAATGTTCTTGTTAGTATTATCATCATTATAATCACAATGGCAGAGCATAAAGCTAAAATGTGACCGTCTCTGAAGAGGTGTTATCATCCAGAGGCACAGTAGTATGTCTCCTTACCGGCTTAACACCTGAAACTGTAGCTCTGACGTGTGAAATGCTCTCAAACTGTAGCTGGGTGTGATTAGCAGTCAAATTAAATCTGAGATGTCAGTTACATGTGTCAGTGCTTCCACTCCTACACTTGGCAGGTTGTAGGGAGTGACAAGCTGGCTGTTGATTATTCTCCGGTGTGAAACCCAACCAGTGTTTACTCCAGTCTTTGTTCAATTCTCTTAAAATGTAAGTCTCTTTTGTGGATTTAGATTTTCAAATTGTCCCCATGATGAATGTGTACCATAGTAATCTAATCATGAAAGGTATTATTTGTAACTTTTCTGCATAAAAGTGTCTAAAAACGACTAGACCGGTGTAATACATAATGTTGAGTTGCATTCTTGCGTTATCCCATATCTTTTTTGATTTCAAACCTAAACCTTTTTTTTTCTCTTAAGGTCATGGTGCATTTCATATTGTTAGCTTTTATGGCGACATATCCCCTCTGAACATTATTGTCTCATTACAATACTGCACATATTTTATTTTATTTTAGTAAGTAAAAATCAATAAAATGTTCTCATAGTATACTTTGCGTAGGTTTTGGTGCATTTATAGTTTTTCACATTTTTCAGTCGTTTAGTTTTTTATAGTTTTTTTATAGTAGTTTAATTTTTTTCAATAGTTTTTCGTAGAATTGATCTTCTTTATCTGTGTTTACGTGCACCATATACACCAAGGCAAATTTGCTCATATGTGAAAATCTACTTGGTAATAAACCTGTTTCTGATTCCGAACTCATACATTTCCTAATAATCTGGTTTTAATAAAGATTTTAATATACTTTCTCTTATTGTTTTTACATCCATATTCATATAATGTCTGGATCTTAAAACATCAGAAAAACAGGTTGAGATAATGGTAGCGTCAGGCCAACCACATTAAATGAACATCATTTTAAACATTAAACTGATTTATTTGTATTTTTGAATCATCGGGTCTATTTGTTTAGGCGAAGCGGAGCTAAGTTTGTACCATCATGGTCCAATCATTAAAAGTATCATTACCACATTCAAACTTCGTATAACTACGAGACCAGTGTTAAATGTGTTTTTTAGTTGCTAACTCTCACCCTCCCCATTGTATGTAACTACATCCAGACATGTATAATGTTGATCAGGATTTCATTTATTCATCTGTAATGGTATGGTATAGCTGTGATCATGCGTCAGCGTCTTCGTTCGCTGCCAGAAGTTGACATCATTCGACTTTTCATCCAGTTATAAAGACAGCAAGTTAAAACTTTTTAGATCTTGGTTGTATTTATCTATACAGATTTGAATCACCAGCCTCTGGATCTGAAGTTATCTGAGAAATAAGCTTTGCAAAAGTTTACTTGACTTAAAGAAATTCAGATTCTTACATTAAAACTGCACTATTGGGTGTTCTTCCAGATTTATTCGCTGGGGCCGTTTGTTTTGGAGGGGAGGCGGATAATCTTGGATAATTCAGCTCTACTACTTCCCAAATCGTTATTGGCAGAAATTGACATCCACTAATGTACATTTAAATCAAAGGTTTGTGTATCATATCCAGAGGTGCAATGAGTCATATTTAACTTGCATACATTATAATGCAAAATACCTCCTGAACCTACGTTTCTCTGCAAAGTCCACGTAAGTCCATGCACAGAGGATGTTGTGGTGGATGGATGGGTCAGTTAGAGACAGACTTTCCCTCACAAGACTGCTGTGTGTGTCCTGAAAAAAATCCAAATTCAAATCATTTTGACTCATAACTTTACTGAGAAAACAATTTAGTTAATTGGTACTGTACTTTTGTAGTATACAGGGTTGGCCTTATAGACTTCCTAATGACTCGTTTAATCCTGATCTTTCTTTGAATCACTAAACCATTCAAGCACACAAAAATATGTGTCCTATGAATTAATATTGAAAATAAAGTGTAATATAATTTTAATAAAATTCAGTGTCCATCCAGTTCTCATCCATTCTTTGACATTTTTCCAGCTCCATCCACAACTACCAAAGAAAGAGCAAACGAGAGAGTGGAATGGCATGTTTGAGCATAATTAGCCTTTATAAAACGTCACTTTAACAAACATTTGGTTTGGAAAAGCTTTGAATAAACCCCTCAGTCTCATCAAGTCCTGACATTTTGAATACCGTACATATGTTGTTTTAGGCAGGATTCAACATCTAATTGGGATGCACATCATTGTTGCCAATAGTAGGATTTCTTACACATTTGTTTTCTACATGTATGTGTAGTTAAAACCTCTCACTGAGATGTTCATGGTAGTGAAGCTTCCCTGCTGCTGCAGTAGACAACAGTAAGGAGTTATAAGGCAGATCTTCCCTGTCTTAATGTGACGGCAGCCCTACTGAGAGGGATTTGCAGAAACATATTTTGGATGAATTTGTAGAGATCAGGGTTCATTCTCTGGTTTTGATTCTCCGGTGCAGTCTGATTATACAAAAACCCTCAAGCAAGAAGCTTTTGAAGCCAGTTTATTTCAATCCAAACTTGGATTTCCATTCTTTTTTAGTTTTGGATGTTTTTCATGTTGAATCCTGGATTTACATGTAAATTGAGTGGCAGTGTGTTTTTAAAGAGCCATGGGAGTTACTCTTTCTTGGAGAAGGTTTTGTTTTAAAAGGAAAGACAGATTTCCTCTACTTAAATCTAAGAAGCCGGCAGGTGAGATTGCTTTTTGTCCATCAAAGGCTGAATGAAGCAGTAAGTCACGAGCTGCACATGTCCACAATCCAGCCTCTGCAGATCAAGCCTCCAATTATGCTGTTCCACTTGGGTTATGGACCGTTTCCTCCACTAAGGGGCAGAATATGATCACTGATGCGCTCAGCCCTCGCTCAAGGGGATGATGCACTGAAAAGCAACATCAGCTAATGTGCACTGTGTAATCATAATACATTGAAGGAATGATGCATGAAAACAAAGATAGCTTATAATAAAAAATAAAGTAAAAACATTTGTCATAAAATGAAACCTCAAAGTAAATCAAAGATAAAAAGAATCATGTTATTATGTATAAGGAATATTTTGACTTTAAAATAATAAATATAGGTTGTGTTTTTTGCATTTTGCTGCACTAAACTGATGATTAAATCTAGATTACCTACACGTTTTGCTATATTTTAGGCCTGATCCAGATGAACCAAAGTCTATGAGAATGTCAAATCAGTATTTATCTCTCCGAACATCTCACAGGTCCAAACTGCTCTGTGTTTGAGGGTTTGGATTAGCGAGCTTCCGTTGAACATGAGCTGCGAGGCGGCTAACCCTTTCTTTGGTACCGATCTGAGGTTGAGCTCAGCACTTTCCTCATTAATTTCCCACTTATTCTCAGAGTTGGCTGTGATATTTGAGAGATTTGAGCATGCGGGGCACAGGTTAGGTGCAATTATGCTGACAGAGGGCTTTTACAGTTATGCTCAATGAAATCTGGAGTGTAGGATTAGACATGTAGAAAGTTATATAGTGATTAACCTTCATTTGAGTCCCCTCCGTGATCTCCAGAAGACAAATCCGCCTGCTGTCAGGTATATTTCTCCACCTTGATAAATGACCTTCAAAATGATAGATTGAGGCCTTTTTTCCTTCTTTTTATGCTTTTGAAGCATTTGTTTGCCCTTTTCATGAAGTTCAAATGCTTCCTTAAGATACAAACCTCTTCAATTGTCTTAGGATGTATGGCAGTATCGATTCAGAGCTAACTTAAAGGTCCTCTGTGGAGTTTTTGACCACTATGGGCGCAATGGAGCACAGCAAAAATACCCAGTTAATGTATCCTTGTGTTATGTCTCATAACATGTTTAAGGAAAGGGTCAGTCTCTTATCATGGCAATGAAACATATTTTCTGCCCGAGTCATGACGTCATGAGTCATCACGTTTTTCTTTCCACTTTTTCATATTCCCTGCAAGGGCCTTCTGTTGGTGATTTTTGGTTCTGGGGAGGATTTATTAAACTATCACACCAAGTTTTTTACCAATTAATTGACTGATACCACTTCAACATATATATATATATATATATATATATATATATATATATATGTATATTTACAGATTTCTCTGCTGGATCAGACTGTAGTTCAAGCGGAAAAATCAAATAGCAAAATTATGATTTGCTTATTTGCATAGTCGTTTCTTAATTTATAGTCGGAGTTAGATGTTTAAATGTAGATTATAGCAGATGTTAAATACCTTTTGCTTTTTCCAACGAGTTAAAATCTTCCGGTGGGGCCAGAATAGTTTATTCTGTGTCTTACAAAAATGGGGACATGAATTATCTGAAAATACAAGACAAAATATTTCTCCACAACCAAGAAACTTTATTTAAAAAAGGTTTTTAGAGCATGTTGCCCCCATTGACTGATTTTCCTCTTGTTTTTCGAAATATACAATTCCTGGGATTTAGGATTTTCACAGTGTGTGTTTGAATATGTTGGGTTAGTTTCATTTGCTCAACGTTTTTGGCGTGGTGTCAGCAGCTGTCTTGTGTTATAACAAGTAAGTAGGAAAAAAATCCTGGTCTGCCAATGATATAGGAAAACTAATGAAAGCTAAAATGTCACAGTTAAGCTACATTTAATCTGTTAATTGTATAGATGCCATGATGTTCTACTGATTACGCTTAGACATTTAACACTACCAAACATCTATATTGCTTCATGTCGCGACTCTCTAATCATTGCTAATCGTTATTTCCTTAAATGCGGCATGATGAATGGAGCTAGCTAACTTTATCTTGATCATACGTTTGCTCTTTGACGCCACAGAAAGAAAGCCTTTCATAACAATGGCGGGTCTCCTCCCTCGCCCCTCCAAGAATGAACATTTTTGAGCCCCTTTGATTCGGCCCGATTTGTTTTGATGTGAGGAGTGAGCGGTTTTTAAAATCTCCTTAACTCCCCAGGCCTGGCCCAGCCTCCCACAGGGCTAATGACCGCAGCCCGGCCTGTGTTGAATAATACAGACGCTTGTGAGGTGGAAGTGGGGAGGAGGGCACGGGGTTAGACGTGGGCCCTCTTTCTACAGTACACCTCCATTGATAAGATTGTATTAATTGGTATGAATAGAGAGGGGTTTCTCTCTCTCCTTGTATACATTTAGCATTATACTCATTAGCTTCCCGTTGCCTCCCAGCGAGTTTCTCCTTCACATCCCCGGGGTCTCCTGGGAGGCAATTTGCATCTCTCCATGGTGTCCCTCTGGGGTTATTGAGGAAATATTAGCCTCTTTTCTTCTGTGGCCGACCCTTTGATTTATTAGGATCTGGGGCTGATAGAGTGCCACTCACATGTTAATGACTGGCGCTGATACAGGCCCCCGGTGCAAGACGACGCATTGATCCGGGTTGGAAAGGTACAATTGACAAGCGGCACTGAATAATCGCCTTACACGCGTCTGTGTGCTTATGTATGTGTGTGTGGACCTTGGGAAATGACAAGGGAATCCCACTGCTGTCAAGGCCGCTGCGCTCAGGCTGTCCGTTTTCCCTGATAGAGTTAGATAAATAGGCTTTTGTTGCCCCTCTGAATTCCTCACGACTTTTTGACAGGCGCAGTTTTGGGCGTTTTCTCGTCAGAGGCTGGCTTTGTTCTGCTATTCATGTCGTCTCTTTGACCCCATGCGGTGCTTATTTTAGCCACTTCTAGCTCTATAAACCCCGTCACAGGCTGCAGACGACACACTTGATCCATTTGCTGTTAAGAGATGTTCTCCTGGTCTAATAATAGAAAATCTAGATGACTACAGTTTGGTTGCCATTAGTGACTACGAGGCCGCTGCTCCCCATCCCCGCAGCCGTGCACTCGTATTATGTTTTAAAGAAAGATAATGAGAGATTTCATCCTAATACCTG
Source organism: Eleginops maclovinus (assembly GCF_036324505.1). NCBI lineage: Eukaryota > Metazoa > Chordata > Actinopteri > Perciformes > Eleginopidae > Eleginops > Eleginops maclovinus. Next base: position 2,979,280 of record NC_086357.1, on the reverse strand, counting down.
CGATGCTTGACATGCCTTCGAATTGGAGCTCACTGATGTCTGCTCAGCAACATGGAGCCCGTCCTCAATTTAGAGAGCAGTTTGACACCGACTCTCTTCATCTGAATGGTCACATGTCTGCGGCAACAAAGTTTGATATAAATATATTTCATCCCCCCCCCATCTCAACCGGAGAGGGAAGCATCTGCCTAATCACAGCAACAACTTCTGTCTTGCTTGGTGTCTGTGCACTCTCAGTTATATGGTAATAATAACATTTAATAAAAGTCAACATCTATCTGCCACTGAATCAAGATACCCAGCGCTGCCTCTCCTCTGCATACTGATAACCCGGGTTTGGAGGGTTATGATACGAATGTATTTTGTTACATGTAAAATACTGTTATCAGTAGTATGATCTAAGTACAATATCAAAGTAATGTTACCCGATTCCTTAATTTACTTTTGGATCACCTCAGTTTTTAATGATGATAGGTTTATAGATACTTACTTTGTGTATCCTAAGTTGGGAAATTGTTTTGTCACAGCAGCATTTTGAAAGTCATTCTACAAAAATGACAAACAATAGAACAAAATACAAATGAACATAAAAAATGAACGGATCAATTCAAAAGTAAAGAAATATCAATGAGATGTTTTATGTATGACAGCAGAACAATGTGTCATCTTAAATGAAGGCAAGGTCTACAAAGTACTATAGTTAACAAAACTTGAATAAAAAATAAACACAGTATTTTTGTCAAATAAATCAGGTGTCCATCTACTGCATTATAAACAAACAAAAAAAATTAAGGCCATACATCTACCCATAATATATGCTGTGTCTTCATTTAAAAATGTTTTTTAACATTCTAATCCTGCTAGTAATCCACATTTTTTAAAGAATGTACCAGTAATCTGATTACATCCATCTATATACATTTTCATATTTGACCTTTTTTTTTGTATTTGTATATTATTTATATATTTAAATGTGGTGTAAATACTTGTCTCTATTCTTTTCTTTATGCTAAATACGTTTAAAAATATGTTCTTTTTATATTCATTACATTTTTCTCTAAGAGCCTATTATCTAATGTTGTTTAGTTTTGCACCATCAGACACCAAAGCGAATTCCTTGTATGTGTAAACGTGTCAGGTAATAAACTGGATTCCAATGTTTGTAACTTCAAGGGAAACCAGATATTTTGTTTTGTATCCTGATTACGCATTCCCATTACATGTAATCCGTTACTCCCCAAGGCTGCTTATACCAGATTAGAGTTTATGTATATCCATTGTGCAGCTCATGCATATTGTTATGAAGGAGTAATGCAAGAAATGGAAATGTGCCATTTCGACGAGCCGGCACAGCTTGCCAAAAGCGGGCAAGTGGGTAGTGCTTGTGGTGGTGCTCGGGTTTGTTTTCCTCTCAGTGTCGGGAGATGAGAAGTCATGTATCTAAACAGAGCAGATATGATGTTTATGAGAGCCATCTGCTCCACTGCCCTCCTCAACGTGAGAGCAGCCTCATTAAAACGGTCACATGCCTGAGAAATTTCTAACCACTTTTTTTTTTCTTCTTCTTCTTCTTTTTACCCTCTTTAAAAGGAGTAGAGTTTAAAACTAACAAAGCCTTGGGAAATCCCCATCAGACATCCCTCCCTTAATCCATTTAATTTTGAAAGGTATTGTTTAAAGCTTTAAAGTTTATATCGTTTAATCCCCCTCCAACACTACGGGCAGCAAATGAGGCCGTGTCAGCAGCTTGAACAGATATAATCTACTCCACACAACAGAAAATCCTCCTTCAAGACAAGGTTGCATGGGTTTCCTGTGAACTCGCCGTTTGATGTTTCTACCTGCAATTGAACATGACTTCTGTCTTAACCCAACTGTCACTCGCTCCCTGTCCCCTTTTATCACTCCCAATGTTATCGCTTCACCTTTTTTCATCAGTAAATCTACCATCACAGCCATTTCACTCATTCCCCATCTCTAGGACGAAGGAGGGGCATGGGGAACTTTGTTGTGGGCAGGATCGGGGGGGTTCTTCAACACACTTTTTACTCATGTAGGATCTCGGACAAAGGAAGAGATGGTTTCTGTGGTTTGTGAGTTTCAGTATCATCAGGGTTTAAAGCTAACAGTTTCACTCTCAGCATCTCTGTACTGCAGGTGCTTCCACACACCATGGATTGTCCAAGATATTATTATTTATAATTTTTCCATTTTATTTGTTGAAGCAACTACAGGGAACTTTCATTTTGTGTAGATTTTTGGGGCCATGTGCAATACTAGTCAAGTTGTAAGGGTCTTGAGCTGACTCATGCATTTGTTTCAAGGGGTTCATTTTAATAGTATCTACTTTGTTTAACACATCTGTTTTTGGCATGCATAGCAATGAGTAAATGTTTGTATCAGCGGTTTTGTAAGATTAACAACTGTAATAAACGTGTTCTATAGCTATGTGAATACTTACTGTATGATTGAGAAAGAGATGGTAAAGAGCGCATATTCTGGATCCTGCATTTTCCCACTTTTTTAGGTTGTGTCAATTCTCTTCTCTATGCTAATTCAGCCACAGTATCAGACATATCCACAGCGTCCAAAACTAGATTCTACTAAGAGAAGGTCCTCTTACGTTCTATAATGTACTGCTATTTCTGAAAAGTTGTCTGTAGAAGTGTGATTATTAGAGCTTCCGGTCGTGCTGTAAATCGTTCTGATATTGCAGGCTATCTGATACGCCATATAGGGCAGCCATAAAAATAACTTTAAAGAATATTATCGTTGATGGTCTACTCTGGTTATCTTGGTCATATAGAGGCATCGGGAATTAATTGAAACAGTTTTAGAAACATTGAAAAGTTGTAACTCTAAAGCAGTATTTTAGAGATGATGCTAAGCTAGCAGCTAGTTAGCCTACTTTACCTAATCTCAAATTGGAAATGGGGAGCAGCTAGCCCAAATCTAGCTTTATAATTTGTCAAGATTTTGTTTAAAATGTAAAAACATTTGCCCTCCAAGATGTATCGTTTACAACATTATTTGTACTCATTAAACATATTACAATCAAGTAACATTAGAATACCACCCAAACATATGGAGCTACTCCTTTAACTTACATCTTCCAGTTGTATTTGTTTGTGAATCTCTTCCGAACAGCCGGTACTCTTTTTGTTAAAGCATGTATTAGCATTTAATCTTCTCATTACAAAGCAGATCATTTTATTTGCAACACACCTCCTATGGCACTCCTATATTGTCATTTAGAGTCTAATTTTAGTATTGTAACATGGTATATATTTTCACTCAAGCAGTAAATTACATTGTTTAGTTATCAAAGTCTTTGTGTAATTACATTTGTGCAATTCAGGATGACAGGGCTGATAGTGTCTGCACAAGACGCTGGCATACATAATCACAGCCAAAATCCCATTAGGGAGAATGGAGACCATTATTATGGAAATGACCTTTGGGTGACAAGAATTCAGTGGGATAAAGGAGTGCGTAATCCAGACAAAGACATGGTGTGAAGCCGCTCTCCTTATTTTCTCCAGTGCTAATTTACGGAATTTAGTGTGTTTCACGAATCTCCTATTGGGGTTTTAGGTTTCGCTGCTAAAAAAAGGCACATTGAGGAAAGAGAGATTTGTGGCGTCTTGCTAATTTCTTCTTACTTTTCTTGAGTGTAGAACGGCAGGGCTAGGAAAGTAGATGTTTTTTTTTGTTTGCTGTGGCACCTTCTCCGAGAGAACACACTCACCTTGGGATTACGGGAGTGTCAAGCCGAATCTCTGTCTTTGTTTTTGAGCCATGCTTTGATACCTTCACACTTAAGAGGCAGCTTCATAAATTCACATTGTGTCAAATAAATCAATAGATCCCATTAGCCCAGGAAGTTGTGTAGTGCAGTACTTGAGGGACCCGTGGCTCCCCTTGTTTAGACGTTTCTGCAGCGAAAGGCGATGGCAGAGGAATATGAGGTTGGCTGTTGATCCGTACAGACAGCTCCAGCAGTTGAAATGGTTTGGCTGACTGGTCCCAGTTGGTTTTTAGCGCCGTCTCCACTGTGCTGCCAGCCCAGGTCTTCAGTTGAACAGGAAGAAGGAATTTGCTTAGACATTCACAGCCTTTACAAGCCTACAGCGCCAAACTCTTCAGCGTGTGTGTTGTCCTCAGTAGACCAGGAAGTTTGAGTATTTCACTTGTTTGCTTTAAATAATGTTGTGACTTTAAAATAACCTTAACTATCTTTTACTTTTTGCATTTGTAGTGGACGTCAGTACCTTAACTTAAGATGTTGTTTACAATAATTTCCCCAATGAATTCATATTCAGATTATTTTGCTTTATAATTTGTCAAGATTTTGTTTAAAATGCACATTTTCTACAGCCCAAGATGACTTTGTCTTATGGCTTGTTTGGTTCAACCAATAGTTCAAGAAAATATACATACAATCATATAAAATAGAAAAAAAAGATACAAATACCCAGATCTAAGGAGCTAGTTCTTCTCAATGTTTTGTATATCTCCTGATAAGTGACTAAATAATGGTGGAATCATTCTCTGTCTTTCAACAGAGCCGTCACATCACATTTTGCATTATAGTTTCTGTTCTCCCTGCTCCTCTGCATACCCAAAAAACCCAAAAATATCAAAAGAATCTACACAATGTATTTCTAAATAGCCGGTAAATTCAACTTTCTATGCTTGAGCCTTTTTATTCAGTCAGTTAAGAAAATGCAAAACATCAAGCCCTAGTACATCTGTGTCGGTAAGGTGTCATTTTACACCTTAAAACTGCTGTGGAAAGCCACACTACGTGATTACATGTTTTCTTTAGGTTCAATTCAACCATTTCCATGCTTTTGACACAAGTTATTACTTTCATTTGCTACGCAAGAATAATTAATCCTGCTCATCCTCAACTGATGGTTCACTGTCACTGCCCTCATCTCAAATTAGTGTTACAAATATTTGTATTAGGGTTTCACATTTTAAAAAATTTGCTGAAGGCCATCTTGACATATAAGAGCCAGGCAACCCTTAACACTACCACAAAGACTCTACTGCCATTCAAAGAGGCTTCTTCACATGCAGAAGAGACAATAATGACACTGACAGGTCAGATAGGAAAGCTTGAGTTTACAATCATTCTTATAGAAGCACATTGTTGACGGTACTACTTACACTTAGCAAATGTATTACAATAATGAATTTGGGCACTAGTTTTGACAGGCAATGTGTTTGTCATTTTCATGAAACGCACAGATGAGTGCAGGATGAAAGAGAATTTGGTCTGACGCGCGCTGAGGTTGTGAGCCAGACTCAAATCCATCCTGATGTGACTACATGGCACCGGTCCCAGCCCACCAGCTCTCTGAGTCTGATGCACACCATCATTCTAACTCACTAACTTAAAGTGATTTTTATTTTGATGAACCTTAATGTTTATCAAGTGCACATGAACAGTTGAATCTGATACAACGTCCTGACAATTAACCCAGAAAAATCAAACACTATAACCTACATCATACCTGTTATTGGATTGCATCTCATTGTGAGTAATAGCCATTCAGTGTATATTAAGACTGCATGATAAACATAGGCTAACATGTTAAGTAAGGCAAATTAACTTAACACGTCATACTACAACTTTTTTGCTTGTTTTACATGACCAACCTACAAGAAAGGTTTGTCCTTTAAAACATTGACTTTGATCTAAGGGTTTTGGGAACACAAAGTGTGTTGTTTCAATCATCGTTGAGTCAAAACCAAAGCAGGCCCCAGTAGCTGTTGACAACAAGCCTGAAATTATCGAGGAACAGAAGCGAAAATACAGAAAAGGAAGATTTGGTTGCAGAGTGAATCGGCTAATATTGTAGGAGCCATTAAACTTACACTTAATTGAAATTAGGTTTGCACTAGTTTATATTTGGTTAGTGGTTTGTATTAAGATATTATTGTGTGATCGCAATGGGTTGGTCATTGGTCACATGGATATGGGTGGCACTAATAGGAATTATAATCTCCTGTTCACCTGCATGTGTGTGTGTGTGTGTGTGTGTGTGTGTGTGTGTGTGTGTGTGTGTGTGTGTGTGTGTGTGTGTGTGTGTGTGTGGAAGAGAGGGTGACAGGGTCGTTTTTTGTTGGCCGCTGACTTTATGATTGCTTTGATTAGTATTACAATTCATTTGTCTACGTTGTACTAAGTTGCTCATCTAATTTTTCATTAAATTACATATTTGTCACCATTTTTGATCTCAGCAATTCATGTTTTGATAGCATGTCAGACAATTGCGACCAGGCCCGGCCTCAGCCTCTCAGCGACTTGTTTTTTGTATTTCCTGAAATCGCTATAAATATGTTTATCTATAGATAAGAATGACGTTGAGCAAAAATGGCACTTATTCTTTTCATTTCTAAATGTTCATTGCAATGTTTTATATTTCCAACATTGTGCAGCCCTAGTGTATATCGACTGTTCTATTATTCTGTCCACCCTGTACAGATTGCCAAAAACCCTTCCCTCTATAACCTTTAATGCTTATATTTGCCGTAGTGGACTACAGATTCTACCAATATACGAGATGAAATGCATTGTAGCAAAAGTCTACAATATCGTGAGAAATACAAACAAAGAAAAGGAAGTGAGAAAGTCAAAGGATTGCTCAGTACGGAACTGTGAGGGGTTATAGTTTGTTTGCTATTGTCTGACAGAACACAATGATAATGAGGCGCCCATAAATCTCATTTACCAAACTGAAAAGGAGGCCAGTGTTTGGGGAACGTAGCAGGCAGGGTTAGCGCGGCTCATCGCAGATTGATCTGTGCATACAGCTTAATGGCATTAAAGCTCATAATCCCTGTAAATATCTCCAGGCAAGGCAAAGTCAGCCTTTTAACATTGACTAAATGAAGTAAATAGAGGCAAATAAATTCATAAAAAATTACATTTCTGTTGAACCCTGCGTTTGTTATATATAGACGCTGGGATGTGTGAGTCGGCTGCTAATGATGCTTACACATTTCCAACCAAGATATTTTGATGGTTTTGCCACCCTGCCGTTTGGGGGTAACAGTGAAGTCGGTTTTAAATGGAGAGCGTCTGTTCTCCCCCTCCAACCTCTTACACCACAACAGATGGGGAGAATATGGAGCTCGGAAGGTTTACCTCTGAGGTGGTAACAGTGAAGCCACTCATTAACACTGAATTTACCACTTCGTTAGCAACACAGCTTCCTGCAGAGAGAGCAGCCCTGGATGTCAAATCCACAGAGCATACGTTTAGAAATAAATCAGCTCTGGACTGCACGGTGTAATCCGTTATAACATGTAGCATGTTTCATTTATACTAAATATGATCCTGTTTAATAACCAATTTAATAGTTTATAATATAAATAGGGAGTAAACAGGTTTGGTGAGTAACAGATTACATTTAACAAGATTACTTATTTAGAATACTAACAAAAACTCTATTCGATTACAGTGACATTAAGAAAATAGGCAATCAGATTACTGTAACATAAAAAAAGAGTTCAGAGTTTAAAATACATTTTGAAATAAAGATGGATATACAGTATTATAAGTAGACGTGCTGAATGAATTTCTTTATGGTTTATAGTTAGGCTACTTTTATTCTTCTTTATTTTACATTTTAAATGTATATTCAATCGGAATATCTTTTCTATTTTGAATTTGTATATACTTGCTAACTTACATTTTTATTTCTACTATATTTGTATCTTATAGTAAGTTTTAAACATTTTTACCTAATAAAATGTTAGAATTTGGATCTATCTATCTATCTATCTATCTATCTGTCTGTCTGTCTGTCTGTCCGTCCGTCCGTCCGTCCGTCCCTATCTATCTATCTATCTATCTATCTATCTATCTATCTATCTATCTATCTATCTATCTATCTATCTATCTATCTATCTATCTCTATCTATCTATCCATCTATCATCTATCTATCTATCTATCTATCTATCTATCTATCTATCTCTCTATCTATCTATCTATCTATCTATCTATCTATCTATCTATCTATCTATCTATCTATCTATCTATCTATCTATCTATCTATCTATCTATCTATCTATCTATCTATCTATCTATCTATCTATCTATCTATCTATCTATCTATCTATATCTATCTATCTATCTATCTATCTATCTATCTATCTATCTATCTATCTATCTATCTATCTATCTATCTATCTATCTATCTATCTATCTATCTATCTATCTATCTATCTATCTATCTATCTATCTATCTATCTATCTATCTATCTATCTATCATTTATTTTTAATTCCGTAGGTGGACTCCTGATTTATTCAACAAAAATACAGTCTATGCTTTTGATTAATGTATAAGGCTTAAAAAGTAAAAACTGTTATTGTTAATACATTTTTTATATGAAATATATTGGTTTCTTATTTTCTAAGGTTACATTGTTAAATAAACTCAAGATTGAGGAAATCCAGAAGTAACAGGAAGTAATCAGGTTACGTTTGTTTAATATTGTGACGCACAGATTAGGTTACTGATTTTTTTACATGTAACTAGTTCTTGTAACGGATTACATTTTTTGAGTATCCCTCCCAACCCTGTTTTCTGAAGCATATGTGTTCTTTGTGCGTGTCTTTGTTTGTGTTTTAAACAGATTGTGTGCCTGCCAATTTGTCAGGACTCAAGTAACAACAGTCTCATACTGGGCTCCGTGTTGGCACCATCACAGAGTGATAAGACGCAATATGATCTCATCGGAGGTGTACTTTGTTCCCATGGAAATTGGTCAATTTTAGCAGACGCTGAGAAGTTGAGGTGGAGACGCAGGAAGTTTGTGTCCCAGAGGAACCCTCACATAATTAAGCATCCTCGCCAGGGTATTCAGGGCTAACAGCAGGGTTTGTTGTGAATAGAGGTGGCGAAAGAGGGTGTTGGAAAATCATAATGCAGCACAGAATAAAACCTCTCTCATTTTATGGAGGAAAATACTTTTTTAACTGAACCAAATGATCGGCATGAATGAGAAAAGTGAACTTCTTTATGTGCAACAGTGTTTAGTTTCCTAATTTATATGTCCTTTGTTTTTTCTTCAAAATATCTTCGGCTGGTTGAATACCAAAATAAAATGAATATAGTGCTTGTAGAACTTTGGTTTATGGATGTATATGTGCATTCTGGGTACTGATTTTTTTATGCATTTAACTTTCTATCTATATTTATTATTATTATTCAGTAGGTTTATGTTATTCAGTCTAAGTGTTGTATTTCATCTTAATTCTATTTTCACCATTATTATCAAGTGGGTTTATTCCCGTTGTATTTTTCATTAACCTGGTATTCTATCCCTATTTTTATGTCCATTGTTGGCTTGTTGTAAAACACTTTGCCCTGCATTTCTTACATGCAAGGAGCTTTACAAATAAAGGATAATATTATTTTTATTGTAAGAAATTGTTTGCTTTATTGAGCTTGCTTGTTATTATAAGAAATAAAGAGTTAATTTAACGATTTCATAATGTTCTTTTATATTTCAGAAAGTATTGCTACTATGTCAGATCTGAAGCCAAATGCACAAGAGGACAAAGACGTGGAGCCCGTGTGTGACAGCCCAGGTCATACTGAGGAGCCATTACTGAGTCACACTTTGTCCCTGAAGAACAATGCTGCAGGTCTGTCCTCAGATGAACACGAAAACCCTTTAAATGGAACCCAGCCGAATCCATTTGTATACAGCAGTGTCCCTGCTGTTCCCCATGCAGGCAATTCATTGCCTTCAGGAGCACTTGTTAATGGACCTGGTTCACACCCCACCTCAGAGGTACACTGTGTCCTGAACAAAGGCACTGTTTTATCCAACAATGTCCTGGATGCCGCGTGGCAAGCGGAGAAGGACACGAGGCCCGAGGTGTTACCACCACCTAGTGAGCTTCAATCAGACGCTTGGAAGAACACAGCGGGGCCCGTCGGAAAAACACCGGCCACACAGCCAGGTGTCAACACGCCATCGTCTCACTCGGAGGAGAATGAGTCCAAACTGGCTTGTTCTACGCTGTCAGGTGCAGACAGCGGCGAGGAAATGCACATTAGCCAACCTTTGACAAAACAGACAATGAAAACAAGATCTCGACGGGACGTAGAATGGTCAGAAAGCTCCTCGGATGATTATGACGATGCTGAAGTAATCAGATGGGATTCAGCGAGAGAGTGCTTCTCACACAATGACAGAAGGCTGGAGACCCAAGTGATGCACCAGAGGGACAGGAAGCACAATACACATGTAAAAAGCATGTCAGGCTCTCTGGAAAAGGTTAACAACAGCTTAAATAACACATCCAGACACCTCCGTTTCACCAGTGGCAATGATGTTGGAAATGTTGACACTGCCAACAAAGACGATTCTTCATGTACTCAATCTGATATTAAATATTCCAGCGTGCCGCTCAGAGACAGTTCTACGAGCACAGCTTCAGACACAGAGCGCCACATTTATAGCACAGCGCAGGAAGGCTGTAATGAGGGAAATGACCCTGAAGATGAAGACAATTTTAGTTCAAAAGTGGAACAGCTGAAGACAGAACAAGTAGAACAAGAGCCACTTTTCTTTTCATGCACGATATGCAATGTTAATTTCAAGGAAAGAAGACATTTCCATAGACATATGATGTATCATTTAGGCAAGCATAATCAGGTGAAGAGTGAGGGTGTCTCTCAGCCCTTTATATGCAGGGAATGTGGGCGTTTGTTCTGTGATAGCAACTCCCTCATGAGGCACATCATTATTCACCGAGACAGACTGGAAAAACTTATGAAGGAAATAAAAGGTCTCAAAAACACCAAATCCGAAGAGCGGGGCACCAGAGTGCAGTGCCCTCAGTGTGTGTCCGGCTGTAATTGCCCTAAGATCTCTGTCCAGCACGCCAAAACACATGATAATCTGAAGCACTACTACTTCTGTGAGGAGTGTAACTACATCACACTGACTCAGCAGGCACTTGAAGCACACATACATGTCACACACCTCGATACACACCAGCCTAAGCACAGGAAAATTACTCATGATGATGGTGCACAGGAAGTGGACCAGCGTAGGAGGGGTTTTTTCACAAGCAGAAACAAAGTAATAATGGAAAGATGTTCCGAGCTGCGTTCAAACTATGGTGATTATAAAAAGGTGGCCAACATGCCAAAAATTGCCATGTCTAAACCAAATCTCTTGACTCTCGGAAAAACGTCCCATTTCCCCAACCGTTCCAGTACAATAGAGGGCATTTATGTTCAAAAACACGACAAAAAGTGCTGCACCAAAAACATGCCGTCACCGTCTGTATGGAGGGTCGACAGTCATGGAAAACTACTCCTACAGCAACATTTTGATGTGGCAACTGATCTCACCTGTGTGAAAGGAGACTCTGGAAACAATGACTGCGAGGCTTTTGGCAGCTCAAAGCAGGCAATCCGTCCTGCGACCGCTGATTTTTTACCATCAGCCAGAAATCTTAAATTAGACCAGATGTTCTGTCAGGGTGGCGAGAACCACCCCAAAAACGTGAGTTTACAACCGCGAGCGAACCAAAATTCTCTGTCAATAAGAGAAATGTCAACACCCTTGCATAGCACTATTGACAACATGAACGGTAATATATCGGCAAAGCTTTGCTCGAGGCTCAGGAAACGGTGTGCAGCAGATGAGGAGTTAGAGAAAGGCTGTGAGGGCAGGGAGAACTCCAGTGATGACAGCAGTGCAGCTACAGGCAGCTTCTTAGAAAGGCAGAATGTGAGGAACCCGTACGCTCGAAGGTATTTCACAAAGAGGCAGAAGTTCTCAGCCAAAGACCAAAGCCTGTACAAGACTGAAGATGGTGGAGATGAAGACTGCAGCGACATAGAACAGCTCGTAATCAAAGAGGAGTACATTGAAACCACAGTGTGTGATGATTCCCCACGGTCGCCTTGCATGTCTACAAGGGACAGCTTTGATATGTTGCCCCCACAGGGGGTAGAACACAGGCCCTGTCCGTACTGCCCCGCCATGTTCGAGTCTGGGGTGGGTCTGTCCAATCACGTGCGAGGGCACCTCCACCGAGTCGGCTTAAGCTATAACGCTCGGCACATGGTTTCACCGGAGCAGGTGGCATTGCACGACCATCAGCCTCCGATACGCAGAAGGATCCCCTGTGGCATGAGGAGAATGAGGAGAGGTACGAGCATTAGTGACGATAATGTGATCAATTTAACTCCAACAACTCAACACTACTCTGTTTTTTAAAGTGTAAGGTCTTGACATCCTCAGTTTAGATTGCCATGACATGTGGTACAGAACATTCTCTTCCACCCTGAACTGTAACTAATATGTTAAACATATATGATGAACATTATACTTTTTAATTATGTGTTAGCAATATCCTTATGGGCAAATCTGATTGCAGCCTTGCAGATGCTAGCATAAAATCTCGGGGTTGTTATTTATAATAACAGCAATCTTTCTCTAACCTTAAAATGCCGCTTTTGGCATGAAGAGATATTTAAGAAGGTTGACATTCCTATAATATTACTTTTTTTTCACTTCAATGAAAATATTGTAATTACACATACTGTAATTCTGAATTTTGCAGTTCGTCCAATTTTCTTGGTTGGCAGTCGGATTGAATTTAACAGTGATGTACATGGCTTTTATAATGGGTTACTAATGCATTTCACTTCAAACTGCAATGTATGGCACTTTTTAACACAAGACATATATATTTTAGTTTGAATGGGCATAGTAGTTTTTCAGACATCCAGCAGTTGCTCTTTTAGCTCAGTTTTGTGTCATTATATATATGTACTGTATATCCAGCTCTTAATCTGCTGAAAGTTCAATTTATAATATAGATAACCAGTTAGTTTCTGTCTGTGTACCGTTTAGTGCTGAGCAGGTCAATCACGTTCAGTTTTCTAAAGCTTTCTGACAGTAGAGTAAAAGCTAAACAATGAGCTCAAACTGACTGTCTTATTAAGAGGCAGGGAGCAACTGCATTAACACTGTCACATGTCTGATTTTGCAGCTGTAAAGCCAGAAACCCAAGGAGAGCACACATGTCCGCTGTGCTGCGGGTGGTTTGATACTAAGACCGGCCTCTCCAACCATGTGAGGGGACACCTGAAGCGGATTGGTAGAAGTGCAACCAGCACCAGCAAGTCTCCACTGTCCATCTTAAATAAACTGCTGCAGGAAAAAAGGGAACATCAGAACATCCTCCAGAGCCAGCTCCCCCCACCATCCTTTGTCTCTCAGAAGTTAATCAGCAGCAATAGTCTGGTCCTGATGCACATGGGCATCCCACTGAAGATCCAGCATGAAAATAGGAGCCCAGATGTCATGTTGGACGGCTTGGTACCAATTCAGGAGTCAGAGGCTGAAGCACAAATAGACACCAAGGCCCCTTCCAGCACTTTAGTTGATCTTCTCAAAATAAGACAGGAAAGTATGGAGCCCACAGCGAGACACAACCAGGAAACCTATGGGACCAGGGAGCTCTGTGATCCATCCAAAGATACCACGGAGGAAACCCAGATCACCAGTGTGGAGAAAAAATGGGCTCATGGTAAAGATATTTCTTTAACATGGGGGTTTTGTATTATTAAGCCCAGTAATAGTATTGTACATAAAGTAATTAAAGAGGCCCTATTATGCTTTTGGGGGTTTTCCCTTTCCAGTAGTGGTGTTATGTTTGTGTGCATGTGCAATGTGCATGTGCAATGGTCTGCAAAGGCTAAAATCCCTGCGTTCCCTCCAGAGGGAGTTTCTCTCCCCAAGCCCCAGAACGTGCCCCGGACACTGATGCAAATTTGGTTGTACTACAACTTCTTTGTAAGTCTGTGATGTAATACTTTTTCACATTGACATTTGGAAAGTGGCATCTGTAAATCGGCGGATAATGTTTGTTCTAACTAAATCAACTATCCAGTTATCCAGTTTAGGGTCTTAAAGTTGTAAAATGCTCCAAAAGCCGAATACAGGCTTATTTTTCCTCTCGATTACTCTGACTGAGCGGAGAGCAGGAGAGCGGAGGCGGGGCTTAAGGATGCTCAGGTCTGCATGCTTTATGCGCCGAGGTATGGGCACTTTTGCTCTCGAGTCAGGCCATTTGGGCTTCATGCACCAAAACATCACTATGTAACACTCGCTATGCTATTGGCTAGTGCTCGAACACATTGTACACGTGACAGGCTAAGGGGCGGGACATCCCTAAGCGATGATGAACTACGCTACATACTGATATGAACATTAACATGAGAAAAAATAGGGCCCCTTTAAATTAATTGGAAAGCATCTTAGGTAAGTTTCAAGTCTTTGCAAGTCGATTTCAAAGGAGAAGAGAGTAAAGAACCAAATGAATCTTAAAATTGTATACAAAAGTCAGCATTTATCTACCCGATTTGTTGATTTTTGGAAAAATCACTTTCAAGATATGAAACATTTGCAGAACTCCACTTTTTTCTTGGAAGTACCTTGCTCTTGGATCATTCTGTGATTTTTACACATCAAACATGTTCAGCTGTGTTAGATTGCAGGGGAGTCTGCTATTAATTGTGTATACACTAGCTTTCAGTTCTCTGATGTTCATCAATATTTTATTACACATTTTCAATATGTCATTACCCATAAACTGCAGGTGGGGGTCAGTTAAACAATAGTCCACAATCATTTGATTTGTGGAAAAAAAAACACTGAATGTCACCAAAGTGCTTTTGAAGTTGATATTAAAAAACCATGAGGTCCTCTTGATGTTTAGTTGAAGCCCATCATCCGTGTTCCCACAATAGTGTTTAATGTCTGTCCAAAACAAACTTTTATTCAGGTTCTGAGGAAAATAAGATGAAAGATAAAGATTTAAAATGAAATGACTCTTTGTTGGGTTCTATTTTAAACTAAATTGTGTGGTTATTGCGGTTATTATGGTGTTACCGTGACATCTGTAATGTACTCACAAAAAGGGCTTTGTTTCTCCTGTACTAAAAACTGATCAGATATACAAGGGGCAGATACATAAGGAGGGTGTTAATAATAATATAATTTAATATATTTTCATTGGCAAATTACATGGTTGATATTAACCTTATTTTTGATGAATACTTATGGAGATTTTTCTAAGCATTCTTTAAAGCTCAAAAAGGTTTTGGACTTTAATTTTGAAAGATCTTTTGGGATAACTTCTTTACACATTTTCAAGTTAACAGGAAATGGTTCACAGCACATTCTGCCAGTTTTCTGTCATAGGACTAACACATCTGTGAATTTTCTTCATGTTTTTTATGAATTCTCTGTGACACTCGTGAGGTGGTGTATGTGAAAATAGCCCCCCCGAAGACACCAGATTGTGTTATACTTTAACAGGAACACTTTTCAAATAGGAGAGTGCAAATCAGTTCCTTAGAATGAAAGCAGGTGGAAGAAGACTTTAGCGCACACTGGGAATAACAGTTTGCTTGATAATAAAATTACTGCATGAACTCAAACACTATCCCACAATGCTTTTCTCCTTGAAAATGCAGTGTCTAATTTAGCTGTTTTAGAGCAAACAGATATTATAATCACATAACTTTTCTACATTTGCCTTTCTCTCTTTGAGTTATTATTTTTTCACTGTTCTATCTTGCAGATGAATGTGACTCGAAAGAGATTTGTATTCAGTGTAACGACACCTTCCCCAGGCTTTCTGGTCATCTTCGAGCCTACGCACACAGGAAGAGGTTTGCCCTTTTTCAAGAACCAGGTACACATGCAAAATGTCAGCAAATGTGTCTCGTTGACATCAAATGTGTGTTTTCAGCACATGAATCAAGTGGTTCGTATTTGTGAGTAATGCTTCTGACATTAGATAAATTGGCCCATCTAAAATGCATGTTAACTAGAAAAGTAAACATCAGTATTAATTGCAATAGTTGGATTTATTTATTTATGCCTTTTGTCAGTGATCACTTAATAAATTCCCTCAGATTAAGCAATCCACATTCTTGTCTTTTTAGGCGATGATTATAAACAGAAGAAGCCAAGGCCCGGGCTAAAGAAGAAGATTTTACCCTCCTTAGATGCTGAGATATGCACGCTCACCTGCAGGTACAAAGATTTGAAGGTTAACCAATGTTCTTTTGTGGAAGAGTGAGTGAGAGTAGCCTACCCAGTTATATCTCATATGTAGCCCTCAAATTAAATACATATGCCAGCACACCAGTCAAAATTGTGACCAGACATCCCTACCCTTTTCAGTTACATCCAAAACCAGAATCTAGGGACAAACTGAATCTGATACCCTGAAAAGATGTAAAAGACCCAGTGTCCCAAATCAGCTTCCACACTCCAACGCCTTTCGGCCCAGGCATGGACAACTGTATCGCAGTTATCCTGCTCTTTGGTTTTGCTTTTAACGAGAGCATCAATCAGCCTGTTCTTTGCTGTGTTTCCATTACCATACTTGCTATTTTGAGTGCGTTCACACTAACACATGGAAAAATGTAGAGCACCATGAGTTCCCAGATGGTGAATTCATGATGGTCAAAAGGTTGATTACCCTCAATGGTTGCCAACCAGGCTACGTAGCGGAAGGGTTGTGAAAAGTTGTGAAAACAGTGTCCAATGATCTGCAGCAGCTGCGGTTCGTTTGTTGAACACAGGAAACATTTCATTGCCAGGTGAAAAAACAAGAGGGCTACAATTTATTGTTGAATGTTAACAGTAATAATCCGACCAGTTGCAATCTGCCATTGAAAAGACTGAGAGGAAGAAGCAGCCAAATGTTGCGATTGTCCTTTTCTGATAAGTGCACAAAATCTGAGTTGGGTTGAAGCCGACACTACCCTGTCAAAATTCACACAAAGTCTGTAGATAATGTACACAGTGCCCTTGCCTGCCTGATCTTCAACAACATGACCAGTGAACCAGAGACCAGCTGGAAACAGTGATGGACCTAACCCTAACTCTAATCATAACCCTTAGAGAATTACAATCCCATTGTAAACATGGAAGCATAGGCTCTTTGGTTCACAGGTCCAAGATGTTGGACAGAAGCCTAAAGACTAACCCACTCTGGAGAAGAGAATCTTCTCTAGAGTTCTCTCCTCTACTAATGCGATTCAAAGGCGGTCCTCTTCCAGAAACATACATTTCTGACAGCGGGCAGACCTTTTACCTTGTTATAATCGAAAATGTTGCTGACACCCCCCTGGCCAATCCATAAACATAAGGATTATATCTAGATAGATCGCTTTATAGTCCGAATAGAAATCAAGTAATAGAATAAAAAATGGCTTACTTCGAACACTGGGAGACAATCAGTGATGGGCTTCCCCTCTCTTTGCAGGTTCTGTGACCTGGTCTTCCAGGGGCCCCTGTCTATCCAGGAGGATTGGATCAGGCATTTACAGAGGCACCTCCTGCACATCAGCGTGCCTCAGTCAGGGACCGGGATGGTGGAGGTTTTGGGTCTTCATCAGAAAATGTGTCGTGAGCACCAAGACCTCCAGTAGAGTTTTCCCAGTTGCCTGAACTTGCACATTGTTTATATGTATAATCCATAAACTGTTTTAGTCCTAGAAATAAATAGTGAACTCACACTGCTTAAAATTATATATTAGTATAACTGTTTAAATAAGCAAAACTTTATATATAGGATATTTTAATGCTATGGTTTGCCTTATATTTAGCCAATAAAGCTTATAAGATTTATATATATTGACTGCTAGAAAAGTTAGACAAAACAATGGATATCAAACATTTGTTCAATGGTCTGGCAGGGCAGAATGGTAATTTTAGAAAATGTTGTTCTCATAAAGAGAAGTGCCTTGTCATAAGCATTTCATGCAAAATCCTATTCATTATGAAATTAAGAAAATGTAAAAGATTCTGAATTCCTTGTTACTTTTTATTCAAGATTAAATGAAAAGTCCCAAGCTCCTCCAACATACAACATATTTAAAGACAATTTAGGTCAGAAAAAGACAATTTCTACTCTCGAGAAAGAATAATGGAAGCGTTGCCACTCCTATATTGGCAAGAGAAGAAAGAAAGCCTGCACTTTCTAATTAAGTTGATGTCTCATTTTGTTTTAGAGACAAGATAAAATAACGTCTTGATAAGCAGTGTACACCGGTCTGTCATTAGTTTGTTCTCTAGTTCACCTCGCTGTGTCTGCATCACACAGAGCATCTCTCTTAATCAAAGTGGCGTTCAAGATGTTAGGACAGCTTGTTCTGTCGGTGTTCCTCTGCTTAACCTTCAACCAGCAGTATAACATCTGGAAACCGCCTCTCGATATAGCCACAATAAACATCTTTTGGTAAAGACAAAACTCTGTTTATTACAAGAAAACAGATCTGCGTTCCTGAAGATTTGGACCTAAAATTAGGTCCAAATCCCTCTATGACTAAGAAGGTATTGAAATTCTGTAAAACCACTGGCCCTTCTTTTTCAATCCCATAACCTGTATTCCAAACGTATCTTCATACAGTTGGTGCTTGTTTTGCCGGATGCAGAGACTGTTCCATACGTTCAGACAGGGAAATGGCTATGCAAGGTGAAGATGACAAATCATTTGAAATGTGTTGAATTTTATTTTAAGGTTTGTCACTGGAAGGTAGCACTTTGTCTTTTGCCAGGACATCTTGTCAAACACTTTGTCCTTCTTTCTCCTTCTTCATGGCACTTACAGGAAGTGGTTGAGTCGACGCCAAAAGACTCAACTCAGGTTGCCATTATCCTAAATAGTTACTAGAACATTTCATTTCCAAGATTTCAATTTTCATATTAGAGAAAGTAATACAAAAAATAAATAGAAATGTGTGTGTTATTCAATCATGCCTCTCCAATGATAGTCATCATATTATGGTAAAAATCCAACACCTAGAATGCAAGAAGAAGAAAAAACCCTAAATATTTAGCTTTAATTACCTAATGTAATTCAATGTATTTATCTATTTTTCTTGGATTATCCAACTTTCTAAAATTGTGGACACTTACACGTTGTTAAAATATTACAATTTCTATAAAATAAACCTTACTCTACTCAGGCTGGATAGTTTAGTATTGCTTGGATTCTAATATTACTGTAGATGTTTGTATATCAGTGGTATTAATTGTAAACCTGTGTGATGCAGAGGGGTATCTTTATTTAGATTAAGTCAATTATTCTGAAATAGTTTGATAAAGTCAAGCATTTATTTGTGATTATTAGATGAGATACATTAACAGCTGGATGTAGATCTGGGAATTACACCATGGCCTCGTAAATACAGTTTTAGGGAAGATGTGCAGTACAGTTTTCTGGGTACCAGTTAAAATGAAGAGATTATTTACAGTTTCTGTGGAGAGGTTTAGCTAAGGGTTCACCTTGTTTGTCTGTCTGACAACAAAACACTTGGGTGTCTTGGACATTCAACGTCAGGTGACTATTGTGTTCCAAAGAATTAGGTTTATTTTTTGGAATGTCAATGTGGAGAGCCGACCAGAAACACTGATGTCACGATGGGTTGGCCAACACTAATCTACAGTTATTCAAATGTATGATCCCAGTATTCATATGTTATATGCTGCTATATCTGTGTTCAATTAATAACATGTTCATGTCAATAAATTATCTGTCAAATCTTATTTATTATTTTATGGTTTTGTTTGAAAGTATAGATTCAGTATACTTAGACCAGAAAAACAAGTGTTTATAGCGGCAGACTGGCACAAGGACTCTCAGCAGCCCAACCTTTTTGAAGTGCAATCCCGCATTTATATCTTATTAGTTCTAATGCCACTATATAAAAGACAAGATATACTCTATTGATCACAAATTGGGAAATTGCAGCACATAATTAGAAATTAAAAGAGTAGAAATAAAAAAATCTATAATATAAACATCTAAACATAGAGATGAAAAAATAAACCGGCATTAGAGAGTAGAAAACATACGGATGACCATGAAGATAAAGAATCTATAAGCTATCTGATAAAGAAAACACTATTGAAGGGCCAATTTTCTGTTAACACAATATAAAGCAGTATTCAACAATATATAAATTGTAATATACATTGTATTTATTATAGTACAATGTGAAAATGTCACCAACTTTTTATGTTTGTCTGTTTATTTGTAATGTTATGTAATTTTCACCAAACCCAATTTCTCCCGGGATAGAAAAGGTGTTTTTGTTCTGAAAATAAGAAATCAAACAGTGAGGCATTTAAAAGCTATGAGTAAGGTTATGTTATTCTGCTGCAGCTTTGTAACATTTGAATGTATTTGCAGAGAGGCTGAGGAGTCAGTCCATTAAAACACAAACTTTACGAAATGACATCATAATTCTATAGGCTTACTTTAAATCAGGGAATGATACCTTTGTTGCATTCTAAGATTTTCAAAGCCTGCTTGTAAGGGCAATCTGGAGTTTATTGGCCTGGACCGGGATCAGGGACAGATGTGAAAATATCATTATACTTTGAAACAGCTAACACCTAAGTTAGCATGCTAGTGCTAATAGGGATCTTGATAAAGAACAAAGAACAGCAAGCCATAGCCAGATGTCGAGGTAATTCTTATCATTTTTAAATCAGCCACAGTCATCAATTCACAAATCTTTTTTTCCCGACTTTTAAGGGGAACAAAATGTGCTGCAAAGGAAGTGATATTTTAGGATTTGGGCAGAAACAGTAGCCATGTTTGTTTTTGCTTTAAATAACCTTTAACATAGAGAATACTAATGGCACAAATTGAATAAAAAGATGTGCTTACTAAATACATTTCTGGAGCATTTTATCAATGACAATTTAAATTGTCTTGTGTTTATCATGTAATTTATTACTCTGTGCTTACTTCCCTGTCTACAGTTTTTATTAATATACAGTGTTTCAACTCCCCTTATTGAGCACAGACACAACTTTCAGCATCAGCTGGAGTTGACCCTTCCATGATGAACTATTCCCCTGCCTACAACACATTTTATTTGTTTCAATTCATCAGGGTGAAACATTCAGACTTCTGTATGATGCTGCGCCATTATTCCCAACAGGAAGTACTTTTAGGGCTATGTGCTATTTTAAACTCCACTTTTTAGCGTTAGAGGTGCAGTATTTGATGTATCCAGTGCTTGATAGCCACTCCTGGGTTTTCTACTTACCAGTGGCAAAGGGGGCTAACCCTGCAGTTTATCTTGGGCAGTATTTAAAGCAGCGATCAAAGCTGTACAAACCAATTGTCATCATGCCTCTCCAGAGGGAATTTTGAAGTACATTAATGCTCCTTCTTTGGGAAATAATTGTGGCACTCTGTGACTTCATTAGGTCTCCTGGCTGTTTCAAAAGATGTTCTCTCTGGAGGTTGAAAGCCACATCGCTGGCAGACAGCATCCCAAGGGGCCGAATGAATAAAAAAGGAGAGATTATAATGAGATTGAGTTAGCCATGACCAGAATTGGGCTTTTCATTATTCCAATGGCTGAAGAGAGAAGGGACAAGGCCGACATAAAGAAATGTGTTGTTGCAGGACCCTCACTCGCCATCTGCCATGGGGGTCCAATGGTAGGCAGCAAAAGCATGCTTATCACTGCCATGGGTATCAAAGGGGGGGCTCCTCCCTGGAGATTGCTCCATTAAAACGGCAAACGCCAATCCCTGTATACACACCACAGACAACCTGCATTTTATTCACACATGTAGCACTTGCTATTGATAGCTGATTAAAAAGGGAATATTGGAAAGCTTGAATCACTTTGTGTTTTTAGAATTTTTAAATTTGAATAGTTATGGGATTTTCTTTGTATTTTGTATATTTCTCTTATTCTCTTATCTTTCTTCGATTTTAGTATTAGATGGCTTTTAGCACCGCCATGATTTGGAGAAACTAAATGGAGAACTAGCAAGAAGCTTAGCAATACTACTGTGGACAGCAGCAGTACGTGTTATTCCGTGACTCTGGTTAAGTTGTGTTTACCAAAGTGACACAAACAAATTAACTGATCGAGGCAGTGGTAGACCAGAAGCTCTCGTGTTTTGTGATTTAAAATGACTATTTATGTCAATGGAGTCTATAGTGGTTGTGTAAGGATCATAGCTCAAGTTGTCAGATGTCATAAAGGACTGTTTGACAGCAAAGTAAACCTGTGGAAATATTCTAAAAATAGCTTAGTGATGTTGATTTTTAGGGGTGTTTGCTATTGCCCCCATCCACAGCAGAACACTGCTTAGCTCCCATGCTAATACTTCTGACCGCCATCAAAACACTGAAATGTATGTAACTTTTGATGTTAGTTGAAAGCAATAATATTGAGTTTAAATAAATAATAGGTCTATCTTTATATTATTGCGCTATGATTCGGTCATGTGAAATCTGTTGACATATTACATTTAATAAAGACAACATTGCCGTTTCTTCAGTGTTGGTGATAAAGTCACTACATAATACCTCACAGAACCCAACTTCAAACTATCAGAACTTCCCTTTAACCGCGTGTCAGTTTTAATGACGCTGTTCCCTGAGAAAGTGAGCATTAACTAACAGGACTTATTTTTGTCAGCGCTGTGTTTTTGGCAGCAGCGGTCCAGAGATCAGAGCCATTGATCATGACCTGTCCTTCTGCCAGTTATTCAAAAGTGCCACAGACTGCCTGTTTGAGAAAAGGAGGGGGGAAAAAGGACAGAAATCAATAGGTTTCCATTATGTGGTTGGGCAGTGTCACTGGCCTGTCAATGATCCTGTTACAGCGGCGGTGCGGGGGTGACACAGGCCCACACTGCTGCTGCTGACAAGAGGAAAACATGCTGACAGGCACCGGGAACAAGTTGGAACACAGATTTGCACTTCAAGCAGCCGTCCGAGGAGGCATCGTGCAAGGCCACCACGCTGCAAGTGGGCGAGGTGGGGTGGAAGGGTTGAGATGGGGGTTGGGAGGGGGGGATTCCCAGCCAGGCAGCCTCCTTCTCCTGTCTGACTGTCTAGCTCTCTACCAAAAACGCTTTTATCCTCCCATAAATTATTCACCTCTGGATACACCAAAGGAAACTCGGCTGCACTGATTGTGGCTGAGGGGAAATTCATAAGAAAAACCTGAGGCCCGGTCTGCGGCCAGGACTCGGACACGCCTCATCTGCAAGCACCTACAGGATGAAACATATGAGGAGCATTTGCTCTGCATTGTGCATTCAACTCCGACATCACTGATCATCTTTTACAAATTATCATTCAGGGAGGTTTGGGTAGCACCTTCTATGACTCCCAAGACTATAATTCATTGTTAACATATTGTGTTATCTGCACTCATAAATATTCATAATTCTATAATAAATCAAAGCACACTTGTATAGGTTTTTTTAATGACATATGGTCAAGTCACAACAT
Source organism: Eleginops maclovinus (assembly GCF_036324505.1). Classification (NCBI taxonomy): domain Eukaryota; kingdom Metazoa; phylum Chordata; class Actinopteri; order Perciformes; family Eleginopidae; genus Eleginops; species Eleginops maclovinus. Next base: position 2,955,925 of record NC_086357.1, on the reverse strand, counting down.
TTCAAAAAAGCTTGCTGACATTTCTTTCCATATTCTAATATTATTCCACCATTATGACCTTTATATAATGCATTATAATCACTTTTACAATGCATTATCATGAAACTATAAGTGACTAAACATGCTTATTGTTCGCTTTTAGTACAGAGGAACAATATATTGAATCTAAAAGTGACCAGAAATTATTTTTGTTATGATACTTGACATTATAGGTCATAATACATGTGTCATTATACATATGAAGGGCTTATACAATAGTAATAAAATGTTATAAGCCAATTATAATGAATTATTGACTTTTACTTCATACAAAGTGTAACAGAGTGTTTTCATAGTTCATAACTGATGTTTTGATCCCTGACATATTATGTGTTGGCCTCCAGAGAACAGGAGTCCACCCTCATCACTCAGTGCAGATGGCCCGTCAGAAATTAAGGAAGACATCAACTGTCTGCTGAAAGAACATGAATCAATATATTTTGACAAGGATCAAATGTGCTTCAGATGAACCTTTTGGCCCTCCCAAAACACCACCCTTCCTCTTGTCAAATCTCTTTATTTCTGCTGGTCTACATTTAATCAACCCATGACTCATCGTATTTCCTTTAATGGTTACACTGGTGAAAGAAGTACTCAAATTAATTCCTTAATCAAAGTAGCAAAACTACAGTGTAAAAATACTCAGTAAGTAAAAGTGCTGCATTCAAATTTCTCCTGAAGTAAAAGTAAAAAAGTACTAGCATTAAAAAACATTTTAAGATCAGAAGTAAAGTAAGCGTTATGCAAATTTAAAGCATTTTAAACACCAGATATTTCAAGAAAAATGCTTTGATTATAGACAAATGTATGTGTTCATCACTTTAATGTTGCACTTGGTAAAAGTAGGGTTTATTTGAATTACTTTACAAATTAGGTAGCTTAACCTATCATAATATATTATAATGTGTGTCAATTTAAATGAGGCTGCAATAAACTGCAAATAAAAAGCATAATGTGAAAATACTCAGGTAAAGTGATTCAGTTTACTACTTAGTCCTTGAGCAAATGTACTTAGTTAAATTACATCATAGTTATTACAGGTTTGCATCAGTCTTTAATTCCAGCATAATATATGTCAATAAACATGTATTTCAGCATTTTTGCAGCTCATTGACTATTCTATTGTCCGAACTCCAGTCAGGCTCCCTGCTAATAGACTTGAGAAAATACTATTTCTTTCAATTACACACACATATGTGTACATTTTTTTTTTCTTATGTGGGCAATTCAGCCCATAATGACTGGGGAATTCAGGTTAACATGTTGACATGGTTTAACAACAGCGGGTCATGTTGCACATCACGCATGGCTGCCTGCTTGTGCAGCAGCTGACAGGTCCTAATCAGCGCGGCCCTGAAGGCCCAGGGCCACAGGGCTGTAATCACTGCAGTGTTACAGAGCAGCGCGGCAAATTGAGACGTAATTAAAGTCAAAGTTGTAATAATTGTTTCAGCTAATTGGGCAGACAAGTGCGTTATGGCGCGATTACATTATGATAACCTGAGACAGAGGTGGGTTTCTGTGTGTTGCTGGAAGAAGAGGGGATGTTGAGTGTAAAAATGAAAATGGTGGTGCGTTCAAATGCATGTTCTGAGTAAAAGGGAGAAAAAAAAATAATCTAAAGATCAGTTAAGCCCATTGTTTCAAAGTAGAATTTATTTTTATTTGGCAAAATGCATCCTAAAGAATATTTTCAAAAGTTATTATTTACCATAAAAATAACCTTCATTTTGGGACACGCCACCCTTTCATATTAATACTCTTATTTAATATAGATAAAATACAGAATGTATGATGGTAAAGACATTAAGATTAGATAAGATATACTTAATTGATCCCAATCAGGGATTTTTTATTATTTTTTTGTCACAGCAGGATGTATACAAGGATTTATATACATATATGAATGCATCTATAGCCCCTTACTGCAAACCTCAGCAGTCTGAGTATTGTGTTTCATTTACAGTAAGCAGATTCATAATGCAGCCAACAATATGCCCACTTCTGACGTGTTATGTGGCGATGCCGCACCTTGGGCTACATCATTACTTCCTATTAATGACTCTGCAGCTGAATGCCAGTGTACGGTGGGGGGGTGGGGGGTGCAGTAGGTGTTGGGGGGACCGGTCAGGGAGCAGCTGCCCTGATCCCGCCGGGCTCAGCCTGACCTCCTTTTCTTATCCTTTCTTTTTACATCACTAAACTGCAGGCTGACAGGCTGAGCACAGAGCCGTTTGATTGGGACGAGGGGAGAAATGTAGAATATGAGCTAGAAATGACGAGTCAGCCAGTATTTCAGGGAATAAAGAAGAAATTGACGTGAAAAAAATAAATCACAAGGAGTCTGTAGTGATCCATCACTGCTGCTCTAACATGGACTTCCATCAACTCTCATTCAGTCACATCATACACCCCTGTTACACACAACTCACATGTGATTTAAACAGTGGGGCAAAGTAACTACAGTACATGTAATCAAGTGCACTACTTTGTAAGTACTATTTTGAGATTTCTTTTGCTATACTTTGTCCTTCTACCCCACTAAAATTCAAAGGTAAATTGTGTACTTTTACTCCATTACATTTATTTAATAGCTTTAGTTACTCCTGGATTATTTTCACATGATACCAATCAGAAAATAAAGTAATTAATCCCACCTTTATTAGCTTGATAAACACATCAATAGATCAATAATTATAATAAAAACACATCACATATATTATTCTGAAATGGACCAATCTGCATAATGACTACTTTTACTTTAAGTATATTTTCATACTAATACTTTTGTACTTTTACTTGAGTAACATTTTAGTACAGGACTTTTACTTCCTGTAATTTCCTACAAATCAGGTATTTCTACATTTAAGTAATACATCTGACAACTCCTGCCTCCTCTAAACCTGGACTTCGATCCACACTCATTCAGTCTTAAACTCCCTTTTGCGCAGAAACGAACATGTGAATTAAATCCTGCAATCATTCACACAGAAATGAATATTTACAGTTGTGATTGTGTGCAGTGATCACTTCGAGGGGTGTGAAACGGCTCTGTGGGATTAGAAACTGTTTACTAACCGCTGGGCCCAGGAGCTTTACTGTGCAGTGAGGTGCAGGGTCAGCCAGCGGACGTTAGGGGGCGCTGCTCATTTCGTTCTGAGAGCACACTGCACAGTGTGGGCTACACTGAAACAATAATAATGGAATTAACGAGGCTAAAAATAAATGAAAAGCAGGGAATTAAGCTGGTAATTCGTTCAAATAAAAGCCAATTAATGCTGATGATGCATGTGATTTTTGCGCACCTCTTAAGCTTAATGGATGCGATGTTTTCAGGTATTACAGATGCTAAATTCCTAGAATGATCCCTCACTGCAGGCCGGATGGATTCCACTTCTTATGCACGGTGAATGAAGGATTCAAGCTGACTACCAGACCTCCTTCGAGGCCTCCTTCTGCAGGCGATTCCTCCCCGTTTCCATCACCCTGCTGCGGCCACAGAGAGCTCACATCCCCGCCTTTTGCTCCGCAGTCTGCAGGATCTGCACACTGTCTCAACATCAGCAATCAAACACATCCCAGAACAAAAACAGGAAGGGAAAAAAAAAACCTTTGTCGCATTTGAGGGAGAAATTTAATTACAACCGCGGGTGTAACGCAGGCATTGAAGACACACAAAATAGCAGGCGACAAATGAATATACAGAGCAAATGACAAAACATGAGGGGGATAACTGACAGATGAAAAGGCGCAGGATGTGCAGCTAACAGGCAAAACGCGCCGCTACAAAGCCGCGCGCACCTTTGAGAGCCAGAGTTTGTTTTATTGCTCTTCTCCCGGGTTGCATCTCCTGTCGATTTGCAGCAGAAGGAAGGGGGATAAGTGAACATGCCCTGTTTAAGAAACAAACATGCAGATTAGATGGGATCCTGACAACACACGGCTCAGGCTTCATGTCCCACAGCTCATATCCTAACAATGGAAAAAAGAGGGTTGGAAAATCCACTCAGCGCAGGTTGACAACACTTACCGTCACTCTGCTGAAAGTAAATGCAAATAATGAGGTGGCATATGGAAATAAAAAGCGGGAGTTAAGACAAACTGATATCAACTCTGGCCCGCTTAAGACCCAATGGGTGGCGCTGGGAAGCTTTATTTAGACATGAATATAGAATAATAGTGTGATAAACATTGACGGGTTTGTGTTGCTTTTTTATTTCTAAAATAGAAAATAAACCCCCCAAAAATGTCTAGGCACACTGTGGATTTGGGGCGTAGCCGGCAGGATGCCTTTCTGAAGAAAACAGCTTACAAGGTGGAGCATGTACTTCAGTGCGGGGGTGTCACCTGTTCTGCGGGACAGGATGTCACTCACATCCACCTCCAACATGCAGCTCACACACCTCACACTCACCTATACTGCGGGTGGAGCGACCCCTCAGGCCTCAGCACCATACAAGAAGATAGGAAATATTTTAAAGGAGCATTATTATTCAGTGTTAGTGCCAACAAAAAAAAAAAGTGTTATTATTATTGTGGATGATGTTTGTAATCCTGGTGGTGATTTATATTTATTTTAACATTGCTTATGGAGCTGTTGATCCAAAAAAAATGATTTGTACAGATGTTTCTACCTATCGTCGCTGTCCGATGAAACTCACGTACATCCAAAACGGTTACTTTTCAGGAAATGAAAAAAACACCCTAATTTCAAAGCAGTTGAACGTAGCGTTGTCATACTTGGTATGTCATCTTTAATTATAATCGTAATATTGACAGTGTGAAGGTATAGTTCACATTTTACCAAAATCTAGTTTAAATGGATATACGTGCATATTTTACAGTAACGGTGGTCGATACGCGTTCTTCCGATCATGAATGGGCAAGTCGCGTTTCATACTGACAGATGAATAGGCTACACTAAGTTTATTAAATAGCCTACGTCCAACCTAAGGCTATTTAATAAACTGAGCATAGCCTATTTATCTTGTCAGTATGAAAATCAGTGAACTGATTCATTGTCCCTTCATAATTATGTCTCCTGCTAACTATGGGATAATGAATCAGTACGCTAACAAGCTAGACAGAGGTTGTAACGAGACCTACCGTGCCAAAAAAATGAATTACGGTAGGTCTAACGTCACTCCTCCACTCCTAGACCTACGTCTCAGGCGACAAGGGGAAAACTTTTTCTAGCGATAAAGTTAGGCCTACTGTAAAGGAAAGCTATTGTCTCACCAGGCTATCATCAAAATGATATTTATTTGGCACTGTATTGCAGAAAAGAAAATGAAAAATGAAGCTGCCATTTCACTAAACTCCAGTTAGCCCGTTCCTGTTTATTCCCTTTTCTTCTTCAGGTGATTCAAGCACGACTAATTAGGCTCACTACTGCTACTACAGGTGGAATTATAAAATAGCAACTTGCCTAAATGCAAGATTTTAATCATGTCTTTCCTGTCAGATTAGCAGATAGGAATTCCAAGAGTTCAACAGATAAAACCAAGTCATTTGAAACATGCACATAAACAATAACTTGTTCTATTTATTAACATTTCATTAATCAATAACACATTTATCTAGGTAGTCAGAAAAACCACACTTGCTTTTATCAATAAATAAATAAATACATAAATAACGTTCAATAGTGGTGTGTATGTTAATTGTTTGTTGAGCTGACCATCATTCATGGTCAAGTGCATCGTAAAATGGATGAAAGTCCTTCGGTAAGACATGTTTCAGTTCTTGAAGGTGCTTGAACTTCAGTGCTTTAATTTTCTGGGGGGATGTATAGAGTGGGGCCACGCTGACACACGTCTTCCTCAGGGATGGGGATGTGAAGGGTTGCCAGTTGTCGGAGTGGAGTAATTTGAACTCCATACTGCCATCCACATTGTATCTAATAGAGAGATGAAAGAAAAGAGGGGTGTTGGGGAACAGAGAAAGGAGGGAACCAAAAGCAAGTTTAGATTTTTAAAACAAAATATTTTAATATGATATGGCTAATGTTTCATGTATGAAAAAGTAGTATGTACAAACCTGACTGCTCGGAGGTCATGCACCGTAGGATCGCCAACTTTGCTACCAGGTCGAATTGACTTGCAGATGTTCACTTTGCTGAAGTCTTGGAAAAAGCTGTAATCAACATACTTCAGCTCGTATGGTTTTGGACTTGAACGAGCTCCCCGAATGACTGCAGCATACTCAGCTGGAACATGTACATCTCGGTTCCTCAATTTTCTGTCAATCACACTGTGCACCGAGTCACATTCCATCTGTGTGTGGCCTCTTTGAAGGTACTTCTGCGTCACTTGCTTTTTTCTTTCAGTGGCAAACTTCAAGAGGGCATTGCTCAGGACCAGGTTTCGGTTTTGATAACCACACCCATCACTCCAAAGAATGAATTCAGTGTAAGTGGGGTGTGTTTCAAGATAGTCCACAATGCAGGAGGCAAACTCATTGGCAGAGACCCCCCCCTCACCCTCATGCCAAAGGTAATTTGTCGCTTCATGTGATGCCATATTGTAGATGGTAAAATTATGGACACCGAGCTTCATTTTGAAGTAGAGGGCAGACGCTTGAAGCTTTGGGCAGAGGAGAAGGCCCTGCAGATCCATGCATGCAACCAAGGTGGTGTTATTTGCAAGTTGTTTGTCGCTTTCCTTTTCTGCTCGTGCCTCGTCCTTCTTAACGCAGTGTTCCTCCCACACAGCAGCCTCGATGTTACCGGCTTTGAAGGCACAGCAAGTGTCACATTGATCTTTCTTTGGATGGAACAATGACAGATTTAATTCCTTAAAGGTGTTACTGAACACTTGTCTTGACAGAGGCTGGATGCCGTTGGCTGCACATGTTTGCTTATATTGTGAGTGGAGATGATTAATTGACCTGAATAACGGCTCCAGGTACATCTTGGAAGAGGAGGACCTACAGTAGTGCGATGGTACTTTCGGCAGATCAAGAAGAAAGGACTTTAGGAAGTCCCGCTCCTCTGTCCTCACCCTCACTCTTGCCGTCTTCTCAGGACTTTCCTCTCTTCTTCCAACCCATTTTAGAAAACTCCACTGCTTGATGCCAAGGGTTGACAGGAACATCCGCTGACAAACTCTGAGCCTTCTACCATCAACACATAAAAAACAACAGAGAGATGCTGACCTCCGAGACTGAACCGCTTCTGTCCGGCGCCGCTTGACATCACTAACCTCCGCCAGTGACTTCACGTAGATTTTCCTTTCTTTCCAGTCCAATTTCCCCCAAAAATACTTGAATATTTCTTCCCTCTTCCCTTCATCGATTTCGGTGCAGTGTAGTTTGCTGGATTTCTGGCAGGACTCAGCCAGGCACCGCCCCTCCATTTTTCGTTCTTCTTTGTTGATGAATTCATTTTTTTTCCGTCCAAGATATGATTGGCCCCTCATTCTTCTCCTTTTCTGGATGTTACCCTTCCAAGCGTCTGGGTTGGCCCTCTTCCTTGACCTTCCCCGGTCAACAGCAACAGCATCTTCATATGATTAAAAGAAAAACAAAAGAAAACATGTTTCACAAATTCACATTTCTCTTACATGGTTTCTTAGCATGTGGGAGTATGTGTGTCAGTGTGTAGGCATGCATTAAAGTTTGGCATTTGCTGTGGTGTGTGTGTGTGTGTGTGTGTGTGTGTGCGTGTGTGCATGTGGCTGAGCCCATTAGTAGCTTACAGAAATGTAAAAAAACAAATTGACAATAAGTTACTCACCTTCATTGACAGGTGTGTAATCCGGGTCATTTTCAGGATCGTGTTCAAGTGAGTCTTAGAGCAATATAGAGGAACACATTTAGTACAACAAATGTACTTATGACATCATTCTGATATAAGATTGCATTCATTTTGACTCATAATTGATTAAATACACTAGATTTGTAATTAGTAATGGGCTTTAGTCTGTCAAACCAATGTGAGGTGGAGGCTGTAGTTTAGCCTAATCTGAGAATGAGAATAATAAGATACTTACCCTCACTGTCACTTTCAGTGAGATTGTCATTATCACTTTCCAGAGAATCTAACAAAAATATAATACATTCAGCACACTACAATGCTTGAATAATTCAGAACTGAGCTTGCATCATTAGCTTTGACCAGCAAACGTACAGTAACTATTCATTTTGAATTCTCTATGAGTAATCATTTTTAACATACAACTTGATGAGTTAGTATTTGGATTCCTTCCTTGATCAAGGGAATCAGAACAACAAGTGTGGCAGGCTTTCATCTTAATGTGCAACACATCAATATGCTTTGGGTTGCAGAATAGTAGGTAGCTGCTACTGGGAGAAAAAATAATTTAAGCCTAAAGTACTTACCCTCATTGGCAGCTGTATCTCCACCGTCACTTTCAACTGAATCTAAGAATGACAGAGAGGGAAACCATTTAGAGTAATGAATAGCCTACAGTGTAGACTTTCCTGTCTGGCTGACTCAATTCTAGTTTCCTACAGACCTTCCTCCTCATTGCTGACCCTCACGTTCGCCTCAAGTTCCCTATCATAGCTGACATTGACCATTTCACACAGCTCCTTAACAGAGAAAGACATCCTGAAGGAAGGGAGAAAACCATATCAGAAAAAATGTAGCGCTATGCCCTGTCAACATAGCTTCACTTCGGAAATCCGTGCGTTAACATCTCCGCAAATGAAATCGTAGCAAGTTGGGTATAGTGTTGGAAATGCTCAGCCTCTACCAAGCGGTACGAGTGAGGCATGTTCTAGTGACAATCACGATAGTAACATTACAGTCTATAATTTCATCACTTAAACTCTGGAAAAAAACATATTTGTTTGAATCGTATCAATGTCACTGAGTTTATTTACCAACTAGCAAGCAGCAAGCAAGCTAATCTGTGGAGAAGTAGGCTAGCCTCTGGAGAGTTTAGCCTAGCCTACTACATTTACGTTCGTCGTCAGCCAGGTTCACAATAAAAATATTAGATGACAATTACTTAATCTAGATAATTTAGGCCTACCGGTAAATAACAGTTGTGAATATATTGCAACTAGATTAAACTTGAGTACAGTTGACAAAAAAACGAAATACCTTACCTTCAAAGTGTTATTCAGCTACCCGATGATGCGCTTCCAGAGACGCTAATGAGATGACACGAGACAGCTGAGATGGCTCCACAGAGCGGGAGATACGCGGCGTGATTGACAGCTTTGACACCAAATGGATATACTTGAAAATCAGATGACATGATTTCACAACTTTTCATTGGTCACTTAGGTACATGACGCATACTGTATACGGAAATGAACCTGGACATTGTATCCATCGTAAAATCTCAAAATCGGCAAAAATGGACATACGAGGTTTTCATCGGACAGCGACGCTATATTCTATTGCTGCTAAACTAAATGGCTAGACCCAAGAGTCAAATGCATATCAATAAATAAATACATACATTATTATTTATTAATTAAGTTTAGGCAACATCTAGGACGTTTCACCTTTTAATTTTTTTGTAGAATCTTTTTTTTGTTTGTATTATAGTTTTAAATGGTCACATGAATCTTAATTTGTTCAAAGATCCCGGAAATACGTTTTTCAGATAGCGGGACGGTTTAGGGTTAAGCACAAGATATACATTTAAATATTTATCAGGCTTGTCATTAATGCTGTGCTAGCTAATTGGGTCCAATTCGAAAATACTGCGATAGTTTACAAAGTTATTGGCAGAAGTTATGATGGAGGATGCAATGTGATTGGCTAATAGGAGCTGCAGACTGAGTGAAGATGTCATCAGGATGTAGCATCACAGTCTCCATGTGGTATACCCTTGTTATAGTTTCCATGTCCTGTTACATCTGCATTATGAAGGGCCAGGTCTAAATACATAGGCTTCAGTTCCCCATAGGGTCACAAGCTGATTTGGGGGGATTATGAAAGGATTATGATAGGAAAGACTGTAAAAACGTATTGCTGTTGCACACATTTAAAATGTTATGGTATTGTATGTAAAATACTGAATAGTTCTGAACTCACTCTTTAGCTGGACTGCCCAGGTCATAAGACACCATTGACACGGGTTCCCACATTACCGTGGATGCTGTTTTCACCTTTGTCTGCTGATGGGGTGAAGTTCCTCCATGCTCTCTTTAAATATCAGTTTAAGTTGTGGATATATAAGTATGAATATGTGACATCACAAACAGTTTGAGCAAATCGCGATCCAATATACAACTTAAATAAGTGTGATTTGGGAACTTGAATGCACAAAAAGAGAGTCCAGTATTTCAACTTTTGAAATGAAAAATATTAGAATTTGTATGGATCCTGGATTTACCACGGGAGTAAATGCTTTTTATATTTTTTTTGTGTTTGTATGTCTGCTAAGCATTGTTAGCCAAAAAGGTTGGGAATCACTGCTCTAGTCTGTGAAAATTAGCAAAAAGATCTTCCCTAAATTACTAAATATATTTTTCTTGTACCAATAACGAAGCTCCCAAAACATAGCAAATTATTCCTCGATAACCTGTAGACCAGTGTGACGTAATATTTATACGTCTGTTTAAATGTTCTTAATTTTTTTACACAGTTTCCCGCTCTGAGCTGGAACAGTGAACTGCACGGAGGCGGCGGCGTCCCCACAGGCCGCTGAGCATCAGACCTCATTATTCCATTCTCCTCCACCATCCAAGGTTGATCTAATCACCAGATCAACAAGCGGGATGTGGAGCGAACAAATAATGGAGACAAACTGAACAAATGATTAGTATGCTGTGAAAAGTACAATACGTTTCTTATTTAGCATTTAGATAACTATCTATCCTGAGGAGCGAGCTTCAAAGTTGAACTCAGTTTAGGCGGGGGGGATTAATTCTCTCTGCTGCATGCTTCATTGAATCTCTCATTACCAAACTTTGTCCGTATTGATGTTAGATTTGATTGAAGATTAGAGCATTTAGCAAATCTTGCTTTTCCACGTGTATCAGGCTTTTTCAAGCGCGGCGCACCGCTCGCTGGTCAATACCCTCACTTTTATCCAGTGTCTGCTTCATTTAAACTTAATCAACTCCATCAATGAACTGGAACAGCGAAACGTCCCCTGGAACAATAGCTTTTGTTGGATAATGCTTTGGTCTTATTCCCAACCGGGCGGCGATAAACCTGAAATTACACTATGATGAACTATTTCAATCAATATGATAATGGAAATTGGCTTTGGTGACTCTTTGCAGGGCTTAAGGAGGCAGGCTAAAGCCTATGTGACATTAATACATCTCCATGCTCTCTCCCTGCTGTTGCAACCCCCTACCTCACTTTATTGTCCCATCTTTTCAGTGACATTGACTACACCATATTGCAAAGCGCCTGGTAGTTTAATGATCTATCTGCACCGGGGAATGCTTGTGCTGAAATGGATGCACGAGCCTCACGGTCTCATGCATTGTTTTCCAACTAAATTATAGGCGCTATACTTTGTTTCCTGTAGTGGCTCAGCGGGGTGTAGATCAATCATTGATGGCACTGTTGTAAAGCAGACACAACATGACTTTTGCTGCTCATTTGGACATTTTGTCCTTGTGTGGCATCCAGTGCCTGTTATAGGCTCCAGTTCATCATATTTATACTGCTACCAAAAGACCAATTTCACAAGCCATAGCAAGGAAAAACGCATGCTCCCCATCTGTTGCATACTAATAAATATGCCACCTTCTGGGACAATCCAGGCGTGATCATGATGATCAACTGCCAAGTGATATGACTTACCATAAAGCTGTTTATTTGAGAAGTTTCCCCTCAGCCAATAATTGTCAAATTTATTTCAGCATCTATTATCATTTTTCTGAAGTGATTTATAAAACCGGCAGAGTTGTTTTCCTCCACGCCTTTCAGAGACATTTCATTATCATTTCTGAAGTCAGTGTTGGCACGCAGTGTGAGAGGGAAGCTGTGTGTTGTTTTCACACAGAACTGAGCAGTTATCAGTGGAGCTGAAAGCACAGCTGTCCTTTAGCAAGGACTCTGATCAGCTCCATCTCACGTGAATGACTGATGGAGTCATTGGTTATGCTTTTAGAACCACAGGTATCTAGTTGTAATTGTATTCAAACCAACAGCATTTATTTGAAGAGAAGGGATATCGATGCATGAAGGTGAGTGTCACAACTAATAAGTACATTTCCATTTCTCAATACTAGCCAGCTCTTCATCTCCCTGAGCTGCAGAGAGAATACAAACTCAAAAAATGATAGGAAATTCTTCTTTAAATGACATTCATTTATTTTGACAGAGAAAGCCCTCTTAAATAAAGTCTACTAAAGTCAATAAGTTCTGTAAATGTAAAGATGGCAGGACAGCTGGAGAGCTCAGTGTGCTCAGTGCTGCTGATGTCAATGTCCCATCGCAGTCCCACAACTACCAATCATCTACACTGAACCTATTTGCTGACCAGATCCCAAAGTTGAGGTGATATTTTCTATCTTCTAGGGATCAGTCTGCGCCATCAGTACCAGGTTTTCCAAATACAGAAACAAACATGCTGACTGATTATATTTTAGGTTTCAAAATTACAACATTACAAATTCTTACCTGCTCCCCAGCTCCGAATAATAAGTTAAGAAATATAGTTGTTACTTTGTACATATCCTTTTATTCCCATTATTTTCTGTAAAACATTAAAGAGAGACTTGAAATTATGAATTCCACACACAGGGTTTATTACCTGTCAATAATACTAATAATATGTGTCTGATGGCAACAACATTACTTGAGATTGTGATTATCTTGTTTATTTTAAGCCAAGGGTTGTACTGAGGGAGACAGTTAACATTTATAAAATCAACATCACTGCTTTCTGGTGTCAAAGTCATGTTATGCTGACATTACTTATTGTGAGACATGCGCTAATAACATAGACTATGGCATTCCAGAGGGAGTCTTTCCCCCACATAAACCCCCCCCCACCCTCCTGCCTGAAACACCTCCATTGGACTCCTTTGTTTACATCAGGGGTATCACTTTACAAGAGATACATACTATCCTTATAAAGGGTTTAAGAAAAGTTTGGTATTCATTTATTAATTAGGTTATGAACACTTTATAAATCATTAATACGCTTTTTAAAGACAAGACATAAACAGGGCAACTGTGACTGGTCTGGTTTCAGACAGAGGGGGAAAAAAATGCTCCAACAGCCACGGTTATTTTTTCTCTTGATTCATCTGACCAAGCGGAGAGCAGGATGGCGGGGGCTTAAGGACACTCAAATGCGCATGCTCTATGTGCCCAGGTATGGTTACTTTTGCTCTCGAGTCAGGCAATTTGGGCTTCATGCGCTAAAACATCACTATATAACACTTGTGATACCATTGGCTAGCGCTCAAACACATAGTACGTGATAGGCTAAGACGGGACATCTCTAAGCGATGATGAGCCGACGAGCTAACCATCAGAGCAGACTGGGCTCTGGTTTCAGACAGAGGGTGGAAAGAGTTGCTGCAGCACAGGCAGTATGAGAAAAATAAAGAGCTTTTTGAACATTAAAGCATGGAGACATGTCCCAGGAGAGACACTAAATACTAATGTCAACCTAAAAAAGGGCATAATATTGCCCCTTTAATTGTGTTATGAACACATGGCTTGCTTTCTTCATATTTTGGACTTTAACCAAAGGTATTTAGTCACGATGATATGCAAACAATGAAAAGCAGTAAATTCCTTAAATTGAAAAAGCTACAGATAATGTTTATGAATGACTTGAATAGTTGATTTAAATGATTATTTATAAATCATGCCAGGATAGCGTCTTTATCCTGCTTTATGTAAATATAAATGTGAAGCCTTTAAGTATTTATCCGCAGCCTAATGAGAGTGAGTTTAGCTGGAGGACAGTTCCTGACAGAGATGGATACTCGCTGCCTCTCTAACCTCTCGCCTCCTGCGGCAGCCACTGTCAATTAGCCCGTCCTGCATCTTCACTGCGCCAGGCTGCTTCCATGTCACCGTAATCCCACTAACATGAAACAGCAGATGTGTCGTTTGACACTTTTTGAATATGTTGTTTGCCTTTGTTTCCATGTTTTACTCCCAGTGCTGGGGATGATTTGAGAGGACAGACATGCACAACAGATACAGCACCTTGAACATCAAAGGCCTGCCGCAGTATTAATGTGTGTGTGTGTGTGTGTGTGTGTGTGTGTGTGTGTGTGTGTGTGTGTGTGTGTGTGTGTGTGTGTGTGTGTGTGTGTGTGTTTCTGCTCTTACTCTGCACACACACGTATAGCTGCTGTGAGTTTGCGTGCACGTCGGTGTGCCTGCTGTAGGAAAGCATCTGAGACAGCTCCGAATATAAAAATGTACAGGCCTTTTTCCTGCTTTGTCTGTCTTCTTTCCCATTCTCTTAGGTGAGCGGGGCCTGAGCGATAGAGCCAGAACCTTTCATCTCAGCCAGTGAGTGTAAATAGCTGTCATGTTTGATTGACGCTCTGACGTACACCGTGATGCCCAGGACGAGGGGAAGAGAATCAGTGAGAACACTTTACATGAAGGCCTTCCTGTCTTCAAACCAAAGACCTAATAAATGAGTAATTACACAAAAACCAACAGTGTTCTACATTTCCTTGGATGAGATTTTATGCAGAGACATTTACATAAATTCCTAACCAGCTTATACTGTACATGGTTGCATCTTATTTTAGCAATGCTTTTACGAATTGGCTTCATGTTGAGTGGATCAGTGCAGAAAACAGGAAATGTTCATTTCTTTTTGAGTGACCATCAACCAATCAGTGCTGCTGTAGCCTGTAGAGCATGTGGAGCACTGAAGCTTAAAGTTACACATCAGAATGGTTAACTGTGATATGAAATCTGGTCACCCCAGCCAAGGACGTTATACATTTGGTCTGGTTTGTCTGTTTGCCAGCAGGGTTGTGGAAAAACTACTGACACGATTGCCATGAAACTTGGTGAAAGGGGGTAGCTTGGGTCTGCACCCTCAATGCCCCTCTTGTTAGTGTGTTAGCAGAATCATTAAAGAACTGAAGCCTTCAACTTCTACATAGACTGCAATGCAGGTTCAGACCAACATACCAACATTCCCAGGGGATAGATTCTCATGTCTTGGTGATCCGACAGTATGCTTCTTCATCTAGAGCAGGGGTGTCCAAATTTTTTCATGAGGGCCACATACAGAAAAACATATGAAGGGATGGGCCACTCACTAGAGGTGAGCTATACTACACATCATTACACTGACATGTAAATATCACTATAGTAAGCATGCTAACATCATTTAGATGAGGACAGTTCCGTACATACAGTATGTTGAGCCTAACAGAGCTGTTAGCATGGCCTTACACTTTAGTACCTCAATCTAAGAAAAACAAAAACTCATAGCACAACTTAACAAACATCAAAATTAGGGTATTATATTTAATATTTTGTTGCAAAGTCATTTAAAAAATGCTATAGCACATATGCAGAAACCTGGTATTTTCTCAGTCACAGATATGCACTGAAGCCACTTAAGCAGTGAATCAAATTTTTTTCAGGCAGTAAAATATCCTAAAAAAGACTGTTGCCTTGTCTATGTGTTTGAATCAGGAGTCCGTCTAACCTCATATGGACATGAACACTTTCAAACCACAGTCAGAGTGCTGGAGTGTAACACCAACAGTACTTCTAAATGGACAGCGCTCCGTATCCTTTTGATGTTAAAGGCTAAATGTATTGTTTTTAGTATACATTATGCAGTGAGCATTGTGACGGCTGTGTGGCCTGACACATATTTCTTTGTTTGGCCTGATGCATTTTACAATGTGCTTTTGCTTTGATTTAATGCACAAACGCACTCTCATCTGCACGCCAATGGGCTGGAACTGGCGAGAAAGAAACAGTTTAACTAAAGAGAATATATGCATCAAATGAAAAGCAGATGAAAAAATATGCAATTATGTTCCTGATTGGGTTAAGTATTTCTCTGCCAGCTCGTGCCAGCTCCCACTAGAACCTGTCCCAAATGGGTGGCTTCCAGGCCTGGGCGAAGTCCCAGAAAACATCACATCAGAACGGTGCCATCTCCCGCTGCACCTCCGTTTCCTCAGATCCATGGCCAGTCCGTCCCCCTCTTTGCTCTTTGCTACGTTCAGCCCTTCTCTGCGTTGCAGATAATGGAGCTCAGCTTCTGTCTGCCAAAGGGTCCGTGGCTGCCCGGGAGTAATGACCTGAGGGGGTACTTTGTGACAACCAGGGTATAATAATGCCTCCAGCCACGGACAAAGCAGACCCTTGGGGTCAATTTTTAAATACTTTTATGTTTCTCACCAAGGGTAAGAGTCATTTGTTTTTATTGCAGACCATATACCATACACAGTGCAGGAACAACACATTTATTCAAGACAACAAGAGACATAGTGTGCTTAATATTGTTTATTCCAACAAAAATGCGGTTAAGTTTTGATAGGACTTCGCCAGTGCTGACCTATCGCTTTTGATGAAACATCTTCCACTTTCAACAGAATTTATATAGCAAATGTCCGTAGGCTGACTCCCTCAGATCAAAATAGTGTTATTGAGGCACGCAAGGGAGTATGGAATCACCTGCGAATGAAAGACTTCTCCTAATAGGTTAATTGTAACAAAAGCACAGGGTCTTGCCCCATTGAACAGGAGAGGATTGTGGAATACAGGCCTGTGGAAATGATGTCAAGCAATGTGCTGCCTGCTCTCCCCTGCAGGGCCAGAGTTTGTCTGTCAGCAGTTAAATGCTTACCTCCCACCCCTCCCCTAACACTCTACAATCAATTTACCTCCTCGGGGTCTATGAACCCAAAGATTTGACCTTACAGACTCGAGCTTTGTTTCCCTCCTCATCTCTCACACCTCAAAGAGGAGTTATTAGACAAAAGGTATTTCGAAATTGCATTTTGTACACGTAAAGAACATTTAGTCAAATGTTTCTGCGGCTAAAAGCACGTAAATCATTTGTTGAAAAAGACCACAATTTCCATGCAGATCAGATTGGTCAGGAAACAATAATAGGTCACAGTGCCCATAATTCTGGTTCCTGATGGAATTAGTTGCTTTGATTTAGTTAATATCCTCAGGTGCTGAAAGGAATAGTTTAACATATTTAAAGATATATGTGCTGAGAATTACATACAAATAATACCACCCTCATGTCTGCATGGCAAATATGAATCTGCAGCAAGCAGCCGATTAGCTTAGCTTGGACTGGGAATGGGGACAGTTATCTAGCTTAACATAAACACCAATACAGAATCGGAGGGTGAAACCCTCTTTATTAGTCACATACATGCACACAGCAGAGCACACACAGTGAAATTGGTCCTCTGCATTTAACCCATCCTAGTACTAGGAGCAGTGTGTCTTCTTTTAACCAGTTTTTGTGAAGACAACAAACAAAACCTTATATGTTAATTTGTGAAATTTGGAGCTGCTGGTAGCCTGGCTATGTCTATGTTTTGTCTGAGCTGAGCTAAACTAAACTGAGCTAATCTAATCCAACTGTCTCGTGACCTAATTAATTAGCATGCAATTAGTGACTCGTATCAATCTTGTTTTCTAACTTTCAACAATAAAGCTCAAACCTTTTTCTGAAATGTTAAATAATCACAGCATACACACTTCTGTTTTGGCAGGTTATGCTGAAAAGTGCTAACCATCCAACATGATGCCACTCGCTAAAGTTTTACTCCATGGCCTGCTAACCTGGTATGTCTACAATGATTATTCAGTGATAGAAACACAAAGCCAGTTCCTGATGAATGACTACAGTGAAAACAGTAGGAAAACAGAACAGCAGTTTTTAACATTTGTATATTTTACTTTTGATTCACTTTTATGTTGCTGGATACACAGCCCCGGGACATCTCTGTGTCAATCAAAAACTTCAAATCCCAAAATGTATTCAGTCCCCCTCCCATCTGTACAGTAACCAATGGTGAGAGTGCACACCCTGCAAGGTGCTAGCTAATTGGGCATACTGGGAATACAAAATAAGAGAAAAGCTGCACCTTTCCTCTTATGTGATATTTATTGAAACTGTTGATGGTTCTGCACAAAGCGTTCTTCGGTTGCTTGAGGAGAGCTTTGTAGCAGCATCTGTTTAACAGATTATTTTTGTGGTGTCTTAGTTTATAGAGGAAGGCAGAAAATGTAAGTGTGCGGGGTGATACAGTAGGCAGTGCAATGTTACAGGACCATCACTGTAGAAAAAGATGGGAACAATATGGGATGATTATTCAGGAAATGGGAGTTAGGTCTTTTTAAGGTTTATTAATAACTGAATATAAATACGGATATAGATGCATTGTTCAAATGTGTGTGGTTCAAAAGGAAAGAAACCAACATCTGCATTAATTAACATTAAATAAAGCTAGTAGTAAAGTTACTCATGGAGAAATAAATGCTACCACTCAATATGAACTCTCTATTAAATTACAGAAACAGCGGGTAAACCTATAACTTCTCTGTACTGTTGCTAACAGAAAAAGTGCTTTCATTAAATAACAAACACATCACTTATTTGTGGTCAAGGACGCACACAAGCACAAACCGAAATGTACCTGTTTAACAGAAACGTGAGACTGAGCTCCCGGCTGCTTGAGCCAACACTAGATATGAAAGGGGGTGTGGCCTAGCCGGAATAAGTGTCTCCACTGATGCTTCTTCCTATTAGGTGATTCTTTTGTACAAAAGTCTTCAAAGTATCTCGATCTTGGTGACGACTTTCCGTCTGGCAGCATGAGGATGATATTTTAGTTATATTGTAAAAATCCATTAGAAAGACATTACGTTTTGAACAGACAATACAAGGTATGTACATGATGAATTCTCACATTCAGGAACTCTTTGGCTTTTTTGGGAATAATAATCAGGTCAATTCTTTAGTAAGTCCAACTCTTTTGGTAATACCAAAATAACAGAGAACTCCTGATATCCCCACCAGCCTGTGCTCTGTGTGTTCAGTGCTAATTAGCACTGTGATATGTCTTGGAAACAATAGATAGTAAAGTTTCTTTAAATTGCATCATTATTTAGTTGCAATTACCTCCAGTCATGCTTCAATAGCCAATCAGTAGCTCACATTACAAATGCTGTAGGCTATAGCACTACATTGCACTTTCTTTGTCCCCTTAATTGAGCTGTTGCCACCAGCTTTTGTTTGACTCCTGAACAATAATCAACAACTTCCTGTTCAAAGTGTTTGTGTACCAGCACTGTGTTTTGGTGTATAACAGAAGCTGTTACTTGGTTTTTGTTTTTCACCACTGTGTTAACCATAAAGAGAGCGCCACATATTTGTGTTGGTGGAGTGTTCTCTTGCTGAGGGGAAGATGGAGTGGTTGTGGATGTATACACGTGGGGGAAGAGCTGCAGTAACAGAACTCAGCGGAAGTAGGTTTCTTGAGGGAATGCTTGAGGAGCGGGAACAGAGCCAAAAGAGTGCGGAAACATACTTCACTTTATTGATTTTGTCGATCGTCTTAAATGAGGGGCACTCCAGGCCAAAGGCTCACCTCTGCATTTTCTCTGTGTGTGCCTCGGCTGCTCGGTTGACAACAAGCAGCAGTTACAGCAGCTAGAAGAGAGGAATTATGTGCAGGATGTGTGTGTGCGGAAAGGTGTGTGTATTTGAGCCAGCTGCAGGGAAGTTCTAACTTAAGTTTATGACTTCTCAAGTGTTGGGCATCAACAATTTGTCAGGGCTCCATGAGGTGCACTACCTCGGGTGTGTGTGGCATAAATAAGCCTATTGTTTGGATCACATGCATCATGTTGAAGTCCAGCAATGAGATACAGTGACGGTATGAAACACCCCCCACACCACCCCCATCAGGGATCACGACCCTTAGCTTTACACCAGAGATACACTACGATGGTGACTTATTCATCCACTGTGACTCGGTTATGAATTGCTTCTCAAGGCAAATATTGATCAAGTCAAGCGTAACATTACTGGACTTAAAGCAAATGTCCATAAACAATTACGAAGCGTGGTCTCATTGTATTTTCCATTTTTGCTTGGACTGACATGCTCATTTGTTTTATAGTCCCATATGTGCTGTCAGGGGCACAATATTTGTTTTCGTACAGACAGTGTCAATAGATATTCAATAACCAGCACCAGGAGGAGTTTACCGCTGGCCCCAGAGGCACAGTCTGTTGAGTCACTTTATTGTTTTTTGGCTAAGCTCCAGACCATTCATTGAGATGTTAATGCAAAAATGATCTCATTGCAGGACGATGATATGGAACTGCTTTTTAGCATTATATATGTGTTATTAAAATGTGAAGACATAACATACTATCACTTATACAGTATATGTTGAGAAAACACATGTTTCTGCGTGCACCTTTAATCTCACTTTAACAGACCTATTTTCCACGGAAACATTTTAAATCCAATTACGTAATTTCATGAGTTTTGTACAAGTTATCTGATACCCAAAACTAATTCTAATTCAAAGCATGGCAACATAAGCCTTATAAAATATCTAAAGGGATCTCTAAATACAGGATACACGTTGTCACAGTGCTGCAACATCTAGTAAACCCAGTACCATAAAACATCCGTAAACTAATATTGAACACTCTTTTTCACAGCGGAAAAAGTGACTAGTATCTCAACAGAAAAAAGACCTATTCAGATATTTGATTCAATGCTTAATATTTTATGTGATTTTCTGGCTTCCAAATTGTGAAAATAATTCTGCTTTTGTTTGTTTTACGTGGTTATAAATTACATTTCCTTATGTTTTGGTGCTTTGGATTAAACATTCACTTACTGATGTTTGACTATCTATCTATTTTCTTTTACAAACCATAGTCATCTTTTCTTGTGAGAATAAAATACAGATTAAACCATAATGAAAATCATGTAGCTGATGTCTTTTTTTAGAGTACATAATGCTCTTTCTTTGAGTTGGTGCAATTAGTCGTATTTCAATAGTGAGCGGTCTGGAAGTCTGAACAGCATTAAACAGTGACGGTGAAATCCCTTTCAAGTCTTTATTTGCTCTTTATGTATCCTTGTGTTGAGGTTGTCTGTGTAGTTACACTTTGGTACTGCACACAGACGGATCACAACACATTTCAGAGGTTGCATGTTTTGGTGTTGTTCTTCCTAACAGCAGGTTAAACCTGTCAGTATCTCTGTCTGATCTGAATGTTGGTTTAGAGTCTCCTAGTTATCCTTTATGATTGCCTTTTGTCACACAATAACACTTTAGCTGTGTTGAGGGAATGAATATCATTTTTGCGGGGTCTTCCCCCTGCATCCCCCTGTTGTTGTCCTACTTATCATCTTCATCTGCGTCTCCGTTATAAAATACCTAAGCTTCTGTATATCTTGTCCCTCTCATTTCATTACACACAATTCCAGAGAAAGCACTGGGCCGGATCAGTTAGTCCCAGCCAGCTCAGTGCTTCCCCTGTTTCTTTATTAAAATGTAATCAAACATCGCTTTAAGTGGAAAATAAATATCCAGATCTAATAAGCTGCTCAGCTGGATCATGTAAATGCAAATTTTCAAGCTGGTTCCAATCCGTCCCACCGAGGGGAAAACAAGCCCTGGCAATCGCCTCCTCCACCCGCGATTGTAAATCAAGGAAAATAATGGCTGGATAATGACCAGTTTGCGGTCCCAAGCAGATTGAATGATAACAAAGCGCGCATGTTGCACGCAGCTTTGCATTTAACATCCTATCACGGGGAAAGCCGGCGAACAGCTTGGTGTGTCTCATTAAAGGGGTTCATCGAAGCCTTGTACATTTTGTGGAGCAAGGAGGAAGAAGACTCACAAGACAAACTTCCTTATTGGAGAAGACAGGGTTTATTTCCCGCCCAAAGGGGCCTCCTCCCGTCACAGGGGCCCGGAGATCTGAGAGGACCAGCGAGCCAACACTCGTCTGTTATGTGAAAGAGTGAGAGTGTGACGCAGAAGGGAAGAAAACCCACTTAGACGAGCGCTAAATAATAATTTATAAGACATATAAATTGCGTCGTTTTCTTGTTTGGGGAGAGGCTGATTTAGCTGCTAATTGGTGACAGAAACTGTCAAATGGGTGGCAGATAGTGATTGTGGTGGCTTCTGTCAGGATTAGGTGAGAGGGAAGAAGAAGACTAGGAGAAGAAAAAAAAGGAGCTTTCGTCTGGTGATGGCAAAGACAATATGACGGCAGTCCCCTCCCTTCGCTTGTCTGATATTTACCCAAAACACATTAAACAGATAAAAAAAGGAAAGGAAACAATAAGCTCAGGATTATGGACCCTGTCTCGTGCCTTCGTCTCGTGCTCTCATGTCTTCTTCTTTTTTTCTCCTCTCCTCTAAGCTGTCTCTGTGATTGATTAACGTGTTTGTTTGAAGACATTCTGAATGTTTGTTCGCACGATAAAACACACAGGCACAGGGATACAGGCAGGATGTACACAGACACGCACAAAGACAATGAACGCAGCAGTGACACGGCGGAGAGACGGATAAAGACTGACTGACTGATCTCTGGAGGGCATCTTCCCCTAACTTCGCCTTGACTCTCCTCCCTTTTCTCTCGAGCATTAAAATGAACAGTAATTAGGCTTTGATACTCTGGCAAATGAACAGTAATTAGA
The DNA here is from genome assembly GCF_036324505.1 of Eleginops maclovinus. NCBI lineage: Eukaryota > Metazoa > Chordata > Actinopteri > Perciformes > Eleginopidae > Eleginops > Eleginops maclovinus. The sequence goes on along the minus strand of NC_086357.1, from coordinate 2,933,276 downwards.
GTGTGCTACTGTGGATCCTCTGCCTGGGCCGCTCATTGAATATTCACACCATTATTGAACATTAAGATTAGCTCGCCGCTGTTGTGCACAAACACTGTGGCATGGCAACGGGCCTTTGCAGATGGTGTTAGGGGGATGGTGGAGTCAGAGCATGTGTATGTGTGTGTGTGTGTGTGTGTGTGTGTGTGTGTGTGTGTGTGTGTGTGTGTGTAGACAGGTCGCCCGAGCCCGGCGGACCCTCAGAGGGGATTTTCTGGTTATTAGATCCTTGCCAGATCATGGGCCAATTATAAAGAAAACTGTCAGTCAAGGCAAAGTGGCTATGTGATTAGCGGAAAAGGACAAAATCAGGTGAGCAGTGTGAATCTTTCTGGAGGCAGCTTTGATTTGCTAATAAGAGAGGGAGAGGGGAGAGGGCCGGGGCCGGGTCCCCAGCTGTAGTCCTGCTTTGCTCTCTTCATTTTCACCGTGACCTTCTTAGCACTGCCGGTCTAATCCGCGCTGCAGAGGAGGCATAAAGGATGGCTCTCGAGGGGGTTTTCTGGGTCTTGCCTCTGAATGAGGCACAAGGGGGTTAGCCACCAAAAAATGAGAGCAGTACCCTCTACTCCCAACCAGAGGGCCATGAGTAATCAAACAGTTCCTTCACCGCGACAGGGGCCAAATGCTGCTTAATTAGCCTAATAGTTTTAAAGACTTTTTACTTGTGATAAAGAAGAAGCTCTGTCAGAGAGAAGGGGGAGTGAGAGGATAAGAGGAGGGAGGGAGAACCGCTTGTCTCTGAGAGACAGAAGCTCTGTCCGCTCCTCTTCCTAATTTCTGAAAGCGCGACAGTGTATCCTAATTTAGTGGCTGGTGACCAGGGCTGACATTGAGGGGCGTGGTAGGGGCCTTTTTTTTTCTCCCCCGCCGTGCTTTCTGGCTGGGGAGAAGTGAGCGCAGAGGGGAGACAGGCAGCACAGTGCCAGTGCTATAATGAAGCGCGGGAGACAGCAGGCCTGACAGCTCTGGCAGGTGATGCATGGGGCCCATGCTAATTCTTCAGCAAGCCAGTGATGGATCCTGAAATCTTGACCACACATCCCATTAGCCCCTGTCTGTGACAGGAGAATAAAGATATTAAAAAACCCAGGAGAAGTTGGGAGGCTGGGGGGGGGGGGGATGTTCGGGACGTGGACAGCCAGTCAAAGGACCTTACGCAAACCTCCAAGTCCTCTGCAATATTTTCAGCAGCAAAGTTATTGATGACTTAACCTCTGGGGTGCAGGTTATGGGTGATGGATACTGTGCATCCGCAGCATGGAACAGCAGAGGATAACAAGGCAGACAGTGAATCACCTGCCGCAGCTGATAAAAATAGAATATGACAAGCTCTATCTGCAGCATCTACACTGCATTACTCCCTGAACATGGTAAAGAGATGAGAGAACTGGGCTTTCCTGTTAATACATTAGTTCATTGAATGGCTTTTCTATGGTCTCAGCTGTTCTGTGCATCCCCACTGCCCTGGCTTTTGCATCTCAGCACTATGAATGGAAGAACTGTTTATTAGGCTGTCCCTGCCAACTCCTCTGCGACCTCCCTTCCTTTGCAGGGATAAAACAGAAGCAGGAAATAAAAAAGCGTAGGAGGGTTTGGAACTCCGCAGCTATCAAGCACTCAGGTGTGTTTACCATATATCTTTTATCTTCCTGTGCAGGATAAGGCTAATATTTCTGACAAGTTTTGTGTGAAATATAAATGACCTGGCCTCGATACAAATAGGAAAACCGGCAGCGAGGCGAGCCGAGTCGCAGCCAGGGCCCCAGGAATCCTCCCTATTTCTCAGGGTTGACAAATAGCACCGAGCGAGTTCCAGGGGAAACTGAGAGGTTACTGTGACAGACAAGGAGCACAATTATCACACTATGATGAAAGAGCAGTGGCGAGCGCGCGCCTCACCGTTAATTACCGTCCTTTTTCCACCAGCCTCTAATGTGAGGAAAAACACGCGATGACAAGTGTGTAAAAGAGCAAGCACTAAATTACTGTCAGGAAAAATAAACGGAGGATCGCGCGGCCTGCACAGTGATTTACGGGGGCAATTAGTCACCGCCCCACGGAGATGCTGAGGACAGCAGTGCGGCGGGAGTGTGTCAGGGAGAGAGAGAGTGTGAGAGACACCCCAACGCTCCACCCACACTTCCAAAGAAATGGGATGGGGAGCGGGAGAATGTTCTCCGTGCTCTTGGCTGAGTGACCTTTGTCTGGCAGAGGGCCTTCATCTAACTTTTGTACGGTATTAAAGTAGTTCATAAATAAATGATCAAGCAACAACAACGCGGCGAACATCCTACTTCAAATCAGTGCCATGTTGTCATATGTATATGTATCATAATAGAATGAAAGGAGTGGCAAATGTGCGAACATCAATGGGCGATATGGAGCAAATTTAGGTCACCTTTACTTGTTTTGTGCTGAAGTAGGTTGATTACGACACAGGTGTAAGACAAGCTACAGCAATGTCTGGCATTACACCGTCAGTACAATGCAGCCTTTTGTCTTAAGTCGAATGTGTCAGCGTACTTGAAATGCTAAACGTCTAAAATGAGCAGTCCCCCGCTCCACCATCAAACATCAATGGGCTCTAATTGTTTCTAAACGTGACACAAGTTAAGATACTTCAGTTAAAAGCCCCGTCGTCACATCTCAAAAGTGACGCTTGATTTCTCATCTCGTCTCGGTGAACGGTTTCCGAGACAGGAGGTCGCATCGCAGGCGTCACATGTCCCTCATATTTCATGCTCGGCTATGAAACAAGCCCTTTCATCACGCATTAAAATACCTGCTGTACTTTTAAGGAAGTTAAACCACTGGGAATAAGCCCGAGCGGGCGGAGAGCCCATTGATTTGTAATGGCTGATGACAGATAGTGTCACATCATCTTTGTTAATTTCACTCATTCCGAGCCGTTGAACAAACATGGCGTGCCCATTTTTTTCTCTGAGAGAAATTTCTGAAGTGATGGGCTATTGATGAGTGAATTTGAAGTGTGCCTTGTTAAGAAATTGTCACACCGTGTGATATCCTACAGACATGTGATGAAATAAAGTAAAGACGGAAAGAGGAGGGGATGCGGTTGGAAATTTGTCTTAATATATCCATCACATCCAACTAAAGACAATTATAGTCGAGCACCTTCAAGAAAACCCTCAAACATAGACTCTTGACTTGCAAAGCTTTTGAAGCGTTCTTCTTCACTTAGCGCTGATGCTAACGTGACAAAATGTTTTGGACGAATATTGACATTTTAATCTGCCTTGTCATGCTCGTATACATATTTAGACTGAGCGTTTGCGCAACCTTTTAAGACAATAATAATACTACCAGTGTTATGGACAGTGTGATATGAAGTAAGGGGGGTTTCACATTCTCCCGGCCATATAAATCCAGTAGGGGCTAGTGAGTGGGCTTGCTAGGTTTGAGCCACGTTTCCAGGTCAGTGGCCTTGAGCATGCTTGGTTACAGCTGCCTTGCTCATTTTTATTGGCAAAGGTGCCATAAGACGGGGTTTTGAGGGGCCATAAGTGGTGAGGAGGAAGCGGTGGAGAGGCTAACCAGGAGAGGACCATATGCATGTGCAGTAGCCTGCTTCCCCCAGGCTCTCTCTCTCTCTCTCTCTCTCTCTCTCTCTCTCTCTCTCTCTCTCTCTCTCTCTCTCTCTCTCTCCACATCCCTCACTTCCCTGCATTATCCACTCCTCTGCCAGGGCTATAAGTGCCAGGACATCAGAGATCCTCAAGCTGTCAGCCTCGCTTTTTCCCCCGGAACAACAACATGCGAGATTGAAGGAGAGTAGGAAAAAAACTGCTGGTGGAGCTTGAGAGAGATGAGTGGAGAAACTCATTGGAAAGATTGGAAACAAGGTTTAGCTTGAGCCGTGCTGCTGCCAGTTAAAGGCATTTCCCTTTGTTTGTGTCCTGATGTTATTCTACTCTCACACACAATGTGATTGTGATAGTCAGATCTATTTCAGTTTGATTCTAACACTATAGTTTTGTAATTAACTGTAAAAAAGTGTGATCTGGGTTTCTGTCCTTGATATCTTTTAAGGTATTGACCAAAATTAAGTAGTAAGACGTATCAAAAACAAGGACTATTTGTATAGTTCCTCGCCTATGCCTGCAAGCTTTCTTTGAATTATTGCGACGTGTAATTGGGCCATTACAGCAGCAGCTACTGTATAAGAGGTTTTAATAGGCATTGATACTGGCATTTTTATTCTTTAAACCATAGCCAGTCCTTAAGTTGACATAAATTCTACAAAAGTCTCCATTATATCTGTATTTATTTGCATGTGGTGCTTGATGATTTAAACATTCCGTGACAATGACTGTAAATAAACTTTCTTCTGAGTTTTCAACTCATGCCATTGTAACTGTGTGCATATTCCTTTATTATTAAATACCCTTCAATCCACTGAACTCAGTTAGCAGATCAGCTGGTTGAAGCAATCATTGGAGAGATAGATGACAAGAATAATGCCATTCATATTTGTACGCTAAGAAAATACTTAAGACGTAGTTAGCGTAGCTTAGCTTACAGAGCGTGACCTGTCAGATGGTGAGATACGTATGTGTCAATTGCTGAGACTTAGAGACACCATTAGCCATATTGTGTTCGCTTTTTGTTTCCCTATTCCTATTCTTAGTGCTATGCTAAGCTTATTTGATGCCGGCTAAATTCTTATACTCAAAGGACAGACATAGGGGTGGTCTCAATCCTCTCAAGTCGTTTGTTGCAATAAAGTTAATATATTTCTGTGCAAAACTACTCTATTAGTTTAACAATGAAGGCCACACAATTCCTTTAGTTTTTTAATACACTTTCTGAGCTAGCTAGTCAGGGTGTTAGCAGGATACTTTCTAAATTAGAATAGATTGACAGGTTTTAAGTTGCAGAACGAGACAGCCCAAATTATATGGCAATTTGAAGCCATACAAGGTATACATGCATCTTTTAAAATAATAGTATGTGTATTACAGATTGACATTTGGGGTGTAAATTGAAAAAAACACAAACAGATTGTTTTCTATGTGTTAGCCTAAATCTTCACAAATCTTTGTGTATTCTCAAAACATTCTTAAAAAATCCACATTGGGGATTTAATTGTGTAATTTGATCAATGTTAAGTTAGTTATCATCAAATTAATGTTGCCAGCCCATCCCCATTCTTTGTGTTGTGTTTTTCATGTTTATCAAAGAAAGCTATTTGAAAATGTATTGGGGCTTTTCTTCATAAAAGTAAAAAACACACTTATCCACTTTTCCGTCTTTATGGCTTCTGGTGTTCTGTGAAAAACAGGCTTTGAAATTAGACTCACTAACTGGCTGTGAAATAACAGACAGTCAAGGAGAAAAGGAGGTAAAAAAAAGAGGTTCCATGAATCAATATGGGCAATGGGGGAAGGCCAAATGTAATAAATAATACAACAACAAGCCTAACTAATGAGCTGTTGCGACGGTGCTGTTCAGAACAGTCCCTTTGTATGAATCTCTGCTAATAATCTTGGGGAGCCGGTGGATGATGAAGTGTTGCCATAAGGCAACACCTGTGCAATTAAAGCAGTGGATTCTTTTGCACGTAACATTAATTTCAGCCCTTTATAAAGGCCCGATGAGCACACTAATAATCTAGTCTACTTGACTCCACGTCTAGCTGAAACAGAGCATCTAATTAGGTAAAGGTAATTAATTAGAGATAAACGGAGCTAATCAGGGCCCGTTAGCACTCCCACTTTCTTGGCATTAAGACACGGAGCCTCCTGCTCTCTCATTGGCCGCCCTGTCATCTGTTCAGCGAGCATCAAAAAGATATGTTTTTAATAGAGGCTCTGTGATCTGACAATGAACTGGCCTGCTCCCATAAGATCAAGATCTTCTTCTAGTGCTTCTCTAATGATCTTATTAACTGAGTGTAAATTACTGATTTATAAAAGTTGAGGCTGTTAAGTATCATGATAGTTACACATGGTGCAATTGGGGTTAGTTTGGGTGCATAAGAAGATGGAATTTAGATTCAGCAGCAGTTACGTCTCATAGAAATGTGACTGTAGACAGCTGTAACGATGAGTCAATCAACAGAAAGTTTGTCCGTAAATATTGTAATGATTTATTTACCATGTAAGCCATATTTTTGGCAAAAAAAATACAACATTTTCTCAGTCCAGTGTCCTAAAGATGATTATTTCCTGGTTTTTATTGACTTATGTGATATTCAGGTGAATATATATTGTTTTAAGGATTTTTTCAGGGATAAACAACCATTTTGCAGAAGTTAAAATGCATTCAGGGGACTTTATCCTTGATCCTCAGTTCTTTTAATATATAATGGGAATACAAATGTTGTGCCCTTTAAATAATACCAATATCCAGTGTTGTTAGAATTTACAACCTCAAATGAAATGTCTATGTTCTGGTGGCCGGGACACGATATAAAACAAGATACAGTTTGAAATACCTGAATATGATTTTTTTCTTCCCTCCCAATATTTCATGGGGGAACACTAAGCCCCAGACAGCAAACATCCAACTTCCTATCACTTTTGTTGTAATTATAATATGAAAGGTGGCGGTGTGCACAGGGATGGAACAGCTTCCTTGTTACATCGATGCAATAGCTGCATGAAGACCCCTGTGCTTCTACTCATGTACCTATCATGTCCAATTTTTTTTCCTATAGATATTCCAGTCTGCGCATATGTGCAAATAGTGTTTGAAAATGGAAATTTAATGGTTATTGTAATGAATGTTGACTTGGCAGATCAGAAAAGCAGTAAGGCAGGAAATGCGAGCGATCCTGAGAGAAGGAGGTTTGTTTAGATGCTCGAGTGTTGTTGGGTTTCATGAGAAGGAATGATTTGAGGGAAACATGATTATTTTTTCCCTCTGCTTTTCCTCGTACACAGGGGAGTCGTCTGCTACAAGAAGGCAGGGCGCTCCCTCGACACGCATCATTAGAAGGTTTTTTACAAGCGACAAGCAGGCTATTTGGCTGTCATTGGGATTGTTTGAAGAGAATATGTTTCTGCTCCAGACTCCAGGGAGCCCCACATCAGGAAAAAAGTAGATCACCCTTGAGCACTTGACACTGCTGTTATGCATTTGTCAATATTAAGGCTAAGAGGTTGGGCCGGTGTGTGTAAATTGGGAGTTTGGTGCCGTCGCCCGCCTCAAATGCGAGTTGACCTTTGACCCGACATGTCACTCATTCGCTAACCTTGTTCATGCTAATTGCCGCGCTCAGCCTTACCAGCGCTGTTTAATTATTCAATTGTACAAAAAATACTGAGCCATTGGCCTAATATATTAACACTCTGGTTAACTTAGCTTCTGTTAGTGTTGTTAGCAGAGCCGCAACAGAAATGTAATTGATCGACAGAAAATATTCACTAACTATTCTTTTATAAATAATAGTTTGAGTAATTTTTCATCCACAATGCAAAAAATGCTTAAAAATACAAAGATTTCTGACTTTACTCTGTTTTATATAATTTTAAAGTAAATATCGTTGGGCTTAGGAATGACAAAAGACATTTCACAAACCAGGATGGATATTCATAACTATGTCCTAACATTTTATAGACCAAGCAATAATCCATTTACATAAATAATAAGGGGAAAGATTAATCAATAAATGAACATTATTTGCATTCTAGTAGCTACTATTTAGCAATTATTTAGCACAACATTTGCACACATTTCCCTTTTATCACTGATAGCAACTTTTAAAAGGAGCAAAAAGGCACATCAAAACTGAATCTATAACATAAAGTGCTTGGAGACAGAAGTGAAAAGTGAGGTGGCACATTGTGCGGACATGATGGACTGTCACATTGTGAGCACGGCCCATAATGCAGCCATCACTGGCCAAAGTGCAGGGTGTGTGCAGCGTTTACAATTGAAATGAGGCAGGGTGTAGGCATAGAGATCCTCATTATATCATTTCCCTAAGGGCTGAGGGCAGCGCTGCAGACAGGAAGGAGGGAGACAAGTGCATCCTCGCTGCTCGCAAGACACAGACGAGTAACTTTTTTGTTTCAACACCAATCTCCAAATGGCTTTTCAAAAGCGAAGCGGAGACCAACACAGAGGGGAGAGATTTGTGTCGGGTGTCTGCGGTTCTGGTTCATTTGTCTGCTGTTCACCATGGGCGAAACAGGCAAACATGGCACACAGGTCACATCTGATTCCCCATTGGAGATGAGATGGTGAAAGGATGGCAGCGGTGCGAGGCAGCATTGCAGCACTCTGCCGTGTCCAAAAGTATCTGCATCAGTGGGGCTGATTGTGAGGCACCCGCTGGCGCTGTTTAGATAGTTTGACTACATCAAGCTCTCCTCCAGACGGCTCTTACTGGTGCGATTAGAGGAGGGTGAAGATGAAAGGTGTTCAGTGTATTTTTAAAATTGTTGATTTTCCGTGTAATGATAGCTCGTGCAATTAAGCGCTGGCTTCAGGCTCTGCATGTCCTTGTGAAAAAAATCTCCTATTTGTGTGTGTGTGTGTGTGTAAGTGGAAATGAACATGTGTGTCTGTACATGTCTGCCTATGCTTCAGATATATTTTCTACATTGATATTAGATTTTAATGGTATTCACCAAACAGATTTTTCTATCAGTGTTTCAGATGCTGTGCTTGATATATGTGATGTGCATTGATGTTAGACTCCATAGAGTTAGTGTTGATATTTTTTATAAAAGAAACCAAAAAGCAATTATAAAATCAGGTTAAATTCAGATCAACAGAATAAATACACACAATTAACATTCATAAATAGAATTTTTTTCCGCAGAAAGTGTTGTCAACTAGCAGTGCTGAACAGCAGCCTCCTCATGTTGAGATGAACTTGCCTGACAGCGAATGTTTCCTCTTGGATTGAAACATAAGCCAGCGTTTTCTTTGTTTTCTGTTGTCTAGATTTCACGGTATGGATGACAGGACATTGTGTGTTTGTGTCTGTTTTTAAAAGGTGGTGGGCGTGTTCGCACGCAGTGATTGGGCCGGGACGGGGGACGGGGGCTAACCTGTATGGGAGATTGTCAAAAGGGCTACATTTGCCATGAGAGTAATTGTGCTGCTCTGTGGCATTCACTTCTGCTAAATGTAATCACTTTAAATAATGTCAGTGACATCTTGTGAAGTATTTGGTGGAAGAAAAGGCACTATGTAGGGCAAGCATCTAAGTGTGTGATCCCGACTGTCTGTGCGTTATCTTCTCTTTCATTAGAGATGAACAGCCTCGGGTTGGATTGGCGGGAGGCAGTGGGGGGTAGGGGAGTCTGTGTGGATGCAGGGGGTGGGCAGTGGCTACGGGAGGGGGTGGCTTCACTGGGCAATAGGATTATAAAAAGGGCTCCAGTGTAGCCTAGAAGACAAAAGTGACTGATGATTAGCGTAATATTTGTTGCACAGTGCAACACTGGCTGAGCATTGTGAACATTTATCGCTAGTGCCAGCCACTTTCAGCTAGCATGTCATCACACCCGGCTCCGGCCCTGTGAAATCCCTCGTAATTTTGCAAACAGTCAGAGTGTGAGAGGAGCAGGAGAAAATAAAAAGAGAGAGAACATGTAATCGGCGGCTGCCTGATGTGCCTTCCATACCTCGAGGCACCGTGCTGGAAAATTCAGCGTGAACTTTCGACACTTAAATGCTAAAATGCGACTGATTTGAGATGATAATAGGCGCCCTAATAGAAGCTGATCGTTTGCAATGGCTTCCAGTCCTATAGCACGCAGCTGTAATGCGATGTGAGTCGACAGATCGGGAAGGAAAAAAAAGTGGAGAAGGCACAGATAGTGAGAGATAACACAACACATAACCCCTCCTTGCTGGCTAAGAGGGAAACATGGCTCTGCTCTGTATCAGGGTCGGTCGGAGGTAGCGGCAGATTGGAGAGGGAGCAGGAGACAGGGCATGAGACAGTAAGTGGAGTTGGCAGAGTGAGGATCCAGGCGAGGGGGCTTGACGGTGTAAGAACGGAGCTGACCCCTCAGCCCTCCAAGATCCACAAATGGACGCAGGCGTTGGACGGGACAGGCCTGAAGTCAGAGACCTGCTCAAGGTTGACAACAGCTGGGGTCAACCTTCAGCAAACCCGCGTGTAAACAAGCTGCTGAAAGAAAGCTAAAGGGCTCGAATCATGGCTGCTTCCATGGTAATCCTTCACTTATTGCCATGCTGAATTGGCCTCAGATTTTTTGAGGGCTGCCTCAAAGCAAAAGCTGGAGTGAGTGCAGCACACTAGTGTTTGCTACAGTAACAGAAACGATCCGAGGAATCCTGAACATTTATATGGCTTATTTTTGGTTAGATTTGAGAGATTTCTGCCTCCATCTGATAATACATGTCATGGAGTAATGGAAAGGATGAGGAAATGTTTAAACTGAAAACTGTTGTTGGGCGTGTGTGTTGCTGATGCTGATATGGAATGCTTATAAAGATTTGATTTCAATACTATGAGCAACAAACACATTTCCTTCCACCTGTATTGGATTGGGGTTGAAGGCAGGGATCTTGGAGATGTATATCTCAAAACTTCTGCAAGTTAAAACAAAAATGAGCCTCAAAGTGTATTCTTGACCATAGTAGTTTGACATTAAAAGGCAAGCACTAGTATGAAGTTTCTTATTGGCGACAAATGAAAATGTGTTTATTGATTCTTTTTTACCTTGAAACATATATTTGGCACTACCCATTGGTTACTACTGAAGTAGAATTTCTCATTTATTTCTCAATAGTTTTGTAAGACAGTTTGGCAATGTAGATTTAGCAAAGGTTACTTAAATAGAGGTAAATAGCACAGTAGTTGCTCTAGTGAAAATGTACAGCGCAGACGTAGTGCCTAGGTTTATAGCAGTCAAGGAACATGTCATCTGTGTGTTTGTAGTTTTTGGACCAAAAAGTGCTATGGTTAAGACAGGGTTGGGAGGGTTATTTTAAAAATGTTATCCATTGCTATTTACTAAAAAATAAATAATCAGTAACCTAATCTATGTATCAACATTTCAAAAATAATGTGACATGATTACTTTTGGATTACATCAATATCAAATACAATACATTTCAATAGAATACAATACATTTCAATAAGACATGTTTTACTTGAGTTTTCATGTAAGACAACAGAACTATTTGACCTTAGAAAAGAAGAATCAAAGATATTTAATATTAATAAAAAAAAAAAAGCAGGAATAAAACCTGAGTTTAGAGGAAATGCTCCGTTTCAGGTTAACACACACAGTTAAGCTCACACACACAGTTTGATGAACATATAGGTTCATCTACTGAATTATAAACAGAACAAATGAACCAAAGAAAGTGAAACCATAAAGCAGATTCAGGCAGTAGGCGTATAGATTCACTCTGAAAGTATGAGCCTACAGATCAGAACAGCTGACAGAGGAGAGAGAACATCTGATCCTTTACAACAAACACTAGATGCTCTTTTAAAGTTTTTACTTACATTGTAATATGTTTAAGAAATATAACAATTAATCCACAAGTTTTAGAAATATAACATTAATCTGATTACTTTAAAAAAAAATGTAATTGTAGGGCAATACAGTTAGCTTTTTTTGTATAAATAATAAATCCGGTTACATGTAATCCATTACTCTCCAAGTCTGGGCATAGGGGAATATAGACAATCTGTTCATCTAATTAATGAATTATCACAAGTTCCTGTTGGATAAAGACAAATAAAAAATATTACCAACCTTATTCTAATACTAAACTATACATATGGCTAGAAACCATAGAGACCAGTATGAACATGTTTTTTTGTATTTTATATTGAACTGAACCTGTAACTCTCGTGGAGTGATACACAACAGAGAACATTTAAACTACACAGTATGTGTTGGCTCAGCAGCAGGCGAGCTGCTCCATCACAGCACATTTACATGAGACTAGCTGTCCTGGCATGTGATAAATTGAAAGAATAGCACAAGCAGGCTCAATAATTGTGGAGATAAATGTGGCTGTCGTCTATCAAGAGGAGAATGTGTTAAAACATAAACTTCTGCTCATCTGCGTTGTTCGTCATCTCATCAACACGCCGCGGTCCTATGGTGACCGCGTCCCAGGCAGATAGACGGTTTGTCAAGACTTTTAATTAGTAATGGGGGATCTCCAGGGGATGGGTCTCATGTTGGGGGAAATGTGTGTGTCGTCTGCGCACATAAGCATGTATGAAAACAATCTTCCTTGTCTGAAAATGTTGTACGCTGATTGCGAAAACAGAGTATTTCACGAGTTTAAAGCATCCCTCCCGCACACAGGTTATTATTAAAAACACACACACACACACACACACACACACACACACACACACACACACACACACACACACACACACACACACACACACACACTACTGTTTGAGAGGGACGGAAGCCGCCAGCACTGACACACGCTCGCATTATTATTATTTCTGATGCATTTAATATCCTCGGTTTAAGCTTTGAAGACAATCTTTGGGGAATATTGAATCTAACCATTCTCTTTTGCCCCCATTCCTCTCTGAGACAAAACTTTGTTAATTAGCCCCGTACCTATAGGCAGAGTTTTCATTTTCTCAGTTTTCCCTGATATTATAAAAGATGCTGCTGACTCTTCCCACCCTGCCTCCTCCTCTTCCTCCTCCTCCTCTGTTGTCTTGTTATCAGAAGTTGCCACTGGCGCTTTTTCATGCAAATTTGGGCCAAGCGTTTTTCCAGCATCCTCCCATACCATTAATGGCTGTGGCCCAGGGATGGGCCTCCATGCCGGTTGATGCAAAGTCTTTGACTGTTTCTGAATGTCTCCTTAAGGCCCTCTTAGCCCGGTCCACACCAGCGCTGTCTTTTCAGGACTTATCTCGGCACCCTTGTTCTTGAGTAGTTCAAAGTCTTCAAAAATCCAGCTGTCAAACTAAAGTTAGGCCTGGGACCTTTTAGAATGTCTTTTAGAAATCAATAGGATTTCCCGAGCCCCCTTTTTCTTTGCTCCATGTTCTTAAAACTTCACACAAAGTCCTTCACAGTCTTGCTCGATTTTTGATAATACTTTTTTGCTTACAATATCTTTTCCTCTCAGTTTCTTAGTCAAATTAGCAAAAACGCTGGTATAGGATAAGTTGCATAATACAGTACTTTAATATTCTACCAAGATTACATAATTATGTCAAGGTATTTAGCTAGCATTTTTAACACATGGTTGGGGTTGCTTGATATACAGATTGTGTTCCAAGAAAGGTTTCCTATTTGTATTTCCTTTTTAAATTCTATTAAATAATAATACTGCAAACATACCACTGTCATAAGGATCTTAGGACTTAAAGGGGTCACAAATAATGTTTGATTTGATATCTTGCACATTTTCAGGTGGATGTCAGTATGTAGTGTCTCTACTGGGACATGTCTCCATGCTTTAATGTTCAAAAAGCTCTTCATTTTTCTCATACTGCCTGTGCTGCAGCACCTCTTTTCACCATCTGTCTGAAACCAGAGCCCAGTCTGCTCTGATTGGTTAGCTGGCCGGCTCTGTTTTGATTGGTCAACCGCTTAGAGATGCCTCTGAGCCTATTACGTAGAATGTGAGCAAACCTGTCTCTTACAACCTGATGTTCCAACACAACTCAACTGGATTCTCAGTTCAATTTGCGGGAAGATTATATTCTCAGTCAGATTAGTCACTTTTAAAAAATGTGGTTGTTGATTCAGACAAAAAAAAAAAAAAAGCATTAAAACTACTTGCTAAGGTTAAGTCTAACTTCATGGTTTGACTTAATATAGGAACACTAAACAAGTATTTCATTCCATTTCTAAGATAAATCTGATCTGTGTCTAAGTAAAATAAGTCTCCGCTGAATAAGATGTGATAAGAAAAATGTGTTAAAAGGTTATTTAGTCACATTTCAAACATCTTCAGGGGATGGTTTGGAAGTTAGTTTGTATTGATGGAGGTCATCAACATTATGACTGAAAACATCAATTAGTGTATTGAAAACACACATAATTCATTCAAATGAATGTGAATGCAACCCATGTAAATTACACTTAAAGACAATTTCCGTGTTGAATCCAAAATGCTTCTTTATATTACTTCTCGGATGATTTTGTGTTTGGGATTATTCTTACAGTATATTACAATTCTCCATTTTGCATTGTCACGTAGAAAAACAGAGGCCTTAACTGATAGCTGTTGAAGTAGTAGTAGTAGTAGTAGTAGTAGTAGTAGAAGCACTAGTAGTAGAGGAAATGGGTCATTTACATTTTGAATCAGAAGGAGGCTCATGAGCAGGAAATGATTAGCTAACTGGCACAGCCTAAAACAAACAATATAATTATGTTTGGTTTTAAATGTGTAACTGATAATATGGCAACAATGTGTTTCTTCAATTCTGCGGACTCATGAGGAATGTTTTAATTAAGGAAATCCATCCTATTTACAGAGCACACTAGCGCAGAATTTCTTTCCTGCAGTAGGAGCATTGCAGCTCATCTATAAGCATTACATTACTAATGGCATAATAATACCACCATTCAGACTATTAAAAGCTCTCCTGCAGATGAGCAGAATTCAAAATGTTTAACTGCATGAACTCCCACTTCTACAAAACAGTCGACTGTCTTTTGAATAATTACGTTTCCAGGCCTTTGATTTGCCTCTGACTTTAAGAATATGAAGCGATCACCTCTGGCTATGTGATTCGCACTAAAGGACTGCTTTACATTGCCAAAGGGGCGATGCTAGCTGCTCCCCCATCACACAAACGGATGTTATTCACAACAATATGCAAAGTGCCAGCACCTGGGACTCTCAAAAGGAAGTAGACTTCAGCATTAAATCACTGGAAAGTCAGTATTCAAAGAAGTTCAATATTTTTGTTTTCATAGCACACTAAAATGCATGATTTATCTACATTGAATAGGTAATATGGTGTTACATATCCTAACCCTGGGCATGTTATATTTCACATTGGAACAATTTACAATATACATAAGCAGCTGTATGACTGTATTGTGGCTGTGAGGGGATGTTTTATGTGCGTGTCTATTGTGTCTGTCTAATGATGAATAAAAAGTCTGTGTTGCTCACAGGCACAGCTCTGAAAATGTAGACCTTTTAAATTCAGTCTCGCCTCAGCGACTCTGTGTATCACTTTCCAAAGAGCTGGTCAGTTTTGTCTTTAGGCACTCGTGTTGCAAAGGAGGTGTATTCTGTGATCTAGACATATACAGGGCCGTGTTTGAACGAGCCATTTCTTCTGAAGCTGCACCCAGGCAGCTTTAACAATGCTGTAAAGCGTAATGACAGCCCCTCTGAACAGCACCATGATCACAGGCAGTAAAACTATGCAGATGGTGGCAGATGATCAGTGCCATGTGAACAGAATACAAATGACAGCAGTACGATGGAGTGAACTGTGGATCCTGTTAGGACAAAGGCACAGTAATGGCCGCCTCTGGGATCATACGTAGCCTTCTGCTGAAGCTGCTTTTATGGCCGCAAACTTTTCATTTGTGCAAAGTTATCTGCTGAAAGCTGCAATTCTGACAGTTTGCTCATGTTGCCCATTAAATCCCATATGAAGGGTAAGTGTGTTCCCATTGTATGTCCTATATCTGGTAATACAGCTGGATATTTACTGAGGCAATTCGGGTTAAGTACCTCAGGTACACAGCGGCGTCCCAGCTGGGATTCCAACCTTCTGGTCACAAGTCTGGTCTTTTAAACATCCCTGCTAATTGGGCTGTGAGGTAGATTTCTGAACGGTTCAGGAGACCAGCTTTCCCCTGGTTAGCAGCCCCAGATGCAAACTTTGATCACACTCTCTTACAAGTAAATCATGTTGTATCATGGTTACAAGAATGTGAAGGCCTTAAGTAGGGATAATGTGCAGCTAGGTCGTCCTTAACGAAAAGGAAACCCAACAGACGCGTGTTCCCCAGGAATCCCCACGAAACCCGACAGATCCTGCTGTTCCCTTTAGTGTTTACTTCCTGTCTGTCTTCTCATGCTGTTCCGTTTTTAGTGTTTACTTCCTGTCTGTCTTCTTCTGCTATTCCCTTAAGTGTTTACTTCCTGTCTGTGTTGTTCTGCTGTTCCCTTTAGTGTTTACTTGCTGTCTGTCTTCTCATGCTGTTCCGTTTTTAGTGTTTACTTCCTGTCTGTGTTCTACTGCTGTTCCCTTTAGTGCTTACTTCCTGTCTGTTTTCTTCTGCTGTTCCCTTTAGTGTTTACTTCCTGTTTTGGTTTTTTCTTCTGTTCCCTTTAGTGCTTACTTCCTGTCTGTTTTCTTCTGCTGTTCCCTTTAGTGTTGACTTCCTGTTTTGGTTTTTTCTTCTGTTCCCTTTAGTGTTTACTTCCTGTCTGTCTTCTTCTGCTGTTCCCTTTAGTGTTTACTTCCTGTCTGTCTTCTTCTGTGGTTCTTTTTTTTCTTTTGGAATCTGATTGGTCAAGTTTGGCCAATGGTTGACTGATCGTTGAAATCATATTTGTCATATTTGCTCATTGATTACAGATTTTTGTTGTGTGTGGTAGGTGCATCATACTAAAAGAACTGGAACTCTTACTGAAAATCCTGAATACTTTGCAACTTGATTTTGAAACTGTAGCCCTATGTTGTTGTAGCCTTCCTGAGACTTTGGCCATGATGCTACTCTGATTGTGCTGCAAACTTGGATAGTGCATCTTCGTCTACATGGTGATTTCTTTATCTGAATAACAGAGATGTATGGGCAGATATTATGCCAAACTGTACAATATATCGTTATTGTTTGGGAAAAACTCTGCAATTCATTGAATCAGACCTTCAGCACCTCCGTAGCCCAAATAAAATTATCATTTAAGTATCCGACTATTTCAACCCTCTCAAATTCATGAGTTACGAATCTTGTTTGTTTTAAACCGAATTTAGGGATTGAATTATTGAGACATTCTTGGAATGAGTCTTCACTGCTTATTACAAGTCAACCACAACTGACTTCTTAATGATTATACATTTGAAATATGATTATTTATTATTATTATTATTATTATTATTAATAATAATAATAATAATAATAATAATAATAATAATAATAATAATAATAATAATAATAATAATAATATATTGTATTTGTATAGCACACTTTAAAACCAATGTTTTTCTCAAGGTACTTCACAATGCTATGGGGAGAAAGAAAGAAACTAAAATGAAATAAAAGCTACCTAAGGATCATATTTAATCAAATATATATACATTTTTTTAAATTAAACTAGTGAGTGTCAAAAAGATAAAAGAAAAAGGTTAAGAGCATAAAAGGTTTAAATATAAAATAAAGCACAGTCAGGGAGATGTGGTGAGAAACAGATGGGTCTTCAGGCCTTTCTTGAAGACTGAGAGGGATGCAGAGGTCCTTAAATCTTCTGGTAGCTGATTCCACAGATGAGGGCCGAGGGAGGAGAAAGCACGGTCTCCCATGCTGGCCAGTTTTGTCCGGGGAACAGCTAGGAGACTGGTACTGAATGACCTGAGGGTGCGTGATGTTTTGAGTTTCAAGTAGTATTTATTTCAACATAAGGCATACTGTACAACGATTCTAAACATTGGTCCTTGTGACTTTTTTCGTGTTAACATTCCCAACCTGGACTCCAGTAATGGGCCTGTGTTTTTATCTCTAAAGTGTATTTGGACTGGAGCTGGTCAGCTGTCGTTCAGTGAATCCAAACAAAAGCACTTGTTCTGTCACATTTTGTCAATGCAATATCCCTGCTGTGATTGGCCATGCACAGTGTTACTGTGTAACAACCCTTGACAAAAGCATGTGGCAGAAATAGGTCACTGTAGTTTCTTAAATTAAGGAATGACAGATGAATAAAGCTGCTATCCTTTTCTTTAAGTAACAGCCATAAGTAAACACTTTTCAGTAACTGCTGTATTCAGTCTGAAAGGGGGATTGAATGTAATCATCACAACTCAATAATAGAATATTTGGTTTAGGTGTTTGCAGTTAATCATTCATTTTGCGAACCATACAATACCTTGTGATAATGCCATAGCCCCTTAATATAAAATAGACAGTTTTTTCTACCTGGAGGTTGCTGCTGGCAAATAAGCTTTGAGGTATAATTAACGTAACAAACAATTTCTCCATCCAGCTTACACACAACACAACCTCCTGTATCAAAACCTGATCGGATTGCTAAATCATTGCTCCTATTTATCTGTTGTAAAGTAGTCCTAGTTCAAATTAGTGAGCTTAAAAAGCACCTTCTTTTTTAAAACATTGTGTGACCCCCCCGAGCTGGCTCATTCGCTCTGTACATTTAGATCATTTGACAGTGTGTGATGCAGCATTACAGTACCCTTTAACCTCTGAATCTTGACTGAACTGTGCATAATTGGTTGGTCAGCTTCTTCGCTAATTAGTGTAGCATTAATGTGGTGTGGCCCTGGGCTAGCGTGGAGTGGCTGGGGGAGTGTGGGGGCTGGCATGGCTCCGTGGAGCAGCCACCATTAACACTGGCCTACAGGAAGCTTGCTGGGAGGTGAGAGTGCTCTAGACCCGGTCTGGTCCCGGCTCAGATAGAAGGCTCCGAGCTCCCCCGATTCGTATCTCCGATGTCCTTGTGAGGCGCGCAGAGCATCAGCGATGTTACAGAAGCGCCCCTTTCGCTGTAAACTCATGACAGCCATGCGACCCCTGCCACTCCTCAGCAGGCTGCCCTCACTGCCGGCAGGGCAGCGAGAACGGTGACTGATGTTGGCATGAGACGTGCTGCCAAGTGCCCTCGCCTGTGTGTCCAATCATGGATGTTGATTTCAATTAGCTCAATCACATGCTCCAATACTGACCTTTCTCATTCAAGGGCTTTGTCTTTACACAGAAAAGACTGAAACGTTGACTTTAATCAAATGTATTATGTCAACAAATTACACATAATGGTATGAAGTTAGTTGAAAGAAACCATATACAAAAATAAATTAGGTTCAACTTAATATTTTTGCTTTAACCAACCTAATACGATTATGTGTAATTTGTTGACATAATACATTTAAGTAATGTCAACGTTTCCATTTTTTCAGTGTAGTTTCCTCCAATGCCCCTGGGCACAAAGGGGTCAAATTGTTTGGTGTTTGCCTGGCTCCAGGTAATGGTGGGTCCTCGGTTATGTTGGCCAAGACATTTCAGCGGTGGCCTGCCAAGCCTCGTTGGTCATCAGGAGATGGGGTAAAGGGGCAGGGGGTTGGGCTAATGATGTAAAAGCTACCCCCATAATCAGTCTGAACAGTGGTTGGTCCTGATGGCTGGTGGCTGCCTGGTGCGAGGTTGATTGATGCTGGCCGCAGCTTCCATACAGAGCCCTGCCATGTGGACCCCACTGTGTAAACACTGTCACTGTGGTGAATCTCTTAGCTCCTTAAAGCCTGGATCAGTGGCAAGCTTTGTAATCTGCAGCCGTGACCAAAAGGAGACATGAAGGGGATCACAGGACTGGGATCACATATTGGTAGTGTTTTAAGGAGTTTCTTGGGCACAAAATGTAGCTTTTGAGGTAAAAAAACCTTACTTCAGTGTCATTGTTTTGATTTTAATTGAGTAAAACCCCTGCCAAATAAGTCCTCTTATGTATGATATGTAATATATCAGGCAGACCTATATTATATGTTATTGAGTTGCATATTTTCCAAATATTTGAAAACCGAGAGAAATGTGTACCTTTGATTAAAGTAACGATGCATTTCATTTGGTCACTCGTAACAATGTCTATCAAATTTGTGCATGCTTTAAGGTTCTGGTTGACCTTTATATTACTTTATCTGGTACATTTGAACCAGATAGAGGATTTTACTGTTAGGGGGTCTTAAATTATCAGACTAAACAAGCTAAGCAAAAATGAGCATTTAGCCCACCGTCCCTCCATTCTATTTCCTCAGAACCGTGTAGCAGAAACATGGATTTTTCTTTGTAAAACTGCTTTATTAGCGGTTTTAATCACCAGTTCCGTTAGTTTTGGGGTAGAGTAGACTTACAATATAATTAAACTCCCAGTAAAAACCTTCTGAACCTCTGGAGCTACAGTTATCAGAGAAACGAGCTTCACAAATGGCTACAGTGATCTCTAACCAGAACCGGATTAATTTTGTGTTTTTACTGGTTGTAACTGTTTGTCAGTATTGTAGTACTCGAGTCCGGTCTTGGTCTGAATGAATTATACATATTAATAAAACATCAATTAAAATGAATCCATTGACTCACATTGTATTGGGGGATCCCAGAGTGCCACGCTCCTGTGAAGTCGTTTGTCCAACCAGAGATATCTTTCAACAGTCTGGTGCTCAGCGCCAAGATGAGTGAGCAATCAGCGGTCATCAAATTTGCTTTCTTAAACCACAACAATTATATTTGCAGCAAAAGTTCAAGGAAGAAACACAGCGCAGAATGCAAATTCTGTAATGTAATAATTACTGAGACGTCTGGCACCACATAACATTTCCACCGGCACGTCCAAAGGAAACACCCTGAGAGGTAAGTGAAGCTAGACTTGTAACGTCACGTTAATGTTAACTGTTAACTGTTAGCTAGCTGACGTTAATGTTGTTAGCTGTTTCCAAGTAGTTGGCTTTGTGACATTTGATTCAGCATTAGCTTGTCTTGTCCCTCAATATCATGATAAACTAGATGACCGTTGGCTGGCTATCGTTAACAGTAAGCAATGGTTGGCTAGGAGGAGTGAAACGGGAGAGAGATTAAGTGAGAGGGCGAGGCGACAGACAAATGAATCCTGGATTGAACAACGTTAGAACTAAAGGGCTAAAATACGCTATTACTTGTGTTCTACCTCGCAGCGTTTTTTTCCCTCTTAAATGTAAAGTACAACCTGCATTTACTGGTGGTTTAAGTTATATCTATCTCAGGAAATGTGTTTCTTTTGTAGGTTATGTAGCTAAGCTATGCAATGCGGATGCCATTGATGGAGCTGACGAGCTAGCTAACGTTAATGTTAGCTGAGCAAGGCACCACACAGCTTAGCAACACAGAAAACGTTTCAATTGGGAACAAAGATCAAACGTTTTCAATGTGCACAACCACAATGCATCTTGACAAACTTGCAGTAAGGACAGGGTGTAGTGGGGTCCTTTGCTAGTTATTATTTGCATTGAAGCTAAGTAACATTACAACAGGAGGTTTTTATTTTTACCACAGTTAACGTTACAGTTACTAGGTCATACTTAGCTGAGCTGAAAATGGCACGAGTTATCTCCTCACATAACTCAGCAACTAGGCCTGCATGTCTCATTATAATGATTCTCAAATGTGTGTTATTAAAAAACCTACCCTGTACATTCAAGTAGGCTACAACAGTATTTTAGCGTTTTTCTTGCCAATTTCCTATTTAGACCCATGGTCTTGAAAATTGACTTGTTTTTGTAGGTCTCGGTCTCGACCCTCCAAAGACTCGGTTTTGACTCAGACTCGACACTTTAAGGTCTTGGTCTTGACTCGGACTCAATATGGGTGGTCTCGTCCCCATCACTGCTGTTTGTCTTAGAGTAGCGGAGTCCTCTGCTTATTATTCAGCTCCCAGTGAAAACCTCTTGGAAACCGAACATTTAAATGATCCTGACCAGTAGATGCTGACTACAATGACCAATACAACCACTCATGCTACCACAATCATTTTCAACAAACTCCGATTTTTGTTCCTGTTTTGATAGAGAGACCCCTAGTGGCGGAAAATGAAGTATCTTACAGTTAAAGAGCTTCAAAGACCTGTCTCTGTTTTCCAACCTTTTAGACCCCCAGTCATGATTTTCTTTGCTACCAGAGCCCATTGTTTGAGGCCCAGTGGGGGGGGGAACCATTTCTTTAAATATCCTCAATGTCAGTGGCGTGCAGTGCAGGTCGGCTCTGGGGCCTGCAGACCACGGCACCCGTCCCAAATGCTGAGCTCACAGTCAGAGATAAGTGCTTCTCCAGAGATAGCCCCTCTCCCTCAAATTGCCTTCCACATCTGTGTAAGAATGTCCACGATGTGCATGTTTAACATGTGACCATTAATCACAGCCAGACAGTCAATTAAAGCCATCAGAGCCACGGGGGCCCAAGCTGGGACCATGTGCTGGCAAAATAATACACAGACACATCACACAACACTTTCCACTCTTAGTGCCCTGGTAATGAATAAATGATTTCTCAAAATGGATGTGGAGGTTTGTGAGGAAGTTCTCTGATGGACTGACCTCAGGTTGGCGAGGACAGGAACTGTCCTCCACATCGATGTACAGTCATGTGAAATGTATATTTGTATTGTTAGGTCTTAATGAACAAACAGTATCATTTATTGACTTTAAGTCTAAGTGTTAGGATGATGGTGTTTAATATAAGCTTACTGTACATTAAACAAGACAAAATGAGTTGCTTAAGAAAGTGTTCTATGCGTATGAAGACCTTTAGTCTAATGAAATGCATGACAGCAGAACACAGTTCATGGTTTTAAAGGTCACATATATCATTTTATAATGTAATTGATGTGTATCTAGAAAATAGTCTCATTCTTATGAATGATGATTTTTAAATGTATCCCCCAGCCTTAGATGTAGGACACATTCAGTCACTGCCAGTGGTGGAGGGGGTAATCAGATCCTTAGCTTTGGAAGTAACAATAGGAACATTCAGAATGACTCCTAAAGTACTGTATCCAAAATATTACTCAAGTAAAGGACAAAAAGTATTATCATAAAAAATGTACTTATATTGTTTAGATAAAGTTACTTGTCGTGCAACATAACTGCTCCGGTCAGTGTTTTTATTATTATTAATAATAACAATAACAACAACAATAATAATAATAATAATAACAACAACAACAATAGCAATAATGCAAACTCCGACAGCTGCAACATTTGTATATAAAAATGTAATACAAATTGCACAATACTGAGGTAAAGTACTTTTAACAGTGTACTAAGTACTTCATTACATTCACCATTGGTTTCTGCTGGTTATCTTCCAATTTGAGAAGTCACTTCGTAGCAGCTAATTATTTTCCACCACAATGCTGAGCCTATTTACATAAGATATTTAAAGCCATATGCACACGTATGGAATCACAGGACAGATCCATCATTTAACCACGCAGTTAAGAAAGGATAGCTCTCAGGTCATGAGAGGTGCAGCCTGCTCTTTTATTCTCCTTCCATCTGTCAGTGGAGGCTTTGTCATGGGCACAGGCTATAGATAGAGATGTCAAGAGGGACCTGTGGGTCAGCGGGTCAGGAACCTCTTCACTTGTGTTGACCTTCAGACAGACAGATTTATACTCTGTCAAGTCGCCGCTCCCGCCACAGACTCTGTGATCGCGCACAACTGTAATAAAGACGTCAGGCTGTGACCCCCGTCACTCTTCATTTCACAGCTAATTGTCATGATTGCTGGATAACACGTAGATTTCAAACAAATGCATTAGCCAAATGAGGAGGAGTGAGGGCTTTGATGGGTCGCCTCCCTGTCATCCTGTGAGTGACGGGCTGTTCGAGAAACACAACATTTGCCGGTGTAATGGCGGTAAATTACTTGTAGCTAATTTGCAGATTGTTGTCAGCCAGATGGAGCGCAGTTTGCCCGTTTGACAGGTTAGTTAGCAGTCCAAGGACTCGTGAAAAATCACACTCGCACCTATTATTTCCAATTTTAGAGCTATGATGCAGGGAGAGACATTTTTAGAGGTTTCCCTCCAGCTGCTGTACCCACTGTATATTTATGATAGGAACAAAGAATTGTGTCCTTGAATTAAATGTGTCATGTGTTAATCTTCTATCTATTGTTGGGAATAAAACACAAGTAATGTGTGTTTTTATGTATTGTTTAATAAAACAAAAAGGGATTGTCCATGAACTTCCAACTAAACAAGAAACAAAGGGCAACCAAAAGGGCTGCACTAACAAGCTAACGTTAATCGTGAATTACCATCGTCATGGCATCGCAGTATTTTCATCTCTTTAACTCAGAAATAAGGCTGGATGATATGGAGGAAACACAATGTCACAATGCTTTTGATTAAAGATACTGGAAAGGATTTCATATAAATTAGAATATAAATATTGCAAAAACAAAACAGCTTGAGCACCTACTGCATATATTTTTCATAATAGGGAAGAATGGCTTCCTTGAATTAAAGGTGTAATGTGTTTTTTCTTCTATCTATTGTTGGGAATAAAACACAAAAAGATGTCAATGAACTTGCAACTAAAAAAAATAACCAAAGGTCAACCATCAGGGCTCGGTTTACAAGCTAACGATAAACGTGAATTACCATTGTCATGGCATCGCAGCATTTTCATCTCTTTTTGTGTTACCCCATGTGGGTAAACAAGCGGTTGACACAAGTTAATTATTAATTAAACATGAAGCAGAAGAGAGGAAAGCTTGAAGGAGTCCCTAAAGAGGGCTCTAAACAAACGGGGCGTGGAGCAGGTAGCATGGTGACCCCGCTCCCAGGAGTGCTGTCTGCTGTGAGTCCGCCGCTCACTAATGAGCTGTTTGTGGAACTGGGTACACAGTGACAATGACCTCTGACCTTCACCCACACCGTCTGGGGAGCAGTGAGGCTGCGGGAGGAAAACCTGCCCTCTCTGTGTCTGATCCAAACTCTCTGCTCCCGGTCAAACCAGTTTGGTGACTCCGCCGTCTTGCTGAGTTTTCTCAAATACTCTCTGACTCTGAAACAGGGCTGAAGATAAAATGTCACAGAAGTTTTAATTACAGACACTGATATTGCGTAGTAGGCAGAGTTTACGTTTTAAAGGGCGTTATATGAATTAGCTATAAATATGACATTTATTAGTATTTGTAAGATTGAAAAGACCTTGAAAAAGACAAAAGACATGTGAAGTAGGATTTTTTGATTTAAAAAAAAAACTTTGCATGTAAGAACTCAAAATAATTGACCACCTCAATTCATTTGAAATGTCTCGCATTCATTTTACACAGATCTAATTTTTGTTTTTTTTGTTGCATAATTCAATGCGCATTGCATTAAATCAAGATGTCAAATCTTGTCAAATCTTCTTTTTTCTTTCAATCCAACTTACCTTAAGCTGTAAAAACCATGGTACGGTTTTCTGTTGGTGTTTTCATAAAATATGTATACAATAAGATGTTTGTGAATATTCATCCTTATGGTGGATATAATGACTGTAAAGGCAAATAATAGAACAGCTCTATTAGGTTCAGAATATAAAATCAATGTAAAGCAGCCAATCATGGAAAGAGAACATTTTGCTATATCATCAACTTTCTAAATTATACTCCAATACAGCATAGTTCTGAATGATTTAGCTTATTCAACTTTAGCTAGATGTTTACAAGACAAACATATCCAGTCTGATTTCATAACGACAGCATCATTTCTCTCTCTCTCACTGTGAAATTGACCTGTTGTGCTTCTTAATGTCGGCATGTTAGGACCCTGATAACACTGCTGTGCTGCACCGCCACTTACATAATTACTATTGTAAAAAGGCCATAATGAGCATATCCGAACACACGACCTTCAGGCTCCGTCTCTCCCCTTAGTTTTAATTATCCTAATCATGCTGGACTTTTTTCTTCCTTTTCGCACAAGTGTTCTTTACACTGAGAGTATGAGACACTAATGATCAGTTTGACAGTTTGATAGTGGGGGGACGGGGGTGCTGTGTGTGTTTTGAGTATGCCAGCGCGTCGGCCACTGAGCCCAGCGACAGTAAAAACCCATCTAATTAACCCTCCTGGTATGACATCATGTGATTAAATTAAAGCGCATCATCTCCCCGCGGGTTTGCCTGGAACCAAACCCCAACAATTCATTCGCTAAGCTTTAATTTTCAAACCTGTTCCAAAGGGCTCGATGCAAAAGATAATTACCAGCTTCATCTCGGGTGGGTTTTTGTTCCAACCATTCATTAATAACGATAAGAAGGTTGGAGGTTAAAAACTCATTTAATTGCCTTTATATTAATGACATTATGAATAGCCGGGACTGTGGAGCCTAATTCTGTCCGGTAGTTAGTCTACATGCAGGGTCCCCTGGAGGGCCGCTCATTTTGCCAGAATTACACTACGGCAGAAGTAGAATTAATGTGCAGCACGCTTTAACAGCGATGACAAACATGCTCTCCAGCTAGGAATTATCCTGAGAAATGGCTACACACACACACACACACACACACACACACACACACACACACACACACACACACACACACACACACACACACACACACACACACACACAGGCTTCATGAATCCCCTTTTTGTAAACAGTCCAACTTCTTTTTTTTAATTCTTTTGCCTTTCAGGGCCACCGCACTAATTAGAATATCTTTACCCTCATGTCCTGTAAAGGTGAATTCCTTCCCACCTCGGAAAAAAGAACCAGCATTGGATTTGTGCACTGATGACTAAATTGTACTCTACTTAGGAATAATGATAATGTAAATGCCTCTCAGCCAAGCCATTTCACCCATGAATATTGCAAAGAGGTAATTTCAGCGAAGCGTTGGCATTTTAACTAATTTAAATTCCTGTTATCTCTGCCAGTGTTTTGGCTGCTTTTATGGTTACTAGAGCAGATTTAGTTGTGTATGCATCATGGCCACAAGAGCCCTAACCATACATCTGAATGCTAATTAAACATTTGAATAATCAGCTGAATAGCACAACATGCTCTGTGGTGAGAGACGCTAACATCTAAGCATCCTGTCTGCAAGACTGGAAAAAACAATATATGATGCGTGTGTCTATAATTGATCAACACAATACTTATAATGCATTATAATCTGCTTAAAGCATATATAGTTATAATTATAAGCACTGTTATCATTACACGTCGTAATGCATTAAAATAACTTATAAGATCATAACACTTCAGAATTACTTACTGGAATTATATTATAATAATAATGATAAAACACTACGATCATTTCAAGAAATTGTGACATTTCAAAAATATTTGACCTTATAATGTTTTATTGAATGTTTTAAGGGTTAGGGTTTTAAAGAACCCAGTGCTAATAAATCAAACTATGTCGTGCTATAAGATGATTTTTATATATTATATGCATGTATGTTTACAATGTGTAGACATGGGCGTCATAAAAAGAGTATTTATTTTGTCTGCTCCTGAATTAGTGTTGTAGTATAACTCTGTTCCCTCTCCTCGGCTGTCTGCGTCCCCTCCCAGTGAGAATGGTGAACAGCTCCTGTGTTGTAGCATAATGATCCTAACTAAATAGCACAAGGAACTTATTAGTTTACCAGTATCACCAGCCAGAAATGAGGCCAAGGGGGGGATGATGAATGAGTATATTTCCCCAAGCAAAAGGCTGACCTGGATACAGCTTCCTTCCTCCCCGTCCCCCGTGCCAAGTGGGCCACCATTTTTCACCGGCCTCACACTTATCCACGGACAGGCTTATTTGGGCCCTTGCTAACGGTAGCTGTGACCCGCGGTCCGCCTCAGCCGTCGGCCTCCCTCCACACTCCTCCGAAAAAAACTGTAATCCCTTCGCTGGGGCCCAGTAATTTGATCAAATAGCATACACCCTTCCCCACCACTTATTGGCCAATTAAGTCAAGTTCTCACGCAGGGGGTCCAGCTGGCTCGGTGTTATCTGGGGATGAATTGATTGAAGCCATTCCACATCTATGAACCCTACTTTAATGATGTAGGTGATAATACTTGTAATTCTTCTCAGTCAGGGGACTCACGGGCGCAGCTGTTACCACAGTAATCCTTGTCCTGATACACTGAAGTACCAGCGAGGCATTAATCTGTCTCTCAGATTTTCCTCCGCCCGGTTTTTCTCCTCCACCTTTTTTTTCCCTCTGCTTATGTTTCGTAGCTAATACTACATCTGTGAAATGTGACAGTGAAGAGAAAAAGAAGTGTAACACACGCTTGCGAGGGATTTCGATGTTAATGATTGCACGCCTTGCATTCCCAAGTTCGGGCCCTGACCACTTTGTTTAAAAAAAAAAGAGACACCCGTCATCCAACTAAACCATGACAACTTAAGAAGGATAGATTTAAGGGTGCAAAATCAATAAATACATGCATTAGTTTCAAAGGCGGACATTAACATTCTAAAACAGACTTCTCTTATAATCCTGCCTCTAGCCATTCATTCAAAATATCAAATTATCATAATGAGGTCTAACTGCATATAAATGCTTAGCATTAAAAGCAGAGAAGGAGGTTGCACATAATGAAATGCATTCTTCTTTAGACAGTGTTATTGTATAGCATACCTCTATAGGTTCCTCACTTAATATTGTAACATGGATTTGCATTGAAGCACATTTCCTGATGTGACAGTGGGAATAGGTAATGATAGAACATGTTTAACATATTGCTTCATAAAGGTGGAAGACTTTGACCAAAAAATGTTAAATACAACAGCTGACCTGAATTTTAGGCACATTATGCATAAAACAGATGAGAGCCTGCTCTTAAGAGTGTCGACGTTGTCTTTTAACTCGAGATCAGAGAGGGAGAATTGCATAGAAATGAGTCTGAAGCTGGAGCCGTCCTGCTTCAGATCCTGCAGGAAGAGAAGAGAGGTGATCTCCTCCGCCTGCTGTGACCTTGAGTGTTAGCCGGCAAAATCGCAGCAGAGTGCACAGCAGCTAATAACATGCTCCACGTCCCTATCAGGTCACCATTAGGGTCCACAGGGTGCACGGGGTCAGGAGGTCGCAGATCAGGTGGAGTCTGGGATAGATGTGCAGTATCCAGGGAATAAGGCTCATGCAGGCTACTCTTTAAAGTGGCGTCATCAACGGGTAACACCTGCACACCCAGCTGGTGCTCTGACAACAGTCACCTGCCTAAAACAATGAAGATATTTCCACCTCCCTTCAGATGCTTGGCTGGGCATTTTCCACTTTTTAGAATAATCCCCACACATTAAACACTCACAAGGCAGAATACCCACTTATCTGTGCCATTAAATTTACATTGCCAACTTCTGTAAAATGTATTTCCCTTACAGCGATTGTGTCTTGTAGGGAAACATAAAATCTTACATTTTGTATTATGTGTGTAAACTTAAGTGTACTGATAGAATTTGCAAATCACTCCGAAAGTGCATTGGATGATGATGAATAATGCATCACCGCTGAACAAATTAGATTGGTGTGAGCCCCTCTGCAGTCGGAGCCGGATGCCACGGAAGATCTTAATATTACTGGATGAAAGATTGGGTGAGTAAGCAGCACTAGCAAGCTGGATCAGTCTCATGGTAAACAATTTAGCGTGGGGGGGCGTGCAGTAATTACTGCTTTCAGTCTCATTTAGAAAGCCTGTTGGCGCTGGGGAGCGTGATGTCACTGCGATGCTGGATGCCTTTCTAGATTTTCTGTGCGGATATGAAACAGTGATTGAAGTGACAGGATGTTTGAGCTGTCATGCCAGCTTTGAACACTTCCTACCCCCCCCTCTCTTTTTCCCCCCTCCCCTTCTAGACAATGTCACGCCTACTTTTGTCTGAACACATATTGCTCAGTTTAACTGCTACTTTTTTTGTTTTACAAATCTGTATGTGTGTGTGTGTGTGAGGGTGGGGGTTTGGGAGGAGGGGGCAGTAAATTATCAGCAACCTTTAAGTCTGTGTATGTCTTCGACTGATACAGAGGTTCATCGAAAAATCAAATGCAGAAACTTATTATGTACATTTATGTACATACATAGCGAATTAGCAAAGCAGAGCCTGGTTGCATATGTATGTATGTGTGTGTGTGTGTGTGTGTGTGTGTGTGTGTGTGTGTGTGTGTGTGTGTGTGTGTGTGTGTGTGTGTGTGTGTGTGTGTGTGTGTGTGTGTGTGTGTGTGTGTGTGTGTGTGTGTGTGTGTGTGTGTGTGTGTGTGTGTGTGTGTGTGTGTGTGTGTGTGTGTGTGGCTGCAGGATAAAATAAGCAACAAGCATTTTGGGCTTGTAAACACAACACATAGAGCAGCGTCTGTTGGTTTCTGTGCTCATTATTTTTGGCAGGGTTGCATATGTTCGCAGTGCCGAGGCGCACTTGATTATCATTGCAATCAGCAGAGGTGCAGAGAGTCACAATCATTTGTAGTAATTAAAAGCACTGCTGCAATCTGACAAGCACACGCTAACGAGACCCTTTGATTGTTTGGATCTCTAAGTGTGCCTCTCCTTGTTTGCATCACCTCGGAGGATTTGGTAATATCAAAGCTTAGCGCGCTATCTGATACTTGTCAAAATGCGATGTATAAAAGTTTAATTCTTTTATTGATTTACTTTAGGTTTGATGCCTGCAGTGTCAGCTCCCCTGGTAGAACTTAGTGGATTCAAATGCTTGTCACCAGCTCGGCCTCCTTTTTACTGAGAACAATTGCCACAGGCCAGCCCAACAGGCATGGTTTAATTGCCATTAATTAAAAGCATAAATCTTTTTTCTTCACTTGCTCTGCTCTTAAACAGGGCTTTGCGTTTCTGCTTTTTTTCCTCTGTGCTTGTCAGAATCCCTTCTGGCTAGTCAGGGTTCAACCCCCCCCTCCTCCTCCCCCTCCACATCCTCCCTGTCCCTCCCCTCTTCTCTCTGCTCACCAGACGTTTCTGAAATCATCTTTTTAGCACACTCCTGTATGATCTGACATGAAGTGCAGGCAGCATGGTGATATTTAGTAAACCGGCTTCCTTCTTTATTGATGTATAATGAGGTCAAATGAATCCCCTCGTACGCATGCTTAGATGGCTCCTTGCCTCAAATCCTTTCTGACAGCGAGTAAAACAGCCGGCAAACACAACGCTGGCTCCCAGAGATGTGCTTGTGAAAAAGCAGGAGCGAGAGGAGAAAGAAAAGAAAAAAAAGGCTCTTTTATACCATGGCAATTTCCCTCCAGTCTACTCCTTAATTAGACACTTATTACCCTCTGAACAGTATTGCTCTCCTGCTCTAAGCCTCTAATTCTGCAAATACTGGATGGTAGAATTAACATTAATGCCAGGTTTATTATCAAATGACAGCTCTGTTTGCTCAAAGAAAAAAAAGGAAAAACAAGTCGGTTTTTTTTTTGCCAAACAAAACAATCTTTCATACAACCTGGGCTTGAATTGAACATCTTATTGGGATGATATCAGGCATCAATCAAAAAGTCAGACTAGGTTTAACCCTCCTGTCGTGTTTGGGTGTAAACTGAATAATTTACTACTTTCCTCAATCATAAATACTACGTTTTACTTTGATTGGTTCAAGGCCTTATGATGTCTTCCAAAGTCTAAACCTAGGTTATTTTCTTCCATCAGACAGGACACCCACAATCAACAACAATGTTGGTTTTGGAATACATTTTCAGTGTCTGTTCTTTGTATACTGCAGGTATTCATGTAAACCAGTGGTCTGAGACATTGTTTACAGCTGAAAAGGGTGATGGATAAAATGTGCTGATGATTAATGGTTATTGTGTTAATGTAAGAGCAGTTAAAACAGACTGGTCAAATTTGCCCCGGAACACCAAAAGTGTGTGGGGGGGGGGGGGGGGGGGGGGACAAGGCAGGGGGGTTTGAAAAGGGGATCACCAGTGTGTTAAATTATCAGCAGTGTCAAAACAATTCACTTCCCTTTCACTGCCAAGCCTCGTCCCCTCGCCCTCAGCTCCTGGGTGGCCGTGTCACCGTCGGCGGCTCATTGTTGCCCTACGCCCGTTTACGCATGTTAGCTTCTTGCCGCATCTGCCAGCATTCGCAGCCATTCCCCCCCCTGCCGAATGCTGCATATAGTCAGGGCCGAGCCTTGCCAGGCCTTATTAAAGCCAGAGAGAGCTTCAGTTCAGGGTCATTGAGAGAGTGCAGCACATAAATATGTTAGGGCAGCGCTATCAGCCGGTCAGTTTACTGGGGGTGATCGATGATGCTCCCAGCACACCCGCCCAACAAACATCCTAAGCGGATGCGGTTTTTGCTTAATTGGGAGCTTTGCAGCTCAGATTCCGACTTATTTGATGTTGATGATGAAGTCCCAGGAAAGCTGGGGGATGCTTGTAAACTAAATGTGTGTGCGTGCTGTCTTCATTGGTACGCTGGTCAGAACTCTTACCCGTCAATTTGACCTGCACAGTTTCCCTCACACACACACGTACACACACACAGATGCCCCGAGCTCATTTTTAATCTTCGCAGCTCACTGTGAAGTCAGGAGGAAGTTCCAATTAAAATTAAAATAAGCTCTTTTAACGGTCTCTTAAATTGACAACTGAACAATGATTTTCGAATTGGTATCTGTCAAAGGTCTCGGGAAATCCTCAGTTGATAAGGCCCAACGCATCCAATTAGTAGCGGAGTAGGGCCTCGGCCGGTAATGATTTCCAGGTCCCTTAAGATGTGGCGCGGACACTTATTGCAAATTACTGACAAAGAGCCCTGCTGTATTGATGAGGGGGGGAACAGCCCAGTCTCCGTGTTCCCATCAGGTGGACGAGCACCAAGAGGAGAGCTCAGCGTCTCTCCCTCCCTTCCTGCAGACATAATGTGGCCGTGCAGCCCATATCCAGCCCCCCTGTTGACACGGACTCCGAGAGACCAGCCTCTCTTGACATGAGCCCCAGCTCTTGGAGAAATGCTAATGCTAACATGAGGGAGGTATCAGCGGCGGATCATCAATAACGTCTGCAAGTTAACTGCCCTCTTCTAATTATAGCTGCTCTCTCTCAGGGCCGCGGCGGGCTGCAGGGCCGCTCTTTAATTGAGCTGAGGTAGATTTCCTCTCCCTATCATATCCACGGCCCCATTGTTTACAGTCCTTGAGACTGATTGAAAGGAATCAAAAGATTCATGGAGATGCGATTCAGTGGCGAATGCATTTGGTATGCGGGAAGAATGAATAAAGTGGGATGATTCTTTCTGGTCAGGTAGGGATTTAGATTTGAAGGCCATGCTATAGCCAGAGGTCATATCATTTATTCTCAGCGTTGATGCTTCTGGAATGGTCTGTGTGCTGTGTTTGGCTCCTCTGTGTTGTAGCAGGCTCGTATCACAGGGGCGGATAAGAGCAGCCTCCATGACAGAGTGGTAACTAGCGCCGTTCACCTCAATTATGGGAGTTAATGAATAGATAATCACATTTTGCATTTAGATCTGCTTTGCCTGTGTAGCCTTACTGCAGAGCACATTTCCAGCACAGTCTCCGGGGAGCGCTGCTGCCAGTCCACAAAGCTCTCAGGCCATGTTCAGTCCCCTGGTGTTAGCACGAGTCTGAGGCTTCCATGCCGCTGTAGGCTCAGTAAAGAAGGTGTTGACCCTGGTGATCTGAGCCGGCTTCCATTGTGTAAGAAAAGGCTGCTCCATACTCGCTGCTGCAGGGTCAAATGGTTCGTAGTTTGTAGTTTCCTCTAGTTAGATGTTTGTTGCAAATGACTGCTGAGAAGTGAGAGGATTCAGGCTGATAGCAGAGGAGGTGTCTCCAGCAGGGAGGGGCTCGGGATGCTTCAGAAGTTTTGCTCAAGAAGATGATTGTGCTTGTCATCATTTATCATCCGTTAAGAATGATATCAGCTGATTTCATAGGTGTTGTGTTAGGGATAATGTACAGTGAGACAGTCTTAATTGCAATAAGAACCTCACAGGGTGAACAGGTCACACACCGGTCTTTTGAATCACTCTGAGGGCTTCATTTTGTTAGCGTGCCTATATCATGACTACTTGCTAAATATACATAATTTTTACAGTTAAAATATGATTTTAATAATTATATTATTAATTTACAAAATGTTTGATTGCTCCCTTTAAAAGAGAAAGTCTGCTAAAATGTTTTTAGATTGAACTGTGTCCATAGCAACAATCTGTAATTGAACTTGGCTAAACATAAACAGATTGTAGATTACAGTAATTGATAGAATCCCCCCGCCTCCATTGGACTCCTTTGTTTACTTCTTGAACTTAGTGACATCACTATGTAACACTCTCACTTCTATTGGCTTGCGCTCCAACACATTGGATGTGATAAAGTAGGGCGACACATCTCTGATGTCGGATGACCAACCAGCTAACCAATCAGAGCAGACTGGCTCTGGTTTCAGACAGAGGGTGAAAAGAGGTGCTGCAGCACAGGCAGTATGAGAAACATAAAGAGCTTTCTGAACATTAAAGCATGGAGACATGTCACAGTAGAGACACTACATACTGATATGAAGCTGAAATTGAGCAGAATATGGCCTCTTTAAAAACAACTCCTTGTAAAATGTAACATTTTGAAAATACCTATTTTGTAAGGTTTCGTAAAATACTGTTGTTTGGTTTAAGATAACTATATTTTTTAAGTTGCTATGGACAGTCTTTTGCACTAATGTACATTTTTTACTGCAATATATTCATCATTCAAGTGACTGTTATTTTGTATATATTGACTGTTGTGCCTTTATTTATGCCTCTTAATGTGTGCAGATGTATATATGTGTCTATGTTGATTATGTATACATATGTATGTATATAAGTGGGTGTATATATACATACATGTATGTATATATACACATATGTATATATCTTTTTACATATTTGTATTTTTTAATCCTCTGGATTGTGGGAAACAGTATTTTGGTCTCTCTGTTGACAATAAAGTTGACTTTGACTTTGAATAAAAGAGAGCTGTAATGTTTAGTCAAGTAATTGATTCATTGATGGACAAAAAATAAATAATCTCCAACAAATGAATATCCATTTAAGTAGCTTTGTCATTTAAGTAAAATGCAAAATTGTCAAAATACACTATTTTCATCCTCTCCTTTATGGAGTTGTCCTGCTTTTTTAAACTATTATAATACTATTATGAAAATCTGTTGGTTTTGGGCTGGCCAAACAAGACATTTATAGACGTCAACTTGACAATCCTGGATTGGCATTTTTCACGATTTCCGGACATTTTATAGATCCAACGATTAACTTCAAATTGAGTAGCTGAGCTTTTTGACATCTGAACACCCGATTAATGACACACTGCTAGTTTCATCAAGACACAGACATTTTCAGGTCCTGGGACATGTCTCTATGCTTTAATGTTATTTATTTCTCTCATACTGCCTGTGCTGCAGCACCTCTTTTCACCCTCTGTCTGAAACCAGAGCCCAGTCTGCTCTGATTGGTTAGCTGTCCACTCTGTTGTGATTGGTCAACCGCTTACAGATGTCCTGCCCCTTAGCCACATTGTGTTGGAGCACTAGCCAATAGTGGGAGTGTTACATATTAATATCATTATGTTACTGAAGTAAATAAAGGAGTCCAACGGAGGTGTTTAAGCCCATTTACATATATTTACTACTACTTACCATTTACTTATAGAACACACTACAGGAAAGAGAAAACCATAAAAAGCATGTACATAAAAAACAACTATGTACATACAAGCTACTGTGTGGCAGGCACCGTCTGACCTCTATGAGGCTGATAATCACTTACAACTTCTATATAATCAGTTAACAATAATCAAATTGGAGGATTTTTTATTATTGACAGTGCGTGAATAAAAAGTCTCCCCCCTGATCTGCATCGCTGCAGAGTCTGCCGCTTGTGATCCGCAGTAAACTTGTAGCCCTCTGCACGTCTGTGTTCCTTTAAGATGAGAGAGGCTTTGATTCCTCCCATCTTTGTGTCACACTGACTGGCATGCTATTTGACAGGTGGAGTTAAAATAGAGAAAATTGTGGATGAAAATTCGTCAGTCTCAATCTCTCGCCCTGGGCTGTAGGCAGCAGAGACAGAAGCCCACTGCTTTGTGTCAAATGTTTATCAAAGGGCCTGATTAAATTGCTGTGTTCAGTGTAACAGCCTAATAGAAAAAAATCAAATCCCTATACCTCGGCAAGCAGTCCTGACATGTGATTGTGAGCAGAATAAAGCCAAGTGCCAGGAGAAAGCACTGACCAGCCGGCTGTAAGCAGGCGCAGATATCACATGCCCTTTGTTGTCGCACAAAAAGAGACTGCTCTGAGATCTGTTATCCTCACTTTCCTCTGTCTTCTCAATCATTCGTTTTTTTCTCTTCATTGCTGGAGGAAATAAACCTGGCCCCTTTCGCTGAGGCCGGCTACAGCTTCCCCTGGCCATTCCTCTCTGTTTTGTTTCAAAAGGGCAAGGCTGTGCAGCCTGAGCAGTTTGCCCTGCAGTCCCTCGCCAGGGGCCATGCTTGCCTCAGCTGCTTCATCACCGGGGGACCGGGCTAACGTCTCCTGACTGCACTTAGCTGTGTTTCTCTCATACGGTCATATCACATCAGCCTGGGCATATGTGACATTGCATTTCCTCCTAACTTTAAGCAGTTTGTTGCCATCGACGCTCTAGCTGCTTTTATCCCCCCCTCTCTTTGAGTGATGTTATGATTTGTTGCAGTATTTTCTGGCAGCGCTGCCACACGTTTGTGTCGGATAACAGGGCCTATTACAAGATCTCTCGATCTGGCCACTTTTCCCCTACAGGAGACAGAGAGAGCTAGGCCTCCCCCTCCCAGTTTTTTTTCTCCTCTCATCCTTACCCCCGCATTTGAATTTCTAGATAATAGGCTTTGACTTCTGGCTGCACGTTTATGGGTCTTTTCATGTTATCAGCTTAGCTCATAGCGTGGAGCTGAAGAACACAGACTCCTAGTGACAGGCCAGCCAGTCAGCATGGCGAGCCTGTCAGGATCTCTCATACACTAATGATTTCCCTTTAGTCTATTTTCTGTCTCATTGGCCGTTTCCTTCAAAAACAAAATTGCTCATTTAAATTCTCATGCCTGGGGCATTTTGGTCTTCAAATATTGTTGGAAAGTGAAAGGATTAGGCAAAATATGCTTTTTTAAAATGTTAATATATTTTCTGGTTCACTTTCTCCTCTGAGGCCAATTAGGGAATTTCTGCTGGCTGCATTAATGTCAAA
Source organism: Eleginops maclovinus (assembly GCF_036324505.1). Taxonomy (NCBI): domain Eukaryota; kingdom Metazoa; phylum Chordata; class Actinopteri; order Perciformes; family Eleginopidae; genus Eleginops; species Eleginops maclovinus. The sequence continues at coordinate 2,896,358 of NC_086357.1, read as the reverse complement.
CTGACATCCCCAGCTATAATTACACTGTGCTTGAAACCTAACTTTCACTTGTGGGTAGATGAGTGTGCCTCGCAGTGACACAGAGACTCGCTCTGCCAGCTTTTGATCATTTAATCATTGCTTGCTTTCTTTCACTCTTTTCCTCCCTTGCTTGCTGATGATTTCACCTTTTATTCATTCTGTTGCAAAAATGCAGCGTTGTGTTTCATTATTCACCGCTGTATTTTGCAGGGTTCATTAGTGACATCATGCCTCCGCTCTGCCTGCTCGCAGTAACTGGAGGAGAATGCTGGTCCCTTCAGGTGGAGATACCATATGTACATTGTTTACTCGCTTGATTTACAATTGACTCTGTGTTCTCCCAATGTTTCTTTTGTTTTTTATACAATGAAGGGAGTGGGGGTGCTGTCAGGATTTGAGGGATGGGTGATGCTAGGCCTCTTCATGCTGCTGTTCTGTGTCAGGACCATGGAGACGCTTAATGATGGCTAATGCTTCCACCATGAATATGAATGCCTGCACAAAGTGCATCAGAAACCATATGGCACATTCCACTCTGGGCTCCTTCTGCACACCAGTTGCCAAGGAACCACTGACACTTCACAAGTCCTAAATATCTGTAAGATGACATAGTACCAAAGTATGCTAAACAAAATAATTCCAATATGTGGTGCTAATATTGACAGATATATTGATAATTGACATAATTATGAGGGAGACAAATGCTTTGGTTAGGTTGAGTATGGAAGTGCGGCTGTCTTTCTATTTATAATTTCAGGATTAAAGAAAATACAATATAATACAAGTTAAACTGAGATTTAAATGTTTGTGTTCCGATGCATTCATTTGAATGCAGTGCAGAATGTCATGTTTTTCTTCAGGAAGCGTATACTTCTTTGAAACTTTTTGCTTACATTCATATTTCCACACATCATACTTATGTTTTTAGGTAAAAGAAATGTACACCAGATTATGCTTACAGTTTATTTCATAGTCAACCTTTCTGCTGTTTTTTTGTACAATTTTCTATAAAGGTACCACGTTAAGTAAAGTTAATGATTTGGCTTAAAATAAGTGTGTGAGTAACGTAAGTTAAGTTATTTAAGTTGAAATAAATCAATGTTTACTCTTTGACAGAACATGTGGGTCAAAGTGGTTTGATTGACACATCGGTCCAACCACACCTCCTGAATATAATATCATACGACAGTACAGTAAGTAACATTGGTGATAAACACGTGTCTCTCAAACGCTACATTGTATTGGAATGTAATGTTCAGGACCCCCTGCTGAGTGGCAAAACTCTCCAATTGTGTCATTTAAACCAAAGCTACTCGTTGATGTGAGGTTTGGAGTTCTTTCAGATGAAAGCTGCTCTCACATGAAAGCAGACTTGTGAATGAGCAACCCACTCCTCCTCACTTAGCTTCCAACAGCTTGACAATTGTGATGCCAATCAGCTTAATGACCCACTGATTGTTTGGAGTTTCCATCAGCCATGTTGGACACCATCAATCTGTTACAGTGTGTGCTGCTGCTTGCTTAAGGGAAGGGGGCTGGGGGGGAAAATCCCTCAGCACATTTTGACAAAGTCTTCTCAACCATTGGTGAGATGTCCATAGTCCCCCCCCCCCCTCCCCCACACTCCTCCGTCTTTTCTCCTTGCCTCGCTGTGTTTGCATTGTTTTACCCTTTTGCTTGGACTCCAGGTAATAGGAAATGGCACTGACCCCTCCTGATCCCCCCGATTACCTTTGTGAAGCGTGAATGTGGTACGGGATCACACATCAGGAGACGAGTTGTAATTATTTCTGCGATGCCATCAGCACGGATCAATCACTCAGGGAGGCTGTTGGTGGAAACGCCGCTCGCAGCCATGGATGGAGCCAGCAGCGACCCTCCGTGACTGACAGCTCTGGTAATTAAGTGATTGTATAGACCCCTCCGACTGTTATAACAACCTTGTCAGGGCCAGTCTGCGTTTGGAACACGCTCAAATCAGTGTGTTCTCCACTGAGTGTTTCCGATCATGGAGTTCAGACAGAGGCAGCAAACAGAATCTTTTCCGGTGTTGTTGCTCTCCTTGAATATTTGTCATTGAGGGAAATTGGCATCTCAAGAAAATACACACACATATTCAGGCTTGGGGAGTAACGGATTACATGTAACAGGATTACATAATCAGAATACAAATAAAAGTAACCCTTACAGTTAAACAAAGATGTAATCAGATTACTGTTAGATTTTAAAAATGGGTATTACATGCAGGATTACAATGCATCATTAAATATCAATATACCACAGGTAGACGTACTGCCTGAATTTTAGTTTTTGTTTTCAATTAGGCTAATTCTTATAGGAGGAACTATTAAAACAAAAATCCTGTTTGATTTCAATTCATACTGTATGTTAAACTAAAATACTTCTTGTAAACTCTACTATATTGTAGGTCTAGCCTGCACTGGAAAAACTGAAACGTTGACTTTAATTTATTCTAGTATGTCAACACATTTCACATAACCATATTAGGTCAGTGTGAAGCAATAGTATTAAGTTGACCTATTTAGACTTAATATTATTGCTTCAACTAACCTAATTAAGATATTTGGTGTTATAATACACTAAATTAAAGTAAACTTTTCCCTTTTGTTCAGTGTAAATTTAAGAGGACACATGTCTTATCCTACACATCTTGGTTTCTTCTTTTCTAAGGCCACATTGTTCTGTTGTCTTACCTAATACACTGAAGTAAAAACATCTTAATGATATTTCTCTCTGTTTTATTTATTTGCATTAGGATTGATGTTGAGGTAATACAAAAGTAACAGAGAGTAATCAGGTTATTTTTTTGTTTATTGTGATTAAGATAAGATACTGATTACATTTTTGTACAGGTAACTAGTAACATGTTATATTTTTAAAGAAACCCTTCCAACCCTGCACATATTTGGATAGATAGGTTTGGATGGCGGCGCGAGCAGTCGCAGCGCCCCCTCGCGGTCCCGAAAAAACAGTTAGGCTATTATCTTTTTATGTTTTATGTTCTTGTTTATATTTGCACTGTGGGACTGCCAGCAACGGTTTTTCAATTTTCTGTATGTGTAACAGATGTGGAAATGTTGACAATAAAGTGGCCTTTGACTTTGATATTACAGATTGTTATGCTATTGTTATCTCATAGCAGGCCAGAAACAGAAATGCTAACTTGCTAACCCTTGATGAATAGACTCTTCCTCCTGGTTTATCATATTTTGATAAACCAGGAGGAAGGCATGGAATAATACCACCCTGCACTTCAGATTGAACTTGAATGCCACGTGTTTCATTACTGCATGGCGTTTAGAGGTTGAAATAACTTACATTGTGTCCATCCCAAATGTCAGATCGCTCTCACGCCGCAACCTTTCATTCCAAAGCTCCTGGGATGTAATTTTGCATTGAAATGTGATTCCAATCATCTTTGTTACCCATCTCAGCTAGATAATAAAGGTTCTCCATTTGCCGGAGAAGGAGAAGCATGTTGTCCTGCATGTGAAATCTGATCACTAATATACTTGTAAAAGAGAGTCGTTGGTGTAAATCCCAGCAACATCCCCACACTTTAAAACCTACAGAAGCCTGACGTGGTGTTCTCTCATCTGTTTATGGTGGAAGACATGTGCTCACTTCTGTATTGACCTGTTAGACTCTATCGGAATTAGAAATGCAAACTACACTGGAGTGCAGTAATGTAAAAAACATCCAGGTCAAGTTAAATCAATAGTGGAAAAGTCTGTTCATTATAATGATTGCAGAAACTAATTAAACTAACCCCCCTCGGACACATTTATAAACAGTATATTAACACTTATTCATTGATATATAACACATAGTTTTGTAGCTGTAATCAAAGAAAACAATTATGTAAACCAATATACAGTATGTAGACAAATGAAATAGATGGACCTTAATATAAAAATGTTATATTTATGCTCAATACCATGTGACACTTGTGTATGATTTAAATATGATTATGATTTGTTAATACAGCCTTTTCAGATGCTTATTCATAAGTCAAAGTTATATCGGATGACAAATACATTAAGAAACCCAATTGATATCCTCACACTTGATCCAACATTATTTTTTTCTGTGTTTATACTCAGCTGTGCTAAATGGAGTTTAAAGTTCTGCCAATTGTTTTATAGATAAGCTTTTGAAGGAAGCTAATGTGTAAAAATATTCAGGGGGAAATCTCTCTATTATGAGTTCTTGTTATATTTGACAGTATACCGGCATATACGAGCTAAAACAAAAGCTCAATAATTTTCCAACTAATGTAACATATGGTTATTAATGTATTGTGCCATATTTACCATAAAGCGTCATTTAACATCGTCTGAACTGAGAAATGTGTGGCCTTACTATCATCCTCAAATTCAAGTTTAAACCGAACACCTCACAGCACTGGAGAGGCAGTTATACTATCAATAAAAAAGTTTTCTGTCATAAATAAAACAAAGTCATTCATGCAGTGATTTTCAGAGCATAAATGATCTTGTGGCTGTGGAAATGACACATGATGAGCACAAAATGATTGGACTATATATTTGAAGAAGAAAATGTGTAAAGTTTTAAAGGGAAACTGAACCATCTTTCTACCTTAGTTGTTCAATGTTGCAACCTTTTCCTGTAGTCTAAAGATACAAAAACGTATTTTGTTCCCCTTATAAACGCTTTCAGTGAAGGTTATTTTCGAGCCTAGAGCATCCATAGCATATTTACATGTGGAGGCTTTGTGTGGATATAAATAATAGTATTGAAACTCTTCTTGAACTTGTGTGTCAAGAGAAGATACTTGAGATTTGTGAGGTTCTGTTAGCACCCATCTCCCTCCAGAACTCTGAAACACATTCTCTGTCGGCTTATCAGTGTGACCTCTCAGGACTGAAACACACACACCAACAGGTGAAGTGTGTGATGTTTGCTGAAGCCAGATACTTCAGAACACATGAGCCCTCGCTGTGCCCCGGTGTTAAAACGCTCTTGAAGTTTGGGAAGAGGGGTTCATTTTCTTTTTCTAAAAAGTCTTCTGTGCAACCGAGTGATTTGTACCAAGATGGTCTGAGGATTTGAAAGGATTTGATTTTTAGGATTGTGAATAATTCAACAGGTTGAACATTTTAGGTTTGACAGCCAGGTGCTTTATATCCTGCATGCCACATGGACGAATCACACATTTAGCTTTTTAATAAATAAACATAGAGCAGCGGACAGAGGAGTATCTGTGGCGGCTACAGGTTTGATTGGTCACTGTGATCTTATGACTTCACACATACCGTCGGACAATCCTTCTGCAGCTTTAAATCAATTCCCCGACCATCTGTCAGAGGAACAGCCTCTGATGAGACACTCAGACAGACATTAGTCCTCACCCTGCACATGACAATATGAAGCTACACGTGCTGTTTCAAATGAGTTAGCCCCAATTTAGCCCAACTTTTTATGATTGACATAGAAAAACTAAAATATACCATATAACGTGAGAGTTGCCATTATCGCCAGTCACTTATGAACTAAGTAAAACTATTTTTTTTCAAGAATGTGAAATGTAAAATATTGTACATTTTATTATCAGTCTAAGTAATCAATGCCTAATAAAGCATATGAGCATATATATGAGACTGGAATAGCTTGAATTATTTTCTTTAATAACTCGAATATATGACCAACCGTTTAATTTTAGGCATAACTTGATTTAGTTCATTATATCATAAAAGTAGGAGAAACTAAGAGTGTACCTGTACTAGATTTAAAAGTCTTATGTTAATTTTAAACATATCTAAATGTTTTTCAATATATTTCAAAAGCAGGAGAAACTAAGATTTATTTTTAAGGGTTGCATTTTCAGTCACTGTTGCTGTTCCCTGCAAAGCCACCTTTTTACAGGCCCTTGAAATGTTGTCAAAAGTTTTATTAGTTTTATGTGTTTATTGTTATTCTGTTTATAATTTAAAAAACAACTATACAAATATAGTTTATATTTAGATGCTAATTACTTCAAACGACCTGCAGAAAAATGTGTTTCTCTACTTGCTTATTGTCGTCATAACCAATGAGCAAAGCTCTCATCTGTCCTGATTGGCTCCTGCTTATCATGACGTTGCTCATCTATAATTAAGAAAGGAATCAAGACACAGAACAAATTACATTTACACAAGCATGCTTATTGTAACTTAAACTTGCATTTAACAGTGATTGAGTGTGTGTGTGTGTGTGTGTGTGTGTGTGTGTGTGTGTGTGTGTGTGTGTGTGTGTGTGTGTGTGTGTGTGTGTGTGTGTGTGTGTGTGTGTGTGTGTGTGTGTGTGTGTGCACCTAAAGGTCGCCAGCAGTGAAGTGACAGCTCACAGAGGATCGATGGGTCTGTGTTACACTGCCGATCATCGACCATCAGCTGGGCCAATAAGAGCACACTAACTGGTCCCACTCTGCGGCGCCTTGCAGCTAATAAAGCCATTGATTGTTCCTGTTTCAGCTGATGAGCAGCCACACACTGACTGACATGTTTAAGCATCGCTTTGATCTGATTTGTAGGAAATGGTCTGATTATAGGACAGCATATTGTAATTGCCTTCCACCGCGCACCCCTTTATATTTGTGGAGGTTATAGCTCGTGCCCGTGACTGCCGCTCTGTTTCAGGCTGACTTCATTAATGGCCGGCTGGTTGATAATTATTTTAAAGTCCGGATTAATTTAGTCTCCTGCCGTCTGAGTGGAGGGGAGTCATTAAAGGGCAACCGAGGCCTCGTGCGCTTTAGTCGCTCTGTCGCCGCCTGGTGTTTAAACTGCGCGTGCATCATGCGGGAGATAGGAAACGAGAGGAGGCTTTTTATTGTTCTGTTAGAGAAATCAAATATCACGTTTATGCTCTCATGCAACATTTTCAAGCATTTAGCTAATAAACACTTCCATTTATTTCGTGTAAAGGCCCGATATAAAACTGACTTTTCAATGTTTTTGTTAAATGTTTAAATTGAAATGTAAACACATTCATATGTAATCGTCTGTCTGCTTACTGGCTTTAGAAATTAACACATCAAACAATTTTAATATAAATGGAATAACACAAAATATCAAAACCATTTAGAGATATGCTTTACTGCTTGTTTTTAATTCAAAGCATTTTAATTCTTAATAAACTATAAACAATTTAAATATTCCAACACAACACCGTATAACGTATGGAGAAATGTACAAATCGACGAAAAATGTGACACAAATGAAATGATTTAAATAATAGGGCGATTGGTTTTTTTTCCTTGTTATGCTCATAATGTAATTCCAAAATTCTGCGTGCAACGAGCATTAAAATAAAAATAAAGACGTATACATATATATGGCTTTTTAATTAATAAAGTCCCTGGATAATTGCAAGTTTAAAAAATGAATAATGTAAATCAGGAACAAACCTACAAATCCGGATTTCTGAACAGCGAGAACAGCTTAACATCTCATCCGTTACATCAATAATCATCTTCATCAACCTGCTAGAGAAAAGAAGAACATAAACATAATCAAATTAACAACATAACCGGCTCCACGATTCAGCCCCAAACTGCAGGAAAGTGCGGAGGCTGGAGAAATAAAAAATCCATCTGAAGGAAAATTTCACGACCGCTAAAAAAATGAAAAAGTGGAGCACGAGCATACATTCACCTATCTGTGAGAAGTGACATTTCCCCTGAACAGACATGATGCACAGAGAGCAGAGCAGCACACACTCCTCCATTTCCTCCAAACCCACGTCAGAGGGGAGAAAGTACAGAATTCCTACTACCTTTGAACGCTCATTAACACCTCATAATTACTTTACTAATTAGGATGACATGGTTATTAACAAGATGCGCTGTCATGACAGTCACCAGCACTCCTCCCCATCCTTAAAATATGCTCTGAGAATAATATCTAAAGATAGATGACACTGCATTCGCTTTCAGCATCTCCATTTTTTTCTAAATGATTATTTAATTCAAAAACTGGTCTGAAAATGGGAGTAAAAATAAGGCAACAGTTGAGCCTTTTAAACTCAGAGGAGATGAACGATACTTTCCTGTAAGAGTCAATGAATTAAAATTATATCTAACAATAAATGTATATTTCGTCCTACCATAGTGCTGGAACTGCTGCAGCCACTCTGCCTTTTAAAAAAGTCTTTATCAAATAGTTTGTGGCTCAACATTATATTTTTTCTTCTCTTTTCATTTCCCTGCTCCTGAATCTTTTCTGTCGCGGCTCAGATATTTCACATAAAATGTTTACATGGCCTTAAAACACGCGTGTTTTTTGTCCTCCTTTTTTTTAAAGAGCTATTCTAGAATTAAACTCAACTCAATGGCTGGCTTGAACTGTCTGGATAAAGAAACAACTCACTGATTGGTGAGGTGCCGGAGCCGGTCAGTGCGAGAGCCAATAGCAGCAGAGGAAGGTGGGTGGGGGTGAAGAGAGAAAAGGCGTCGAGTGTTTATTATAAAGGAGAAAATATTAATTCCCCCTCGCCGTGGGCCGTGACGTCAGTATAGGAAGTCATTGTAGAGCAACACTGGAGCGATTAGCAGCAAAAAGGGGGAGCCTGATGTCGAGGAGTCAGCCCTATGTATATCTCTCTATACGCCTCAACTTTTAACACAAAGTTCAAAATCCTAACAGAAAAAGCGACGCGGACTACGCACACTCTGCTTTTTGCGCATTTTCCCTGAATGTCACTTGGAGCGTCTGAGCGGTGGATTTTGTTTTTCTCCTGGGTTTATTTCTCAACTCTTTTTTAAATTGTTTCTTCTAACTCCCGAGTTATTTTGCTGACTTTTCTTCATCGGAGGAGAAGCGTCTCACTGTTGTTATGAATACTTCACCTCTCCTTTCTTAACATGGAAGCATCCAGCGGGTCGAGTTTTGGAATAGACACTATTTTATCCAGCGCCTCTAACTCTGGTAACCTCATGAACGGAGATTTCCGGCTCGGAGACAGCAGGACAGCGGATTTCAGGAGCCAGGCGACCCCGTCCCCATGCTCGGAGATAGACACTGTGGGGACAGCCCCCTCGTCCCCCATCTCGGTCACCATGGAGCACGGCGCCGATGCGCACCTGGTCCAGGACAGCCTTCAGCATCACCACCACCTCCACAGCAGCCAGGCGCAGAGCCTGCCGCTGTCCCCGCAACAGCAGCCGCTCGCCGGGGCCGGCTGCGCCCCGAGGTCTGCCACCTCCTCGTTCCTCATCAAAGACATTTTGGGCGACAGTAAACCGCTGGCAGCCTGTGCACCTTACAGCACCAGCGTGTCCTCTCCGCACCACACACCAAAACCAGACTGTGCCACGGCTCCGGACAGCTTCAGGCCCAAAATGGAACAAGACGACAGCAGAGGCAAGTTGGACAAAAGAGAAGAATATCAGAATGAAATGAAATGCAACGGTAAGAGCCCGTAGAGGATAGTTTATCTCCGAAAAAAACGTAAAACATGACAGTGTGTTAGAAAGTATGGGTTTAGAATAAAAGCAGCAAATAAAAATAAATCAGAATCGAGTTTATGCCTGGTATGTTTACACATAAAAGTAATTTGCTTTGTAGTATGATTGTGCAAAACTAAACGACCCAACAAATTAAGTTGTAAGAGAAGGTCATTATAACGATTCTAAAAATAAAGTACAATATTACACCACATTTAGATATAAAAAATCAACTAAAAAACGTAGTACAACAAATATATGACTATGTATGACAAACATATAGCAAGCTCAAGCACAGAGCTCAGAATAATCTAAAGGCTAGAAAATATTTATTTAAGAGATAACAGAAATGCTTCTGCTGTGTGATTCTTTGTCTTGAGTTCTAGCTGCCTTTATTAGTCTAATAGATGTGAAAACAGATTTAAGCCTAGTGATTCTCCCAGCGCACAGGGCCTCCCTAGTGGGTCAATTAGAGAGATTATTGTTCTTCCTGGAGGGGGGAGCGCGGTGCTCTGAAAAGCAGCTACAAATAGAGATGGATTGACATATTGATTTCTCGTTTTCTGAAGCAAAAGAACCCAAAAGAAAACTTCAGGTGACGAATACACACACATCTATTGTGCTGTGGCGCACGTGTAATTTGTAATTTAGGGAAAGTTTGACTGCAGGCTGGGTTTACACCTGCGCGTGGATTTATTTGGTTTGTTTGGCTCTGTATTGAAAGGAAGAATAATTTTAAAGAAGATGTTTCAAAGTTGGCCTGCTTTCTAACTCCTGCGCCTTGCCCTGTGTTTAGGATCCAAAGAGGAGAACGACCGGGAGATCTCCAGCAGCAGAGACAGTCCTCCAATGCGCACGAAAAAGCCTCGCAAAGCCCGGACAGCCTTCACCGACCACCAGCTCAACCAGCTGGAGAGGAGCTTCGAAAGACAGAAATACCTCAGTGTGCAGGACCGCATGGACCTGGCCGCGGCGCTCAACCTGACGGACACACAAGTCAAGACCTGGTACCAAAACAGACGGTAAGCGCAGACACAACAGACCTGCAGCTAAAACAGTCTGATTCTGACCTGTAAACAAATGTTTATTAGAGACTCAGAAGTATTCCACCCAACCGGAACGACACTGATATTTCAGTTTTTGATAATAAAACAAAAAGACTAACAAAACATGTCTTATTTCCATTAGAATAATTACCACTGGATCAAACCTTATTTATAGCAGTTACTATGATTGTATTATTCTGGTATAAATTGCTGATTTTTATTTTTCCGCCTCTCAATGTTGACATTTCACCGGTCTGGCAGGCCTTTAACTTGACACCAAACATTTGTAGTCCATGTAAACTCATGCACACATCAGCACATGCACACGTTTTATTCTAATTGTTCACATCACTGAAGGCCAGATGATCATTTTTAATCTTTTGTAATTTAAACAAAATATAAAGACAAATATCTGCATTTTATTTTATTTATGTATTTGATTCAAGCAACATTTGAGGCTGACGTGTACAATTGAAAATAAATCCCTGTGATGTGTCAGGGTGTATTTTGCAGAACAAATTTACATTAAACATTTTCTGAAAAGGTCAATCTATGTTATGTTACTTATGCTTGCTCGCAGGTTAAAGGCGTCACGGGGCCTTTTGCTTATAATTAAACGCATAATATATATACATATATATTCTATTTTTCGATTTGAAAGTGTCCCGAAATATATTTTTAGCAATACATGTTTGGTGGTAGACATTTCCCTCCTTAGTATTACTGTTGAACATGTCCTTGAGCTAAAAAACAAAACAAAAAACAATGCATTTATTATTCCTGTTACTGTTATTTGACCTGCATGTTTTTAAAATACATTTTTATTTGAAAGATTAATTATAGAGCCTTTATTTACCGTCCTTGTGCAGGTGTGAGAAAAGCAAAGCTTTGATTCATTTGAACCAAAGCATATCAGACTATTTTGATATTTCCTTTTATTTTTGCCTAATTAAACCTGGACTTAAATTCGGTGCGTGCAATAATTAGGCCTCTGCATACCAATTAAGGGCAGTCAGGGGAGTTAACCATGAGCGGACTGATTCAATAATTCATCTGTTGTATTTTGATCTGATTTCAGGACGAAGTGGAAGAGGCAGACCGCAGTGGGATTAGAGCTCCTGGCTGAAGCAGGAAACTACTCGGCCTTACAGAGAATGTTCCCGTCGCCATATTTCTACCACCCCAGCCTGCTGGGCACCGTGGACAGCTCAACGGCAGCCGCCGCGGCCGCAGCCATGTACAGCAGTATGTACCGGACTCCTACCGCGCCGCATCCCGGCCTCCAGAGACCTCTGGTCCCCAGGGTGCTCATTCATGGCCTAGGGCCTGGGGGGCAACCGGCACTAAACCCCCTGTCTAACCCCATGGTCGGACAGCACCCGCGATAAAACTCGAAAGAAGCCGAGAAAAGACGATGAGCAGAACGCTGGTTGAACACGTGATGTGAGTAACTGCTGCGGAACCACATTGCAGGAAGAAAGACACATTTAAAGACATTTACAGAAGTAAAGGAGGTATTTAATATAGGCCCAGATATTCTGAGCGCAGTCCCGTAAAGACTCTGTCCGGGCCGGGACGAACTGGACTGCTCCTGTCTGATTGTTTGTTTGTCTTTTGTACAAATACACTTACATTAGCAAATAAACTTATAAAGTTTATTAGATGGAGAAGAACGGAATGAATAAAGAAGTAATGATACTAATTGAATTTGCAGATGCTTCTATTCAAACTTGGGTTTACATTTCATTTTTTCGAAGCAAATTTTCATACAAGAATAATATTTACAATTTCTCAATTTCAGAATATCGATTCTTAACCTGGTATTGGATATCTCCAAATAGCGTTATAGCACTTTGTTGAAATTATATTAATAATTTGCAGCTTTCATAGGGCTCTTATTTTATTAAAACCAATTTGAAAAAAATAATTTATTGTAGCCTATCTATAGATATAATGTTTTTTATAATAGTCACATAATCTCATCTCGCCCTTTTTGGAGCTGAAATAATTTTGTATGACATAAGTGGATCAACGTAAATAATTTGTTATAGCAGCATATGGTGTTCACATTGGAATATATTTAATTCAGTTTCAGAGTAAAGTGATCAGCGACATGCAGGTCATCCTCCACGCCTCCATATTTATGTTTACCAGCACACATACATATGGATGCGCAGCAGCTGATTGGTGGCGGGTTATAGTGGGAAACTGGCCTGGGTTTAGCAGCTGTTCCCAGGGAGCACAGCAGACAATAAGCCTGCATTTCTCAGCGTGAGCGATCAGGGGAAGAAGCCTGCAAGAAAAAAATAAAATAAAATAAAAAAACCTGCTGATAATCTGCCCATTCTCAATAACCAATAAAGCGTTAGGGAACTGGTTTCAGGAAGTTCTGAGGGGGAATAATCTCAAGTGACCTCATTGCACACTATTGTGTTTTTCACATCACAATACTTTTACATCACTTCTATGTAATTAAAAAAAAATTGTGCATCATCCTGCTTTGGCATATTGGTGGTCTTTAGAATCTCAATAACTAAAATTAAATTTTTAAAATTTATCCATAATCGCGCATTGCATTGTTGTTATTTTTTAAAGTGTCTGTTGCTTTCTGCGGCATGATACTGGTTCATGATTTAAACAACTAGAAAAACAGAGCGAGGGCCTGAAATTAAATGTTATCTAAACACTTTTCATTGTATTTATCCTGTTATAAACGTGCACCCCGGAGAATATGTCGGGGAGGTGCTTCGTGTGAATTAGCGCCTCGGGGCCCGTTTGTTTGGGTTTCTTTTCTTTGAAAGCACCACTTATTACACTGAGCCAAATTGATCTTTGCTGCCCTAAGATGAGCAAAGCATGCAAACCAGCACTTGTTAATTTTTCCTTTAGAAATAACATTTTGAAGAGTTTACGAGCGCTTATTTTGGTTTCATTCCGACCATATCAGAGAACACACTGCTGCATTTAAATGCACCTTTCTGGATTATAACACAGAGCAGACAGATCCATATGAGAGAGAGAGAGAGAGAGAGAGAGAGAGAGAGAGAGAGAGAGAGAGAGAGAGAGAGAGAGAGAGAGAGAGAGAGTCAACACAGGTTTAAATTCAGCTGGGTCTAAATACTTTGAACACATGTTAATGTTGCCTGTTTAAACTGCGTGCTTGTCATTCAGCGCGGACTCTCAGTCATGCAGTGCTGCTTTCACTTTCTGCTGCATGCACTTTTTTGCATGCACTGACATAACCTTGAATATGTATTTTCCCCGTTTAACCAGCATCCCAACGACCAGAATGATTCGAGTAGCCTATTCACAGCGCAATTACAGCACGCACCAGCCAGAGTATTTAAACTAAACACAATATCCATTCTCATTAAATCTGTGGATAACAAAGCTGCAGCACAGGATGCATCGCTCTCTTCTTGTCCTTGCAAACACCGACTGCGCAAACAGCTCTGGCCTATATGTGCCAATGTGGAAAAATATTAGCCTTCCATATTGACCCTACAGCTTCTGCCCATTACTGCAGTATAGTGCCGACGCATGTTGTTCATATGCATGACTTCTGCAGCATTATTTATTTATTGCACTCTGCGGGTGGGAGGGGGGGGGGGGGGGGCGGTGTCGGCGTTGGTGCGGGCTGTTCCAATTCATTAATAATAGCCTAAACCGTACAGCAGCACTGAATTGATAGGCTGCTGCCATCTAAGGATACCTGCACATGTTGGGCGTTGCTTAAATCAGATTTGTGTATCTTTTTATGTTTGTGTATTATTGCTCAACACGCAGCAGCTGTCAATCAGATCAAACCGGGCCACAGTAAGGCTGAGTTAAACTGGCAGCGCGAGGCATGTTTTGCATTTATTATGGACTCGGTCATAGTCAGGTTGAATGCACAATTATTATTTTTTAAATGTTTTGCTAAATAAGGCTACAAACGAAATGCAAGATTTTTTTTTCTAGAACGCTAAATTGAAAACACATGTGAAATATTTGAGTTTTTATGTATAACAATCTTTTAATTTGATGTTATTTTCTGGACTTCCATGTGAATTCGAGGCCAAATTGCGTTTTTGGGGAAGATGAGCAATACTTGAGAAAACACAATCACTGGTGTAAAAAAGGGCAGCAGACTTGAATAAAGAGGATTAGGCCTTTCTTTAACATGGCGCATATTATTCAGAACAGATGGGCTTTAGAGAGTCGTTTTCTTCTTCTTCTTGCCTCGAGGAACCTTGTTGGGCACTTTAATTGCCAGTTTTTTCTCCAACTGATGTAATGGTGGGATATCTTTTTCATTACAATAATGAGGTAACACTTGCTCTCCTTGGCCTCTCATTATCACATGTCCAACATCACTCACTAAACACAAATTTAACCCCGCCCCCTTCCTAAAATCCCCTGCTCTAACTTCTACTATACATCTTGAACAGTGTAATCAACAGCTGCTGTACGCCTCCCCTGCCTGACTGTGTGTTGATGAGTTCTCTTCATTAGAGGCCTGCAGGAGAATATAAAGCTCTGCACAATAATCCTCTGACCAGCAGGCAGATTTTAAAGAGAAAGTTCTATTGGAAAAATGCAATAGATGGACACTTTGCCACCAAAACACATCAAGTTCTGCACTGATCTCAGTCAAAGCACATTAAAGCCAACCTAGAGAGTAAGATGGTCAGCCTTGATGTTTTCTCTGCGGGCTCTTGGACTATTTTTCTTATCATCAGCACAAAAAAAAAATCTAAATCTAAAGGGTTTCTATTTTTTTTTTTTTAAGTTCAAACTGTAGCTACTGTAAGCACGTCGCTGAAAGGTGGTGCAAAGAGATCCTGCACATATTTAAATTGAAGGTAACAAGAAGGTTATCCAAATACAGGTGTTTTCGTGTGCCTACTACTACTAATAACACTTTTAAAAGAAACGAAAAAAACACAGTTTTAACATTCATTTCTGTTACCATGAATGCAACATTCACAGGTATTATAATATATTATAATTTGTTGTACGGTGGCATTGTGGGTCATAAGAAGCATATTCTTAGGCCTTAAACACAGTAAACATTTAATTATCAAAATGTTTTTATTTCTAAAGTTAATATTAAACTCATTATGGATCTTCCCTGACAATTCCTCAACAAACATTACCAAGACATGGACAAAACACATTTTACTTTGAGAGCTACATAGGTTTATTTGTGCATGGTGCGTTCAAATTAAATTTCCTTTTCAATTCAAAAATGATTTTGTAACAGTGAAATACAGGGTCTTATACTGTCTTGTTTTCTAAGATACTGAAAGTGCACCAAGGCCGATAACATATACATATTTATCAAAGACTGTTAATCACAGTTTCCCTTATTTGCACAGAGTTCTCTCTGACCTGGCAACATGTAACCTCTGGTCCCTCTGTGTTGATATGACAGATTAGTGACAGGAAGTACTTGTGATAAAAAGAGCTTACCCTGACTAAAAATGCTCTTAAAGTTTGCTTGATTAAAAGCAGTGAGTAACCGATGATCAGACTTGTTGACACGGAGGCTGTAAGCCATCCACTCATCATCCCACAAACACCAGCTCACCCTGAGAGTAGCACGGACATCTGCACCAGTCCCCCACATATCATAGTTTAAATGGCCTCATCATTTCAGCAAATCCAGGCAGTTTCCCTCTTCTCTTTTTGTCATGTGACAGGACAGCTGATGGCAGAAAAGCTCCGCTACCTTTCAAGTTTTCAACCAGGCGCCGTCACATGCGACCGCACAACCAAAAAGAAAAAAGTCTGTCAGCAGTGATGTCAAAAGCTTCAATTTTTACAGAGCAATTAGGGGTTTCATCACAGCGGAGTGATGTCAGGATTCATTACGGCTCAGCAACAGCTAATTGCTTCAAGGTTAAAGTAACAGATCTGACGGCATTATATTTTAAGTGACAGTCTCAAATTCTGGTGGTGTTTCACAGAGCACAGAGCTGACATTAAGGGAGAGTGCTCGGAAGGATGGGGGACTGAGAAGCTATTGGAATTACTGCACATAAGAATTGATATCAGTTAGAGCATCACTCTCAGGAACATGCATGGGGACTGGTGTTTGAGTCTATCTCTGTAAAGGGGAAAACAAAGGACATGTGACATGCTCGTTCCTTTCAAGTACTCAGTTCTTGAATTGTCATGAGTATAAAGTACTGACCCTTATCTGAAACTAAATCTTATATCTATCAGGCTGTTCATACTAAAACCTTCAGTCTAATGCACAAATATTCGTAAATGACCAACGTTATGGTGAGCCAGGACCTTCAGGGCTGCCTCTCAGGAAGTCTGGTGACACAGTATAAAAAGTAATCCATGTAGAGAGGATGCTGTATTGGATGGATAGGTCAAAGGACTTTCAACAGAACCAAAGTACAACCATGACTATGTTATTTTATTACTGAACTAATAATAGGTAAGCCATTTGCGCACCATGACATACTTTTTATTGCCAAACCCCAATCTTTTCCTAAACCTTACCAAGGAAGGGCTAATGCAGGGGCGCACTGATGGTTCTAGTTGCTGAAAAGATGCACAGGAAATAACAAAATTACACTTCATGACATATTATTTGAGCAGTTCAAGGATACATCTTTGTGTAAGTACTTCCGAACTTACTGTAAGTCTAAAGTCTTCAGCACCTTGACATGTCTGTGTTGCTTGGCACCCCTTATGAAGCCATATCTCCTTGCAACCGCTGACCATAAGTTGTTAGTCTATACCCTGTGAGCTTTTTGATCAAAGTACTGATGTTTATCTCTTAAAGGTATTTAATTGAAACATTTAAAGTCCTGAATGGTAAAGCTTCAGTATTTTACAAGAGGCAAAGATAAGAGAAGATGTCATCTCTTGGACACTTGTAGGATTTTCTGATCTGAGGCCAGGAACCACAGAGAAATCTGCACAACGCTCATACATCATTTTTTATCATGATACGGATAACTTGTTAGCAAACAGTCGGCTATTTTCACATCAAACCGATGAGTTGCAACATTAGCATTCATTTAAATCTGTGCTTTTATAGCTAGCGGCCAAATGTAGATCAAAGTCACTCCAATTTGAGCTCTGTTTTGGTCTCCACCATTCCTGAGCAAGATATCTGCTTCTTTAGCTGAACGCTCCACTCTTTTTTTCACCAGCTAGATGCTCACATTGTCTATTCGTTTAGTCCTGGGCAGTTAGCATTCAGTTTGCTTTCAGAGTTTTCACTTTAAAAACATCCGTCGGACCGTTACGATGCTGAACCAAAGGAGTACAGTGTCGGTCGAACAACGAAAGGCAATCAGCAGAACGACGATTTGAAAAATCTTGTAAAACAAAACAAACCGTAGTTATTCCCTGTAGCTTCATCACTACAGGAGACTCCACTCACATACAAGTTGTCACATGTAACCCGTTCTGTTATAGCCGCTCTAAAAATGGCAGGAGGGAGCTAAAGCAGAGAGCTCCTGCTTCAGTCTGGGCTATGCTAGCACTCTTGTATTTAGACCTTTTCTTATCTTAATGACCCAATTTAAGACCGATATCGAATGTATTTGAGCAAAAGGAATTATAGATTGGTGCATCCATGCCGAAGAGCCGTTGGAGTCATTTCTTTCAAATGAGCAGTTGTTTACCCTTGGCTTTTTTCTCCTCTTAGAGTAGAATACCTGATCCTTTGAACTGATTGTTTGTTTAACCGCTGCTGGGATTCATGAATCCCTGAGGTCTGAGTAAGTGTTGATCTAAGGTTGGATTTGAAATAGCCTAATGAGGAACTCTTTGGATAATTAGTGATAGCTGGAATGCTTGTGGATAATTTGAGTGCATCTCCACCCTGTACGAGCAAGACGACAGGAGGAGGGCGGATGATGAAAGAAAGGAAAGATCAGGGTTAATGAAAATTAGCATGTCAAGATACTCCCCAGCTCTGTGTTTTCTCTTTCTTTTAATCTTTTGTTCCTCCTTAAGATGCGTTATTGTTGATGTAATGGAACAATTAGCAGTGTGGTTCATTGTAGGGATAAGGCTCTGCTGCTGGAACTGAAACTAACGCTGTGGTAATTAGAGTCGGGGAGGTGTCTGCTGGTGAGGTCCAGCAGGAAATGAAAAGGTGGCTGTGAGCCTGTGGGGAGAAAAAGGCTGTCCCCCTTCTGTGCCCACTCTGCAGTCAGTGAGAGACCACAAACAAGAGCGGTGCCAGCTCAGACAATCATACAAGTCGGGACTGGCCTGGATTAAACCACCAGCAATTCAGCCTTTGATCGCCTTCACAGTTGATGCTGCATGTTGGCCTGTGTGTGATTGTGTGTGTAAAGACACACAGCCATGACTGGTGAGAGGACGTTTAATCTATATTTTCTGATAAATTCATCAATTGGCTGATCATTTTCTCGAGTCAAAGAAGAGTCGTTTGGGTCGAAAAAGTGACCAAAAATAGCAAAAAAATGTCCATCCCAGTTTTCTCCCCCAAAAATGATGTCTTTAAAAGTTATGTTTTGTCAGTCCATACCCAAACAGAATCACTTAATATGATATAAACCAAGAAAGCAGAAAAAGTCCATAATTGAGAGACTGGAAAAAGCTTTGTCAGACATTTACGCACAAAATATCAAAATAGTTGGCAAACACTTTTCTGTCCATGTATTATTCGGATTAGTGGACCTACAGTATCACTGCAGCTCTATTTTTATAATATAAAGTTGTCATTTGTTGTTTCATTACTGATCATTATGACATCTTACAGGGAACAACACATATTAAATCCCTGCAGTGTTTTCTATGTGTGAGTGATGAGACAGCTCGGTTACATGATAATGGTTGAAGAAAGCTTTGTAAATAACAGTCAGCTCATGTAGTAATATGTACAGAAGCCGCAGCGTGAATCTTGTCCAAACAGAACCAGAGCCGGAAATGATTTTAAATATGGCAGAGCGAGTGTGCCGTGTGCTAACCTCATTTCCATCACATTGTTTGTTTTTGTTTTGGATCACGAGAATAAGCAGCGAGCACTTGCTGGAGGTTGTGTTGTGGCACAGTTAATTACATTTTTTTAAATTAAGCCTGTCTTCAGATCAGCTCGTAAAGGCTGACATTAAGGGCTGTGTCGGGTGTGAAGGGAAGGCCTGATAGGAGTTTACAAGTACCTGCGACGTGCAAGCACGGGCCTGCCGAGTGCTGAAATGTGATTAGGAGCTTGTGCTAAGCACTGTCTGGCCCTTCACCACTTCACTGCTGCCTGCTTCAGGCCATGCAAGTTGTTGATTGGTGCAGCTTTTGTAGATATTTCACACATCCATCATCTCCTGCTAGAACTGGAATTTATTTCTAACATGCATATTGAAACATCAGAATGTGATGAGCAACATGGACATATGCATGTTTGTATAAACAAAACAGTTGCTAAAAATGTTGCTAAATGGAGAGGATCACCAAGTCAGAAACAATGGTTGTGGGAGTGGGAAATAAACCCAGCTTTAGCAGGGACAAAACTGGTCTTTCTCTGATTTAACTATGGGTATGGGCTTTTTGTAAGGTTATTTTCCCTGCAGCCACACAAAGCAGCTACCCCCCTGGTTGAAGCGATTTGCTGTTCACAATGCCTCAGCTTAACCAGCTAGGTCAGGTCAAGTTGACTCAGACAATAGGGACTTTAGTGTCTCACCCACAGCACAGAGTGTCGCAGAAACAAAGCAGCGCACTGCAAGTGGAGCAAACATTTCATAAAGTCGTGGCCTGAGTCCATAAATGTCCTGTCTAATCTGCTAGTTCCCATCAAGCAGACCTTTTATCCGTTTTCAGGGGGGGAAAAAGAAAATAGGCATAATATTGTTCCACATTACTTCCTTATGCCAGATTCCTTTTAGAATTTGGATTTACATTACTACACAACGTGGTTTTACATATTTGGTAATTTATCCAATATGTTTATACAAGGTCATTGAAATATTACCATGGTGATCCTTTTACGACATTTTAAACCAATAATAATAATAAAAAAAGAATAAGGTAATGTTGTACATTTTGTCCAATGAAATATATGTTGTATAAATGTGTATGTTGGATAGTAATTCCTGCCCTAATGCAAAGTCCTAGAAAATGGATATAAAAAAAGGACTACAACATTCAACTGATTAGTCGATAACTGATTATCAAAATTAAATTATTGTTAGTAAACATTTTTTCCAAAACAAATCTCTGGATTGTACTGTTTAATGTAAATATCCCCAATTTTTTCTAGAGAACAAAATATATATATATATTTATATTTTGGTTTCAATACATTTGAATATGTCAGCCTGGGAGACATTTTTCAATATTTATATTTCAATTTGCCAAAAAACTACTGGAAACATAAATCAATAATGGAAATGAAAAAGTAATAGGATGCATATCGGTATTTTCTAAACCTACAGACACAGAATTTATGTTTTTATGGGATGACCTTTAAGTTTTCAGCACATGTAGAGGATGTTATATCATTAGAGGGTTTCATACACTGTCACTGATACACTCCTCTGAAATGACGAGGGGAGAGGCCCAATTATAACAGAACATATGTGCGATAATAGGGAGATAATTGAGTGGTGTTCACGCACCCATTTTAAGACCCAGCAGCCATGTCTCCACTCAGCTGCAGTATGAAAAATACATTTCAGCTCGTTCATTCTAGCCCACAAACACAGCAAAAGCAGCCTCCAGTTATCATTACAATATACAATATGATGTGAAATATAAACTAAAAAGTATTACCACCATGCCTGAATGCAGGTACTCAAAGAAAATTCCCTGAATAAATCACAGAGGCCGCATACGTTGTCCATGCTTTATGGATGTGCACATCAACACCTACGGGGAATTCGTATACAAAGGTCTCTCAGCAGCATACACAATGGCTGCAGATAGCGGGAGATGAACATCTGATTTGTCACATTTGAAACGCTAATGTTTAAACCAAAAGGAAGAGCACACAGTAATGTGTTCATTCATCTGCATAAACACCACCTGTCCCGGCACAGACGACTCCTCAAGCAGCGAAAGTTTAGTGGCAGCCTGTGAGCGAGCCAATCAGTGGGGGCCCAGCTGTGGTTTCACCAACCCGTAGCATTTTCAAGTGTCAGAAAGCGCTCTGAGTACTGTTGGTGGTGCTAGTGAGAGAATACTTTCATTTCATGTCATCCGCCAGCGAGACGAAAAGGCGACACGATAACAAAAAGAAAAACAGCGTGCGCTATCACGATTGACATCCAAAGGTAATTTATGCTGGCCCTTTATTTACTCACGCAGCCTCCGTATACACACTGAGAGCTGTTCTTGAAGGCTAATTTGGAGCATATTTGGCATATTGCAGGCCCTCTCTCCTTAAGAATTTCCATCATTTGTCTCAGGCATGAGCAATGTGTTATCAAAATTCCAGAGCAGCATTGATCACCTCACTTTTTTTATATTGTTATCATCCCTGGAACAGCTCCTTAGTGCCAAAGCTTTTGTTTGTTTTTCCTGTTGTTTTTTTCCTACACTGATACTAGAACAATACTGTCAGCTTCTGTCTTGACTCCTTTCCAAAAGTGGAATATGGCATGTTCTTCAAATGGTATCTGTAATGAAAAGGAAAGCTTGCCTCACATGACACCTCTTCAGCTGCATGGGAGGGACAAAGCTTGTAGTCTGTTTTGATGGTTAAAGAGGGGATGGCATCTGGCATCGTAATTATTTGAATAAATTACCTTGGAGCACTGATAAATGAAACCGAAGTGCTGTCAGATCTTGATCCAGGGTTCTTTTTTCAAGCACAATTCTTTCAGAAACACATCCATGATTCTCAGAAGCCTGCTTCTTTTAATTATCTGTCGTCTGCTCTCGTGACTGCGGTATTTTATTATTTGATAAATGCAGTTCAATTACCTATTGCTTTTGATAAATATAATTCTGCCAGTGGAAATCTTTTCTCTCTCAGGGTTCGGTTGTTTTTTTTTCTTCATTTTTCACAATTGTAGTTTAGGTAATGGTCACTTCTTTCAAGTAGCCCACTTTCAACAGAAGCTTTTAAAGGCAGAATTGTGGGTAAGTCGACTGTCACCACCAAAATCATATGACTGATCCACAAGGAAGAAAGGGCCAATTAGAGATCATTTGGCAAAGAAGCTTTCGATTGCTTTCACTCCCGTATTATTTGGTCTTTTGTTGACCTCTGCTGAGAGCAAAGGCGGATTCTCTGCCTGCCGGGAGAGGGTTCGCTGCCACGCTGCTCTTTCATCTCGCATTGTGAGAGCACAAGTGCCTGTGTCCGCCAGCCACTTTAATCAACTTAATGCAACTGATACTGCCTGTTGTTATGAGCCTTGGTCTGATTCAAAGAGGCCCACAGATGGACGGTGCTGTGGAGACTTTTACGCAGACCTCTGTGGCCAACAAGTGCTATGTGGGTTAGAGATGGAGGCAGGGGGGATGACGGGGGTCATGGGATACGCAGACAACACTCAGACAACCTGTCTGCAAGGGCATGCTGGTTCCTCTCTCCTTTCCTTCCACATCGGCGTCTTCACAAGGGCTACACAGCACATCTGATATGATATGTGGGTGATGGACCTTTGTTTAGTTCAAAGGTTCATACCTCTTTATTCCTAGGTCCCTTTGTGGAGCCTTGGGCCTTGAAATATGTATAACTGTCCTTTTCATTCCAGCCATCTGAGGGAGGAATCAAAGCCACAAGTTTCTGTGAGATCAGTTTGAAATGGAGTGTCCATACAGTGTCATCATTTCTTAACCTGCTACCTGCATGCACAGAGCCTTTCATGACCTCCAAACCATGAACATCCACTACAGTTTCTAAGCATGGAAATACATGTGTTTCAGATGGGCAGCTGTGAGTATTTTCAGGTAAGTCGGGAGCAGATGGGCTGCTGAAACGTTCTATATTTATACAGATAATCAATTTTTCTCTAGCAATTACAGCTTTATTTTCTTTCATTTCTTATACTAATAATAAGGTCACACCTTAATAATCTTTCTAATGGATGGAACCATTTTTTTATGTGCTAATATATTCAAGAACTTGATAACATGAACGTGCTAATGAACACCAGAAGATATTCCACATGGTGCAAATGTAAAAAATGTCTCTTTAATAATAATTTGAAGTCACATAAACTTTAACTTCTTAATTGTTTAAAATCACTCCAAGCTCATTTTTAGAAAATAAACACATTTTTCAGATGTTTCTGAAATAGCTGCAAAGATTATATTGTGTGCAAATAAATAGATCCTACCGTTATAATTCATGTATAGATAGTGTATTAGGTTAGTTATTGAAAAGCCCAGACAGAAAGTGGTTTTTTGCTGACACCTCCACTATTTCATATTTTGATTTTTGATTTTGCTGAATATAATGAAACTTATGTGGGTGTTGCACGCTGCTGATTCACAATAAGAAACATTGATGTTCCACAAACACAGACACACTGAAAGCACCCTAACAGTTCGGTCAGCTAACCAGACAAATGACATCGTGCTCAAATATGCATTCGGTGCTGACTGACAGGGCTTTTGGTTTTTGCTTGAATGCCAATAGACAGGCAGTTAATCATTTCCTCCTCATATTTTCAATTATTTCTAATGTTTTTAAATAAGCTACATTCAGCTTGTTCATATACAGTTAGCAACATGGCTACAGTTAGCAACATGGCTACCGCTAGCGGTGTGGCTATTGCTTCCATCTAAAGTAAGAAACTACCAAAAGAATCCTAAAGAACTAGAACTCTCTATCTTAGTGCTATGATAACAGCAAAAACAATCGCAATAAGTAGTCAGGCTTTATATTATTTCATCACTATCTCTACTAAAAGTATTTGCCTCTTTCGTCAAAGAAGCCCTTTATAGGTAGCCTACAGTTACCACAGTTAACATTTATCCTGTTCCCAGAGATCAATACTGTCGATATTTTGTTGAGTTAGCCAAACGCTCTCTTGTAGTCAGTGATGCCATGTATATTTCAAGGTTTTGGTACAATTACTTTTTTATTTTTGCTTCCAAGACATGCACTGTGAATAATGAGCAGTCTAATTTCCATTCAAAGATGTTGTGACTTAGCAGGAATTGTACAACGTGGAAATGAAAGAAGTGGGCTGGTTATTTAAAATGCATAAAAATATGTTGTGGTTACTCTGCTACTATATCCAATTATTAGAGCCCATGTAAAACTGCCTCTCTTGTATACACTGTTGACAGAAAAGGAATTGTCTGTGTAATACCTTTGTCTATTGTCTGCTGTATATGAGGAGTTTAATTGAGTTGTGCAGCCTTACTAAAGGACAGAGTGAGACACACAGCCCTCTGAGGCATGACATTGTTTTTGACTTGGCAAAGTACTGAGCTCAACAGCAGACCACTAACAAGGAGACAATCACCCCTGAAGGAAGGATGCATACACAGAATGGCAGGACTGCTCTTTAAAGGGAAGTGGTGAGCACTCACTATCCAACACTCCTGCGGTGGGTCCATCCTCAGTCATAACAAAGGTGTACCGGACCACTGATCTTCAGACTCCATTTTTCCCGCTTCATTTTATATTTGCTCTGTGGTTTAACGTTAAGATTTCTCTTGAATATCAATAATTTAGCTTTTGCTTGGAGTTCATTTTCAAAGCACTCGTCAGAGGAAGAAAAACTGTATCAACTTGCTTTTATCTAACTCTAAGAACAAACCAATCTAAGGCATTGATGTTAGTTCGCTGCTTTGTTGTCTGAATTGGTGCGTTGATCCCCGAGACACAGTGGAGGTTTTGTTTTTATCTTTGGATTAAGGAAGCATAGTTCTTTTTTTAGATTGGGGAGTGCTATTGCAGGGGTCAAATAACAGATTAATAGGTCCAGTAATGAGCTCCCCGGAGTGTCCAAGTCTCTCCGACTTCCCCAACCTCCATTATGTCCTTTTATGATGGATGGTGGCCAACATCATTCACACATCTCAAGGAAAAATGACTCGGATGCCATTTGTGTGAAGGAGAAACATCAGCTGTAGTGATATATCGTTCTGGTGTGATGTTCTCTTTTGTATCTTTTGTTTGTCATCCACGCTAAACTGTCACTGCTGTCTCCTTTTGTTTGGTCTCGGTGCAGCAACAGGAATGTCAACACGCCACTCTGGGTTTCTTGAAGGTGCTTAAAGAAGCTTGGATTTTTTTTTTAGATCTGGTGAATTCGTCTGCTTTGATTCAATCACGCCCTTGATGCTCAGACCACACACTTGAAAATATGAATGACAAGAAAGAAAGGCTGCCCATTGTTTGTTCCCAGTAAGCTACTTACTTCTAAATCAACACAAATCAAGTCAGAGATAGTTTTTCAATCAAGTCTTTAGTGACATGTTTATTTGTCATTTTCTCGCTGTAAAATCTAATTCGCAGGGCAGACTTTTAAACTTTTAACTTGGACGGATGGGCACCAAGCGCAATATTTAAACAGTTTTGGTTGAGACTATGTTATTATTATGTTACCATTTAACCCAATGGCTTGACAGATGAATATAAGATGATTCTGCAACATTACAGGGACGACAATGTTGTTGTTTAAAAAAAAAAAAACATCCTAAGGTTGCACCATCAGTTTGTGGAAGGCAATTCCAGAAGATTAGTTACAACCAAATACCAAGTTAACTCAAGGCCTAATTACCAACATCAATATCAATACTGAAACCAATATTCTTCATTGTTAAAAGATCACTATATTTTTTTTATGAAGATGAATCTTTGATGAGTTCTTGGGTCCATTTATGTCAACAATTGCATTTTAAACATGTGCAGAGACAAATGACACACCAAGCTCGGAACTGCATTGGCACTGAAATTATTTGTCTGATCATTCCAAATCTTTCACAGAATTACAAAAGGGCCTCCATGCATTCCCAAGTAACTGCTGTCTAGCTGTTTATATGTAAGATATCATTTCTAATGGAAGGCTTGACATGATTTGTCCTAACCATGAGTAACGCTTGGACAGTGAGTCTTTTTCCAAAGCAATGCAACACAGGTTTTGGTGAAAAGCAAGCTGAGGTCCATACATGTTACCTTACTTTGAAAAATGAATGCTTCTTCAGATAAAAACCCAACAGAATAAAACTTTGGGTCCAGTAAAATCTGCTCGGAAATGATCTTCTCTAGTACTTCTTCCAAGAATGTCTTAATCATTCTGCACTGCCAAATACAGTCAAATCTGTGCATTTTGTGGTGTGTAACTCGTGAGAACTATACTGATAGTAATTTAAAGTATTTGCATGTATGTTAATTTTTCATATTTGTAAGGCATATAGCTATAACAAATTAATTATGGTTAAAAATATGCAGACCAAAATACGTAACTAAGTCTCCGTATTGATAGTAAAAAGGTGAGGGTTAATTGCACGTCTGTAAATGGTCCCAAATTTTGGTCTGCGACATGAAAGCCAGATTTGCCACACGCCAAAGCAAACCTTGATGTAAATTCCGATGTATGGAAGCTAATTTAGAATGAATCTGTAGCGCTGGACTGCGAGATCTCTACAGTGCTGTGCGTTTGCTTTCCCATTATAAAGCTGAGTCATTAAGTGTGGTCATTACCAGATGGATAAATTGGAATACAATTCACAGTTTTACTTTAAGATTAATCAGGAAATGTTATTTTTGGCGTTCTGGTATGCTGAGACATCGTTCATTAAACCCTCTGGAAGTGTTGCAGGAAAACCGGAGTTTCACACCTACTAGCTAAATCCCAATTTATAGTCAGCCCGCTCTCATTGTAGATCTTTGATGAGCAGTGGGGAATGTTAAAAATCCTTAACTGTGTCGGCCTTGTCATCCCATGGCTGGTTAAGAAGTGTCGGGAGCGGAGCATAATCAGCTGCCACAGCGGCTCCCCTGGTCAGATATCTCTGTCCACCATCATTAACTGACCTTACACGTGTAGAGAATAACCACAGGGGGAGGACAGACAGTACAGCAGTCACAGGAGACAGATCTCAGGAGGTGATTACTTTATGCTACACCATGGAGCGATGCTAATGACCTCTGTGCTCTTGCATTAATGGCCTTTGCTGTCACATTATCATGTGGCAGAGGTGTATGAAGAGGTCCTCACCTCCCTGAGACAGTTTAATCAGAAAAAGCTCTACTAATACCCCGAATGAGGTCGGATAATTAGGACGTGCAGGGACGAGCAACTTTGACGGTGTCATGGGACTGAAAAAGTTCTGTAGTCACCTGCGATGGAGTCAAGGTGTTTGTGTGATATTCTTAGGACCTGAGGTTTCACAGATTTTCCCAGGATTTTATTCTGTGCGCCTGTAAAAAGCAGAATTAACTTTTGTATTGTTATTGGTAGTTCAACACTTTTCTTTTTCTTATTTCCAAGAGTTATATGTATTTGACTTCAGTTTTATGTGTGTGTGTCAGGTACCAATGTGATCTAAAAAAAAGGCTTATAAATAGCACGACATTTTTAAGGACATTTTGCTTGTCATGTCCACGTGTTTTAAGCTTTCACAAAAATGTCATTTAAAAACCTGTTTTCATTCCCAACCTTTCAATACGGGATTGGAGTTTTATATACGTGCTTGATATAGATTCGAACACAACTAAATGGATTTGTTCTTGCATCAAAACTACTTGTTAAGTTTAGAGAAAGATCACAGTTTAGGTTAAAAGTAGGTTTGTCAAGTGTTTTAAGTTACGTGTGTTCGTTAAATAGTCAACGTAAGTAACTCAAGGGTTGACTAAGTCCTGAGTTTGGCAAATCCATCTACTACATAGGGCCTACATCACATTCTGGAGCACTTTAATCTAAGCATCTAATATTGCTGCAACATGAAATGTCATGCAACATACAAGTTAAACGTGTTTTTCTTTTGAAAATATCATATCACAGAGCTGGAGTCAAGGTAATGTTAGCCTAGGTAATCACAACATCTTGAGGAACTTGTTAGGTCAGAAATATGATAATGGAAAGTTTGAGGGTTAGTTTTGTGCTGAGGCACAGGAAGTCGACAGGTGTCAATAGTTAGGCTACTTCTAGTTAGCTGGCTTGTTTATTATGTAGTTAATAATTCCCAACAATGTTTTAAAAAAAAAACAAAAAAAACAACAAAGTATTAGAAACGTTATCGCAGAATTCCCCATCATCATTGCTATACGCATAACGTTGTATAAAATGAACACAGTCGTAATAGTTTGTCAGCCAGCGGCAATATGCTAGTCAATTAGCTCGCTAGTGCTTGTTTGGCTTTCACTGTTTGCAGTTCTAGATTCTAAAGCGATGTGTTTCCCACTGCTTCCAGTCTACAAGCTAAGCTTGCGCATCCCAACTTCCTTATGATAATGGATGTTGATTTATCCTCTAATTTTCTGAATCCAAAGACATTTAGGTTTGGTTTAGTTAAAGCAGTTTCATACACATAACAGGCTCTCGGTAAGGAGTATTTCATTTTAGTTTGTGCAATTTCCATTTAAAACAAGATCCATATTACGTGAAGAATATTGTTTGCTATGCAAAATACATAATCTCACAGAAATGACATTAGCACTGCCTCAGTAGAACCGCCTCAATACATTTGATTCAAAGAGGCAAAGCTTTATGTCCAAGGAGCACATTTCAGAGAGAAAAGGGCTGATTGACTTAGGGGCCCAACTTACTTTTTTTCTCATTCAATGAATCTCAGATAGAGTGAATGGAAATCAAGCTAGGTGTATTAATGAACATCTCTCTCGCTGTATGAGACAGGGACTTAACGTCATGCTAAACTGTTTGTCTTGTGCTCTGGGTTGATCTCTTCGTTATAAGGCTCTCGAAGGATTACATTAGGATTTGGACAATCCCTGTGATTCATAATGTGAGCAGTGAATACTAAAGCTATATATACTAGAGTGGCATATGGGGAAATTAAAAAGGGAAATATATTAAATAACTTAGATTTTTAAGGTTGCATAGACCATCTACCTACTGTATTTTTGTTGATATGATGTTTAACATTGTGTCTATGATCAAGATTTTAAAATGCAGACATTTTGCACCCATATTTGGTACAATTGGAGATGCTTAAGATAAATGCGCTAAACATTGTTATTCAATGATAAACAATAAAATAAAATGCTGTAATGTTTTGGGGCATAAAGTGCTCTATAAATCAGACTGCAAATGATATAAGTCAACAAAAAGCTTCAGAATATGGATAGGAATAACACTTATAATTGCTGTTGAAACTGAGATCTCTTGATCAGAGTGAAAAAAATATAATTATGAGAAAACTACCTGTAAAGAAAAATACATACATTTTGCAAGACACTAAAAATGGATAAAGTGAACAAATGTAGATATCACCATGAATCTTTTCCTGATCACTCACATAAAGACAATTATTTACTTTTAAATTAAAAAATGCCAATGAGGGATTATTTAATGGTAACTTTCAGTGAATTTAGAAGATATATACAGATGCAAATAAAATATGTTAGTAGTTTCTAGTCTAGAAGGAACTCTTGAGCACTGCATGAATAAACCTTAACCCTTTGCCTCACCGACCATACATCTCAGCTCTCATTGGGTCTGTGTTACACATTATCTTCTCTGTTGTGGCTCGCTGTTCTTGTGTCAAGTGGGGCCATAACTTGTGTTCGGGTTGCCCACCCAGTACTGATGTCAACACTTTTGTCCCCTCTGTGTAAAACCAGCCCCGAAGGCAAATGTGCTCATTCACAAGGTCGAGTGGACAAGGCTCTTTGGGCTCATGGATGTAATGTACAGAACATAGGAGAAACCATCACATTCAATTTACGTCGACAACTGTTTAAGCCAGCTCTTTTTGAGTGTTTACTTTAGCTTCAAACCCGCAATTTGAATGTTTTGGCCAAAATGCCAAATTTTTCTAACGTAATTCATCTGCTAAAACAGCTCAATGAATCCTTAGTCTTTACTTGAGCAGCCAAACCGAAGCTCGCAATTCTGCTTGCAGACAGCAGCAGTTAAATGTCTGCCGTGTGATTCCTGCATCTTCAGCAGACCCAGGCCTGAAGGAAAAGTGTCGTCTTTGAATTCATTGCAGAGACACAGAGCTCGATCCCTTTCTCCTCTCAACTTCCCCCTTGAAGTTTCTTTTTCTTATAGCTGAAAAGAGAGCAGGATTGTGCTTTAAAAAAAAAAAAAAACGAGGGGGTTTTTAATCTGGCGAATGAGTGCTTTGCCATGCAGCCCAGCTCTAGAGAGAGTGCCAAGCAGGGCCGGGCAGTGTATTAATATTTAAATTCCCGTCCAGATAATCAATAGAAGGGGGTACTTCTGTGCGCTGTTACCCTCAGAAGGGAAGCGATAATAGGGAGAAAACCTGCTGATTAGCCTCCTTAGAAGCTCTCTTCTCTGTGTAGTGCTCAATACTTTAGGAGTGATTATAACCTATTGAGGCAGAAAACCTGATCGAATATAACCTCTTTTGAATTCCTTGTTCCCTCAATGGTGTGTCAAAAAGAGCATTCAGCGCTTCGTGTTACAAAATCACCGCCCTTCTAAGTTCTTCTCATTTCTTCTTTGCATATGGTGCGCACGGAAAAATTCCAGGCTGCCTTTATGTTGTGACATAATGCTTTAATATGGGTGCCACTGCCATAACAGGCACCAATAGGGAACTTATATTTTATTCTTCTTTTCAGTGTACATAAAAAATCCCAGCTTAGTCCTTTTTGTCTTTTGAATGCTTTGAACTCCTTTCAGCCTTTAGGGGGACTTTTTGTGCTGTGGACTGTGTGTGCATTCACTGTAAAGGCACTCAATACCGCAATAAGACCACAAGCAAAACTGAGTGTCTTAAGCGGGACCACACATCTAAGGCATTTGCATAATTTAAGGAGGGGAGAAAAAAAAAGAAAAGGCAAAATACCAACCCTCTTCATTTAAGATGAGAATTGAAGCAACGCATACCTCTCTCGACCTATCGGGTTACTGCACGTTTTCGGGTGAAAATGGCCCAACAACAGCTGAAACACAAAGTCTTGGAATTGAAGCCTTTCAGGGCGAGATTCGTCTTTTTGTGGAATTAAGGCTGAAGCCACTTTACCATCTTCTCATAACACGCTGTGTCTGAAAATCTGAATGTTTAAGAGAGGTCAGGATTTTTTTGCCCATTGTCCTCACTTAGTTAAAGCACCAGAGATAAAGAAAAGGGTGTGTGGGAGGGGGGTCGCCGATGCTTTTCCTGAGGATAATATCTCGTTTGAAGGGCCAACAGAAAGAAAAGCAGAAGGAGCTGAAGTAGTGGTGCTGAGGATCTTGAAAGAGAGCAAGGCCAAAGCTGAACTGCTCAGTTCATTTTCCACCTCACTGGCCGGCGTAATCCATCTCGGCCAGCTGCTAACAAGATTGGGTCTGAAGTTTACCTCCACAATGAGATAATCAGATTAAGATGCACAAAGATCAAATAATGACCCGGCTTTAGGGCAAGTTCAGCAGGCCCTTGATTGCGATGTGTGGTCCTTCAGATATATTAAAGAATTCAAATTGTCTCGCCATAACACGTATGAAATGATCAGAGAAGTATTTCTGTGTGGACTAAGATGCTTATTTCATGCTTAAATGTCTCAATTTTGGACATTTTTGTAGAGTGTTAAAAACAAGTTGTCACCACCTTTTACATCTTTGCTGGAATGCTGTTGTTAAAATACACATTTAAAATACTATTTGTATTTTTAAAACTAATAAATGATTATAAAGTTTTATAAATCCTACCCAGACTCCTCTCCCCCTGCTCTGCTTTAATAGAGTAACGGGATTATTCAGAGAGGCATACAAATGTGATTGTCTCACAGCAGATGGTGCGCACTGCTTCACCTTTGAGAGAAGTTAATTAAGCCCGCCATATTGTGCCTATCCAGGGGAAAAAATGTAGATGAATATTGAGCAATCGAACGCTGTCTTTTTCTCAGTCCTCGTTGTGGGGACAGAGGAGGCCATTGACGCAGAGTTATGTACAGAGTTCAATTAATTCACATCCAGCTCTCTCTCTTCCCACGTTTCCACAGACCTCCTGAAAGTTCGACCCCGCTAAACGCACCGCGCCAAGACGACTGCCAAATTCTCCAACAGCCTCCGTTGTGTGATATCAAATGGGCCAGTGGGAGGGAACTCTCCTAATTCCCCTACACTCTCACCATCAACATATTACCTTCCATGACCAAGCAAAAAAAATTAAAGACACTTTTTCACACTTACGTCTCAGTGTTTAAACTTTAGCGATGGTTGGATTTTAATTAAAGTCAGAAAACTTAACCTTTACATCAAAAGTTTTCTGATTCTATGTTTTTGATGGTTAACCCGTCAAACACCAGAAGACTTAATCGGCTACAGTGTGTTCCCCACTGAACATCAAAGGTAGAGTTTTATAAAAAAGACAAAAAAAAGAAGTAAAACTGGGACCTGCGGATTATTAAACCAAGTGAAGTCAAAATAACAAAATAGTGTTCAAAGTGCCCAACATGGAGGGGGGAACCTGCTGAGTGCAATATAAAAGTAGGGGTTAAGCTTATTGTAAACTCCCTCCGCTCCGTTCCAAAGGTAGATGTTACATATGATTAGAGGAACTCTGCTGGGCCCTTCACTGCAAGCTACTTCCGTTCCAGTTGAGCATTGCTAATTTTTTAAACCCTTCGACCACATGTGTGGCGCTACTGTGTGGCTCCTTTTCTCCTCTCTTTTTGATCTGCTTCAGTGGGGGGGGGGGGGGGGGGTGACTGCAATTTTATGGTAAAGTGCCTACTTGAGCCATATCCTCTAATGTTTAATCATGCTTAGTGTTTCCCAAAGTATGTGATGTATAACTTATAATGGCTAGATTAAAGTTAAAGTTAAAGTTTCTTTCAAGATATTGTTGTTTGTGGACCTCGCTCTTTAAAGGTATTTAAGTAGTTATGTAGCTTAATAAAACTTTGTTGAGACATACTTCTTTAGAAAAAAACTAAAACTTAAACTATCTTGAAACCAGAAGAGGATAGGGAGGGTTCAAACCTGCTCCTATGCCGATTCAATAAGTGAAAAATAAGGCTTTTGTCAGCTCCATGATTCAGATCTACTACAACATTTTATGGATAATTCCTTGACCAATGCCACACCCTTTCACCAAAGTTAAGGAAAATAGGAGCAACAATCTGTCTTTAAAACAAACCAACACCAGAAACCCAAATCAAAAACATGAACTCCTTGGTGAAGGTAACAATAATATGCAATGTCATTGGTATTTGCATTAATTAAACCTTTCCATTGATTTGCCGTTTTTATTTAAGCTGCTCTGATCTCTTATAAACAATGGATCAAATCATATTGTAAAAAAAAGTTACTAATTGTGACCAACAGAGAATCATCACCTTTCAGATCTTTGTAAGATTTTAGCTTTCATTGTCATCGTTTGTTTTTTATGGCTCACGTATTTATTATTTTCTAATTGATTTCATTTCACTACTTTGTACCGGATTATTTTATGGGAATGAATTAGCCAAAACTACAGCCTTTTCTAGCAGAGGAAACACAGTTAGAAACCAGCTGCTCAACATAGGGAAGCATTTAGCAGAGCCAGATTAGGATTTAGCGAAGACTAAACCAGAGCACACAGATAAGCAATATTGAACTTCCATCCATCAAATCTAGAAACAAAAATATAAATAGAGTTTCTATGCTGGTACATACCTATACAGTACTTGTATCACTGTGTGCTGTCGTAAATTCAATTAGAAGATGCTACCGGTTTAACTATGAACACAGGTTACTTGCAAAAAACAACAAACAACAGCAAAATAACTGTAAAATCTTACTTTATTGTTGAGTAAACATATGTATGACTTATTTTGGCAGATTTAAAGGTACTTTCTTTGAGTATTTCCATATAATGTTACTTTTTACTTTTCCACTTTTTCGGAGGAAAATATGAACCCTTTATTCCATTTTAGACAGATTCAGATTAGTAATGCGAAATATAAATCAACAGAAATTGCTTTAGGTTATTTAGGTAATGTTAATACATATAATACATACTGTAATGATAATAATGTGTATTTTACCCACAGTAAGATGTTTACTTTTTACAGAGCATTTTCAAACTGTGGTATTGACATATTTTTACTTTAAAGATCAGGATACTTCTTTCACTATAGTACTGCACCCTAATATTCACCTGTGTTATTTGATGACTTTATTAACAGAGTTTCAAAAGCAGATTTGAAATGAATAATTAAGTGCTTTACTACTGTGAGTGTAAGTGTTCAGAGGAGGTAGTCCAAAAGTACAGTATCCGACCACAACATCACACTAGCTCTTGAAAGAAAAAAAACAAAACAGCTTATGAATATCTTTTTACCTGTGTACTTGCATAGCCTAACCAGTTAAAATGTATCATTCATAGATATTTACAGAGTAATGTAAGTCATATTAAACAAAATTGGTAGCAAGACTTGAAAGTGCCAAGAAAAGCACTGGGTGATTTACAACAGAAGTAATATCATGCATGCTATCAGCAGTGATGCACTGCGAGTGTACCTCTGCTCAGGCTAACACTCATTAAAAACAGGAATGACGCTGCAGGGGCCATCGGCCAATTACAAGGTTGAGGATTATGCGGCTCCATCACTTTTAAATTGACAACACAAGTTACCCAGATCTATAATTATACTTCTCTTATCTGCCATTACATATAATGATGGAAGAAACTTGAAGGCTTCTCTTGGCTAGTTTTAATGAGTCCCCTTTTTTTTAAAGACCACAAAATGCCACCAATTTAAGTCCTGCCAATGCTCTCCATTTCAAGTTGAGAAACACCCGCGGAGAGGAAAAAACCATCTCGTTGACCGGCAGTGTCAGCAGTTAAGAAGCCAGCGTGAGCCTGCTCATTCTTCGTGGCAGGGTTCAGATTAGAATTCACGAAATAAAAGTTCTCTGGCATGAGATGATCATGGTGTCACTCAAACCTTTAATTAAAATAAAAATAGTCTACTGTGCAGAAGCACTGTGTGATTTTTAAAGGGAACACCAGCGATGAAACAATCCAATGTTTATTTGCTAAGATTAGCAGAATTGTGTAGCAGTGGTTTAATACATATGAACAACTAATAACCAGAAAGATATATAAGGGCAGAATTCAATCAGAATAAATGGAATAAGACAATCTGAAATATCTCGCACTCTATCACTCATGTTAGCTTCAAGCGGCACATAGACAACTTTCAAAAACTCATAAAATGACACAATGGCTTTAAATTGCAATGTCATTGCATCATTTACATATGCAACATCTGCTGCCATCTTAACATTCACATTCAGCCAGCAGCGTCATGTTGCCCAATAGGTTGCTAACCCTAACCCTAACCATACATTTTGGAAACCCCCTAACCTGAAACATGGTGTAAGTTATTAACACAATGTGATATTTAAATCTCAGTCACAGGATCAATAGGTACAACCATTTTTCTCTTTCTTTCATTCATTTATTGGTACTTTGCTGTAGACACAACATTGATGTAGTTTAACTTATTTGATCTTGTTAACACATGCTTTTTTTTTACTAATCAAGCAAACATGGAGCAGCATTTTCATTTAATTTGAGTTTATACACTGATAGACAAGTCTATCAGTGTATAAACTCTCATTTAAGCTCAGCTTGGTCTCCTCCTACTCCTAAGAACAATATATGACTCTTGAGCTATCAACGCTCCACTTTGTTCACCAGGTGACTATTTCAATGTCGGGCAAAGCTTGGGTTGGAAAGAGATAATGGCCATACAGCCCACACAATGAGCTGAAAGATGTTAGAACATTCCAAAGAGCTGAGATAAACAGTACAGTACAAAAACACACAAACCACGTTAATAAAACCAATTTTGAAATCTGTCTCTGTATTCATATGCGTCATCTGCACACAAACAATATTTATGACAATGGTAAAACCATTGTACTGTATAGTTGTCCTTTAATCAAATCATGGGTTTTACAGATCAACAAACATGAACAATATACCAATATATGACAACAGAAAATGAAAAGATAGAAAATAATAATAATAGTAATAATAATAATAATAATAATAATAATAATAATAGTAATAATAATAATAATAATAATAATAATAATAATAATAGTAATAATAATAATAGTAATAATAATAATAATGATAATAATAATAGTAATAATAATAGTAATAATAAAAGTCTCTTTAAATAAAGAAGCCCTAATTGGCTGTTTTAAAAAAGGAATATTTAGTGTACTCTTAAACATTAGGGAAGCTGTCTGCCTCTCTACTGTTTCAGGTTTATAGAATACTGGCTCATAGGTTCTTTGAGATTTAATGATTGTTCCAATATGATGCCATGAGACTCCCTCTTAAATTTGATATGTACATCAAGTCTTGAATTCAATTCAGCCAACCGGCATAATCCATATCAGAAACTGATAGGGTACAAGTGTTTTTTTCCCTCTTCCTCATGGAATCCCATGACCTTTCAGCATTCAGAAACATTCAATCAAACTTTAAACAGTGATATGCTGAAGGAAACCTGCGTGAAATCCACCACCTGGGCCCTTCAATTCTGTTTAATTCAAGAGAGCAGTGCAAACTGATTTACTACACACCGAGCAGCTTCACTTTAATTATATTTTTCGGAATGGATAACTGTCATCAAGGCGTTTTACTCTTCTGATTTAGTTTAGTGATTTTAAATGCTTATTTGGAAATAAATGAGTCACTGCAGAGTGGGACTTAGTCTTGCTGCATTTCCCTTCTGAAGTTGCATTGGTATTCAGCCGTAACACCTGTTCATCCAGCAAAGGCTCTTCAGCAGAATCACGGTGCTCTCCTTCCTCATGCACATTTGATTTGCTGCAGCATCCTACTATGATTCGACAAGGAGCGAGAAAAAAGAGGAAAAGAAAATCAGTTTATTCACCGAGTTAAGTCAACTGGCAGGTGTTGGGTGTGCCAAAAAGGATTTTGATTTGCAGTGTGACTCATATTGCACGTGAGGGTCGAGTGGTATGATTGGTTAGTGAATGATTTAATTTGCAGGCACAGTTGGTGTCCAGTGTGCTCAGTTGCAATATCAGAACCTGACCCGAGTGTCCTCATTCACAACTACTGTTTCACATTGTTCGGTATTGTCAGGGAAATTTGAGTAAACATGTTACTTATTTAAAATGTGATAAATTTAAAAAAGTTCTGGGATGCAGACAACCCATTACACTTCCTAATATTTTGTCTCACTGATATGAGTAAGATGAACCAAATTCTACGAACTCCTACCTACACCTCCACAAACTGCATCTTCCAAGAGGTTGAATCACACCCCACTGACATACCTTCAACACTAACTGAGCATTCTTCCTGATGCTAGTATTCATAGCTTGGATGTTGTATTCATGCTGCTTACTACTACTTCTTGTTGTATTACCTCATGAGCTAATATTAAAGCCTGCCATCCTGCTGAACTGACAGGATATTGAGAGTTAAGGTAAGGGACCATCACAAAACTGCATGCAACATAACCGAGAGAGATTTTAAGATGATCAACTGTTTATACATTTTTTCACTTCAAATCAACAGTATTTTAACTTTGACATCAAAAACGATGCTAATAAAAACATAAAAGCCAAAACACATGCTCATAAAGAAACATCTTCACCAACTTGGTAACACATGCAGCATTTACACACTATAACCAACTTCACTAAACATGTGCAGCATTAACCAAAAGTACTGCATAAACAAAACTATGCAAATTACAACACAGTTGGCCAACTATGATGCGGAACCAAGAACGTAAACAACGGTCTGTCCCAGCTGTGTGCATCACTTTTTAGTGTCCCCTGGTTTCCGTTGTGTTTTGAGCGTTTGAACCCGTAGGCCACCGTGACGAACAGATGTGGATGCATACAGCAGCTTTGTCTTACAAATCTAATTACAAATAAACTGGCTGATTTAGAACGGAAATGCAAATGTTTAACATACAATTCAATTCACAGTCAACACAAGAGCTCAGAAATTACATCAGCAAGAAACATTTTATGCATATTGCAAAGACAAAGTGATGCATAAGAGTCTGGGGAGGTGCTGGTGGTCTACACAGAACCACTAAAAGCTTATTATTTATGAGAAGAGTTTATGAAAACGTATTCAATATAACTCTTATTACCTCATATACTTTAGATAGAATGTTGCAACACCTAGATCATTAAATATCAATGTTTTAAAAAATGTGATAATATGCTGAATGACAAATAGGTCAAACATAACAGCAGAAAATATTTATTTACATTCAAATATGTCAACCCTTAAATACCTTTACACTTATACCTTGGGAAAATTAACTTGATAAATAAATAATAATTGAAAATATATAATTAAATAAATAAATTGATAATTTAAAAAAATTAAAATGATAAATATATATAAACAACCTTTCAATATTTTTCACCAAGATGTGTGCTTGTCTAATGTGCAATATTTGTGCAGCACACAGGTCAGTACCAGTAGCTTTTATGGATTTCCAAAAAACAAATCAAGCCCTACAACACAGAAGGTAGGTGTTATTCCTCATATTGATACGAGACAAAGTGGATCATACCAGCATCCATAATGGAAATGTAGCATGCATGAATCTTTTGTTGAAAAAACAATGTAAATACATGGTTATATTTTCAAATCCCAGCATTTCCTTTTCCTCCCAGATTCAAACAATGTAGGCTAGACGAAAACAAACAATGCAAAGCTATTTGTTTTTTAGCTCACAACCCCCGCTTTCCCCCCTCTTCTGTCGCTACAGAAATGACAGCAGAAGTGCACATTTGTAGCTTGCAGGTAGTGGTTGGGGTACAGATTGAAGCTATGATATATGACATGTGTTGCAAGCAGTCTCTGTGTATCTCCCAAGGACCTGTCACCGCTCCAGCACAGGCAGTTAAAGGCTCTGTTATACACAGTTTAATCCTCCATTTAGGTCACAATACAGCAGCAAAAATAGGCTTTATGTTCACAAGCCTCTTAATTTAGGAAAATAAAAGGAGCGCAATTCCCCTTGCTAGTTTAATATGAGCTTTCATCAGTATTAGCTTTAAATATTTCCCTTTTCCCTGGCTACTCCTGCATCCAGAATATTTAAATATATGAAAAAATGCATGATGGCTGAAGAGTACAAGCTTCTCTCTAATGTGTTTTACTTGAGCACATATTAATATAACCACTACATTTTCCCATGCTCTTTGATTCTTTCCAAACTGGATTTTATTCTGCACTTTTCCTTAAATATAGTCAATTATGCATTAGCCCTGCGCAAATAAGTAATTGTTCTCTGTTACATTTTAAAGGCATCCTGATATATTCCCTGAAGTTTTTTGCCTGGAATCATCCGCTGATTGAGGCTGCATTATTCACTCAAGAGTGCGTCATTGCTAGAAGCTAAACCAAGCACGAGCCTTGTCCAATGGACTTTATTTCAACGGTTAAATGTACATGCGCACATGGTAAGTTGGACTTTGAAGAGCACATGAACCCAAATGTGCATTTGTTTGAGCATTTGTCATAGACACACGTACATATTAATCTGAAAAAAATGGTTCATAAAAATATAAGTAGAGTAAACAGGAGGAAATAAGCTCAATGATCTGCTTGAATAAATCAAACGAGGTCAAATACCATTCTCTTATTTCAAATGTGACACCCTTCATGAATTTCAGTCCTCAAAGAGCAGATATAAGGTCTTAGCCAGACAACAGAAATCATTTCCACAGGAAGAGATCTCACACCAAGTAAACTGAGTTGGTATTTCCCTCTAAGTGGAGCACGGCAGAAGTGTTGGATCTTCTCTGTTGTGACATTAGATGATGATCGAGGCACATCCCCTGAAATGCGGTCTGAAGGTGTCTCTGTGCTTAGAGGACACAACCTGTATATATGACATTCCACCGGGCTATATCTCTGCGTTTTGCGCCTGTGACCTATGGGTTGGGGGGTTGTGCGCCTCCGATCACAGCCCCAGTCTGAGGGGAAATCTGCTAAGAGTACAGTAAAGGGAGCATGTCTTTCTCCAGAGCCTGCGGGCCGCTGATGCTGAGTAAGCCCATGCTGCAGAGGATGCCTGTGAATTAATACTCCTTGACAGTAAATGTCAACAGAATTTAAATTACACTGCCTGCTCTCTCTCATAAGCATGAGAATGTCTTTAACTTATATTGTGTGCCATGAACAGGCCGCAGGAGCCTTTGGGGGGATTCTTTTTTTGCACTTCAAGATGTCTCCGAGTTGGAAACCACCAGCTCAGTGTTTCTTGTCGCGTATCTGAAACCAGCAGCAAATTCAGCAGGCATGCATGTGGCTAATTAGTTGGATTTAACCACAATGATCATTAGCGTTGTCGACAGATCTGCTGCGATCTCAAACCCGCGCCCTCCCCTCTCCTGGTCAATGGAGCGTTTCACTGTTCATTAGAGGAAGACGTTGTGATGAAGCAGGCCTGGCTGCCTGCGTTAGTGTTAAATCTCATCTCAAGAGCGGAACAACAACATCTATATTAAGATGACATCTTCCTTAAAAACATTTTCCTTCCCCCCGAACACTTTTAGGAACAGAAACACAGTGGAATTTGGTGTTATTTTTGTATCATAACAACATGAAACTGGAAGTGGTAATGTGCCAGAAGCTTGTTCTATATGAATGTTGTTGGAAATGAACCACGCTTATTTTGCCCATCATCTGGTCCTTTACACATATAACACAAACACCCTCAATGATGATGTAAGGCTTTATAATCTGTATTAAAATGTGGATAGCAATACATTGAGATCCATATGATGTGTTCATTTTATAAAAAATAAAATAAAAAAAATCTTTGTTTTAACTAATGCCCAGAAGTTAAAGTGTCAAAAGAGCAGGAAGTATTACACAATCAAATGTTTAGCATCTAGTTTATGAAGCATTGAGGAACATAAGTTAAAGGCACTGATATTATAAACTACATGGGCACTTAGATCATTGATTCCATAAATGAAATATACAGTAAAGTGTGTCTGCCCCCAGTTCCTGCAGACAAACAAACCAAACTGCAAAAATAACTTTGTGAATGAAAAACCTTAAATTAATAATTTAATACATTCAAATCAAATTTGTATATGTTTACTTTCCCATAGTGAACCTAAAATGATGTAATTTGCGGTGGCAACAGTTATGTGTAAGTAAAATAAAAACTTAAATAAAGCTTCACATACTCTTATATATGCAAATAAAAACTAAGATATGTTGTGCACATCTTCTAAAGTTAAATTAGTTGTATAGTAATAGTACATTTTAAGAACTATCATAGTGAAAAGGCAATGATTTGGTTGGTAAAGGGAAAGTGTAATTGTGTAAAGTGTGTGTTTTGGAGGCTGGCAATGAGAAGTATATAAATGTCGGCGGCCAGTGGTCGCCCTGCGGTGACCCCCAGGACGGGACTTGTTTCAAAAATAACACAGTTGACAGGCCAGCCGTATCAATGCGCTGACCCCTCTGCAACCCACGCCAGCAGGTATTCTTCCAATTGTGAGTTTTTTCGGCTTTTCTTCACCTTGCCACATTTTATTCCCGGTGTGTTAGAAACTGTTGAGGTATGAACTGTGGGTTTCACTGGATGTCACACGGCTACTGACACTGTTTATCTTGGAAATAAAGCTATTCACTAAACATAGCATGTACTGTATACAATACATTATATTAAGAATAATCTATTTATTTATCCATCTATAAACCTTTCTGACTACCAATGCAAAATTGCAATTGTACCTAAATGTAACGACAAATGTTACTGTCTAGCTTTCTACCCATGAATGCAGCTACCCGTCTATGTATCTATCCATCCATCCATGTATTTATTCATCCTTCCATCTAGCTATCTGGAAAGCTGCTGTCTGCTGGGCTGTCTGTTTCAAATACTTTTTTATTGTACATAGCAATTGTTACTATATGTATTTGCAATTGTTACCTTCTAGCTTTCTATCCCTCCCTCCCTCCCTCCTTCCATACGCCCATCCTGAAAGC
Organism: Eleginops maclovinus; assembly: GCF_036324505.1. Classification (NCBI taxonomy): domain Eukaryota; kingdom Metazoa; phylum Chordata; class Actinopteri; order Perciformes; family Eleginopidae; genus Eleginops; species Eleginops maclovinus. The sequence continues at coordinate 2,853,779 of NC_086357.1, read as the reverse complement.
TGCTGTCTGCTGGGCTTATAGGTTTCACATACATTTGTAATGTAAATTATAATTAATATCTAGCTTTCTACCCATCTATGCAATGGTCCACCATATATCTAATCATCCATCCATCCATCCATCCATCCATCCATCCACATATCCATTTAGGATTCTTTCCTTTTTTATCCATCCATCTATCTTTCCTGAAAGCTGCTGTCTGCTGGGCTGTATGTTTCACAATCACTTCTATTGTAAATGGCAATAGTTACCAAATGTACGTACACGGAACTGTCAAATAGAGAGGAATATTACATGTCAACAGCAGGAAATCACCTGTACCTGAATACGCTCTAATAAGCTAATTGACCTTTCCCCATTCCCTTCTCTTTTACTGCCGTCTTAAACTGAGAGGAAATGTCGAAATGAGCGTTTCTCCTTTTAGAGCACACATATAAAGAATTATCTTAATCTTAAGAATTTGAGTTATATAACCAAACTTTCTCCAATCTGGGCTTTAGGGCTTCTTTTATCTGTAACTTTCTATATTATATACCTACCCACCCTCCTTTCTTTGTGTGCTGAGGAGACAGAGGGCAAACGTCTCCTTCCATTTGTTTCCAACGTAATAGTAGTGGTGCGGTAGAGCCTAACATTTATTAAGCTATTTATAAATTGTAGTTGGAATATATACATGTCAGATGGGATTGCATTCCTGTTGTTGTGCCATGTGTTCCAGCAACATCCCAGACTGTTCTACAAGGAGGCCACATTATAACCTATAAACATCAAAATGTCTGACGCGGTTTCAGCAGATGCATTTGTGACACCCTTTGGTTTGAGTTCCAAAGTGTATTTGTTTAATGCTCTTTAAAGCTTGTCTCTGTAAGTATTCACATCTGTCTTTGAATTCTCTATCCTACAGAATAGTGGTGCAAGAAATGTCAAGACGGATCTTGACTCCACCTCCGTCCCTACCCCCTCTAAAACCACTTAGCCATGCTGAAGTGCACTTTGTCCGTAACTAGATATAAAGGCCCTTGTTTTGCTCCATTTGGAGAGGCCGCGGTGTCCAAAGCATTGAGTGTAAAGCGCACATCTTGTTGTATATGTAATTTTCTGTGCAAATATGTGTTTTGTTTACAGAGGGGGAAAAGGTTCATTGGCAAACCAAGCATGAAGTGGAAAAAATATGATTCTGATGGAGCGTGAGTGGTCAGTTAGAGATGTGTGCTTTCTTTCCTGTCTTGACTATCCTAAGGTCATTTCTTTTATTCTGTTAGCTCCACTTTCTACCATATCCAGCCCTCAAACCCTATTTTATCTCTTTAATTACAGTCCTCATGAGCAGACACATAAGTCATAGAATTTGGTGTAAACAGAAGAATCGTGCGCTGCGGTTTTTACATAATCTTTGACATAGGCCGTCTGTATGCTGGAGCGATATCTGCATCTGATGTTTGCCATCTTCCAGACTGGAGGGCAAGTAGGAGATCCATACTTCGGGAAAGTGCTCCAAATTGAACGCCAAGGGCTTATCAACATTGAAGGGGCAATGGCGTGTCCATGGAGAGATGACCACTGAGACAAATTGGAGCGCGATTTTCCGATTGTGTTACCATCAAAGGGGCAAATACAGCTGGAGTTAGGACGAATGTATTAGACCAATAGGCTCGCTGACAGTAAATGAGGGAATATGAAACTTTTTCAAACAAAGCCCGCTGCTCCCGTATTAATACTTTCATAAATGTTGATGGTTTAAAGCAATAGAAGTTGTAATGATAAAGAAACATTTAGACTTGAAGTAGGAACTGCAGCGTTCCCTCTAGGCCACATGGTATAAGCATTTAATTCACAGTGATTAAACTTGCTCTGCTCTTAAGCAGACACACACATATCTCTTTATAGCCTCTGGTGTTTTTGCTCAAAGGATTATCCGGAGGGTAGAGCAGCCAACTTTCACACGTATGTGTCAGTACTATTGTTTTTTTTTACTCTGAAAATGTGTATATATGGGTAAATATTAACCATTAGTTTATAAGCCCTGCTATTAAGCGGAAATGTGTTGGCTTCTAGTATCTCTGGAGGATAAAAACATGTGTTTGTCAGTTAAAAACAGGAGATTTTAAAGGAATGCTTCAAAATTAGTGTGTTCAGTCGCCTCCCATTTCATTAGAGCCTCTCTTTGTGGGTTTTGCTCTCCGCTCTGTGAGGGCCTTATGGCTCGGACAAGAGAAGCAAAGAGAGCAAACACGCTGTGACAATCGTGTCCTCCTTTTTATTCAGGAGCTTTCACCATTGGCACGATGGTTGGCCAGGTTAATGTGTCCATACAGCATGTCAGTAGAAGCATCCTCTCCACTGGATGTGCACACTGGTGTGACGGGCAGCTCCGGCCTGTAAGCTTGGAATATTCCACTGGAACAGAAACACAGGAACTGTACATTTCAGAGGTATATTACTGTGAGTAAAGGTGAGAAAGTCATATAAAACAATGCAAGACATTTCAGAACTGTTAAACATTCTCGTCCAGTACCCCTGGTCAGCTAATTTGATCATCCCTGTGGTTTCGTAGGGCCTGATGAACCCATATTAACCTTGCATGGACGAGTCACATTTCTTGTCTTCACGCCAAATGTGTGAATTGTGGTGTGGAAAACCTTGTTAATCTGCCTGTTTACAGTTTGCTGAGCGGTGTCACACTGTTCAGGGACGATGGGGAGAAGGAGAGCCTTAGCATAGTTCTGTACATTCTTGTGTCATTTACTCCGTGCATGACAGAATATGCAAACCGCATTTATCGGAGGGACCGCCGGCTCCTGTTAGACTTGAGTGCGCTTGGCCATTTTGGACGGATGGTTTGACAAAGGCCAGCACTACCCGAGCTTGCCGCACAAATGCTCCCATTTAACTATTTGGTTGACTTTTAAAGGTGCAACGCTCCATCCTGCTTCTGAGCAAATGTGGCGTGATTGTGTGCCATAAAGTGAGTCCATTTGCTTCGAACACTGCGCTTTCACTTGACCATGCGCCTGAGATGAAAGGACATTTAGGCCACATATGGAACAGAACTGTTGTCACATGGATTTGTCGGTCATGTGCTTTGCTGAATGTGAAATTACATCCAATTTGTTCGTGGTTGTTCTGCACTTCAGTGCCAGTTCGCCCTTCTTAAACACCTGTGGTTAGTGTGATCTGACACCAATGTGTCCAAGCAATCACATTCATAAAGGAGTGTTGGCGATTTCTGTTTCGCACTATTTATTCTTCTTTTATGTTACACTTCCCTTACTACTTACTATATACGATTTAACATACCATACATATAATTCTTTTGTGAAATATAATGCATTGTTACCTCCACTATGGAGGTTATGTTATTGGATGGGTTGGTTTATTTATCTGTCTCTGAGCAGGATTACACAGAAAACACCAGATTTGAATGAAACTATAGGGTGTATCATGGGCCCAGTATTCAATCGACTTTGGAGCAAATCCGTATTATGTGGCAGATACACAAATTATTATTACCTTATAGAAACCGGCCTTGGTTCACTTAACTTACTGTATTTTATTAGTTTAGCAAGTATCACATGGTAATGCAACAACAATAAGGATCCAATTGAGTCTTGATTGCAGGACTTAAACTTAATGGAAGTATATTTGTTATGAGGTAAAATATATATCTCAATGGTTCTTTGATCACAGGTTAGTGGAGTTATCTGAAGGCAGACATTTTATTTATAAGAATGAACAAAAAAAGAAAGTGAAATAGTGCATATGGCGAGTGACCTATTTCACCCTTTTTTATTTTAAAAATATAAAAACAAATGGGTGAACATGTTTTTATTATTATTAAATCTCTACTATATCTTTTTTATTCTACTAAAATCAGACATTTTATCATATCGTTGATAAATAATACACATTATTTCCATCACTCACATTAAGGTAATCTGGTTTGAAAAAGCAATTAAATACCAATGAGATCAGTTACCAGATGGGTCATGCTGGTGTGAGAATAAATGCTGTCCACAGTCAGTATATCCTCGGATATCTTTGGTCTTTAGTGATATTATCCAAGTGAGAGCAGTAAATAGAGAAATATATGCCGGGGCACAGTCCGTCAGATCCTCCATGATTAGGTTGCTTAACAGTTTAGAGGATGCTTTGAAAGTGAGATTCCTCCTCTCTTTAACTCATTGTCACGTTGTTTTCAGGTCTATAGATGCTGCCTCTAATCTGTTTAGCTGTACTTAAATCGCCTTCGTTGACATCTCCCCGCTTTAAGACTGGGATTCCTTTTTCCCCTTCGTCGAATACCCTTTCACGTAACTTAATATGCCATTTTGGTCTCCCAGGGACAATAATTGAGTTTAGGCGAAGTTTAAATAGCTTAAAGGACAGGGGATACAGATGGGCATCTCTGTGATTAACAAACTCCAGCCCAAGGTCTCTGTGTCAGGCGTTGGATTAGGACATTACGAAGAGAATGACAGAGCTTTTTGGCACTTTATTCCCTCTCAATAACATTCTTTCACATATTAAGTTAATTCCACCCCTAGGTAGGGACTTTATCATGCAGAAGACCTTAATCCACTGTTGTTGAGTCTATCTCGCCTGAGCTTTGATGAACTCCCCCCTGCTTTTCTGTGGGTGCAGCAGGCCTTGGTAAGACAAAGCACCCGTGACAGAGACAATAAGATGCAGCTTGAACCACAACAAAAAGAGGCTTCATCCATTGGAGTGGAGAGAAGAGGTGTTAGGAAAAAAAAAAAAAAAGAGAAAACAGCATCAAAGGAGAAAGAAAAGAAGACAAATTCACACAGGAGTGCTTACACTTCTGATCAAGAAAATTATCTCTATTAACGCTGCAAGTGCTTTCATTAGGTGCAGAAGGATCGGCCCCACTGATCTCTTGTATAGCACTTTATCTGAGGGCCACCTTTGACCCCCTGTTGAAAAGCCCCATTTGATATGATGAGCGTAAGCTTCGGGTGTTCTTTTAGAACTCATATTGGTACTATCCCTAAATGAAAAGGCGTGTTTGTGGTGCCAGCGGACCAATTTATCCTTTGGCTTCTGTCACTCTGCATGGGAAAAAAGATTAGAAAGGAAATTGAAAAGTCAGAGCTTGGGACATCAAAAAAGCATATTAGAAAGTTGTTGTGCTTCTCATGGATTCACTTAGCCGACAGGAGGTTGGAGAAAGTTTAACTTAAATAATGCTTACAATGTTCCCAATAAAAGAGAGGCCTTTTTTAACTGTTTAACACCACTGGACACAGTAACAAAAAGCTGAGCAGAGCATATGAGCAGTCCATTGACCGCTCTATTGAGAACACCTCTGTTGCGACACTGAATAGAATAATTAATTCAGTCACCTGTCTGAACTTAAGCTGTGCATTTGATTGTCAGTGGTGCTGTGAGGCTCTGGAAGTTTTGATCCTTCTACCGCTAACAGATGGTTGTTGTGGCTCGGCCGGGTCTGGGAATCGCTCCTTAACAGCAGACAGAGGGTTGGAGGAGGAAAATCCCCTGTTGCCGTCCCTAAGAAGACCATAAGCTTGAGCAGAGAAAAAGAAAGGGCCTGCTACTGGTGCTAATTACCCAGAAACCACACAGAAAGTGCCCACTGTCACTAACTGAAGAGGTTCACATCCCTTCTTACACACATAAAAGGCGTAGTACGAAAACATTTCGCAGGGGACAAAGAAGGGAAGATTACCATAATCTTTTGGTTTGTATCCCCTGTAAGCTGTCCGTGTGTCCTTTTCCCTCACTCTTTCTCCTCCTCCTCCACCCTATCTCCTTCACTCTCCTCTGCTCTCTTGTTTCTTCTTGTCTAAAATCTGGTTTTGAAGAAGCAGAAATGGTGGGAATTGGCTTTGCAGCCTAAGCCTGACAGTTGTGTTCTTCCCGCCTTCCTGTGATCATCCCTGTCATTGGTGGGCTGCTGTTGGGGTAATCAGACAATGGCAGGCGAAACGAGGTGTCACTGTGCTGACAGACCCCTCTTCATGTTATGTCATTGTTAATCCTCAGCCTTCAGCCCGCTCCCACTGCTGCTTTCATCCACGCGTTCTCCATGAAGGAGATAGAAGATAAATATGATGCCTCCACAGCACTACATATCAAAGAGCTCTCAAGTGGCTGTTTTCTCCCTAAGTGGTGAGGGATTGTTCTGCACACAACTCAGAGCAAGAACTTTTGAAATGAGGACATCACAGCGGCCGCACGGCGTTGGCTTCACTGACTGTCCCCGTCACAGGAAGTGTGGACCTAAGCCTGTCGCACCGCCAGAAAAACAGGCGATTTCTAAAGGCGTTACTCTACCCTCATATCGTGTTTATTTCTCCACCCTTACTTTGGTGTTCCCAGTCAAGTTTTACCAATCTTTTAAGCTGCAACCAATGTGTCAGAATGCTGGTTTACATGAATTACTGCAGATAATATACAAAGAACAGACACTGAAAATGTATTTTAACGTATATTCATATTGTAGTTAATTGTTTATTCTGTTTTTATTGTTTATTGTGTTTTTCACATTGTATTGTGTTCTTAGCCATTCTTTGGTTGTAAGATATTTTAATTCCTTGTCAAGCACTTTGTGACTTTATAAATAAATATTATTTATGTGCTTACTAATTAACTTACTTACTTAGTTACTCATTCCGAAATTAACTTTTTGTTGATTGGTGGGTGTTTACTGTTTGATGGATGAACATAATCTAGGGTCCCCCATTCATTATTTATGGTGGCCATTATTGTCCAGGAACACCATTCGTGTAACAAAGGTGACTCAAAGTTGACTCAAAATTCAATGAAATCAGCAGTTGTGTATGTTCAAACGCTTACTATGAAAGATATCATAAGGCCTTGAAGCAATCCAATGTAAAACCCAATATTTATGAATGATTTGACCAGAACAAGGCAGGAGGGTCAAAAGCCTTCTCGGGCTGCGGATCACCCCAGAGGTCTGATCCTTAGAGCACCTTTGAAAAGCTTTTCGAAGACTGTGATGTGTCGTCAAAACATTTTTGAGGAAATGGTTTCAATTAAAGTTAGAGAGTGACATCTGTGAGGAAAACAACAAGTGCTCCACAATCATTATCCAGCACTTTCATAGCAGCTTAAAGCTCCAAACATTCAGACTGATGACAGAGTGCATGCTCAGGTTAAAAGACATCCCATAAATTGCTCCGTTTTCACTCTCTTGCTGTCTTGCTTTTTTTGGTTTCTGAGTGGGTGTTGCTGAAAAAATGATGGGAAATGCTAGTTTTGGTGAAATCTCAAGATTATACTTCTTCCCAGCAGTTTGAGCGAGGGCTCTTTGCATGTTTCTCTCAAGTCAATCGGAGCAAAGTGACTATTTTCACTCAAACGTCATTGCTTTTACATGTCCTGAACATATCTTCAGAGAGCTGCTTTTTAGTTCACTGTGTTTCCAGATTCAAGACAATAAGTTGTTCCCGTTCACCTGCCTTAAACGCAAGGTCACAGTTTCATTCCTCCTTTAAGCAATTTGTATCCTCTCAGATGTGACATGACGTGCTAAAACACTCTCTGTTGCTTCATTTTGCCGTTTGGTTTACCGAGCTGTGATTGCATTTGAAAGCGATGCCACAGGTCCACTCCCATTGTGTGTGCTGTGAGTCTGCACCGCGTTTCTTTGACAGCCTCAGTGTGAGACTGATGTTTCAGAAGGCAGACATGTGTGCTCCCTGCAACGCTGTGTTTACAGAGCCTCCCCACCAAGCCTCTGCTCACTGCATACATGGCACAGAAGGCCCAGATGAGATAACACAGTTTACTGCTGCTCTTTCTAGTGGATGGCAGCAGCGAGGGGAGGGGCAACCGGTGGACTGTGGCTCAAGATCGGCTGTCAGAATCACAGCGTTACTGAGGGCATGTTGACTCATCTGAACATCATCATAATTATCAAAACCCTTTAAAACCATCACTATTAACAATATGATGGAGAAAACCAGTTCAGCCAAGCATGGGTTTTCTTTAAATTACATATTCAAGGCACTGTTAGACCTTTTTATTTTCAAACTAACAGTATCTATCATTCAACTGTAGCAAAGCATGTCTCAAGGGCCCAGCATTCCACTGTCTCACTTGACCAATCCTAACTGTGATATTGAGGACTACATTCTGCGGAAGTCTCTAAATTGTGACATTTCAGTTACAAATTATCAAAAGGACGAGTAAAGATGAAGACATAAACAACTAAATGTTGTGAAATGATTTGATTAATTGAATCTCATCCCTTTAATATAACATTAAATCGATATTCTTTTCCCCGAAATAACACTTTGAAAGGGACAGTTTCCCTGGAATATATATATATATATATATATATATTATTATTAGTTTTTCTTACCTGTGGTTCTATTTACTAATCTACATTGTTTTTGTGATTGTTGCTGAGCTTTGGAGATATCATCATAAGAGATGTCTACCTTCTCTACAATATAATGGGACTAAATGGACTGGATTTGAGCTTAGAAAATACATCTGAAAAACTTAACAGCAATGTTTCTTTACAAATAATGACTTATTTACTCAAGACAATCCTCAGACCTAGTTGTAAGCAGTTTCATGTAGGAACTATTTTCTTTTTCCCAAGCCACACCCACCGATAGTCTTAACACAGGTTTTTGTGAGGAATGCAAAAAAACAATGAATACCTAAAAGTAGTATTATGAACGTTTCCAACTGTAACGGAGTGAAATAAATTAATTTTCTTTAAAAAACAACAACAATTTAAGCGAAAGTGAAGATTATGTTCCATAAAACTACCCTGAAAAGTATAATTAATATAACAAAAAGTGTACTTGAGCACATATGATGGATTAAATGTAACCTCGTAGTTTTACTATCTCACTCCAAACCGATCAGAAAAGTCAGTAGTCCTGTGAATAACCAAATTATGAAAACCGTTTTTAACTTAGGCTGCTCAAGCTAACAGTAGCCATCCTAACATTAACATCCTAACAATGGAGACTTTGGAGGGGCTACAGCCAGGGTCACATGGCAGACAGAGGCAACTAAACTAGCACTGGCACTGGTTATCGATATCGGATATTTATGCAGCTAGTTTTTTGCCCATGGTTAAAACACGAGACCATTTTTGAGCTCCAAAGACACAAAAAAACAACTCAACAAAAAATGTGTGGTGTTCCATTCACTGATGTATAAAAAGACACCTAACATATGCCCTGAAACAGCTTTCCTTGTAGCACAAGTCAAAATGACAGCAGGAATATCTGGCAGAGGCCACAGATCGAGCACGGAGCTGAGCACATGTCTATTTACCTCCGGATTCCTGTTACAGTCAATCTGCATCTCTTATTTAACCTGACCGAGCTCATTTACCGGAGATGAAACCAGGAGAAATAGAAAGAGAAACCAGAGATGTTGCATTTTTAATCCAGGACATTGAGTAGTAGATTTTTTGACAACAAACAGCACTTACAGGCGTGTTACACACAGCGAGATTCTTCTACCCTGGAGCCCTGTTGTTGAGAAGCAGACAGTGAAGTGCTGGCCCTGAACCAGTCAGCTAAAGATCATTCTCTATTAAGGATCTCCTGCTTAACAGCATATCCGTCACTGAATTCTGCACATACAAATCCCTAAACCAGATTTAAAGTAGCAGCCTTCCCAGGGTTGTCAGCATCATGAATGTCCTCCAGCTCATATCACTGAATATTTACTGAAACCTCTAATTGTTTCAGAATCAGCCCCGATCATTCTGGGAAACTGCGAACGGGAAAAACCTCTTTAAGAGGCTCTGTGGGATTTCTTGGCATAAGTGTTATAACCATAAGCCAGAGTTGCTTTAAAAAGTGTATATATACACACCTAATGCATTTTTCATCCTTTCCAAACTGTAATGGGACTGAACAGAAGTTCAGTGTTTGGGCGCCATCCAAACTAATTACAATCACTATCCATAATTGAAAGGCAAATGCATGGAAAATCGCTCTACATCACATTTCATTTTGGCGACAAAGCATTTCAGAGAGCGGGTGACTTTTTCTGTGTCGTCTCTTATGCCTGGGTGGTGCGGAGCTTGATTTTATGACAGAGTTTATTGAAATGATTTATTTTGTAGCAGGCTGCATCCAGGGATTTGCTGTCCAAAGGTGTTGGGTCTTGAATTTGAGCAGCACTTTTTAGTACTCTGCTTCCTTTGTTCAGTTTGTCTTTAACACTTCATGCTCTCTGCTTGCTTCTTTATAGCTTCCACGTCATATTTTTTAAAAGTTAGATCGGATTATTTGCCATTAGCACACTGTAAATGCAGCTGTGCTATTAGCCAATTGGCTTATAATCTACTTAATATATATCCTGTGTGTACAAATCCCCCCTTTGTTGAACCTTTAGCATTCTGGCTTTGTGTTAGCAAAAAAAAAGGGAGCATTTACTTCATTCACAAATATGGGGTTGTGATCTTTGGTCACTTAATCTTGCGCCACCAGATGGGATGTTTTATTTAATGGATTGTTTCTGATTAACACAATAGCAAACCCACCTTGTTCATATTGTTCAGCTGTTACAAAGATTTGGATGGCTTACTGCTCTGTTGTTCTGTCATCTTGGATTTGTGCATCCGCGTCGGCCTAAATATGCTTTTCTCCGGCGCGGCCGATGCCACGCTCTTATGGAACCCTTGATCAAAGGATAATGCACAGACTGTCACTTGGCCTCCCTTAGCAGTTGGCAAGAGCTCTCTGAATTATTTAAATGCATTCTCATGAATACTTGTGCAGCTTACAACACTCTTGATGGTGGATAACACTTATCTAAATAGAGTTACATATCCTCTTTTGTAATTCTTACCAAACACCAGAGTGATTTTTTCATATTTAGAGCTCTGCGTGCTGATGTTTTGGTCGGGCAGTCCATGATTACACAGTTAGTAGTGCACCATTATTTTTTGGTACTTGCTCTGTTCTGTGAATCAATGCTTCCCCAAGTGGAGGTCACGAGGATCCCTTTCTCAAGGTACTTTTACTTTTTTGAGTTAGTCCATTTTATGCTATTTATGCCTCAGCTTAGGCATGTTTTGTCTGTAGTGAGCAATACATAAAAAAATGACCAATCCAAATGTTCCTTAAACTTGCTGCTTTAGATAGAATTACTGGGTCTGTTGTGTCGGAATAAAAGGAACAATTAGATCTTGACTGAGCCCGAAATGTGTCTCACTAGTAATACACAATTTTTTACCTTGAGGAATTTTCACATGGAAATAATTTATATTTCTTCAACCACTAAATCTAACACATTGAGAATTCATTTTGGTTGATCTGCTAATGTTTATATTATTTTTAAAACCTCTTATGAGGTGCTGTGTCAATGATAACATTTTAATGCCCTTGATTACTCTGGAAAACGTATCAAAATAAATTACTCAAATCAAGTAAACTACCAACTTTGTCCCGTATTACAGCACAGATACTTTTCATGAATTCGATGGCAGTGGAAAGGCAAAGAAAGGTGAGGAACCAACAAAAGCTTCATGTAGTGCACTGACTGGAGACCACTGGACATCAGTAACAACCATCACTCCCTCAACTAATCCAAGACAATTGTTCTGCACTGGTTGAACAGATAGTGCTCACAGTATGAGAGGTAATATGCCCTGTGTATCACACATTACACACAGGTGAATCACAGCGGCTCTCTGTGACAGATACTTTGTTGATACTTTAGCTAAGTGTCTGAAGATTGTCGAACTTCATGCCAATACGTCAGAAATCAATAAAGAAGAAAACCCTCTGATTTCTCCTACAATTTTTCAGGCATTTCTTTATTACAACACACACAATTGGGAACCATTGATCCAGATGAAATCACGCAATCAAATGAAACGGTTTGATTTCAGCATCTTCTTGCTTCATCCTTCACTTATGTATTCATGTTGTTAATGGCAGTTTGTTTGCAGTCATAATTTTCAGTTTTGTAGAGATTAGGTCATGTTTTGACACAGGGAGCGCTTCATGGGTTTAATAGGTCATTTAGAAAGTGACTGACCCATGTCAGGGGTCACTCTAGGCCCGCCCACAAAGATGCTCTCATTCGCCTGCTGTGAACACAGAGGAAAAATGACCAGTACAGACCATCAAGCACCTTAAGACACATAAAACCTTTTTCTCCTGTGCTCCTGCCAGTTTTTTTTTATTTGGAATATGCCTTTTTGCTTTATTTATGAAAGAAACACACATCTAAACAAGCATGTCTGATATTATCAATTGATTTAACGACATTAAGTTTGCACTAAAGGATTTAAAAGATAACAATCTATAAAGACATTAGCTCACTGTGTACTAAACAGTTGTTATATTTAAAAAATATTTTTAATAATATCAAATGTATTTTATTGTATTGAATTATTAAATGTTCTCCTTTGAGGGATAACATGGGACCAACCAACATGGACATTCCTCATTGAATGTGATATTGTATGTTTATCCTCTCCGAAAGGTGAAGCTATTGATTTTGTAGGCATCCGATGTCTCCTCGATTTCCTTAAGGAGAAATTTGGGATCTGCGTTACTGACAGAGGTCAGCATAGCCCAGAAAGACTGTGTGACCATGACCAAGATCATCAGGTCATCTTTTCCAGGCTCCTCTGTTCTCAAAGCTCTACAAGCATCCCACAGATAGGCCAACGGAAGGAATAAAGGTTGTATGTGCCCATGTTAGTTGCTGTTCTTAGTACAGCAGGGGGGAAGTGCCAACCAAATGGAGTTTTGTGCAGAAAGATTAAATGTGTACTATTGCCTACTCTAAATGTAAGAACACTACCATATTACACATCAGCGCTGTAGCAGTTTGATATAGCTCAGGGCTACACCATGTGGATTTGGCATTAAAATGTAGCATGTGGGAGTTGAAACTTTTTATTTTTAATGCAGCAAATAGTGACCTCTCGGGGTAAGCTAATTTGGCTTCCAAATGCAGTAGTTAAGAGCAATCACCCAATCACTCTCACAATTTTTTATTAAAACATGCACAGGCATACAGAGCTGACAGCTGGTGGGATTAACATAACCATCATAAGGTCATGTATGTAGGAATAATACACATGTTCTACTCTACTGCCCATCAGGATACATCCATCCAAAGTGAACTGGGAAGCGAGCCAGTGTTAGTTTTAGTTAGTTTAAGTTGCACTATGTAGTGTGCAGATACATTTGCATGGTGTGTCTTAAACAATACTTTGAATGACCTATTAAATGAATATAAAACACTAATGAACAGTCTAGTCTGTATGAACTAATCTATCTAGTCTATCTAGAAAAGTAGGAAGCTAGCTACTTACAATTGCTAATTTCAACAACCACAAACTGTGTTTATGAGTCAAGTGATATTGTAATTGATAATGGGATTTATGTTCTTATATTCATGCATTTATTAGACACAATTTTTATATCCTTTGATTCAAGCTAATCTGTATTAAACTATAAGCTAGCTAGTTAGCTTGCAGTTTGTTGATTACAAAGATGTTAGGCCACTCATTAGCCTAGGCTAATGGTACATTTGCTGTTGAAGAACATTCCCAATCATCTCTAACCTTTTGATGTGCTGTTACATTGCAATAAATGTGCTTAAATTCAACATACAGTAATTAAAATTAAGTATATGTTTCTTCTGCTATATTTTGGCGTAAGCTAATCATGTGGCTGCTGTGGCTACTTCAGTAATCACACCTTGACTGACACAGCTACTTTCAGCTACTCGTCTTATCAGCCTCAGTTTATATCATATTGTTGAAAAAGAGTGAAGGGAGATGAATATTTCAGCAGCTGAGTGAGCACGGAGCACCAGCAGGGCTTCAAACCGTCTTGTTTGCACTTACTGCAGCCATTAAGTTTACAAGCAGCATTTGTATTTATCACCAGGCTTGGATGGTTAGAAGCAATCAAAAACCAAACACAAGGAGAGAAATACAAGGTTCAGGTTGGTATGTGAAGAAAAACTGAGGTGAAGTGCTGACATGCTGATGTCTTAGCAGATAACACTTAAATCATTTTCCTCCAAAACTTCACTGGTAAGGGTTCAAAGAGATATAGCCATAATACAAATTTTTGGAGTAAGTAGTGGTGTTTGAAGTTATTTTATGGGATTTTGCTGTAAGGCCCAGAATTGATTTGCAGAAGGGATAAAAGGAAGATACTTTATCTTCGGAGCTTTGTCGGAAAAAGCTTAGCATCCATTGGTAGTTCCGCCAATATGCCTGCAGGGCATGGAGGTAGGGTGAGAGGGGGGTTACTGGCATTGACATTATATACCAGAATGAATTGTGCTGAGTTTACACCTCCTGCTGCTTACATTCTGCTCTTTCATAATCTTTCATGAACCATACAATGTTTTATTTAATGTCCTGGGTCAGAGAGAAACTTGAGAAAAAACAAATTAATAATGAAACACATAGTACTGGCGAGGGAAAGAAGAAGGAAAAAAAAAATTGGTTTGAGGCTCCTCAGCAAACAGGTCAGAGGGACCATTTGAAGTCTACTGCTTCACTGCAGTCAATAGTTTAAGAACTTGTGTTATTTCTGAATGTAAGGCCAGCTTGGACTTTTTCCTACCTGAAAATGCCAAATATCTCCTGACTGCTGCCCAGTGTCTCGCTGCGGTCCTTGAAAGGCTATTCAAGCATCCAAGAAAATAAACAACTGAGCTTCTCAGGTTGGTACTTCAGTGAAAATACTCCATGACCGAGAAATAATTCTGTAAATACTCTCTGGTTTGAAAAAGGTAGAGCACTGTCTCTTAAATCTCTAAGAAATGGGTTCTTAAAGGTTGTTGGTTCAGGGGAGTTACTTTAAAATGTCGGCCATTACAATTTCCAATGCAAGGGTGATGCTATAAACTGTCATACTTGGGATGCCTCTAAGCGAAAGTAATAATTCAGATTTTTATAACCCATTTTCTTCATTATATACTAAGTTATTCCCGTCCGGATAGAGGCCATTGTGTAAGGCTTGAGTCCTGAACTGTTATGATGTGCATTAATGTAAGCGCTAGCATATCCTTCTTTTATTCCAAAATGTATTTAAAAAATGTAAATCCTGTTTATAAATCACATTTTCATTCATCTTTTATCTTTATATTCTAAAATAAAACACCAGTTTTACTCGTATTCCTTTACTTCCGAAGCCTCATTATATCTCAAATATAAACTCACGCCAATGTACCACATTTCGGTGAAACACAAAGAGAGTGAGACACATGTGCATATATTTTTATACGTTCCACATCATTTCACCAGCACTTGTTCCCTTTACCACTTTGACATCCGCTATAGTTATCTGCACCAAAGGGAGCAAGCATATGCCGCAGCCATAATGTTGTATTCCCCGGTGAATCCTCGTTTGCCGTCTGTTTGGATGTGTAAGGAAAGCCAGCTCATGGCCTCCCCGCCTAGCAGGTCTTAATTGCTTAATTACAGTCATTATTTGAACTGGAAGCAAAATCACCTGGCACACTGACACCACGATGGCCTTGCTGAAAAAAAAGAAAGAAAGAAACACTTTGAAAAACTGAGTGGAGGTTGGGGGGGGGGGGGGGGTCTCTGGAGGATGAATGAAGATGCCTGCTGTGTGATCTACAGGGTTGTGATGTACTCACTCACATACACAAGACAGGCTGCATGCATATACAGTATATCCACTTGCATGTATCTGAATTCCCCTCGTCTCCGGGACATTTCGGTGCTATCAGATGAAAAAGCTCCATGTCAGAGCCTCGGTACCTTCAGAGGAAGGTCCAGGGGCTGTGTGACTTATTCATGACTCTCCTGGTGCTCTCTGTCCCGGGTCTCTCCACTCTGCACTGCAACCTGTGTCGACTCACAGACCGGCTCTCCGCCTTTTCATTTGCTGCAGGTGGTTCATCCTGTTTAAAAAGTAAACACTAGGTTGTATCTGTGCTAATAATTAATGTGCAGGGAGGGAGAAAGGTGTTTATGTGGGGAAATGAGATGGCATTAACACCTCCTCCACTATGGAATTTGCTCCAGTGGAGAGATTATGCAGCCTTAACCACACATATATCACCTAAGGCATTTTTATACCTTTGCCTTATATACCGAGATCCTTTCACTGTTAGCCCGGTCATTTTCCATGCTGTAATTAGGCATATATCTTTTGGTTGCGGCAGAGTCCAACAGTAAAAAATGTAAATGGTCACACATGTCAGCTCTCAGGTGTGAATGTCTTGGATGGTGTTAATTTGAAGCAGGACATTACTCGGAGAGCATTAGATCAGGGGACATTGTATAGATAAGAAAAGGTAGGACAATTAAGACTTAAAGCACTTTGCAACCAAAAATGATGCTCATTAAGAACTATCTCTCAATGTTTTGAATTTCTTGATAAATCAGTCACAAATTCCTATTACAAATCAAAATACCAAAGAGATATAAAATAGAGCTCCGGAAAAAAATAAGAGACCCACTGCAGCATTATCAGTTTCTCCGTTTCTCTATTTGTGTTTGAGTTTAATTCATTTCTATTGTATTCTATAAACTACTGACAACATTTCTCTGTGTTGGAATTCAACAGACACTGGAATGGCTGCCATACATGTAGAGATACAGATTTAAGATTCAAGGGCTCTGTTTATTTTTTTCCGGAGCTGATATACATTTTTTTTTTCAAGTGATAACTCAAAAATGATGTGGCAATATATCGTTCAATCATTGTAGCATTTGGGTCCAGAATGAAATATATCAGCACATTTCTGTTCAGACATTCATTGTCCCAGAGGATGATCCCAAACAGTGCCAGCCCTTTGACCTTTTATCTAGTGCCACTATGATGTTGACATTGTTGGTTTGCTTCGATAAATTCTTGACCCAAAGATTGCATTGATATTTTGACTAATGTTGCACAGAGGATGGACGCTGATGGATTCGGTGATTCCCTGATAAAAACATAATGGTTGTGCCTGATACATGTTTTTTTATTTGATAAGTGGATGTTTACCTTTAGTGCATTTACCTTAAGGATGCTTTCAGTAGGAAATGACCACTATAAAACAAGGTGTCCCTGTTATTGTAGTATTTATTTTCTTATAAAATATTGTCTCTGTAGAGATTATGCAGGTAATTACACTGGACACATAACCATAAAGTCTAATTGAAAAAGGTATATTTAATTTGCTTTGGTGAAATCCTACCTTTTTTGTCCAATACTGTTTTTTATTTATATAACCAAACAACAATGACTTAAATGAGATTGACATGCCAAAGGCATTAGCTCATAGCATATTTTAGCATCAACCAACATGATTACAATGGAGAACATTATAACTCCTAAACAAAGACATGCTACCATTGTTAGCATGATGCAATGCTGATCATAGCTTCACTGTTGTCTCAAAAGACTGAGCAGCTAGCATGGTTATGTGGAATATAAGTGTTGGAAATCACTAATTCATTAAATTTATTGTCAATAATCCAACAATTTTCTTTCCATTAGGTAAACAATTACCTGATATTTATTCAAATATTAAAAATTGCTTTGGCACTACACTGTATCTGAGCCTTGCTGATACAAACACTGCTGCTGCATAGATACTGCATGGCTTTAGTTAAATATTGAATGTTCTCAATGGTTTAGACTCTATTCTGGCCCAGCTTTATTCATTTTAATAGAAGCCAAGTGTGTACATGACTCAGTATGACAGGTGTTATATTTGCTATATGGCAGGAATACACTTCAGCTGTAATCAAAGATATCTGGCTAATGCTCCATAAAATAGTTCACCCGTTTGCATCTTTTAAGACCGCTCTCCGAGACATTTCTTTGAGACTTCTTTTTAATCGTCCATGCTAAATGTTAATTGCACATACTTCTCCCAAACAACTCTTTTTTTTCTCTTTGTCAGGGGCTTTTTGTTAGAGAAATATGTTACTAATGGCTTATGAATTAATAAGAAGCCAAACTGAATTAGACTTTCATGCAAGGTGATTGTAAAGAGCTTGAAAGCCCCAACATTTTATTCAGATTTCAGAATTTTCTGGATGAGTGGGTTCTTTTTTCCTGTGGCTTTTTATAATGCATCCTTTGTCATCATCTCTCAGCAGTGATTCAGGCTGTGGGATGTTCCTGGTGTAATTTACTTACCCAAGCAGAGCCATTAATTTTCTATTATTGTGAAAAGATGATTCGTGTTTTGGAGGCTGTCTTGATTATTTATTTAGATACACAGCAGGGAAACATGAGGCAGTGGCTAATGGAATATAAAGTCACAGGCCTCATTCCCATTCTGACATTTAACTACAGAAGCGGCACATGTGTTAATGTGTCCTCCCCAAGCACCTTAATTCGACTTGAAATTCCTAATGGAACTTGCTATCTTGTGCTGGGCCTTTGAGACAGTGAGGGAGAGGGAGGGGGATACCAACTTAACACATAAATGTACTTGTCTGAGTCTTGGCTGAGCGTCTAGCGACTTAAATGCTCCACTGGTTGTATGTCTAGAGGGAAATGACAGCAGATAGTAGCATCTTTAGTTGCACTGTTGCCTCCTATCCTGCTTTATACACTGACATGATCGTTGCTTTACTAAATCACTGCTACTCATATTTATGAGAAGCTTTTTTAGAAGGTCGGTTTTGTTTTTTGTTTATTTAAAAAATCTATGTTCCTCAAAGTGAACATACAGTGTTCAGCGTAGCTGAGTACACCCCCCATGAAAAGTAACATTTTAAACCATATCTCAATGAACACAAACACAATTTCCAAAATGGTGAGAAGACCAAGTTTTATATAACATCTGTTAAACTTATAACATGAAAGTAAGGTTAATAATATAACTTACATTACACATTTTTCAGTTTTACTCAAATAAAGGCGATACAAAAATGAGTACACCCCACAACAAAAACTACTACATGTAGTACTTTGTTTGGCCTCCATGATTTTTAATGACAGCACCAAGTCTTCTAAGCAAGGAAAGTTGGAAACATTTTGCTACACCAATGTTTTTCCATTCTTCAACAATGACCTCTTTCAGAGACACTGGATGGAGCGTGATGCTCATCTTGTCTCTTCAGAATTCCCCATAGGTGTTCAATTAGGTTCAGATCAGGAGACACACTTGGCCACTGAATCACTTTCACCCTGTTCTTCTTCCAACAGTGGCCTTAGATGTGTGTTTAGGATCATTGTCATGTTGGAAAAGTGCATGACGATTAAGGGCACAGTGATGGTAGCATCTTCTCCTTCAGTATAGAGCAGTGCATCTGTGAATCCATGATGCCATCAATGAAACGCAGCTCCCCGACACCAGCAGCACTCATGCAACCCCACATAAGGACACTGCCACCCCATGTTTCACTGTAGGCAACCATGCATGTTTCTTTGTATTCCTCACCTTTGCGACTCCATACAGTTTTGAAACCACCAGTTCCAAAAACATTTATGTTGGTCTCATCACTCCAGAGTCCCAGTAGTTTTCATCTTTGTCAGCATGGGCCCTGATAAACTCTAGACGGGCTTTTTTGTGCCTGGGCTTTAGGAGAGGCTTCCTTCGTGGACGGCACAAATGCATGCCATTCCTCTGCAGTGTACGCCGTATTGTGTCACGGGAAATAGTCACCCCAGTTTGGCTTTATACTTCCTCAGATAACTGCAGCGAACTTGCATGCCGATTTTCTTCCACCCTTCTCATCAGAAGACGCTCCTGTCGAGGTGTTAACTTCCGTGGACGACCTGGACGTCTCTGTGAGATGGTTGCAGTTCCATCTTTTTAAAGTTTTTGTTCCACTTTTGCTACAGTGTTCTGACTGATAAGTAAAGCTCTGCTGATCTTCCTGTAGCCTTCACCTTTGCGGTGTGAATAAATTATTTTCTTTCTCAGGTCTTGTGACATTTCTCTTCCATGTGGTGCCATTGCTAACAACATGAAATGGGAAGGGGTTTTCTTTAAGTAACACCCTTTTATAGTCAGCTGTCTGCTGGACACCTGTGTAAGGAATAATTAGACTCACCTGTGGTTGGTTATTGTTAAATTATACATTTAGTCTAAAATGTAGCTTTACTCCAGAGACTTTCAGTGGGGTGTACTCATTTTTGCATCGCCCTTATTTGAGTAAAACTGAAAAATGTGTAATGTAAGTTATATTATTAACCTTACTTTCATGTTAGAAGTTAAACAGATGTTATATAAAACTTAGTCTTGTCAACATTTTTGAAATAGTTTTTGTGTTCATTGAGATATTGTTTAAAATGTTACTTTTCGAAGGGGGCATACTCATTTACGCTGAGCACTGTAGGTATTTAAAAATGTGCATATGTTCGTTATTTTCTAATAAGCCAATACATCTGCAGTAGTGAACATTATCAAACGGAACGTTTCTAATCCTGGGAAATACACTCTTTTGCGTTCAACATCATTTTAATATGTTTGTTTGTTGTAAGCTTACATACTGTACAGCAGTGGCTTAGCTTATCATAAAGACTGTTAATACAGGGAAACAGCTAGCCTGGCTCTGTTCAAAGATAACAAAAGATCCCAAATCAAACCACATGTATGTTTTGATTTGCTGAATAACAGGTAATGAGTAATGAGCTTAACTTGTTTTGGTGTGACTATCAACATTTTTAATTTCGACACTTGTTTGTGTCAAGATCAAATAAAAAAGATCAAACGTGTTTAAAGTAAATGTTTACACCACTCTCATGTCTGCTTTTTGAGGTATAAGGCCACAGCTAGCATCTGGTTAGCTTAGCTTAATTTGTGTTAGGTTAGCTTAGCCTTAAGACTGAAAATCTGAAAACAGGTAGTCTGGATCAATCATAAAATAATACCATCCAGCTGTCAGTCATTCAATATTCAAGGATTGGCCCTCTACATCTTGTTTGTTTTATCTGTAAAGGGAATTTAAAATGTTTTTTTTCTACCAGGCAAGTTGTTGTTTCTTGGAGCAGTGACTCTTAAAAACTAAATGTTGTGTCTTAGTATTTCGTAGAGATAAAACCAACAAGATATAACTTGTTAATAAGATAATTTAGGAACTGCTGGTTGGTTGGATTATGTTACCTTTGAAACAAGCCAGGCTATGTGGTTCCTCCTTTTTCCCGTCTTTGTACTAAGCTAAGCTAACCAACTGCTAGCTGTAGCATTATTTTCAATGGTCAGACGTACAGTAGCCTATTTATCTATCCTTTTGGCTCTTATCCAGAAAGAATAGGAATATGATTGGTAGTTGTCTGTACAACTATTGTAGCGCATAACAGGAACTCTTAATAGCTATTCTTGCATTTATAACAACTGTAAAATGTATTAAGTACAACACATACTGCTTATTCAGAAAATAACAGTACAGGACATGACTGGCTTAAACATGAAGGACTTCTGATACAAGCCTGTAAAGTTGAGCAAAATGCAGTGACACTGAAACTATGCTGAGTGGACAGAATTGTTTGCGTGATGCATTGGCTGTGAATCAGAGGCTTGACACTCAGTCGTTATTACAATTAATGACAGCTTCTCGTCTGCCTGACTAACATGTGATGAAATGTAATGACTCTTGCCTTTTTGGCTTCTCTCCAGCACAGTGGCCAGGCTCAGTCAGGCTCGTTGGC
Source organism: Eleginops maclovinus (assembly GCF_036324505.1). Taxonomy (NCBI): domain Eukaryota; kingdom Metazoa; phylum Chordata; class Actinopteri; order Perciformes; family Eleginopidae; genus Eleginops; species Eleginops maclovinus. The sequence continues at coordinate 2,832,183 of NC_086357.1, read as the reverse complement.
TTTACTGCACAAGACATCTAGTGGTTACACACCCAACTGACTCACCCCGTCTCCCCCGCCGTCCCCCTGCAACCTGCACCACCTCCCACATAACCGTCTAAGGTAAGAGTTGTAGAGCGGTACACCATGATCATGAATTGTATGTTCTTCAAGGAAGAAAATAGCTGTTAATTGAACAGTGTTTTTTAGAATAAAGCCTATAGAAATCAAGTGGTAAGAGATGTGATTGGACAGGGAGCTGAGTGACACAGCAGTCACCCGGTGCAGGCCGTGGGATGATTAAAGAGACGGCGCAGTAAGGACATGGCTATTAGCAGGTTAATTAGGCAATAATGAAAGAGTTACCTCAGGTTACTGTGGGCTTCAGCGCAATATGATTCCTCGCCGAATGATATAAGGTGGGAGTTAAATTTAATCCGCGCACATTAATAGAGAGCGGCATACCTTCCAGTCAATTATTACCAAAAGACTTCCCCTGCTCTGCACAAATGGAGAATTCTGAACAGATTCTATTTGGTGGCTGTCCACTCCGATTAGTTTGATGAAGCTTACAAAGCTTTTAGAGGGGATATTTGCGAATTTAGCAGGTGGCACATATCATTCGTGGATGTCCTTATTAGAGAGATTGAAGTGTTTCATTTAATGAGTAATTCATTCCCTGCTACTTTTTGACCCACTTTGACAGAAGTAGAAGCATTTTAAAAAAGCCAGTTAATGCTGCTTTCGTAACCTTGAGTGTAACGCCGTCCCTGTCACTATTTGACACCGCCTTCGTCTTCGCCTTACCATTCCATTTATTTATGAATCAGTGTCTGCTGTGATCAATATAACTGCTGACTCAGAGCAATTACAAGCTGCTGTTCCAGAGGAGTGTCCTGCAGATGTTAGAAGTCAGAGGACTGCTGAGGTCAGAGGTCAGTGTCCAGCTTTATTCTGCTCAGGTTGGAGTGACAGCCAAACCACACGTTTCATCCACCCCCTCTAATTGACTAAGAAATGCCGCGGTGCTTTCAGTGTCAAGTAACTCGCAGCATTAAGTATGGCTGTGAAGTCAATATGACTTTATTAGTGGCGGGTCCTCCATTGACAGGCCCTCCTTGCACTTTTGACCCCAGCTAACTGTGATGTACTGTCCCGAGACCGTTCTCCCCTTCCCTCCTCTTCCTCCTTCTCTCACTCGGTCATTATCCCACCTCTCAATGATCATGTCGTCTCCGACTCCAAATCCCGGAAGAGCGCAGGCGGCCAGGAAATTTGACATTGTTGCTTCCCTTTTTAGGAGTCTATCGGTAAACCTTGCTAATCCACAAATCCAACCTTGGATTTGAGCCGCTGAGTCTGAGGGGAAAGTAATTGGGTTGTTGCTAATAATTGGATTTTCTGCTGCTTGGTTAAAGAAGGAACACACACACTCACACTCACACACACACACACACACACACACACACACACACACACACACACACACACACACACACACACACACACACACACACACACACACACACACACACACACACACACACTCAGTAGCAACTGATGTCCAGGCAAGTACGAGCCTGCCTCCCTTTAAGCTGCAGTTCATAGGTCAGGACCGGCCCCAGGTTTCATATAAAATGATTAACATTTAAGATCTGCTTTCAGCCGCTGTGTTTTAAATAGTCCTTTATTAAAAGCTCAAATTTTTGGTTAGTGTGTTGTAAGTCCTCATTATATGACCTGAAAGGGCCATTAATGAAAAAAGTCATTAGTTACAGCAGCATTACAGCTCATGCACTGGCAGGAGGGGGGGGGGGGGGGGAGTCTTATCAGGCTTTACTACATTTCCATTTCATGCTTATTTTACTTTATTAACAGTTATAGGAGCTTACACTTTAAATATTTAATAAAAAAACATATTATGAGCTTATAAAATCAGATATATTGTTGCAGAATAAACAGCCCAACACTATGTGAAAAACTTAGTCAAGTAAGCATAACAACAATATTAATATCTATGGGGTCCATTTCTGCATTGAGTTTTAAAATATTTGCTAGTAATAGTTACTGAACTAAAGAACCTGTACGGGACTTTATACCCTTTTTTAACTTTTTCTTTTTATAGTTTTTTAGTGCTACTTTCATGTATTAAAGCAATTTCTTCCTCTATTGAACCTGCAGCGAAACAACGAACTAAAAATGTAAGTATGAGTGGAAGTCTTGAAATTTGTCCAGACATTTCTTGATCATCATCACTTTTACAAACAACAGATTGTTAAACAAACTTTCATCCCATTCAATAAGGGTTCTTTACCCCAAAAGCTATATGTTAGAAAAGAACAACAAAAAAGTCTTTATGATACATAAAAGCCCTGATTAAAAAGATATTCAAGCTAAGGGTGATCACCACAATGTAATGAAATAATTAAACATACTCATCAGAATCAGAATCAGAAATGTTGTTATCCCAACCTGGGAATTTTTTTGATTGCAGCAGCGAAATACAGAAAGAAGCATGACAAATTACAAATAATTAGAACCAATAATAAAAAGAAAAATGAGAAATATAAAAATGAACAAATAATGCAGTGAAATTGAATATTAAATACATATAATGTAAATGTACAATGTCATATACATAAGCTCAGTGCAGGGTAGAGAAACATTTTCTTTTTTTACTATGTACTCGCCTTTGTTGACATTTTAATGTCTAATGAGCAGTGTAATACAGTAGTTGATGAAGCAGTGATAATTGAATTGCACTAAACCCACAACAATGCACCTTTATTGTTCAAGTTCAATTTCTACTGGATGTTCTTTGGAGTAAAAAGACATTTTTTAAAGGCTCTATTGGATATGCCCAAGTAAATGTACTCAGTTACATTCCACCACTAACAAGAGCGTCAAGTGGAATGCTGAGGTTGAGTTGTATCGTTCTTATACAACAATGGAACAATGCAAAAAGTAAATAAGTTGTGTAAAACTTCCTCCACTGTTAATATATTTCCAGTTGCATGTTGCTCAGTGTGTCTGTGAGGCCAGAGCCTATAAAGAGCTCAGCATTACGTCTGCTGCTGTCAGGGAGGAAGGGCTTCTGGCAGGCTGAGAACCTGTATTCATAGGCTGCTTGAAAAAGTCTACAAGAAGCCATGGGCAGCGACGGAAATGAGCAGCGGACCACATGTGGGGTCTGCAAGAGAGACCAGGGGAACAACAATGCTCCCTATCGAGACTCTGAGATCCCGCCACAGATTATTGAGCAGGAGCAAACTTCACATTGCTTTCAGGGAGTATGGGAGAGCGCGCTGCTCTCTCCTGCAGCTTACCTCCACTCTCTCTCAGACACTGAAGTCATCCTGATTGTTTTCCCTGGTGAAACCATTAGATCTAGACACATGCTGGCTTCACAATGCACTGCTACCGGCCTACGTCTCGCAAACAAGTTCTCTGTACAGCTAATCCATAGGCTCCCACCAATGTGATTACACTGTCCCTGCTGCTGCACCGGAACTCAGTCTGTGTTGGGAAAGCAGTCAAGTACAGAGAGCATAAAGTTTCTTCAGTGGAGTTGGGTTAGCTTATTTCCTAAAAAACGCCCCACTCCATTGTCATCAAATAAGGATATTATTTTCTACTTAAATTATAGCAGTAATGTATTGGTAGTATGACTGCATACTCAAACAGCAAGGCCCCTGGTAGACCACCACACATCTAACAACAAAGACTATAACACATCTGTTGTGCAATATCACTTATTTGCAATACATAAAACCAACTATTCAGCTACTGTAACACAATCTGTAATAACTGTGCAGTGTATACTTTTATTTTCACTATGTTATCTGGCTGCTATCACACTACTTCTACATCCTATACTTATTGTATTATGAGAAACACTGTTACTGTACTTACTGTCTCTAATATTGTATGCATGCCTATTAATTAATATCTTCCATCTTTACATTTGATGTAACAATGTACATTTCCCCTCTGTGGGACTTACAATTCTGATTCTGACGTTTCGAGGGATATGTATTTTCTCCAAGATTACGGTCAAAGTTAGAGACACGTGTTTAACATTGCAAATTTGGGGGGTTAGTATGCTAATCTGCAACTCAGGGGGTCAGCAGTTCAATCCCAACTCCTGACAACATTTCCTAAATGTCCTTAGGAAAGACACTTACCACAAATTGCTCCCGTAGGCATGTCTAACTAAATGTATCAGCTTTGTTTAGACAACGAAACTACTTGGTCGGGTTTAGTCATGGTTTTGCTTACTTTAGTTTCGTACGTAGAACAAAAATAAGTCAAAGTAAAGTTTTCTTAAAGTCTGCTTCTAAATTTGCATGGAACATATATTTGATACTTCAAAAACTATCAAAATCTTGAAGATACAGGAGATATTGACAGAGTATCGTTGACAATTCCCTTTGTTTGTATGGGATGTAAGTTAAAAAGATCAGGCTAATGTTTTGAAGATGTAAGGTATTGTTATTTGTGTTCAATACACACTAAAATTAGGGTCCAATCCAAAATAATTGAGGTACAATAACAAGGTTATTAAAATACTGAATAAATACCACTTTTATTGTACTAATAGCACCAACAAAGCCCCACAAACAGCATCTATATCCGTCTGTACCTGGAGAGTGAGTCGTGGGTGAGAGGCTGGAGAGGCGCCGGCAGGAAATGTGCTCCCCATCATTTTGTGTATTACAGCGCACTAAAGGTCAAAGCTAAGAAAGTGACTACAATTATATATGATTTTTTTTTTTGTTGCAAGAGCCAGAACAAAGAACCCAAAAGAGCACACAGGCCTTTTTTCTTGCAGTCATTTTCAGAAAGCTCTAATTTTGTAATACAAAATAAGGGCAACTTAGAAGCACTCGAGGATAATTGAGTAATGGAAGAAACATCCTGCAGATTATGGAGACTGAAATTGGCCGGGCCTTGGAGTTGTATTAACACAACAAAGAGAGCGGGGGGGGGGGGGGGGGGGGGGGGGAAATCACATGCGCATTGTACAGTACACAGAAAACATCTGGAACCATGGGCCAATCTATGTGCACACAAGCATATCTCTCAGGTATGGTCCATTCACTGTAGTGAGCTGTGCAGATGACAAGATGTATATCAGCATAAAGATGTGCATGCATCCTAACTGGGTTCATGCTAACTTAAAAAATACACTTGTACAAGTGCATGTCCTGCTGGCTTACAACAGAGTATTCATTTGTTGCTTTTCAAAATTGATTTCCATGTATTTTGCTACAACAATAACCAAAACTGCCAAAATAATTCTGAGACTCCGAAATAGCACATGTTGATGACCTCTGTTTTGTTTGAATTTGGAAACTAGCGGGACAGAGGAGAATAGCATCATTTGTATGATGTGTATGATATACAGAATAACGACAATAACAACCAAGAACACAACAAATATACATAATACTCAAATTCTTATTGTATTTGTAATATTTCTGTTGGATGAGCTGTTTGTCTGGTTTAATAAAGGTATCGTAATGCACACACCAATGTTTATCTTTTTTACATTTGTATTTGTTTATCATTATTTATTTAGGATACGTATTTTGGTTCGAGTCAATGTAATTAAAAAGTGCTTAAATATAATCAGTTTGTTTTTGCATTATTACGTTTATGAGATTTTGTTATTCAAGGGGGAAAAAATCCCAAATAAACCTTGAGTTGATTATTTCACTATTTGTGCATATTTTTCCATAATTTAACAAAAGTTAGCATAAAAAAATGCCTCATTTGCACATTCAGAATGACAGAAAACTTGTATAATATAGAATAATTGTCTTAATATAAGGAAACAACTTCAGACTTTTATATTTAGTTATAGATGTTACCCAGTTCACGTCTGTCTCCCCTTAATACTAATATATGTCTCTTCATTTATTGTCATCCCTGTTGAATGACTTTTAGTTTGAGAAAAGTCAGATGTTAGATATGTCTCCTGACATTAGTCTTCTGAATAAAAAAGGTGACTGTCCTATAATGATGATTCTGATGATGATTGCTGTTGCTCAGTAATAAGGCTGCTAAGAGAGCAACACTGGGAACGTCTTGATTTGCTTTTAAGCAGAAACAACAGAAAGAGAGGGACTTTGTTCTCCCACCATTGTCCAGCCGAGTTCCCTCTCTGGGTTTATGTCTCAAAAGCCTGCATTATATCTCCCAGCACACAAATAAATCTGTGTTCTACCCTTTTCATCTATGTTGGAAAATAATTAAAAATGGAGAGCTGAATTGTGTACAAGCTGATTCCTCTGTTCAGTAAGCCACCTTCATCTGAGAAAAGCCCCTTTTTTTCCCTTCCCCTAATAATATGTTCTGCTCTGTTTAAGATTGAGATCAAATACTCTCTCATAGAGCTAGGGTAATTAGATTTCACTATGTAAATGGCCTTTAAAGCACACTCAGAGTGTGAGATGCTGTGCTCACATTTGTTCGCTGCACTGCTGCCTCCCTCAGGTCATTTGTGTATGAATCACTTGGCATCGCCCTGCACTGAAACACAGCTCAGAAAGCATCACAAAAGTGAGAGGAAAGCATTCATGTTGGCAGTCAATGAGTCCTTTTCAAAACACTAAAAACTCAGCTTTTATTTGTAATTTATGTGCAAATGTAAGGCAGTATTTTAATTTGTTTTGATTATATTTAACTCATTTTAAAAAACGATGTATTGTACTGTGATGTCACACAGCATCATGTATTTGTTGTTTAGGAAATATTCATTTTATTAAAACGTGCTTAGAAATCTTTGCACAAACACAAAAAAAGCCACTTAAAAATAATAAATACAGATTGTATACACTTTATAATCCATTTCCAATTAATTGAAAATGCTTGTTTTGCAAAGATGAGTTAACATCAACCCTCGTGCTTATCATTTCAAACAATTTGGCCACATCCTGTGTGTATAATTGAGACGGGATGGTATAGTGACGGATTTGTTTTTATTATTCAAATGTCATCTTTTGGGGGAGGGGGGCGGGGGGGCTGTCTTGCTCTGTGAGGCAGCAGCTATTGTCTTGAGGAGACAAAAGGAGTAGTGACATCACTAATGTTTCAAAAAATAAACAGCAGGCTCCTATTATGCGCTACAGTGGGAGCCTGGAAAGGAGACCATATGTTGGGCTGAGGGCGATGCTGCTCCGAGTCGCCACGCACTTCATATCACTGACAAGCCTCCTCTCCCTCAGCCTTGTCAAAGCGCTGTTGTAAAACAATTAAGCTCCTATTAACATATATTTTATTAATTGCCCTATCAGGATGGAAACACAAAGACATGTAAATGCCCCAGCCTGACAGATTTACGGCAGCATAGCGTGGCAGCTTTCTCACAGATAGTGACAGCTGAAGGAATCAGGTCAGATTATATGAGCATGGACAAGCCAGCAGATTTGTTTGCTATTGATAGCAGCAATCAATTCAATTAGTTGTCCCTCATACGTTGAATGGCTGATGAGATTAGCCGAGGTAGTCATTTTATTCTTTAATGTATGCATGGATTTTTCTTTCTTTCAGTGGCTTTTTTCTTTTTCTTTTTTTTTTGTGCAGTGACTGTTTCATAATTATTGCCTCACAGCTTTCTATTTCCTCTGGAGTAATTGGACTGCCCTGTTAGATTATCCGGTCTAAATTGCAATACTAATTATAAAGCCTAACAGTTGTGTCGCATCAATAGTCAATTAGGATTAATTAAGATAGGAAGTGACAGCTGACGATTAAGCGCATCATTTGCAGTTCAACAATGTAGAGGTCAAACGATCAAGTTCCTCTCTGTCAGGAACGCTAAGCCTGCTAAAAAAAAAATGATGCAAATGATTTTTTAACTGATATATTTTGTAGTATGATAACACTCATGGGCTGCTTGACCGTTTTATGATGTACTTTATCAGATATAGATTAGTAGAACATAGACATGGTGTTATCCGTTGTTATGTGGTTCCAGAACAAATGATTTGATAATTGATTATGCTTCTAATTACAAAGCATACAATTAGTGGAAGTTATTGATAGTTCAGCATGTGCCTTTTAACCCCCGAGCTGTCCGTCTAGTCCCAGAGGAGACGTGTGTCCTTCCCTGTTAATGACGGAAACGACTTTTAGATAACAAGGGTGTCCCAGACCATCAGCTGTGTTTACACACTGACCTGGACATTTAGGTGCCTGACCCCCCCCCCCCAACCCCCTGCTTTTATATATGCCAACATCCCTCTAATTACCACAGCAACAAGAGAATATCTTCTTTATTTCTCATAATTAAACTGGGATGTATCTTTTTCTTCAAATGATACATTTCAAGTGGGCCTCCAGAGAAAGGACATGTTTCTCAGACAAACTCTGAAATGTTTTAATAGTTAGCCTCAGGCTTTTTTTAAATGTCAGTTCTGTGTTTCGGAACTGATCTGCTTTACTTAAGTGCACTGATTCCATCTTTTCTTATCTGATGACCCACCCCCCACCCCCCCTTGAAAAGATGAACTACTCCATCAACACCACATGTGATCTTTCCAACGTGTTCATCTGAATGGATTTTAAAGCAGCGCAAGGTTATTTATTATTTTTTTAAAGATATTTTTGGGGGCTTTTTGCCTTTAATCGGATAGGAGAGTGACAGGAAAGTGGGAGAGAGAGTCGGGGTGGGATCCGGAAAGGACCACGGGTCGGGAATCAAACCCGGGTCGCCGGCGTACGGTGCAGGTGCCCCAAACAGTTGCGCCACGGCCGGGGCCATTTTTAATACATTTGTCATGCGATTGAATCGTCAACGTTTAGTAGAGCTTTGGAGATTGAATGGATTAATCAATTACGTATCAACTATTCAAGTAATTGCTCACGATCTGGAAATATTCCATCATTTCTATAATTTCTATTAAACCTTTCTTGGCATACACCTGAATACCTTTGGGTAACTTATTGAATAATTGAGAGAATAGTTGACAATGAAAATATGATCATCAGTTGCAGCAATAGTGTTGAGCTTTGTTTAGTCTTGTTTGCATTTAAGCTGTCCATTTCAACCATTTATCCAAAACCTTTAGACAATATTGAATCTGTTTGATTTCATGCTTATTATGATTACTGTAGATATGTTTGGCCCTTAGCATTTTACTATTAATCACCTACTATTTGGTCAATATTTCAAATGTTTATCTATTACCTGTAGGTAAATATTTCTGAAGAGGCTGCTAACTTATGCACTATTTCTCTCCCTAAAGTTGTTCAATATAATAAATGTATAATATTTACTGCTGAGATGTAATGGAGTAGAGGTAAGTAAAGTCATTTACAATTGTACTTGAGAAATATACTGCATTATTTTTCCACAACCACTGTCCAGTCAGCCTAATAAAACCAGAATTAACTGCTTAATGTGAACATAAATTCACTTATCCTGCTAAATGCATGTTTATTTTCCCTCCTGTACACTCTTTCTATTCTTTTTTTACAAATGATTTGAGCTGATTGAACAAAGATATGTCCAGCAGTGCAGCCATCAGGGGTTAAAACATAATCTGTAAATGATTATGTATTATTTTAAAATACAGATCCAACATGCACAAGCACTTGTTTTGATATCTTTACATGTAATCTAATATTCCATAATATTTGTTTTTCCCTGCTGGAGATGATACTGTGATGCTTGTATTGCTCAGCTGCAGTAATCCTCATGAGGATGTGCAGCAGCTGATATGTTGTCAGCAGTGTACGGACTGAATTCAGTCCAGTATGGCGAGCCTCTAAAAGGGCTGGAGTGCTAGGGGGCATACTTACCCTTGAGCTCCCGGAGGAGCAATGTTATTATTGGTAATAAGAAGCGATAAATAGTGTGACGGAAGCGTATGCCTCCATAGAAGTTTCTCTGTACTGAGAGAAGGCACCTCTGAGAGCTGCTGGAGATGCATCCATGTCTGTCTGTACCCCAGAAAACAACCTTACAGCATTCGTGCTAAAGCCATGTTTGTTAAGAAATGTTAGATTAGGACTTTCTGCGGCACAAAAGAGCGTGGCATCTGCGCTTATGTCCATTTCAATAGTTTAATCTCTCAGGGAGGGCGGAGGAGCGTGGAGCGATGCTAAACTACTGTCAAGACAAATATTTCCAGCAGAGTCGACTTGTATAATGGAAGGAGAAGAAGAGACATAAGCAGGCACTAAAAGTGTTTCTTCTGCCCCGTGCCCCTGGGCATCAGGCTTTCTCCTTTCCTTACCCAGCACAAAGAGTGCATTGTTAGCAGGGCCATTACAAGCAGTCTTGACTACACTGGACAATATATGGCTCAAGGGAACAAGCTATAGATTGCAGGGATGGGAGAAATTGGAAAGTTCATCAGACCCATCTCATCTGACCTCAGTTGGTTCTGGGGAAGAATGCACCAGGACGCGAACGCTGAATAGACAGATTTTCCAAATGCTTTGAATTCCGTTAGGATAGCCAGAGAGAAAAAGGAAAGATGCTCAAAGAAATGGATTTGGCCTATAAAGTGTAAGTGGCGTGATGCCCATTTCTTCAGAGGGATGACATTAGGGGACCGCTGTTATTGATGGCTGCACAAAAAGAGGTAAAGAGTGCACACAATTAGGAGTCAATTGAAGCAGTAGGAGATTAAGGCTGATATATTTTAGCCCTATAGCTTTAGGTCTTTCCAGTTTGGCAACACAAAGAGGCAGAATGGAGTCGAGTGTTCCCTCTTAAATGCCTTTTTTTCTCTGTTCTTTTATTTATTTTGTTTCATTATTAGTGTTTTTTTTCATCGTGGATGGTAACTGCAACCCCTCTTGGAACAGATGTATTACTTATGACAACCCAGTTTTCATCCGTTCACAATTTTTACATTAGAGTTAAATCTCTGCAGCTGGAATCTCACGGCTGAGTTAGCCGGAGCCCATAAAATATTGAAACCTTCTGAGCCACTGGCAGGCAGGTTGAGGGGAGTTCATGTCCAAAGCCAAGCTTCAGATTCACAGACATCCCAATAGGAGTGTAGTACAGAAAAAAGCACTAATAAAAATTTCATTGAAATGAGACGGGATATTGCTAGCATTCTCCCCAGCATCAGTATGAAATCTTAATCTGAGTTAATGGAAGAGATATGAAAGCCTTTCTCAATTCAAACACAAGCAGTGCATTATTTATAAATTATTGTCAGAAAAGTGATTCCGCTCTGAGATTTGCTCTCTGCGAGATGGAAGGGAACTCAGCAAGACAATAAGAAAACAACGTCTTCATGACCTCTAATGCCAGGAGATTTTACAGTAGAGCTGTCGATATGATCAGGTAAACTGGTCTTTCTTTTAGCTTTTTTTAAGAAACACAGCAGCAGCAGCAGCAGCAGCAGAAGCAGCAGCAGCAGCGCTCAGAGCGAACAAATACCAGCAGAAGCTTTTTTTGGCGAGCCACAGAGCGCTGCAGAACGAGTAAATAAAACAGCCTCCGGAGGATGGAGTGTAAGAATCCTTTGTCCTGAAGGTTGACAGTTTGCTAAAAGCTTCATAATTTCTCAAACATACCACCTCGCTGATGTAGAAGAGCAGAGTGTTATTTTAAAAAGCCTTTCCCCTTTCTTCCCCGCGCTCACTTTTTTACTCCAATTACACAAGATATGTTTGTATTGCGCGCTCTGCGGTTAATTCACAGTGACAGCTTCCTCTTCCTCCCGCATGTGGAGCGTAATAGAAACGGTGTCCCATGCTGGAAAACATTATTCACTAATGTAGCCTCAGCGTGTCCAGCGCTGAGCTCGGGGTTGTTCGTACTCCATTACATGGCAGGGAACAGGTCCTGATTAGGATTAGCACATGTACTCCCTCCTCCCCGAAGACAGCCAAGTTCAATCATCCTGACTACTGCACTCTATTTTCACACGCCGAGCCTCTATCCGCGAGGCCTCCAGCCGTACCCTGGCTTTCATGCTAACAGTGGTGGGACTTTAACATTGAAAAAGGTATCATTCATTTATTTACTCAGCTAATTAAGGACATTAGACGTTGCCAGACATTGCGTAGAACCTTAAATGTTGTTGTAAATTGCTCTAAGGATTAGACATTAGTATTACAGTTAATGAAATGATGTATAAAACACAACATTATCATTGTGTTTAGAAATTAGTTGAAATTAGATATGTCACATTTGCCAGGGTATTTCTATACAGTCAAAAGCACACACACAAAAAAAGATACCTGTCATTTATTCACTCAGCTAAATTAGGAAAATACAGGTTCACAGACATTATGCAAGTCTATTACACATGAACATTATGTTTAGACGTTAGCTAAAATAAACTGTTGTAATTTGCAATGTAGCATTTGCCATGGTGTTCTATACAGTAAACAGCATAATAGAATAAAAACAAAAAGGAACCTTTCATTTATTTACTCAGCTAATGGAGATTGCGTTAGGGATTTGACATCATCATAACAAGTCTATTAAAACACAAAATGATCATAGTGTTTAGAAATAAGATTAAATTAAATGTTGTATTTAGACATGATGTCACATTTATCATGGTTTTCCATACAGTAAACAGCACACTGTGGAAAAAAAACAAACCCAGGTCAACATTTGTTATACCAGCCATATAATCCGCTCTGATGTTTGTGTCACTAAATGGTAAAAAGCGAAGTTGCCGACACGACGTGTTTCACTTTGGCGGGCCCACTAGATGTTTGTTGGATCTGGCAGGTAAGGGAGCGTACATGGTTGGCTGAGCCTGGCGTATTCAAGGTGATAAAAGCATAAAAAGGAGACATGAATGTTAGATGGGGATGCAGCAGAACAGGCTGAAAACTTATTTAGGACAGCGGCAGCTGTCGAATGCAAATAAATGGGCAGTTTCCGGTGTTATCGCATGTGTGTTCTTCTTGGGGGAGCGGCGAGAGAAGCGTCTGTATCCATAAGTCACAAAAACGTAGCTTTAGCGTGCTAACAGGGAGCATATTATTGTATTATTTACCATTGCTTATTGTGCTTAATCCACGATAACCGCGTTTTAATGTGAGTTATTCATTCATGCTTATTATTAGATGAGTGCTGTGTTGAAATGAGGCTTTAGGGCAGAGTGTACACCGCCCAGAGGAGCGTGCGGAATCACTTTAGACGACACAATCAGTGAGTGCAGGCTAGTAAATTGAAGCTGCCAGTGATGACTTATTGATGACCGAGCTTGTTCTCTCCCCCAGTTTAATTATGAGAGCTAGTTAATTTACGGCAGCTGGGGATTCAAAGGGAGACGTGTTGGGTGTCATTAAGATATCCCACAACTTCATCACCAAGGCCCCATCCATAATTCACCCTCACTTCATGTGTGACTAAGAGGGCTTTATTTTAGAACAGCCTTAACGGGTAAACTCATGTGGAAAAAGGTCTGCTGTGCTGCACCGGTCTCCTTGTCCCGCCAAGTGGAAGAGTTAAGAAGTGTAAAAGCTGCCTTTTTTTCTGAGAGGCCAGAGTGGATGGGAAGCATCTCAGGTTGGAGGAGGAGAGGTCACATGATGTAAGGGGGAAGGAGGGCCATGTGCAGTGGGAGCAATTTCTCGACCTTCTAACTGTAGCCGAGGTGATGCTGTTCATCTTTGGGAGGCTACTTATGTCCGGAGCGCCCGGGGACCTGACATGCACTCCGAAGTGTCCGGCCTGGAAAAAACCTGCGAGATGTCCCTGGACTGCCGGTGCTCACTCACTCAGCTTTACTTTACAATTTCTCTTGTGGGACTCCTCTCACTCCTTCTCAATCCGTCTCCTCGGCTCCCTCCCCTGCCTCCTTTCTCTTTCCATTCTTTCAATTTTTCCAACCTAATTTTCCCCCCTCTCTACCTCTGCATCAGCCCCCAACACATCCATCACCGGACTCGTACATCCATCTGTTGTCTTCCCCAGCATATCTTGCCTTGTTATTGTTTTTCTTTCAGGCTTGGCAGGCCTGTATTCACAAATGGTTTGCTGCCTTCTGACCAATGTATCAGAGTCTCTTGTATCAATTACTGGAGGAGCAGGATGGAGCTGAACGAAATACCAATGGCCAGAACCTCATGTTTTTCAATTCGCTGCCTACTGCCTTCTTAGCTGCCTGATGAATGAGGGATGCTGGGCCATAGCGATAGCCTGCCTGTCAGAGGTTCCATGATGGAGTCAGTAAAACACCGTCAGGTAATCTGATATTTTGGTGCAACCTGAAAGATTTACCTGGAGGAACGCATGCCTCGTCTTTGTTTGTTTACTCTCACCTGGCCTAGCTGAGCCTCTGATCATGGGACGACCTGCTGGCCCTGATCCCAGCACTTGCATATTCATCTGGTCTAGGTGCTAATTTGTGTGTTTCATGCCTGTACTCACAAGCTTGTTTGCACACCCTGTTCCACCTGGGCTTGTTTTGGCGTCCTGTCAAAACCCAGGCCAGCGGAACAAACAGCATCTGTGAAGAAAAAGTGCCCATGCATGTTTAATTATGACAGGACACTCTCCCTTTCTCTGTCTCTGATGCTCCCCTCAGAGAGGAGGTGCCTCCTCACAGCTCTGCATTATTGTCGCCTTTTTGAAGTATGGCAAGAAAAAAAGGTATTAATATTTAAAGTGCTTGCTGCCATCCCCTCACACACACACACACACACACACACACACACACACACACACACACACACACACACACACACACACACACACACACACACACACACTTACACATATGTTCACACATCTCCTCAGCTTAATCCGGTCCTGATTTGGGATTTACAATGGAGTATAATGTATGTATTTTGCGATGCATGAATGGCGTAGACATTCTGATTTGAGTGTGTTCTGTAATACAGAGGGGGGGGGAAGGGGGTGAATCCTGTTTCATTCCTGCATACATCTTCCAGGTTGATTTTACACATAAGCTTTTTGTTCGGATATTGTGATAGCAATAGCCCCGAGAAGACAAGCACCTTGCTACATAAATATCCATGAAGTGTTTTGGAAAGAAAATAACTTATGATGCTTACTACTATTAAAATGTCATTCACATTGTTCCTATTTTAACAGAAAGATAAATCGCTTTTAGGTAAACCATTTGAAAATGTTTAGGCTAATTACTGTAGCTTTCACCCGCTAAATTGAAAAGCTTGGACGTCTAGGTGCTGTTAGCAGTCTCTCTTTCATGGGTCCAGATGGGATGACTGGCATTGCTATAGTTACCTGATTGCAGCATAATTTGTTCTGATGCATTTCTTTACAATAAGCATCAGTGTTGCAAGTGCATTTTGAACCCAAAATAAACAGATTTTGCTGTTAAAAGTGTACTAATAAATACATCATGACTCCTTTCTCAGCAGTCTGAATTGATGCTTTGTTTCGTAAGACGACAAGCATAACATATTTGAGATGCTTGACTTCTCAATTGAGTTCGAATAGTTCAGGGCTATGCTAATAATGTAGCCGCTCCATCAACCTTAAAAAGAAAACGTCCTCTAATGTAAGCATTGCAATGTGTTCATACACTAAGATAACTACAGTCTGTGTAACTTTAAAATGATATAAACGTACCGTCATTTCAGATGTTTGTTATTGTTGACAGAAGCCCTCACAGCTATAATACTGTTTCTTTCCATTTCTGATTCTTCCACAAAAAAAGGCAGCTTGCAAAGTGCATTTGCACTTTTGCATCGTCTTGTTTGTTATGAAGAAACCATAAAAGGCTGACAACATTAAAATCACCTTTTTGGTCTGACTAGCCTTCCATACATGTGACCTCAGCAGTTGTATGGTATCCCATGAATTTAATTATGATATAGATTAACTTACAGAAGTAAAGAGTAACAAAGGAAAGTGATGACAGACTGTATATGACTTATGTATTCACATTATATTAAAAAAATTCTCCGTTTCATTTAACTTAATAAAACACAAAATAAGGCATTCCACGTGATAATATGAATTTATCACTGGTAACATTTAGAAAGAGGTCAACAATGTTTGGTATTAAAGCTACAATTACACTAAAGAACCGACAATAGGAAAAAAAAGAGCCCTTAGAAAATTTAAATTAGCTCTTCTAAAGAAAATAAATAATATCAGTTTATGTAAGTTGTAAACATGTCGTATACATTTCTTTGCATAGTAGGCTACCTCACAGAGGCATGAATTTGAAGTTGGAGCCGAGGTAAACTTCCAGTGCTCAGCATTATAACAGCAGCCACTGCGAGGCAAAACAATAGACTCATCACAGAGCAGAGGAGGAGGCGGAGGGCTTGTTTTCTCACAGGCCTGACCTCTTTTTCTGACGTGTCACATTATGGTTATACAGAACGTGTCTCCTTTGCATACAAAAGGTCAGGAAGATAAATCAAAATCCGCATATGTGACTCGCCCGATTCATCACGGCAAAGAGGGTCAAAGTGTTAGCTGCAATCAGATTTTCCCCTCAAACATAAGATGAATTGTCTTTGTTAGTAGTATCTGCTGCTTTGTACAAACACACACTTCTAATTAAAGTATTCAGTGTAGGCTTGTCCCTGCAATATAAAGGAATGTTTTGTTTTATTACTTCTTACACTTTGGGAAAGGGGAAAGAGACTAATTTCCCCCTCGAGGTCCTATAGATGTTTATTGGCTTAGTGACAATTGTGCTTGTTGGATAATCCGTAATGATGCAATGCTCTGAAATAAAATGCTCTCCCAGATAGTAGAGCTCCAGTTTGGAACTGGGCCTGTAAGGGTTTTAGCTGCGTCTCTGTGTTCCCTCCACCCCTGCTGAGACATTAATTAAGGCTCCTTTCAGGTCCTTTTTTCAGCGATTGCCCCTGTAATGCTCTTGCTCAGTTAAAACCTACATAAGCAGGTGCCCCCATCATCTCACAACAAGCTCCTTAATTAACTTGAAGTCGTAACAAATGGCTACACTTTTGTCTCTGCCTTTGCTCTTTCTCTTTGTTTCCCTCACTCCCTGAGTTTGTTCGACTGAACATAACAAATAAAAAGAAGACACAGAAGAGTCGGTCCTGTCTCTTGACCCGGCGCCTTTCCTCCAAGAAACGTTTGTCTTCCTCTCTCTGTAGTCTGTCATCTCTCACAATGGATGATCTGCTGAACAGGCAGAGGTTCAGGAGGGAGTGGAAGGGCTGCCATCGAAACAGGCATCACACCTCTCCCACACACTGCTAATTAGAGTTAATTATTAATACACTTTGATTTAGCCTTGCTCCCCCACCATCAGGTGCCAAAGTAGATTTTACATCTTTTTACAAATGAAAGGAGTGAGGCAAATTGATTGATACAGAAGTTTTTCTTACCTTGCAACTTAAATCAAAGGCCCCGCCGGTTTAATTGAAGGCAAGAGAGTGTTTGAAAGTCAATTTTTAAATGTATTAGAAGTAAAGTTGAAAGGATAAAAGTTAGAGAGTGGCAAACTTTGTGGTTTAAAGAAAAGACACATAATGTGTGTACGGGTAGAAGATAAGGAAGAAATGTATATACACTTAGGTCGCCTTTGTCTTGTAAAACAGTGTATAGTATGACCATTTTCTGATCCAACACTCCAAATCTGCCACCACTCTGGTTTCTCCTGGTTACCTTTAGACAACCCAAACCACTGAGTGAAGGGGATCAGGAACAGCGTTTAAACAGGCAATTTTTTTTCTTAGCTTATCATTATGAAACCAAGTTGATTTGACAATGTAAACACAATATGATAATCAAACCATGAGTGTTTCGATTGATTTCTTATAACCTTGCTTTCCCTACAATTCGGTGTGCCATTGGGTACAATCCCAAGAAAAAATGTTGGCTTAATAAACAGAAAGGACCATTGAGCAACTGGAAGAGGAAGAGGACAGTACTTCATTTTAGCTTTAGCAGCTACTCCCAGTTAGCAAAGAATATCTACTGTAAGTTCCTTCTACAGTTGGAACAACCAAAGTTAGCATACAAAACATCAGTCCTGTATTTTAGGAAGTTGCTTGGCTCTCTGCACAATAAACCATTTAGAAATGCTGTCTGTTTACACATTAAAGTACACCTATTGTTTATGTTAGGGAAAAACACAATACCGACCACATGATTAAAAACACAGCGTTGACTGTAGGCAAAAAATGGAAACCTCCAATATCCAACTTGAGTTTAGTGTTTGTCAGACCAGATCCAATTCCACCTAATCCCTAAAAGTGTGTTCAGACGGACATCTGAAAATAAAATCCATATGGAGCGTCAAAAGGATGCTGACAGTGCTTTATTCAGAAACAATAGTTCAGGAAAACATCCCGTTGGATTGGAAGCACATAGTCAGACAGCCCCTTACCTAAAATATTTTTATTTGACCTTTTCAGTCTTTTTCAACTCTTGAAATATCAGCCAACATGATGTCATTTACCACCTTATTTTGAAGCTTAAGGCCCTCATAGCATTGAGGTTTTGTTATGGTAAGACAAGCCTCCAGTCTACTGGTGTTGCTCCAATAAGAAATACAAAACATGTTGTGATTAGGGAATAATTAACCCTCAGACCAATGAGCCGTCCTCTGATATAAGATGTGAGTTTGCTCGGACATCGAAAATAATCTGCATGATTTCAATGAAGTTGAGAGGATTCAACATAAACACAGAATGTGTCGTAACCTGCTGCTTAATGTACAGTTACTATTTAGGGTCTCACAGGTGTTAGCTTAGAGTATTTGGCTAGCAAAGTAGGCTGAACAACAAATATGTGCTTGTGAGGCTGCTTTACTCTGACTGATCTCAAACAGATCAGAAACACAATTTATGTTGGCTTTCTTCATCTATTTTTCATTTATTTAGTGGAGCCATAACGCTGTTGGATAAGTGCTAATAGCTACAACATTTGTGCTACACATATATGCTTTAATTCAGAATCTTTTTAGATCCATTGACTAAACTTCCAATCACCAGGTATGTAATCCCATTGCCTTTTACATGTTCTTTGCATTCAGCTTGCACACTTTAGAACGTTCAAACTAAACAATAAACGTAATGGGGATACAACACAGTAGGGGCATAGAAACAAGGTTAAACTCTAGTCACAGGCTGACCCTGGGAATACCAGTGCCGTCACATCAGATAACAATCATCATGTCCTCAGCGCAGAGAGGGATGGAGGGATGAGAGGAAGAGCAATGGTGGAAAATGGCAGATGATTTAGATGAGACGGTAATCAGTGATGACGGACGTTAGGGTTAAGACCCCTCTCTCCACTGGTCATGTTTCTGTCTGGCTATAGAGGCTCGCAGGTACAGCAATTGCCCTCTAAACTGAACTTTTAAGCCTGGAGAGAGCAGGAAGAGCAAAGTTAGTTTTTTCTGCTTACCGTAGCTGTATTCCCTCCAAATGTTTTAATGCACATGACAAACCTTTGTGAAAGTGCCATACATTCCACAAAAATATTGTTTACACTTAACTGTGGTTTTATTCTAAGTGTGTTGATAAAAGAGCCAATCAAACAGCTTTAGAAAAACAAATGATAACGTACAGGAGGCACGTGCCTTCAACAAGGTTTTCTGATTTACCAACCATAATGCTACCAAAATATTGATGGTGGGAATTATTGAATCCCATTTTCTTCGGCCAAGTTTATCTATTTAATGAAGGTAAGTGAAAGGTTTTTAAAGAGGCTTACATAAATGTACTGCTGTATGTTACATTGAATCCTCCTGTAACAATGATTATTTTAATATTAACTAAATGAAGAGTTTGCTTTTAAAACAAGGTCTATGACTACATTTATCAAACATTTAAATTAAATAATGAGAAATTAAGTTAATATGTGAAAAACTTCTACTAGTTAACATATTCTCCAGTGCCCAAAAGGATCCTTTCTTAAGTTACATTTGCTGTTTGCCCTGTTGGATCAATACTAGATTCTATGCATTCATGTAATGCTATTTCTTTTATTTTAGCCAACATTTGCAGGCTTGGAAGTAAATAGTGACAGATTGTGGTTATTTGTGTTTACAGTCCAGCAGTGGCTCAGTCAGTAGGGGCTTGGACTGGGAATCGTAGGGTCGCCTGTTCAAGTCCCCAAACAGACTTGAAATATGGAAAGTGGACTGCTACTTGGAGAGGTCCCAGTTCACCTCCTAGGCCCTGCTGTGGTTCCCTTGAGCAAGGCACCGGACATCTCCAATCCCCCCCTCCCCATTGCTCCCCGGGCGCTGCACAATAGCTGCCCACTGCTCCTAGCACTAGGATGGGTTAAATGCAGAGAACCAATTGCATTGTGTGTGCTCTCCTGTGTGCATGTATGTGACGAATAAAGAGGGTTTCATCCTCCGATTCTACAGTCAACACAGTGGAAACAAAACCATAAGAGTTAAGATAAGTTAGCATGGCTGTAGTTGTAGTGCTTACGTTACTTTCAGTCAGCTACTGTTAGTTTGAAAAGGCTTTCAGGCCTGGAAAAGTGGCGAACCGTGTCAATCACAATAGACATCTATTTAAACTCACTATGTGAATTCCTATGTAGCACTTAGCTGGATCCTCTGTCTCGAGCCAGTGAACTAACAGGTCTTCTAGAATACGCTGGAACTGTGGGAAAATCTGAAAGAATAACCCCATTGGCTACAAATCAATATATGATTGGATGATCAAATTGTCAATCATGCTCTCATTCAGTTTAAGGGCCAGGACATCCTATCAAGGATATAGAATACCCTGGTTGAAGGATATTCTTCCCAGAGACCCAGAAAAATGTCTGATTGGTTGAAAGTTTATTCTAACACAAAAAGAGCATGGACAAAGAATGACAAACAAATCAATGTAACACTGTAATATAACAGACATAATTAATTTGATTTTTTTGTATTTGTATCTGAGGGTTCCAGGGCATTCTCCAAATACCTTGAAGGCACTGAAGGTTCACCACTGCAGTTTTCAAATCTTAAAAGGAATGTTAGTGTGTAAGTGTTGTATGATATTTTAGCTACCTGTTTCAAGCTAAACCCAGTGAATGAACAGTATTTTAGAGAGCAAATTCAGTTTGTGAGTTTGGGAAGGAGAAATGTCATTATTAATGGCAACTGTAAACATCAATGACGGCCAAAAGCTGTTTAATATTTAGAAGAAATACAAATATAGACACTTAAACAAACAACTAAATCAAACGAATAAAATGTTGCTAATCTTTATCTCAAAACAATACCGCTGTGGGGAGGTTTAAAGAAGAACGAGTGAAGAGTACACACAGAGAAATGTTCCTGCATGCTGGTCATTTGAAGTTTGTTCTTTAACACCACATCACTGCTCCCACCCTGCAGCAAAAGGCACACTTTAATAACACCTAAGTGACTCACCCATTAAATTGGTCTGACATCTCGGCTGATCCCGTGGTATTCCCAGTTCGGAAGGGGGGCTGCTGGCTTGCTTTGGACTCTGTAACTCATCACCCGGGCCAGTGATAATACCCCTGAACCTGTGGCTGTCTTGTGTGGGGCTTTGGCTCCCATGAAATAGAATCATCACCCCGTGCAACAAAACAAATAAATCCTTCTTCCAAGTCTCCTTTGATATGTAATGAGTCGGTGTTTCACTCTTCTGAGATCTTGTTATGTGGCGTATCAGGGATGTGGCTCTCTGCGGCCTGGGTTCATCCGTCAAACTGGATTTTTCCACCTCAAAATAATGATCCTCTGCTGCACCCAGGGCCCCGCTAAAGTATCTGCTTATTTAAGATGGCTTTGCACCGTTGTTCCGTGTAGGTAACACCTGGCCCTCAGGAGTCGTCTGCAGAGGCTTACAAGTGGAGAGGCCCCTGACAGAGATGGAGACACAAACAAGCCTTGTATCAAGAGGTGGTGGTTTTTTCTTGCGATGTGTGAGTAATGCTACGGTTATTGTCTGTGGATTTACTCCAATGATGGATGCCATAAAAATATATACCATACTTAGCAGCAGTGTTGGGCTCCAAAAGCCCCAGAGCAGAACCTTATGATGTCAGGAGAGACGTTTTAGGGATTCAAGTGACGGGAGTAAGTCAGGCTGCCATTCCAGGATGAGTGTATTCTGCATAGGCGGGGGTTCACTACCATCAGCAGTCATATCTCAGATATTTCTTTGAATTCAAGAGACATTAAGGCGCGACCATACAGGTAAAATATGGATGTATAATACAGTGATCAATTTGAAACAATTGGCTTCTTTATCATGTATTTTCCCAGATAACTGAAAGAAAACCCTCAAAATACACGTTAAGGTTTTTGTTTAACTTACTCTGTTTATTAACATCAGTTGTTTTCTCTTAAATTCTCCAACTGTAGGAGAGGATGATGCTTCATTAGCATATTTAAACAAAATATTTCACAAAAGTTGTACAAAAAAGAATTGGCTTTATCTAAATGATCAGTCGGGGAAGTTTCACAGCGATGATGATTCTTTACTTTTATCTATATTTTAGAAGGTTGTTTTATAGAGGGGTTTGTTTATATGTCATGAATTGCTTGATTTATACTGCATTTTATTTCTGAAAACATGTCGGAAATTGAATCCAAATTCGTTCTGAAAAACCATTTGTCACAAATATGGCAGCAAAATAAACCCCCGTTTTAAACTTAGTTTTATACAAGGGTCAGATTTCTGTTCTGGAGCTGTATGCAAATCAGCACAAGATAGTGTACCATTTGCATATGTAATAATAACATTACCGAAAAACGTAAAGTTAAAAAAATACATTTTCCTTATTTTCGCCATATAATGATATTTCTTTTGAGAAATATTAAATAATACTACTTTGATTATAAATACATATAAATATAAAAATATGCTTCAAAAGGTGTTGTACTTCCTCTTAAGGGAATTTCAGACTGTTCCTGACATTTAAAAAACCCTGAATGTGCGTATAAAGTCTTGCGATTGCATTGAATTTACAATGAATTATTAAAAGCAAAGTCAGTTTTGCTATTTCATGACAATTCATGATACAAATCATCGTATTACAATCTCTTTTGTCTGTTTCTGCCTACATATAGCTGAATATTTATAATGACATTTATTATTTTAATTTCTCCCATATTGACTGATGTATAATGCTGGTGAATGCTACCAGAGGCACATCTCCACAGATATGATTATGCTTGATCTACAACATATTAGGCTGCAAATGGTGCTTGATATTTTTTTTATATAGTTAAGTGACAATATCATTTTCTATAGAAAAGGCTGTTCCTTGATAATAGCATCTCCCTCCACTTAAACCAAAGATCAAAGTAATATGTCTGTTATTATATGAAGGAAGTAAGATAGGCTGGCCTATACTATGTTTGATTACAGTATTTATCAAAGCTCCATACACTTTACTGAGTTATAGGCTAGGGAAAAGACATCTGTCCTGTAGATGAAAGGCCTATTCGGTATTTATAATAAGAATTCATCATTTCATTAAAAAAAATGACAACTTACATATTGTATTAAACCTTTAATCTAGATCACAGACGAGGACAGATCAATGGATGGAGCTGCTTTGTTTTCAATTTGCTGAAAGATCTTTATCTGCTAACAGTTTCAGTCTCTGTATTTCCTTTACACACTATAGCCACACTGCCTTTAACTCATCCTTGAACAGCTTTTTGTCAGCGCAGATTTGGAGAACAGGATGGCACGAGGTCGAGTATCAGGCCAGGTGAAAACAGTTGGTGCTGTAGTGTTGAGAAACAGCTTGCCCCTGATACCTGGCCTGTTCTTCATTGTACTGTCAGACCCACGGAGGAACCCTCCCCGGTGACCGGCCAAGGCCCACCTCTGTATCCTCCACCCTGCTCTCTGTCGTAATTGAGCTGGGCTTTGAGACTGTTTCTAAAACCCAGTGTCTTCCCAAGATGCAACCTTAAGCCCATCTTAAATAATCAGAACACCGTACAATGGGAAGCTTTTCTTAAACCTAGCAGGTAGCCAAATGCAAAGGATCAAGTGAATCACAGAGAGGCTCATATCAGAGGGATTTAAATAAAGAGATGCTTGTTTGGGGCGATCCCTGTATTTAATATCCTTGTGATGATGTTCAGTGTGACGCTAAAGGCCTGTTTTTACATGAATATACATTTACATGAACACACTTGCAGGAAGCGTTGTGGTATTTGCAGCAGGTGGACAGATCAATAAAGCAGAACAGAAAACTATCTGTCACATCTGGTAGACCCAATCTACTTTATATGATCAACGTCAATATCAGCAAAAGAACTAACTGAAATAATTATTAGGGGTAAATATAAGTATTTGAATGACAGGATTTATACATTATTTTCACTCACACTATCAGAACCAGCCAGACTTGCTGAACAACTCTTCAGGGTTCGATTTCAGAGAGCTTTAAATGGAGAGAAACTTTGTTCGGAGATACCGGTCTTTAACACATCTCTATTCACCACCTTTTATTCGCTCTTCCTGCTTCCCGCTTTATCCTTTTACAGGGGAAATTAAGGTGATGATTGAGCTTCAATAAAGAGGTAAATAAAGAAGGGTAGTGCGTGGCCCCGCTGCCTCAGCCGTGTTGCTAATTGGCGCTGCATGAGGGTTTGATGTGGAGCGCTGCAGAAGGGCGAGACATCGGGGGCGGGCCGAGCATGTGACCTGGGAGACTAGCCAAGCACTGCGCAGCCCTCTCTCTCTCTCTGCTCTCTCTCTGTTCTGCCTGTGATCACGCTGTGGATCTCTGCGTGTTTGTTGCCTTTGCTAAGTCAAGGTCTTCTCATTCATTTTAATGACTGTGCTTGGATGTAAAAAAAGATTAATTGATATTCTTACAAGCAAACACCTCCAGGCTCATTAATCAATGTGTCAGTTTCTCCCTGCCATAAAATGTACTTTACAGGATAATTAATTTCCTAATATCCTCCAGTCATCCTGAGTGCCCTCAACTTAAAATACTTGACATTTAGCCCTTCATATACAGCTCACTGGCTCCAAGAGCTTCTATAAGTGGTTACTGTAAAAATATACTAATGTACATACAACCAAGAGAGAGGTGTTTGTATGATGACACCAGGCTGGCACAGGAACAGACATATTGTTAACTTCATTTTGAACAATGACAGGTTGGGTTTAGGTGTAGACAGTGGATACACGGGCCTACATCTTCACATGCCATCATTATTTAAAATCTGATAAGGGTTAGGGACTTTAGAGACCATGTCCACAAGCAGATTGTTTCACACATAGCCAGTTTACACTTACATCTCTAGCCAATAAGACAATAGCCAATGGGTTCAGATAGTGTATTTCGGCTCTCCACTCGGTTGTGTTGCAGGCATGCATTCAACATGATTGGTCAATACTCCTTTGACTACCAACAGAAACTTGTTGCTACCATACAATTCATTGTCCACAACATTTGCCTGCACACTGAATGCATAATCTGCCAATAGAAATGATCTGTTGTTTAATTTTGTCTTTTTTATCATGCCTGCATATGCCAAGATGGGTACTACAACGTTTATGGTTTTAATGTTAGGATCCAGTATGTCTTGTAGTTGCACCTGTTCCTTTACTATTTGAGACTGAGCAGGAGCATTATGTCCCACTTTCAAAAATAATGAACTGAGCTGAATGAAATGTTGTTTTATCTTGTATATAAAAGGCCCACTGTAAACTGATTGATCAAAGTCAGCTTTGTGTTAAAGACTACACTCAAGCTCATACACACTGATTTCTGGATACTTTATCAGTTCGTTCACAATACTGTAAGTCAAAAACACTGAACATGTATTATCACTCTCTCAGACGTGCAGCACTCAGTATGGTGGAGGCAGCTGTTTGCCCCTTTCCTCACAAACCAAAAGCCACTGTTCATTAGATTTATTGTCAGTTATCTCTGAGCAGCTCTCCTTTAGCATGCTTTGTTAATCATGTAAAAAAATGTATTCTACTCATTCAATGCTTTAATACTTAACTTGTTTGCCTGGAGGCAACTGTTGCAAAATGACAGGAGGTCAAGCGCCAGTTATTAAATCATTCATTAATGATTTTTAACCCAGACCTCAGTGGGGACCTTTGTATATAAAAAAAACTTGATACGTTTATTATGATACTTTTTCAGCCAAGAGTGTAAGTACAGATAAATCTAATTTAATCTCATTTATTTGTATTGTGAGTTGGAAAATGGGCAACGGGAGGTTTGACTGTTTTAAACCACCTTTTGTCAAAAAGCACATTGTTAGCTAATGTCATTGTGAAAATGTCTGGCATTATAGCTTTCACATTAATACACGTTTATATTGAAGCACTTCCACTTGAAGTGCTGAAGGTGCAGCAGGAACAGATGAATAAATCAGAACAGAAAACTATATATAATATGAATTTGTCACATCTGGTAGATGCCAGATTTACCTAATATGATCAGCATCATAGCTGCACTTTATCGGCAAAGCAGTAAATAAGGATTTGTTCATGAAATTGTCTGCAGGGCTTAATATATGTTTGAATGACAGGTTTATACAGTCATTTCAATAACAAATCCATGGCATAGTTGATTTTAAACTACAATATGCATTGTACTGTGCCAGCAGCCTTACATTCAGATACAATGCATCACAACTTGATGAAAAAGTATTTGTATGATGTAAAGAGATCTTTTAGGAAAAAGTGCCAGAGAAAAATGTGCGATAACAGGATATCTGCCAAGAATTAATATAAATGCGTTATCTATAAGATACAATGCTTCCACTTCCTTGTGAGGTTGACTGTGTGAGCGTGCCTTAGCAGTAAGGGATTTCTCCCCACTGTTGATTCTTGTTGATGGCTCTGTGGTAAACCTTTTGGAAGGAAAGGCATTTATCTCCTCAGGCTGGTGTAAATGCACTAACTCCAGTGCTTTCTTGTGTCCCACACCAGAGCGGACATCTTGCTGTGAACTTAACGATTCAGCACTCACACATCAGACTGAGAGGCAGGAGAGAACATCGGAATATTTGATTTCTTGCCACGCAACTGAGCATAACTAACACCCGGGTAAAATGTCCAATAAGTGATTTGCAATATGCCACCCTTACATTACTCCCACTTATTTTTTTCCACTCAGAGAATATTAAAGTACAGCATAGTCGCTACAGGAAATGGCTTTGATTAGCTGCAAAATACCTCACAGCCATGATATAACTAACCCTTTCATGGTGAATGCTTTCTAAAAGTGATTGCTAACTCTGTTGCAACACAACAGTGTGTGCGTCACTTGTTCATCAACTTTTGTTACCTGTATATCTCCAAAATATGACTAGGCATTAGGATTTTGGAAAATCCACTTGCTTGGTGTGACAAATTGATCCATTTTAATTTCATTTTTTGTGGGTTCAAAGATCAAAGATTGTCCAGTCTAATAAATGTTCAGAAAATTGCCCAAATTACATTAATTGTCTACCAGGCAGCACTGTCAAGTAGTTTTTTCAAATGTGAAATCACATATATAATCATTATATACATCACTAGAAATTTCACTATGATCAAATATCCATAAAGATTACCTTACAATGACGGGTTCTGAACAGATTTAGAAACATTTTGTGTCATCACTTTGTTTTGCTGCCCTCGAGTGGTCAAGTTATAATTAATGCTGATTTTGACAGAAAAGGTGGTTAGCTAGTCCAGTGTTAGGTATGTATTTCCATATATTTGTCTTTTATGTGAATTATTGGGTATTGCATCAAGAAAACTGTTTTGAAATAGCAAATTCAGATAAAAAAAATCTAAAAATGCTTACGGGTTCTGCTTGTAAACAAGTTTCATTTGTTGGAAGGCATGCTTTTCAGTTTTGACTGAAACCGTTTTAAGCTAGGCTAAACTCGTCTGGACCTATCTCTGAGCTGAACTTGATATCATTGTTCTAGTTTGACAGTAAATTATCCCTCTCTCTTTCTTTTTTCCATCTTCATATCTTATCTGAAAACTTGTTAGCCTTAGCCCTCAGTTTTTAAGGCTTTGCTGCCTTAGCATGTTGCTCAAGGAGTTCAATAGTTTGTAATTTGCAAAAGAAACAGGATTGTGCCGCTCAAATGAATGATGTGTCCCACTCGGGGCATGCTGTGGCCTGTTCACTGTACATGTGTGAATGTTCCGGCAGCCCACTCACTGTCTGAGATGATGCTGCACAGCAGCAGCTGCTGAGAAAAAAATGTCTGCCTCCAAGAAGCGCAGACATTTAATCTAGCTTGTACTGTAACACATCCTCCTACTCACTCCTCAGAAAAGTCAACTACTGAGCTGTATAGCTCAATCTATAGTGACTTCTGTACCTTGACAGATTATCTGCATATTTTGCAGTACAAATGTCTTCAGGGGAGACACTGCAAGTGAAAACACTCAGATGAAACAATAACTAACAGATATTGACTCAGAGGAGCATTTACTTAATTTATCTACTACTTTAACTAAGTTTTCTATTGAATTTATTTTGTTTAAAAAACAATTTAAAGGAAATTGTATTAAAACAATTTACAGGTAAAATTAAAATGCAACATTTCTTGTAAATCAAGTTTATATAATATTTTGTTCATACATGCAAATGAGTCAATATCCGATGCAAACTTTTGTTGATTTTATGAGACATCTGTGGACGTAAATAGACAGAAAAAAACACCCAAATGTGTATGTTGGATTTTACTTTCTAAAAGAAGGAGCAAAAATAGTCAAAAAATTAAAAAGAATAGCTTGTGCATTAATGATAGGCCTGTCAAGGTCAATGCGTTAACACTCATGACTATTCTAGAAATCTGTTGGGTTAAAACATTGTTTTAATCACATTACCAAACTTCCTCCCATCATTTCTATCTCTGATATTTACTATGAATTGCAAGAAAACTGAGAAATTGGCACAAGTTACATGTCTCGCACTGACTAGAGACCGGACATCAGTCAGAACCATAACCGCCTCAGTGTAACAGCACACCTGATCCATGACTGATGTTCTGCCCTTGTTCTTTAGCTGTGGTGAAGAGGAAGGAAAGGCATTTTGCTGAACCATACGCACCATACAGTCACCACTGTAGGAACAGATAGAGCTTGCAGTAAGACAGCAGTGTGTTCCCTATGTAGGGCACATTACCTGTATAGTGAGGGGATCCCAGAGGCTCTCAGTTACAGCAGCTGGGTTGATGCTTAAGTTAGGGGTCTGAAAATTGTCGGAGTACATGCGATTCTTAAAATCATGTTATAATAAAGTCAAAAACACTCAGATTTTACTTAGCCGTTTGTCATGCATTTCTTTATTTCAACACACATGTTTCTTTTTTATTTCCCCTCAAAATACAAGTAGTATTTTAAACATGACAATAACAGGAATTACATTTTTGACACCAGTAGCTTCTGCCTTTTTTGTCACTTTAAAAAAGTTCTTAGGCTCAACATTTGATACAAGTTTTGTTTAAGCGTTGTTTACGCTCGAGTTAAAAATGGCTGATTAATTTCAAACAGCTAATCCCTCTTTTAGGTCTTTGTTGTGCATGGTTATACAGTTAAGAGGAATATTTACTAAAGCAATCCGCAGTAAACCCTTGGCTGGGGGGTGCGGCAGCAGGTTTGTCACCATATGGTGTGAGCCCGCAGCCTCCAGTCATCCACCTAAACTGTGCTGTCAAGCTGCAGCCTTTTAGAAATGCGAGAAAGAGTTTACTGATTAACATTTTCCAACCGTGCAGCTCCCAAAATTAGGCCTTGGCTTTATGTACCAAATCTGTTTCTCTTAAATGATTCATGCCCTCCAATATGTTAAGACTGGGAATTATAATTCTGATATTTATTTCATGGTATCGTGCCCTTGGAAACAAATGCAACTTTATGCTGAGGATGAAATATTAAAATCAGATGTGTAAAATAAATAAGTAGAAAGACCAGTATACATATTTACAAGACACATGGTGTGATATTTGAAAATAAATGAGGGCTCATCCAGCATACTTAGAAAATGATGTACAATGAGGCAAAACGTGCTTTGGGATATTTTGATGAAATTATTTATGAGTTTAAATAAATCATCTATTCACCCGAGCTTAAACTATTTATCTAAAATGAATGCACCCTGCATTAGTTTTCAGAGTTGAGCATTTAGAGCCGCTCTGAAACAGGAACTGTGGAATACACTGAGAAACAGACAATGTCAATAAGGCAGAACACGCCACAGCCTGCATCACGGAATAATCAGCCTGTTATTTTTTCATTTGTGACCTGTGCGAATTGAATTAAAAATATATTTTCTTTGCTGCTTCTTTTGTGCATTTATTATTATAATATGATTTCAAGACTGCTTTCTACATTTCAGCTAGTATTTATTTAAATCTCCTTGAAGTGATATCTATTGTTTGAATCTCATTTAATTGAATCAGGTCAAAGCTTATTTTGAATAAGCGTTATCACTCTACATTGGAAAGTGGGACAGCAGCCTATATAAAGTATACTGTAGCCAATTAAAAAAGATAAATACCGTGGAAATGACTGATAACATTATTAGGAATGAAAGGAGGCAGAAAACAGGGGGAATTAGCATAAAGTGGGGTGAAAGAAGCAACGTGCTAGTTAGTGTGGATATATGGAATCTTCACACTTCTTACAAATAAAAAAACTGTTGCATTTAAAACATTTATCCCATTTTGCTTTGGCGTATTCCAGATATCAAAAGGCTGTTTTTGAAAAGCGCTCTGTTTTATAACTGCAGGGTACACTTTGTACGCTTTTTACCCTCACCCCCTTCCCCGGCCTGCCACCCCTCCACTCTCGTTTCTGAAGAAAGCTAGGTGTTAACACTACAGAAGCAAGAGGAGGAAGAAAAATCCTGCAGGTACCCTGTGGGTATCTTTCAAATTAATCGTCTGGCTGGTCTGTCTTATGTGCAGTTTTGAAACATTAACAAGACCTTTGAGAGCAGGCGAGGGGGGGGAGAGGGAGTGGGAAGGCGAGCAGGACATGGCATGATAGACTTTAATGTTTTATTGAACAGATACAAATTATTTTGGCCCTGGCCTTCACTGTTTGGTGGAAGTCAGTGATAAAGCAAGTCAGGGCATGCCATAGGCACTGTGTGGGGACGAAAGAAGAGCAGTGTGTGATGGAGGGTCTGAGGTGGAGAGCCACACTCACCATACTTATTTATTTATTTTCTCAGGAAAACAATACCATGAAGAAATCTGAGAGAAACACTGGGTGGAAAACTTGCTGTAAGTGATCTTTAAATAAGTTAGCCATGAAATAGTTTGATCTTCCGTATGGCGAAGGAGGTTTGTTAAAAATGTAACATGTAGCATACTGTACTGAATTGAATGTCAAGTTAAGCCAATGCCTGCAGAGATGTATGAATACATGTCACAGCAATGATTTGCCAGCCCAGGTCGTTTTATATGGCAGGCTGGCCATGACCTATATGAAACCGTTTATTTAGTCCAATTAGCGCATATTATGTTCATATGATAAACAGTGTAATCTTAAAGAGGCCATATTCAGCTCATTTTCAGGTGTATATCAGTATGTGGTGTCTCTTCTTGGACAAGTTTCAGTGCTTTAATGTTCAGAAAGCTCTTTATTTTTCTCATACTGCCTGTGTTGCTGCACCTCTTTTCACCCTCTGTCTGAAAACAGAGCCCAGTCTGCTCTGATTGGTTAGCTTGCCGGCTCTGTTGTTATTGGTCATCCGTATAGAGATGTAACGGCCCTTAGCATATCAGTTACATTGTGTTGGAGCCCTAGCCAATGTCACAGTCACAGTTCAGGAAGTGAACAAAGGAGTCCCTGTGGAGGCAACACAGGGATTTCCCATTTACATGCACAAAAACATCAATAACACACCACAGAAAAGCAAAATATGGCCTCTTTAAGTTACCTAAACTGGTTGACTTTCATCGTACTTACAAACATAACTAACAAAGTTGTATCCTGTGAACTTGGAAGTCTATTTCGAAAAATTACACCAGCAAACTGATTCTTAAAGTGAACGTGCATGATAGTTTGAAGTGTAGGCCCCCTAGCTGCAATATCTGACGATTGGGAGTTAGAACATGTTGGATTTGCTGCATGCTGTTTAGTTAAATATAACTGTATCAAATATACTTCTGTGCATTTGGTTTAGAAATGTTTTCAAACACTGTTTGTGAGGATAGTTTCTTATTTTGTCATTGAAGTGGCACATGGTACTGCTTAAAATCCTGAAATGATCCATCATGTAAAATATTAATGATTAATGTAAATCACTGCACTTCCGGCACTCAGTAGTACATTTAACCTTATCATTCAAATGAATTATTCGGTGTCCTAATACTCTCTTATTGAGTGAAGGAGCCTGTATGCATTATCCGTAAAACCTTTTTATTTAGGTCAGCGCATGTTCGCCAAGTGCATTACTGACCTGAGCAGCAAAGTTTCTGCAACACCTACATCAGCTGTCCATCAGTCCACACATAGATCCATTGTATACAGACATCTAATAAAGCTGCTCATTTATAACCGCTGCTCCTAAATAATTCACTCAAGTGCTTGTTAGACTGATTGGCAGCAGAACTAAAATCCAATAAATACATTTCTGAAACTGGGAATGATATAGAAACAGGATTACAGTGTTTTTGAAAACCTCAAAAGAGCATCTAGTGTTTGTTGTAAAGGATCAGATGTTCTCTCTCCTCTGTCAGCTGTTCTGATCTGTAGGCTCATACTTTCAGAGTGAATCTATACGCCTACTGCCTGAATCTGCTTTATGGTTTCACTTTCTTTGGTTCATTTGTTCTGTTTTTAATTCAGCAGGTGAACCTATATGTTCATCAAACTGTGTGTGTGAGCTTAGTTGTGTGTGTTTAACTGAAACGGAGCATTTCCTGTGGGCTCAGATTTGATTTCTCTTTTTTAAACTGTAGTATGTGTTTCAGTGTTAGGCTGCTACCTGAATATGCTTCAGGAAAGGCAGCTTTTCCTATCAATAAAACCATCTTTGATCCTAAATATCTATTAGCATAAGTTATATCGGTCTTACATAATACACTTGAGTAAAAAACATCTTACTGATGTTTCTTTTCTTGTGTATTCCTTTTCATTGCATTTGATATTGAGGTAATCCAAAAGTAACAGGAAGTAATCTGGTTACATTACTTTTATACTTTGATACTCTGACAAGGTTGCTTTTTTACAGATAACTAATTTTAACTGATTACATTTTTTAAATAACCTTGCCAACCCTGCGAACATGTGTGAAAACATCGTAATGTGCACAAATGAAGAATCCATTAAGGATGTGTATACCTTTTTTAAATTACAGGGTTATTTCCCTGAAATTATTTCCGTAAATATTCTCTAAATATATCTATAAATGTATCACAACGTTGAATAGAACTGTCAAATGACCTATTCTGTTATTTAAGCATGACCAAGTGTTGGCATTGAAATATATACAGTATGTTGAACGTTGTGGCAACTGCATTATAAGTGTAACAGGCCCAATGCTGTGTCCATGGTGGCTAATTTCCATGGCTTACTTAGGCTCTTCAAGCAGTGCAGCCATCATAATTATTAAACATAGCTGTATTGTATGTTTTCTGCATGATGAGCCTTGGAAACAACACATGTTAAATGACTAAAGTGAAGCAAATAACTGGCAAAGGTACAAATAAATTGGGTGTCCAGCAAAGGCATATTGTGCCTACACAGTTAAAGAACGGTAGAACTCTGTTTGCAGGTTGCCAGCTTGGAACAACATGAGCAACAACTCTTGAAATCTACCCGTTAGATGATACATTTCTTAGGTATAAGCATATACAGCTCCGTAAAAAATTGAGAGACCGCTCCAAATGTTTCTTAAATCTTTATCTCTACATGTATGGCAGCCATTCCAGTGTCTTCTGAATTCCAACACAGAAAAATGATGTCAGTAAAGAAATTAAAATAATCATTTAACTCAAAGACATACCTATGAATAATAAAACCAGAGAAACTGATAATGGTGAAGTGGTCTCTTAATTTTTTTCGGAGGTGTATATACTCTGATATTAATGTAATGTATCCTTTCTTGATGATGAATATTCACAGCAGTCAGCATCGATGTCAGAATATCATGGACCATCTGACAGACTAATAGTACCACTGTTATCTAAAATCCACAACCATGCTTTCAATTGTCAAGAAACTATATTCCCAGTTTACCTCAACACTGCCACACACATGATATTAAAGCAGGATCCCTCAATAAAGATATGTTGTGTAACACATGCGTGAGCTGACAGAGGCTGTGAGGTGAAATGAGAGCAGACCTGGCTGATAAAGCCCGCTCTAAAAGGAAATGACAACAAAGAGAATCCCTACCTTGATTTCACTTGTTGTCCTTAGAGTGCAGTCACTATTTATGCATGTTTAACAGCGCTGCTAATTCAATTAGTGTAACAAGTCACGCTATTCTTACACTCTAATGTGCTAATGATGCATTTACATTGTTAATTCAAGATACTTTTCATGTTGAGCATATAAATGATTCCTGTAGGATTCACTGCAGTCTGTTGTCATTAATCCTGTTATAAGTGTCCCGCTCATATCAGTGTTGGCACCCAGTCACTGTTTAACATCATGTACCTGCTAATGCATGTAGTTATGAATGCAGGGACGTCCAGGTCTGTCCACTGTGTGCTAATGGCTGTGTTAACACACATGTAAATCTCAGTGTAAGAGCTGCTGACATGACAGGAGCTGGTTAGTGATCTGCTCCAGTCAAAAAAGCAGCATTCAGGAGGAAACAGGAAGTCTCTATGCAGTCTGGATAATCGGTAGCAGTCAGCACTGACAGAGAGCATGGGTTTTAGGTCTTAGATTTAGATCAGATTTGATTCAACTGTATTTTCAATGCACAGTAAAATACTAATAAACAAGTACAAGTACTAATGAAAGTCAGTTAGCAGCTAACCAGAAGTGCAAAAGAAGCAGTAATGTGCAGAGTGATGTCTACTATAATCAAAATGAACACATCTGATATATAGAGGCAAACTAAGGTATTCACACTATTATCATTATATAGAGGTATAAACATTATGAACAGAAGACAGTAAATTCACTATAATACAGTCACTATAGACAAAATAAATATAAATATACTATAGACTGTTATGACATCTACATTTTCTTTAATTATATGTACTGTTTGTGTCAGTCAGCTGCTGCATTTAATCTATAAGTACCCACAATATATTGCTGTTTTTAGTTGGAGATTCATTAGACTATAAAATCCCAACGTTTGTAGCCCAGAACCAACACCCTGGGTACGGTCGAATTGTCTAAAAATCAGCTCCTATCGTCTATTCCTATCTACTATTCCTTAACCTTTGTGTGAAACGTCACACGGTTAAGGAATAGTGGATAGGATAATTCTAAAGGATTTAGGAAAAGAGGCTGCGGTGCTTTGAGAATCAGACTGCACTTACACTATCCCACATATTTATGATGAAGGACGTTAAAATGTGCCTCTGCTGTGGGGAACTACAGCTTCTATAAAGTGGACTACTGAAAGACCTCTGCACCGTGCTCTCTGATGGTGCTGTTTATGCTTTATGAACGAGGACAACAGAGAGACATATATTCTTCATTACAAAGGCTGGATTTGAAATAAAAAAGGAAAGTGAAACTTCTGTTTGTCACCCTCACCCTCAAGCTCACGTATTAACCCACATGAATCCCAATACGTATGATTATATGAAATATTTATGAATAAATACAAATGTGTTTGTTATGCCTTAACCTATCACTTTGTATATCACAACTCAAACATGTTTTAAAACCTTTCAGACCCCACACAGCTCAGTAAACACTGAAATGTGGACTTTAATCATTTCAGTAAAAATGTAACGTTCATATTTCTCCTTCTGTTACGGCATACGTTTTGAACTGCTTAATAACTATTGTAACTTTCATGAAGCGCATTTCTCCGTCACGATCGGCTGTTTCCGTGAACGGCCGAAGGCTGTGTCACCGCAAATGTTGCGCCCGCAAGGCATTGTGGGACAGCATTTTCTCCTTTCCTTTCGTAAAGGAAGGTCCAGTGTGTTTCCTAAGATAAAGCAGGTTATAAAGGACGTTTCAGAGCTCCTTTCCTATCATCTAGAGAACTCGAACAGTTCTTATCATGACGGCCACTGAGGTACTTCCGGGTCATTTCACTCCATTAGGAACCTTCCTAAAATAAACTGACTATTCGACCGTACCCCAATCCGCTTCATTTCATTTGGCAAGCTAACGTTAACCAAACCTTTGAAATGTTGCAAGAAAAAGTGAGAAGAACTTTTTTTATAAACCGGTTTGGAGGGAAAATATTAAGAATCCAGCCAAGTGAAAGGTAATTTGGTCTGAAGTTTAACGTCTTACACGTGGCATGCAATAAACAAAGAAGAAGAAGTGGAGGTTTCTACTGGCATTTGATCATTTACGATATTAAAAAAGAGAGGGATCGAGATTGAGAAAGGCTTTTTTTCAATTTCCATTTCTCCTTTCCTAGGCTATGAGTCTATCATACTATATTCTACCCTTTAGTTGCTCATACTTAAAATACTTTGTCTCGACAAATTCACGATGGTCTATTAGCTCTCTGGTTGTTTTAACTGCTCATCATTGTATGACGCACCAGGCTAGAAAGGGGAAGCGCTGTGATATAGCAGCTTAGGTTCAAGCCTACCCTGTAACCTTATCCTGTGACATTTCAAAAAGGTTTAATAAGAATCTAAACTTTATGAATAACATTGTTATCAGAAACAAATGCATTTATAAAATCCTTCGAAAGAAGGCAATTGCATATTAAAAATATTGTCTTATATCCCTTTAAATCAAGATGGCCTCTGACCCCAGGATGAGAAACAGTTAGCCCAGTGCTAAAGAGTCACACCATATTATCGCCTGGTCAGGGGTCAGGGGTCAGTTCTTGCTCTGTGTGACTGTTCTCATATTTACATATAGCACATTTCTGACTTGTTTTCTTATCGATTAAATACAAAGCAATGTAAGCATGGATGTGGTGTCACTGCTCAGCTGGGGATGATGAAATAGTATTTTGATTAGCAAATGATCAGATGTTTGAACTAGACTTTATTCAGAGGGCTCAATAATCATTCGTTGGTTATTTTTAACTACAAACAGCAACTTATTTGATATCTCAGAATGAGAGCCATTTTGTGTTTGTGGCTTCACAGGAGCACTCGTTTTACCATGGATTCATCAATAAATACTTATCTGATAAAACAAATATGCATTAGATCTGTCATTTTACAAATCCTGTAGATAAGTTGTAACCGAAGGATGCCAAATAAAAGAGAAAAGCAGCTTACACTGTGTGTTTTACTCAGAACAGAGCCACAACTCCAGTGAAGTAGAGGGGGAGACACATGATATAAAGGTCCACATGTGATTTATAAAGTGTCCGCAGTTTGAATCACGCAGCTCTGGGCTGAAGACAGGACATGTTCCTCTTGCTCTCAGATGTCTGAACTGCAGTCCCTATGCTCAGAGTAAGAGAGGCGTCACATTACAAGTGTTCCCTCTGTGTCCGCTCTTCTTTTATGGTGGATTGTGTTGTAGCGTGAGACACATCCCCACTTCTATCATGGGTGGACCGATGCATACATTAATGAGGGTGGATGATCTGCACATCTTCCAGCTTCGTGGGGCCTTAATGTGAAAGCGGAATAGTTCATTGGTCATGAAAATTTCATCATCCACCATAGTGAAGCCTGCAAAGCAGCCATTAGACAGACAGTATTAATAAAGGAGAGAAGAATAGTAACGTGGAAGCTGTGCGCAGAGTTTGAATCTGGCTGTACGGCAGGAGTAAAACTTCAAATGTAATAAAGATTTTGCATGAGCACTATATGAATAAATGATTAATTCTGTGGTCCTGTCAGTAACATGTTCTGTGAGCGCTGGCAAGAACATGGAACACGGTTAGGAAAAGTAAAAAGTGATCATTTACCTCAAAAAAATCTGACAATAGAAAAAGCATTCTTACTTAATTAATCAATGGTTATTAAGTTACATTGTTTCAAGGAAAGAACGAACAAATACTGATTATTTTACTTAATTTATTTTATCATAATTTATCTTTCACCAGCTTATTTTATTTTGTTTTAAAACTCCTTCATTTTCGTATTTATTGGTGTTGAAACATATATTAATACTTATCTTTATGTACATATATTTATGACATTTCTATAAAAATCACTATTTTTTTATTTACAATAACTGTTTGGTTTATTTTATTATTGTTATTTGATATATTTATGGTATTTCATATTTTTATACGTTTATTTAATCCTTCTTAAATAAAATAAAAACTATGTTTGGTATCTGATTTAGTTTAGAATTACACAATCTGGTTTCATACCTATTTAGTTATCATTGTTAGAGCCTGAGAGCTAAGTTTAATATTGTCAACAACTGTTTCTCTGTATGTATGTGCGTATGAAAATACATAATAAAGGAGCTAACCTTATAACTCAGATATTATCAATATCCTGAAAAAAGAGACATTTTCTCATGCACATCGGGGATTGTATTTTAACCGAGACCTGTTTCCTAATAGTCCTGGATAAAACATCAGACATGAACTCAAAGAATAAAATATTGTATATAGATTTCTCTATGAAATTCTACATAGCCTTAACAAGTAAACTTTGATATACAACGCTTGTAGAAATGTAACTCATAAAACAAAAGGAACGCTTACATATTCTACAAGAGACCATATTCACTTCAATAAAAGTATAAAAGAAACACTTTGTGATGCATAGAAATGTATAAATCACCCGTAAATCAATCGTAGTTTAAGGCTTTTTATTCAAAATAAAACTCAAGGACTTTTTAAAGCCATGTTTGAAATTACGTTCATAGGTTCTTTCAATATACATTATTGGATCAATACATCAGTCTTGAGTTACTTGATTGATTGTTTGACATTCATCTTCTTTCCTGTAGTCGTCACTTTGGATTATGTTATCGTCGTTATAACAACACCTCTAAATTGACTGCCTGAGTGTGTGCCGAGGAAGGAGTGTGTTCACTAGAGGAGGGCTTCTGTTGTTCAGATGTGACTCTGTGAAGTGTGTGTGCTCTATGTAGTGTGCAGCAGCCTTGTCTCTTGCTTTGAATACTTGACATCATTGATTTCTCCTTACAGTGGCAAAAGGAGCAGTAATTAAGAGCCCAGGCCTGCGCATTGATTGGACTTCCTGCCTGAGACCTCACACTGACAAATCATTGCAGCTCCTCCCAAGGGGTCGATCAAGTAAGCCCAGTTTTTGTTTTTAACAGCCTTTACAAAAACAACAGATAGACAGTACAACCGAACGACCCCCTCTCTGAACAGTAAGGACTGTACACAAATGGTTAGGGTGTGAATGGGAATGAAAAAAAGGGTAAGGGTTTTTTGTCTTTACTAAAGTAAGGCTGTTGTTACATTTGAACTCTCTAGGGGAATATTTTAATGTTGTTTTGGCTGTATACGTCAAACAGTTTGATAGTTCAACTTAAGCAATTATAATAAGTCTACAATGCAGTGTGTAGCCAAAATACAGACACAAATGTTCCCATTGAAATTCATTAAAACAATTTTGATCCCATAGCCATTAATGTATAAAACGAATCCTTCTATTATATCTGCTGTTTAATCTAGAGCCCGTTTCAAACCAGAAGAGCCATTTTAAGCATTTGCACTTTAGTGTAAACACATGCTATTTTCATGGTTTCCAGAAAATAAATGAACCATAATCAATGTTGTCGGTTCTCAGGCTGTGAAAATCTACTAGCATTTGGTCTACAGAAAAAAACGAAAAGGTGTATTTGTTTGATGAAACCGATATCAATAGGGCTAAAGCTCTGAACATTTTAATGAGTAGTACTGATTTGATCTAATATCACTTTTAGATAGTATAATGAATATAGTGATTCAAGGGAAGGGTCTATAGACAAATGCAAAGTATACATTTGGTGGGCCTTGCTTTAAAGAAATGAAGACACCCCGATAATTTGCATACACTCCCTAACAAGAATGAGCACATAAAGAAAAGTAGAAAGGCTGTGGTTATAATTAAAGAAACATTGTGATCGCAACAGAAATTGTGAGTTTGTAACAACACTAACACTGTTGCTACAGAAACATTGTCTCACGATGACAGTAGATGTGAGAGCAGACACATAATGCCAGAAGCCGCTTCATTACAAAGACAGAATAAGTTGCCACCGTTTCAATGGAAACAAACATTGCTTTGGGCCTCTTTGTAAACAGCATACAGCTGCTATTTCGAGTGATGGGAGCTCCACCTTGTCACAACAATTCCCTTAAAGAGGAACAGTTTAATGTCAACAATATTTTATCCATCTGCCTGCTCATGAAAACCTCCCAATCCACAGGGAAAATGTTCCTCCCATTGCAAAAGGAAAAACACAATAGGAAAAAGGGAACATCAAGCAGGGATCGTAGTCAAAGGGGTAGCATTAGCCCGACTCAATGAGAGCTTTGGGTGGCACACATCCATCTGTTCACTTTTGCATTTTTCAAAGGGGTGTCATGCCTTCCGTTATTTCGAAATTTCCATGCAATTTTCACAGGGAACTCCTTGGAGCGGTGCGCCAGCTGACTGATTTGCATGGCCACCTCTTGAGTAAAATGGAGGTATTCCACCTGCCAGGCTGCCGCGCTCTTCTGAGGAGTCTGATCGCTCACAGCTAATCTGATTGGGAGAGATCCATCCAATTTGCACTGATAATGAGACAGCTTGACAGGGACACAACGGCAATTACTTTGCGAGGCATATCATGTCACAGTCTAATTAGACAGGGTTATATATTTCTATTGCACCTATTGCATTCGGTATCATACTCTTAATTTATTTTGCAAGACAGACCTGAAGGCTTGGTACAGCTGTT
Source organism: Eleginops maclovinus (assembly GCF_036324505.1). Lineage (NCBI taxonomy): Eukaryota > Metazoa > Chordata > Actinopteri > Perciformes > Eleginopidae > Eleginops > Eleginops maclovinus. The sequence goes on along the minus strand of NC_086357.1, from coordinate 2,791,356 downwards.
TTAGCGGCACTCATGTTGCTTTCTGTTCTTCTGTTGTTATTTTAGCCATCAGCCTGCACAATCAGGGGCTAACCATGTAACCCTTCAAGAAGACCTGAACATATTATTGATAATATTTGCACTGGTTTAGAGATTAACTTATGTCATTCTTGATATTTCTTCTACATGTTCATCTTATTTTATTTTATTTGAATAATTTGTATCTCTGTGTTTCTGATTTATTCTGATGCTGCTAAAACACCTTGCATTTCTCTCAAAAAAGCTCAATTTTATAATTTCCTATCTTATTTCACCTACTTTTTCAACTGGTGTTCTCACCTTTTCCTTAGTATTTGTTAAATGATATCGGAGTCTGGGAGCAGCTGATCGCCCTGAGGCTTGGAGCAGGCCCGGGGCAAACAATGAGAGAGGAGAGAGAGCAGAGGTGAAGGTGAGATCAACAGGGAGGAGATTTGATATCTTCCATCATCGTCATCAGGAACGGAGATCAGTGACACTGAGATGGATGAGCCTCCATCCTCAGCAATCCAGCCTAATGTGCGTCATCTAGACGTGGTTTCTGGGGAATAATGCCATGCTCTTGCGGCTCTGGAGGGTTTTAACTGTTAGCGGCACATAGGAGAGATGCAAGGGTGAGATAGAGGAGGTGTCAGGGAGAAGTGATCTCTGTCACTCATGACTAACACTGATAATTGCAATTTTTCAATCAATAGAGAATCAGAGTTACAATCACAAACATTAATAATCCCAGGGGGAGATTTTGTGTTTTTGCATTTTAGAATAAAAATAAATACCATAAAATCAAAAAACATGAAATTAAATAAAATATATAAAAAACACAAGTGGTCAACATTTACAATTAAGATAAAACAACATATATAAAAGTAAGAAATTACAGTCATATGTCCGATAAAGATAAAATACAAATATTAAATATTACATAAACATAAAATTCAATATGCTGCATCTACTGGTAAAAATATTACATTTGTTCTTTATATTATGAGAGTTGGGCTTCTTACTTTGCTTCCATTATATGTCTTATTTCAGACTAGATGAAAGAAAATATCCCAAATTAAAATGTAAGTGTTTATTTCACAGAATGAGTCTTATTCAATCAGTTGAATTCTCCATAATTCACCAAAAGATACCTTCTGACAATGACTCATTTCAACAAAAATGGAACATGACAGGCCTTAAATACATTGAACTGTGCCATCAATTTGAAAGAGTATTTTCTAAACCTATATAATCGTATGTATTGTATACCACAGGGGCATTAGATATTTTGTATTACATTTTAAGCATTTGTGTTCAGATGAATAGACACAAATATGCAAAAACAGATTAAATAAAAGTGTTTTCTTAATAGTGGCATCATTGCAGAACATAACCACAAAGGAAAAGAACATAAAAAACAATTCTGATATACAGGGCAGCTCATGATAACTTGTTCAATCCAACTCCAAATGAGGAAAAATGGGTCTTACGTTAGATTTTTAACGAAAACCATCAAACATTCCATGTAATTATGAGGGATCTGACAAAAAGCAGACTTCAGGACCTTGGACAGCATCATCCACAACCATAACTCAGCTGAATAATTCAAATATGAAATAGTAAGAATGTTGTTCTCAAAATGTAAATATGTGCTTGTATATTGTATAAAATATCCTGATGTCAGATGTGGAGAGTTGATCCATCCCACATTCCATGAAAGGACCTGTGTGTTGAACGTGCCTGCCGTCCCCTGAGATGTATTTAACTAACCTAAATGTCTTTAAAGACAGCAGACCTCTATTGATTGAGAAAAGGATGTATTAATAACAAACCAAAGTTATTCAATTGTTACCAGCTCTACCTGCCCCAGTGTGATACAAATTATGAAATAACCTTTTTGAAGTTAGGAAATCCTTATCCCTCATCAAGGTTCAATTGTGTTTTGCATTCAGCTGAATCACAAACTGTGTCATATCATTATCTTAGCTTCATTAATACCTGCCAGTGTGTATACCTGGCTCATACACAGCAGATTTGTAATGTTATAGCAAATATATTGACTCATTGCCTCATGGCTGACCACCTGCAGTTTAGCAATTTTAAAAACCTGAGATGTATTTCATGTGTGGCTTTGTATAATATAGCAGTTTTGCTTGTATTGTTTAGAAATACAGCTTGAAATTGGACATTTTGAATTATGAATGAATGGGAAAAACTCTGAAGTGCATGGATAATCCAATGACTGGACTCTTATATCGATAGGGACGTTGTGAGATGGCTCCATGTCGGTGGAACTACTCAGATGCATCGTTGCTGCAGTGTAGTGCTTCTTAAAGTCCTGCACTCGTAAACGTATTAGTTAAACATATAAAGCTGTTTAGGAAATTAGCATAATTAATGTTAAGTATGACAAGAAAATCTTTCTCAATGCAGAGAAGCATGTCATTTTTTTTGTATATTTTTCAAATTATATCATCAATAATGCATTAAAGCAATAGTGGTACTTTACAACTTAGTAAGGCTGCAATCAGTCAGTATAATTATGATTAATTTTACTGCACAAGTCAATTTAAAGGACCACAGGTTTTGAGAGGAAAATTAAAATCCGTGAATAACTACAAAACTAGCTGCCAGCCGGCAAAAATATGTGGTGGATACAAAAATAAATTAATAAATTTGCCCTTCAACTACGGAGGAGCAGAAACATGAAGTAGCAGTAGGCCTATGTACCACGCATGATCCCACTACACATTTCATTTACAGATGCAGTTAAATGGAAATTCAGTCAAAGAATGATCGAGTATGCAGTAAAAGTATCTGCAAAAGTATTTGACTGTGATTATTATCAGTATTATGAAACAGAAATCCCTTAATGATGTGGTGACATGATGTCAGAGCCATGCTTGACAGTAAACACACGTGAAATCATTCCATATTAAAGTAGAAAAGTTAAGTATGCCTCGCTGTATCTAATCTATAGCATCATCTCCACACCAGTGACAATGGTGGCCTACCTATTTACATATCCCACCTTTTCTAACATCCCATCATAAATGGCATGTACTTTTAAGTTACTTGTCATCCACATCTGAAGACCAGCCCTAATAATCAATTTACGAGAGGAGCTGCCTCCTCCTCAGCGGTTCAGATGCTCCCAGTGTGAGGCCTGCTCAGATATGAAAATGTTATGGAGATTTACAGAAATTTGCAATATTTAATTGGAGTTTGTGTGCATCTCTGTGTACGTCTCTGTATCTACTGGCAATGTGCCGCGCGAAATTAAAGCAAAATTCTTTGATCTGATATAAGATTTGAATAGTGAAGATTTAAATATTTAAAATTCTTCTGCAGTGTCACTTTGATCTCTGAAATGATTAATAGGGGTTTGTTATAGAAAATACACTAAACGGATCTAGGAGAGCCAACCCACTGTAATTGAGAGTTCTCTCGCAGAGTGAGGGTAAATTACACATTTTAAAGTAACAGGGTAAACAGTTCATTTGAATTTTTATTTCATTCTTTTATGTTTAATGAGACAAGAAGACAGAGAGCGACTTCAAACACCCCAATCTAAAGTGGAAAAGATTTTTCTCCGTTCGAGAATGACACTTAGAAGGGAAAAGTGCTTTCATCGTTTATCATGATGATTACGAAGAGGAGGCTCTTTGTCTCCCATCTCTGCCTCTCCAAGCATGAAGTAAGAGAAGTTGGCCAACTCCTGTGAAGGCAACAAAATAATGCTGATGCAGAGGACATGGACTGGTGATTGTGTGATGCTCTCCTAGCAGCAGACACCACTTAATAAGAAAACACTGTAGGAGTAGAGCTACAATGACACATGATCCCTCACTTAAGGGTTAAGCTGTTTGTCAAAAGTTCTTCATTCCTAGAATCAAACTAGTATAAAGATGTTTAAGCTTCTGAATGAAAAGTTATCTCTTACGGTGGGTTCTTGATTTCATACAGAAACACAAAAGCAGGCTTCTCGGGTGACATTTCAGGCAGCCTTTGTCACCTGCAGCTAGCTCCAGAAGCTGATTGAGCTAACATTAGCATCATGAGTCTGTTGGCTTTGTAACATTCTAGCTGGATACCCTGATATATGCACATATACAACCAAAGGAGTGAGGCTATCGCAGCATTGAGCTACAGTATCCTCAACAGTTGATGATCGCTATAATTCAAATGTTAATCAAGATCCAGCATTGTTAGAGTATAGAGGTAGTGAGAAGGAGAAATGTAATATCAGACTCACCTTTTTTCAATTCATTTTTCACTTTATCATGGGACAATAAAAGAAACAAAGGAAAAGAGAGAGGGGTATGACATGCAACACTGCTCCCTGGATACAGTCAAACCTTTCTCAGTTAAACATTTTTGGCCTTCATGTATAAAAAAAGTCCCTTAACCTGCATCCTTTCTAATGGCCAGTGGGGGTTGGCTGCAACTGTTGCCAAATCAGTCCGGGTGTATTGAAGTCTATGGGTAAAATGCCTACGCCTACTTGAATGATCAACACCAAGTCCTCTTCAGTAGAGCATGATGTTCCTTTTACAAATTCTAGAGCAAAATAGACATTAAGCAAGTTTTTGCTTTTAGGGGCATGGCTACCTTGTGATCGACAAGTCAATACAAGAGCTAACAATCAAGATAGAAGCATAGCAATGTGTATCCCACTCCAGCTCCAACATGCTACTCCAAATATGGTCACTTTCAGCAGAAAAAAAACAAGATGTCGATAGCAAAATGCCAAACGACATATCCGCAACCCCTTATTTTATACAGATGTGTGCGCCATAATGCTATTTTGGGTAATGTTGACTCTGGTTGTTGGAAAATAAGCGCCATATCAAATTAGGAGCAATACGAAGCAGCTAACGTTAGCCAAACAGGACCAGCACAGCGCAGTGTGATAAACTGTACTGTGAGGCACAAACTAATGTAATAAACAGAAGCTACACTATGTTAACCTTCTAAAGTAGCGTCCGACAGACCGGTTACTGTTTTCTTACTGCCAAAAGTAGCAAGCTAGTTAGCCGGTCATGTTAATATTTTCAGATAATATCAGCGCGTTAATCCATACTTGTGGTTTTGGAAAGGCAAACAAAGATTCAAAAAGATAACCAAGAGTGTTCCCAATATGTACTGCTAAATGCATAAAATACCAAGAGGTTGCTAAGCTACGATTGGAAAATCCCTCTTTGGGTGAAGGGTTATGAAAACATTGCATTTCATGAAATGGTAAGCATCTTTCTTTTGATGTTAATGCTTTCTTTTATAAAATGTACAATTTTAAAAGTTGCAGTTCTGTGTTTTGATATATTATTAGCCGTGATTTGTCAGGTCAACCTGTAAATCTGTAAAAATCTCCTGAACATAGTTTTTATTTGATAACAACATTAATATGATATTTGCTTTGAATTGGTGTTTAATTCATCCCCATCGTATTTCAATTCATTAGCATGCAGAAAATGGAATAATTGTGCCCAGTTTATTTTCTAATGCTTCACTGACTCTGCCCAGTTGAATATAATAGCCTTGTAAACTGTGCATTAAATTACAATTGCTCTCTTAAGATGAAATGTTTATTTTTCCCCTTATAAATATTCAAAGTTAGATCACTGTGAGAACAAATATGGGACATACTGTAGCTGCGCTGCTGTTTTCATCTGGCATGAATGTTTCATTTATGTATGTATTCAGAAAGCCATTTCAATTTCTTCCCCCACTTTGAGCTGCCCCTTGAATTAACATTGACTGGAATTCCGCTTATTTGTAGTTTGTTTCAGTCCGACTAAAGAAAAAGATTGATTTTTTTTATTCCACTGAAAACATTTTCCTGCCGTGTAGCCTCAGCATTCACCTTCCACTTGACCTTCCATCACCAAACACACACTCAGTATGCTCTTTTTCTTACTAAACACACAAAACACGCTATTTTAACAGAAGCAGATATGCGTGTGTGTGCTTTTGTGCACATGGTGTGTATGCGCAGCGATCTTCTTAATGGTGGCCACAGGTCAGTGAAGATGTCTACTCAGAAAGGTGACCTACTGGACCATGAATTTCCTGTCTAACATTTCAGGCAGCGTTCCAACCGCTGTTTCCAATTGTTGTGGCACACTGCGAGAGAGCCACCTGCTCACCCTCCACTGTGATCAATGAAGAGGATTTTTTCCTTTTTTTTGTGACACAACCCAAAAGAGGTGGTATTGACATTTGAGGCTAGGGCGTAAATCGATAGCAACCAGTCAAGCCGTCTGACTGAGCAAAACCCATAAACGTCGAGCCCTCTTGTAGTGGTCGGAGGATTGATTGATTGTTGGAATGGCAAATGTTAAGGCCGGTAGTCGGCTTGTGTTGTTTCCTTTCTCACAGGCATTCTGTGAGGAGGAGAAGTTTGGAAAAATGTGGAAGAATGGAATATGGAAATGAAGGACAGTCCCTTGGTTGTCATACATTAGTTTGTATTTTAGGTAAAGGGTCTTATTTAAATCAGTTCAGATTCAGTTTATTATTGCTAAGTGATTACATGGTTAAAGTGTGGTAATAGAGCATTTTGCTGCCCGGTGCATGAGTGTTAGAAAACTACTGATTGTCTTCAGGTGGTCACTCTGCCCCATGATAGTGAATTTATGGTAGGGATATTTTTTTATGTAAAGATGATTACCTAAAGTGTGAAAGTTTTTAGAGAGGGGCTTGTACGTATTTCAAACACAACCTTAGTTATAGTACCTTTTATTCATAAAATTGACATTTAAATGTGACAGTAGCTACAGTGTAGTTATGGCAGTAAAAATCTTCGGTTCTGAGCTCCTCCAACAATGCAACATATTATATATACGACATAAGACAAAATAACATTTAAAAATGTAAAAATGTGATAGTGCACAATGAAACAGAGTTAACTATATACATGTCAGAAAGAGGGAAAAAATACAATAAGCTAAATGATGCAGGGAATGTTGAAAGTGTCCAAGTAAATGCAGGATTCTTTTCAGATTCCTTTCCAGAAATGTATATTAATTATCGGATTTAATTCGGTTTAATGCATCATTTGCATAATAAAAATGTCTTTTCCTAAAACGTGTAATTCAAAAGAATATTTGATTGAGTTTTTATCCATTAAATAAGGTAGCTTCATTGTGATATCTCATGATTGTTGCTCTACTCACCTGTAGTGTTGCTCCGTAATTATTGCCACTTTAATGTCGGACACCCAAATGTACTATTATTTAATGATCAAGCTGTAATAACATCACTGAAGGAGTAATGTTGAGTAATGTGTAAATGTATACCATTAACAGAGAGATAAGGACATGGGGACATACAGTATTTCTCCCTGAGCAGCCACCTTCCCGCCTGCCTCTGCCTGTCTTGTCAGGATCCTCCCTCTGTAGGTAAAAGCCACTGACAGGTCTGATTCAGTCATTGTGCCTCTCAAAGTATATTTCCACACTAATCAAAATGACTCTGTTAAATAAAGCATGAAAAAAGCTTTTCCATGAACGGTGTGATGGAGCGGAAGTCTTGCTGCTCGTAACGCTCGATCATTAATCAACAGATTGGATTCTGCTCAGTGTTGCAATTTCCTTCCTGCACTTTAATCCAAACATTAGAATAAAGAAGGACTCTAACACCTTTTAAAAGTAAAATTAAAAGGTAGATTGGTGGCATTTCTCTAAAGATAGGAGAGCTTTTCTTAGCGGAGACCTGCCAGGAAGTATCAGTGAGATTTGCTGGCTCTGGCTGTCAGCAGGGCTGGTAAATGGTTTAAAGACGGTGGGGGGTTGACACGGTGCATACTAGATTGTGGTCTGAATGGAAAGTTGGCAGCCATTGGTGCGTGCCTTCACTTAACAGGGTGTGGCAGTTAGCTCTCTGCACTCATCACATGCTTTATGGGTCAGTCAGTGATGAAATGTAGCATAAAATCGCTTGGATTTGTGGTAAGCAGCTGTTATGACAGAAAATAACCACAAAACAAGCACTTCACTGTCATCAGACAAGTAGTACCAGCCTGATAATTACCAATCTCATTGCGGTCTGTGTCCGAGCTGTTTGAGGCAAGAAATAATAGTCCTTATTAAATTGATTTTCCTCTGCTTTCTGTTTGTGTAGTGTAGCATGAGAGAGGTAAAGGGCAAGTTTCGGAAATAGAATCAGCCCTGTCTTTTTCTGCTCAGTGCGTGAAAATAGTATTGATTAATGGTCATTGCCCCTTTTTTCCACGCAGAATGATGTTTTTTCCACGCAGAATGATGTAAAGACCCTGTCAGCTACCATCACCTTCTCAGAGAATGTGTTCCATCAATCCAACGGCCAAACAGGCAGCACTGGCAGGTGGCACATATTTCACCTGCCCGGGCAAAATGGGCCAGTAAGTGGGACAAGGCAGAGGGACAAAAGTGACACATAGGAAGGTGACAGCTTTTCACACCTGGGAATAATGGTTTTGATAGGCGTCCTGCTTGTTTCGCTGCTGTAGACTGGACAGAGACCAAAAATGTGTGATAATATACACAATTAGCTCATGGCGCAAAAAGACCCGGGGCCTTCACAAGCCGGGGCAAATCTAAACTCCACCTTTCAGCAGGAAGCGTGACGGCTTGGGCTCAGCACAACGCTGGAGGAACACCATGTTTTGACACATCAAGGATACAATTATTGGACCCTAAAGCCATGCTTGTCCACACATGCAACCTCACAGTTAGACAGAGGAGGGTTGTGGGAGCGCTGCACTTAATTTCCACATCGCCACCAGATCTGATTCTCCACGTGTGATACGGAAAAAGAATACAAATGATCACCAATGCAACACACACATGTATCTCGAGATGCTGCATATATTTCTGTGATATCCCTGTCTTGTCAGCTGATATTACACAACTTCAAAAGTAAAGCAGTGTTAATATCACTTTGGATGTCCAATTTATTCTGTCACAATCCCCCTCTCCCCTGTGTGCTGTAGAGGAAGTGCTGGCCCTTCAGCAGACAGTGTATGTGTCATCATCACTGTGAGTACATGCAGCTATTTTTGTTTTTCACCTGACCATGATGACATGCTCACCACATTAATGTCCTACAGTGGAGCTGGAGCCTGACAGGATAGAGGATGCGAGGGAGCAGGACGGGAAGTTTTGATCATCTATATGGCATATATCATATGTCTTTGTAGGGCATCCCTGAGATACTTCAACCTATTATCAGAGCGTCTTAAATGCTTTCCCAGTTAACGCAGCTGAGGGCCCCGAAAGAGAGAGAAAGAAGAAGAAATCAATCCATTCATGGCTGTAATAGGGTGGAAGAAGGATTAAATATACATGGTAAACCACTCACATGAACATTAATGGTGTCCTGGAGCCAGTCAGCACAAATCACCTAAAGGTCGAATGTGAAATCAAAGCATTACCAGGATTACCATGTATTAAGATTTATGAGACACTGACAATGCTGTTAGTGTCATAACAAATACATTAAGCAGAAGAACACAGCTTTTTGCAATGTTTAGTCATTTCTTACATAAAATTATTCAGCTGTGTTAAAAAAATAAGAAATGCATACATAGCATCGTAAACACAGGAGCATTTAAGAGGCTCTATTATGCTTTTTAGGTTTCCCTCTCGTTTAGTGTGTAATAAAGGTGCATGTAAATTCCTCCAAAGACATGCATATAGCCTGTATCTCCCTTTAGATAAGCACAGTCTGTATAGAATAATATATATTACTTCTTGTTAAATGCCGGTTACCTGTGGAACGTAACCTTTCATAACAATTTCATCAATGCTTTCTATGACCGCCTACCAATTATGGTGTAAACTAAAAGAGCACTTAGAGAATGCAATGCTCTGCAAAGGCTGTTCATATACGTAAGTGGAAAATAATGCATGTATCCCGCATGCGATATGGATCTGCTCCAATATTTAATGAATTATACTTACAGGATACCAATGTGGTAGTTACCGGCAGAGGCATCATTGTAAGGGAAGTATTATTACTAAGGACCAAGGACCCTAACATGGGAAGCCCTTACATTCAGTTCCAATCTGCAATAAATGTGACATTAAAAGCACCATATTTAATCTATCACTTTGGCTGTTTGTTCTTATTCCATTGACCTGGAACGGCCAATGGAATTTAATAGTCTTGTAACCTGAATGAAATTAGAATTGTTCTCCCTACAATGAAATCCTTTTCCTCTTATAAATATTCAATATCTTTTAGTGTGGAGTAAACAAATATGGGCACATCATAGCATAAACACAGCTATTTTACAGCTACAGTAATACAGTCTCAGCCCCCCCTCCAAGGCTTAGTCAAATGCTTCGAAATTACAGTAAAACCAGGCTGGTCATTTTTTTGTTTTGTTTACTAAGTAGGGACATTGCACAACACATAATATTATACGATATAAAGCATAAAGTTATATTTTCACATGTAGTTCATGGGCAGAGGTCACTATGGATACACAGGTAGGTAAAGATCAGTTGTAGTAAATCATAACCATACATTTTGTCGAAAAATTCCTAAATACGCCACATCATAACTTTTATCTTTGCATTTACCCCTTTTCAGTCATTTATCCTGTCTTGTAACCCATTTACAGGTCAGGACAATATATCTCAAGAGACTTGCATTAGTGATTTATACCCTATAACCACAAGTTCTTACCTCTTATTCCCTAACCTCTGGCCTTCTTGTACTTGCATACTGTATTTTTCCCTTTATAGGTATCCAGTAAGTCTTTTACAGGTATATAACATGTGCTAATTTTATATCACACATACATATATACAGTAGTGTTAACTGAAACACAAGTAATTACTCCTTACTAATTATAGCCTTAAAAATGACCATTTCACCAATAAATATTGAGGGACACTGTCAGGTCCTTGTTCCCTCCATGGTCCTCCTCTCTGAGGCCGCTGGAGGTCTGTTTATGGCAGGTTGGGATTAAGGAGACCAGATCCATCCCGCTGTTTGTCCAGGCCTCAAAGAGCTCAGTTTGGTAATTAAACTGTCGAGACATGGGTCCTTTCCTCTTTTTTCCTCCTCTTGCCTTCCCTTCCTGCGGTTTAATTTATTTGGACAAAGGGCTGCCCGGTGGGCAGGCGTCTTGCTCCGCAGCGAATGCACGGTGAGAATGATGCATTGGCTGGAACATTTCAGAGGTTGGGGTGAAAAGGTATAGCCATCAGGGATGAGCCAGGTCAAGCTATTTAAGTCAATATTGCTCACCCCGTCTGACAGCCACAGTAACACCTTGCTGATCCATAAGGCCTATGGACAAAGAAGGCAGCGTCTACGTCTCATCAGAGAGGGATTGTGGGCTTCGGCTGCTCCATAACGGCCGGAGGGGCAGAGGTATGTGTCCGAGGGTCCCCGTAGAGCAGGCATTACAATGAAGGACTCACTGTTTTTGACCTAGCCCCAGGCCACATATGTCACCGGCATATCCATCAATACTGCCATGTCATTACATTTGCACTTCAAAAATATATAAGCCATAGCTAGTTAAATTATATCGCCTTTGTCAGCATTACATGCAGTATAGCCTTTGATAAACCTGAACAGTTGAGTTTGAAATGGGATTTAAACCTATTCATGATACTATTTGACATGTTAGCATTGTGTTGCTGTTTTTAATCCATTTGTGGAGTTCAGTTTCTAAGGCCTTGAATTTGGCATCTTGGCTGTTTAAGTTGGCTTGCTAGCTTGGTTAGCAAGTTGCATCCTCAATTCACTTTAACTGTGATACGTATATATTTTGATGCTAATTTTATCCTGTGTTATTTACATTGTAGCCTTGCCAAAAACTCATTGGGAAAGTGTTTACTGAGAAAAAAACAACACATTATATTGTTTTCCATTCGATTGCTTTATGCAACCATTGGAGTGGCCATTAGAAAGAATGCAGGTTAATGGCACTTTTGCTTACATTTCAAACCTGGGGGTTGCTCCTTGGTTCACACCTGCATTAACCAGGTTTCCATCCAAAAGGGCACACATTTAAACAAAATCTTGACGTTCTTTCAAAAAAACGTATGTGCAAATTACCTTAGATAAATTGGAATGAAACATGCTTATTTATGCTCACAATTACATAACTCTCTGAAATGAAGAGTGTTCATGCTAAATATTTAATTTACCGAAGGAGATTTGTACTGTGTATCTTGTAGTATGGATTTTCTTTTGTAAGAGCAACAATCAGCAGGCACTGCACATCCGCCCCTGTATGGGGTCAATCGTCCCTCCTCTTCCCAAGCTTATAAAGTGTCCCTTATCAATATTTTAGCACATCAATTGTAACCCCTTGGTAAACACATCTTCTACTGAAAAGTAAATTATCAGTGGACACAGTCACTTGGGATTGACCGTCTGGGATGCTGTCAAAGCTTTCTCTCCTGTGTTTGCTCTATCTCACACACTCTGTCAATTCCATCTTTTGAGAGGGGGACCAATAGAAAAGCTCTTGTTGAGAATTTTTCAAACTAAACAATGCCCTGGGCAAATTGTATTCTCCGGAGAACTGTTGGCCAAAGTAAGATATGCTTCAATTCCCAAAATCCTGAACATTGTACGGTTAAGATAGAGGTCCATGTTCACAAACAGGGTTGACCTTCTGTAGAGTCTAAATAATAGGGGGTTCTGTTAAAGATAATGTATAGCTTTATTACCAAAAATATCAGGAAATTAACACCAAACTCTTGTCTGTACTGCAAATACCAAGTAACAACTAGCTGGTTAGCTTAGCTTAGCATAAAGACTCAAAACCAAGTCTAAGGGAATTACACCGGGTGTTGAAAACTATTGTAGTGGCCAAACTGGATTGTGACAGATTGCAGAGCATGCACAGGACTGATTTCCACTCCATCAGTAATTTGACGTAACACACCTTCGATTAAGAGGCTGTTTTGTATCAGCGGTGTTTCCCAATGATGTCAGAGCCGCTGTCATTACACACAACCTTTAGGCACAGCTGTGGCTATTTGTAGCGCTTAAACTACTAATTTATCAAATACACCTGTAAACCATCATGTGTGGTGCTATCTCAATCAATCATTATAATTAAACTTCACCAGGATGTTCAATGATTCATTACTATAACTTTTAGTCAAACAGACTTCATAATTGAGGACAAAATGATCATGTTATACTCAGGGAAACGTAAAAGAACAAGAACGATAATAACGCTTCAGATATGTAATCAATTAAAGTAATTTAACACAGTTTTTAGGTAATGATAACTGAATTAGTGTAATTGCAAAAATGCTTTTATATTCTCTCACCCACTTTATATTATATATCCTCATTATTTACCTTCAGAAATATACGAGTTGGGCGTTGTATGAATACCATGTTTTGCGCGATTTTTGCATATCAATAATGTCAATGTTAATACATTTGGTTTGACCTAGGTATTCAATTTTGTACAGCTAAAACAAACAAGAGGTAATGTGTCAGTAAATGATCATTAGATGTGCTGCTAGAATCAGTTTGGAACGTTTGGGTGGATCCAAGCTAGCTGTTTACAATCTTTCCGCCATGCTATGCTAAGACCCTGCTCCCAACAATACTAGAACAGAAACGCATCACTACAAAAAACATTGTTTTCCAATGGTAAGGTGTGCCACACATCACACTTTTTAGACAATTATGATAATAAAATGATTACATTTCAGTACAAGTAACAGAGTAGCACCACTAGTCGCCGCTCATGGGCCCAGGCATCCAATCAAATCTAACAAGAGGTGGACCTTACCACTTCCTGCCTGTTTTGATGTCTGTAAGGAGACAAAGACAGGATGTATATGTAAAAACTTAAAGCGCACTTACTTGATATTACTGTCTTTATTATGATTCTGAGTTTGAGGTCTGCTTTAATCAACTTTTACCCCCGTTAATCACAGCTGATCACCCGATTGCACATACAGGTGCACAACACATTTTGCTCAAGGAACTACTTTTTCCTTTTTGTACCAACATGTCTGAAGTTTGGTATCAATTTCTGCCTTACATCTGTTGTTAAGTTCGGTATGTTCACACATTTGTTGTAGCTCTTTTTGTGATGCTTGTTTGTACCATGAGGCAAACAGTATGTCTTGTATAATGAATTTAAGTCTGATAAAGTGTATATTTCTGCTGCCATCAGGGCTGGTGGAAAGTCCTGCAGAGAAGAGAGCTTCATCACACTGAGAGGAGGATGTTCATCGGTGTGTGAAGTGTCTTCAGGCAGTCAGAGGCAGAGTTAGCACGCAGAACGATTACCTTTTAATCACGGAAAGAGCTTAAAAACACAGATTATCATTTTATAGCCAGTCTTTGCCAACCTAATGTATGACTGGGCCTATTAATTATGTAAAGGTTATTGATGTAAAAAATGAAGTACCATTTTTTAGTTTAAAAAATATTTATTTATTTAACTTGGTCTGAAATAGTGAACATCCTGCATGCTAACCAGAAGGCCTTATCTGCAGGGCTGTGCTCATGAGATCAGGGAGAAACAAAGCTTAAACATTCAATATCTTAATATGCTGTGGAATAGATGTAATGCTGTGGAATGAAATGTCTGTAAAAACAACATTTGCACAAATATTAAAATGTACTGAAACAACCCAAAACTAAAAGCACATCATAATAGTGTGTGGACTGAATCAATTTATCAGCAGTGTTGATGTGAAGCCCCAGTGACATTTTATGGGACATTACTGACTTTGTTTTATAAAAACCACCTCAACAGCCACAAGCGAGGCATTGCTCATGTCATCTGCAAATCACAAATCGTAGCTCTTGACGCGAACCGTTGCACAGAAGCCAAGTGCCAAAGGGCTCCGGCCAGAGCCTGCACCAGCCTTTAAAGTGGTTTGAAACAGTGAGCAAAGGAGGGGCACAATTTGCCTCAGAGCCTAACATAGACAGAGCTTCAATCTTCAATGGAATGGAAAAAAAATAAAGAAAAAGATGAGAAAGGGGAAGAAGCAGTAGCTCGGCCAGCTCATCCATCATTTCTCTAAAAGGTCAGGATTTTGTAGGTGGAATTGGGAAGAGCGGCGAATTGCAGATGCACCGAACAGCAGGGTATTTTCCGCTGCCATGACCAGCTAAGGAGAGCTCCTTTAAAACACATCTGCCAGTAAACATTTTGGCCTGACTCTGGGTCATCTCTCCTGTCTGGACGAGACCCAGCAGAGCGTGAAGATGTACCTGCACAAACCCAAAGACAGACTGAGTCACTGCAGACTCTCCTTTCAGCCCTGCCGCCTCCATGTTAATTGTTTTGATGATACATTTTGGATATTTTCGCCAATTCTGAAAGCTTTTCTCACCTAAGGAAAGATTTGATATCAACAACAAGTAAAATACTAAAAGTTCTAAAACTAGAACCATCCATTTGAATACAAACAATTCAGTATTGATTTAAAAAATACAGTGTTTCTGGAACATGGCCTCCATCTTAATTGTTTTGATGATACATTCTGGATATTTACACAGATTCTGAAGGCTTTTTCGTTTCTCAAAAATGAGTTGATATCAAGAAATACTAAAAGACTTACATTCTAAAACTAAAACTGCCCTTTTTATAACAAAAAATCAGTATTGATTTAAAAAACCTGTTTATCTGGAACATTGAATTAATAAAAGATGTGAAAATACAGCAAATTAGTAAATGAAATGTCATTCCAAATGATATGTCATTATGTCTCAGAGGAACATTTGGAAAAAATGGGAGAAGAAATCAACAGCGAGAAGTGAAGCCCATCAGCGGCTAAGTGCCTCTTTACCTCCTCCAACCACCAGAGATGAGCAGGAAAGTGACCTTCTGGCATCATGGACGGGGAGAATCTAACCAAACACACGTCACTCAGAAAGACACACACCTTTTCTCTCAGAATGTATTGCACTTACGGAGGAGTTCTGTACGTTCGGAGAGCACTTTCTCCTCACTGTCAGAGTGATGAAAAGGTTGCTCTCTGGGAGAAAACAGGCGAGGGGGACAGATGTGAGCTCCGTTCTGCGTCTCTCCATCAGCCCCGCTCAGACACCCGGGGGACGCTCGCTAACATCTGGGAGGAATTGTCAGTGGGATTGATACAGTACCCAGAGTAATAAAAAATGAATTTCCCTGCCTCGATGTAAACACAAATGACCTGAGCCATGATGCATTTGCTTAGATCCGCTTTGATCCACCCCCCGTCCCTCGCTCATATCTGTTTCTTCCTCCCTCTTCTTCTCCATCTCATCTGTTTCTTAAGCAGTGTGCACACAGTTTGAGCAAAGTCGATAATTGCAAATAGTCCCACCGATCGTACGACTCAGCCTTAATCACGGCCAAATGACTCGAGCCTGGAAACAGAAACACCTGTTCAACCCTCTGGTCCTGTTCAGTTATCCACCTTACTTTGTTGTTCCTGGTCTTTTTTTAACTTCTCTTACATTAACACAATAATCATTAAACATCACCACATTTTATGTCACACCCTTTTAAGCTGTAAACAATGTCTCAGACCACTGGTTGACATGAATAACTGAACTAAACAAAGAACAGACCCTGAAAATGTATTCCAAAATAAACATCAGTTGATTTGTGGGTGTGTAGTATCTGATGGATGAACATAATCTACACTGAAAAGCTGAAAAGATGGCTTTAATTAAATGTATTATGTCAAAAAGAATTATTAGTTTGGTTGAAAGCAATAATATCAAGTTGATACTAATATTTGTATTTAATCTTAATATTTTTGCTTTCAACTAACCTAATACAGTTAGTCAAAATCTGTTGCCAAAATACATTTAATTAAAGACAACGTTTGAGTTTTTTCAGTTTAGAGTATTATTTGTTACTAGACAAGAGGTATACAATTGCAAAGAAAACACATTTACAAAATACAAATACAAACAAAATATATTTGATTAAAGTCAATGTTTACGTTTTGTCAGGGTAGGGTATTCATTTCCTATGGCAACCAGGAACACCATAGGTATTATGGTAGTTGATTGAACCACTCAAAATCCAATGAACTGCACGGTGATCAGCAATTTGATATGTTTAAATACCTACTGTGGAGGATATAATAAAGCATATATGCTATATATGATTGATGAAAGAAGTAAATACTATAAGATTTGACCCGAGCACAACAGGAGGGTTGTTGATAATTACAAATAGTCCCGCAGATATTACGGATTCAGCCTCACTCACGGCCCAATGATTGGCCGATCCTAAACACCTGTTTAAAGGTGCCCTAATCTCTGAATTTAAGAGAGCAGATGGCGCATTATTACTTTTCCGATAGAGATATAACAAGCTCTAAAGCTGCTGTACAATCTTTTGAACAGCCTGTGCGAATGGCTAGACGAGTAAAAGAGAAGTGATACATTAAACATGAATTGTTGGAAGGACACAGACGACATAAAAGCATGCGGTGACAGGGTCACAGCTCTGAGCGGGACGTGAGTGGAGGGGACAGATTTGCAGAGAGCCTTTTAATGCGCGCGCTTGTGCTTAACATTGTTTAGAGCTCAGTGATTTGAGATTACTACCACAGGGGGCGGCCCGGGGGCATTTTTATGATGAGCTTCGGGGAAATGATGCCAATAACACACAGAGCTCTTTAAGGTGGCAGTTTCTTTCTTCTGCAGGGGAAAATCTTTTGTAAAGAGTAAAAAATGTGTATAAATAATTCTTAGTTTGTGAATGTTTCTTTGTGAAATGTACCTCTATGATGTTTGGTTCATTTATTATTTTAAGTTACGTTTCCTGTGGGAACACTTTTACGTTGCACATTAACCATATGAAATAGCATTTTGGAGAGTTAAAACTGATTTTCGGCACAATTAAGACGCACTTGGCGCCATGTTGTTGGTAACTATGGCAACATTTGACACAGTTGATTTTTCCGTCTTTTCTTTTTGTGTTATCTTGAAGAAATGTGTGACGTACAACGTGATATTAAAAAGGACATTGTGTTGTTTTTATTGTGCTCTTGTACGATTTTCAAACTAAGTTTTTCATATGTATGGTGTTTGATTTCTGTTTCATTCATCTATGGTAAACTAAATGTGCTTTTCTTGGCGATTGTATAGCTACCTCTTGTCTAGTAACAAATAACACACTACACTGAAAAAAATCAAACGTTGACTTTAATGTCAACAAATGCTTTATGTCAACAGATTTCATATAACTTTATTAGGTTAGTTGAACGCAATAAGATTAAGTTTAAATAAAACATTTTAGGTTCAACTTTATATTATTAATTGAATTAAAGTGCGGTGGACATTGTGTTGTTCTACCGTCCTTAGAGTTCAAATAAAAGCCAGAGAACGAATCAGATGCTTCACGATCCCCTCTTCCTCATCTGCCACGCCATTTTTCTATGAACTGTCACACTCAACCGTGAGCCGTTACACCAACACATCAAACTGAAATAGGTTCTGCTTATTCAGATGTTTGATGTTTAAAACTGTGCAGCATTTCTCACTCATCCAGAACCACATCCGTAATCCCCACCAGTGGTTTAACCTCCTCTCAGTTGTGTCAGAGAGAGGTGTTTAGGTCGTGGTCTTGAAAGTTGTTCCATGGTTCGGCTCCAGCTCCTCCCAATGATTCCTGGGATTCCAGCCTCCAGGGACCTCTTCATTATCTGTCATTAAATGTTTTTAAGTTTGCATAATTGATCTTCTCCAATAAGTCGTCATTGATTTATGGAGGTCTGGGGCTGAAGGAGGAACTGGTTAAAAATTCATAACCCTGCAACTCGTCTTCACAATCCATTAGCTGCTCCTGGACCCGGAGTCCTTCCATTGATTGACCTTGTGCTGAGAATCTCATGGACTCTGCATTTTTCCCTCTTTTATTGCACTGTGGGAAGAAGAGTTATGTTACAGCTTTTTCCCCCAGATAGCTCTTTTATTTTGATTTTCTCCCTCTCCATCCTCCCTGTCTCACTGGTTCTCCCTCCCCATCTAAACTGAAGACCTTACTCTGAGACGATGAATAAATAAAGCATGTTCCATAAACAGCTTTCCACTATTATTTAAGCTTCCAGGACCTCGCACTCTGACAGCCTGCTTTCCCCGCCATCAAATTCAAGTGTGTAAATTTTCTAAAAGGCTCTGAATGTTTCATGATGATTTCAGGGAATGATGGAGTAATAGCTGAATAGGGAAGCTATTACTTTTAATATTTATATAGAGTGCTTTGAATGATTAATGTGACAGGATGTAAAATCAGAGCTGCGGGATGTATGTTGTTCACAGCCACAGCCACTTGGCAAAAAAATATTTGTTTTCCTGAGCAGCCAGCTCCAAACTGTTGTGAGCGGCCCGTGGTGGCGTACGGGGGGCAACAATCTCATCCATTAATTTTAATCTCAACTTGAGAAAAGGCCACTTTCTGACAGAGGATGTCTCAATGAAATTGCATGAAATCTTTTTTGGTTTTATAACTCAAAGGTCAAGTCGTCACAATTCCTGAGTCTGGATTTGTTTTATTCCCTCTTATACACCGCAAGGGACTTCTGCCATTATCAGTACTACACTATCAGTGAAATGTATGGTCTGGTATGTAAGTCCAGCCAATCCAAATTATTTTAGACATTATGAAATCCAATGGCAGTAAATATTATCTCGTAATAGAAAATAAAAATGTGTTTTTTGATAAAAGGTGGAAGAGATTAAAAAAAAGAACCAATAATTGTGACTGACCATGAATGTTTCAACTTGTTCTCTGGCACAGATGGACTTCCCCAAAAACTGTTAGTATGTGATTTTGTTTAACTTATGCATTTTGGTTTCAAATATGATAGCATTTGTATTACAACAAAGAAAATAAGAAAGAAACAGATACAAAGTAAAAAAGTTATACAAATGACGAGTGAAAATGAAAAAAACAGCGTGAGTAATCAGAGATAGTAAGGTGGTCTTTGAATTTCTCATAACTTTCATTATAGTTTTATATAGTTTTCTTTGCTACTACTGTTGCACATAAAGTTGGAATAATTTAGTTTTCAGACACATTTCTCTTTCAATTGTGATTACATTTTCTGTGATATGTTTTGAGAATATATACACTTCACCTATCAAGAATAAATCAGGTTGTCGCAATCACTTAATGAGAAGAGGTAAAGAATATTTGATTCCAACTTTATGAGCAACAGTGTATCCAGCCATGATTTCTGTGTCTGGCACCTCTGGGCTTCCATACAATTGTAACCTGGTTATATACCTTGCTAATTTTGACATCTGAGTTTGTTTTTCAACAAAATTAAATTAAATAATGTGAAATTATGATGTGAGATTACATTATTTAAATTGTGTACTAGTTCTGTCAAAATAAATCAGGTTTAACTTGTTTAATTGTCTCATAAATAAGGGCTTTGTATCTAAAAACTCAGAATAAATGTGTGCTAATTAGATACTGTAGTACATTTTCTTTTTATAATTATATTTTTTTATTCCTTAGTAACTTATTAATATGACTTAATTTGGATATAGAAAGTGACAATTTAACTGTATCATAGTTTTGAACCTTGAAATGTATTTAAATTTCTTGTCAGTGCTACATTGTTCACACTCTCCTTTTCCTTTCTCAAGTTAAATGCACTGTGTACAATTGCTCTCACAACGCCTTGTTTAGTAGTTAGAAAGAGATGTTACACCATTTGACGGCAGCAGCATGTTCAAATACAAAACCTGTCTTTCTGAACAAATGTTCCCTTTTTCAATTGTCAATATCCAATGCTCAATATAAAACAGAAAGCAAAGAAAAGGACAGGTGAAACATTTATCATGGCCTTACTTCTCAGATGTGGAAGAGGGCAGGCTGCAGTGTCAGGTCCCTGCAGATGTGCACTCTTGGTTCTGGTCCTGGTGTTGTTCTGTCCCTGTAGCACAGAAAGCCTCAGTGTGTATGTGTGTGTGTATGTGTGTGTGTGTGTGTGTGTGTGTGTGTGTGTGTGTGTGTGTGTGTGTGTGTGTGTGTGTGTGTGTGTGTGTGTGTGTGTGTGTGTGTGTGTGTGTGTGTGTGTGTGTGTGTGTGTGTGTGTGTGTGTGTGTGTGTGTGTGTGTGTGTGTGTGTGTGTGTGTGTGTGTGTGTGTGTGTGTGTGTGTGTGTGTGTGTGTGTGTGTGTGTGTGTTTGTTTGTGTGTGTGTGTGTGTGGAGTCTGGCGGTTAAAGGCCAGTTTATTCTTGCGGGTATCAGGCAGCGGCGTCCTGAGGGAACGAGCTCTTTCATGCACAGTTAGTGCACTTGACTCAGCATGGAGATGCTCTCAGATGGAAAAGCCATGTTTAGAGGACGTCTTATGAGACATTAAAGCACTACTGTTCCATTGTTTTAGCTCTTCCTAAATGTCACTTTCCTCTCCTGAGCCTGCCCTTCACAACTCTGTTGTGGGACACGTCACGGAGAAAGGCCCTTTCTCTGCTTCCACTGAGGGTCCATTTGAACGGAGTAGCAGAAAGTAAAGTCACCACTGAAGTCATTACTGTCGTCTTCATCTGTTTACTCTCTATGCAATATTTACTGAGAGAAAAGCAGAACAAATCCGACACATTATGGCCTCTACGGGATGCCTTTTTGTAAAGATTTTCCTGTTATAACTTCTTAAATGTTTGGTTTTCACGTAGCAAATCATATCTGGATATTTGTTATGTTGTGATTACTTCAGGTCAGTTATAACAGTTGAGATATATCATTTTATTTACTATTATTCAAGACCCAAAAGGCCAAATATCAAGTTATTTGTTTCTTTTACTTTATGTTATGACTGTTTCTGTTCATCAAATATCAATATACTCTAAAAATAACAGACACAGCGGCAAAATAGTTCCATCCGTAGGAAGTGAACAACCTTCACTCTTTGAATATAAAAATAAGAAACAATAACAATCGAATGCTATATGAGAACATCCTGAATAGTGTCAAGAGGTCTTTTTATTTTAATAAAATGGAACTGGCTGTTTGTGCTGGTGTGTATACGGACTACACTGACAGAAATATCTATCAGGGGGTTTTTTTCTAGCAATTCAGACTGAATAGCACCCATCATCACTGGAAGCTGTAGAAAACAGGAAATGCATACGCAATGCCATGAAGCTAGAGTTGAGTTGTGTTTGAGGAGAGAGGACAGATATGAGTTGAACAAAATAACTCTCAGTGCCTCTTTAAGTTCATGTTTATCCACTTTAGACTAGCAACAGAAAGCAACCTGACGGTGCTGACCCAATCAGCAGCTGAGGCTGAGATTCAAAATGAAATTCGATTTACAACAAGTGTGGAGGCGCGTGCCCCTTCCTCCGCCTGCAAATGCTGTTTTAGGGAGCGGTAATGACTTGTGCGGATTCAAATGTTGGTGTAATTGAGAGAGAGAGACACCGTGACTGGAACAGATGCTTCATATAGGCTTCTCCCCAGACTTCTGCGAGCGGGGGTGTGTGTGTTTGGTAAAGCTATACTCACGGGGACCAAATTTGACATTCCGATGTGTTATGAAGACATTTTTGGATTGATTTTGGGGCTGTTGGTTAAGGTGAGTTCCATAGTTACTGCTTAGGGTTAGGATAAGCCATGAGGCACTATATTGTAATACAGTTTCCACGCTTGTAATGCAGAAACAGTGTTGGTGAGGGTGCGTGTGTGAAGTGACACATCGCACACGAGAGGAGGTTAATGTCGTCTCTGCTTCCATTAACTCCAATACTTTTGGGCTTTGTTGTACATGCCTGTGAATTGAAATCACATTCACAAGTGGAATACATGGTGGATCTCTTCAGTGATTGAGAAACAAGACTGGCATACTTTTTCTAAACCCTTTATCCCACGTTCTGTTTTAATTGCTATGTTGTTCCCAGTGGTTGAAAGTAACAGAGTACATTTACTTAAGTACTGTCCATAAGTACAATTTTGAAGTATTGAGCTTTTAGTATTTCCATTTAATGCTGCTTTATACTTTAACTCCACTACCTAAAAAAATAAAAAAATACTCCCACACATCTATTAATTCATGTTTTATTTATGAAAAAAATTCAACCAGCGCAATACCTGTAAAATTATACAATATTTGGCCAGGCCAAAAAAAAGGTCACACACTCTAATATTCGTTGGACCGCCTTTAGCTTTAATTACAGCACACATTCGCTGTGGCATCGTTTCCACAAGCTTCTGCAACGTCACAACATTTAATTCTGTCTTGCATTCATTTTTCACCAAGATCTTGTATTGATGACGGGAGATTCAGACCACTGTGCAAAGTCTTCTCCAGCACATCCCAAACATTCTCAATCGGGTTCAGGTCTGGACTCTGTGGGGGCCAATCCATGTGTGAAAATGATGTCTCATGCTCCCTGAACCACTCTTCCACAATTTCAGCCCGATGGATCCTGGCATTGTCATCTTGGAACATGCCCGTGCCATCAGGGAAGAAAAATCCATTGATGGAATAACCTGGTCCTTCAGTATATTCAGGTAGTCAGCTGACCTCATTCTTTGGGCACGTTGCTGAACCTAGAGCAGACCAACTGCAGCAACCCCAGATCATAGCACTGCCCCCACAGGCTTGTGACTTTTTTTTTGGCCGGGCAGTGTATTAAAGGAAGTTCTTAACATCAATAATGTGTGTATAAAAATGTGTTGGTCTGCAGCATTAACATACTTCTTGATGCAACCATATTATTCATAATGTCATATATTCAATACCATATCACATATGGAGGCCATTTTTCTGCAGAATTTGAACTTTTACATTTTGTACTTGGATTTTGTACATTATCTTTTGATATAGTTCCTACTTAAACTTAACAATATGGGACATTTACTTGTAATAGAGCGTTTCAAAAGTAAAGTATTGCTAGGTTCACTTCATTAAAGGATCTGATTACTTCATTCACCACTGATCATAATTCAGTAATTTAATATTTATGATTCTGAAATGGACTTAAGGCAAATACTTTATACTTTTGTACTATTACTCAAGTGAGATTTTAAATGCAGGACTTTTACTTCTAACTGAATACTTTTACAATTAAGTTTTGCTACTTTTAATGAAGTTACACATCTGAGCACTTCTTCCACCACCAGTTGTTCCAATCATAACAAGTAGTAAAAGCCCTCAACCTAGCTCCAACTCACAGAATGGCCCATGATGATGATGATGATGATGATGACGATGATGATGATGATGATGATGATGGTGGTGATGATGATGATGATGCAGTCAGCTAAACTCAGCCAGCCTATAGTTGGATTTTACTTACCTAAAAGACACATAAACTAAAGCTGGACCTGTATGGAAAAGCTGCAGTGAAAGACCCAGCTGTGCTGAATGAAAAAAAGCACATTATAGCAGTGTAGTCTTGTACAATCCTTAAAATAAGTTGCTAAATTACTGCAATTTAAAATGTTCAGTATTGCCACATGAAACATATTTTTGTACTCAATCAAATCAATCAAAGTTTATTATAAAACCCAATATCACACAATTTACATTTGTCTCAGTGGACCTTACAGTTTGTACAGAATATGAATATGACACCCACTGTCCTTGGACCCACAGAGGAGAGATCCCTCCCCCAGGACAGACAGACGTGCAGTAGATGTCGTGACTCTAAATCTATCAATATATGAATGCAAAATGAGCTGGCAACTTAAAGGTGTCTTATTATACTATATTTAAACAATATAATGTAGGGCCATATCTATACAAAACTTGTCTGTGAAGTGTTTTGCTCAAAATACCAAACAGATCAACCATTGTAGCATGCCTCATCCCCCTCTATTTCAGCCCTGTTCCTGAAGTGCTGATTCTGTGATTGTCGCTTTAAATTTGAGCGGACCTGAAGCTGGCCACGCCCCTTTGGAGCACCATGATCTCTCCTCTGAAGAGAGAAGTTTCTAACAGAGAAACTTCTCTCTCCTCTGAAGAGAGAAGTTTCTAATAGAGAAACTCAAGCTAAATGCTGCCGTGATTAAATCCCATGTAATGTTCCAAACCACATCAAGCATTATTTCTGAAACACTTCTCAGTGATTACCACTAGAACTAGATGTGGGTAAGGAGGAAAAGAGAGAGGGTTGTATTTTCTGACACTTTGTGAGTCTCCTTACACACCAGGGACACATATAAAAGACATCAAAAAGTGCATTTTGCATAATAGGGGACCTTTAAGATAGACCAACTTAGGTACTGTGAGTACTAGCTGTCTCAAGTGATCACCTACAAGCATGATTATACTTTTCCATCATGCTTACATGACAGGACTAATTATTTGGCTAGTTAAATCACTGCCATTAAATGTATATGGAGGCCTCCCAAGGTGTGTTTAATATTCAGGTGCAGAACGCTGTTGACATCTTCTGTCGAGCAGTCAGAAAGAATTCTTATCGATCCAGTACATATGATACATGCGGGCTCCATTGTGAAGCTACAGTGCACTTTATACAGGCGGATGATTGACAGGCTGTTGTCTTTCCTCAAAAGAGTGTGAACCACTGAACCTGGTTAATAAAACATTAGAATTGCCTGAGAGGCCCCGGCTGAAACGAGGGGTGGGGGAGAAGGGGTCACCGCGGTGTTCAACCACCATCACGGCCTCAGAGCGGGTGCGGGTGCTCCTCATCCTCCAAAGCACATCACAGGGGGTCCATGTGGCCTCATTAAAATCAAGGAGATCACATGTAAGGACCAGAGGAAGAGGGCTAGTCCCAGCTCAAAGCTCCTGGACTCCCAGGGCATTACTCTTTGAGGAGGCGCCACTGGAGAACATAGGGATAAAGCCTGAAACCGTTAAAAACAATGGACATTTAACACAGCCTTTGCACTCCCCCTTCTGCTGGACTCATTGAGCTAATGCTTCAAAGATGGAGCCGCTGCAGCTACGGAGATAACCTGACTAGGATTCGAAGTGAGCCATGTCAAGTTCACCTGATTTGATTTCTTAGATAACCCCTTTGGATGGGAGAGATAAAGGCTGACAGCTACAGTATGTGGTGGTGGTCCAAGGCCTCTGTTCTCTGGATTTTAGTGGTTACAGCAATTGTTTTCCTTGATAGACTGATACACGAATGAGTCGTAAAATACAGAAATTAATTAATGTTAAGCCTGTCGAAAATCTTTTTTTTATTATTGATTGTGGTTCGTAGCTTGAAATAAGGTCTCTGGTTAACAGAAGCTGAAAAGATTTTTAAGCTGTTCTACAACATCAAGTACGACAGTAAATACTCCACTGGTGAATGTGTGGAACTTCTAAAACGGCAGTTGCTATCAAGTGACTAAATGAGACAACTGAACATCACCACACCAAAATTAGCAGCCTTTAGTTAAACATTAGATAAGTGGTGACATGGAGCCATGTGGTCGTTGTTTATCTTGTTTACAAGATAGCGTTAGGTTTTTATTTCTGGCGATTGCATTTACACTTCAAAAATTACAAAAGTGGTGTTAATATGTGGAGATTATCCTGCTGAACAAAACGGATAAGTATCATACTTTTTTTTTTTCTACAGAGTTTTTTTTCTGCTAATATCCAATGGAAAATCAATTTGACTTTTTGTGAACCCTTACAATGCTAGCTTAATAGGGGGAAAAAATGCAAGTAGTCATAGTTTTAAGACTAGATAAGGGCGCTTTCACTCTTACTGTCTGATACAGTATTTGGTGTAATTTAGTGGTTAAGTTGCAGCATAGCTCCTTTTTTTGTTACAGTATGTGGTGGTGGTCCGTGTCCTCTTTTCTCAGGATCTTCTCCACACTCTCATTGTGTTTTCCACGTAAACAATCATCTTTTTCACTCCATTAATTACAGAGGAGAAAAAAGATATATGCGGCTAAACTGCATAATTGGGCCTTAGCAGAGCCTTTTTTTTATTGAACTATTTATTTTTCATGATATCTCAATAATTTACATGGTTGATTGTGTAAAGAGTGGGGGAAGAGTGAGCTGTTAGGCAAATTTTCTAAGTCATTGCGTTTGTTCAGCTGTCTGCCTCACTGGCGCATGCATTCATCTTTTCCCTCGTTTATTTATTCTGGTCTTTGGACGCCTTCCTAGTCATGTATTAAAGCTTTGCATCTTGGCGGCAACATTGCGGCTGTCAGAGTAGAGTTGGGGGGGGCACTCCGTAGTGCATCATCACTGCCTTTAATGGCTTGCATCAAGTTCTGACAAGGCTACTCAAAGCGATGGGCTTAGCAAAATGGGGGGCCGGGCTGCTTGCGCACCTCAGGATGAATAAATAGCTTTATTTTTTTGTTTTATACATTTCCAGTAAACAGCAGCCCCCCGTCGCAGGTCTTACTTATAGCTCCTGGTTGAAGAAGAGGGTCAGAACCTACTATACAAGACAGTATTGTTAGGGAACATTTACCATGTTGAGATGTCATTAAAAAGCTGCTGTCAGACTCGGGGCCACTCTCTGACCAGGTGTGCACTACACCCATAATGAGTGGGTGGCAAACAAGGAGGAGGGAGCCTGCTTTGTTTATGGATACAGTCTCAGAAAGCTCTTGTTTTGGGGGACACGGGTTCACGGCGAGCAGAGGGTAATTATGCTCCATCCGGTGGCTCTGGATGCTTCACAAAAACCTGACACAGGAGGGCAGGCGTGCCAAAAGATGGTGTGTGTGTGTGTGGGGGGGGGGGAACAATCGGTGGTGACAGTGATACTCGCAAATACACACAGTACACACATGCGTAAACACACACCATCCGTGTAACTGGCATGTGCCCCAGGAAGGCAGGGATGCCAGCGAGAGAGGAAGCAGCAGAGAGTTAATTAGGGCTTGGATACACACTCTTAGGGCTCTCACACCTCACTCACCTCCAGCCTGCTTCCTTCCTGTCATTGTTCCCTGCAGTTCAGCCAAGGAGACACACACAACAAGATGGCCCCCAAATAGCTGCTCCCTCTGTGACAAGTTTACCTCAGTAGTGTTGGAAGGAACGTCGAAGAGAACTGTGTGTGTGTGTGTGTGTGTGGTGTGTGTGTGTGTGTGTGTGTGTGTGTGTGTGTGTGTGTGTGTGTGTGTGTGTGTGTGTGTGTGTGTGTGTGTGTGTGTGTGTGTGTGTGTGTGTGTGTGTATGTGTGTGTGGGGCTTAGTAACTGTGTGTGTGTTCACTTCTAGTCATACGTTTAACTTTTTTCAATGTGAACAGCTAAAACACAGAGACTCCAGCTGTTTATTTACTCATTACCCAATTATCACTCTTATGGATAGACGACATGGAACAGTGAAACTTTCCTGTGAGAACAGAAGTGCCGATCGTGCTACATGTTGAGCACACACTCGCAGCAGTTGACAGCAAATAGATGTGACACATAAGGCGATGGGTGTGCTGCGTTATGTCAGGAGACAATTTGACATATTGTGGACTCTAAGCCAACAGTGAGATGTATTACCCGGTGTAGTGAATTTCACTGGATCTATTTAGAATTGGTGTTGTGTGTGCATGAGTGTGAGTATGCTGCAGAATAGAGTTGCTGTGTTAATCCAAGACTGTTAAAACCTTTATTTCATCAGTAATTTGCTGTGGAAGAATTGTAATTATTGTATTCTTTAGAAAGTATTCACATGTTTATTCATGTCATTACAGTAATCATTTTTCTCAATAGAGTGGAACAGGAATGAGTACTTAACCCAGAGTGTTTTAGAAGGTCCATTTTAAAGTGTTAGATAGGAGTCCGGGTAGTATAAGGAAATCAGTTTGTTTTCGAGTTGAGAAGATGTGACTTGATCTGTAATATTCCGACTGCACTGTAGATATCCTATTGTAATGTTGTTTAAACTTGCGTTTTATAAGGCTATTTGTGAAACACTTCGCTATTCTGAATATATACATGAAATATTATTTAGATACAATCTGTGGATAACACAGGTTGAACATAAAATACTTCAGTAAATACCTTTTTGATTTTTCTGAAGCTTCTATGTGTAATAAAAAAGGTGGGTTGCTAGTAGGTGATATATTGGCAGTACTAAACGTCCTCGTACCAAACATGAACTGCCTTTAGCTTAGCTGTGGTGATGCGAGGTCAAGTGACCAAGCTGTTGTTTGTTTTTAGCCAACATTAGCTTTTTAGTTCTAGCAATCGCATTTACACTTCAAAAATCATAAAGTGGTGTTAATATGCAGAGATTATCTTGCAAACAAACATGTAAGTATCATAAACGTATTTAGCAGAGAGCTTATTTTCTGCTAAAATCCAAAGGGATATTTAAGAGTCCTTGCGATGCTAGCTTCTGGGTCAGCCTATAAAAGTATACCATCCCTAGCCATGTAGCTACCCCTTCCTTGTTTAATTTAGTTTCTCCTGGATTAAAAACTGATTAAAATCTCGGATTACAACAAAATGGTTAAGAATAGGTCCAACTGGGCAACAAAAGCAAGCAGTCAGACTTTCAACATCATAAAAGTGCGCTTTCACAGATATAGCTGGGTAGGTGTGGTGCAATTCGGGATGAAGTTTGCACTGTAGCAATTTTTCTTTCGGCAAGAGTTTTACTTCTGTTTGTCAAAAGAACCAAAACGGTAACTTGTTTTGGGACAGAATAGAGTGGTGCAGGATTGAGTTCTAAAACCTCGGAATGAGTTAGCATTTTGATACTTCGAAGTCTGTGGTTTTTTGAATGTGTTTTTGGTTACATGTCTGAGATAAGTTCTCTTGTTAACACAAGGTGAAACGTTTTTTAACGTTTATTCTACGACATAAATACGTCAGCATACCAACGGTTGCCAAAAAGTGACTAAAGATACCTAACGCCATCTCACTGAATAGATCCAATGGGAAAATCCCAATCCTTTGGGTAGGCCTACAATCTCTGCCGCACTCTACATCCAGTCAGCATTTCCTTCAAACAGAAAGTATTGGTAAATGGGTTGTATATTAACAATGTTGTTACGGATACTGAATTAAGTCCTATTCCATACAACTAGTAAAGTTACAAACAGTAATATCAGCCTGTTCCCCCCCATGAGCTCTTACTTTGATCGCTAGATTTCTCGATTAAGCTCACTTCTTAGAGAAAATACCATCTGCTTTGGTTTAATTTATTTTCCTCTGCTAGTTTTGAAAATATGAGAGAATAAGTGCTAGCATAACAGTCATGAAACAGATGGCGAGTGGAACCTCACTAACTCAGACCCTGGAGGAATTACTGTTGAGTGTTCAGATGGCTGCCATGCATGTTATACTGGACAATTTAGTGTTCAAATATGGCAGGTTGAAGCATTTTCATGCCTTGTATACTATTAATTTCCTTTGCATGGTCATTCTTCTATACAGAGTCCTAAGTGGCCATTAATTAATTCAAACAATACTGCATTGCCACAGGCTTTCATGTTAGCTGAAGGACTGGGGGCCGTGTCTTTGGTTTAATTAAATGTGCCGTACAATGCAGTGTAACAAAAATCTTTCTGATTATTACATCAAGAGATTTTATGTTTTCAGCTAATTTACCTCCCAACATGAGCATGGTATAATTATAGACAGAATTCAGGTGTTGCCTGTAACACCATTGGCAATCCATCTGTTTTCTCTGTGATTTTCCTTAATTGGAAAACTCAATTTTTAACTGTCTGCTCCAGGTGCAAACCAACTCAGCAAGCTCAGAATTCTGTTCAAAAATCCCATTGAAACCAATAGAGATAAAATATTATTTGGGAAATGCGATTGGTTAACTAATTTCAAATAGCAGAGAAAGAGTGTGTTATTGTGTGTTCTTGTGTTTGCATTGATTCAGGAACATGCAGGCTGGCTCTTTGGCAGATGTACAGAACATCATGTATAATATATGTGTGCTCTTTCAGCTATGCACAAAAGCCAGATGTTCATTCTATCAGCGGGTCCCCGTGCCGCTAACATGTTGGTACACAGCGGCGAAAACCAAACAACAACAAATAAGTGTTCTCTGTAACCAACAGCAGCCATTTTGAAACAAATGACTAAAGGACTTTTTGGGGACTCTCAACAGCGGGGGGCCAAAAGTTCTGTTTTTCCAGAGGAAGAGTTCCAGTGTGTCTGTCTGTCTTTTTTCCCATATCAGGTTGATGAGGGAGTTTCGGTTTTGTTGCAAGTGTGGTTTCCAGGAGTGCAGTTTTTGGCAGGACGACATAGAGCTCTCTCCGGGCTAAACAAACAGCTGTGGCATATGGGGGGGATGTACAGCGTCTGAGCCACAGCGGGTTGGGGGGCGGTGAGGGACTGGTGGGAATGTGAAAGCTAACCTGTCTGTGTTTAATGGTCAGTCACATTGGTACAAATGCTAGCAGCATGCCGGCTCGGCATTCATTAGGAGCCGGGGTCTGAGCCGTGCCCTGCGATGAAAGCCCGGTGTCAGGCGTGAGCTCTGATGCCACGGCGAGGGAGTGAGCTGGGGGGGGGGGTTGCTGCTGCTCTGCCAAGACCCACCCCTGGGTATCCATCACACACAGCCATCACTCGGGAGCTGAGTAGACCTGATAAATAAATCAACTTAGAGGCCCAGTGAGGTTTCAGGGCCTATTCCTCTTTATGAGTACAGCAGGGTGAGGGATGGATGAGGGGGGGGGGGCAAAAAAAACTTTGACTTCTTCACGCCTTGGTCCCAGTAGGCATGAGGACCAAAGACACCAACTCTGTGATTCTTTCAAAAATTAAATATATTCACTTATCTGAAAGGCCCCGGCTCAAGATCCTCATCTTTTTCTTTAACATCCAAGATAAAAGTGTGAGGACTTTCCCATTGGCTTTCAATCGGCAGCTCTTTGAAAATTCACACTTAATGATTTGAAGGTCTTTTAGAACTTACTTTGGGACAACAATTTCTGAACTGCCCCTTTTATGTGGAGATAAGTAGAAAAGGACTGTATGAAAACATCAGGGAGCTTCAAATTACCCCGGCTTTAGAGAGAACATTGGTTGTAAGGGCTTAATTGAACATGACTGATTTTACTCTGTGCAGCAGCTCTTCATTTTTAATCCACTCCCACCAAAGTTTTATTTGTGTCGTTATTTATTTAACACGGACCAAAGTAGAAGACATGTCTTGGATTTAGTCGAGTTTCTTGGCAGGAACTTTACAGAGGGTGACGTTTACAGTTTCACGCCGCTTTTCCAGCATTTTCCGCTTGGAGGTGATGGAGTAGAGACATGTTACATTGGTTTAATCTTTCAAACTAATGGCTATATAATATCCTCAGAAGTACAAATTAAAAACTGAATGTTTACATTTTTCCCCTTCAAAACACTGTAAAGAAAACAACAAAACAAAGAGTGTGTTAGGAGGAAGAGGTAGCCTAATCCCCGTGCTCTGTCTCTGTTAGAAACATAATGGTGGTGTTTACCTTCTCCCCCCGAATGTTTTCTCTCAAGGCTCTCCTTTAACATACTGTATTTGACTTTAGGAAACATTTCATTCAATCTTATTTTCCTCCCTCTTCCTCATTCCGTTTGTTCTTGGCTGCTGTTAAGTTTGCTGCAGTTTGGCAAGTGTTACATAGCCTGAACGGGAGACGTGTCTTTAGGCACATTTCTCCCTGACAGAGGCGGCTGTACGCGAGGGGTGACAGCGTCGGCAGGAAAGTCTTTCTTCCTTTGTGGTTCGGATAAGTAAGCATGCACAACACCCCTGTGATTAAAATCTCCTTCTGATATTTCTATCAAGTTTTCTATTAAGCGACGGGGGGGGGGGGTGATGCCAAAACAGCGCGCAGAGACATCCGGGGAGGGGAATAGCATTCGCAGGGTATTTAAAATATTTAAGCCAAAGTCTTTTTTATTTATTGTTTGTGGATTGCTAGCATCAGGATACATTTTGCGAGCAGGAATCCAGAGCAGTACATCTCGACCGTCACTCACCGGGAACAGGGGGAAATTTGACACACGAGGACGGATGGCTGCCACACAACGTGCTGACAGTGCTGCATTTCAGCAGGCAGAGAGCAACAGTCACCTGCCATCTCCCAAAGCACCTGGTAATTGAGTTTCCACCTAACCCACACACGACATCAGGCTTTAGTTCCGCTTCCTGCATATTTCCCCCAGTACACTCAAAGGTTGGCTGTAATTAAATGTATTATGTCAACAGATTTCACTTAACTGTATTAGGTTAATTGAAAGTAATAATATTAAGTTGAACCTAATCTTTTTTTTATTTAAACGTAATATTATTACTTTTAACTAAACTAATGCAGTCATGTGAAATCTGTTGATGTAATACATGTAATTAAAGTCACTGTTGCAGGTTTTTAAGTGTGGTGGATAGTTACAATAAATGACTCAAGTACCCTCTTTACGTGAGTATTCTCAGTCTATGCTGTTTTATACTCCACTACATATTAGAAGACAATATATACTTTTTTCTCCGCTACATTCATTTGACAGCTTTTAGATTATTACAAAATCTGAATAAATGATTAAATAAACTTTGATATTTTTAAGCTAAGATATCCAGCAGCAGTATACACTGGTACTTTAAGTATATTTTGACGTTGATAGTCCTGTACTTTTACCTAAATAAGTAAGTTGAATGCAGGACTTTTTACTTTGTAGTATTGCTACTTATACTTAAGTGACAAATCACAGAGTGCTTCTTCCACCGCTGCCCATGTCTGAGACAAAAGAGTCATTTACATTTTGTTGGTTGAGTGTTCTCTGTCAACCCCCCCCCCCCCCCCCACCCCCTACCCCCCCACCCTTCTCTCTCATGCTTTCTCTACAAAAGCTTATTTAACCAAAGGTTAGATTACAACAGTGAGGTGATTGCCTGGCCCTCCTCCAGCTCCCCATTATCAAGGGGCCACCACCTAATCTGGAGGAGCAGCTCTTCATTAATGTATTATTAACAAGCCTGTTACAGTGTAATGCAGGGAGAGGCTCTCCACTGGGGATAGTCCTAATGGGGAGGGCCAGAGTGCGCCTACTGAAGCAGATTACAATGAAAGTCCGCTGCGTTGGGCTGAGAGGGGACTGATGAGGCCTGCCCCTCGTCTTCCTCCACCACAGATCACAGAGTCATCTTACCAATTAGCTTAATTGCATATTTTTGGAATGTTAAAGATAATAGGGTTTAATTGAAAGACGCTCCCTAACCCCCTGTAGCGACCGTGTTGTGCATCAGAGGATCATAGTGTTAGATCACTGATTCATTTCATACTGATATACATAGTGGAACTGTCGGCAATGGTAGCCAATGATCTTTGACAGTGTAAGGATGCACAATTACATTTATTGCTGAGCCTTATTCCGAGAAATATATTAAATAAATAAAATATATAATCCTCTTTTTCTAGTTGGATAAGATTATGGTTCAAGTTTAACCCTTTGTTTCAACTTTTTTCTTTTTGGTAATCTACTATCTGCATTAACTGAAATGAGCTGTAATCTGTAATGTGTGTGAGTGGGATGAGCATCAAAAGGAAACCAAGACATAAATGACATCTTGACTCAAGTTCGACTCTACAGTACCTGGTGTAGGACTCAACTTGTTTTGATACTATGAACGATCATAATCCTCATGAATAAAAGATGATGTTTCTGCAAAATATTGGTTAATAGTGTGTAATATAGATAATGGATGGAAGTATTGTGATGATCAATATGTCTTATTGTCAATCAATCCCAATATACATTCAATGATAAAACATTTAATCAATTAGTCTATTGGCATTGACCTTTTTTTTTACGACAATCGGGACATTCTTACTAATCTGAAATT
The DNA here is from genome assembly GCF_036324505.1 of Eleginops maclovinus. Lineage (NCBI taxonomy): Eukaryota > Metazoa > Chordata > Actinopteri > Perciformes > Eleginopidae > Eleginops > Eleginops maclovinus. The sequence continues at coordinate 2,756,669 of NC_086357.1, read as the reverse complement.
ATAGTTGCTGTTGTTGCTAGTCCTTATGTTATGGTTTATTGAATGGAATTGGGTTTTTGACTGTTGGTCAGACAAAACAAGACAGCTACAGGTGTAACCCTGGCTGGAATACTGTAATGGAGACTTCACTATTTCATTTTTAGGCCAAATGATCAATTGACAAAATACACAGCTGATCACTAGACGGGGACAGTAAGTGTTGGATCCCATAATACCAAAACAACATAAATGAATTGATCCTTATTGTTTGCAGTGTACCCACATCCATGCATTCCTCTTTTCCATTAATCTCTGCTGTTATTCCAAACTTTCTGTGACCACACATTGAGTAACATGTTTCTTTTTCCTCTGCTGAAAATGGACCTAAATCAATCATTATATTTCATGAAGCTGTCACTCAGCACATCAGCATCAACCATGGTATTATTGGCATGTTGACTTGAAGTCTAATTCGGAAGAAAACAACAAAACTGTTTTTTATACTTCTTCACAGTGCGCTCTTTAATGAATAATAAACAATTCAGATCAGAATTGGATTTTTCTGCAGTCGGCTTTACCGTCCATGTCACGTGACCAGAACAAGGCTCCGGATTCCTACTTAAGCACATGTTCCACCCTCCTCTCTTCACACTCCCTCTCTGCTGTCTAATTGACTTCATGCCTGTTCATGAAAAGGATCCTGGTTTCCACCTGTTCTGCCTCTATTCACAGTGTAACACCAAATTCTCCTGTGCTCTCACTCTATTAACAGAGATCATACCCAAGTTCAGCTCCCTGCTATTATTGCAGGGGATGCTAAAATCTCATTTTCAACTCAATTTAACCTGGCCTACCTCGAGGGGGTGGGGGATAGAGAAGCCCTCCCTCTGACTTAATTATGAACACAAGGTACAGCTAGAAAATCTTATATATTAACATTCTGATTATTGCCTGGCAGTCAGGAAACAACAACCATTATGCTATTTATAAGCGTAGTGTCACCAGATCCAAATTAAGATATGTATTTCTGGCTTACTATATTGTGCTGTAAACAGAATCCTTTTTATAAAGGTTCCCTCATTTGATCCAATCTTTTTCATCTAGGTGTCCCAATTATAGTTAATAATTCAGTGATCTTTATGCAGTTAGTTCATGTGACCTAGATAGCAGGTTTTTTTAATGAAGTCTTGTTTCGTATTCCGCTTGCTCCCATTCAGAGACCCATTACCTGGCTTCACCGTGCCACAGCCTTCCCCCTCACTCCCCAGATTATAAACCCCCACAATAAATTGAGTGTGGAGGTACAGTACATTGTCAGACGGAGATTGTCAGATAATGTCATTCAGTGGTGCTATTCGCTGTAGAAGTGTGTTGGCACATTCTGCAACCTCAGAGATTCATTCCATTGCCCATATCGATATTGATTTCCTTTTACAGACTTATTTCGCGCGCAGCATCGTCAGTGGTGTAAAGTTACTAAATACATGTAATGAAGCTCAGAGCAAGTTCTTTCAGGAAGACTGGGTATTCATTCACTCCGCAGCTGCAAACGATCAGCTCATCATGGGCGTTCTCTTTAACCAATTACATTTCACCTCAATCTCCAGCAGCCAATCATTGTGCTGCAGTCAAGCTTTAAAACCATTCTCCTCTCTCCTGCAGTCAGCTGTGATTTCACCCCATCCACCTCCATTGATCACATCCAGTGCCCATCTCCTCATCAAATCCTGATTTTTCCATATGCTCACAGCTGCATTTCCCTCTTTAGATATACGATACCAGGATCGGGGTCTAATCACCAAAGACTATTAACATTTCTATCATATGGAGCATGTGTCAATAAATGTTCTTTACACAAAAGATGAAGTCCCTCCTGATTGAACTTAAGTCAGTTCTCTACTTAAGTAAAATGCTGAAATATTAGTACTTCACTTGAGTATTTCCATGTGATGGTACTTATTTCTACCTCACTGCAAATCAAAGGTAAATTGTGTACTTTTATTCCACTACATTTTGTTAATACACTGAACAAACTGAAACGTTGAGTTGAATTAAATGTGTTATGTCAACAGATTTTAAACAACTGCTAGTTAAAAAGTAATACATCTGAGTTTAAATTAAAAAAATATTAGGTTCAACTTAATATTACTGCTTTCGGCTAACCTAAAGCAGTAATGTGAAATTGGTTGACATAATACATTTAATTCAAATCAAGTTTTTTTTTTTTCGGTGTACTTTACAGATGTGCATTAATGATGGTAAATATAATCAGCCCTTAAATCAGACTTTAGTTCACCTGCAGTAAATCCAGCAGCTACCCTGCAGTATACAAAGCCATTCAAACTAGCTGCACCTTTACCAGCTCTGAAAACACTTTAATGATCAATAATTATAAAACATATCAGAGATATTATTCTGAAATGGACCAATCAAACAATGACTACTTTTACTGTCGCTACTTTAAGAACATTTAGATGAGAGTACTTTCTACTTTCACTGGAGGAACATTTAGAATACTTTTACTGTGACAGAGTATTCCTACACTCTGGTACTCTTCAGCTAAGCATACCATGTGATAATACTTCATTTGTCACATTTTTCTTGCATCAGCAGCTCCATTTGTAACATCAAACAAGGACACATATTATCTCATGATACAAGGATCATTCAACATAACATTACAATCACTGAAGAAAACAACTTACCGAAGACCCTCTACCGTACGTTTGACCTGGATTATGTGTAATGTTTGTCATTTTTATGATTGACTGGGGCATAAAGGAGTGCTTCAGTCTAACTTGATTCAATTGTGGGACCCTGAACCTCCAATTAGATGGCAATAATTCATATTCACTGTTCAGAACGTGGCTGGGTCATGATGTGGTTATGATGTTGTTATGGTAGGCTGATGCTAGAGTTCCATTGCCCATATGGATATTCATTTCCTCTGATAATTGGTCCCTTGAGGATTTAAATTGAACCATAATTACCCTTCAAACTCAAATGAAGGTTGTAAAGTGTATATTATATTCAATGTCTACATTTTGGGAGTTTGATAGGCTGGACAAGCGTAATGTTCACTTCATCTGTTCTGTATATTTATATTTTCTATTCAAATGATGTGAAATACCTTTGTTTTAACATGCTGCTGTAATGAAAAGAAAAAACAAATTGGGATCAATAAAGTATATCTTATCTTATCTTTGACTTATCTTATGAGACAGAGTCGATTCTCGCCCAGCATCGCGAGAAGGCCCCTCCTAACGAGAGGAGAGGGTGACGCGGCGTCCTTGAGGAGGCTGTCTGCGGCTGTTGCTTTGAGCTCCCCTCGAGCAGATACACAGATCCTTAGCAAGAACAGTCTGCCTCTGTGTTTAATGGTACACCAATACCGGCTCCAGCGTGATACCCGGCTCCTGTCTGCGCCGCTTCCTCCCAGCTATCCAGCACTGTTACCGGGCCATCTGTGACTAAGTGCTGTGCAGTTACCCCAGTTTTTAGAGCATTACCCCCCAGCACATCTATGATCTTAATGAACCCACAAGCTTTTTACTGTCAATCAATAATTGAACAGCCACTGAAGGAGCTTTTTTTTCCACAGCTATTTGAAGGGGCACAAGGGTGTCTGAGTTTACCCAGCAAGTTAAAATGCACTCTGTAGAGCTGTGAGAGTGTATTGGCAACACGTTCCATGTGGCCCATGTCTATAATGCATTATAAACATACTAAAAATGCATTCTAATCTGCTTGTAGCTCCATATAATTTATAAATAGAACTGCTCAAACATATTCGTAATGCTTATAGAAGAATAGGAACACCATACAGCATTATACAATGACTTATTTGTCATTTCCGTAGTTGTATTACATACTACCAGTCATCTAAAACAAATAATTACATTACATTTGACTTAATTCACCCACTCATTGTAACTTACGATCATAGTAAAATGCATTATTACCGTGCTTACAATGCATTATAAGCACTATATAAAGTATAAGTCATTATTATAATGATAATTGGTAGAAAGAAATATTTACACATGCCTAAGTATAATGAGGTAAAAACAGAGAATGAGTTTATGTTGATAAACCTTTTGACACATGGGCTTCATATAAAATGTTATTTTCATCATGTTCTTTCATAGTTATCTGTACTGAACCTGAATGTGTTTAGAGAAGCTAACGTCACACAAACATACAGTGATGTTGGTCTCAGCCGTTTCCACCCCATCCTCATTTTCACCTCATTTGCACCTATAGGGGAACATCTGACTACTATTAACCACAGGTCATACCGCCCAGCACTGCTGTGTGTTAGAGGTAACACCTCCAGGCTGCTGTGGAGCCAGGCATGCTGCCTATTAGCATCTCTCAGTGATTGAAGCTAACTGTGAACACAGACAGGCGTTACAGCTGTGCAATGCTGCTTACAAGTAATTCAACAAAGACTCGGATTGACACAGTAATTACCCCATTATCAGATTAACCTTCCGTAGAGGTCACCAATATGTTAGGTTGTGTCAGAATAAGTGTTGATAAAATCCAAAAGTATGAGAGATGCAATTATGCTAACCCAACTGATGTTATTTACTCATTAATCAAATGTTATTTACTCATTGAAGTGTGTTAATGTGTTAGTATTAAACAGCCTTTATCAAGCTTCAGATAAGATATGCAGTGGGGGAACAGTACTTTACTGTAGTCTATATTCGTGGTACTTTCTCAAACTCAACCTCATATCTCTATTTGTACTGCATTTACTGTATCCGACAACTTAAGTTACTAATTTAGATTTTACATACACATTAAGGGACTATAAATATTGATGTTGTATTATAAATGAACCTACCAAACAGTAGAAACAAAAACAGCTGCAGCGATTAGTCAATCAATCAATTAGTCTGCTGACAGAAAATCTATTAGCAACTATAAAGATCATTAGTTATTTTTTGGGGCAAAAACATGTCATGGCTCCAGTTTGACAACTGTCATTGTTTCTTTAAATAATGAGGTATGGACTGTTGGTTGCACAACACAAGCACAACAAGGTATCTGGGAACTGTGTCATTATTATTGACATCTCACCATCAATCAATGGTTTCTAACTTAGAAAATAATCAGCAGATAATGAATCAATGGAGTAATTTTAATACAGTGGTGAGGTAAAGTGGTTGTGGTTTACCCATCAGAAGGTTGATGGTTAAATGCTGTAATTGTACTGTACATGTATATAAAAAAGCCCTTTGAGGTGTAGCTAAGACGGAAAAAAGGTGAATATAAATACCACAAACCGTTATTAGTTATGAGAATGCTTCAGAAAAGAAAATGAATGCTTTGTCCACAACTGCAGATATGTCAATCATCTTACCTTTTCATTCTAAATAAGGTTTTAGCAACCTTAAGCTATTTGGGTCAGTTAGCTACACTGCAGTTATATCTGAATGTTTTATTATATATTCCATAACAGTCTTTCTTTGAATTAGATTATGTGTTGAAACCACTTTTCAATTTAAATGTAAATGTAAATCCCCTTTATGGATAGTCTTTGCACTTCTCCCCATGTATTTGTAAAATGTTCAATGTTTTATTCCCATGCAGTTTTTTTATAATACTTTGCTTTGAGGGGTGTAGATCTGTTCTTAATGCTAATACATTTTTTCTGTATGTGTGCTATTGAAGAATGCAATTGACCCCTCTTGGCCACCGTACACAACAGATAACCCAGCTTCTTCTTACATGAAGCTGTACCTGCGACTGAACTACTTTCCCATTCTTCAGGAAGATAAAGGTAAACTTCCCATGACAAATGGGGACAACAGCTTTTGAAATTGGTCAAGTTTTGTTCCACAGATCGGGCGACAATATAAACCTTCAGACAATTCTGGAATTTCAATGTAGCCACTAGAAGAGCTCTACGTGTCTGTTTTTGTGTCCAAACAAGTCACTTTAAGGAAAAATCTCTTTCTGAAATCTTGAGAGAGGTGGCTTGTTTCCAGAAAGCAACAGTGGAAAGATGAGCCAGGGAAAAGAAAACAGATGTTGAGGTTGATGTGTGTGAGTACAGAAAGTGTAGTTTAGTGTTAGCTTAAAGATTTTGAACGCCATGGCTAAATATTTAGCTGATTTTGCCAGTTTGGATGAGGTTAAACCCTCAGAACAATACTTCGTTTAGAGTTGTCCTTAGCAAGACATAGTGAAGAGCAGATCGGGTAAGGCAAAAAGGTAAAGGGAGAGGTTTTTAATTCTCTGTAGGGTCATTTTAATAATGTAATCACACACGTATGGTTACAATCTGTCAAAGGCAAAAAAGACACTAGTGGACCATCTCTGACCATCCAGAATTACATTACAGTGTGTTCTCACGTAATATGAATGAAAAAATGATGTTTCATTAGTTACTCAGAAACCAACACTTCCAGGTTTAAAAACATGGACATTATCCTTTAAAGGGGCCCTATAATGGGGGGGAGAAACACACAGGGATTTTAGCTTTTGCAGACCATTTACATGCACAAAAACCTATAGAACACAACACAGGAAAGGGAAAAGTCCCTAAAAGCCTAATAGGCCCTCTTTCTTATGAGATTAAATCACCTTCATACATTGCCACTTCATTACTGAAATGAGTCTGGAATGGAGCAGCGCCCGGCCCGTGAGACTCCCACCATCAGCTGCAGTAACTGTGTTCTCGGTGCTTTTAGTCGGGAGGTTAAGCAGCTGAGAGCAGAGTTTTTCTTCCTCCAGTATTCCCCACAGGCAGCGGGGGAATTCTAGAGGAAGTATGTCCCCCGGTTCTCTTAGCCCTCTTTATCCTGAGACTTCCACAGAATAGACCTTAAACCACTTTAGCTCTGCTTTATGGTATCATCATTGAGTCACTTGTGACATGTAGATGCACAGGGTGCTAGAGATCTACAGATTCATCCATTATTTATGCGTTGTGTCGCATGGATATAAATGCTGCTATCTCATTGTGGGGTACTTGGCCTTTCGAACCCCGCTCACAAACTGCGCCATCCATTCACAGACTGATGCTGAGCTTTTCATTCCAACACTGCCGGAGTATTGCCTCTGCCGGGGGAGCTGGTCCACACCGGACTCCAGACGTTTGTTATGTGCATTTCCAGTTTTGCATTATTTCATGAGGATTTGAAGAGTGTAAGCAAACAAATTTGAGATGCGCCCGAGGGCCAGCCCTGAGAAGTGAGAGGTCTTCCATCCTCCCGGGAGCCACAAATCCTTCTCCACAGGAACTCCCCTTTAATTAGTTGGACGGTGCGTAATGGGAAAACATTAGTATTGTTATGAGGGGAAAGGGAGTTTGACTGACAAGGTCCTGCTCTTAACTTTTGTTGAATTAAAAGAGGATAGCGATGCGAGGTTTGGTATATTGAAACGGCCATTTGCATATTTGCGGCTATATTAAAAGGGATTAGCTCCAGCCAGTGAGGCACAACAAACAGAAGGAAGAGGACAGCGCGGTTTAATATCACAAATGACACCCAGGGAGTTACCCTCTAGCTCCAAGCCTGATTACAGCTTCTTAATTAGGACAGCTTCTCAACTCTCACACATCCCTCTCCCCTGCTCCGCCGTGTGCCGCACGAGTTTAGTCCCAGATTCAATATTTACCCTGCACTCCTCTACTTGTACCGGGAGTTTTTACCAGGGATAGAGGGGTGAGTCGGGGGTAATATTAATCATGAATTCTGCTCCTCGCATGCAGGTGCAAACCAATTAGCAGGCTGGCATTTAAAGGACTTTAATTAATATTTCGTCACAGATTAAATCAGATATCGGTTATGTTTAAATGCCTTTCACACAAGTTTTCAAATATTGGGGTCCCGGCAGCTGTGAGATTTAGCTTCCTGTGTTGGCACCTCACATTTGCACACATGCTGTTCCAATACTGTGTAATAGAGTTGTTACTGTTATTATGGGAATATGAGTGTGTGGTATACTCCAGGGTGTGTAGTTAAATATCACTACTAGGCCACCTCTCAAGTTGAATATTAAGAAATGTATAAGGGATTATTTAGTTTCTGATTTAAATCCACTTAAAGGTTTTCACATGGCAGCTGTGCGTCCACATTCATATTGAATGACCCGACTGATTATTGATTGATGTTTGCATCGTACCGCTCTGTGTAACTCTTCATGTGCAGGAGCAGCCTGAGGATTAGTGTTGAAATATGCTATGGTTCGAGTTTATTAATTACTTTTAGTCTGTTTTATGTTCATGCTATTTACTATTTTTGCCCAACTCCATTTCAGGGGCACTTTAATTCAAATGGATTTATCTCACAGCTATAGTTCAAACAGTTGCAGTTTAAGATTTTACATTCAAAAAAGTAAGATTTGCTTATAAAACATTATGCATTATTATAAATGACATAGCCCAACAGTATGAAAATATACCCACCTCAAAATCAGCATATTATTTTAAAATCATTAATTAAAATGAAATAATATAACATATATAGCATGATATGCTAAAAAGGAGAATTCTGAATATGAAGTACTTTTGAATGTGTATGTGCTGATAACACTATTTGTTGCTTAATTTCTACATTTCACTTTCACCATTGTTCATATGGTAACAGAATAAAGACCAGTACATAACTATCAGTGTTGTTACTCAGATCCTTTACTTAATTAAAAATACTATGGTCTCAAAATGTTCTTGAGGTACCAAAAGAACTCATTCTGCACAATAGCCCATTTCAGAATAATATAAAGTGCAGAAGTATTATTAGCTCAATGTACTTCAAGTACCAAAAAGTAAACGGTTGTAAAAACATGTAAGAGCATTTAATATTGTGCTTTGTCAGTGTGGACCACATTTAAATGTATGTACTTTGTAGATTAGTAGCACAGTGCTGCATTGTTCCTTATCAGTACATCATGTGTTTCTATGTGCAGAAAAGAAACGCGTGAGAATACTGTAAGAGAGTGAAAAATACGAGATAGCCTCTGAAATGTATCGGAGCTGTCAAAAAGGGACTTAAGTACAATACTATATTGAGTCAATGTACTTTCTTACTTTCCACCACTGCAAATGTAACATGGCAAACAAAGAACCAAGACTTATGTCCCAAACGTGACAAAGAAGAAACTGAATCTGCCATGAAAAGTTCTAAACGTGTTTACCATTATTTGCGCTAAGCCTATAGCTATGAAGGTGAATAATATCATTACTTTGCTTTTCCTGTATGTTAATTTACTAGTAGCTACTCTATAAAAGCTGGAGACACACGTCAAACATTAATATTACAGATTGTTTCATCCTCACTGTCGGGGCCCAGCTTTATAAAATCACACGGGGGCCGCTGACCTGCAAAGATGCGACTTGAACCGCTTCTTTTTCCACCGCCGCGAGGCTGGCTGGGTTAAAGGTCAACTGTCACAGAAGCCACAGAGGATCCTCCTGGGTGAAGATCCTTGAGACTTTTCCCTTAAACCAAGACACCATGGCCAGGTTTCACAGGTCTGCCCTGCGGCCGCCCCGGGGCTTGAATACATCGCTATGTTTATGGGACCACTAGCCACAAAACCCCCGACCATTTCCCCAGCCGACGCTGCACTTGATGTTAATGTTTAAACGGGCTTACTGGTTTGCCACCACATTGTAAAGTGTGTGTTCAAACTCCTACTTCCTACTAGTGAGAGGTTTGTTGACACTAAAACTTTAATGCAGGGGGCCAAATCATATTTTTAGCAGTGGTTACGTCAGATTAACCCTCCTGTCGTTTTCGTTTCTCCCCCCTTTCTTTGGTGTTCCCGGTCAAATTTACCCGGTCTGTTTTAACTGCTCTTACATTAACACAAAAAAAAACATGAATCATCACCACCTTTTATTTAACACACATTTAAACTGTAAATAATGTCTCACATACTGAAATAACTGAAATAGTGACTTTAATTAAGTGTATTATGTCACCGAATATCACATAAATGCGTTCGGCATTAGACAGCGTTCAGTTCTTTATTGTGTGGTTGACATGAATAACTGCAGTATACAAAGAACAGACACTGAAATGTATTCCAAAATCTAATTTTTGTCAATTTGGGTGGGTACTATCTGATGGATGAACATAGACTAAACAACTCAAAATTAAATGAAAGTGGTGATCAAGCAATTGTATATGTATAGATGCTTACTGTGGAAGATCTCATGGAAGCAATCAAATGTAAAACACAATATCCATGATTAGGGAAAGTAGTCTTTAGTCTGATTTGACCCGAACGCGACAGGAGGGTTAAATAACCTGTGCCGGTTAAATACAGTAAGAGTAGGCCACACCGCCTCACATAAATGAGCTTTTCCTCATTCAGTGCTACGTATTCCAAGCACTGATTGGAAATCCACTCAGCCACAACTAAACTGTGTTTGCTCTATCCACAGTGGGGGGGGGGGAAATCATATTAGCAAAAATAAATGTTGGTGGGTTGTTATAGAGTCTGATTATGTGTGTCTCAGGCAAATTGGCGGTAATGAGTCAAGAGACTGCACTCGTTCACATACATTAAAACAGCGATCATTAGGAAATTAGGGCCCAGATTAATCCTGTTAATGACACACTGGTGCTCATGGGAAAAAAAGACGGCCCCAGATGTCGGGATGCGGCGCCGTGATGAAGCATCAAATCCTGCTCTCGCCTCTTCCTCTCTCTCCTCCCTGCTTCTGCACAGCGCCGACACTTGAAATGCAAACGAGGGGGGTTGGGGGGGGGGGGCAGCCGACTGCTAATGAGAGCAGATCCCAGTGATAAGGAGCGAGAGAGAAGGAGAAAGAAGGGGGAGAAGGGAAAGTGAATAAATTAAAATAAAAAAAGGAGCTATCTGAACTGAGGATAAGACACAGCAGCAGGAACTCTGATGTCCCCAATTAGGAGGGATGTCACCCCCTGTCTGGGCCGCAGTAATAAAGCCCTCACTCTGTATTCGGAATCACATGGCTCCAACACTGTTAACATTCTAATGTCTTGGGCGTGCGTGGTAACATTAATTACTTGGCCATTTGGATGGCTCCTGAATCTCCTTAATGTTTGCTTCCAAATGGAAATCTGAGCTCAGGCTTAGGAGTGTTACATTAGAAAATAATAAGTAATATTTACCCTAGCAGCACGCAGTCACGCCTCCTCCGCAACCGGTTCCATTTCTCCTATTGACTGTTTGGATATACTGTCCTCCTATACAAAGACAATTATTCTGTGAATTTTAACAAGACCCTGGAAATGGGTTCTTTTTTTTTATCTGGGTTTTTTGGACCTCTTGCACGTAAAGCATGCTGTTTGAGGGAGGCCAAGGCACATTTAGATTAAATTACAGGTGTTTGAAATCTATGCAAATCTCCCCCAATCTATTCCTATCAGGGGAGGCCAATAATTGAAGGGGATCTTCCCAAACAATTCCTGCTACCATTTAAATTCATGGTCACCTTGAAAAGGCATGTCTGCGGCTGTGATTTCTCTCACTTCTGTCTGTCTGAGAAACAAACGCTCCTGTTCAGTAGTCGCTTCGATTGCCTATATATCATACCACATAAGGAATTGCAGAGGAATGAGCATTCTTCAGACTGTGCCTCCAAATGGTCAACTTTCATCTGGCTGAAGCCTTGTCTACTCTATTGTTTTCAAAGTGTAGTGAACCCAAAAGAGAAAGGGTAAAGCCATTTTGGTGTGTGTATACAGCAGAAATGTGTTCTTTGGGGTGGCAATATGAGAGGAGCCCTGGATAAAGGAGAAAAAGATTACAATTTTCCCCCCATGTTGTGGTGGCAGAGCTGCCAGCGAGAGGCTGGGAAGAGCAGCGAATGTAATGGTTGTATTACTGCACTCGGCGATGCATTATTAATGCAAACGTGATCAAGGCAGGTGGACAAGCCCAGGAGAGATAGCGCTGTTTAATGAACAGCCCCCTCTCTTTCGGCAGAACAAGGCCTGGCAGCTGTTAGTGTTGCACTGTGAGGTGTGAGCTGCTGCACCTCTGTGGTTAAGGTAGCCCCCTATTTAATTAAGAAATAATCTGCAGCCGCTCCTAATTGACTCTGTTCATACAGGGTGCATGTGTCAACGCCGTGGTCATGCCCACCCGCATTTTAAATGGGAACGTAAACGGATGCTTTTTGCTGTTCATCATGTGTTTCCTGTAACAACTTGAGCTGATCAGATCCTGCAATCTGGGATCAAGTAAATTACCACTATTATTATAAAGGACTGGAATTGAAAGCCTTGTATCACATTACATGAAGTAACAAACAGTATTTCTTGGACACATTGGATGGGCCTAGGGAACAGTGAACAAAGTGTTTAAAAAATAAAGACATTTTTAAGTCATGTCATGTGAAAGATATAGACATCTGCAGCCACATTTTAAATGAGTTGAAATATTTTTCTTTTGGAATCTTAATACTTTGAACCTTCATACTTGTCTCAAATTCCCAAACATTTTTCATTTGTAGCCCCGCTTTTTTGTTTGCACACCTCCCCGAAGGCTACCTTTTTCAAGATACAGAGCTCACAACACATCTGTAAAACTATGCATTAAAAACAAGGGACTAGCCACTAATCCTATACTCCATTTTTTTTTAAAGAGCTGCCATACGTGGAGCCTCATCGCAGCAACATATGATTATAAGGAGGCTGTGAGTTCACGCGTAATATACACGGCTCTCAGGAATGTTGCTGATGTGAGCTGCGAGGATTGCTTTTATAGAGGATAACATCAATTTGACTTTAAATTTTCATTTAATTTTTGGAGCTCGCACACGGGCCTGTCAAAACATTGAGTCCAGCGGTACATGTTTTCAGGTCACATACTGCCCCCTAGTGCAAGTATGGAGTATTGTAGGTATAAATCAGTGCCTGCTGCTCCTGTGGGAGTCTGCTGGACTCAGAGAGTGCACACAGGTTTTGGAGAGTGCATGATTACTCAAATGTGTTGTTTGGGAATATGTGCTTTGGTGTGTGCTTCTGAACATTGTAACAAATGGAGAGCAATTTGTGGTTCAAATCAGTTGGGATACTTTATCTTATCGGGGACAATTTGTTTTTCTCCAACTTGTATTCTCTGAAGTCGGGATATGTTTTCATCTAGGTTGGAACCATGGCCACATAGGACTTAGGTTACGAATCAAAGACCCTAACCCTAGGTCAGTTATTCCCAAAGCACCAAAAGACATCCTTAAAATCCTTTTTATGTTCACAACCTTAACATATTCAAGTTTTTGTCCTAGAGGAGAACAGAAAACTAAAAATGATTCACACCTTAGTGGCTGAAATCAGAGAATTTACCCTTTTGTCTTTAAAATATTCTGAAACCAATCAATCCCAACAGTAGGAGATTATTATTATATTTGGCAACTTACTGATTAATCTTTACAACTGCTCACCATCCTGTACCCGCGGATCCATGATTGTGTGAATACTGTAGTGTTTGTCATGTATTTCTTTATACTCAAACCCCTAAGGTAATATCCCCACTTTCCCCCAGCATTGGCCCCCATGCTGGTTTGCAGGGGACCCAGCCTGCAAAGGGCCTACAGGGCCCTGCAGTAAAGGAGCAAAGACATGGAGGCGTATCCGCAGCCAATGAACACTTTAATAAGCAACATAGAGAGTGTTCACAGCGGCAATAATGCAAACATGGAAAAGAAGGGCGGGGGGGGGAGTGGAGATACAGTCACATCTGCACAGGTGTGATGCATTAACATAGACAAAGACACAAACAGACAAGGCGCAGACACAAAGTCATTGATTTAGCCATGTTCAGCTCTTCAGACAGGTAGGATTGGGGTTAATGGAATACTTATGGATGTAGTGTGTCTGAGGCGGGGGCACAGATTGGGGTGGAGGTGGGATTTGGGGTTGCGGTGCCGCCCGCCGCCTCGACGAAGCCCCCGCTAACCGACAGAGCGCATCCCTTCGTCAGGGCGGATTAGGAGCATGTCAGGCTAGACGGAGCAGATAGCCGGGTTTATACATCACACAGGACGGACAGCGACACACACATCCTGCCCTTTACTGAGGATTCTGTCACGGAACAGTTATTTATACATCCTGATATGGGCACACGCATGGGGAAATTATTCCAGGATTATATACATGATGCTCAAAAGCCATCAGTGTTATGAATCTGAATGAGATGGTAATATTTCTGGATGTGATGGAGCGTCATGTTATAAAGGAGGGGATAGAGCGGTAATATGTTACAGCTGTTAGCTCTGACATGCAGGATTTGGAATCTGGAGTGATTTGGACTGTTGGAATTGGTTGGACTTATGTAGAGATGCAAAGCGCGAGTTCACTTCTACAGTAGGCAACAGAAACATTTCATTTCTGGATGTATAATGAACAGTGAGGAATCAAACTGTCAGTGTTTAGGAGTTGTTTGGATATGCTCTGAACTCATCCCAAACCAAGGTGAATCTGTATAACACCAATGCGAGCCAAGGGTACAATTGTATCTCAGAACGACTTGTCATTATTCTTCAGCCAAGCAAAAATAAACATTTGGATACGCTGAAGCCAAGAATTGATTGTGGCTTTGGGGAGGGTAACATTGTAGCCTGTGTAGCTTTGCCCGGGGCTGAAGCTTACCACTGCTTTTATACATAGTTTATTCCTACCTGTTTCTCTCCATGTCTTGGACCTGTATGATAGTATCTGCTTCAATTCCCCAGTCTGAGCAATCTGTTTGAATCCACAAGGTTGTGAATAAAACAAACCTGCTCTCCTGCTCAGCTTAGTGTATAATGCAAGACCTCGCCATTGGTCATGAATTGACAAAGTCCACATAGAGCTATATCCCACACCCTTACCTGCTGGAAATAGCCATGCAGAAGAAACTATCAAGCAATGAGGTGGGAGGAATCACATGACGGCTTGCAGGAAAAAACGTCTTAGCAGAAAACGGGACATTATGTTCCGAGGGAAGTGGACTCCAGAGTTCGGCCCCTGAAAACCAGGGGTGCAGGGAACAGTGGACCGAAGTGCAAGGCGAGGCACTAACAAAGCCACAGCCATCAGCCTGGTCTCAGGGAAGCACTAAGCCTGAATATTTCATGGCTCCTCCAAGCACAAAAAGACTACAAAACTGACCTGGCTCATTTGGAGCCCAGTGCTGCTGAAGGTCAAGACCTTAAAACAGAGAGGCAGGGGCCCGCATCACACATAAATGCCCAATAACATCTTGTTGTTGTTATTGTTTTACATATTTCTCTATTGGCGTAGATTATAAGCTTAGAAAATATTTTTTAACAGTATATCACTTGAGACCCCCCTTCTCTCCCGACAGTTGCTTTATTACACTGAAAAAACATTGACTTTAACTTAATATTATTGCTTTCAACTAACCTAATACAGTTATGTGAAGTTTGGGACAGAATGTTCTTCTACTTCAAGTGTATCCAACATAAAGTGTAAAAATGACAGAGAAGACATTAACGGCAATTTTCACAATTTTGTTCATTTTTATTCACTGTGAGTGTATAAAAGTTGTAATGAACAATTTCAGAATGTATGTTGTAGTACTAAAGCAACGGGAACAATCTGGAGTTATTTATTAGTTATCATGCTATGATTTTACTGGTCCAGCCCACTTTTTGGGCAAATTGGGCTGTACACTGAAAAAACTGAAACGTTGACTTGAATCAAATATATTAAGTCAAAGTCCAATTTCACATAACTGTATTGGGTTAGTTTAAATCAATCATATCAAGTTGAAGAAAATATGTTCTATTCATACTTAATAGTATTGCTTTCAACTAACCTAACACAGTTATGTGAAATCTGTGGACATAATACATTTAATTAGTGTCAACGTCTCAGTTTTCACTGTAAAAGGAGTTTGACACCCCTGTTTTGGACTCCCCTCCCCTCCCGAACGTCGCTTCATTAGATTGATGTGTTGTTGTTCTTCTACTTCCAAATGCATAAAGTTGCTGTTCATAATGGGAAGCCTTGACGAGGTGGGTGTATAATTCACATTCGCTCACTTCTCCTAACAACACAAAAAGAGAAAAACAATGGGGTGGTTTATACCCTGCAGACCCTAAAGGGAGGCGTTTAGCTCTGTGTGACTTTGTGTGCAAAGCAACCCAAACTCCCGGCGCTGGCACGGCGGAGAACAACAGCGAGAACTCAAGGGCTGTCTCTGACAAAAGGGAGCGGGATAGCAGCATCTGAAACCCTCGTGTACCTCTTCTCCTATTCCCTCCCTAATCAATATCAAAAGCAACAAAAACGCACGCGCGAGGAAGACACACGGAAACACACGCAAAAGCAAACAAATGTCTGTTCAGTGGGGGGAGAGAATTAGAGCGCGGCGCCATCTCCTCATCTTACCTGTCATTATCTGCTTTAGCTCTTAATGAGTGCTCCTCTACACTTGGTCACATCACATTTGTTTTATACAAGTCCCTTTGAACAGCTGAGAGATATTGAGCCTCCTTTGATCATGGAATCCGTCTGAATTTCAAATCAGATATGAACCTCCCCCCACCCCCGTATCTCCAGCTAGGTCGTCTCCACATTTTTCAGTCACTATTTTGTTTGTTTATACATCAGGCAATGGGGGAAAAAAAGAGGGTGAAACGAAAAGAAAGGGAGAAAAAGTGAAAGATGCGAGCATGTGGGTTGTATACATTTTGTTCATTAATGTTTATGAATTTAACAGCGAAATAATAAATGACTGAAAGAGAAACACTGCCACTAGATGCTCCTTTTTTTCTAGACGTTGTTTTTTTTGAAGGCAGCCGTCTTCTAATGATGACCCTTGGCATGCTGTGGCACCTGGGACCTCCCCTAGCATGAGATGAAAATTAGCCCATTCACATTTCAAACAGAATTTGGCCCGGCCCCTGATCACAGTGCAGGGGGCCCCCTCACAGTACTGCAGAGGGAACAAGGATCTCCACCCGGCCGGAGCCTCTCCCCTGGCGATGATTGCAGGAACACATGGTGACATGACTGAGGGACGTGAGGGGTCTGCATGTTCTCCGGCTGTTATTCCCTGTTAAAAGATTTAAACCATCGGGGTATGATAGGTCCCTTTGATGTTTGCTAAGCATAGAGCCAGGGAACAAGGGAGCAGGGAGAAGGAGAAAGGGGGGAGAGGTGGGGTGAGGTATGCTGGTGAAGCTAGCGGTGTGAGGGGCTTGTTACTTGAAGGCAATCATCTTTGTGGAGCCACACCAGAGGAGGGAGGAGATGCCATGAACCTCTGTTTCAACGCTGCCACGCCAACAAAGGGAAGATAAAAGACAGAGGTTGAAGCCAGGGCCAGGACCCGCTGCGGAGCCCAGATTACTGCCAGCGCGAAGTTCTGGAGCTTCAACCACTCCAACAACTTTCACGTTCCTAATTGCCCCAATTTGGCTCCTAGGCTATTTCTAGACATGGTGAAAGAGTAGTAGTCATGCTGAGATTTGTTTCATACCATAGGAGTATAGTGTATGACAGTATGCTGATTTATTTTATACTCATGGCAAACACAGCCAAGTGTAAATGCTGGAGTGTAGTACGGTCATTGGGACACAGTTCATCCACCCTGGTGTCCTTAAAACATGTTTACATGAATTGAAACGGCGTTGTCAATTAAGTAAGTCCGTCCCAGATCACAATTGTTTTTGATGTCAAAGAAGTGTGTTAGGAGAAGGTAAGGGGGAAAGCACAGGTCAAAGAAACTAACGGCTTTGAGCCAGAAGATATTGCTCGAGTCTGTGTAAAATCAAAACTCTACATGACCACTGTTTAGAGTTAGTAACTAACCTAATGAACATAATAAACATAGTTATTTTAAGTCAAAGAATGATATTTGACTTAAAATAACGATTAAAGTAGATTTGTTGTGCTTTTTCTTGTAATTTACAACATTAACTGTGTTTAAAACTGTGAAAATCTGTGGAAGAAACATACCTAATACCTAATAATATTGGGTAAACTAGTTTAGTATGGACATTTCAGGAAACAATTTCCTTACTGACTTCCTGGTGACGTTACGGTACTCTCGTCTTACATGTTCCACAAATTATGCGGATCATTTGGGCAAAACCTGGGTGTGTATAAGTGCAATTTTATCATTTTTTAATAGAACAAATGGTCGGGGCTATGGAGATACAACCCAAAATCTTCCTTTAAATAAGAGCTGGAGTTAAAATGTGTTTAGCCTAGCTTGGCATAAAAACTAGAAAGGAGAAACGTCTAACCTGGAGGTTTAAAAGCTCTCCAACCAACACTTTATCCATCTTATTTATGCAACATTCTGTGCTTGTTTTATCCATACATGAACATAGAGAAAACATCTGCAATTTTAGGGGCAGGTGTCCATGTTGCAGCTGCTCTTGGCTATCTTTTTCTCTAAAGTCTAATGTTTGTTGGGTTTGAATTATTAACTCCCAAGATTTTTCTCTCGATACTTTGAAAGAAATGTCTATTTTGGGAGGGTCATTCTGTGTCAGAGCTTCATCAACTACTATGTTAATATGAAAACAATGAATCAAAGATGAAGTGTTTATCCTTTGATCTAACATAGACTTTAATAGTGAATCATTATCTGAGTTCATACATTAATTGTTGTAGCAGAACTTTTACCCTCTAATGAATGAGCAGCGCATAATTATCTTAGTCGTCTGTTTGTGTGTTAATGAGTGTGTGTGTGTGTTTGTGTGTGTATGTATGTGTGTGTGTGTGTGTGTGTGTTGCCTCCCCCCTTCATGGTACAGCGTTTGGGAGACAGATGGAAGACGGTCTCAGCAAAGGGAATACTAAAGATCTGAAAGCGTTTTAGTAACAATTAAAATCTTTGATGGTTTAATCTGTTCACATCAAAAGCAACAATCCCTCTGTTTGATTTTCTTTTGATGACACGGTATAAAAACGATGGAGCGACACAGATGCAAACCACCGACTGCAGAGTTATATACAGTACTATACAGTCACAAAACACGGTTCGCCAAACTGCTCTTCTGAAACAACGAGTGCTTGCAAACAGATACAGTTTGACGGGTTATATATTTTTCTTTACCTTTTAAATAGTTATTTTCTGATAAAAGCTAAAGTAATGGAATTAATGATTGGAGGCCAAGTGTTTTATTTGCCTTAATCTTCTGGTTACATTTTTGGCTTCAGGGGAAACAGGAAAATAATTTATAAACTGTACAACATCAGAGGACAAACGTCTTATCAAACTGCCTAAGAAGCATTATTCTGACCTATTTCCTGGCTGTCTTTGTGCATGTTCATTAGACAGTTAATCACAGGAGGGAGTACTTCATAGGCGGGGCTTGAGGGGGTGGATTAGTTGAGTCAGGGAGGCTTTTTGACATTCTGAGAGTGTTCCACCGGGTCACTCCTGCACTCCTGCACCTTCCTCCTGAAAATCAGACCAAGCTATTGCCATGGATACTCTAAGAGTCTGTCATTCTACAGGGAGCAAATTTATATACTTATCTTCAGGGTTGGGATGGTTCATTTAAAATGTACTCCATTACAGTTACATGTTCAAAATATGTTTTTTATTTAAAGGAGCCATATTCTGCTTATTTTCAGGATCATATTTGTATTGTGGGCCTATACTGGGACATGTCTCCATGCTTTAATGTCCAAAAAGCTCTTTATTGCTCTCATACTGCCTGTGCTGCAGCACCTCTTTTCACCCTCCGTCTGAAACCAGAGCCCAGTCTGCTCTGATTGGTGAGCTGGCCGGCTCTGTTGTAATTGGTCAGCCACTAAGAGATGTCCCACCCCTTAGCCTACCACCTACAATGTGTTGGAGCGCCAGCCAATAGAAGCACGATTGTTTCATAGTGATGTCACTATGTTACAAAAGTAAATTCAATCAAGGGAACTTTGGGATTCTAGTCTTTGCAGAGTCATTTACATGCATTACAGTTTTTTTATGACACTGTAACCCTGCTAATGTTACAATAATCTCATTAAGTCTTCTTTTTTTTGTAACTGCAAGGGAATACAGTCACCTTTTATTGTGTCCTTATTATATAATCCCATTTAATCTATTACCTCCCAAACCTGCTTATCTTTAAATTAGCACCAATTGGAAACATGAAAGGATGATCTTCTCTGCTTCTGAACCTCACATCAATGTGTTCATACTTAAGCAAGGCATGCCTGTTTTTTTTCAATCATTTGCTTTTATTTATTTTTCTTAGACTTAAAATGTTTGGACTAAAAAGGGTTTTCACAGCTTCTGTTTTGAGATTTTACTTTTCATAAAAAAATCTCCTCCTTTCTAATTTACACGTCCTTTAGAGGAAGTCAAATCACATCCCCGCCTGCGTGCGTGTGATGACCCCGCACTACTGAGATTTTCACTCGCGCCTCGCACGCGGTATGTTTACATTTGTCTAAAAGCGGTGTAAATTGAATTCTGCTGTATGCTCCCGACAGTGACTACAAGTGTAAAGTGGCGTGTACAGAGTTGTACATACCACTCCTCTGGGGCCAAACCCTCCCTCATTGTTCCATCAAGGCTCCGGATGATGGCTCTGAGAGCGGGAGGAAAATAATCAATAACTCACATGGCACACTGCATCCAGGAAGACTGTGCTGTAAATTAACTTTGACAATGGGGATGAAAAAGGAGGGAAAGCTCCTCTGGATATCTGTTTGTCTGCTCTCTGCCTCTGATGCGGTGGGGAAAGAAGTACCAAACGGGGAGCAATTGAATGCAAAGTGCTCGTTTTCTCGCCGACTTTTCTGCAAGCGCAGCCTCCCCCCCGACCCCTTGAGGTGAGACCAGCAGAAACCCGCATCACATCAGAAGGTGACATATCAAAACCGTGTCACAAAAAAAGGCAGTAATGGTTGCCAAAGATGTGGCAGCAGTTCTAGTTTTCTACTGGGCTCGTTCTATCGCTCCCCTGTCTGCAGGGTGTATGCTATCAGAGGGAAACGCTCTCTCAGGCCTGCCATGTAGGAGTGGGATTTGATCTTGATGGCTCTGTGACAGTTCGGGTGAGGGATAGCGGTTAGTGCTGAACAAGAGACTCGCAGCTGATCAATGGGACTCCTCAGACAGGCCTATGTGCAGAGAAGTTATGGGATGGTACCTCTGCTGCTCGAAAGCTCCCCTTTCCACTTTCTCACTTGTTAATAACCACTCATCTCTTTTTCCTTTGTCTCCGAAAACACAAGATACAGCAACACGCTTGCAGCTGGGGGGAGATGACCTGCTGCAGTAGTTTTGTTCAGAAAGTGATTCATTACAAAGAAAAAAGACATGCTGCTCCGGTGGAGGGTCAATGATAGGGCAGTATGATTCATCTTGTTAATTAAAATTGTAAAATCACATCAGACACTCATTTATTCTTATGATTACGATAACAACATCCAAACAAACTGTTCAGTAAAGACACGTGTCACTAGACAAATTCAGTTAGCTGTAGTTAGTTACAATAATTCTGTGATGTAGTTACACCTCAAAATGAACTTCTTCAGTCTGGGTATTGGTGTCTACACTCCATCCTTGAAAAGAAGCACACAAATGTAATATTTGAAAAGACTCTTTTTCATGCTGTTCAAAAACACTAATGGTAAATCTTTTACGAGATTAACCTTTTATTTAACAAACCACGTTATGTTATTTTTAGACACTCTGCAAGCAAATAGCCCTGAGTTCTGTAGTTGTGAGGTGAATTAATGTCTTCCATTTAAAAAGTTATTTATTTTTAGTTCAAATCTTCAAAGTTCTGGAGCATGGAGGCCTTAAGCTAACATTGTAATAGAATAATAATAATGAAAAAAGAAATACACACCGTAAAATGAATAAAAACATGTTTTATTTTATTAATTAATAAATAAGAAAATGAACACATTTTGGAATAAATAAAAAAAGTAATACAGGACAAGAAAATAAATAACCTGACAAATATTTAAATATGTTAATAAATGAACTCAAAAGATATTTGAATTATCTATTAAAATCACCTGCACATTCATTTGATAAAAGACTGAGACTCTTATTTCTAGATTTCTTCCTTTAGTATTATATTTGTATTTATGTAGGATTTCAGGCTGGAAAGAAACTCATCATTTAAGTCAGTTTAACTAGAATTAAAGTGCAACTTCACTTAATAACTTTAATGAGTCATTTGATTCTTTCTATTGTTCATAGCTGTTATATAAATTAGCTTAGTGTACTTGTAGTGTAGTGTGCTTAGTGGACCCCAACTAAAAACATAATTTGTAGTTGAAAAAATTAAAACTAGTAAAGTTATTATTCTGAAATGATTTATCTCAGGTGACACATCCAGCACCAAGTGACATTTTTACAGTGAGCGAAGAGGTTCTTTGAGTTACAGTGAGGTTAGTTTCACACATTAGGGTCACAGGCCTGTTGTAAGTCCTAAGACATGAGGTCATCCTAAAGGTTTCCCCTAACTGTTCAAAGGGAGTAATCAAAGACTGTAAAAAGGGCTGCAGATGAATGAAGACACTACAACTACTGTGCCAAGATGGCAGGTCCCAGGTCAGTAAAAGACAGAACACGTTACGGATCAAATGCCAGCAACCACGTGAAATCAAAGGCGAAGACATACAGCGAGGAACCTTTTACCATTTAGAGGCAGCTGTAGAGGAAGTGCAGCTTTCATTACGGATGTAATGGAGAGCTGGCCAAGGTCAGAAAGCAATCATCCTACTGACACCTCGCCCAGCAGGCAGCGCTGCTCCTCAGGGCAGCAGCGGCGCTACCAGAGCTGTCTTACACATAACAACAACAGGCGATAAAGGCCAAAGGCAAAGTCACAGGCCACCCCTCCATCGATAACAGTGCAAAGGACCTGTAAGAGAGCTTTCTCATAGCAGAAAATAGGGCCTGTCAGCGTGCAAAATTCTAGGGCTTCATGTCAGAGAGCGCAGTCCAGCAAGCAATCTTGGGTGTGGACATGTGTTGACTTGACATGTGTCTAAACTGGCTGGAGAAGCACTGAGTCAAGAATAACTGCCTCTTTAGAGCCCCTTTCTCACTGGATCAAAAAACCCTCTTACACCATCTAACATCTGGATTTTGTGGTTACAATCTGCATTCATTCCAGGGACAAATGACTTGGCCAATATGAATCAGATTGGCAGTGATAGAAACGTGAAACCTGGGTTGGACACACTTATTTTTACCCTTTTTAAATAAAAAGATAACTAATAAAGACACCAATTGTAATTTGTTCCTGTACAACTAATATATACTGTTCTCCCAAAGTCGCCAGACAACGGTCATGACCCCTAACCCTAACCCTAACCCTTACTTGACTGATGATGCACCTTGTTCCAACTTGAAACCAACAAGATAAATCTATAGTGGTGAATGACAATGATTTGATATTTAATTCTTCTCTGCTCTTTGAAATAAAACTAATCTGAAATAAAACACATTTTGTTCCAACAATTACCAACTCTAGTTTATAAGTTGCATAGACAAAATGAATGAGTAAGTGATACAAAAAACACCATAGCATCTTCAATGTTTACTCGTTTGTGGCCCCGGGGAGTAATGGATCACATATAACTGGATTCTGTTATCAGCATAGAAAAATAAGGTGACTGTATTCCCTTACAGTTACATACAAACAGATGTGATCGTATTACTGTTACATGTTTAAAAGTTGGAGTTAACTAGCAGCATTACAAAGGACATCTAGTGTTTGTTGTAAAGGATCAGATGTTCTCTCTCCTCTGTCAGCTGTTCTGATCTGTAGGCTCATACTTTCAGAGTGAATCTATACGCCTACTGCCTGAATCTGCTTTATGGCTTCACTTTCTTTGGTTCATTTGTTCTGCTTTTAATTCAGCTGTTCATAAAATAGTGTGTGTGAGTCTAACTGTGTGTATTAAACTGAAACGGAGCATTTTCTGTCAGCTCAGATTACATTACACACTGAGTGAAAAACATAGCATTGTATTTTCTCTTGTTTTTATTTGCATTGCATTTGATCATCAAAACAATCAGGTTACATTATTTTTTATATTTGGGATACTCAGATAAGGTTACTGTTTTTTTGGGTTTTTTTTAGGTAACTTGTAACGCTATACATTTTCAAAGTTTCCCTCTTAACTCTGAATGGGACACACCAGATACAGTGTACATGATACAGTATACTTGCTGATGCCAGGGAAGAAAGATTAGAGGAGAAAACCCAAGCTCAGTATATGTCAGGGCCCATGGTGGCTCAAAGTAAAGACAGCCGGCAGAAGAACATGAGGCGTGAGCTGCCATCCCCGTAGAGGAGCCCGGTAATTAACAAGGCTAATGGAGAACCGGGCTGAGACTAATGTCCCCGCCGACCTCTGAGGCCTCTTGGCAGGGTGAGAGGGTGGACTTCAACAGAGCAGAACATGATACCATGCTATAGCCATTAACCCTGACCCAGCACGCCCCTCAGGCTTACATCTGGTGCAGGACTGGACCGGTACCAAGTCTCAGTGGGCAGCAAGACTGAATACCTGGGTCCACGGTAATGAATTGTCTGATAGGCCCTATTATCTCTCTTCTACTCTGCAGACTCAACCTTTAGGAGACAGTTTGTTATTTCCAGGGTTGTGCTTCTCATACCGCCACCATTGACTTAAAAATGCGATTCAAAAGTACATCTGAGGCGTCCTCGGGAGTCCTCGTTTTATGTGTGCACACTGTAGATATTCCATCATTATAGAAAGTGTTGTTGTCTGTTTTGCACAGCATGGTTCCTCACACTGTGATTACATAGCAGAGGGACACACCTGTCACATGGAGCTGTTACTAGCTGTTATGAGCTGTCAAGGCTTCCTCCAGATTGGTTGCTGCTCATATGAATGCACAGATAAAATGACAAACCCAATCTTCAAGTGTATAATTTTTTTTGTTTGTGTATGCCCAAATTCCAATTTCAGAAACAAAACGACAAAAGAATGAGACTCTGGAAAATGATGCAGAACTGGTATTAGGAGCATTTCAAGTTTAAAGATTGTGAAGCTGTTTTTTTGCTTTGTGTGCTGCAGATAGGACAAGGAGTCTAAAATAGTCAATGAAAGGATTGTCCTGCAGTATATTTCAGCATTAAATTACTTGTGATGACACATTTGAACACTAACAGAGCTACATGACTGTCACCAGTCACCATTATAAACAGCAGCCCCACTGATGTGTGTCAAGCTTTACCTGTGAAAAAGGAAAAATACACATCAAACAATGCAAAATAATGGACATCCCGGAAGAAAGTAGCATAGTCCACAGATGGTCATTATCACAATTCATCTAACGGTCTGTCAAAAAATGTTTAGATCATAAATAACTATTGTAATGTTTCAGTCACCTCATGAAAGGACTGTTTTATCTTGATAGAAGCAGCACTGGTTTGTGCGGGTCATTTCACAGCTTCCAGATTGACACAACTCAACAACAGAAGTTGCAGTTTCAACAATTGCAAGTACTGCTGTGACATTTTGAAACATAATGGTTCCTTTATAATTTAGCGTAAATGCTTTTCATCTATTGCCATTATCAAACATTTTATTTGTCTAATATTTTGTTGGAGGAATAACTGCCAAACTGTTGCGCCTGGGACCTAGATCCGTCTGAGAAGCCAACATTGGAAAACAGTTTTGGAAAAGGAAAGACACTGGTGAACATACTCACCAGGTCATGGGAAGAAGCCAAATGTTAACTATTTAGCAGATGTAAGCATGATAACATGCTAAAGTAAGATGGTGAACATGGCAAACTGTTATTATACCTACAGTATGTTATCATTGTGAAAATGTGAACATCCTGACATTTAGACATGGACAGCATTAAAGAAGTGGACAACGTTGAATTTTTAGCATACAACATCTTGTTTTATTAGAGTGATGCCCAGTAGGGCTAGCTACATGTACTATATACCAGCTAACACTAGCACTAGCTAGCTTGGCGAGCAAGGTGCATCTATAATTCAAGTTAACTTTCATATAAATTGGGATACTAATTTGACTAGCTAAATTATGTTATCGCTAGAAATAAAGGTCAACTCATTACTTCTATAAGTCCTGTCTGTACACTAAACAGCACTGTTACAGTCAAGCTTTGATAGCTTCAGTAACTTTGTCAGCATAGCATAGCAGCCACCTTCAAATGACAAGGTAGCTACGCCGTGAAGCATATCCTGCCTATTTGTTTCTTGTTTTCTTCAAATGGGACCATCATTTTAAACGGTGGACATCATGCTTTTTTTTTTAAGAAGACTTGAAGCTAGGAGCATAAACTACGGTTCAGGAATATTGACCTCTGGCCATCAGAAAACAGTTGTAAGTTGCCCCTTGCATTTAGTTCAAAGCAAAGCACCAAACTTTACAATAGCTTTGAGAAAAGGGGATATATATGATATTAATGTATTTAATTTTTATATCGGGACAATAGACTTATAAGAGTAAGGTTCTATAGATTAATATAGACATACATATTTAATAAATGTGATTCAAAACATCTATTTTTAGTGACATCTTATGATCTTGATGAAATAGCTGGAGTAGTACATACATTCTTTATATCACATTTACACTACAGGGTCTTCTAGACAGTGTTATTGTGACAAAGAGAAAAATACAGACACACACTATCTTGTTTCTGTGTCTGTTTGATTAGACCAAGTTGAGGGAAAGGACAGATAAATATTGTATAAATGAATTTATTGTGTAATGTGAGCAATCAAATTAATTAAGGGGTCCACAGCTGGTGGAGGCGAATATGGCCATGAATTTTTCAGTGCTACCACTTCTCCCTAAGATTTTACAATAAATATTTCTGGAGGTCTTGGATGAATTTTTCATGGCTTAGTGGGGGAGATGAAAGGCGGATGAGGGATCCAGGGGACGGGAGCTCTCTGCTGCTGACACACCACAGAGAGGTGCATCGGCTCCAATCTTTATCAATGAGACCCAACCGGCACTATTGCTTTAATTAGCCTGCTTTGTCAAGCATTCCTCTATCAATAAAGGAAGGCTGAGCCGTGTGGTCGGCTTAAAGGAGGGGGAGTAGGGGGGGGGGGCATATCATGAGCTCCACTTGTTTTCATGCCCTCACACTTTAAGAAAGGAAATGATGTAACCCTGATCGAACAGAGAACAAGTCTAGACCCCCTCGCCATGCCACTGCAATACAACTGCAACCTGGGTTTTGTATCAGATAGACCGGTCATGTAAATCCCAGCAGTGTGATGGTGTCAGATGTAGCACCACCTTTAATCCAAGGCTGCATCATTTATTAAATCATGATATCTGTGCAGAAGACAAATCAATGAAGCATCTAGCTGCTATATCCATGTACCATATACTGTAACCTGTAACATACCATTGCATTTCTATGCTATTGTCTGAGCATGAGGCGTATACTGGATGAATAAATCAGAATTGTGTGTTTTTTGTGTGATTTGATATTCAGGGACGATCCTGAGGTAACTAATTCAGGAGAGACATCTGTTTGGAGGGCAATGCATCAGAAATATCCCACCTGGAATAGCATCCATAAACAGCATCCCTTCTTTTCACCCAGTGCTAAAGCACAAGGAGAGGAGAACAGGTGGGGGTGGTGGAGGTAACATGTATTTTTTGTAAAGGACGTGATTTAGCACCACTTATGTCAGGTTCTAAATAACCACTAAGATCTTGAACATCTGTATATGAAAGCAATGGGAAGTCTTATTATAGGTGAGGAGAGCAATAAGACACGACCTGCATGTGTTATCAAAGCAACATGTTGATACCTCTTTACTTTAAATCTGGGGCTTTCTTCATGGACTGTGCTTAACCACTTGGTCCAATCTAATGGAAATCTTTAACCTGCATAAATTGATTTTTCTGTCAAGAGGGGTCAGCAGAAACAAATCCACAACATAAACATGGTATCAGTTTATAAAGTTGCAAACAGTAGCCTATGTTCAAATCCATCAGACACGGAGCAACACTGGTCCAGTCCAATATTCACTCTGCTTTAATCTCTGTTTTGGTCTCCACCAACTCCTGAGGGAACAACATGCTGTGCAGCTGCTTAATGCTCCAGTATGTTATCGGCTAATTGATAACTTGTCCAGCATGAAGTGTTGGGTTTATCTGAGCTATATTTTGCTAAAGAAACCACTGCCTGCTGCTTTTGGAGCTGTCAGTGTCAACCAAAACAGAAAAGTTTAGAGAAGGCCATTTCCTGTTTCACCGTGGCAATCTCCTGTGCAGAAAGCTGCGACCATGAAAGATAGATTTCGGGAAGCAAGCTAAGATTAAATGAAAATTACATTTGTGTTGGACGATTCTACAATTACAAAATTGTTTCAACATTTGACTTAGATGAATGTTTGCCTTTTTACCAAAATATTCCAATAACCAACATATAACCAACAAATCCTATCTCCGACAAAACGATGTTCCCCTACAAACTAAACAGCATATTTGCTCTTCCAGATTACGGTCGAATTGTGTTTAATTTTTCAAATTAAAACAAGGCCAAACCCAAACAAGGTAATCTACCTTTATGTTTAGGCAACCAACCTCAATGTTAATTTAGTTACTAACATAAATCAAAAGGTGACCTGGGTAAAATCTTTTTATTCATCTTTATTTTCACCAATCCATACACCAGAATCTCCTCCCCACATGGCCTCTGATTGGACATGTATTTGTATAAACTGAATCCAGGAGAAAAACACAATTGAAACGATTGTGATATTGCTGTTGTTTTGTTGTGGGAATGTAATTCTTAGGAAAAATCGGACTGAAGCAAGCGTGTTTTTTTTAACCTAATATTGAACTTGTAGCAAATCCACGGTTCTGGAATAACGTGGGTGTAATGTTTGGTTGCTTCCAGCCTCTCGATGTGTACTACAGGACAAAGTCAGCGTGCTGATCTGTGTTTTGTCAGCCATGTTGTTTCGCAGTCTATTAATAGAAAGCAAAGCTGGCTTACTATATCCGACAGCTCCACTCAGCACTTAGGAGGACCGATTGTTTAATTCTGTTATATTCTCACCAATCAATGCCTTCACTTCAAAGCGATGGGAACCGCTTGCATCCAAAGTAGATTGATCACTTCTAATACAAGTCATTAACATACAAGTTGTTAACAAGTGAGGCCTCTGTACTGTATCTCAGAATCAAGAGAGTCATCGATAAAGCCAATTCGAGACTTTTAATGTCTTAAAACCTTCAGTATACACTCCTCCACTCCGTTATGGGATCAACCACTGCTAAAGCGTTTCCGTCTTTCTCTGTGTTTTCCCATCTTTCTCTCCCCGTCCTCCTTCACTCACTCAACCTCGGCCACTTAGCTTGGAACCTGTATTACGGCATGAGACCACTAGTGTACTTTACTGATGATAAATTTATAAGCCAAACGGAGGGGAAAGTATTAGACAACCTTGTGAATAGCCGGGGTTCGCTTTAACCGAGGCGGCGTATCCTTTTCATCAACAAAAATAACTCTTCAAAGGCAGTAAAAGCATGCTTAGAAAGTAAAAGGCCATTTTAGCAGACGAGGCCGATGTTGGGAGGGATGAAAACAGAAACAATCTAACCTCTGATAGCTCCCCCCTCTCCCTCCCTGCTATCCCTAACCTCTGGCCACAACACTACCAGCACAGCACATATCCCGCTCCTTAAAAAAGCTAAATCAAGGCTTTGAAAAACATACAGTGTCTTTAATAATTCAAGCACTGGTGGGTTTGAATCGCCTCTTTAGCGTAGGAATATACAGTCTCCTGATATAAGATCAGTCCCTCAGGGGGCTCCCTCAACATCTTACTGCCGTGTGGCCTTTCTTAACTGCTGCTTAAGATGCAACTACCTGCCTGATGATATTAAGCAGAAAAATGGAACATATACAGGCTTGTACTAGCGGGTTCAAATGTATATATATTTATATTTTCAACAGCACAATGAACTTGTACAACACCCCGTGAATCCATGAATCAAGTGCAAGGTTTTGCAGTAAAGCAATTATTGCAGTTGACTAGCATCTTTACTGGGGTTGTGGACTAACACAGGATTGTAAATATTTAACTATCTTTGCACCCAATGCACATTCATATTTCATCAGGTTTCTCGCAGTTTATTCTCAAAGCAAAGTGTTGGGCCGCATAATTATTTCAGTTTAGCATTTTTTTCCTCCAACCTATTACTTTCATAAATACAGGAATTTGAGTTATAGCTCCTCAGAGTGCTAATTTAAGAAAAGCAAGCATTAATTAATATAACCTAGATGGAGAGGAAGAAATCCCTAAGTAAGTAAGCTGTTGGCAGATATCAAGGATGATTTTCGCCTTCAAAGGAAATGGGGATGGATTTGAGAGGATGCGGCGGTTAAATCAATACTGTTGACTCTTGAGGTTGCCAGGTGTGGTTGGTGCTGAAGCATTTCCATCATTCAGGAAAACCTCAGCGCGGCCAAACTTGAAACCTACTCCCAACTTTCCAAGGTCCTCAGTTGTCGGAGTGTTAATCGTAGTTAATTTCCGATTTTGCTATAGAAAGTATATTAAATATTCATCTGGCATTTCTTTGTCTTTACTTCCAGCACTCACTCCAGCACAGCAGTGTGTGACTTCAAACATTTTGTTGTAAGCTTCCATTTGTGTGTATGTCCATTCTCACATCCGATGTGTGGAATAATGAAATAAATATTGAACTCTTAAATATTTTAGTGCATTCTAGGAGTAAAGTGGAAGTGTTTTTCTGACAGACCTTGCCCCCCCTCTCTCTGTCTCTCTTTCACAAATGCATTGTGTGCACTGGCCGGCCCAATCCATCACTCGGCGTCTGGCGGGAGAAAAAGCACTTTCCCAGGGTGGGTGTTTTTTAGTTCTGCCAGCGCTGCTGTTTCAGTGGGCACCCGTGAGACCTCGCTGATGGACACTCTGGTCATCACTGGCAGAGAGCTTTGGGACCGTCTTCAACCTCCCACCCCCCCGTCTCCACCTCACCTCGTGTTTTCACCATCACCTTCCTTTGTCCCAGAAGTGTTGTGCACTCCTTTTTGACAATGATGACTCCTGTACCTGCATGCTTTCTCTCTCTGCAAAGTGGCTCAGCCTTCAGAGACCAGCCACTCCACGATCCAGGTCTCAGGCCTCTTGGGCTCATGGAGACATAAACACCACACTGAAAAAACTGAAACATTGACTTTAATTGCATTTATTAGGTTAACATATTTCACATAACTGTATTAGGTTAGTTATATTACGTTTAAATAAAAATGATTAGGTTCAACTTAATATTATTGCTTTCAACTAACATAATACAGTTATGTGAAACCTGTTGACACAATACATTTAATTAAAGTCAACTTTTCCGTTTTTTCAGTGCATACAATAATAGCATGAACACTCATACCGCCAGGAGAAGCTCATTTGATTTCTGATTATAACTAAGCTAGTTTTGATCCTCTAGTGAAGGATTGCAGCCGTTATAAAATAATTCTCAGTGGTTCCTCCCTCTACTAAATGGTGTTATTTATCCCCCTGATGTTGCAAATGGAGCTGCTATGATGCAATAGAAGTGAAAGAAGTAGGATAACGTCCCACACAATGGAACTGCATCGTCAATTACGTTTCTGAGAGACTTATTTGCTCTGAAACTGCGCTTGTTTCTGACAAAGCCTGTGAAGAGAAGGTCGGAGGTAAAGTATGTGTGTCAATGAAACCAAGGAGATTGGAGTTTGTTTCCCATGTGAAACCAAAAGTAAACATTTACTGTTCACCATGTAGATACCTTACTTATAGTAGTAATACTATCCCCAACATATTTGTTGAAAGCCAAACCTTGAAAGTCGGTTAGTTTTTTTTGTTTTGTTTCAATTTCCAACTTTACCCACTTTATTAAAACTGTAGCTGTATTCCAGATGAATCTATATTTACCTCAAAACATAAATTAAGAATCCAGTTAAGTTGTATTTGAACACAGACAGGGTTCTGGAGGACACACACAGTATTACAGCATACATTATTTTCCACAGTAGCTCCCATCACAGCCAGGCAAAGCGCAGAAGAAGCGGCTTATGTGCATGTATGTGCTCGCAACAATTATGTAGCAATAAATCTATTCAAATTGAAGTCTGCTCCAGTTTTACTCCGACAAACTGAGATTTGATTTCCAAAATGCTCGTTCGTCTCTTCTACACAAAGAAGCCAGCGGGGAGAGGGTGCAACCGCTGGAGAGAAGTGGGCTGGAAGGCAAATCTAGGTGATGCGTATGTTCTTAGAGTGCCCCTGGGTCTTCCATGGGTAGGTAGGATCTGACAAAAGAGATCTGTACAACAAAAAAATCCTCCACTCTGCTTGAGCATGGGATATTAAGCCCAGATAAAGATTCTCTCTTAAACATACTCTCTTCTCTCTTTTCATCGCTCTTTCTTCTCCTCCCTCTGCACTGGCAGAAGAAATTACCCATTGTAGCATAAGATAAACCCAAACAGCCCTCTCCGTAAGACCTCCGGTTCCTCGTGCAGTCCCAGCTTGGCGTCCCTCGGGTGTTTGTTCAAAAGGAAAACTCTGCACTGCCTCCGGGGGATGTTTAACTCATTGCAATGGCAAGTATTTAGAGAAAACTCAACAAGTTTGAGGCTGTCAAAGCTAGAATCCAACTGTCAGGCAGAATTATGTCTCAGAGGCGTCTGATGTGAGGTAATGACCAATTGCATCATTTTGACAAACCCACCATCGATGAGAACTAGGGCAGACGGCGATTGCTTTTGCACAAGTGTTTCATTTGAATTTGAAACACTGCTGCTAAGTGCATTAAATGATGCTGATTAACTAAGATTACGGCTGCAGCAGGGATGTGATTTCTGTTTTGATACGGGGCATAAATTGAGGCAGAGCAAACAGTTTTTTTCTGAGTGGCTGATGAATAATTGAACGTCAGCAGAGGGTACATCAATAAAGTGGTAATGAAGCATATTTGTGTGAAATATCTAATTCTCAGACTCTGTCGCTCGTCTCGCAGTCTGCAACATCTGGTGTTGTGATGAAGCTTACTGTATGTTAATGTGATTCATATTTAACGGAACCTTTTCAAATGTGTCCACAAATAATGTTTAAAAAAAGTGATCTGGATTATTACAGCATTAATAATAGTATTACAGCTGCTACAGAAACGTGATTAATTATAAATAGTATTGTGTTTTTATTTACTCTATTTTATTTGTATTATCCACAATAAAAGGAACATTTTCATCACAAAAATGATTATTATTATTATTATTGTTGTAGTTTTTTGATTCCAATCTTGATTCTTGTTTTGTTTTTTGTTAGAGCAGCATGTAAACAAGGCAATGCACGAGTTACAAATATATCTTTAAAATATAAACACTAACAGTATTAATACATAAGCATAATATTAATTGTTTCATGTGATTTGTTATGGAGCTAGTACATCCAATCTGTGGCTCAGGGTTAGAATAAAGCTACAGAATAACAGTAAATACACAAAGCATCTCATCTCTGTGCTGATCTTTATTTAGACTGCAGTCGTTTCAAAACTGAGCCTTTGGTGCCCTCTGTCTTTGAGTCAAGGTGGCAAAACAACAGTATTGATTAAATGTAAGCTGATCAACGGTTTCTTGGTAATATCATGCATCTGGAGTCTTTTTATATGACACATAAATCCATAAATCCATGACGGACATGAGAGTGGAGAAGAGATTATTCTGACAGCATGGATTTATGTCTAACCTGACGCTCATATTGTAAGTGTGGCTGAATAATTCAGTGTGCAATGCATCAGTTAGACTTTTTATTTCCAACAGTGTCTACAGGTCACTTTCTTTGGAGAAAAACTGTTCCTTTGTTCTGCCTTTTTCTAACCCAGTTGTGGCATGTTGTGTCCACCTGGAGTTCTGTTGACCTTCTGCGAGGCAGCTACCTGGTTAAAGAAGTCCATTTTCAAGGCTGTTCTTGCTCAAATCAAAACTCCATTATAGATTTTACCTCCAGGGGAACCCAGGGCTCACAAGGTCCTTGGCAATTTTACCTGAGGAAGAAGCTAAAAGGATTCGAATCTCCGAGGACGGCTGAGGAGAGGGAGGGTGAGAGGACCGGAGAGAGGGTGGGAGACGCACCCCAGGACCCCAGCCCCTAATCTTTCTCTGCCAAGCAGGGAGCAAAGCAGAGCAAAAATGGAGAATCAGAGATGGTTCAGTGGCACTGAACCCCAAACATCAGGCCCCCGCAGAAGAGGAGCAGGAGGCAGGGAAACCTTGAAACAAGAGAGGAGCTTGTTGTGCATGGATTACCAGGGGAGCCAGCTCCAGCTCCCAGAAACAACACCTTCCAATACATTTAACGTATAACAAAGAACCACAGCTCTCACACCATCCCTCACTACACTCTCAGAAATACGGGAACAGAAAAGTCAATTTCTCCCAACTTACACTAATGTTCTCCATTGAGATAATTATTGGACCTCGATGCATACCGTCTGGAGGGCAAATATTAGTTTCAAAGCAGAAAAGATGTACACATACAGTATGTACCTCTTGTCCTTAACATAAGGTTGAGGAGGACTGTGTCTTAGGCCAAATACCAAATACATTTTTGATCAAATGAAAGATTTAAAATTGTTGTGAAAAGGATTAAATAAATGTTGTATAAAATGATAAATAAATCATATGCCTATAGGCCAATTCTGTACCCCTATAAATGGTACATCAATGTCACCAAAGGTACAGGACTATTCTCCAAAAGGTACAAAACCAAGGGTCCACACCTGAACCTCTGAGGCCCCATTGACAAGACATAGTACCCCTGAAGGTACAAACCTTTATTTTCTCAGAGAGGGGATTACCAGGGGAGTCAGCGCCAGCTCCCACAAACAACAGCTTCCAATACATTTAACATATACGAAAGAACAACAGCTCTCACACCATCCCTAACTATTTGTACTAACAAGACAGATGGAGGCCAAAGATGCAGACAGATCACATCAGGACATCTGTCACTTCATGGCAACAGCCTCCTTAATAAGTGACAAGGCTTCCTCACCCGTGGGCACAGGATGGGGGGAGGGTGGCTGTGCGAAGCAGCCGTCAAAGTCATGTGGTGCCCTTTTTTTAAACAACTTGTCCCAATTACAGCCTATCACATGCGATCCGTGCCCTTGATTATCATCCTGGGCAGAAGACATCAAAGCGTCCCTGTATGGGCGCTGACATGAGGCTGTGCGATAATTAGTGGACTTCAGCGAGGAGAGTTTCATCACCAAATGTTTTCAAAATACCCAACGTCTTCATTTGCAAGAGGGGGGTTGGTGGTTCATGTCGGGAGAGAATGATGCCCTACAGAAATAATTAAAACATAATTACAGCTCATCAGCTGTGCAAGTGCTCACAAAGTGCTGTCGCTGAAGATCCGCTGCCATCCTCCGGGCATCGGGCTGCATCCAAAATTCACTTGCACCATATAAATGCTTATGTCTTATTAGCAGGGATACTATCGAGGAGAAAAACATCACTTTCAAATCAAGAAGTCGTCCAGGTGCACTGAACGACTGAAACGACTGAAACGACTGAAACGTTGACTTTAATTAAGTGTTGTCAAATTTCACATAACTGCATTAGGTTAGTTAGAAGCATAAATAATATGTTTAAATTAAAGATAGGTTCAACTTAATATTATTGCTTTCAACTAAGCTAATACAGTTATGTGAAATTTGTTGACATAATACATGTAATTAAAGTCAACGTTTCAGTTGTTTCAACCATAACTGATCTTACACTTTATTTTTGATTCAACAGTTGTTGTTGTTGTTGTTGTTGTTGTTGTTGTTGTTGTTGTTGTCGGGTTGTGTGTGTAACATTGCTCAATACCATTGACATCTGCTATTTATACACTGATAGCTATTTTATTCTACTAATACCAATGATCCAAATTAGGTGAGTTTTTCTGACTTTGATTAAATGTGTTACGTCAACAGATTTCCCATAACTGTATTAGTTTAGTTGAAACTAATAATATTAAGTTGAACCTAATATTTTTTACTTAAACTTAATATTATTTATTTGAAATTACTAAATCCAGTTATGTGAACTCTGTTGACATAATACATTTAATTAAAGCACACGTTTCAGTTTTTCTCAGTGTGCAAGGTTTATTATGCTCCATAAACACCTGCATTTGTTATATATTTGTTACAAATATGTTGTGTGCCAAGGACAAAGCATACGGCGCTCATCATGCACAGCAGGTCGTTAGAACAATAAGCCGTCTCCCCGGCTGATGTGTCAGACTGCATGCTCTGTGACACGCAGCCAGTCAACCTCTTAAATTGACTTCCTGTTAGCCGTGTCCCCAGGTCGCCTGGCAGTGCTGTCCTTTGAGGAGGGGGGGCACGCTAAGTGTTTGTGACGAGTGCTAAGGCCATCGTTTGATTCCAACGGAGTAATGAAGGCCGGACTGTAGGCGTTGTGTTTGCTTGCTCCACCTGATGGCACACTTCTAACGGCCCTGGTGTCAGCCTGCATACACTCACCTCCTCTCTGTGCCGGGGGGAGTCATCACAATGTGTTTACTCCCCCTGGCACAGAGCCGAGGGGTGGACAAGGCACAATCGTCACAATCAGGTCTGATTTGATGATGTGTGCCCTGTTTGGGATTCAGAAAACATGTGTGTATGTCAGGCTGAACACAGGCTAATAGCATGCTAGGCTAACATTGTATGCCCACTAATAATCCATGGAGAGAAAATACATTAAAACCATACACAACAATTCATAATAAAGTGAGTTTTGATTCAATATATCTGTAGTTTTATCTAATTCTGCAATTGTTTCAGACACTTTTATAAAACACATTTATGTATGGTTTCCGACAAGCTGATGGAGGACAGAGGCAGTCACAATGATAAAGACATTTCATTTAATGTGAATAAGGTACCAGTGTGCGTACTGTAAAAAAGCATAACATTTATCTCTCTTTGTTTCTACATGTTCCTGCTTTTTTGTCCTTTGCCAATCACATCCGTGGTTTTTCACTGCTGGGCGTATAAACATTAAAAACACATGAAAGATAATGTTGCTAATATTTTGCTAATGTCTCTTCAGGCTCCCACCAGCTACAATATCACACCTGGGCCAGCCACACCAGGCACCTCCACTGGGACGTCATACCGCTCGGTATACTTTCATACTCATGTAACCTAGCTGGCTGTTTGTTTTGTTTTCTGTGTGGTGTATTGTTTCCGTGTTGGTTCCAATCATGGTGGTATATTTTACACAACACTAACATGTGACAAGATAATAACGTCTTTGGTATTTTGTTTGTATTTTAAAACTCCTCAGGGTTCCAGCTCCAGCGCTACCATACCTTTACCAGCAACAGACCTTGCTCCAGTGACCTGTCTGTCAGTAAGTACTCATTAATATTCATGTTCATATTTGTTTGATTTACTTCTCATTTACCTCTCAGTAACCTCTCATCTTTTGATTGTCCATTTTATTTAGTAAACATTCCTTAAATAAACGTACAGTACAATCTATAATTCTTTTCAGTCAGAAAGATAATGAGTGGATGTGAATGCTCATCTGTTATAATGTCTATAATCCTCTCTTGAATAACCCTTGTTTGTTATAGAAACATGCCAAATGTCATACTCTTTGCTGTGTCCTAGAATGACTACCAAGGAAGACATCAGATTTCCAAAGAGGAGCTTGAACATGTTCTTTCACTGAAAACCACCTTTACAGAAGCGGCATCTATTCTTTCAATCTCGAGGCCAACTTTCTGCAAGTTACTGCAAGACTATAATATCCCAACGTCAAAATTTAAGAGCATCAGTGATCAACAATTGGATCTTGAAGTGTCACAAATAAAAACTGAACACCCAAATGTTGGAGAAGTGATGCTTATGGGGCATCTCCGCTCCAAAAACATTGTGGTTCAAAGACAACGTGTAAGACATTCACTGCGAAGGATGGACCCAATTGGTGTCTTAGCCAGGAGAAGAACAGCAATAGTTTGGCGAGTATACTCTGTCCCACATCCAAATTTCATATGGCATGTAGACGGAAATCATAAGTTGATTAGGTGGAAATTGGTTGTTCATGGTGCCATAGACAGATGTGATTGGCAAAGGACAAAAAAGCAGGAACATGTAGAAACAAAGAGAGATAAATGTTATGCTTTTTTACAGTACGCACACTGGTACCTTATTCACATTAAATGAAATGTCTTAATCATTGTGACTGCCTCTGTCCTCCATCAGCATAACTCTCTCTCTCTCTAGCCGAGCAGAGCACGGTTTTATCTTGTGAGTAAAGGCCAGGGGGGGTGATTCCAGCCCTCCGATCGCGATTGTTGACGTGGGGGGGGGGGGGGGGGGGGCGGAATGGGGGGGTGCTAGCGTGATTTCAGCCCTCCGATCGCAAATTATCGCGTTGAAAAAAACAAAACAAATTAGGAATCTATTCACTGCGCTCGATGGTGATTCTGTGGCGCCGCGCCACACAATGGTCTATGTGTGGGGAAACCCCGGACCTCCGTTAGCTGTGACGCTAAATGATATAATCTTCAGAACATCTTCACGTAATCTTTAACTCACATTTACACACATTGTTTTTCAGCTCATGAGTTCGTCCCACTGCGTCACTTACCGGTGTGAGTTTTACTGTTTGTAGAAACATATGCTACACATAAAGTGCATTGGTGCTAGCACCAAATCTCTACTGGCTACCGTTACCTAGTTTAGTTAAGTTAGCCTTGACAAGCATCCAATGATACATGATTTGGAAAGCATACTTACCGAGGTGGCCTGTGGTGGCCCTGTGGCGGTTGCCGTCGCTGTCGACATATCTGTATTGCCGCCAGAACGGCTCTGCTGATGTTCTCAGCTAAAGATTCAGTCATGTTTGCGGCGCGACCACGGCCGACAGTACAGTGTACCGGGTGGAGGAGCGCGGGTGTAGGATGACAGATCGGTCATAGTGAGTGAGCCCCCTTGTGGCTGGCTGTAGTGGCTACAGTCATAAGTCCGGCACCCTTCATAAAAGTGACACTAAAAACTCACAGTACTCTTCAAATAAAGTTTCTCCAACCGTGTTTGTTATTTTAGGTAGTTATTATCACGATAATCCATGTCCAAGAGTCAATTTCCCCGGATAAGGTGGATTTTATGCGTTATTTGCCACTATAAACACACTCTGACCTCCTCGAGCTTTTATTTTGGTACTTCCTGTTACCGGCATTTCAATTTGCATATTAGCTAAATATTTAGTTTCACCCGAAACATTTAGATTAAACATTTAGATTTAGATTTAACATTTAGATTTAGATTTAACATTTAGATTTAGATTTAACATTTAGATTTAGATTTAACATTTAGATTTAGATTTAACATTTAGATTTAGATTTAACATTTAGATTTAGATTTAACATTTAAATGTAACATTTAGATTTAGATTTAGATTTAACATTTAGATTTAGATTTAATATTTCAATGTAACATTTAGATTTAGATTTAGATTTAGATTTAATATTTCAATGTAACATTTAGATTTAGATTTAGATTTAACATTTAGATTTAGATTTAATATTTCAATGTAACATTTAGATTTAGATTTAACATTTAGATTTAACATTTAGATTTAGATTCAACATTTAGATTTACATTTAGCATTTAGATTTAAATATTTAAAATATCTCTAAGTTGACAAATATTGTTGTAAATGTGCAAAAAAGTGACTCTCAAAAATTCACACCAGTTTTTTTAATTGTTTGAAGCTAAATGTGACAAAATGTTGCTGTTATTTTCACGGCGCCCCATAAGACTTTCCACCATTTGTAAATTATCACTGTGTGATACATCAACAGGCATTGGCAGCTAAAGCAATTGACATGTCACATGCAATGAATGTTGTTGTTAGAATAGTCAATTCAATTCGCGCAAAAGCGCTTCAGCACCGTCTATTTAAGTCTTTATTGGACGAACTCGACTCTGCATATGGAGATTTGATCCTTCACACAGATGTAAGGTGGCTCAGTCGGGGCAAGGTGCTCCAGCGTTTTCTGGATTTGCTGCCAGAGATCATCAGTTTTCTGAA
This sequence comes from Eleginops maclovinus, assembly GCF_036324505.1. Classification (NCBI taxonomy): domain Eukaryota; kingdom Metazoa; phylum Chordata; class Actinopteri; order Perciformes; family Eleginopidae; genus Eleginops; species Eleginops maclovinus. The sequence goes on along the minus strand of NC_086357.1, from coordinate 2,716,646 downwards.
GTCGAGGAACAGGAGTATGAGCAGCTGTCCGACGATACTTGGTTATTGGACTTGGGGTTCCTTACCGATCTGACCGCAAAACTCAATGACCTTAACCGAGATTTGCAAGTGAGAGACCGAGAGCTTGGTCACATGATTAGCGCAGTGGAGGCATTCAAAGTGAAGCTCAGTTTGTGGACCACTCAGTTAAGACATGCGAGGCTGACACACTTCCCAAATCTTGAAAAGGTGTCACAAAACCTCACAGATAAAACCGCTTTTCATCCTGAACAATTCTGCGCCCATTTGAACAAACTGACATCAGAATTTGGCGCTCGATTTGTGGAGGTACAGGACATGGGGCAAGTAGTTGGTTTTGTATCAAACCCTTTCCTCAGCATTGACATTGAACAGCTGTCAGTTAAAATGCAGGAGGTGTTACATTACTTATGGACCATGAGAAGGAGATTATTGAAACGCAAAGCGACATTGAATTTAAGGCCAGAGCAAGAGACCAGGACTTTTGGTCTCTCGTGAGTAGAGAGAGGTATCCACTGATTGTGTCATGCCGCTTAAACTGAAGGCCTACTTTGGCTCCACATAAATATGTGAAATGGCCTTTTCACAAATGAAAATAATAAAATCCAAGTACAGAACTGGTATGACTGACACACATCTTACTGACTGCCTCAGACTGGCAATCACTAACTATCAACCAGATTTCAAAGGACTTACAGATAATGTGCAGTCACAGCAGTCTCATTAAAGTCAGGCTGATAGACAGTGTTGGGGAGTAACGGAATACATGTACCGGCGTTACGTATTCAGAATACAAATTATGAGTAACTGTATTCCGTTACAGTTACAGCTTAAATAGATGGTATTCAGAATACAGTTACATTGTTGAAATCAATGGATTACATGACGGTACTTCTCTTTTTCATGAGTTTATTCACTCTCTAAATAAATTAAGGCATCTTGATGCATTTCCCTGAAGCCCCAACATGAAAACTAATGAAAATGAACTATTTGAATTGCGTGATCAGTTGCCTACAATGGAGTCCGAAGAGGAGCAGCTAGAGGTAGAGCCGGAGCCAGCACAACAGAGCCAGGGCAGGAATACGTTTCTATCTTGGAAATTCAAACAGCATTTCACATTAAAGAAAGAGAAGGGAGAACAAAATATAACTGTGCAGTGCAACCTCTGCTTGCCGTCAGCCAAACTCCTTTCCGCATCCAAAGACTCCACCTCCAACCTGAAGAAGCATCTTAAAGTATTTTTATTTTTTTTAATTAGCCAGGGCTAGTCATCTGCTGTAGTTTTACCAGTCACCTTGCTATTTTATAGTTGTATCAGTATCTGTATCCTATGTGCTGATTTACTAGCCCCAGAGCCGTTGAAAGACTCTGACTAGCCCTGTTTGACCTGTTAGCTAACGTTAGCTAAAATTAGCTCGTGTTAGCTTAGACTGCGGTTAGATTTTTGTAGTATGCAGACTTGGACCTAACACATTTAGCCAATTGGAACAGAAGAATACACCAGAATAGGCCTGTTTAGTTAGCAGGATTTGATGGCCACACTACCCTTATAAAATGCAAATCAATGTGGAAGTAATCCAAGTATTCAGAATACGTTACTCAGATTGGGTAATGTAACGGAATACGTTACAGATTACATTTTTGGGCATGTATTCTGTATTCTGTAACGGAATACCTTTTGAAAGTATCCTTCCCAACACTGCTGATAGAGCAACTTGAGCATTGACAGATATTGTGCATTGAACAGAGAAACTTAAATATGGAGTGTGTTCATTGAACTGGAGGCTAATATCTGTAAATGTGAATATTATTAATTGAACTGAGAAACTAAATATTGTGCCTTGAGCAGATACTGTGAATAGTTTGTATTGAACAGATATGCCTTCCGTAAATATGAATATTGTGCCTTGAGCAGATACTGTGAATAGTTTGTATTGAACAGATACAGTAACTGTGCATAACTGTGTTTTTCTTTGTGTGTATGTATGCACGTACATTCAGCCTGTTGTAACAGAAATTGATAGCAAAATAAATATGAGATGAACAGTCTTACTCCTAGGTTTTTCGGAAGAATTGGTAGATCTCAATTTACAATTTGGAATAAAAAGTGATCTTGGGCTTGAAAAGGTTGGTTACCACTGGCCTACAGTATTAATCCCCGTGAAGAGAATTCGGGAATTCTGCATTTGACCCATCCTAGCGTTAGGAGCAGTGGGCTGCCATACGTCCGGCGCCCGGGGAGCATTGTAGGGAACGGTGCCTTGCTCAGGGACACCACTTGGTCTTTCGGGGACTTGAACTATATCTAATAAATATTATATAGATATATATATCTATATATATATAGATATATATATAAAACGTAAAATGTGTAATCACACACTTAGCACACTGAAACGAGTTATTCATTCAGAAGTGTTTTTAAAGCATATTTGAAAACGGGGACATTTCCGGGGACAGATTGACCCTGGGATTGGCCACCAAAGCCAGGCAAGCGTTTGGTATGATCATCCTAGCCATACAGTATGAGGCGAGGACTTTCCTTTACTCTCAGCTGTCAGATTGTAAACAAAGTCACGTGACTGGGGGCAGATGACAGCGCTGACAAGGTTTCCCGCAGCGAGACGCTACAATACTTATTCTGCCCCCGTTATAAGTGCCTTTACAACTCAGCAGATAGCTAAACAGGTCTGAATACTGAATAAAAGTCGGAACCAAAGATGTGCAGTCTCCAGTGTTTACTTCCATCCAGCAATCAGATTTACTTTGTGAAACTGTAATACAAGAAATACAATTCTAAATATATGTCTTAAACATGTACAAAATACAAACTTCGATGTATAAATCTATATAGCATGTAGCTGCTAACTGAGAAGATGAATGTACAGTAGCTAACCTGTCAAGGCAATTACATGAAGCTAAAGTAAATATTTCCTAAAACGTTTTAACCATCTAACTAACATAAAGTACATTATTACTTACAGATGATGGTTTCTTGGACATTCAGAACAGGTAAGTATGGAAAGAGAAACTTGTGGTAACAAAGCAGAGTTAAAATGTCTTCCTTTCACGACGTGTGGTTTTCTCCAACTAATCTGAACTCAAAATGGCGGAACCATGACAACCCTGGGCAGAACACATCTCTTGAATGGTCACTAGATGGCGCTGTTTACACAGACAAAGATAGGGCTACTAGCTCAGACATGACAATACTAATAAGATAAGATGTACCTTTATTAATCCCTGTGGGGAAATTTTAGTGTTTCAGCAGTAACAGAGAAGAGGTACAGTACAGGTTCACACAGGGATATGAAACACAAATTTAAAAATTCTAAAAACTAAAAATAAATATATACAGAGATAAGTAAGTATTGTTAAAAAAAATATGCACATGTATGTGTTCAGAAAGAGACTGCAGGTCAAAGTTATTGTAATTGTGGGTTTATAATGTTGATTAGGCCACAAGAAAAAAAATAAAAATCTCTCGCTCTCTCCAGAGGGGCAGGTCAGCCAAAAAGGGCAACCGGGCCATTGCCCGGCAACATTAGCCCGTACCTGTGCACGTCCCTGCCTCACAGGAACAATGTCTTGCGTTTTGTGGTGATTTTTAGTCCGTCAACGTCTAGGTTTGAGTCTTACTTGACGTAAAAAGACAACAGCCTCTGGTCCGAGAGGTGTTTGTTGTCCTGCACGCCTCAGCAGGCCAGTGGCGGTGTAAGGGGCTCGACTACGATGCTGAGTTACATTAGTTTCGCCCATCGCGCCAGCACTTTAGCCAATAAATGATAATATTATAAAGTTTTCTTTTGGGGGGGTGCTACAGGGGGGTACTAGGTCAGCGTTTCGGGGGCACTGGCCCCTGTTGGCTCTCCCCCATCGACATAAGATTTTCATTGCCAACATATACGTTGTATATGCTGTGCATATGACCAATAAAGCCTTGAAACCTTGAAACCCTAGAAACGCCCCTGCTAATATCTCATATAATTCATCTCACTTATTAACAAACAGTAGGAATTAAATGAATTAATTGTTATTTTACTTCCACAAAATGACTGTCTGGTAAGCAGCTAAACACTATAATGTTGCCCTCATCTCAGACTGCGGATGCTATTCAGAGCTTTTTGATAACACAATGCAACAGCAGAAATGATGCTGCTATAAAAATGTAGTAACTGGTTCCTACCACCAGAAGGCGGCACTGTTTAAGAAATGTGATCAGTTTCTCACGAAGCCTCTGCCACATCCACAGCTTCTCATAATGATGTCAAGTTTAGATAAACCTCTGGGAAGAATCCTGCTGGACTTTAGCTGAATTTGAGGGTTACTTCAGTTTTAGTCTTTCACTAATTTAACCGTAGGCCTACATTTCATGGAAGTTCAAGTAATCAAGTGCATTTTTTGTTGTAGTAAAGAAATCTTGAGAAATAGGCCTGCTGCCTGTCAGCGGGAAACCTTGAGTGTCATGACATATACTGACACAATATAGTTTCGACCTTGTTTATAGATTATGGAGAGGCCACAAAATATGCTGTGTTATTATAAGTAAGCTCTGTAACATGCATACACTTTCATAATTAACGTGTTAGGAATAGACTGATTAAATGATATTGTAGGTTCGTGAAATAAAAATGTTTCAGTGATATTAAACAAATCGAACTGAGATCATAGTTTCAGGAATTACTATTTTAATACTTATTCCAGTGAAATGTTGTTAATAGCCTGGCATGATCAGTAAAAAACTGAATTGAATATTTTTTTGTGAGATATAACACAGTACCCTTTTACTAGTCCTCCTACAACTATGTTCTATAAAAAAGTATGTAATTATATGGTACTTATGTCGAACGAGCTGGCCCTAAAATCACATTTTGTATCCTAAAAGTAAATACAAATCAGTTTGTAGATGGCTAATTGTTTGCAAATTACTTGATGAAAAAATGTGAGAAATACATATGGCTGGTACTTTCTTTGAAGAACAGTAAAGATAACAGTGTAATAAGTAATTGTTTTTATTCATGTAGCACATTTTAAAACCAGGTTTACAAAGTGCTGTGCAGAGGAACAGAGAACTGACAATGAGATAATAAATACATACAAAAAACTCACAAAATGCATGGTACACATAGTTTACGAAAAATAAATCAAACGTGAGCAAAAGTACAGCTAAGAAAAACATCAGTGCGGGTTGGCTGTACACAGGGAAACAATATACTCCTCTGGAGGAACAATAATCCAGTGTATCATAACATAATCACTTCTTACTGATGCAACATGTACATATATTCAAAGTATATTCAAATTGGAATGCATAGGTTTTATAAAGGTCATCCCTACACAGCCCTCCCATGTGTGTGCAGCATATCATTGTGGTCTATACTGTGGAGGTAAAGTGAAGAACACACTGGAAGCAGTAGTAGCATTATTAATACTTCTGGAGCTTTTATCACTTTTGTAGACTTCTTCATGGATGTAATTCACCTATTCAAACATATGAGCAAAGCTTTAAATTGGACCTTAAGTTTTCCTTTCAACCAAACCACATCGAGTGTATTTCCTGACCTAGTATTGTCTAAAAATAGTTTGATTTTATTTGTTCAGGTTTAGGGAATGGTGTCTTGCTCAGGAACACCTCGGTAGCACTTTCTTTCAGGGACTTGAACCGGTGACTTTCCAGTTCCCAAGCCAAGTCCCTATGGACTTTGCCACCACTGCCCTGGTACCTAGTTAGGTAAGTGATAAAACAAATTCACAAAAACAAAAAGGTGTATTGTTCCAAAATGACATAAATGTCCAATAGTTTTGCATACAAAAGGTACAAAGTGGGAGTGTTTTGATGCTATGCACATATTAACCAAAAATAAAGACATTGTGATAGACTGTTAACAAGATCATTTCTAGAATTCAACAAGCATTTCTCCAGTGGTTCCGACTTGCTCAAACATCATGAAGATAACTTTTACGTTTCTAAAGGCATACCTTTAAAAAAATGAAATGCTGGACATTTGATGCCACGCAGGATGTTACTACCGGCCATCACTTAGACACTTACAGCCATTTGGAAAAGAAACACTAGATTCCTGATTGATGCTCTCTTTGACCTCGCCGGGAAGCAAGTCAAACAGATGATCCTCCACAATCAGGCAGCTCTTGCGTAGCTGTCCGCACTGACCCAGCTGAACTGGGAGACGATCCAGACAGTTTCCCCTCAGCTCCAGGTGGGTCAGCTGCGAGAGTTGGCTAATCTTCTCTGGAATTGTGGAGATACAGTTGTGGCCGAGACATAAGGTTCTCAGTTTGCTGCACTTGAAGAGTTGCTTGGGAAGTACCTCCAATTTGTTGGCAGTAATGGCGAAGTGTTGGAGGTTCTGCAGGAAGCCGACTTCCAGTGGTATTGTCACAACGGAGTTGTGGCTAACATCGAGGTACCTCAACTTGAGAAGGGTGAATAATGATGAGGGTAGAGACTCTAGCTTGTTATGTGACAGATAAAGGGATTCAAGGTTTTTGACATGGCTTATTGACAATGGAATGGTGATGATCTTATTGTGCCAGAGTTTGAGGCAGGTCAGTCTCTTGAGGTGCTGAAAGCTGATGATCTCCTCAATGGTACGGATGTTGTTGGACTTTAGATCCAGTTCCTGAAGGTTATTCAAACTGAAAATAGCGTGAGGGATTCGCTCCAGCTCACAGTTGAGAAGCTCCAGTTCGGCGAGATTCATTATTTTCTTTAAACTATTAAGAACTAAGAGCTTTGTACCATCATTATGAATGACCAACTTGATCAGATGCGGCGACAGGTCCGTTATGTTTGTCGGGATCTTTGTGAGGTTGCTTTTGAGATGCAGAATCTTTAAGTGCCTGAGGTCTCTCAGGGACTCGAGTCCAATCATTTTGTTGTTTTCAGAGTTCAGGTTACCAATAAGGTACAGTTCCCTTAAATTTTTCAACAAGTAAACCCAGCTAGGAATCTCAGCGACATCTGTGAATTTGACATGAAGGCACCGGAGGTGATCACGGAGAAAAATGAAAGCAGTTTGCTCAACTTTGGCCGGACAGTGATATAAGTGCAGCTCCTGGAGGTTTATCATTTGTGAGATTTTAGCTGTTATCCTTGCCTCTGGGATTAATTCTAGTTTAAGGATTTCCAAATCAGTGAGATCAAATACAGCATCTGGCACTCCGGAGAGCATAAAAAGATGGAGTTCCAACTTTTCTTGAGGGTTGCGTATCACATGCTGCCGCAACTTCTCAAAGGTCCACTCGTGGTTCAGGCTGATCTCCCGAAGTTTGTTTTCACTCACCTCGGAGAGAAAAACCCCAAAGCGTTTTGAGTACAGCTGGTCGTACTGATCAACCATGTGGAGGAGGAACGCAAAGTCATTCTTCACATCTGGAATGTCACTGAAGCTGCTCTCCTCTCTGACTTTTTCAAAGGAATACTCTTTAAGTGGTCGCCGAAAAAGCCAGAACAGAGTGTAGATACAGATTACGCCATACGCGCATATGAGAGCAATGTAACTAACAAGGAGTTTCTTTAACATGAACGCCATGTTGTGTGTACAATGGAACCTCTTGTATCCAGTTAAATGCTTTATTTCAGGCTCACACACATGGTCGAAATCTATAGAAGCAACAAAAGTCATGGTGTAGCACAGGATCAGAATGAACTTCACTGTTTTGATGACGGTCTGAATGGCATACAACCTGTAGATCAGGTCACTGTCTTCCACATGGGCACGGAATTTCCGAACTTTTTCAAACAGGGCTTTGGCTTGCTCTCCGTCTTTCTTGTCCAGTATGGTCATGGCAGGAACTTCACTCACAAGCTTTTCAGCAGAAAAGGTGACCCCAGATTTGGTGAGCATTGGGGCGGACTGGTTTGGACTACCCTCCTCGCTGCTGGTGGACAGATGCTTCAGGAGGGTGGAAGCTCCTGCCAGTCTCTGCTTGTTCTCCTCCGAGTCCTCGCAGGCGGTTTCCGACAGCGCTTTGGTAGTCCAAGGTGATTCGAAACATTTTCCAAGTATGGAAACAAAATGTTCTATTTTGGAACTTGTCTTTGGGTACTTGAACCAAAAGTTGCTGCTGACCATTAATACGATAGTGTGGATCAGAGCGAGGTATGGGAAATATTTGGAATACCAAGGAAGGGCAACATGGTAGCACATCTGATTGACAAAAACATACTGCTGAAAATCCAGCTTGGTCCTGACACCTGTAGGCAGAGGCTGTCCAATAGAACTTGACTGTGTGACAGGGACTGTGGGGGGGATTTTATCAGGAGGCCTTTTAGCCATTAGAGGAGCAGCTTGCTCTCCAATGGCGCTTTCTTTGTTCCATAAACTATCAACTGTCTCCGGTGGTTGGGGTTGTATAAAGCCCCCAGTTCCCTCTGGAGTTGGTTCCAGTATGGGAAGACAAACTACTTGGTCCCTTGTTAACTGCATAGTTCCAGAAAATATGGCCAACATCAACATGACGATCCCCAGATAATCCATGAAGACATCCCACCATGGTTTCAGTATGCGATACGTTGGCTGGATGTCATTTAGGGAGGCTACTTCTGTGAGGGTGAACATTCCTGCAACAGAGAATATGAATTAACATCATGCTTTATTCTTCTCATTACAAAAACAACACATTTTGTATTAATCATGTTATTCTAGGATCCCTAACAACATCAGGCAAATGGACTGATAACGTACACTAGCCCTTAAGACAACTTTGGCACACACACATTTGTTTGAAAGTTGATTTATGTACATTGTCACTTCTGAAAAAAAACATTTAATGAAATGGGGCGAAGCCTGCGAGCTAGTTCAGGCAGTCAACTCGAGCATCAATGATACATTCGCACATAACGCCCCTCGTCACACTTGCAACCAACCAAACATATTCTCCTAATCTGGCACTCTGTTTAAACTGTTGGATCCGCCTACCTCTGCCTGCTAATGCTGCTGCTGCTGCTGCTGCTACTATTGCTGTTTCCACGCTGCTAATGTGTTCACTTCACAGCTGCTGCTGCGTTCACGTTGGCGATGCTCGCCTGCCCCACCACAACCCCAGCTTCCTCCCCAGTTTCCACCTGTAGGCTCGGGGGTTAGTTATCTAATCATCACTCAGGTTCTATGTTAATATGTGGAGTGATGAGGCCCGAGCCTAGACGCCAAACTCAAACTATACTGTTTCTAATAAACATATTAATGAAACACGTGAGTTGTCTGACTGAAACAAAATAACAGAAGATACTTATCCCAGATTTTTTTTCAATCTGTTTTTGTCATTTTACTTATTGAATTAACTGTTTTTCTCATAACCTCACCAAATGTGCATAATGAGACCAGGGACATCAGGTTTGTGTGTAATGGAAACCCTGCTGTCACGCTTTTCCTCTTTGCAGTGAAGTACATACTTTTCGAGTTAAGCAAATTTCCAGTTGTATGCACCTTACATAAGTAAATTAAAGCGTAATATAACCGCTACCTCCGTCTTAGCAATTCTATATTGAGCTGTGAACAGGAAAGTGTAAAATATATTTTTACTGAACACGTAATTCATGAAAAATAATACTGTGCAACTGAAGGACAAATGTTTACCTTAGCTTACAAATAGTATTAGATAGTTGTATTGGTAGTATTCATCTTATAGAAGGTAAAACTAATGCTTGTTTTGGAAGGGGGGAACTCAGTGAATAACACCTGCAACGTGCCCTTAGGGTGATAAAATGGCAAAACATCATAAATCCCTAGTCCCATAGTTACCAAACCTGTCATTGTACCAGTTTTTTAAATACATATCTAAAATAACCTAGTTGTCCATCACAGTACTGTTTTTTAAAATTACTTTTAAAGGCAATGTGTTATTTAACATATCCTAGATGCTAACAAACAAAGAATAACTTGGTCCTGTTTAAATGACTTACTTTATAAATATAAATTAAATCAGAAAGAGAAATACACATGGCCCTTTAATCCTCTGATGTGGAAGAAGTACTCAGATCTTGTTTGAGTAAAAGTAGAAGTACTCCGATCTTGTACTTGAGTAAAAGTAGAAGTACTCAGATCTTGTTTGAGCAATAGTAGAAGTACTCAGATCTTGTACTTGAGTAAAAGTAGAAGTACCAGAGTGTAGGAATACTCTGTCACAGTAAAAGTCCTGCATTCAAAATGTTCCTCCAGTGAAAGTAGAAAGTATTCTCATCTAAATGTACTTAAAGTAGCGACAGTAAAAGTAGAAGTGCTCAGATCTTGTACTTGAGTAAAGTAGAAGTACCAGAGTGTAGGAATACTCTGTCACAGTAAAAGTATTCTAAATGTTCCTCCAGTGAAAGTAGAAAGTACTCTCATCTAAATGTACTTAAAGTAGACACAGTAAAAGTAGTCATTGTTTGATTGGTCCATTTCAGAATAATATCTCTGATATGTTTTATAATTATTGATCATTAAAGTGATCTCAGAGCTGGTAAAGGTGCAGCTTGTTTGAATGGCTTTGTATACTGCAGGGTAGCTGCTGGATTTACTCCAGGTGAACTAAAGTCTGATTTAAGGGTTGGTTATATTTTCCATCATCTGTAAAGTAACTAAAGATATTAAACACATTTGTTGGAGTAAAATTACACTATTTATCTCTGAATTGTAAGGCAGTATAAGAACAAAGTAGCAAAAATTGTGAAGGGAAGTCTCTCAAAATTATACTTAAGTACAGTACTTGAGTAGGCCTAAATCTAATTGGTTGATTTACACCACTCTTAATCCTATACAATCTAATACAACACTGTTGACTACTTAAAGTAAGATTCTGCAGTATTCTATCGTACTGCATTTTGCACATTGTTTCAAATGTTCTAGTTAATAAACAAACATGTATGCATATTATTATTTCCCATACTAGTTAACAATGTGACCAATAGAAACTCAGCATATATATTAGGACACTGAGTGCTGGTAGGATTCACTGGTTGTGTCCTCCAGTTCGGACAAGGCCTCATTCTGAAGAGGCTCAGACTGATCAGCCATGTCAGATTGTTATGGATTTATTTAGAGGACACTGCCCTTGAACTGGGGCACACCACACCATTGTCTGCAGAGACAGTACAGTACATACCATGCAACACAAACTCCCAACCTCAAATGTAATCCATCATACTGTGTGTAGCATTGATATCTTTAACTGTACACAGTTTGTTTGCTATGGTAAATACCAAGACGTTCAATAATACAAACAATATATGTGACACTACTGTGTCTCAATTCTTTTGTGTATGTTTAAAACACAAAGGCGACTATTTTTAACGAGGCTATAGAGCAGGTTGAGACTGGCTCCAGCAGCTAGACGCATCCATGAACAAAACACAAGCGGTGAATGTCCGTGGAGCCTTTAAACGCAGCACTGATAGCTGCTCTCCTTTAGAAAATCACGACGCGTCCTGATTACATTAGTCCACCAAATAAACTGCTGGTTAATGTTATTAGCCAAACACGCTAACACGTTTGGGCCAGAGAATATCGGTTCCATTTAAGACAATGAATAACATAAACGACCTCCATCACACATACACATAGGTACACACCTTCGGGAGGTCTGGTCCAGTTATGTCGTTGGTAGCACTGCCGAACAACGCCTCTTCTTACAAGCCATGTTCCGCTGCAGTAATGAAGCCGTCCATTCTTCGTATCAGTTCAACCGTGGGCCTGCTGGCCTGGTGTAAGCAGCTTAGATCAGTCTCTCCCCCCACTTCGCGTCAGATGGTTGGGTCCTCTCCGCCTCTGACAGCCGGGCGGCAGCAGCTGCTGGAGGTTTTCCTGGGTTGATGGTATTCTCACGCTCGCCGAGGTTGTTCTCGCTATGGTTTTAGTATGACCATAAGATGGTAACAGCCCTGTTGTGATGTGCAGGATACATCTCTCCTGGTGTGGCAAAGGTGTTTCACATTTGATTCTGATTCACATCAGAACCTGATATGATGTACACAGCATAGAGCTCTCTAAACAGGAGATGACCCACTGAAGTTAGGGACCGTCGTAAAAGTGCTAAGGGGTGCAATATCAGTTATATCACAGCTTTGTTTTATTTCGTCTAAAAACTGCAAACCTTTGACTATAAGAAAACTGCAAGAGACTCTTGTAGTAGATTCCTATTTTTGTGAACATTTTTTTAGGGAAAAGGCAATTTTGTCACGTGTGCATCTGCTCTGTGCAGTCTTTGTAAATATAAAAAATGTAGAAAAATTCAACATATACACTTTTGCAATTATATTAAATAATACTCACCTAATGCTACCTTCCTTTTGTAAATGGATATACTTGGTAATTGCAGTAGGGATTGTTTATTCAATTTAAGATTAATCTTGTGGCAGCCGCCCGTAACGTTTTTAATTTTAAAGAAACAAATATTAACATCTTATGTTAATATTCTGCCCCAAAACATTGTCCTAAGTAAAGGTCCCCCATTATGTAAAATGCACATTTTGCTGTCTTTTGTACATAAATATGTGTCCCCGGTGTGTAAGGAGACTCACAAAAGGTCAGAAAATACAACCCTCTCTCTTTTCTTCGTTACCCACATCTCTAAAAACTGGGGTACAAACGAGCTGATCCAGATTTGCTGCCGATATGACGTCATATCGGAAATGTGGGCTGGCTTTACATTGAACTCCTGGCAAGGTCCCCCCCACGTGACACGTCCCAACCTATCATCCCCAATATACGGTCGCGAGCTGAATCCCCTCAGCAGCACCTGTGTGTGTGTGTGTGTGTGTGTGTGTGTGTGTGTGTGTGTGTGTGTGTGTGTGTGTGTGTGTGTGTGTGTGTGTGTGTGTGTGTGTGTGTGTGTGTGTGTGTGTGTGTTCAGTAGGATGTCTGTAGGAGGGACTTAGAGTTGTTGTATATAATACATATGTCACTGTTCTAGTGGTAAACACTGAGAAGTGTTTCAGATATAATGCTGGATGTGGTTTGGAACATCATATGGCGTTTAATCACGGCAGCGTTTAGCTGAGTTTCTCCGCAGGTAACTTACCTGCCTGTTTCTTTTAACAGCACAAACTAGCACAAACGTGGCACGAACGATAGCAAGTAGTTTGGAGAGATTTAGACGTGGGGGGGGTTGCGTGACGTCACGGGTCAGAAAATGTATTTTTGAACAACTTAAAAGCCTTAATAGCACAAACAAATTTGTTTACGGGGGGGGGGGCAGCTTCAGGCAGGTTAGAAACTTCTCTACCACTAGAACTGAGACATTATATGTATTATATATATATATATATATATATATATATACAACAACTCTAAGTCCCTCCTGCAGACATCCTGCTGAACACACACACACAGGTGCTGCTGAGGGGATTCAAAGGGGCGTGGCCAGCTTCAGTTCATTTGCACCAAAGGGAAAGTCACAGAATCAGCACTTTCCGAAACGGTGCTGAAACAGCAGGATAGCGGACATGCTAAAATGCATGATCTGTTTGGTATTTTGAGCAAAACAAGTCAGAGACATGTTTTTTTTTAAAATATATTTGAGACCTATAATATATGCCATAAAAGAGCATAATAGGAGACCTTTAAATGGTTGATTTTTGTTCTGTTAGGACTTTAAGAAAAAATCCGACTGAGGATATGACATTTCCAAATGTTGGTTTTTTTGTTTATTGGTCAACAAAATAAAATACTGTTTATGAAAATACACTTTTGTAATAGGTCGCATATTTCTTGTGCACATTTCAAGATTGGAAGAAAAACATGTATATTACAATCCTTTACGTTTAATGCACTTGAAATGTTCATTTTTCTGTCATACTGAATTGTTAAGCCAAGGCATTACATGTACTTATATCCCTTGTTTTTTGCAATTTGCCTTCTGAGCTCCTCATGAGCTAACAGTCTCTTGAAAAATAAAAAAATATTAAGGGCAACATACAACATACTTAAGGCTACTGACCTAAACTAAGGTTATCAGTTTGAATATCTCTTCAGTAATCAAATTATTTTATGTAGCACTGACAGGAAATGTGCATTAAAATAGTTTGGGAAAAGGCTTATTTTACTTTCTTGCCAAGACTTAGATAATGAGATGGATGAAACTTGTGCTTGTTAGCAAAATATGAAACTCCAGCCAGTACAAAGTTAGCTTAGCATTCATACTGGAATCTCAGGGGGAAGTAGCTAGCCTGTTTCTGTCCAATGATTATAAAAAATATGCCTACCAGATCCAGCACCTCTAAAGCTCACTAATTAGGAGAACCAGAACTACACCAGGCCCTTAAATAGTCCAGTTAAAAACCAAGACAATAACTAATTGCTATTTTAAAATGTCAGTTTTAGTGCAGCTACAAGCAAGCTATGTGAGATATATTCAGTCACTTTTACAAAAGCTGGCAGGTGTGTTTTCACCATTGGACAGAAGCAGGCAGTCATGTTAAATTTGAAAATATGAGATTGATGTCAATCTTCTCATCTGACTCTTAGCAAGAACTACTACTTTAGGAAGGATTTGTGGCGTGACAGTATGTGACAAATGAACAGCAGAACAATAAACCCTGTTGCAGCCGCACTCCATGTGACAACATGAATAAGTACATCGCATTTTTTCAAGGAAACATTAAAAAAGAAGTATTCTAACAGCAGTGTTATACTTATGTTTGGTAATGAGTTCATACAAAACAAATGCTCTGATCTGGTAGACAGAACACACAGCAGGCACTGTGGCTACTATAAGGCATCTCACTCAGCCTTCATTTGGTCCCTGACATCAGAAGGCAGAGTTTCAAACAGTGTCTCTTCCACTATAAGGCCACTGCGCTTCAAAGCATGACAGCAACCAAGCTCTTGTGGCAGAACCTCAAAGTGGTTGAACTTTAGGTCCAAGTATGTGAGGAGAGCCAGGTAGGAAACCTTTGGTGAGAGTATGGACAGTGAGTTTTTGCCAAGCTTTAGTGTTTTGAGCTTTTTGCAAAAGAAGAGCTCATCTGGTAGATTTTCGATTTTGTTACAGACCACAGAGAAATACTGTAGACTCTGAAGGACACCAATTTCTGGAGGGATGAATCGGATGTCGTTGTTGGACAGGTCCAGGTAGCGAAGCTTGTTGCACAAAAACAGGTGCGAAGGCAATATCTCGATCTTGTTGTGGCAGAAGTAGAGGCGCTCTAGGCTACCAAGCTTTTTGATATGCTCTGGGATATACATGATACTGTTGTACCACAGTTTGAGGCAAGTGAGCTTTCGAAGATGTTGGAAGCTGATTATCTCTTCTATTGATCGCAGGTTATTCTCTTTCAGGTCGATCTCTTGCAGGTTCGTTAGGCTGAAGATTGCATGTGGGATGCGTTCCAGATCACAACGCACTAGCTCCAGCTCGATCAGGTTGGTCATCTTTTTCAGGTTGTTGAGCATTACTAGCTTAGTGCTGTCATTGTGAAAGTATAGCCGAAGCAGATGGCTGGACACATCGACTATAGACTGGGGTATCTTTGTCAAATTACTCTTAAGGGAGAGCGTTTTTAAACACTTCATGTCCCGCAGTGACTCAAGAACTATGTTTTTGGAAGCGTCAGGGCTCAGAGACCCAGTGAGATAGAGCTCCTCTAAGTTGCGCAGGCCGTACATCCAGTTTGGAAGTTCCCTGTTATCATCAAATTTAACACGAAGCACTTTCAGGTTCTCTTTGAGGAAGGAGGTAGCTGTTGTGTGCAACTTTAGAGAGCACTGGTAAAGAGACAGCTCCTGAAGGTTCTCCAGTTGAGAGATTGAGGCAAGGATGGTGACATTGTTGATGATCTCTAGCTTGAGTGATTGCAGCTCTGTCAACTCAAAGACAGTGTCAGGTAACCCCGGGAGCATGAACAGTTGAAGTTCAAGTCTGTTGTTGCTGTTAGTCTGCAGTCTCTGACGCAGCTTCTCTGCGGTCCACTCATGATTGAGGTTGAGCTGTTTAAGTTTGTTCTCACTGACCTCGGAGAGAAAAACTGCAAATCGTTTGGAATACAGCGGGTCATATTGATCAATCATGTGTAGCATGAAGGCAAAGTCGTTCTTGACGTCTGGGATGTCATTGATGCCCGTTTCCTGTCGCACATACTCAAAGGAGTATTCTTTTAGTGAGCGGTAAAACAGCCAGTAAGACGTGTAAAGGCTTGTTAATCCATAGACAGCCACTAAAAACAGGTAACAGTAGGAAAGCTTAGAAAACAGATGAGCCATTGTGTGATTACATTCAAAGTTCTCGTAGCCTGTCATTTCCTGGATATCAACTACACAATGCACTCTATTCTGCACTTTGTTCACTAGAGAACTATTGTAGGCAATGATCAGGAGGAATTTAAATACCTTGAACACAGTCTGCCGTACGTACATTAGATAAAGGATATCTCCTTCCTCAACATGCAAACGGAACTTCTTCACCTTTTCAAAAAGAGCTTTTGCTTGTTCACCCTCTTTTTTATCAAGAGCACTCGCTGATGGCTTGTCAACCACAATTTTTTCGGGGATCGACCTGAGGGATTGTGTCTTTTCCAAGCTTCCTTCTCCAGGAGACACGGCGATGTTGGACCTAAGAGTGAAGCTCTTTTTATCCTTTTCTTCAGGATTTTCTCCGGACACCTCTGATAAAGCTCTTGTGGTCCAGGGAGAATCAAAGCACTTGCCAAGCATGGAGATAAAATGCTCTATTTTAGAGCTAGAGCCGGGGAATTTGAACCAGAAGTTGCTACACACCATGAAAATGAGTGTGTGCATGAGAACCAAAAAAGGAAAGTACTTGGCATACCAATGCAGAGCCATCTCGTAACACATTTGATTGATGAAACTGTACTGTTGCAGATCCAGATCCGTCTTCAGGCCTGTCTTTTCTCTTGGTGCAGCAGAAATATTGGATTGCAGGTGTAACAGTGAATTCACTTCCACTTCACTTGTGTTCTCTGGATGCAGCAAAACTCTCTGAGGAAGGCATATGATTTTATCTTGCATTACCTGAAACAAAACATAGAAAAAGATAAAGATAACGGTGAAGGTATCTTAACATTAGTTTGATCAATCAATTGTGATGCTGAGCAGGATACAAGTGTGTTTTTGATCTTCCTTTGACATTTTCCAATGCAGTTCCATCTGAGACAGCTGAATGTGGGAATATCTATTTTTTTTAAAACATAATCATTTGCTCATATGAGACAGAAACCCTTGTAATAGAAAGCATATGTGTACTCTGAACCGGACATTAGACACATGATTTTAACATCTGGATTTCTCCTTGAGAAAGGCAATTTCTTAACCATGTATAACACAGGCCAATAAGTCTGACAACACTCCACAGCTGGCTCAGGAAGGCACATGCAATGACTCACTGCCAAGGAATAGCTCTGTTACTGTGCTAACGGTAAATAGAGTAACAGGAACTGTTGCATAAATACAAGGATTTACCAGGCTTCAGTGCAGATAAAACGTTACTGAATTCCTCTCCCACCTGATTTCGATAAATAACACGTTTACCGAGTGCAAGTTATCATACTAAATACTGGCCAAAAGCTTGCAACAGTAAACAACAACTGTCTTTAGTATGTACAGTAAATAATGAAAAACAGATGCTTTCTTTGCAATGTAATAACAGGAAATGGGCACTTTAATTCAATAGCGGCAGGGCAGTAGGGGAGGCATTTTGTGCACTCTGTTTTTACACTACAGCCGTGGATAATCTGAAACTATTATGTAACTGCAAGCAAACCGCAAAAATTAGAGTAAAAAAGACATTATTCCTATTGTAAGGGTATGCTGTTGTGCTGCAGGACATCAGACTGAGACACAAGTCAGGTCGGCTGTTGTCTGTGCACAAATGATTATACAAAGTCAGTCTCTCTGTTTTTCTCCTCACTTTAAATGCAGAGCATATCGTGTGAGGCAATGAAGTAATTACACAAAATGGAATGTTGATAAAGTTCTGACTTCTGAAGTAAACTTGGCTACATAAATAGTTATCCGCTCCATTTACAAACTATTAGATTATGTCCAAACACTGTTATAGCAAGACTGGGAAACAATAGCTGATCCCAGCCTGATAAATATCCTGTTACTGTTTTTTTGAAGAATGTTTTGGTATAATTTCCACTATTTGCACAACAGAGAATTGCAGCAGCCAAAAAAACAGTCCTATTTTCCCCACAGAGAGAAGTAAAGCGCCAGGCCAAAAGAGTTTGGAATCTCATGTTTACTAAAATGGGCTCGGTGGGAAAATGTTTCCCCTGGTAAACTCCTGTTGGGCTGAATGCTTCCTTTACCGCACACAGGCCAGGTTGTAAAATAAGAGAATTAGTGTCTTTGAGCTGGTGCCAGTGCAAGAGGCACAGCAGTAATGTTCTATAATGGTATTTTAGAGTGCCTAAACATGAATAGAATAACTGTTGATGTAATGAAAAATAGAGCAATTCCTTTTATCTCGTACACATGTTGCAGTTTGAACTACATTAGTGTCCATTAGCTACATAGCTCCCATGCTTTCAAAGAGATGGTTACTGTTGAAAAGAGTAAACACAAGCAGCACAAGTCATTACAAACCAGCATGCTTAGAATGTGTTCTCTTCAGTAGAGATATCATGGTGAGCCACTGTTACTGACCTGAAGAGTGCATCCAAACACACCAATCATGAGCATGACTACGGACAGGTAGTCAGTGAACACATCCCACCACGGCTTCAGGACTCTGAAAGCTGGCTGCTGATCAGAGAGCTGCCGGAATTCCATCACAGGAATCATGATGCCTAAGAAAAGAGTGGACCGTTAGAGCCACATGACTTCTATTTTCATACAATGAGAAAAACATTTTTTGGCCATAGGGAGGTGAAACAGGACAATAGTTAGTATGCACTATGAATGATTTTTATTCAGTTCAAGTCACAACAATATATGTTTTCAGCTCACATTCAAGTCTCCCTCAAGATGAACTGTAAGGAATTTGTTAAAACCTGAACCATCAATATAGTGCTATTTGTAAATAGTTCTTTAATGCTAACTAGCGAAACCTTAGCATGATAGCAAGATAACTTTGACCCTGGTAAACATTACACCGTCCAAGCAGTACATTTTAGCACTGTCATTGTGAGCATTTTAGCATACTATTAGCGTTTGGCTGAAGCTTTTTTATAAAAGTCACCCATATAAATTATATTAATACATAAATGTGTGCATTAATAATTGCATGGCAACATTTAAATGACGATTGCTAGCTATTTTCTTCCCATTTTTGAATAAAGATTAGACAAGATTCAACTTTATTGTCTTTGCAACAAAATGCGGTTAGCTGGCGTTTGAACTGCCAAAGCCACCGGAGACGGAGAGTGACAGTAGTCCTTTGTGAAATATTGTCCTTTACCTAATTTGAAAAGAGTCATTGCATAGACATAGCACAGTGGGCAAAGCAGGGGCCTTTAGCGAAAGAATTTCATAGTGTTTACCTAGCGATTAGTTAGAGGAAAGACGTCCATATATATACTAAAACTAATGGCCTTCCCATCACGCTCAGTTGTACATTTTGTTTAGAGACAATTCTAAGTTGTTAGCATAACAACATAATTAACTGACAAGCTGATGAGGGTAAACATACCTGAGAAACATTAAGCAGCTATCATAGCAGAGGCCTCTTGCTGTAGAGCCCAAGTCAAAACCCAAATAGTCCTCTTTTCCCAGACCGGCCATGAACCTTGAGGTTTCACACGTTGTCTAATTTGGCATTTACTCAGTGGGAAATAAAGTCCACTAAATACAGAATGTTTTCATCCCTCTGATTGGTCCCTCTCTAATGGAGCTTAACATTATACAGAAAGACGTTAAAAAGTAAGTATTTAAAAGTGAGTGCCCACTGAATAGTAAAACTATGATTAATTTGGTACATCTTGTGTTTTTAGACATTAACTTCATAGTCTAACAAGCCAACATGTTTGTTAAGTGGCTTTTATGAACACAATTACCAAACTGAATTACACCGGATCTCCTTTTACACACAGCATGCTCCTCTAGCTTTTAATCACTAAAAAACTATTGAAACACTTTGTTAACAGCTGCAGCATGATAGAGAGTGGTTATCCCTGCAGCAGCCTTCTGCTCACACTGTGGTCACCTTCTGTAAAGTGCTTACTAGAGCTTCCAGTGTCCTATTTCCATTCTCTGTCTGGAAGTAGGTCGGCTGCAGTGTCATTCAAACTTTAGAGGCTTAGTTGATGACAATTCTGCACCATTTTTGTAGTTAAACATCTCAATGTGAAATATATATAGCATTATCATATATATGCTAAAACTTTAAAATACCATCCAAAAAGCATCAGGTTAAATGAATAAGCTACAAATATCCTTACTATAATGTTCAGTTTTTTACCCTATGCAGCTCCAACATGCCAAGCAGACAGGTGCCAATATGTCAATACACTTTTAGCGCGAACCCCACCTGAGAGAAGCTGTCAGAGTGGGCAAACATAACAAGGACCCTCAAAGCGGTGATCCCCAGTTTTATCACAGACAATGTAAAGTGACAAAGGAACTCTGCCATTAAGTAAACGAAAACTTGATTCTTCAGTGACTGTCACCCATTTGTATTGTATTACTACTCACTGTAAGCCATTATTGATTCTTCCATCTCCGTGTCATGAACAACAGGAGGGCTGCAGAGTAGATGTTGTTTAAACTGAGCTGTCTGCTGATGGTTGAGGGTTAGTTCAGCCGAAATGCAAGAACCATTCATCTCACTTATGTACTGTATGTGCTGGTGTTATGAGCCAATGTTTAATGTATCTTAATGGAATTTAGTTTTTCTAGCATTGAAAAATGTTTATTAAATAAAAAACAGCAACATTGACATTGACATTCAGCCCCAATGATATCTCGTTGCAGTTTTCATTGGAACTACTTTTACTAGGCTCTCCAAATAAATAGTCCCTGTGAATCTGAATCTGTGTGAACCCAGTGTTTTACAGTGTATACAAGTACCTGTACTATTATTTGAATTAAGATCAATGTTGAGGAACTTTAACGTGGGTATTTTTATTTTTTATCAACTTTGTGCTCCACAACTTTGCAAAAATTAGATTTTAGATCCATTAAATATCTTTGGCAGCTATAGTTGCAAGTTAGTTTCTTGTATAGAAAACATGTATTATACAATATAATTTTCCCACCGTTTCAAAGTGTGGACACTTCCTGGCCTCCTAGGAACACTGAGTAATAAAAGGTTGTGAAGGACTGATTATTGTGGAGCCTGATGACCTTCTTTAGTTCAAAATCAGTATATTTATGTTAGGGCAGTGACAAAGTGATAAGGGTAAAACTTCAGCAAAGAATGAGAGGTGAAAGTAATAATAGCCTATCATAACCAACAGAGGTAAACTTAAGAACGCTCAGCTCTTTTTTTTGCAGGAATCACAAATTTCCTTTTGGTCCTTCAGCAAATGTTCTGATTCTAGGTCTGTACCAGTCTGCAGCTCAGGGACAGAGAACCTCTGTATTATAATACTGGTAGAGAAAAAGTAGTCAAAATGACCTCCACCTGAACCAGCTAGAACATTAACATGCTCTATGGGTTAATGCTTCAGTAACAACAATCCGACAGCATCATATTCAGTATTCTAGCATTCTCAACAAAGATTTTCAGCAGCATATGCTACTTTCACTTTTAATACTTCAAGTACATTTCAGATGACTTTTCAGAACGGGACTTTTATACAGTTATTTTATATTAACCTTATTTGTATTTTTAGGATTATCCAGAAATGCAGGCTAGTGATGCTGATCATGAGAAAAGTGTAGGCCCTGCAAAGAAATTATATCATTCTTTTTAAAGCAGCTCCGACAATTACACATTGCACCTTTATAACAATGGGGTTCTCTCAGAACACAGATTATGAGAAGATTGTCCAAAATTGGATGAGCAGATGTAAAGAAATTCTGAATAGTACACTCCAAAACTCAACATTTCCATATCATTTCATTAGATCCTCTATGCCTCGACACGCCTCTCGAACTCCACTCCATCACTTTGCAATGCAGGCTTCAGGTCTCAATCCGACACAGATACAACCCACTGACATATACACACAATAGGTGAATTCTTCCATTAGGGTTCAGATACAAATTCCAAACACTTAATAGAGATGCAGGAATGAGTCGTGAAAACGGAAATGAGACGGCATCTTAGCGCTTAAGAGTTCCCTCGTCTTTTAGTGAATGGTTTTGTGAACGTGATATCAGTTAGATACCTGAAAAAAGGTCTGTGATTAACACAAGCTAAAGGGATTTTAACATTTTGTTCTACGGCATAAACGACGTCAGTAGATACCCCACTGGGAATGAGTGGTTTTAAATGTCCTAAAAAGGGTGTCCTAACAAGCGTGTAAACAAACATTAGCCGCCTTTAGCTTAGCGATAGTGATACAAAGTCATGTGACCTTGATAGTTTGTATATAGGCCTAACTTAATGTTAACTTTTTACTTCTGGCGATTGTAATTATAAGCTTCAATTATTATAAAAGTGGTTTAAATATGTCGAGATTGTCCTGCTGTAAGAAACGTAAAAGTATGCTAGACATGTTAGCCACAGACCTTCCGCAATATCCCCACATCCAATGGAGAATTCCCTTGTTCGGCCTACAAAAACACGTCATTATTGCAACACTCTATTACTAAAAGGTAGGCTATTACAATCAATCTACATATGTGTCTCAGAGTGGAATGTCTGGAAAGCAGATGACTGTATGATACTTTACAAGTTTTAATAACTGGGTTGATTCATGGAAAAAGAAAAAACCAGGGCACAGAGAATATATGCTTTTGGGTCAGTGTGTGAAGCCTGTGTTTAGCATTAGTACTCAGGAGAATTCCTGTCTTTCCCCTGGATGAGTCAGCCATTGAGTGAGCTGACCAGGCCCTATCTTTGTCCCTTCCTGACAGGAAATTTGTCTGAATCCCAGATCTCCAAAAACAGACATGTTTGGAAACACACCCAGCCCCAGGCAAACAAAAAGTCCTGTCTCGTTAAGGATGTGGAAAAAAACTACCCGCAATGCAGAAAAAAAACCCATCTTGGCTGTTATTAATGAGGCATACTATTCTAACTTAAAACGGAAGCTCCTGGAAAAGTGCAAATACTGTGAGAGGAGCTGTGATTCATCCTGATGTCTGCACTAACCAGCAATAACCGTTATAATATTAAGACAGATTTAAGAGGGAGAGTTGATCGCGCCTTTAAGGCTGTAAAACTAATGCGCAGTCACAAAGCCCGTGTGTGTACACCAGGTAAACTAACGGAATGCGGGTCGCAGTGTAATTGACGCCCCGCAGATAGTCCATATCTCGGACAGTATGTTGGCTACATCACAGCAGTGTCAGTGGTTTACCTTTTTAGATGAGAGCTGGAGCTGAGGATGTGAGTGATCGTCTTTCAGGCGGGGATCTCTCGGATCATGATGTGCGCGTTCCCCCTCTCTCTGTCCGCAGACCTTCCTGGATCCTCGGCAGCCCGGGCAGGCATGTCCTGTCAGACTGAGCGAGGGGCGGGGACTCTGGAGGAACCGGGCTGAGACTCACTGATCAGTAGTGTTTATGACACAGCTGGAGAGGGGAAAGGCCAATACTCAGACAATTCTCTGCTGATTATACTCACAACATCAGCTATATCCTTAAGGATACTCTTATTTAATAGCGTTGTAGCTATGGACAATATCTATGTTTGCCGTACAGTGGATAAACAAGTATCCTTCTCATATCCTGTATTTAAGAAAATGTAGACTACCTATACAGCATTGTAATGGTAAAAGCAAAAAAGCAAAAGTCCTAAAAATACACTTTTTTTAAAATGCACAGTATTAGCCAATCATCAGCTAGATGTAGCCTCATTTAATTATTGAAAGACATATTTTAATATGAAATGCATATTGGCAGTGCTTGAAAGTCACTAAGTGCATTAACTTAAGTAGCCTGTAGCCGATTCAAGTATAATTCGAGGTACTTGTTCTCACAGTACTTGAGAGTTCCATTGTATAATACTAAATACTTTCTCCACTAGTGTTCAAAGGAAACATTGTACTTTTTACCCGTCCACATTTATTAGACAACATTGGTTACCTTTAACCTTGCAAGTTCATATTATTCAAACACTAACTAATTGTGATTTATTTTTTATTATAGATTAGCATTATTAACAGTCATTCAAATTAGCTCCACCTTTACAGTTTCAAAATGTAGCAGATGAACAAACAACTGAATAACTAATCAAAATCAAGTAATACAAAATAACTGAAGCACTTTTTTCTTCTAGCATAGTATCAGTGGTGTGCAATAACTTAGTTCAGTTATTCAAGTACTGTACTCTCTTAACAGTCTTGGAAGAAGTAGTACTCATATCCTGTACTTGACTTAAATTAGACTACTAATCAGAGGTCGAAGTAGGTCTTCACTAAAAAAAAGTGTAGAACAACAAGAGGTCTAATTACAATTAAAAGTCTTGCAAAAAATGTTACTCAAGTAAAAGTACAAAAGTTTTAGCATCTAAATGTACTTAAAGTAGCGACAGTAAAAGTAGTCATTGTTTGATTGATCCATTTCAGAATAATATCTCTGATATGTTTTATAATTATTGATCATTAAAGTGTTATCAAAGCTGGTAACCCCTGAAATGTAGTGAAGTAGAAGTACAAAATAACAGCATATTGAAATACTCAAGTAGTGCTTGAGTAAATTACCTTACACTGCTGCTACTAATACACAAGTCCAAATACTTACATTCCTGCTTTTCTAAAAGCACAATAGTAGCAAGTTGTCAGTCCCAATTTAAAAAAGAAAGATTTCATATGAAATACATATCAGTGCTGGAAGTACTGAATACATGTACTCATAATTCTTTTCACTTTTAGTCCACTATATCTTGAAGGGAAACATTGTACCTTTTACCCATTTGCATTTATTTGTCAATATTGGTTGCTTGTTGCTTTGCAGGTTCCCATTACTTATACAATACAATACAAATAATGTTTTTTTTAATTATAGATTGAGTTACCTAGCATTATCAAAAGTCATTAAAATTAGCTCCACCTTCCCAGCTGTAAAACTAAAAGGATATACACAAAACTGAAGCGCTAATTACAATCAAGTAATACAAATGAATGAGTACTTTTTTCTTGTAACATAGTATTTCTTTACTATAGTATTAAAGGTCTCCAATTGACCTTTGGCTAAGCCCCGCCCCCTTGGTTATTGTTGCTAAGTCTCAGGGGCGCAGATAGCGTGTACGTCGTGGGGGTTCTGACGTACACAGATTCGAACGACCTTCAATCCGTCCCCCTCACTTTTATTTGGAAAAAAAAATCAGCTTTCTGTCTTTGCATAAGGCGAACCTCTCAGACAATCAAAAGACTAATTTACTGCTTTGCAACAACTCACATAAAACAGTCAGATCAAAGACGGATCTTCGTTTTCAGAGATTCTAAAAGTTATCTTTCTGGCGTTGTCTCACGCCTGGTTTCCATGGTTACCCAGAACGAGTATGACAGGCATCAGTGAGACACCTCCTAATTCAGGACCCCATAACACATGCAGGATGAGGCCAGCCAAACCTAAGAAGCAGAAAACTATTGCATCGTTTTTTTTAAAAGCATCAACTGTAAGTAAACTGTGCATTACGGTATCATATCACCTTGCATTTTTTTGGTTGTCTGTTCGGAGTAATGTCGCCGTTTAAGAAAAACTGTATGGAGTAGGCCTAGAGACAGACAGTGAGAACGTAGAGGAAGAGAAGTGCCAATTTCACAAGGGGAGGGAATCAACCTTTATGCATTTATTTATTTATTTATTATCAGTTTAATCGGCCATTGCAACTTTCTGGAGTTGTTGGGGGTCTTTTGGAAATGTGTACTTGAATCTGTGATGGTGTATCTAATGGTGTAGGCTTAGCCTAAGTTGTTACAGGTTGAATCATGAGAAAAACGAACTTTAGAGCTAGACAAATGCCACTGTAGTGGCGCTAACGTGATCATTTTAAACTATAAACAGTAATTTTAATTACTAACACTCAGTCAGATATCATGACAGATATTAACTGAAATGGACATGGTAATATTCAATCATTTAGACTGACGCAATGTGTTCAATTTAAGGTGAATCAGTGTTGGCGTTTAGCAGATCCCCATTGAACCTCCATTGAACTTGAATGACTGAGCCTGTTAGCTTGCTATCTTACCAGACACAGTACATTATTTTTTGTCCAGAATCGAACTTTGTAGGCATTACTAACCATTATAGACAAAAGTGCACTACACAAAATTACATATATTTTATTATTTTGAAGCTTATGAAAATAAAATGCTTGTAGGCTACTATGATGCTGGTTGACACACTCATTTATACAGACAGGAAGTTTGCCTCCCATAGCAACACATTATGTTGGCATACTTATAGAATCTTACAATCTCTTGTAGAGATATGCCGTCTGGGACCGGTAGCCTCTGTGGTAGCTTGTATGTCCACGTTAAGTTACTGTTAATGGTGCTAATGCCTTAAAGCAGTTATAATGTTTATAGTATATTAAAATGTTATCATGGTCCTGGCCTGCAGGTAGTTCCTGAAGATGGCAGTGAGAGAGGTGAAACTGAAAGTGATCCACCACTGGAGGGTAGCAGCAGTAGTAGTGCATTAGGCCTACAGCTGGAAGAGGCAGAAGGAAGAGAGGGAGAAGAGGGAGGGACAGAAGAAGGAGAGAGAGGAGGAGGGTCAGAAGAAGGATGGACAGGAGACGAGATGGCAAGGCCAGAGGCAGATGTAGGAAAGGGAGAGGAGGTTGACATGATTAGTACATATACGAAACCAAATCAACCTGACCCTAAATTTGTGAAAAAACAAGTGATGAAGGACCGTACTCTGTCATTCCAGAAAGCATGGTATGAAAAGCATCCCTGGCTGCATGTCAATCCTGGCATCGATGGTGTTCTGTGTTTTCAGTGCTCTAAATATTACAGAAGTGCAAAACCAGCTCAAGCCAAGAGCATAGACCCAGCTTTTGTAAACTCCGGCTTTAGAAACTGGAGAAAAGCCCTGGAAAGATTCTCCATCCACGAAAAATCAGCTGGTCACAAAGTGGCTGTCACAACAGCTGCATATGAAAGTAAACCTATAACCACACAATTGAGCAGTGCAGTCAGTGCGCAACAGGCAGAAAGCAGAGAAAGCCTGTTTAAAAATAATAGGGGGGTGTTATGCACCTGGCAAGGCAGGGGATGGCCTTTAGGGGGCATGAACATCATGAAGGCAACTTTAACCAGCTCCTGAAATACAAAGCTGAGGGGGATCCAGCTTTTACAAGATGGTTGTCTGGAAAGAGGGGAGTGCACACATCTTGGGATTGCCAAAATGAGATGTTAGATTTGATGAGTACATCAATCATCAGGGAAATTGCACATGAGATACAGTCCCTCCCAGTTTTACAGTATGCCATCATAATGGATGGGACAAGGGATATCTCAGGCGTGGAGCAGGAGGCCCTGTGTCTACGTTATGTTGACAAAGATTTGATGGTGCATGAAGAGTTCATTGGGTTGTATGAGACAACTTCAACAACAGGCGAAAATCTTGCCAAAATCATTTTGGATGTGCTGTTGAGATTAAATCTGCCAATATCGAGCCTTAGAGGTCAGGCATACGATGGTGCTTCAAATATGTCTGGCAAATATGCAGGCGCCCAAGCAGTCATCCAAAGAAGCCAGCCATTAGCACCATATATCCATTGTGGTGCACACTGTGTAAATTTAGTCACACAGCAAGCTTGCACAACCTCCCCTTTCATCAGAAATGCCCTTGACTGGATCCATGACCTTGGCACATTTTGTGGTCAGTCTGGCAAACTGAAAGACAAATTCAAAGCCATTGCCGCATCTGAAGGAGAAGGGCCAGTGCAGTCTATCAGGCCTTTATGTCCCACAAGGTGGACAGTACGCACACCTGCTATCCGTGCTGTTCTCGGGCAATATGGCACAGTGCTGCAATCACTCGATCAGATGTCTGCAAGCAATTCGGAATCTGCAAGTCGGGCAGAGGGCCTACATGTTAGGCTGCAACAAGGCAATGTTGTACTGGGGCTCATGCTGGCCTTAGATGTGATTAGGGAACTGGAATTGCTGAATACATCTCTCCAGAAAAGAACCCAGACAGTGGAGGGCATGGTCTCTGCAGTCTCTGTTGTCCAAGAGAGTTTAAGATCCAAAAGAAAGTCAGACCACTTTGAGGCAGTCTTTAAGGAAGCAGAGGACATGGTTGAGAAGCTGTCTCTAGAGCCCATTGCTCTACCTCGCACACAAAGGCCCCCTAAGAGGTATTCTGGGCCAGCACCTGCACACAGGCCTGCATCTGCTGTGGAGTTCCACAGAGTGGAGTTCTACCGAGTCCTGGACAAAGTAGACACACAACTTACCGACAGGTTTATGCAGCCTGGAATAGATGCACTTAAGGAATTGGAGGCCTTGCTGCTGACCCCCACTGCAAGCAATGTAGAGAGAGATGCCCAGAGAAATGCAGAGAAATACCCTGAGCTCCAGTGGAAGATTTGAAAATCCAATTAGCTATGTTTAAGAACAAGTACAATTACAAAACCACTGCAGATGCTTCACAGCTCCTAAAAGCAATGCCTGTTGAAGTTCGTGCCCTTTTTGCGCAAGTTGAGACAGTGGTCCGATTGTTAATGGTTGTGCCTGCATCGTCTGCTGAGGCAGAGAGGAGTTTCAGTGGCTTGCGCAGGCTTAAAACATGGTTGCGGTCTACCACCACCCAAAAAAGGGTGAATGGAATGGCAGTGTGCCATATCCACCAAGAGAGGCTGGACAAACTTAATAGCAAAGACATTGCCCAACAGTATATTCAGGGCAAGGATCGGAGGAGAGAGATTTTTGGATCTTTCACTTAATCTGTTTTTTGCATTTGAGGCCACTTATTGAAAACTCATGTAGAGTACTTTTTTACAAACTTATTTTTGTATATATGTAGGCTTTGCTGTTTGTGTTTGTAAGGCACAGTAAGAAGTGTTTTAATTACATTTTTGTTTTTTTTTACAGCCTGCTCTTTGGTGTGAATCAGTGTGCTTAAAGTCAGTTAATGTTTAAATAAACAGTTTTTGCATACTGCATGTGGCATGCTTGGTGAGTGATTGGAAGCAGTACCAATATGCTTTATTTCTTGCAATGATGGGCAAATAAGTTTGATGGGTTATGTCATGGCTGAGTAATAGCGCCGCCCTGAGGGCATCAGAGTATATTCTTCGCACAACACAGGGTTGGGGGGAGGGGGGGGCGTTGCTGACAGCTTTGTCCCCCACAGTTTCAAAAACCTATCTGCGCCCCTGCTAAGTCTGACAAACATACTTTCAACATGGCGTTTTTGACAAATTATGTCAACGAGCAACACTGTTCCTGTAAAGCTGTGTAGGTCTATATTCACTATTATCGTCGTTATTAGAAAGCAAAAGCACAAAGCACGTATAACATTGTATAGCCGTATATGCTAGTGTAACCCAGGTGAAAATAGACATGGTTATTAAATAGTTAATAAATAAGAATAAATATCAAACAGAATTTCATCATTTCAAATAATTTACTTTATTGATATTAAAAACATCTTAAACAGATAAATAGGATTAAAAACATTATTTCATGGTTTTGGTAATTTATTTTATCATTGGTTGAAGTTGAAAGGTCATATCTATCAGCTAATCACAGTGCTGATAGTCATTCTCTTCCAGAAGATTCTCGGGAGAATCGAGGAAGCAAGAACGGGTGAAGTCACGCTTGAGAGTAGCTCCAGTAAGAAGATATTAGAGCTAAGAAATCTAAGTGTATTTGACGATTTATTTTTCTTGCTGTGAGTGTTTTGTTTACCCTTCTGTCTATGTCGATAGACTGTGGTTTTGTTTAGCGTTTTAGTTTTTGAGTTACTGAGGAGATTCGCGGAGATACAGTTTGCTTTTGAAGATCACGCATCCAGCGCGTGGTCAACGACATTGGATGGCGAGCCACCCGAGGAAGGAGCAACGTTGAACTGTGTTTGTACGTCGAAAGAAACATCTTTTCTCCTATTCGAGGAGAGGCGGACATCGTAGTGAGGGGCCGGGTGCTTCAGCCTTTCCCTTCCTTTCCCTGCCGAGAATCAATCACCAACTGCGGTAAGACTGTGCCAGTAGTAGCCGCCATACTTCTCCCCTCTGGATCACGTGAGCAGTGCGTGGACTGCTCCGCGCTGCTGTGTGAAAGGGAACTTTCTCCCTTTCTCTCGCTAAAGGACTGTTTAGCACTAAGGAATTGATTTAATGGACATTGATACAGTTAACCATTTTGTGTTGATGTTTATGTGCATACTGTGAATGTGTTTAACTGTAAGGTTGATTGATACTGCATTTACTGGTGTTAACTTTCTCTTGTGGGCTTAGTAAGATGCCCTATGTTTCTTGGTTGTAATAACCTACTGATAGAGGGTAATACCAAATGCTTCTGATTTAATTAACTAAAATAGGCCTAAGTTGATTAATAATTAAGATGGAAAATTAAAGAACTAGTTATACCAAATAACTGCAAACTAACTGGATAACAAACTAATACTAGAACACTTATAAGAGCTCAACTGAGATACTAGCTAAATTACTGAAACTGACTGAGTTTAAGTTAACTAGATATTAAGAATTCAAAATAGTTTTCTTTACTTAAAGGGTAACTGAGTAAAACTCAGATTCTTCTTTGAATCAAAAACCATTTATGCAAAGGTTTTTCCTGTGTTGTATGTTTTGTATGTGTAATGTCTTAAAGGTAGGCTACCATTTTCTAAATAATACTTCTTCTACTTCTATTTTCCTTTTTTGATAAAGCCGGCAATTCTAAACTTATCTTTTGGTCTGTGGTGTTTTCTCTGTTCTCTTGCTAATTATTATTTCAACCAATTACTGCTCTTCCTACGAACCTAGTTTCTGGTAACAACTCTCTTTTAATATTTGTAGTAAGTGCTACATAAACTTTGGCGAGCCAGCCAGGAGTGGTTTTGCGTTAAGATAACGATAATTATTGATCAGAATAGACATAATTAAGCACCCAGACCTAAACTAGACCAAGTCCGGCCAAAATGGAGGTAGTTGATATCGAAAACATTAAAGTGCCAAACTCAGTCATTATAAGTGGATTAACAGGAACATAGCAAGATAATGAAGTCACTGACTTCTTGGAAAAATACGGGCATATAGCGAGAGTTATTAAAATAGATGATCCTGACTCCCCATACCACAAACATACCATTGTAGAGTATGATAGTGGAGCTGCAGTCACCGCCCTAGAACCCATACTTCCCCATAGCTATAATAGCCCAAGTGAAGTCACCTTCCTCATCAAAGCCCTGTCAAGTGAATACATCCCCACTGTGACTGAGAGCGCCACCCGAGTTTCCTGAGTGAATTGCAGAAAGTTGCAAAGCTAAGTCGAAGACCATTTGAAGACATCCTGCGAGAACAGCTATTGAAATGCTGTGGAACTGGAGCAGCTGTGAGCCCAGAGCCTGTGAATGAACCTAATATCGAGTCATCTAACATGGAGGCTCAGAACAAAGAAGCACCATCAGCAGCGACCCAGCCGCCAGCAGCTGAACGTGTTTCTCCTGATAAGACAGTGGAGCAAGCTGAATCCCCTCAGAGCCCGACAAAGTCGATAATATTCAGCAATGCCAAAGAGAATGAAGTTCCCCCCGCTGCCATGAGCTATGCTAATCCACCAGAGGTGCAACGAATGGTCGTCGAGCATGTGGTGAGGAGCGAAGCTCCAGTGTCATTAGTGAAACGCATCATTCAGACTGAGACAATTTTCAGGCAAATCCCCCTGCCCGAATCATGAAACAGACTTTGACACATGGCGGAACAGCGCTGAACTCATTCTCAGGGATCCAGCTCTGTCTGACTTGCAGCGCTCCAGGAAGATATTAGACTGCCTAGGGTGCCACCGGCAGCTAATGTGGTGAAGCCCTTAGGCAAAAATTCCTTGCCAACTGCCTACCTAACCTCTTAGAGTCGCCTACGGGACAGTCCGAGGATGGAGGATGAGCTTTTTGCTGGTCATTCCTTCAGTACTTGGGTTTCATGAGTTCTGATACTCTGGCAGGTTGTGTGAGAGAAGTTTTGCGCTGTGTTCAAGTCTATTGGTACCATTATAAGTATCTACGAGGCAGGACGATTATATCTCAGACAGTTCTTTGATAGCCAAAGCACATTCGACAAAATGATAGATGTCGTTGTTTGGGTGTGTGTTGCTTGATGAAGATCATGTGAGGCGAAGGAGGCTGTTACCTACTGCGTTCTTAGTTGTCATGCCTGGTGAGTGAGTCGTAAGTGGTGCTGGGGGTGGGTACATGTGGGCCGAGTCTGAATTTGCTGACCTCTGTTGATTTGCAGCTTGAGCGTGTAAGAGAGACCATAGCACCCTCGGCAGTGGCAGGCTATTCCCAGGAGTTTTCTGATGAGACGTACAGCTGAGTGTGTGGGGGTTGTTGTTACGTGTGGAAGAGAGAACAGGACAGAGTGCCAAAGAATCTCGCAAGAACAAACATCTTTGGTGCAGTGAAGCAGAAAGCCAATGCACATCTGTTAGCTGCAAGCTCTGCTGAAAGTCCCCAAGAGCAGAGAATGATGCGACTGAAATGAGAAAGCTAGTCACTGAGCTGCAGAGTCAATTCACCCGACTAAAGACACAGAAAGCTGAGTCTAGTGAGCCTTCCCCTGACGCTGTTGTTACAGCATTAAAGAAACAAGTCGCTGAGCTCCAGAGTCAGCTCACAGGCAGAAAAGCCTATGTACCACAAAAGACCAAGGCCAATGCACCACAGCCAGGTGCAAAGCGCCAACCAAAGAACAAACCGCCAGACAGTCCCTCAGCTGTTAACCAAAGGCCTAGCTACAGACCAAGGCCATGGTATTGCTTTCAGTGTGGTGAAGATGGACATATTGCCACTGTGTGTCCAAATGAACCAGACCCACCATTAGTAGCCGCCAAGAAAGAACAGCTGAAAGAGAAACAGTCTCTCTGGGACAGTAAGAACGATCCTGCCTTTTCTCAGCGTTTAAACTGAATTCAGCCCTCATTGTGGGGCAAATGAGAGCTGAAACCAGTAATGACAGTCCCACCTCTGAAATTAGACACAGACAAACAAGACACAGTGACACAAGAATTCCAAAAGGATTGATTGGAGCTAAATACACTGCTCATGTACTCATTGATGGACAGTCCTGTAACTGCCTACTTGATACAGGGTCTCAAGTGACTACCGTGTCACAATCATTCTATGAGAACAATCTCCCTCACTTGAAGATCCACCCCTTGAATGAATTGTTGGAGGTAGAGGCTGCGAACGGTCAAACAGTACCCTATTCAGGCTTCATTGAAGTAGAAATCACATTCCCGAAGTTCTGCTTTGGATCTGAAATCGCAGTGCCAACACTTGCATTAGTTGTCCCGAACACAAGATCAAATACACAGTCCCAACTCCTGATAGGTACCAACACCTTGGACTTAGTGTATGAGAACTGCTGCAGTGTGAACACCAATCTTCAAGCCCTTCCATATGGGTACAGAGTTGTCCTGAAAGTAATGCAGCAGAGAAACAAACAAAGAGAAGGCAGTAACTTGGGACTAGTAAGGCTACCAGGAAAGGAACCGAAGGTCATCCCTGCTGGACAAAGCTGCGTCATAGAAGGACTAGCTCATGTCAACAGCCAAGTTCTAGACTGGTGGATTGTGATCGAACCCCCTTCATCATCCTTGCCTGGAGGCCTGCTAGCCACAAGCTGTCTGCTCACCTTATCTGACGATCCACCTAGTAAACTGCCAGTTGTGCTGCGCAATGAGAGTAAGCATGACATCATCATTCCAGCAAAGAGTGTCATAGCTGAAATTCATGCCCTGCAGGAAGTAGTTTCAAACAAGCAAAGCCCTGCTAAGCCAGCACACTCCAGCCTCCCAGAGTCCCTGAAAAGTGTAGAGCTGGACTTGAACTTCGATGGCTCTCCACTTCCAGCTGATTGGAGAGAGAGGATAAAGAAGAGGCTGTGTGCAATGCCCGAAGTGTTCGCTCTACACGATTCAGACTTTGGTCGAACAGATAAAGTCAAGCATCAGATCAAATTGAATGATGAAACTCCCTTCAAGCACCGACCTCGACCGATACGTCCGCAAGATCTTGACGCAGTCCGAAGACACCTTCAAGAGCTAAGTGAGGCGGGAGTAATCCGTGCGTCAGAGTCGCCTTTCTCCTCACCCATCGTGGTGGTTAGAAAGAAGAACGGAGATGTGAGGCTCTGCATCGACTACCGTAAGCTAAACCTTCAAACCATCAAGGACGCATACGCGCTGCCTAACATGGAGGAAGCCTTTTCTGCACTCACAGGCTCTAAGTGGTTCTCCGTACTGGACCTGAAGTCCGGTTATTATCAGATCGAGGTAGAAGAAACAGACAAACCCAAAACAGCCTTCGTTTGTCCATTGGGGTTTTGGGAGTTCAATCGGATGCCCCAGGGCGTTACTAATGCTCCCAGTACTTTCCAACGGCTGATGGAGCGGTGCATGGGAGACATCAACCTCAAAGAAGTCCTCGTGTTCCTGGATGATCTGATAGTGTTCTTTGATACTATTGAAGAGCATGAGAAGCGCCTTCTTCATGTCCTGAACCGTTTGAAGGAGTACGGTTTGAAACTCTCATTGGAGAAATGCAAATTCTTCCAATCGTCAGTTCGGTACTTAGGACATATAGTGTCCGAGGATGGTGTCGAAACCGACCCCGAGAAGATTGAGGCCTTGAAGACCTGGCCTAGCCCCACAAACCTGAAAGAGCTACGCTCATTTTTGGGATTTGCTGGATATTACCGGCGTTTTATCCAGAACTACTCAAAGATTGTAAAGCCACTAAACGACCTCACTGCCGGGTACCCACCACTTAGAAAGACTCACAAGCAGAAAGACAACAGTGGTGAGTACTTCAAGCCGAGAGAGCCGTTTGGACAAAGATGGACGGATGCTTGCCAGACCGCTTTCGAGACAATCATTGACAAACTCACTACTGCCCCTGTGTTAGGATTCGCCAACCCCAAGCTGCCGTATGTGTTACATACAGATGCAAGTACAACTGGGCTCGGGGCAGCGCTCTACCAGGAGCAGGAGGGAGTCATGCGAGTCATCGCATATGCCAGCCGTGGACTGTCGAAGAGCGAATCCCGTTACCCAGCTCATAAACTGGAGTTCCTCGCGTTGAAGTGGGCTGTGTCAGAGAAGCTCGCAGATTACCTGTACGGCATCTCTTTTACAGCTGTTACAGACAGCAACCCCTTAACTTACCTGCTCACCACAGCTAAGTTGGATGCAACGAGTTATCGCTGGCTGTCTGCCCTCTCCAACTTCAGTTTTCAACTCCAGTATCGAGCAGGGAAACGGAACCTCGATGCCGATGGCCTCTCACGACGTCCGCATGCTGAACCTGTCAATGACTTAGTGTCTCAGAAAGAAGAGGAGCGAATTCGTCAGTTCATTCACCATCACTTACCTGAGTCTGATGAGTTCACTCGTCTCTCTGCCAAGACTGTGAATGCAGTTTGTGAGAAGCATCTAGTCTGCCCTCCTGTGAGAACCAGCCAGAGGAGTCCCATCATCCCTCTTGTCACATCTCTTTCCATGACGGCTACAGCTATTCCTGAGAGCTTGGAGAGCTGCGATGGTTTTCCTGTCATTCCCAGCGTATCAGAGGAGGATTTGGGGCAACAACAGAGAGCAGATCCTGCCATCTATGAAATCCTCCATCTGATGGACACTGGGGAGACGCCCTCTCCAGCTGTCAAGAAAGAGCTGTCCGACCTCCCCATCTACCTGCGAGAGATGAACAAGTTGGAGCTGAAAGATGACATCCTCTACAGGAAAAGGCAGATTGGCGATGAAACTCACTACCAAATAGTCTTGCCCGAGAAGTACAGAGACATGGTCTTGACAAGCCTCCACGATGACATGGGCCATTTAGGTTTTGACCGAACCATTGACCTCACCAGATCCAGATTCTTCTGGCCAAGAATGGCTAATGATGTCGAGAAGAAGATCAAGAGTTGCAGCCGCT
Organism: Eleginops maclovinus; assembly: GCF_036324505.1. Classification (NCBI taxonomy): domain Eukaryota; kingdom Metazoa; phylum Chordata; class Actinopteri; order Perciformes; family Eleginopidae; genus Eleginops; species Eleginops maclovinus. Next base: position 2,680,506 of record NC_086357.1, on the reverse strand, counting down.
GTGTTCATCGTAAAGCCCTGCCGCAGAAGGCAGCACCTTTAGTGAACATCCAAGTTACCAGACCTCTGGAATTAGTCTGCATGGACTTCCTTTCCATCGAACCAGATCGGAGTAACACCAAGGATGTACTTGTGATAACGGATTACTTTACGAAATATGCAGTGGCAATACCGACTCCGAATCAGAAAGCTCGAACTGTGGCCAAGTGCCTTTGGGAAAGCTTCATAGTCCACTATGGGTTTCCTGAAAGACTGCACAGCGATCAGGGCCCAGACATTGAGTCAAAGACAATCCAAGAACTCTGTGATCTTGCTGGCATACACAAAACAAGAACAACACCCTACCATCCCAGGGGTAACCCTGTCGAGAGATTTAACCGTACATTGTTAAGCATGCTTGGTACACTCAAAGCTGAAGACAAGACCCACTGGCGAGACTTTGTAAAGCCCCTAGTGCACGCTTATAATTGCACTAAACATGACACGACCGGGTTCACGCCCTACGAACTTATGTTTGGGCGGCAGCCCCGGTTACCCATTGACCTTGTCTTCAATGTTCCATTGAACCGCAGGGAACAGAAGTCTCACTCCCAGTATGTACGAACCCTGAAAGAACACCTTCAGGAGAGTTACCAACTTGCCAAGACAAATGCTTCAAAAGCAGCCGAAAGGAACAAAGTCAGGTTCGACAGACGTGTCACTGAATCTACCTTGGATGTAGGAGACAGAGTGCTCGTCAGAAATGTACGCCTACGAGGAAAGCACAAGTTAGCGGATAAGTGGGAGGAAACTGTGCATTTCGTTGTGAGCCGGAAGGGTGATCTCCCAGTCTATTCCGTCAAGCCCGAGAACAAAGACGGTCCTATCAGAACGCAGCACAAGGAACCCCCTGCTACCCTGTGGGTTCCTGCCAGTTTCTAACGAAGAGCCTCCTGCTGTGCCTAAACCTCGAAGGCCAAGCACCCGTCAACGTCCAAACCCTGACACTGCCGAACCAGAGCCAGAGCCCAACTCTGATGAAGAGGATGACTTTGTCTATTCCTTTCAAGATCCAGTTGTCAGAACCACAAGATCCACACAGGAATTTGTTGTGCCTGTGCCTCCTAGGGAAAAGACCCATTCTCCTGTTGTACTTACCTGTCCAGATCCTGCAGGTTCCTGCAGTGCTCCAGAAGAACTGGATCAATCCTCATCTGAAAACTTACCTTCATTGGAAGCACAACACACCCCTGAAGTGGAACCTGTGATCGTAATCCACCAACCTGAAAGAGAGAACTTACCTGAACAGACATCCGACCAACCTGAAAGAGAGAACTTACCTGAACCGTCAGCAGACCAACCTGCTGAAGAAACAGAACCTGAAACAGTTACAGCTGATGCTGGAAACTTACCTGAAGACCAGAATGAAACAGAGACTGATGAAGTACCAAATGATCCAGAAGAAGATGAAAACCAGACTGAACTGAGAAGATCTACAAGACGAAGAGAACCCCCCAGACAACTGACATATCCTGAGCTAGGGAATCCCTTAGTAGCTATTGTCCAAAACTTATTCCAGTCTTTGAGTTTAGCCATTTCTAATTCCCTGGTAGAACCTAAGTTAACCCCACTACCTGAGCCAGAAGTAGTCTAACCTTTTAATTCATGCAAAGGGACTTGCATAGATTCAAGAGGGGAGGGTGTAACCCAGGTGAAAATAGACATGGTTATTAAATAGTTAATAAATAAGAATAAATATCAAACAGAATTTCATCATTTCAAATAATTTACTTTATTGATATTAAAAACATCTTAAACAGATAAATAGGATTAAAAACATTATTTCATGGTTTTGGTAATTTATTTTATCATTGGTTGAAGTTGAAAGGTCATATCTATCAGCTAATCACAGTGCTGATAGTCATTCTCTTCCGGAAGATTCTCGGGAGAATCGAGGAAGCAAGAACAGGTGAAGTCACGCTTGAGAGTAGCTCCAGTAAGAAGATATTAGAGCTAAGAAATCTAAGTGTATTTGACGATTTATTTTCTTGCTGTGAGTGTTTTGTTTACCCTTCTGTCTATGTCGATAGACTGTGGTTTTGTTTAGCGTTTTAGTTTTTGAGTTACTGAGGTACATTCGGAGATACAGTTTGCTTTTGAAGATCACGCATCCAGCGCGTGGTCAACGACATTGGATGGCGAGCCACCCGAGGAAGGAGCAACGTTGAACTGTGTTTGTACGTCGAAAGAAACATCTTTTCTCCTATTCGAGGAGAGCGGACATCGTAGTGAGGGGCCGGGTGCTTCAGCCTTTCCCTTCCTTTCCCTGCCGAGAATCAATCACCAACTGCGGTAAGACTGTGCCAGTAGTAGCCGCCATACTTCTCCCCTCTGGATCACGTGAGCAGTGCGTGGACTGCTCCGCGCTGCTGTGTGAAAGGGAACTTTCTCCCTTTCTCTCGCTAAAGGACTGTTTAGCACTAAGGAATTGATTTAATGGACATTGATACAGTTAACCATTTTGTGTTGATGTTTATGTGCATACTGTGAATGTGTTTAACTGTAAGGTTGATTGATACTGCATTTACTGGTGTTAACTTTCTCTTGTGGGCTTAGTAAGATGCCCTATGTTTCTTGGTTGTAATAACCTACTGATAGAGGGTAATACCAAATGCTTCTGATTTAATTAACTAAAATAGGCCTAAGTTGATTAATAATTAAGATGGAAAATTAAAGAACTAGTTATACCAAATAACTGCAAACTAACTGGATAACAAACTAATACTAGAACACTTATAAGAGCTCAACTGAGATACTAGCTAAATTACTGAAACTGACTGAGTTTAAGTTAACTAGATATTAAGAATTCAAAATAGTTTTCTTTACTTAAAGGGTAACTGAGTAAAACTCAGATTCTTCTTTGAATCAAAAACCATTTATGCAAATGGTTTTTCCCGTGTTGTATGTTTTGTATGTGTAATGTCTTAAAGGTACCATTTTCTAAATAATACTTCTATTTTCCTTTTTTGATAAAGCCGGCAATTCTAAACTTATCTTTTGGTCTGTGGTGTTTTCTCTGTTCTCTTGCTAATTATTATTTCAACCAATTACTGCTCTTCCTACGAACCTAGTTTCTGGTAACAACTCTCTTTTAATATTTGTAGTAAGTGCTACACTAGCATATCGTAACCATAATAGTTCAACGTTAGGCTAGCTGTAATTAACGAGGTGATCTTTCGTTAGCTCCGCAGGGTTCTGCGCCCACAACATCGGGCTTATCCATACCCTGGACCTCTGTAAGACACAAAACGCCAACATGTCTGTAGGCCTAGAACTACAGTCCTCCACAAGTTTACCACAACAGTAGCATAAACCAGGGGCGGCTCCAGAAAATTATTGTTGGGGGGGCAATGGGGGGGTCTGACTTTTTATAGGAGGTGCTAGTGAATTCTGACATAACGAACACCAAACACCACTGTTCCCGGGCTAATACACTACATTGAAATGCACGTTACTAAATGTTTATATACAACAAACACAAGCATATTTAATTACTTGTATTTAATGAATCAACAAACAAGCAAGCACAAGAATACTATTCAAACCATAGCCACCACAGAGAACATGTGGATTTACTAGTGTAACAGAATTGTAGCAGTGTGTAGTGCAACACAGTATACTCTTACCACTGTCTCTTAACTCACTGAATCTTTTGTCTCACCTCTGATCTCCTCTTTACTATCTCTTCACTCCTGTCTTCCTCTCTTCTTCCCCTCTTTTCCTCTCTAAACTCATCTTCACTATCTCTCCTCCTCTGTTCTCCTCTCCTTCACTCTCCACTGCTGTCTTCCTCTCTTCTCTCCTCCTCCTCTGTTCTCTTCTCCTTCACTCTCCACTGCTGTCTTTCCTCTCTTCTCTCCTCCTCCTCTGTTCTCCTCTCCTTCACTCTCCACTGCTGTCTTCCGCTCTTCTTCTCTCCTCCTCCTCTGTTCTCCTCTCCTTCACTCTCCACTTCTGTCTTCCTCTTCTTCTCTCCTCCTCCTCAGTTCTCCTCTCCTCTCCTCTCCTTTCCGTTTCCGGTGTGAGTGTGAGCGAGCGGTGGTGGGGTGAGTGGCGCGGAGTTTTGAATTGGTTTCTGTCCTTTTTTCGGGTTTTCCCTGGTTTCTCCGTCTGTTCTATGTGCATGGTCAGGTAAGCTTTATTAATATTTTTACTGTGTTGGCCGAGCGATCAGTGGTTGTGTCAGGTAGTTTTCGGGAGGAATGGCGTCCCCCGAGACGCCGCCTCCGTCTATCCGGCAGGGAGTAAGGATAGTCCCGCCGGATAGTAGCGTTACTGTGGAGGAGGTTCTGTTGGCTGTCGGTGAGCAGGTAGGTCATGATAAGTTATCGTTTGCGTCTAGAATGAACAAAGCAGTGGTTGTGTTCCTGAACGAGGAGCCCCGTGTGTATCAGCTGGTAGAGAGCGGAGTGTTTATCAGGGACTTATTCGTGCAGGTCTCCCCGCTGTCAGTTCCCTCCACGCGGATCACCGTGTCCGGTGTTCCGCCGTTCATACCGAACGAGTTGTTAGAGAGCGAGCTCCGTAGGTTTGGCAAGTTTGCCAGTGGATTTAAAACGGTGAGTTTGGGATGTAAGGATCCCAAACTGAAGCACGTACTGTCCCTGAGGCGGCAGGTGTTCATGTTCTTGGACTCGCCGACACAAACACTGGACGTGTCGTTCAGAGTGAAGCACGGTGACGGGTTGTATATGGTGTACGCCAGCTCGGGACAGTTCAAGTGTTTTGAGTGTGGAGATGTGGGACACAAACGCTTTACGTGTCCGCATAGACAGCAGGGGGCGGCTCACTCCGCTGACGCGGCGGGCGGCTCCGCTGAGTCCGCGGTCGGGTCCGCGGCTGGCGGCTCCGGAGTTGGGTCCGCGGCCGGCGGGTCCGGTGCTGGGTCCGCGGCTGGCGGGTCCGGTGCTGGGTCCGCGGCCGGCGGGTCCGGTGCTGGGTCCGCTGCTGGCGGGTCCGGTGCTGGCGCCGCGGGCGCGGATGCGGATCCCGGTGCGGAGGGTGTGGAAGCCGGTGCCACTGGTTCACTTTCTGAGGAGGATCACTTGGATAGGGAGGAACAGAGTCGGCCTGACAAGCAACAGGCTTCTGTGACTGCAGAGAACCTGAGCAGTTCACAGTCTGCAGGCACTGAAGCAGCTTCCACAAGTTTTGTAGGCACAGATCCCACTGTAAACACCAATGAAGAACAGGGTATGTTAAATAGTCAGGCATCCTGTGAAGGAGAGGACATGGAGTATGACTCTGAGTCAGATACAGTATCCATAGGTGAAACTTCGATCAGGAACACAGATCTCTATTCTTTAGAGGAAATAAATCAATTTCTGGATGTAACATTTAAAAAGTCTGTTAGATTAAATGACTACTTCGGTGATACTGAAAAGTTTATCAGATCTGTTGGCGTTCTGCAAAGACTGGTCGGTTTTGACCTCTTGGATGAGAAGAAACGTTTTCGCCTCAAAAAGCACATCACAACTTTGAGGAAAGCAAAAAAAGGCAAAACTGCTAAAAAGATTAAAAAGTAAAATGATCATGTATCACACGGTGGGTTTCTCTTTTCAACTGTTTTCTGTTTTGTTCATCTTATCCGTTTCTTTTTCTCTGACCTCTATGGGGAGCCTCAAGATAGGATCTTTGAACATCAATGGTGGGAGAGACAGACAAAAAAGGGCATTAATTTCTGAAGTCGCTACTCAAAAAAGGGTTGATGTGTTGTTTTTGCAAGAGACACATACTAATCCAGCAGACGAGACAGATTGGGGTTTATGGTGGGATGGTTCGTGCACCTTTAGCCATGGCACCAACCTTAGTGCAGGGGTAGCTGTTCTGCTTAGGAAAAATGTCGATGTAACTGTACTATCATCTACTGAAGTGGTGAAGGGCAGGCTGTTGATTGTAAGGGCAGAAATAGAGGGCTCTGTGGTCTGCTTTGTAAACATATATGCTCCAAATCAAGGCACAGATAGAGTGGTTTTTTTCACCCTGCTAAAAAACGAGGTAAGAAAGTACCATCAGGATCAATTTATCATTGGTGGGGATTTCAACTGCACGCTAGACTTCACTGTAGACAGGACAAGTGAAGAACCTCACCCACAGTCATCTCAGAGCCTTCACAGCATCATCACACACCTGGATCTGTTAGACACATGGAGGGTCAAACATCCACTAACCAGACAATACACATGGGTGAGGGTCGGCAATGGCAGGGTGAGTGCAGCTAGACTGGATAGGATTTACATCTCCAAAAGTCTCAGCTCCAGATTAGTCCACAGCAATATAAGTCCAGTTGGTTTCACTGATCACCACTTTGTCAGTATAGATTTGATCCTTTCACCAGGCGAAAGGGTTAAGTCCTACTGGTCTTTTAACAACAGACTTCTGCAGGACCGTACTTTCTGTCAAAGTTTTGAGCGTTTTTGGCAGCAGTGGAAAACCAGGAAAGCGGATTTTGTTTCTTTGAAGCTGTGGTGGGAAGTTGGGAAGGCCCAAATTCGCGTTTTTTGCCAGCAGTATACCTCCCACTCGCCTGCTAATATAAAGGCAGCAGTTCAGGAGCTTGAAATAAGTATTAGGAACATTGAAGAGGGGTTACATAGACATTCGGATCCCACCACGGGTCATCTGCTGCAGGAGAAGAGATTGGAGTTGAGCTTATTCCTGCAGGAGAGAGTAAAGGGAGCTCTTGTTAGGTCTCGTTTCCTCCAGCTAAAGGACATGGATGGCCCAAGCTCTTTCTTTTTTAATCTGGAGAGATCGGTGGCACAGAGGAAACAGATGACCTGCCTTAAGCTTCCTGGAGGCAGAGTGACCACCAGTCCGGGGGAGATGAGGACCCATGCAGTGAGTTTCTACGCTGACCTCTTTGGGGCAGAACAGTGCGGCATGGAGTGCCGCGAGGAGCTCCTGGAGGGGCTTCCTCAGCTCATCCCGGGTGAGAAAGCTGCTCTGGACTCTGAGCTGACCCTGGAGGAGTTGACAGTCGCTGTTAATCAGATGGCATCAGGACGGGCACCGGGAATTGATGGTCTCTCCACTGACTTTTACCAGCGGTTCTGGAATACTCTTGGACCTGATTTGCACAGTGTTTTATTGGAGTGTTTTAGAACAGGATCTCTTCCTGTCTCCTGTCAGCGAGCTGTGCTTTCCCTGCTTCCCAAGAAAGGAGACCTGGCCTTACTTAAAAACTGGAGACCGGTTGCTCTCCTCTGCACGGACTATAAGGTGCTTTCCAGAGCCTTATCGAACAGACTCAAGGACATCCTGGGAATACTTGTACAGACAGACCAAAGCTATTGTGTTCCTGACAGGAAAATTATGGACAACATTTTCCTAATTCGTGATGTTATTGATGTGTGCAGATCCCAGAATGTGAATTTTGAGATTGTTGCTTTGGACCAGGAGAAAGCCTTTGATAGGGTGGATCACTGTTATTTATTTTCTGCACTCAGGGCTTTTGGCATTGGTGATGGTTTTCTGGCCTGGATTGGTTTATTGTATAATGGTGCTCAATGTATGGTGAAAATGGGGGCAGGGCTGAGTCGGCCAATCCCTGTGCAGCAAGGGATAAGACAGGGTTGTCCTCTCTCCGGTCAACTATATACCCTAGCTATTGAGCCCTTGCTGTGCATGTTGAGAGGTCGGCTCAGTGGTCTCTCACTGCCTGGGTCCTCTGATCTTGATCGTCCACTTACCGTTTCTGCTTACGCAGATGATGTTAATATTTTTGTCTCCAGCCAGGGGGATATTAAATGTTTGCAGGATACCCTGTCCCTGTACGAAAAGGCCTCATCTGCTCGGGTGAACTGGGCAAAGAGTGAGGCTTTGTTGGTGGGACAGTGGAGAGATCAGACAGTGCCCAGTCTGCCTGGAGGTCTTGAGTGGGGGAAGGAGGGCCTGAAGGTGTTGGGAGTATTTTTGGGCACTGAGGGGTTTCAGAACAAGAACTGGGAGGGAGTTAAGGAGAAAGTGTGCGCTCGGTTGTCTAAATGGAAATGGTTGCTACCCCAGTTGTCATATAGGGGAAGAGTTTTGGTTGCAAATAACTTGGTCGCCTCGACTCTTTGGCATAGACTTATTGCTCTGACACCACCGAGAGGCCTGATGGAGGACATTCAGCGAGTCATCCTGGACTTCTTCTGGTCTGGCCGGCACTGGATCCGAGCAGCAGCCCTCTACCTGCCTGTGGCTGAAGGGGGGCAGGGACTCATCAATATCCAGGCAAAAATAGCCTCTTTTAGACTCCAGACTGCACAAAGACTGCTGTACAATTGTGGCCCAAGCTGGTTTGATACAGCTCGTTTGCTGCTGAAGAGAGCCGGGCGATTGGGCTACGATAAACAGCTTTTCCTTTTAAAATCTGAGGATGTGGACTTAACTGGACTGACACCTTTTTATAGTTCGGTATTACAGGCATGGCAGATTTTTAAGGCCACACGTACCAAAAATGAGACTCCGGGCATGTGGCTGTTTGAGGAACCTTTGTTTTTTAATACTCTTATACAGACTCAAACACTGCAGTCTGCCAGCCTGCGAGCCTATTTTAGAGAGGCTGGCTGCACCAAACTGGGCCATCTGATGAAGATGACGGCAACATCGGTGGATATCTTGAGACAGAGAAGCAACATCACCTCCATCAGGGTCATCAACAGAGTGGTGGAGGAAGTCTGTGCTGCCCTGCCACAACCCCTGAGGGTTTTTGCACAAGACCACAATGTGTGTGACCAGTGGACCGAAGGGGAGGAGTATAGTTTCCCCTCTCTGTCTGTCACCCCAGTTGTGGGGGAGTGGCAGGAGGGAGGTGGTCAGCTGCTGTCGCTCACAACCCCGCACCTGGAGAAGTTACAGGACGCAGGGAAGAAGGCAATATATCAGATCTGCTGCAAGGTTCTGAGCCTGCGCTCTTTGGCAGGGATGAAGGAGTCGAGGTGGACTGTTTTTTTTGGTCCAGATGTTTCCCCGAAGGGCAGCTGGCGGTCTCTGTACAAGCTGCCCGTTGAAAAACGGACAGCAGACCTCCAGTGGAGGATTGTACATGGAGCAATAGCTACGAACAGATACAGAGCGCACCTGGATCCAGAGTTGGGGGAGGAGTGCATCTTCTGTTCTCAGAACGAGACCCTTGAACACTTATTTATTCAGTGTCCTCGTTTGTCTGCTCTGTTTGAGCTGTTAGAAAGGTGGTTTCGGGGTCTAGGGGAGATTTTTGCTTTTGATTTGTTTATTTTTGGCCCGAAGTACTGTGCAAAAAAGAAGGATGTACACTCATTGGTGAACTTTGTATCTGGCGTTGCTAAGTTGGCCATCTGGCTGACTCGCAGGAACCAGGCCCAGAGTGTTGGCAGTGTGGAGCCAGTGCTGGTCCTGAAGGGTCTGCTGAAGGCCAGACTGAGGGTGGAACATGCGTATTATCGGATGATGGACAATGTGCATGGTTTCGGTCATGTATGGGCTGTTGGGGGGGTTTTGTGCTCTGTGGGGGGGGACGGAGAGCTGAATGTAAGTTTCTGATTGGAGAAACAGGTTCTGTGTCTGGTTGACAGGTTTGCTTGTATTTTATTTTTTTGTTTTTGTGTGGTTTTTGTTGCTCTTGAATGAAGATGTGATGGTGAGCTGTTGTCTCTTTTGCTATGGTGCAATAAAGGGACTTTAAAAACCAAACCTCTCTCCTCCTCCTCTGGACTCCACTGAAACTGCTGGAACAACCACACAGACAGACACACAGGCTAAATACTACACTTACAGTTGACATAATATGAGGCAAACAATAAATACCGGTAGCATAATTAAAATCTGTCAAAAAAGAATTGTGTACTCACTGGTCACTCACAACAGAACGATCCGCCTGTTGTTGTGATTGGCTGCAAAGCGGTTAATCACTGCCTCGACATCAAGTGCTTTGGCCCTGCTTGAACTAATTGCCAGGACACCCAGATTGCTGGTACGAGCATCTCCGCTTTTGTTCCTCAGGTAGGTTTTCAAACGCCTTAAGCAGGAGAAGCTCCTCTCACATGAAGCCGATGTGACAGGCAGTGTCATTGTCAAGTGTTCCGTCTTTTTCGGCTGTGCTTAACCCCCACTTGATAGGGAGGCACCAATTCTGAATGTTTTAACTGGGTTTCACTCAATGACCAGGCTTCTTATATCTTTATCCGATTTATTTTTCTTCCTTTTGTAGCCCAGACAGTACAGGTGAAAAACCTTAAAAACCAGAGAACACCAACCATTTACAAATTTGCACATCTCTTATAAAAATAGGCACAGGAATCAACAATGATCAATTATCAAAATGTTTGACCTGACACACACATGTATAAATAACCACATATATATATAAATAATAACCACATGTATATAAATAAACACATTTGTTAAGTTAATCATTTTAGCTTGAATCCATCACAGATATTAAATTAGCCTACATTCTCTAATACGAGAACCACAATGAGTGACTGATCAACCACATGGATCACTAAACAGTTAAATTGTTAGCAGCATGTTTAGCACACCATTTTTTCCCATATAAATATTTACAATACATATTCACTTCCCACCAAGTTACAATGTGCAATTTCAGCAATTCATTTTAGACAAACTTCATATGATCTAGGACTATGCACGTTTTAAACCATGCTTTATGCAATCCATCACAGCAGAATTCCATATCAAAGAGCTAAATCACTGAATTAAGCAAACTACAATAAAACTGACTAACCAACGTTTCCACAATACATTCTGCACTACCCGTGAATATTTACAACACAAAAGCAGATACTACCGTGCACAAACACAAATGACTTTCCCGCGGCAGCATTCAAATGCGTCGTCGGCGTCCATCAAACAATCAACAAGTGGCACTCGCAACAAAGTCTTAACGTAGCGATCTTACCGGCTGTCTGTTCAGTCTTTGAATAATTGGTACCAGATTCAGCACAACTTCGGAAGAGCTCGATGAGAATGCCGCCTCTTACTCTCCTCGTGCTTTACTGACGTTTGTCTTTTTAAACAGATATTAAGCCGGAACTGCGTGCGTCTTCTTTTCCTGCTCGAGTGTTCCCATGCGAGTGATAATTAGTTCCGCTTGACTGCCGACGACGAAAAAGGGGCGTTCACCGTGACACCTCCCACTCAACCTTTTTGTCCTTGGACAGATAGGTTGCAAACTTTAAGGTGAACCTAAACAGTGAGGATTCTGCTCTTCTACAGGGAGAAGGACTACCAGCCGTCTGACATCTCTTCGCAATACCACCCCATTTGACTTCTCTGACCTCTCTGAGGACTTGGTCGCTGGCCTTTGATGCTGAACGGAGGCACAGTTGCTTGGTGTGACAAGAATCTCAACATCTCTCACGATGTCCCTTTGAGTCGGGAGCTACAGTGACGACTCTGCCGAGCCTAAAATGACCCCGTAGAGCGTTTTGATCGCAAAGCCACACAACATCCCCAACGCTGACATTCCTTTCTGTGGTGTGCCATTTGGTTCTAATGAAGAGACTTGGGCCAGCAAGCTGGCCCACGCTTTCCAAAACTCATTCACCTGGGTTTGAATTTCACGAAGGCGCTTGTAGGGGTAGTTGTTAAAGCTGAAGGACTTCACGTCACCACTGGGAGATGCTCGTCCTAAGAGAAGCGAGTTTGGTGTTACATACTCAATGCGGTCCTCTCGACTCTGGATTCTTGCGTCAATGGGCCGCTCATTAGCCAGGTTAGCTGCCAACTGGAGGGCTGTCAGGAACTCATTGAAAGTAAGGCTTGCCGTCTTGCTCAAACTTTGAAGTGCTCTCTTGGCAATCCTTACGGCAGCTTCAGCAGCTCCGTTTCGATGTGGTGAATCAGTGGGGAGCACTTTCCATGTCCAGCTTGTCCCATTTTTACAGCATACTCCTCCAGGCTTGCTGTGTCTTGGTTTTGCAAAAAGGGGTGAAAAAACCCCCTCCAGAAAAGGGATTTTCCCCAAACCCAAAATTTGGGTCCCGGGGTTGAAAAAACCCCTTGGGGGGGGGCCCCCGGGAGGGACAAAAATCTTAAAGGGCCCCATTGAAAGCTCTGGGGGGCAGATTTCGGGGAGATCTATGTCATCCCCCGGCTCCCCATGCAGCAAAAACGCCCCCCCCTTACTTTCTAGAAAACTCTTTTTTGATGTCATCTCCCCCCCCAACCAGGTATGGTCCAAAAAAAGTCAAAGTTATAAACTGGAATGGCGCAGCGGGTCTTGAACCTTTTACGGGCAAAACCCCCATCACTTTTTGGCATACTTGAGCTCTTCCCTTTCCCGCATTTGGATGCATGGTTGAAAACTTTCGGGGGCCAGTTTTTCAAACCTTGGTTGCCCCCCAATTTTTCCCCGCACCCTTTAAAAACAAGCCCCGGCAACCCCTTCATGACCTTCCGGTTTGAATTTGGCGTGCCGTGGGATTTCCCTAGCCAGGTTCGAAAAAAACCAGGGGAAAAGCCAACGTCTTTTTTGAAAACTGAAACCGGGCCTCCACCCAGTAACACCCACTAGCCCCACCCTTGTACAAAACCCACCCCCCCGGCTGTTGTGGTGCTGGGGGGGTTTAACCCCTTGTGCTAAAAAACCACAATCTGGGAATGAGCCCCCCCCCTCTCGGCCGCTTTTGATGATGCCAAAAGGGGACTGCCTCCCCTTTGGTTTCCCGGGCTCTGCAATGAAGAAATTCTTTTCCCCCGGGGGGGCCCCCCCCCCCCCCCCTCCAAAACAGCCAGTGACTTCTTTAGTCGTTTTAGGTTCTAAAACCGTTGAATCCCAACGGCTTAAAGCTGCAACCTCGGGGGTGGCCTATGCAGATCCGGGGGAGGCGAATTTGGGACCCTGTTTTGGGCTCCTCCCCTTGCTCCTGCTTGGGCTCCTTTTTTGGGCCCAGCCCGGGAAAGGGGCCCAAAACCCAAAAAGCCTTTTTTTGGGAATGGTTTTGGGGTTCTCCCCTCGTTTTGGGCCCGAAAACATCCTTGGCGGACTTCACTGGCACTCACCTCTGGGGACTTAAGAACTTAGGGCCCGCTGAAAAAATGTGCCTTTTATCCAACTCTCTGGGGCTTGCCCCCTCTGGAAATTTAAATCCGCTAAGTTTAGTGGGCCAGGAACACCAAAACCCGTCTTGGGCGTTCGTTTCTGCCCTTTAATTTTCCCCCTTTTTAAATTTCGAAGAACCTTTGGGAGCCGGGAGCTTTCGCGTTGGATAGCCCCCCGGGGCTTCTGGCTATCAACCAGGTGGTACCCCCTTCCACAGAAATTTTGCAGTGCTTCGGGGAAAAACTTTTCGACGGGGGCCCTTAAAGTTCCCCAAAAATTTTGCCTTTACAAACGTCCCCCTTAGGGCTTTTCGGCGTCAGCCTGGCTTTGGATTAAAATTGCCCATTTGGGAAGTTTTTGTGGGAATTTTTCCCCCCGCAGGGGGCAACACAGCGCCGCGAGCGTCACTACCTTTGGAGAATTTTGATTTCCGCAGGGTCAGCGGTTTGGGGGCAAAGGGGGGTCAAGGCTTACGAAACCACCCGACCGGCCAGCAAGTCCTCAAAAAGGGGAACGGCTTTTTCCCCGGGGGCCCCCAAAACAAAGGTACGTCCCTGGGATTTTCTGAAAGGACAACTTTGCCCCTTTTCTTTTGGAAAACTCTCCTCACCAAAATGGGTTTCCCCTTTGCTTGAAGGCGTCACAAGCCCAAGGGGAAACGTCCATCCCAAAATTGACTTAGGGGCTCTCTTTTTAGGAGTGGAAATTTGGGACCCGTGCCCCCACTTTATCTTTCAAAGGTTTTTCCCAATTTTCATTTTTTTTTTCTTTTTAGAGAAATTTAAAGCAACCCTTTATGCGAAGTTTGGGCCCCTCCTGGGGCTACCCCAAAACCCCGAGCTTTATTGTTCTCTTCCGGAAGTTGGTTTTTGGGAAAGGCATAATGAGGGTTCTTTCCCCCCAGGCTCTGTGTCCCCCGGCCCCCCAAATTTGGCCAGAGTAGACCCCGGCTTTATGTTCATCCGCCGGGTTTTCCCGGAACTTTTTTACATTAGTGTTATTTGCTTTAGCTGAAATGGGGCGGTTTTGGAAGTCAAGGGGCATATCGACAAAGGGGTCTTGTTTCCCGCACACGGCGTTTCTGCAAGGTTTGGTTTAACATTGGCAGATTCCCCCGTCCAGCCTGGGGACTTGGGGCGATGCAGCCTGCCGGCTTTTTCTCCCATTTGACCCTCGTAATCGCCTTTTTAGTCCCCCATGAATGTTGCTTCGACAGCCCCTTTCCCATTGTTTGGGGGGAAGGGTTTCTGATCCCCTTCCAGGGATTTTCGCATTTCCAATGTGGCTTTCCCCTGTGAAACCCCCCGGTTACATTCGGGAACCCACTCTTTTTTTGGGTCCAGCTCCCGCCTTTCCCCAAAATGGTTTACTCTTTCCCCCCCGGGTTTAAAATGTCCAAAATCTACACCGCCGCACCCCGGGCTCAAAGGGAGCAAAAAAAACCAAAGCTGTCCCACCTCCACCAGTCCAGGAAGTCTTTGCTGGGCCCCACAAAGTAGTGGCTTGGGGGAGTGGAGGCTTTTTCAAGTGAAACCTTTACGATGATTTCCTTTTAATCTGCAAACTGCTGTCCGCATGGAGGGGCAAAATGAATTTTTGGGGCCAAAGGGGCCCGGTTTTTAAAAAATTTTTCCAAAAGGTTTATGAGAACCCCCCACTGTCGCCCAAAAGGGGGCCATCCCACAAGAAAAGGGCCCCCAACGGGGCCCCACCCTTTGAGGGACGAGCTGGCCTTTTTTTATGGCTGAAGGGAGCTTTATTTTTGTGGGAAGGACCAGTTTTTTGGAGGGGGAAAGTCAGGAAATATTTTTTTCAGTCCTTTGGGGGGCACTGCCCATTTAAATTCCCGCGATGCTATTACCCATAACACCAAACCCGGTGGGATCTCAAAGTTCCCCTTTTAAATTGTGACCCGGATTTTCAGTAATACCGCTTGGTCTCAAAAAGGGTTTTTTGCAATTTCCCCCCAAAAAATCCATGGAAATATGGAAAATGACATCCTCACTTTTTGCAAGTTTTAGCTCCCCAAAACCCTCGTGAAGGGGAGGGAAAATTTTTGCGGATGCCCCAATCTATCAGGGTCCCAAAACTTTTCCCAGCATTTGCAGGACTTCGAGGTTTATCATTTTTTCTGGGAAATCATCAAAACCCTTCTCCCCATGACTGAACTGAATGTTTTTGAGACAGAATTAAAAAGAACACAATTTTGACAAACCCCTGAGCCAAGTCGGGGGCCAGGCTTGTCAGGGAAATTTCCTGGGGTTTTGTGTACTTTCCAAATTTGCCTTTGCAGGGCTCGGCCTCAAATTTCCCCAAAACCCCTCTCTTTTTTCTTTTTCCGCCTTGGAACAGAGGGGAATTTTTTTTGACGTGGGCCTTGGTGTCCCCTTTCACCCCCGCTTTTACACAAAAAAGGTTTGCACTCGGTCATTGCCGTGGGAACCTTTGGACACCTCCACAAGCAACCCAATTCCCTTAACTGCTTCTTTTTTTTCCCGCCACTCTGAGCTCCTTTTAATTCTTGCCGTAATAAAGCTTCCTCCCGGGCCTTATTCCACAGACAAAACAAGATGCTTGGGGGCTTGGGAGTTGGTGGACTTTTCGGGCGTGCTTTTTTGGGATTCTTGCCTCTTTTCTTGTGGGTTTATCCCCTTTAAATTTATCCAATTTTCTCATAAATTTCTCCTGAATTTTCAGAAAAAAAGGAAATGTCGAACCGTCTTCCGGTGATAAAGTCTTCCTTCCCTTTTGATACATAGACCCCGCCATCCTTTTTTAAACTTTCAGGGAGTTTCTCTCCCGGGAAATTTGTGCGAGAGGTTTTTTTTAAGGGGCCCGTGTTTCCCAACGCGCTGAAAAGGGGGTACAAGAGCTTTTTTAACAACCTTTGGGTTTAAGTCCACGTCTGGCCGGGTTGGAGCTTTTCACCGGTGGGGATGCCTCAACCTCTTCAACAATTTCCAGGGCAATTGCTGTTTTATTTCCAAACCGGTTTTCAAGGACGCGAAAGATTTCATCCGCCGTTCCATATGTTGACAGGCGAAGGTCCCTCGCTACCTTTTCCTCAAGGCTATCCAACAGCTGGAATTTCCTTACCTCCCGGGAGCCGGTAGGTTCCCCTTGCTTTTGGAGTCCCTCCCATTCCTTCTTCCAGAGGTAGAAGTTTCGCTTATTTCCATCAAACTGCGGGAGTACTGTTGGCTTCAATTTGATAGCAGGTGTCCGACGTGGCTCTTTTCCTGGGGACCCATCATTCTCCAGCTTCGCCTGTAATAGGGTGGCTTTCTCTGAAATCAAGTCAAGCAGCCAACCTTCCACGCGCCTCCTGCGCTGCTGGAAGTCAGGCCGCTCTTCATCTGGGACCCAGCGAGTCCATTTGCGGATGGCTTCTTTTGCTGCTCTCACCAGCCCCTCAAGGTTACTAAGCATTAATTCATATACCTCCAATTTCAGGCCAGATTCCTTTTTTCTGCATCCGCTCGCACTCCCTTTCAGCTGCCCCCAGTGCCAGGGACAGTTCAGGGTTGCCAAAACTTCCCCATAGAACCCTCTGGACAGCCTGCTCCACCTCCTCAAGTTTTCCTTCACATTCATCTGATGTCTTCTTAATGTCTGCACTTACGTCCTCTCTGGCCTGCGCTTCTCCTCAGTCCAGTAAATTTCCACCTCCTCATTTGCCTCCATCACCCGGTCAGCCTCGAGTGCGACCTTGCTGAAGGCTTCCACCAGTTCTTCCGCCGACATTTTCTTGCAAGACTTCAGTAGTGAGTTTGCCAGTCGGGGAAAACCGCTGTTTGGCAGTCGTTCTCTCCTTCTTTAACTGCTGCAGAGACTTTGACTCCATTTTGGGCTTTGGAAACGAACTTGGAAAGCTGTGGGCGTGGACTCCGTTGCAGGTGGGCGTGGACTCAGTTGCAGGTGGGCGTAGACTCCGCTGACTTAGTTGCAGGTGGGCGTAGACTCCGCTGACTTAGTTGCACGTGTGTGCCCAACTGCAGAAGCTGTAGCCTGGCTTGCTAGGAGCCTCTTCAACCAGCTCGAGGCGGTTTTTCACTGTCAAGTGTTCCGTCTTTTTCGGCTGTGCTTAACCCCCACTTGATAGGGAGGCACCAATTCTGAATGTTTTAACTGGGTTTCACTCAATGACCAGGCTTCTTATATCTTTATCCGATTTATTTTTCTTCCTTTTGTAGCCCAGACAGTACAGGTGAAAAACCTTAAAAACCAGAGAACACCAACCATTTACAAATTTGCACATCTCTTATAAAAATAGGCACAGGAATCAACAATGATCAATTATCAAAATGTTTGACCTGACACACACATGTATAAATAACCACATATATATATAAATAAATAACCACATGTATATAAATAAACACATTTGTTAAGTTAATCATTTTAGCTTGAATCCATCACAGATATTAAATTAGCCTACATTCTCTAATACGAGACCACAATGAGTGACTGATCAACCACATGGATCACTAAACAGTTAAATTGTTAGCAGCATGTTTAGCACACCATTTTTTCCCATATAAATATTTACAATACATATTCACTCCCACCAAGTTACAATGTGCAATTTCAGCAATTCATTTTAGACAAACTTCATATGATCTAGGACTATGCACGTTTTAAACCATGGCTTTATGCCAATCCATCACAGCAGTATTCCATATCAAAGAGCTAAATCACTGAATTAAGCAAACTACAATAAAACTGACTAACCAACGTTCCACAATACATTCTGCACTACCCGTGAATATTTACAACACAAAAGCAGATACTACCGTGCACAAACACAAATGACTTTCCCGCGGCAGCATTCAAATGCGTCGTCGGCGTCCATCAAACAATCAACAAGTGGCACTCGCAACAAAGTCTTAACGTAGCGATCTTACCGGCTGTCTGTTCAGTCTTTGAATAATTGGTACCTAGATTCAGCACAACTTCGGAAGAGCTCGATGAGAATGCCGCCTCTTACTCTCCTCGTGCTTTACTGACGTTTGTCTTTTTAAACAGATATTAAGCCGAACTGCGTGCGTCTTCTTTTCCTGCTCGAGTGTTCCCATGCGAGTGATAATTAGTTCCGCTTGACTGCCGACGACGAAAAAGGGGCGTTCACCGTGACAGTCATAGAGATACAGACAAGCTTGAACAGGTCAACGAATGCATCCTTGTATGGCCTCAAAAGCACCAGCACATCATGGGTGGTGCTGACAACGTCCCCCCTTTGGTTTTTCCTCTCAATCAGTGTTTTTAACTGGTGAAGTTCTGCTGAGAGGTTTTCAATCAATACGCCATAATGTTCAGCCATGGCAAAAGAGTATCTTTGTCCAAGAATGTCTCGTGTTTTGGGTTAAGAGCTGCTGCTCCTTTTAGAACGTGACAGCTGTCAGAGGAAAACCGCCTGTCCAATTCACTGATTAATCGATTGATTACAGGGAAAGCAGTGGTTCTGATAGTCTTCTGAGGTTTCCAGCAGCTCTTTTGATCCTGTTTGGCTGTTCACCACAAAGTCCTGCAGGTGGTGGGGCTGTTTTTTTCTCCTTACCTGTGGGCGCTGCATGTCAATGCCAACTGTCTCACACATATCACTGGCACACTCCCAGATTTCAGTCCACATTTCAGCATTGCGTTTGTCATTGAGGGTATCAACAACTGCAAAGACCAGATCAATGGCAGATGCCAGCTCCAAATCTGTGGCCTGTAGATGATCAGATAAGTTCTTTGTGAGCTTGAATATGCTCTCCAGCATACAGATGTGCACAACAAATTGTGCATCAATCAGTCCAATCAGTGATCTTGCTTCAGTAGCTCTATGAGCATTCGTCTGGTTGCTCACATCCACAAGAGTTGCTAAGAGAGCAGGGAGAGTTCTTTTTATTGCCCACAGTGTAGAATATTGGCAGGCCCACCTGGCATCTGATAGTCTTTTCAATTCCACTGTGCGTTTGGTGGGCTCAAGTTCTTGTTGCTTCTCCATGAACACCTTGTGAGTCACTGTCCCAGAAAAGAAGTTGTACAACATCTTGACCGTTGCAAAGCATTCTGCAACTGGTTTCACATTATGTACACAGTCAACTCAAACCAAGTTTAATCTGTGTGCATAGCAATGGATGTAAAGCGCATGTGGCACTTCATGGCGAAACTTTTCCTGGACACCATTGTTGCACCCGGACATGACAGAGGCCCCATCATAGCACTGTGCAATGCATGCATGTTTGTCTATGCTACACTTAGCCAGTGTTTGTTTAACTGATTTGTGTAAAGACTCTGCATCCAGGCCCTATGCAGAAATAAAGTCCAGAAAGTCTTCATGAATCATATCATTGTTTAGATATCGCAGAGCAACAGATATCTGCTCTTTTTTGCTCACATCCTTTGTTTCATCCACCATTAAAGCAAAATGCTCTCCCAGCTTAACCTCATTGCTCACTTGTTCCCTCACCATGCTGGCCATAACATCAATCAGCTCATCCTGGATATCATGATGTACATATTTGGCATTCCCAGGTCCACTGGACAATTTCTTTGAGACAATGGTGTCAAACTTTCCCAGCAGATTTAACAGTTCAATAAAATTACCTCTGTTTGTGGACTGCTGATCTTCCCTGTGCCCTCTCTGTGCAATTGTTTGACAAGCAGTAAACCGCAGAGATTCTATGACTGCTCTCATGTACTGCCTGTTTTCTTGTACTGTTTTCTCATGTCCAGCCTCAAGCTTAGTCATAATCCTTGAACCATTTTTCATCCTTGCCTTAAACTCACACCAGCCTTCCATTGCTAGTTTATGAGAAACACTTGCATGGTGTTGTGTTAGTTTCTCACCTCCTTTCCTCCAGTTTCTGAAGCCAGCGTGGGTGAAGCTCTTTTCTGAGTGACCAGATGTCCGAGCATGGTGGGGAAAATGCAGCATCAACTGACACCGAGTATTCCAGCCACGCGTATTGTAAACCACGACTGGCAACAACTTCTTAAAGTTAGCTGGGAGCAAAATGCCCGACGCGGGTAGGACTTCAGCTGAGGCTGCCTCGGTCCCTCTGCTGGGTCTTGGCTTAAATCCACAGGGCCAGGTTTCCCGCCACCCAAGATCGGAGCTACGGCTGTCGGTGAAGCTCTCCCTTGTTATCGGCCTCCGTCCTCCTCCATGGCACTGTGCATCCGCAAATCACCGCCGCCACCACCATCATCCACTCTCATCCACTTTCTGAAAATTAACGTTACAAAACGGTCCATTTTGCTCTGTCACTCGCTAATCTGCTCTGTCGTTAACTAGCCGCTATGCATCAACCGCCGCCAACATGAACGTCAAACGCACGTCTGCGTGCCGTCTGCGTGCAAACTGCCAATCAAATCGCACTACACATCCTAACCCTTGTTACCATAGATACTAAAAAGATACAGACGCTTCTGTAATACGGACCACTACAGCAACGTTATAAACAATTGTTGTCGGACGATTACCTATGATTGTTATGTCTCGGTGGTGTCTTCATTTTTCCTTTATCCGGATTATAGTTTGTAATGCTTATATGTTTCGAGGGCAGGGGGGGCAAATGGGGGGGGCAAAGCCTTTGACTGGAGGGTCTTAAGACCCTGCTTGCCCTCCCCCCCAGCGCCGCCATTGGCATAAACCCAGAGGTGTCAAAGTAACACCACAGACAGAAATAGGCTACCCATCCTCTGCCAATACAACAACCAAATGTATAGATTGAAATCACAGAATACTGAATAGTTTAACTTAACTGTAGGGTTAAAGACAAAAGTCTTACATTAGAACACACAAAAGTGTGCCGGTCGATCCTTGAGGGGTTCAGCTGAGAGTGAGGTTGTCCACAAAGTTTAATCCACAGGCGACAATATGCCTCATCCCCCTCTATTTCAGCCCTGTTCCTGAAGTGCTGATTCTCGGACTGAAGCTTTAAATGAACTAGCTGCTGCTGGCCACGCCCCTTTGTAGCGTCATGATATCCCCTCGTTTAAAGTTTTCTACCGGGAGAAACTCAGCTAAACGCTGCCGTGATTAAACGCCATATAACGTTCCAAACCACATCCAGCATTATTTCTGAAACACTTCAGTGTTTACCACTAGAACAAAGACATTATGTGTATTGTATACAACAACTCTAAGTCCCTCCTGCAGACATCTTGCTGAACACACAGACAGACAGAGGTGCTGCAGAGGGGATTCAGCTCGCCGACTATATGGGGGACGATAGGTTGGGACGTGTCCCGTGGGTGGGACGTTGCCAGGAGTTCAATGTAAAGCCAGCCCACATTTCGGTTATGACGTCACACATTTTGTATAAAAGACATCAAAAGTGCATTTTGCATAATAGGGGACCTTTAATATTTGTACTATCTATATACGTATGTATATTTATATTTTGTGTATGTATAAATCCACTCTTTAAGACAAATAAATACATTTCCTACCAATTTAATAAAAAAGCACAATTATGTTAGTTCAGTCAGACAACTCACTTGTGTTGCATTAATATATTTATTAGAAACAGTATATAGTTGAGTTTGGCATCTAGGCTCAGGCCCCATCACTCCACATATTAACATCGAACATTGAGTGCAGGCCCAGCACCGTGGGAGGGCCAGGCCCTCCCATTTGACATTTCTGCCCTCCCCCCAAAATATCCGTTTTAAAAAAAAAAAAAAGTTTTCATAAAATACATCCTACGTCATATGTAGACTGTTGTGATTTGTGATTAGCCCACATTTAGACCAACCACTATTCAGAACAGATCACGTCCCAATACTACGTCCCTAAACCAATGGCGGCGCTGGGGGGGGGGGCAAGCAGGGTCTTAAGACCCTCAAGTCAAAGGTTTTGCCCCCCCCATTTGCCCCCCCTGCCCTCGAAACATATAAGCATTACAAACTATAATCCGGATAAAGGAAAAATGAAGACACCACCGAGACATAACAATCATAGCTAATCGTCCGACAACAATTGTTTATAACGTTGCTGTAGTGGTCCGTATTACAGAAGCGTCTGTATCTTTTTAGTATCTATGGTAACAAGGGTTAGGATGTGTAGTGCGATTTGATTGGCAGTTTGCACGCAGACGTGCGTTTGACGTTCATGTTGGCGGCGGTTGATGCATAGCGGCTAGTTAACGACAGAGCAGATTAGCGAGTGACAGAGCAAAATGGACCATTTTGTAACGTTAATTTTCAGAAAGTGGATGAGAGTGGATGATGGTGGTGGCGGCGGTGATTTGCGGATGCACAGTGCGATGGAGGAGGACGGAGGCCGATAACATCCCCGAAAATGTCGGGCAAGATTCGGGGAGTGAAGGGAGAGCTTCACCGACAGCCGTAGCTCCGATCTTGGGTGGCGGGAAACCTGGCCCTGTGGATTTAAGCCAAGACCCAGCAGAGGGACCGAGGCAGCCTCAGCTGAAGTCCTACCCGCGTCGGGCATTTTGCTCCCAGCTAACTTTAAGAAGTTGTTGCCAGTCGTGGTTTACAATACGCGTGGCTGGAATACTCGGTGTCAGTTGATGCTGCATTTTCCCCACCATGCTCGGACATCTGGTCACTCAGAAAAGAGCTTCACCCACGCTGGCTTCAGAAACTGGAGGAAAGGAGGTGAGAAACTAACACAACACCATGCAAGTGTTTCTCATAAACTAGCAATGGAAGGCTGGTGTGAGTTTAAGGCAAGGATGAAAAATGGTTCAAGGATTATGACTAAGCTTGAGGCTGGACATGAGAAAACAGTACAAGAAAACAGGCAGTACATGAGAGCAGTCATAGAATCTCTGCGGTTTACTGCTTGTCAAACAATTGCACAGAGAGGGCACAGGGAAGATCAGCAGTCCACAAACAGAGGTAATTTTATTGAACTGTTAAATCTGCTGGGAAAGTTTGACACCATTGTCTCAAAGAAATTGTCCAGTGGACCTGGGAATGCCAAATATGTACATCATGATATCCAGGATGAGCTGATTGATGTTATGGCCAGCATGGTGAGGGAACAAGTGAGCAACGAGGTTAAGCTGGGAGAGCATTTTGCTTTAATGGTGGATGAAACAAAGGATGTGAGCAAAAAAGAGCAGATATCTGTTGCTCTGCGATATCTAAACAATGATATGATTCATGAAGACTTTCTGGACTTTATTTCTGCATAGGGCCTGGATGAAGAGTCTTTACACAAATCAGTTAAACAAACACTGGCTAAGTGTAGCATAGACAAACATGCATGCATTGCACAGTGCTATGATGGGGCCTCTGTCATGTCCGGGTGCAACAATGGTGTCCAGGAAAAGTTTCGCAAAGAAGTGCCACATGCGCTTTACATCCATTGCTATGCACACAGATTAAACTTGGTTTTAGTTGACTGTGTACATAATGTGAAACCAGTTGCAGAATGCTTTGCAACGGTCAAGATGTTGTACAACTTCTTTTCTGGGACAGTGACTCACAAGGTGTTCATGGAGAAGCAACAAGAACTTGAGCCCACCAAACGCACAGTGGAATTGAAAAGACTATCAGATACCAGGTGGGCCTGCCAATATTCTACACTGTGGGCAATAAAAAGAACTCTCCCTGCTCTCTTAGCAACTCTTGTGGATGTGAGCAACCAGACGAATGCTCATAGAGCTACTGAAGCAAGATCACTGATTGGACTGATTGATGCACAATTTGTTGTGCACATCTGTATGCTGGAGAGCATATTCAAGCTCACAAAGAACTTATCTGATCATCTACAGGCCACAGATTTGGAGCTGGCATCTGCCATTGATCTGGTCTTTGCAGTTGTTGATACCCTCAATGACAAACGCAATGCTGAAATGTGGACTGAAATCTGGGAGTGTGCCAGTGATATGTGTGAGACAGTTGGCATTGACATGCAGCGCCCACAGGTAAGGAGAAAAAAACAGCCCCACCACCTGCAGGACTTTGTGGTGAACAGCCAAACAGGATCAAAAGAGCCGCTGGAAACCTCAGAAGACTATCAGAACCACTGCTATTTCCCTGTAATCAATCGATTAATCAGTGAATTGGACAGGCGGTTTTCCTCTGACAGCTGTCACGTTCTAAAAGGAGCAGCAGCTCTTAACCCAAAACACGAGACATTCTTGGACAAAGATACTCTTTTGCCCATGGCTGAACATTATGGCGTATTGATTGAAAACCTCTCAGCAGAACTTCACCAGTTAAAAAGACTGATTGAGAGGAAAAACCAAAGGGGGACGTTGTCAGCACCACCCATGATGTGCTGGTGCTTTTGAGGCCATACAAGGATGCATTCGTTGACCTGTTCAAGCTTGTCTGTATCTCTATGACACTGCCTGTCACATCGGCTTCATATGAGAGGAGCTTCTCCTGCTTAAGGCGTTTGAAAACCTACCTGAGGAACAAAAGCGGAGATGCTCGTACCAGCAATCTGGGTGTCCTGGCAATTAGTTCAAGCAGGGCCAAAGCACTTGATGTCGAGGCAGTGATTAACCGCTTTGCAGCCAATCACAACAACAGGCGGATCGTTCTGTTGTGAGTGACCAGTGAGTACACAATTCTTTTTTGACAGATTTTAATTATGCTACCGGTACTTATTGTTTGCCTCATATTATGTCAACTGTAAGTGTAGTAATTAGCCAGTGTGTCTGTCTGTGTGGTTGTTCCAGCAGTTTCAGTGGAGTCCAGAGGAGGAGGAGAGAGGAGTTGAGAGCAGAAGAGAGGAAGACAGAAGTGGAGAGTGAAGGAGAGGAGAACAGAGGAGTTGAGAAAAGAAGAGAGGAAGACAGCAGTGGAGAGTGAAGGAGAGGAGAACAGAGGAGGAGAGATAGTGAAGATGAGTTTAGAGAGGAAAAGAGGGGAAGAAGAGAGGAAGACAGGAGTGAAGAGATAGTAAAGAGGAGATCAGAGGTGAGACAAAAGATTCAGTGAGTTAAGAGACAGTGGTAAGAGTATACTGTGTTGCACTACACACTGCTACAATTCTGTTACACTAGTAAATCCACATGTTCTCTGTGGTGGCTATGGTTTGAATTGTATTCTTGTGCTTGCTTGTTTGTTGATTCATTAAATACAAGTAATTAAATATGCTTGTGTTTGTTGTATATACACATTTAGTAACGTGCATTTCAATGTAGTGTATTAGCCCGGGAACAGTGGTGTTTGGTGTTCGTTATGTCAGAATTCACTAGCACCCCCTATAAAAAGTCAGACCCCCCCATTGCCCCCCCAACAATAATTTTCTGGAGCCGCCCCTGCCCTAAACCCAGAGCTATATAGATACTAAGAGTTGCGACACTCTCTGATGTGCCGCCAGGGCAGTCACGTTGTTCATGTAAACCCGGATAGTTCCAAACAAACGCCGCGCTGTCATGTTATTCTATGGGACAGACAGCAGCGATTGCATTATTGAATGGTAAATATTAAAGAAAACACACACACATAAGCAGTTTTTCAGCTGTTATTGCACTATTGCATATTTGTTAATGTCAGTTTTGCATTTGGAGAGGCAGGGTGACAACAAAAAGCTGTGTATTACTTAGCTAGATTAGTTTAATTTTTTGGGGGAAAAGCTTAGTGTTCGTGTTAGCATGGGTCACTACTGGCTTTAGTAGTTCTAACTTAACTTTTCCTGTCAATATCATTCATCTGATGATAGACTTCTCATGATTTTCATTTTAACGTAACTGGGCTGTTTTATTGATTCGTGATTTTGCTTATAAATTCCGATTCAACCATTAGCCTACCATCGTGGTAGCGCTAAGAGGTTTGCCGTGTATGGCAAGCCCTTTTAACATTTAATAGCTACATTTGATTATCCAGAATTAACCTTGTAGATATCAACAACGTCTTTCTGACTAGTTGTAATTACATTTTGGATAGTTGGAATTGTCATTCAAGATATCTGTATCTGTATCTGTCAACTCGTCACACATCTTAAATGACAATTGCAGATATCTGTAATTCAGTTTTGACTAGGCAGAATGAAAGTTAAAGACATCTCCAACCTCATTATGACTACTTCAATTTATTGTGCATGACGTTGCTCTATTTTAGATATCCACATAGGCTACATCATTTCCCCTCCCCGCCGTAATCAAAGAAGTGGGTTAATTTCCTCATTTCTATGAATGGAAGAAGAAACAAACAGTCATGGTGTACAAAAGGCTCTAGGCATTTAATATGTTGACTTCTCTGTTTCAGGTTATGGACTGTTACTTTGTTAATTATGGGACCTACGTCACACTGAGCACGACGCGCATCGTTTACGTTTTATTCCGGCGCGCTCTTGGTAGTAGCACATGTCTTCCCGTGTTGCTGAAAGAAACCCTGTTTGTTAAAGTGTGCGTCCATGCGAGAAAACACACACACACACACACACACACACACACACACACACACACACACACACACAAACATATACAAACCCCCTGTAACCATACGTCTGTTGCCCATTGGTGTCTTAAACATCAATACAAGTGGTTAAATCATCCTGTCGTTGTCTCCTTGCCTTCTCCAACGTACACCTCATACCCTGAACATCCTGGCCGTGAATCAGTGTTCTGGCCGACACTCCAGAGTGTGTGCGATGACAAAACTTGAATAGCCCCTTTACTGTCCTACACATCCACTAACCTTCACCCACACATGGCGTTGGCTGAAATAAAAAAAACCACCAGAAAATGGCATGAAATTGAAAGAGCCCTCAACCAGGGGATTTGTCGAGAGAGAACGTTGTTCTGTTGAAAGCTGTGAAAGAAATCTTGGAAGAATTGAACATTTGCTATCACCAGACACAAAGAATGAACTCAAAAGCAGTTTGGCTGAACTGAAAACTCTAATACACGCACATTTCCAGCGTTCCATCTTCTGTTCAATGATCTACAGGCGTAGAAGAACTATAAATCAGGCTATTGTGTGTGTGTGTGTGTGTGTGTGTGTGTGTGTGTGTGTGTGTGTGTGTGTGTGTGTGTGTGTGTGTGTGTGTGTGTGTGTGTGTGTGTGTGTGTGTGTGTGTGTGTGTGTGTGTGGTGTGTGTGTGTGTGTGTGTGTGTGTGTGTGTGTGTGTGTGTGTGTGTGTGTGTGTGTGTGTGTGTGTGTGTGTGTGTCTTATGAAAGTATAGAAGATATAAAGTAAGGTCATATTACAGTGATAAAACCATCTTTTATCCAGCTGGAAGGCTAACTATGAAATAAAAGGCTGTCCCAGTTGCATCATGTTAAAACATAATGTATATCTTCACACAAATGAATTGTTTAGCAATAATTGTTTGTATTTGTTAATTTACTGTATGTATCCATGTGCTTATTTAAGCAGTCATTAAATGTATTGGTCTTGTCCACTGTTATGTCCACTGGTCATAGCAATAAGTAGCCTACTGTATTTTTTGCAATTCCTCAAGTCTCTGAATTTCCAGCATAGCCTACTGGCCTATTCATTAACAATATGCAATTTCAATGCATGTATGATAATTGTTATGTTGATATATACTATAAATTACATATAATAACAATGCTGCTAAAACATTTAAACTTAGTTGACTTTTTCTTTTTGTAGGGAGAAGAGGCAGACCAGCCATTACCAGAGAACACATTGAATTTCTGCTGAAGCAAGGCCATACAATTGGAAATACTGCTGAAATACTGGGATGCTCCTCATCCTTTCTGTACAAGAAGTCAAAGTTGATGGGTATACCTGTCAGAAGTATGCTGTCTGCAATAGATGATGGTGAACTACAACAAGTGTGTGAGGCAACTTCAGGGTCAATATCCTAATTCTAGAAATGGGGTAATTGGTGGTATTTATCTTTAGACTGTATTTAATTCACATTTGTGTGCCATTGTTTTGTGAATATCATGGCAATTTAGATCTTTCAAATATCTGTTTCAGATCATAAGAGCCCTGTTGCACACACAGGGTGTGCTTGTTACAAGGTCCAGGGTGCGTCAGATGTTGACACGGGTGAATCTTACTGCTGCTGCAAGGAGATGGAGCCAAACAGTTGCAAGACGTGTTTATCGTGTACCTTAGCCCAACAGTTTATGGCACATTGATGGGAACATGCGTCTCATAAGTTTATTATTAACAGACTTGTCATACATTTTTATATTTTGAAAAGAACTTCAGCAAGTGAAAAACTGGAGTTTACACCTATATTGTTTCCAGACTACTCTCAATAGTATTATCATTTTCAAGTAATCATTTTATTAGTTTTTCAACCTTTCTAGATGGGGTTTTGTGATTCATGGTGCAATTGATGGATACTCCCGTCTGATTACTTACCTCAACTGCAGCTCAGACAATCCTGCCACAACAGTGCTTTCTCAGTTTTTGAAAGCAACATGCCTCTACGCCCTACCGTCAAGAGTCAGATCTGACCATGGTGGTGAAAACATCCTTGTGGCATTCTTCATGCATCTAGTTCAAGGACTTGAACACAGAGGTTTCATAACCGGAGCATCAGTTCACAATCAGAGAATTGAACGCCTTTGGCGTGATGTACTTTTTCATGTGTTGCAGCACTTTTACCTTATGTTCTACTCCTTAGAGGATTCAGAGCTTCTAAACCCAGATAATGATGTCCACAGACTTTCACTGCATATTATTTATCTTCCTGAGATTCAAAAAAGACTGGAGCAGTTTAGACAGGCAAGGAACCTCCATCTGTTGCGAACAGAAAATCATTACACACCAACTCAACTCTGGACAGAGGGCATGCTCAAAAACATTGCAACAGACAGCACAGCTGTCAACAATGTGTTTGGTGAAAATCCCTACAGCGACCAAAACATTGATGCCATCCTAGCGCGGTATGGAATTCAAACACTGCCTACACTTGACGAGGAAGAGTTCCCAGCTGTAAGTGTAGAGCCACCTCAACTCATCCTCACTCAGCAACAACAGACATATGTGCACAATGCAATCCAACACATTTCTGATTTAAACATAAAATATCAGGCTTGCTGTACTACAATTGTCAGTATTTTGCAAACACGGGTATAGTCCAATTCCAAGCCCAGAGACAAAAGTGTATTGGTTGCAAGCATATATTATCCAGGACAGAAAGACATTTTTAGTTTCAACAGCTTTAAGTAATATTTTCTGTTAAAATAAGGCGGTATGGGCGATGCAGCTGCAGTTTTCTACAGACATTGACAGTAGCTAACAGCACTATTGGTTTTGTGTTTTCTATTGTCTTGTTTGTTTTTTTTGTGGTATTGTTGGCTGACATTATTTGTATTGTTCCTTTCTAGTTCCATTCTGTTATGATTCGTAGAAAAAGGGGAAAAGCATCTAATTACTATGAATGAGATTTAAATGTTGAATAAAACTCTTAATGTATGAAACAATTTCCCAAATTATCCAAAAAGTAATAACGACTAGTCAGAAAGACAAAGTGGAGAAGGATCTAACTATTTTGAATGGGATTGAAAAGTGAATAAACTGGTAATGTATGAAAACATATGGAATGTTTAATGGCTTGAATGGGGATTTTAGATGAACAGTTAACGAGGACAGAGGTTTAACTGGCAAGAATACCCTAACATCAATCCACTAACAAGAGACATGATGGGGACAGGTTACTATGGTGACACTGTTGAGCTTGACGACCAGAGGTGTCTGACAGACGCTGGAGGGACAGAAGTCAGTATGAGTGAATGTGATATAATAATATAAACAGTAGCAGTAAAGGTTTCATTCCGCAACACGTTATACAGTTATGTTCATTATTTCACATTTGCTTGTACTGACTTCTGTCCCTCCAGTGTATGTGCAAACTGTTCTGGTCGTCCTCCTTCACCTCAGACCTCTTTACAGCCCTCCTCTGGTCAGACTGCATCTTCCAGCCCTGACAGAAGCTGTGTATTCATAAACATGTATATAAAGGGTATGTATTTCATTAGACCAACCTCAACAGTCTCACCATAGTAACCTTGAATTACAAACCAAATAAATCTATTGTAAAACCTAAGGAAAATAAATATATGTTTTCAAAATAAATAAAATAACATTTAACATTTTAAATCATTATAAAAAATAATAATAAAAACAAAAGCTAAAAACTACACAATAAATTTGAGTTAACTGAAAAACTCAATAATGAATGGCCTCCAATCAACTGAAGTAAACTGTTACTCATTAAGTGAATCTTAAAAAAAGACTGTGCAGGAGATTCTAAAATTACCATCTGAACCAGTGACTTGCTTCAACACAGCATTCTATCAAATAATATAATATAGCTCAAGTGAAGACTGAACCTCCATTAATACGTTTTACACACATACTGTATAGTGACATCATGCAAGTCCAGAGGTTGGAGCTTGCAAAATTCCCCCCATCATGTATAGTTTGAAGGCTTCATAGGAAGAGTGCAGTGGCAGGCGGAGTACAAGAACACAAGTATTTGCTTCTGGGAAGATTCTGTTGCCCTCATGAAGGAACTGAATTTCTGGACGGTGTGGAAATCCCAGTGGAGGCTCCAGATGTAAACTCCAATACCTTCTCAAGGGTACTGGACTGCATTTCTCCTTCTGTAACACAAGAAAGTGCTGAGGAACAGTAATTCAGGCCCCTTAAACGTATTAATATGTTGTCTAATATGACTTCCCTACAGTTATGAACAAAGTCTACAATATAAATGTGAAGAGTAGAAATCAGCAAATTGCTCTATATGTATTTTAATATATAAAAGAAATGTCAGTAGTGAATGTTATTATAACTGGTACAATAAATAGTATACCTTCAATATCAATTTACCAGTCACGCCAAAAGCATATTGTCATGTTTTCTCTGTCTCTCCTGTTGCTGCCCTGCACAGAGAAGTCCACGTCAAATAAACTGCATAGGTCCTTAGCCTGTAGTAGAATCTCCTCACTGACAAACATGTTGTAGTACACTGACGGACTCTTCCTCAGCTCCTCCAGTAAACCAAGGGTTTTTAACCCCTCAGCAAACCTACACAAACATGCAGGGTGCGATTTGTAGGGGGGGATGGTGAGGATTTCCCCCCCTCTGGTTTTCCTATCCCTACCTCTGCTAAATTATTTTTATCTCCGGTGGGGACAAGGATTTCCCCCCCTTGATAGCGATGAATGCAACTTAACTGCTAGCCTACTTAAACTCTTGAAATCTAACGATCTTCAGTGTCTTTACATCAGAGTAGGCTATTCAGCAGCCTTCTGACAGACGGTGCATATTTCTGAACGTCATCGAACACAAAAACATTGTAACATTTTAGTGCGGGAACTTCGCAGGAAAAACAGCGCTGAACCAAACATGAAACGCGTTCAGAGCAGCATATCATCTTACTTTACAGGACCCATTTGCAGAATTGTGGATAGAAGAGGGCCGAAATGCTGCAGACAATGCCCCGATAGGAAAAACGAAAAAGCCACCACAAATTTGTCACCAGAGCCGACTGTTTACTTTGTCTAGTTTTCCAGACCTGTCCCTGAGTGTTGACAGCACGTTGTGCTATTTAGTGAATTATTTTGAGTGTTTGATTTAAGTTAATTGGAGGGTCTTTTCATGGAGAGCATTGATGCTGTTCTATGGTGCTTTCTGCCTGTTAGTGCGTACGCATGTTTTTGTGACGTTGAATAGAAATCCATGTATGGGTTATTAAAAGTTTTGCCATGTTGTGATGGGGACTAATCCACGGACCCGAAAAAAGGGCCTGTCTACTTTTTGCGTTTTTTTCTCCCTAGTTATGCAAGTTAAAAGTCCAATGTTCTTGTCTATGAATAAATAAAAAAAAACATCCCCCCCTCTGTTTTTTTGTCAAATCGCACCCTGCAAACATGTGACATAATGTGTGAGTTGTCCTGGGCAGGTGACAGTTTCATTTTTCAGACAGGTGAGGCAATTTCTTACTGGTCCAGGGCAGTCGCCAATCTTCCATTCACGAAGAAGTCTGCAGCTGACTGGACCAGGGAGTCCTTCTCCTCCAGGATGGACACATGTCTCAAGGCACCTATGATGCTGAGACTATCTGCTGCCTCTGCTATTGCACAGTTCGCCTCTCGGACTGTTGTTGCTTCCTGTATCTGAAAAGAAAGAAAGAAAGACAGAAAACACAGAATGAAAGACAAAACTAAAGACAAAGAGAAAAAGAAAGAAAGAAAGAAAGTGAGTGAGTGAGTGAGTACAACGTGCAGGAGTCTAGAATCCAAAATTAATAATAATAATAATAATACATTTTTTTAATATAGCGCTTTTCTAAAAACTCAAAGACACTTTACAGAGATACAATTCATAAAAACATAATTAAAAACAACACACTGAAAACACAACCTTCATTTACAGTTTAAAAGCAGTTTTGAAAAGGTGAGTTTTGATCTGGGATTCAAACATTGGGAGGTCGGGGCAGTCACGGATGTTTTTGGGGAGTGAGTTCCAGAGGGAGGGGGCAGCGACAGAAAAGGCTCTGTCCCCCCAGTGTCTGGAGTTTGGTCCTGGGAGGAAGTGAGAGGAGATTTGCGTCTGACGAGCGGAGGCTGCGGGAGGAGTGTGGTGCTGGAGCAGGTCTGTGAGGTAGGAGGGGGCCTGGTGATGGAGGGCTTTGTGGGTGAGGAGAAGGATCTTGAAGTGGATGCGTTGTGGGACGGGGAGTCAGTGGAGGTTCTGCAGGACAGGGGTGATGTGGTCATGGGAGCGGGTGTGGGTGAGGAGACGGGCGGCTGAGTTCTGGATGTACTGGAGTTTATTGATGAGTCTGGATGGTGTACCATACAGGATGCTGCTGCAGTAGGCTAGTCTGGATGAGATGAAGGCATGGATCAGGGTTTCGGCAGCAGAGAAGGAGATGTGATGGGCGGAGACGGGATATATATTTTTGAGGTGTAAGAAGGCAGTTTTGGTGCTGTGCTTGATGTGGTTCTCAAAGGACACGTTGCTGTCGAAGATGACTCCAAGGTTTCGGATATGGGGGGAGGCAGTCAGCATGGTGTTGTCGATGGTGAGGGATAGGTTGTTATTGTTTTTTTTGAGGGATTTGGGACCAATGATGACCATGTCAGATTCATCACAGTTGAGTTGGAGGAAGTTGTTCTGCATCCAGGATTTTATGTCAGTGAGGCAGTTGGTGAGAGTTGAGATGTTTGAAGTGGTGATGGATTTAGTTGAGATGTAAAGTTGCACATCATCAGCGTAGCAGTGGAAGTGGAGGCTGTGGCGGTGTATGATGTTACCTAGGGCAAGGAGGTAGAGGATGAAGAGGAGAGGACCAAGCACCGAACCCTGGGGGACACCTTGGGGCAGGGGAGCAGGGGGGAAGGGCAGTTGTTGATGTTGATGAATTGCTGTCGGTTTGTGAGGTAAGACTGTAGCCAGGACAGTGCAGTGCCAGTGATGTTGAGGGAGGTTTCGAACCGGGAGAGGACAGTGGTGTGGTTGAAGTTGTCGAAAGCTGCAGTGAGGTCAGGGACGATGAGGAGGATGCTGAGGTGTGCAGAGTCTGAGGCGAGGAGGAGATCGTTGGTGATTTTGAGGAGGGCTGTTTCTGTGCTGTGTTGCAATCGGAAGCCAGATTGAAAGGGTTCAAACAGGTCTTTGGAGTTGAAGTGGGCTTTGAGTTGGATGGAGACTACACGTTCGAGTATTTTAGACAGAAAGGGGAGATTGGAGATGGGCGGAAAGTTGGACGTGATGAGTGGTGAAGGGGGGGGGGGATTGGAGGGTGGAGGCAGAAGATGCAGATGAGGTGATCAGGTTGCTGTAGATGTTGTTGATTTTGGTTTGAAAAAATGAGAGGAAAGAGTTGTCGGTTGTAAAGGATGTTGTTGTGGTGTCGCTTGGTTTCAGGAGTTTGTTAATGGTGGAGAATAGAGCCTTTGGGTTGGAGGAGCTGGAGTGAATGAGTTGGGAGTAACAGGCGGACCGACCGTTGCTGAGGGCAGTTTTGTATTCTTCCAGGTAGTCTGTGCATATTTGGTGATGTTCTGTTAATCCAGTTTTCTTGCAGAGTCTTTCAAGTTGGCATTTTCGGGATTTCATTGTGTGGTGTTCAGGATTGTACCAGGGTGCGGAGTGAGTGAATGTGACCATTTTGGTTTTTATGGGAGCCAGCTGGTCGAGACAGGAGGAGAGTGTGTTGTTGTAGAAGTGCACAAGATCAGAAGGATTGTGAGACATCAGTGGGGGGGCGGCGGATAATATTGTAGAGATGGCAGCAGAGAGAGCGTTGGGGGAGAGAGATGTTATGTTTCTGAAGCGTATTTGACGTTTTTCTTTGGGGGCAGGGACTGGTATGTCAATATTGGCTTATAAGGATACCTTCCCTATACAAATTAGATGTCAATAGTTGTACACTATGAAAGGAAGTGTTTCATAAATATTAGCAAGCAACTGGAGGGCTGTGTCATAGTAGACTGTACATTCAATGTATAACACCTTTCTCCTGCTTACTTTCATTAACTGTTGCCTGAAGGTATGGTCCCCAACTTCATCAACCGTGGACGGGGGTGTTGGTATCCCACAGATTTGATGGAACAGTCTTTCGGAGAAGAAATGTGGACTGACTTCTCCATGAATGACACACACAGCTATCATTTGTGCCACCCATTTGTACAGTTTAGTCTGCAAATGCTTCTTAAAAATGTAATACCTTAAAATGCTATGATTAATATTAGTGCTACTATGAATAATAACTTTTTATTGCACTTTTCAAAACATGTAAAAAGAAGTTTCACTACATTAAAAGAAGAAGCAGTAAAGAATCATGGAAAAATCCTAACCAAGAATTAACAAATCAAAGTAAGACGATACACAGACAATAACACAAGATGAAACCTGGCCAACACATAAAAAAACTAACAGAATAAACACAATAAAACAGACAGGACAAATAAGGGAGAGCAATCCTTTTTAAATGGGTTTCCTTGTTTACATTTCTAGAATTCTGCCAGTTGAATGAGTACAGTCCTACGAATTTGGGCTTCCTTACCTTGAGTATCAAGAGACAACTGCCGGTCTTTCTCATGTCCCTCAAAGATGTTTGACTGGTGGACGGCCCTCATCAACAGCCTTAGGTACTCTCTTACCAGGCCGCCTTCGTCAATTGCCCCTTCAGCATTGTCATCTTCATCCACAAACACAACATCCAATTTTGCTTCAGGGTTCAAGTACCTACGTTTGAACGCCCGCAGGCTACACAGTAAAGCATTATCCCTGCACACATTTATTTGGTTGCTTGTTGGACAGAAGCTTCCATCAACTTTGCTGACCAGTTTTTTCAATATGGTCTGTAGATCAATCCTGCAACCAAAGAAGTTCATTCATTTTATTCCTATGCCAAATATGTACCATGTTTTATAACAGTTTTAACCACCTGATTAAATGTAACAGGATATAAGCATCACACTGACTTTGGTTTAGTGTGAGCTGACAGTGTAGCCTGCGGGCGAGAGGCTGGGTACACCCTGGACAGGTCGACAAAAATAACAGCACAGCAATAAAAGAGAATTACAATTAAAACACTGCAAATAAAATCATTCAATAAAATCCCCAATAAAAATATTCACCTTGTGACACATTCCTTAACAGAAGTGATGTGTAACATGTAAGGTTTATTGAACAAATTATTTTTCAAATGCATTTTTTACATAACACAACAGAGAACAGTTTTTGTTGGTCTCCCTTTTTAGCCAGCGCATCAAAGTCTGGAGTTAGTTTTGTTGTGGCGATTCTCAGGATGGATCTGAGGTGTTGGTCTGTTAACTTGGATCTGTGGCTGGCTTTGTTGATGTTCATGATGCTGAACGTCTGTTCACACACGTAGGTCGAGCCGAACAACGCCAGCATCTTCTTTGCCGTCCTCCGGAGGTTTGGAAACGCGGCTTCATTAAGTGAAGCATAAAAGTAATTCAGCTCAAGAGTTGAACTTCTCTTTTAAGACAGGGTCAGACTGCAGATCGATTAGTTCCAGCTGCAGCTCCTCTGGTGCTGTTTCAGGGTCTTGTGACAATGGGCAAGCCACCAACTGAAGCGACTTGTCAATTTTTTCAAAATCAGAAAACCGACGGCAGAATTCTCCGAGCAGCACATCCAGTGACTCGCTGTATTTCTTCACTTATGCGCCGGCCTCTTTCAGCGTGGCTAGTGTGGGAAAATGAGTGAATGACTTATTTGAAATTTGCCTGGAGAATAAAGCCAGCTTGGATTTGAAGCCTTTCACGTTTGTGTACATGTCGTGCACAAACTGATCCTTCCCCTGTAGCTTCACGTTCAGCTCATTCATATGTGAAAATATGTCCACAGTAAACGCAAAGTCACAAAGACAGTTCTTGTTACTCAGCTCAGGAAATTCGTCGGCCTTCCCCAGTAACCCCAGAAATGTACCAATCTCCTCTTTGAGCTCCCACACACGTTGAAACACTTTGCCCAAACTTAACCAGCGGACACGGGAGTGATAAAGTACCCAGCAAACAGGGTACGTTTATGACGTCCCCCATTGGTCCCCACCACAATGTTCTCTGCGGCACGTTACTGGGACGTTATTGACGTTCAAAGCAAGTTCTAGTTTGGTCCATGTATCTACTCTGGACTGGTTATAATGAACACGCCTCTACTGATGTCCACAACGACTTTATTTTCTCCTTCAAGATACGGAACACCTTGAAAACGTGTGCACCTAGTTAACCAATAGTAGACAGTTACACAGTTCTCTCTCGTCTCTTTCCCACAATTCTCAGCTCACATCACTCAAACAGGAAGTGACCTCACAACAACTCAACAAAATCCAACAAAGCGTCAGCTACACTCCCACCAAATTACCTTTGATTAGTACAACTTAAAGGACTTATGAAACGAATTTTAATTGTTGGAATTTCACAGTTTTGGGTGCTGATTCTAAAGGTTCTAAGCCTTGCGATTAAAATGAGATATTGTCTGGATAATAATTTATCCGGGAAGTCATGTTAAAACGGGCTCAAAAGGAGCCACATTTTGTCTTTTTGTGCGAATTCATTTTTTATGCGTGACGTCATAGGGTTGACACAGAAGTTCTAGTAGTCTAACTGTAATGGCGGCGTCTATGGCTAAGACATCAAAGCACGGTGGAAAATATTGTGTTGCTGGAGGGCCAAATGGTGTTAGTTGCAAAAATAGCAGCTTCACTGAAGGCATCTCTCTGCACATGTTTCTGAAACAAAAAAATACTGGAACTGAGGCTGACAAGGAGAAGGCAAAGACAAGAGCACGGTGGATACAGTTTGTACGGAGGCATCGTCGAGATTTTGAAGTGTCCTCAACATCTGTGTTGTGCTCCGTACATTTCCATCACAACTGTTTCACAAAAAATGTGGAGATCGCGGGATTGGTTGGGAATAGGAGACGTCTTTTAGCTGAAGCTGTTCCAACTATAGACATCGCTGGACCTGGCTAACGGCTCATCCTGGTAGGCACCAACATAGTCCGACTCCACAGACTCACCATCTGTATCTGTAGGCCTACTAGAACTATCTGTCTCGCTCCTTTCACTTATTTCGGAAATTTCCAGATCTGACATTACTGGACTTGTTTTTTTAATATACATATAATAGTGTTCGCTTACTGTTCGCTTCTGAGAAAATACTCTTGAGCCTGCGTCAAAGCAAAGCATCTTCCTTGTCAACCGTTGCCATAAACAAAATGAACTAAGGTAGATGTAGCTGGTTGATCGATACATTTCGGCATAATAATGGGGATAACGCCATTGTTTATTAAGCTTACATTAAAACCATGTTATTATCACACAAGTTTTTTTTAATTGGCTGGATTTCAAAGTGCCACTTCGTTAGGTTTCAACGTGTCAAAGACAGCGCAGCAGAATGCCATACCTGCGAAACCGGCATGTTCAAATCTTTTCCAGTTTACCACAGCAAACATACACTATTGTGTCATTTGATTGATAACATCTTAATAATAATAAGCGTGTAGTAGAAGCGATGGCTGTTTTGTGCCCGCCGATCCTGTGCCAAAAATGGTAACTTTCTTTCATTTCCATTAGCCTACCCATAGCCTACGGGAGGTGCAGAGAGCCTCTACAATATAGATATTAAATCGATTTGTGTGGCTTAAATTCAACGAAAGTTTTTCCACATAATGTTAGAGGTGTGTTCTTTCGACCTGCTGATGTTTGTATCAGAATTTTGGTTCCTTGATGAGATATAGGTCCATCAAATGTATGTTGTTTTCGCAGCCAGCCATACCAGCAAATAAGGGAGTCAACCCTATGACGTCACGGTCACATGGCCAATTTCGCACCCAAGGCCACATAATTCACACTTTTAAATGGCCGTTTTAACAAGTTATGCCCGGAAAATTTAGTTCAAGTTGGATTGATGGTTTAAGAAAAAGTCAAAATTTCATTTGAATGATAGATGAAAATTCATTTCAGTTGCACTTTAAGATGTGGAATACACTTACACTCTACATTAAATAATAAAGGGTAATTTCCAAGCTCTGGTCTGTTGTTTCCTTTAACATTCCGACATTTGAAAATTAACCGTATGATTTCCACAACAAATAAATTCAACACAGATAAACAACAGCATTCATCTCTCAACACATAAAGAATACCCAAATGAGAATGAACCACAGTATAAGGACCACTTTTAGCTTAGAAATGAGACATTCAATCAATGTCTAACCTTTTCCCCCTTCTTGGCTACTCTTCACTAGAACCACTAACTCCTGGATGGGTCTCTGAATGATGGATGGCTGGTTGAGGCGTTCACCCTTTTTGAAGGCATGTTGCTGTGCAAGCTTGATAAGAGTCAGTGTGGCTTGCCTCCTCTCCTCCACATTTAAAGGTTCTGTGTTCTTGGTCAACCGCTGGATGGGAGCAATGACATTGACCGCTGTGGTCCATCTTGAGAACCGTATCAGGTGTCCTTGGATGTCAAACTGCCTTGCGGCCTCAGTTTTCAGCACCTGTGTAATCCTCACCTCCGGATCCCCCACCAGCAGCTCTGATGGAATCTGGTTTGTGGTCATATCTCTCTCCCATAAGAACTTAGGACCAGAGAGCCAATTTGAGTTGATGAGGTCAGCCACCTTGACGCCTCTGGAGGCGTGGTCAGCAGGATTCTCTCCTGTGTCGACGTAGTGCCATTGCCTTGTGTCAGTGGTTTCTCGAATTCTCTCGAAACGGTTCGCAACAAAGACATGAAACCTTCGTGCTTCATGGTTGATGTAGCCGAGAACCACTTGAGAATCTGTCCAATAATACTCCTCATCAATCTTGAGCTCTAGCTCTTCCCTTAACATGTCGCTCACAGCTGCTGAGGTTACTGCAGCAGTTAGCTCTAACCTTGGTATGGTGACTATTTTGGTTGGCGCGACTCTCGCTTTGCCCATGACCAAGGAGCAGTGCACTTTCTCTTTGCTCAACAACCTGATGTAAGAGCACGGCAATACCCTTGGCTGCTCGCATCACAAAAATGATGCAGTTCAATTCTCTGAACCTCACCATAGTTATCAGGTATGAAGCATCTTGGAATCTCAATCTTCTTAAGGTTTTCCAAATCCTTCATCCAAGTCTCCCACCTTAGCTTCAAATCCCTGGGCAGTGGTTCGTCCCACCCCGTACCTCTCTGACACATCTCCTGCAGCACTCTCTTTCCATCAAGGATGAATGGAGCTAGAAACCCCAAAGGGTCGTATAAAGAGGCCACGATTGAGAGAATCCCTCTTCGTGTCGCTGGTTTCTCATCAAGTGTCACCTTAAAGGAGAAGCTGTCGCTTTCAATGTTCCATCTTATACCCAACACTCTTTGCACTGGCAAGTCATCATGGTTGAGATCGACATTCTTTACCTCCATAGCACGCTCTGCTATATTGATGGAATCTAGTACCTCTCGGTTATTGGAAAGGAATTTGTGGAGGTGCATCTTTCCTTTAGCACACACAGCTTCCTTCACTAACTCAATTGCCTCACCAACTGATTTCACGCTTATGAGGCCATCATCAACATAGAAATGCTTCCTGATGAAGCTAGCCGCAGAGGGGCACTCTTTCTCATTTGGACTGGCAAGGTGTTTCATGCCATAATTGGCGCAGCCAGGAAAAGATGATGCTCCAATCAGGTGCACCTTAATGCGGTATTCTGTGGGTTCTGAGTTTGTGTCCCCGTTTTCCCACCAGAGGAACCGCAAATAGTCTCTATCTTCTTTGCTGACATGAAACCTGTGGAACATTTTTTCCACATCGCACATGACTGCGATGGAATGTTTACGGAAACGGCACAGTACAGCTGTGAGACCATTTGTAAGGTCTGGTCCTGTTAGCAGATGATCATTCAATGAGGTGCCTTCGTACTTTGCAGAGCAGTCGAAAACCACCCGGATCTTGTCTGGTTTCCTCGGGTGGTAAACCCCTTGATGTGGGATATACCACATTTTCCCAGGCTCTGGTTGGGTGTCTACTTTCTCTGCATCTCTATCCTTGAAAACACCTTCCATGAACCTCACATAGTCGTTTTTGAACTTGGGATCTCTGTCCAGTTTCCTTTTGAGGTGCTTCAGCCGAGCCAAGGCCAGCTTCTTATTGTCTGGGAGGTGAGGACGTACTTTAAAGGGAAGAGGCATCTCAAGGTGGCCATGCTCGTTTTGCTGGATTCCTCCTTTTAAGATCTGCAGGAAGGAAATATCATCTTGAGATATGCTTTTGTCGCATGATTTTGTGTCTGGGTATCTCTTGAGCTATGTTGACAAGGTGTTTCCATTTGTTGGCTGTTTGATTAGTGGGGATATGCGCGCGGTCAAGAGGAATGAAGTCTCTCGTGTAGGCTGAAGGTAAGTTGATGGAAATGTTTGAGGAGAAACCCCTGACTTTGAGATCACATACTCTTTGACTCTTCACAATTGAATCTTTCCCCATCATTGTGCTTCTCATCTCTGCTTTGCTTCTGCTGGGAAAGGATCTTCATGCAATGGTGTTGGGTGACTCTTTCTGCATATGCCACACATGGCTCTGTTTCTACAGTCTTTAGCATTGTGACCTTTTCTCAGACATGCGAAACACAGCTTATTTTCATGTATGCATTTTTTCTTTTCTTCTACAGACATTTCTGTTAGCCTTTTGCATTTGTGTATGGAGTGGTTTTCTCCACAGCAAATACACTTGCTTATGTCTGAGTTTTGTAATGGTGTGCTCCACTTCCTTGGTTTTTCAGCAACTCTTGACCTGATTTCATCTAGGTCTGGTGATGTGGAGCTCAATGAAACTGGGGCCTTCACATTTGTGGCAAATGTGTTTGCTTTGGAGCGCTTCATCTCTCTTGCTGGTGTCTCTGCAAGGTGCCTTAAAGTGTGCAAGGATGACACTGGATTACATGCAATGTGTGCCTCTTTAGCGTTGAATGAAGCAAACTCATTAAAGCTTGAATAGTCATGGCCGCGATCCAACTGCTCTGTGACGTAGCGGTTCCACCTGGATGTCGCCCATTCAGGAAGCTTGAGCAGCATTTTGTGGTTCTCCTCGCATTCATTCAGAACCTGTAAACCCTTTACATGAGACATGGCATTACTACATGTTTGGAGGAAATCGCCGAATTCTCTCAGCTTGACATACTCATTTCCACCAATCCTTGGCCACATATTTAGCTTCTCTCTAAAAGCCTGTTGCACTACAAAGAAATGGCCATATCTGGCATTCAACCTATCCCATGCTTGTTGATAGGCTTCCTCGTCTTTCCTGTAAAAGCTGCCCTCAAGAAAGGATTTTGCCTCCCCTGCTATGTACTTTTGCAGGTAGAACAGCCTATCTGCAGGGTTGGAGCATCGTCCCTCTATAAGAGCTTTCACCTGAGAATACGGTAGGTTCTGGGGTTGGAAGGCGAGCGAGAGTTAATGATTCTTGTAATGCCT
This sequence comes from Eleginops maclovinus, assembly GCF_036324505.1. Taxonomy (NCBI): domain Eukaryota; kingdom Metazoa; phylum Chordata; class Actinopteri; order Perciformes; family Eleginopidae; genus Eleginops; species Eleginops maclovinus. Next base: position 2,638,608 of record NC_086357.1, on the reverse strand, counting down.
GGACTAAGGATGTCTCATTTTTTGCAGCTTGCTGTTCTTGACCTGGAATGGAGTGAGTGAATGGGTTTGTATCATTTGCTTTGCTGCATACATGACTGCATGATCCATCCTTTCCCTTTGTCTCTTCTTCAGTGTAAACATTTAGCTTTGCTTGAAGAACATCAATGTTCAGCTGCTGACGTTGAGCTTCAATGGCAGCTTCCATATCAATTTCAGCTCTCTTTGCCACCAACTGAGCAGCTGTTTCTGCCCTCTTAGCCGAAATGCTAGGTGATTCTGAGAGATGGTCAGAATGGTGGCAGCTGCGTGCAGTAACTCTGGAGACTGTGGATCCATATATGGACCTAGCATATTCATTGTCAAGCAGCATGCGTAACCTTGATCCTTCTGCCTCAGCATCAAACTCACCTCCTTCTTCAGTGAGACGCAATCTCATCAATTGCAGACTTACTAAGTAAGTCAGCTGAGCATGCATCAACTTTTCTCCAAAGTTCTTGACTTGGTGCAGTTTGGAGTCGGATGCTATCGTACAGCTCCTTTATCTCGGAGTCAAGCTTCTCAGCTTCATCCATCATGTTATACATGTCACCTTCAGAGCACACTTGCTTCAACCTTGTACGAATGCCTCTTGCATTATTTTTCCATTTCTCATATGTTACTTTAAACTTCTTATCCATTTGAATTAATTCTTGCTCTTTCAGTTCTTGCACCCCATACTCCTGCAGCACCTCCCACAGTAACTCCCTGGGAACCCGGTCATACGCCTTCTCCAAATCCACAAAGCACATGTAGACCAGATGAGCATACTCCCGGGCCCCCTCCAGGATCCTTGCGAGAGTGAAAAGCTGGTCCGTCGTTCCAAGACCAGGACGAAAACCGCATTGTTCCTCTTCAATCTGAGGTTCGACAATCGGCCGGACCCTCCTTTCCAGCACCTTAGAGTAAACTTTCCCAGGGAGGCTGAGTAATGTGATGCCTCTGTAATTGGCACAAACCCTCTGATCCCCCTTTTTAAAAAGAGGAACCACCACCCCGGTCTGCCACTCCTTCGGTACTTTTTCTGTTTTCAATCAAGATCAAAACTAAGATGAAATTTAGTAAGAAAAACCAAAACAAGGGGAAAACCAGTGATGTCAATTTGGTACATCATTTTCCAGTTTTTTAGTTTGCCAGTTAGAACATTCATGTCCTTGGACGCTTGATTTCAACAATAAATGAACACACATTAAAGTTGTGCAACGTGAAACAGTCAACTCAACAGGCACCACGAGTCCTGAAATATTGTTTTTCACTTTCCTGAAAAATGAACAAATATGTAATTGTTTGGATGGATTTAATTGCTATTACTAATAATTAAGAGGTATGGACACAACCAAGCTGGTATGCTTTAACTTGACATTAATACACTAGCTAAACAATAGGAAAAAAGTAATCAGAACAGAGAGACCTTACACATTTGCCACTGAGAACAACCACAAAGCCGACTTGTTATGACGAGTAAACTTTAAGTAAGCCTATCTTAAGCATAACAATCTATAATACCTTATTTGTGTTCTCCAATACAAAAAAAAGGAAACAATCCCAGCTGAAACGTTTTTCAGCCCATTTTGAGAAACGTAAGCATAAGGATTTGTAATGTTTTTAAAACACACTGATACAATGCTGATAAAACATTGTACCTGCTGGTTTGTATACTGCTAAGTTATGACCCCATTAAAGTTTTGAGGCAATAATATGTCAACTGGCAACTTTTAACAGTTAACAGTTACATGTTTTATTGGTGATCACCTCAATAAACAGATTAGGACACACGTGTACAAAATACAGTGAATGATATTTAGTGTGCGTGTGTCTCTGTGAAATCAGGTAGCGCTCTGTTGTCCCGCATTCTGTCCAGCGGGTACCGAAAGCACTTTTTCACTGGCCTCTGGCTGCCTTGATGTGTTTTCCCTATAAAAACAACAACAGCAACAAACAACATTATCAGACTTAATATCATTATCAGAGTCAAAAGCAGAACTATGCAGAGATACTTTAGATTGCCATGAGTTAGATTGACATTACCGTGATCAGACTACTGCCCATATTGTAAGGATCGATTCAAGACTAAATATGAATATGTTACATTCATGTATATTTACAGATGGTCATTCTTAGGGTGGATTCTGCCTTACAGGTTAAAACAACACATAAACATCTGGACTCACATTCATCAAAGGTAAATCCAGTGCCTTGCGAAAGTATTCAACCACCCTGAAAGTCATCACCATTTTCTCACTTAGAAAAGATACATGTCATTTCCTTCTCCGAATCTGTGAAACATACTAAAGCATAACTGTTTAGAATGAAAATGCTGGTTGAGAAAGTATGTGCAAGTATCTTTTGTAAACCAGACAATGGGGATGATTTTCAGGAGTTAATACCCGAGTCATTTTGCTTTAGCTGGTTGACAAAGAAGATGTTGATGGTATTACTACCAGGGGCATTGCGACAGGGGAGGCAAAACAGTCGGTTGCCTGGGGCCCCGAGCTGGAAGGGAGGGGGGCCCCCTAAATACAGCTACATTACTCCACAGCAACAACAACTGCGTGAGAGAAACCCCCTCGAAATAAATGATTTTGTGCAGGACACTACAATGACAATGGTTAAAAACCCCCTTCGGAGCCCCATACCATTAACCTGCTACTAAGAGCTTCAAAAATACAGCTCGGCAGCACCTTAAAATGTGATAACCTATTGTTAAACTGTGTACCCTCACAAAACTAACACAATCAGGGTGAACAATTATCAGTGTAAAAGATGCTGCTGCTTGGGACTGGCTGAATGTACAGGGGAGAGTGATGTCTTTCCTACCAATTGTACCCTGAAAGACAAGATGAATAACTTCAGAAATCATGAACAACGGTCATAACATGACAGTACCTTGGGTGCACTTACACTTCCAGAGAAAACAAAACAATGAAGAACCAATTGTGAAGAACTAAAATTCTGAGACAGAAAAAAAAAAAAATCAAGAACTTCCCAGATAAATTATTTTGTTGTACATGGATGCTAAGAGTGACAGATCAGAAGATGCTCGTTTGGACTCCGTCCAAGAGATACATCCTTGCCATCTGACATGTAAGTAGTCTACATATATCTAAATTCATTCATGACATGGCATTGTAATACATTGAGTTACATGTTTTCGCCTACATAATCTTATAGCCTATTAGTATTGTTGCTAGCTGAGGGAGAGAGATCTGTCTGTGTTCTTACAGCTCACAACTCCACCAGGTTTGAGCTCAGACACCACAGGAGCACAAGGGGGTTGTAGTAGTTGGTGCTTATGTGCCTTATTTACATAACATACATTAGATTAGAAGTAGATTTTATGTGCCTTCTCACATCTAATGCTTAAGGCTTAATATTTTGCTTGGAGCATATTTTTATAAAAGATTGACGTCAACATTTCAAACGTGTCAATAATAACAGAGCCACTAACTTCCTAGAGGGTGTTGTTTCTTCCAAGCTTTTGTTTTACATCTGCCCACACTGGGAGACATCTTCAGAACCACAGAGCCAGCAGTATTCTGAAGGATACAACTCACCCTGGTCATTATCTTTTCTCTCTGCTGTTTTGGGAACTACACAGCGAATTTAGTTGTACAATAATGTGCAATGACAATAAAGGCATTCTATTGTATTGTATGCACCAGAGCCCACACTGCTAGATTGAGGAACAGTTTCCATCTATAGTAAATGTTCTTTTATTCGAAGCCCAGGAGTCGATTTAAAAGAAACGAAGTGAAGCTCCTCTTGTAAGTTTTAAAAGGAGTATTTAATAAAAGGATGCAGCAGTAGGTTTTACAAAAGTTTCACAGCTGTGGCTCAATAGCCCGGTACACGCGTCCACAGGCCGCTGAATGAGTGGAGCTCATCTGTAGTTACTGTCTGGCAGTCCGGAACTAAGAGATCGATTTCACAATACAAACATGTTTTATAGAACCATCCCTTTCCGGTCATACAATAAACAACTTCAAAATAAGACGTGCTCCGGTCTCGTGCTCTCATTGGTTGGTAGCGGGGGGGCTGGATCCTGTTGGCCTCTTGTTACATGGGGTTCTCCGGATTCTTCTATAGGCTGACGTCGTCGGGGCGGGTCCTCTTATGACGTCACCGTCGCCATCTTGTTAGTGATGTCCTGAAGCTCTCAAGTACAGTATTCTATTATGCAATCCTTCTGAAGTTTATCAGGTATTAAACACGCAAAAATATCATTGCAGCATCACTGAGTGAGAGGTAGAGGCGGTGTGTTTAGTATGCAACTCCACGCGTCCTTCTCCCTCTACTCATATATACAATACAATATTAGCTATATGCTATCTGAGGCTAAAAACAACATCCGGTAATACTACCGGAATTGGACAAATATGATCCGTCCAGAAACAGTGAATTATCTTTTAATATTCCGCTCCAATATATTGATTATTTCTAACACATCCCACAGCAATAAACCTCCTAAAGCAATCTGCCAAGACACCACAGACTATAAGACTATATGAAGCTGCTACCTTACCTGCACTGTACTGACATGTTTTCACTTAAATTGCATATTATACATGGCAATGAAGGTTATGTTTTATATATAATAGTGTACTGACCGCACTGCCACTTTAAAGTCACTACTTCATGCACATACAATATGCTCAATGTAATGCCCTCGCAGCGCGTTTCTATGCAAAGCTAGACAGGTAGCTAACAACTTGAATCCTCCAATAATCACAAGGCTTTGTCTTTTCTTGAAGTTTACTGTAAGATTCTCATTGTGAAACTAGAAATATAATACAGAAATAAAGCATACATTAGTAAATATATTACTGATATACAAACATTAATTCAATTAGTCTCCATCTAATACACACACTCATACATACACAGTATCTGTATGTCATCTTTAAAGAAAGGCAACACACTCAATTTTACATTCAGACACATCTAAGGACGAGACCTATGCACATACACCATACGCACACTGTCTGACTTCTTTTCACAAACCTATTTACACTTGATATTTTTCACATGCAATTCCTTCTATGTAGCTTGGTACTGCACACTGAATCTGGTTGTAAATTTATATTAGCATAAGCCCAACATAAAGAGGTGATTAGCTGGCCCAAAACCACATTCCTTACAACCTCAGATGCCTCCTGTTTCTGAGGAATTCTTACTATTGGTTTGAATAACAGTGTGAAAGTAATGGAAAAGGGGTAGAACGCCTAATTTGATAAGAACCTTCCATTTTTCGACCGTACGGAGATAGCCGACCCCTGGATCTATTGTGTCACGTGACAGGGGTCGGCTATCTCGTGCTCTATAGGCCGTATAAGTACCCTGAGATGATGGTTGAGTTTGTGGGTTTTGTCAGTCGGACGGAGTGATATTGAGTTTTGAGTAGAGAGAGTATTGTGTAGCTTTGTGTAGTTTCGCATAGTTTTGTAGTATATTTGTTAATAGTGTAAGAAATGTTCGTTTATTTGAAGCCCAGGAGACGGTTTAAAATAAAGAAAGCAAAACTCCCTTAAAAGTTATAAAAGGAGTGTTTAATAAAAGGATGCAGCGGTAGGTTTTACAAAAGCTTCACAGCTGTGGCTCAATAGCCCGGGACACGCGTCCACAGGCCACTGACTGAGCGGAGCTCATCAGTAGTTACTGTCTGGCGGTCCGGAACAAAAGAGAGCTCGATTTCACAATCCTTACATGTTTTATAGAACCACCCCTTTCCGACCATACAATAAACAACTTCAAAATCAGACGCGCCCCGCTGTCGTGCTCTCATTGGTTGGTAGCGGGGGCTGGATCCTCCTCTATAGGCTGACGTCGTCGGGGCGGGTCCTCTTATGACGTCACCGTCGCCATCTTGTTAGCGAAGTCCTGGAGCTGTCATCTACGATATTCTATTATGCAATTCTTAGGAGGTTTATCAGTTATTAAACAGGCAACTGTATCATTGCAGCACCAATGAGTGAGAGGTAGAGGCGGTGTGTTTAGTATGCAACTCCACTGGTCCTTCTCCCTCTACTCATATATACAAAACAATATTAGCTTTATGCTATCTGAGGCTAAAAACAACATCCTGTAATACTACCGGAAATGGACAAATATGATCCGTCCAGAAACAGTGAATTATCTTTTAAAGTTCCGCTCTAATATATTGATTATTTCTAACAATAGTAGTGTTAGTTATTTATGAACCTTAGATTAGTTTTATTGTAAATAGTTTTTATATTGTGTTTTAGTGTTAACGTTATATCGTTTAACACCAGTGTAACATTAACGTTACATTAGTTTTGACTTTAGGTTAGTGATTAGTTTAGGTGCCAGCCACCGTCTGACTTTCAAGGTGAGTAAAATTATCTAAGGTCAAAGTTTCATGAGGATGAGTTAAGTTTTTCTTAACGTTAAGTTATTTTGCCTAAATAGCTAACATTAACGTCAGCTTGATCCATGTAGCTCGCGCGCATTTATGGCAACGGCATGGTTAGCTGTGACTAACGTTATGCTTCTACGTTAGCTGATCCATATGCTATTAACGTTAAGTCTATTTATAAGTGTGCAACCTATAATATAATATAAAAAAGACTTGTGTTGGACTTAAAAAAAGCTTCTTCTTTCTAGCTAACTAGCGTTTGCTGGTTAACTTCCTAACTTAACGTTAGCTAATTAGCAGTGATGGAATGCAACTCAGTAGGCAAGTTACATTTAGGCTACTGTTAGAAATAATCAATATATTGAAACGGAACATTAAAAGATAATTCACTGTTTCAGGACGGATCCTATTTGTCCAATTCCGGTAGTATTACCGGATGTTGTTTTTAGCCTCATATAGCATATAGCTATAGGGATAGAGGGAAAAGGACGCGTGGAGTTAATACTAAACACACCACCTCTACCTCTCACTCATTGATGCTGCAATAATACTATTGCGTGTTTAATAACTGATAAACCTCAGAAGGATTGCATAATAAAATATCGTAGGTGAGAGCTTCAGGACATCGCTAACAAGATGGCGACGGTGACGTCATAGGAGGACCCGCCCCCGACGATGTCAGCCTATAGAAGAATCCGGAGAACCACATGTGACAAGCGGCCAACAGGATCCAGCCCCCCCGCTACCAACCAATGAGAGCACGAGACCGGAGCACGTCTTATTTTGAAGTTGTTTATTGTATGGCCGGAAAGGGGTGGTTCTATAAAACATGTTTGTATTGTGAAATCGAGCTCTTTGTTCCGGACCGCCAGACAGTAACTACTGCTGAGCTCCACCAAAGCCCGTCTACGGAAAGCCCCTTCACTCTCTATTCACCCCCATTGTACCGAATTTGGCTGCAGTTCACCTAGGGGGCGATCGCGGGCGAGTGCAGAATACATGGACCCCTATGGAGCTAGGCGGCTAGCTACATCATTCTCCTAGCATATCGTCTACAAAATCCAAAATACTACTGTGGTTTCCGAGAGGTCGACAGGGATTTTTCGTCAAAAGTGGAATAATCTGGGGGTCATAGCCTTTTGTTTTCTTACAGGTTGGGCAGTTGCGACCCAGGTTCTGCTAGCATCTGGCTAATGAAAGCCGATTGGTCAATGAAGAACTCACGACTGGTTACGACCGAAGAATACGCTTTGTGGTACCTGTCCACAGAACATCAACAACGATTTGTAAATTATGAGTATCAAATAATGTCACACCTTTTCAAAACATGTAGAGCCGAGTTCAAATCAGTCCCACGGAGCCAAATCAGCTGCGATCGTATGCAGCTGTTGCTGCGAGGGAAAGGAAAGGGAAGGAGAGACACAAGGTGCCGTAAAGCAATTTATCACGCATGACGTCATCTGATTTACAAAAACCTAATTTTAGTCAAAATCAAGCGAATATAAAATACTAGCTATGTGTCGTTTGTGAGGATTATCCATTCCATGTTTAAAAAACTATAGCAGTGATTTAAAAAAAAATTATATCCAAAGAAATGTAGGAATCTATGGGTGGGGCTCCATAGGACCACATTCATTCTGCACTGGCCCACCAGCGCCCCCCAGGTGCAGTACCATACCGGAACGGTTTTGAGAGTGAACGTTCTCGTCAATATTAAAAGTTCTCTGGCTCCACTCAGTCAGCGGCCTGTGGACGCGTGTCCCGTGCTATTGAGCCACAGCTGTGAAACTTTTGTAAAACCTACTGCTGCATCCTTTTATTAAATACTCCTTTTAAAACTTACAAGAGGAGCTTCACTTCGTTTCTTTTAAATCGACTCCTGGGCTTCGAATAAAAGAACATTTCTTACACTACTGAAGTGTTTTTCCCGTACTTTAATATTATATTCCATTTTATGTAACTTTATAGTTCTGCTCCACGACATCTTCAATTCTGTAATTCTTACCTTTCCGATGGATTCGATCTGAATGCAAGGAATTGAACCTCCAGTTCTCAAAGATTGTTTTTATGTATAAATATTTATGGCTATTTCTTTGGCATCTATGGTTACTTGTATCCTCTATTTATGAACACACTTTTTGTTATAGTATTGTATATTGATATGGAGTGTAAATATGTTCATTGACATTTAATTAAATTATTGCAGTGCATTGTCATTGCTGCGACCTCTGCTTGTATAATTGTTTCTCTTGTTATTACTGCAGTGAGAGATGTTATACGTATGTATGATGACAATAAAGATATTCTGATTCTGATTGTATGTACCCTTTACGTTAAATACTACCAGTCCGATGTTCGACAACCGTGAAGGCAGCACGGCTGTGCAGCTCTTGGTGCAGTCTCCAGTCTCCTCCTCCTGACCTCTCGCTGCTCTGTGTGTTTTGGCATTAAAGGGCACCGACAAGTAAGTTGTGGTAGCTGACCTGGTGGTGCCTTAACTTCTAACAGTACTCTTACATGGTACGTGCTTCTTAAATAAGGACTGAACGCATTTGCGGCCATAACCTTCTATCATTGCTAGAGAAAGCTAACACAACACTCAGCTCGTCCAGCAGTAATGTTGTTAGCTAAAGCTAGCTAGCATGTGTTAGCCTTAGCAAGAGAAATAGCTGTTCAGTGTTGTTCGGCTGTAGATAACGGTAACACATGCTTACTGTTGTTCAGTGGAGCAATACAAACCTGCTGAGGGTAAATAACAGCGTAAGCTTTCTCTTGAACTGGCACTCTTTTATCAGTTCACAAGTCCAGAGAGTTTAGAACAGTCCAGTCTTGACCTTTGGTCAGCAGGTGTCTTTATTAGTGTCGCAGTGTATTTACTGTCTGCTCTATAACCAAAGCACATCTTATATTCCATCAAACACACTGCACTATAGTTATCTCAGTTCCAGAAGTGATCTGGTACTTGATTAAAAGTTAAAATACCAGATTGTAGAAATACTCTTGCAATTAAAATGTTACTCAAGTAAAGGTACAAAAGTATCAGTTAAACAAGTATAAGTACTCATTATGCAGATTGACCCATTCCACAATCATATATATGATGTGTTTTGAAACTGTACCTAGTTACTTAATAGTATGTCTGTTTTCATAGTATTTCAATGAAATGTTTGAATTTAATATTACTGTTGTGTCTGTCTTTCTCATTTTCGATCCAAATGTCTTCTGTTTGTGTTGTAATTAGTTTTGCTACATTTGCTTTTTCGTATAGAATTAATTTAAGAATTGTTGTATAACGGCAATAAGCAATAGCTGTGACTTTGAGTGCATGTGTATTCTCTGAGGGCTCCCTATTATCTGAAGCTGTGTGAGGACACTGCAGGTTTACGACAAGCCAATGGCGCCATCTGCTGTGTTAGTTTAGCAGACTTTAATAAAATGTAAATAGTCGGAATATGCTACATATTTGCTGGAGCCCAGAGTGATTTTTTCAGATGCATTTTGAATGACTACCAGTACAAAACTCATATGTCTTTATTTACACTGAATATAAAGAGCGTCTGTATTTGAACAGCAACTTTCATACAGGTGAGTGTCTTCACAGATAACTGAACATGTGAGGCAGGACAGGTGAAAAGATCTGAAAATAAAAACAATTCAACAGTATGAAAGTCCCAACATGGGAATATATAGGAAGAAGAATAACAGCTAACAGTTAAATCAGAGCAATTTTCAAATAAAAATGAAGATGAAATTCCATACAATTTGACAACAGTTAAATTAGAACAAAATACAACTTTAATACGATAATGTAAGAGAGTAGTTTAATATTACCATAGAACACAATTTTACAACTAATAAATAAATGAAGTCATTCATAAAATAATAAAATATAATTCCTTATTACAACTCAAACTCAGCGAAGTAAAAATGAATAATAAAACAATAAAATAGCATATTACCACTTATAAAGAGGAAAATAAGCACATCATTAAATACAGTTAAAAGGAGATTTAGAAATTTAAAAATGACTAAATAACAATTATGAAAATCTAAACAATGTCTTTAATTCATTCTGTATCAAAGACCGGGTTCAATATTATACTTTTATGCTATGGATTTGGGTTACTACATTTTTTAGTCTTTCTTTTATGTGCAGAATGAACGCAGCACGGCATGTCCTGAAGTGCTACAGGTTTGCATGCCATTCAACTACGTTAAACTGCAGCAGGAGCTTTTCTACTTCACAGGTAAGTCCACCTTAAAACTATCAATTAAGACTGCTCATTTATTTGTGGTTGGTGATGAACCATTTCAAATCAGACACTGTTGAAACATTTCAGATGCTTAGGTCGAGAGGTGGGGATGTATACGAGTTCTAGTGCTCTGACTTAAGAAGCTCAGTATGTGAACATCCGGGCAATGAGGGCATAGTGCAGTTGGGAAGGGGCATAATAATGCTTTAAAAGTATGCACCATTATGGCCACAATGGTTAGAAACTGCTGACCAAAGTCGTGGTGTGTTAATGTGCACTGGCTGCTGATTTGTTGTAGTCCCACCACACAGCTTTGTGGACCTGCAAGGCTGCAGTTGAGATTGCTAAATGTAAAAGAACACCGAGTCAGATATTCATTAATCTATGTTGGTTTTGTGTTGCAGTGTAAAATGACAACACGGCACAAGAACTCCAAAAGAATCGAGGGACTGGACAAGAATGTCTGGTAGGTGAAAAATAAAACATTTCTCTCTTTGGTTCAGATTCGATTCACATTTTAAACCATTTTGTTATTTGATAAAAAGCCAAACATATTGCTGGTTTTAAACAAGAGCTTGATCAGTCTGTCAGTGAGGGTGTTAAGTACAGTAGAACTATATATTTATGCTGTTGAATTTTAATTTGACATTTGCTCAATTTAAAGAAAGTGGGGGATGTCTTTGTACTACCATAGTTCACTTTGTCTCTTTCATTCTGGTGTGTTAAAGGGATAGTTTGATGTTGGGTTGTATGATGTGCTTATCCGTAGTTGCATGTGTTATGTCATGTAATAGCCTATTTTCATATATGTATTTGTTATCAGGGTGGCGTTCACTTCAGTGGCAGCGGACCCGTCCATTGTTAACCTGGGTCAGGGCTTTCCAGATATCCCTCCTCCTTCTTACGTCAAGGAGGCTCTAGCAGAGGCTTCTTCAGTGGACCGGATGAACCAGTACACCCGAGGCTTTGTAAGGTCGCATTCACACCTAATAGTCAGCTTTTTTGGTGCGAACCAGACCAACGTTTTTTCTCCGAAGGTTTGGTACGCGTCCACACAGGCAAAACTCAAACAGACTATTAACTGTGAACAAAAGTCATGTGCAAGGAAATGCTGTTCAACAATTGGTCAGACATTAAGCGGGTAAAAAACGCAAATCCAGGCAATTTCTAGCATAGCCTCCACCATGGAGCATCGGCAGGTTATCTTTATGCTGCTGTTAATCTGGAGAGATATCAACAGACTCTAGCAGACTGCACACGATTATAACATCAGACAACAAGCGCTAAAAGACATAACAAATAATGACAGACGTCCTGCAGTAAGGAGGAGGTTTCATCGGTGACAGGGGGCTGTGATCAGTTTGTTTTATGTATTTTTGATGCAGCTTTTCTACTTTTACACCACATTGTTCAACACTCCAGTGGAATCCATTCTGCTTCATTGTGTCGCTAAATATTTTGAACACCTCCGTGTTCTTGTGCAAATGCTACACTTCTTATGTTTTGGCGCGGACTGCATTCACACCAGGGAGGAACCGCTCCAGAGTTCACTTGCAAGCGGCCCAAGAACACCTCTTTTAGGCAGATCAGAGTCTAGTTGTTTAGTTCACATCAGAGGTCTGGGACTGCGTTCACACCAACCCAAACGAACTGCACCAAGGGGTTAAACGCACCAGGGTTCAATTCAACCGGACTAAACAAGGCTGATGTGAACACGACCTAAGACTAATAAACTAAGTGTACACACGATCCACTACTACAAACACAAAATGCTTTTAGTACCCGTTATTAAACTATTTTGTATCCGTTTAAAAAGGAAAAGTGTTGCTTAGACAATAGAGAAAGAGTTTAATACTTACTGTATTACCTCTAAAGGCCCCTTTAGACTGGGATTTGTGGATCTATATCCCAATCGTTAAAAACAGCATTATAAACCAACTGCAATGTAGCTATCAGTAATTAGTATGACAGTGCTTAGCTGTAATTTTGAATACTTTTAGTGATTAGGCTGTACAGTGTTTTTTTAATCTAAATTTGAGACTTCTATAGAGGTTTTCAAATGAAGCGTTGAATATCTGTTGTCATATTTAATGACTTCTTCTACATAACAAAAACACCGTTGTCATTATATGGAAATTGTCATTTTTTTGTACAGTTACATCGCTGCTAGACCACCCCGTTACCCGTCACCCCGGGTGCTGCACAATAGCTGCCCACTGCTCCTAGTACTAGGATGGGTTAAATGCAGAGGACCAATTTCACTGTGTGTGCTCTGCTGTGTGCATGTATGTGACAATAAAGAGGGTTTCATCCTCCGATTCTAAAAAAGTTAGTACAGGTGCAGCAAACCTCAGAACAAAGAGTTTTTAAACCCTGACAAATATGGATTGAAGCAGGATATTTTGTTAGATAAATACATTTTGTTCCATCTTTTTTCTATGAAGGTCTACTGAAGTCGGAATCAATCTTACCACTCACCAATGGAAACAATTCAAATTTTAATTCTAATAATATAAGTGCAGCCTCATCTTCATCTGCAACTGTGCAAAAAATGTCTTTACACTCAATGAATGGGTTATAAACACAGCTTTGAACTATTCGGTACAGCCCTAAGTATCTTACATTTTTTATAATACAGTATTCCGTAACATTAGCTACTGCCAGAATCACACTATTTACTGAATATGTTTAAACCTGTTTAAACTTTTCTTGCCAGGGTCACCCATCTTTGGTGAAAGCTCTGTCTCAGGTCTATGGGAAGGTCTGCGGGCGCCAGATTGACCCCTTCCAAGAGATCCTGGTGACAGTCGGGGGTTATGGCTCCTTATTCAGCACTATGCAGGGACTGGTGGAAGAGGGAGACGAGGTGAGGACTGATGTCTCCCTCTCAAAGAGGTGTTTAAAGCCATAAACATTCACAAACATGCTGTAATTGCAGTATATTTACGTACACTGTTTCGTTCCTGAGGTCATCATAATCGAGCCTTTCTTCGATTGCTATGTCCCCATGGTGCGGATGGCGGGGGCCAAGCCTGTGCTTATACCGTTACGCCTTGTAAGTTTAACATAACACCTGTCATACTTCTTCCGTTTTTACAGTAGTTACTTAACTTACTGCATATGTTGAGGATGTTAGGAGAGATTTGGAGCCATGACACAAAATATCTTCTACATTTCAGAAGTCTGGGAAGAAGACGGGAACAAGTGCCGACTGGTTTCTTGATCCCAAGGAGCTCTCAAGTAAATTTAACTCCAAGACAAAGGCCATCATCATCAACACCCCCAACAATCCTATTGGGAAGGTAAGTCTACATCAGTCCGCACTTGTTATATCTGAGATGTGTAAACGCTTACTGACATGATGGGAAAACAAAGCTCTTCCTGTCCTCTCCCTGCAGATCTTCTCCAGAGACGAGCTGCAGATAATCGCTGACCTCTGTATCAAACATGACACTTTGTGCTTCAGTGATGAGGTTTATGAGTGGCTCATCTACAGAGGACATCAACATGTCAAAATTGGTGCGTTCAACACTTGAGGAAAAAATTAGACAAGAACCAATGACTGTCATCCATTATATACTGTATATCCTTTCCTTTACAAAAAAAGATGAACATCCAGCTGCTCTGGCTTCACTTGCTAGGTTACTGTTAACTTGGGATTTAACTGGGGTTTAAGGCAATTGCTAATGCTGTACGGGTCGGATTGAGGTGGAAAATCCTCGGATCACGGTAACTTTGTACTAGAAACAGTACGGCCATTTGGCTTAGTGCGCCACTGAGCAACCTATTTAGGAATGAACAAAAGCCCTCCAACACAGCTCTTTATAAACCCATAATAGTAACTGTGATGGAAACTTCTGAAGCAATGGAGACGAAACTCAGAGAGACACGGGAGAGCTGGAACTTGATGGCAAACACTGAAGGTTTATTATGACGTTAACGGCCGGAGAATTGACAAGACATTTGCTGCAGCTACGAGGTGACACGGCGGTTGCCCGACCAATTCTGAAGAACTCTACTACAATAAGAGGTTTTAACCAGTTCAGAATGTATAATCAACATTCCTCATCAGCGAGACCAGACAATTATGGACCCTGAATCTAACTAGAGCTGTCGTCCCTCGAAAAGAATGTACGCCAGGGAACCTACATTCTAGATAAGAAGGGCTTCTAGACGTCCCTGATCAATAAACTATCTCATGTTAGCTTGTGCTGGGTCATAGACTGGCATCAACAAAGTGCCCAAGCTGCCCCTCCTTAAGGGAGATTATAGCACCCCGAAAGACGAAGAACTAAGCCATGATAAACCAGACAGAGGAAGGAGAAAATTATGAACTGTGTCAAAGGTTAAATATTCCCTAATACTAACTAGAAATAAAAACTTCATTAGTCTGCAGAATCAAACAGCAGGACAAAACTAAGCTCCATAACTGCCCACAATACAGGAGGAAGGAGAAAGCAAGCATTAACTTGTTTATAGTTTGTACAGTTCTACATATAACATAGCATGATGTTTTGTTCTCAATATTGACATTTAAAAAACATTGTTACTGGCCTAAGCAGATGATACAGCTGCAGAAAAAATGAAGAGACCACTTCAGCATTATCCCTTTCTCTTGTTTTATTATTTATAGACATGTCTTCGAGTTAAATTCATTTTAATTTTATTTTATTGTATTCTATAAACTACTGACAATTTTTACTGTGTTGGAATTCAACAGACTCTGAAATGGCTGCCGTACATGTAGAGATAAAGATAGAAGAGACATTTGGAGTGGTCTCTTCATTTTTTTCGGAGCTTTATATCATTCTATTTTTAATTACCTGATGTTTCCTTTCTCTACAGCCACTCTTCCCGGTATGTGGGATCGAACGATCACTATCGGCAGTGCAGGGAAAACATTCAGTGTTACAGGATGGAAAGTAATAAAATCAGTGTACTTTTTGTAATCTTGAAGTGTTCCTGCCCTTCATGACGTGGATGTTCTTGTCTCCTAGCTGGGCTGGTCTGTCGGACCGGAGCACTTGATAAAGCATCTCCAGACCGTCATGCAGAACACCATGTACACCTGCCCCACACCGCTACAGGCAAGGGTGCCGCTCTAACAATGTTCTTCACAAATCATTTAGGAATATTTCACTCTGACACTTGTATCTGTCTCCCCCACCCCCCAGGAGGCGGTGGCTCAGGGCTTCCAGAGGAACTTGGAGCTGATGGGGCAGCCCAAGTGCTACTTCTCCTCGCTGGCAGAGGAGCTGGAGGTGAAGAGGGACCGCATGGCTGCCATCCTGCAGGCAGCGGGGATGACTCCTGTCATTCCAGAGGGGGGGTACTTTATGCTGGTGGATGTCACGTCTCTCAGTGAGTTACTCGAGCTTTTAACTGACATCTGTAACACATTTACTGCTGCTGCGTGCTAGATTTGTGAGGACAAATCCAGCTCTGTAGCTCTTTCCCACATGCAGCAGTGTTAATTTTGGCAGCTATTTTAGATTTAGTCTTAGTCTCGGAAATGGTTATTAGTTTTAGTCACATTCTAGTTCTTTTTATCCTTCATAGTTTTAGTCTTGTTTTAGTTGAAGACAACTCAAAACGTTTTAGTCCAGTTTAAGTCGATGATAAATCATAACATTTTAGTCAAAACATGTTCCCTCTTTAAACTAATTCAGTTAGGCAAATACAGGTATCTGAAATTGGAATCAATGGGACAGTATCAAGTGTTGAAAAGCAACATTCAGGGCCGGTCCTGCGCTATTCTGGGCCCGGGAGCAACACCCCCCCCCCGAGAACCGTACGGCGAGACAAGTGGATTACATGACATGAAAACCTAATTTGTTTCCAGACATTTTGATTTAGCCTAGGCTACCAACTAACCGAATGTCGATCTCACGTCTTGAGGCTGCTATTACTCCCACTGGGGGGAGGGGGGACTTTTGATACATTTTAAAAGATAAATAGTTAACAGCCAATAAGGAAACTGCCAGAAGCAAACATACAGGGTCTCTTTGCGCTGTAAAGTGAGACACACTCGGCGATACACTTAACGCAGGATCAGAGCGAAATCTTCATTTTTATTTTTTTGGGCCCCCCTCCAGACCGGCCCAGGTGCAATTGCTCCCGTTGCTACCCCTCCATCAACAATTCACTCTCTTAACACTTTGTGTAATATCTGGATTCCTTCCCTTAGTAAGTTGGATAGCTCTAGCCTAGATTCTCACATTGATGCGATGCTGCTGTTCTGTCCTTGCTGATCCGCTAAGGTGCATACTATCTGTATACTAATATAATACTATTATCATTCAAATATATGACGTCATAACCGAAATGTGGGCTGGCTTTACATTGAACTCCTGGCAACGTCCCGCACACGTGACACGTCCAAACCTATCATCCGCAATATACAGTCGTGAGCTGAATCCCCTCCGCAGCACCTCTGTGTGTCTGTGTGTTCAGCAGGATGTCTGCAGGAGGGACTTAGAGTTGTTGGATATAATACATATAATGTCTCTGTTCTAGTGGTAAACACTGAGAAGTGTTTCAGAAATAATACTGGATGTGGTTTGGAACATAATATGGCGTTTAATCACGGCAGCTTTTAGCTGAGTTTCTCCGTTAGAAAACTCTCTGTTCAGACCGAGAGCTGCATGCGCTCCAAAGGGGCGTGGCCAGCAGATGACAAATGACATTCATAAAACTCAAGATTTTCCTGGGTGGACTACTACTGAGCCTCAGAAATATAGCAAATAGTGTGAAATAGCTTTTAAATCATAATTGTTATTTTTTTTAAAGGCGATAGAAGCTCTGACATTTCTAAAGCTAATTCAATCAGGAGAGACTTGTTTTGACACTATGTATTTATTGCCAAGAATACACAGATGAAGTAATGGTGTTTGGCGATTAGACGAAGGGAATTGATGGAGGTCAGTCTGAAGAGGATTGGTTTGAGCTTGACCTGGACCCTGGTTTCGGAGGAATGGGAGGTGGAAGGGGTAGAGGAGGGCTGCGTCGAGTCACCTGAAATTACAACTGTGAGGGGGGAAAGCAGATTTAAGGGTTTAACGATGCGCTGTGATTGGCTTGTGGGAATAGAGGCGAAGTGATAGGTTTGGCCGGGGAGTGACCGCCCTTGATCGCTGATTCAGAGAGAGAGCGTAGTGAGATGGAAATATGTGACGACGGTCAATTCATTATAATAGCTGCTGCTGTTTGATGTCCCTTCTCTCTGCAGATCAGGACCTGTCACACATGGAGGACGATGAAGCCTACGACTACAAGTTTGTGAAGTGGATGATCAAAGAAAAGGTAAACGATTTAGTTTATTTTCAATCAGCTGTCTACAATATCACATTTAAGCCATCGCATTTTATTGTTGTTCTTAATAATAATTATATTTCATACAGAAACTGGCAGCCATTCCCGTCACAGCGTTTGTTGGAGAGGAGTCCAAGAAGCACTTTGAGAAATATATTCGCCTTTGCTTCATTAAAGTAAATACAAACGTGTCTGACACGGGAAGACAGAGGTGTATATTCAGTTGGTTTGTCTTGTTCAGAATGCTCCTAACCTATCTTTCTCCTAACAGCAAGACAGCACTCTGGACGCAGCAGAGGCCATCTTGAAGAACTGGAGGAAAGTTTGATATGATGAATTTTCTGAAGACTTCAGCGCGATATCAAGCAGGAGGATCCACTCTGAGGTCACACTGAGGGATGAGATGTGACTGTAAGCTCAGAAATGAGTAAAGTACTAACAGTTAACCGTTAGAAGCTAAATGCTCTTCTACATTTTCACATGGTGTCACAGCAGGTCCTGTGTGGGACTGTGTTGTGAAACCGGTTTATGGAAGGTGTTTGTTTGTGAAGTTATGGTGTTTAAATGTTTTTGATTTGTACATAGACACAGGGCCAGCCCTGGGCATAGGCAGTATAACTTTTTTTTTTTAAACTATTAACGATGTCTGAAACTACGCCTTCATTTCAGCAGCCATAACCTATAGCGCATGATTTGGGGGAAATCATGCCTAGGGCAGCACAATAGTCAGGGCCTGCATAGACACTAATTACAAAGCACTTAGTTGGATGGTACTGTTTGTGCTGTTTGACAGTTTCTCCTTGATAATAACAAATAATGCATATTTTTGTTTCATGAATAATATTTCAATAAAAACCAATGTGATGAATAAAAGTATTGATTTGGATTGTTCTTTTTTAAATCATGCGTTTTTCACTCTTTAACCCAATTTGTTTGTTTTTTCATGAAATGCAACTTAAAATGTTTGTATTATTACATTGATGACACATTGAAAGTCGCTGTGGATAAACACTTAGTAGTTCTTTGAAGGACTCTGAGGCCCAATTCCAAACCACACCCTACCCACTCCCACTCCGTGATGGAGTGAACTTCGTCTGTACTCTCACTCGCAGCTGAACGAGGCTCCCTTCTTTCAGCTGTAGGGTGTAGATACAGCAACAAACTCCCCTGTCTCTGGCAGAAATAGGAAATCCCCTAACTTTTTTTTCAAATCAGCCTCTCTTGGACAAAAAATAATAAATAATAATTAAAATAAAACTCCAAATTGAAAATGAAAATCTGATCTCTATAAGCTGCTTAGTTTTGCAATACTCCCTACAGTAAATACACAAAGTGTTATGATAAAATGCACACATTTACCGTTTTCTAGACTAAAACGTGTATGTATGATCCTAAGTAAAAAAAAACAAAACAAGGTAAGTTGTTGATATTAAATGAAATCTTGTTGTGCACTTTAAGAAATGTTTGCACGGAACTTTTTGCATAAAGGTGTTTCATGACAGACACACTGCGTTTAGTCGGTCAGGTAGAGCAGCAGGTGAAGTCAGGTGCGATGCAAACTCCATGTTGGAGGGCTTGATAACCCACTCCCTGTCCAAGCTCGTTGGATTGGACCGGGACTTAATGTCGCGGACTCTCAGCGCAAAAGGAGGGTTAGTGTGTAGGTGTAGGGGCAGTTTGGAATTGGGCCTCACATATCTAATCTCAATTCTGTATTTCATCTTGGTTAAGTTTACTTAATATGTCAAAATGTCTTCCTGCGGCTGACCTGTGTGAAATTGTTCATCACAGTGCTTAACGAGAAAAAAGAAAAACATGATTTAATAATTTTGAACTGACATTTGAATCCTGTTGATCTCAGCGTCAGATGTTCGCTGATTTAAACTGTTTACATTTAATTTCGATGTGTTGTTGAGAGCTTTGTAAAAGATCTGTTCTACCGCTGTTCTGTTTGAAGGGTCTAAGGGTGACAAAGACATGTCACACTTGAAAAACCACAGGTTAGATCTCTGAATTCCATTTAGCACGGTTTAGACTTTGGTGCAACAACATGAAGTTCTTACACTGTCGGGCCAAAAAACAGGTCACCACCTGGATTTAAGTAAGCAAATAGGTAAGAGATATTGGATAATTATTGCATGGGTGATTATGTTTCAGCTGGCAACAAGTTATGTTGGCAATGCAATGCAATGTTAGCGTAGTTTCCTTAGCCTATACTGCCTATATGCCCAGGGCCGACCCTGGTTAAGAGAAAGACGCAGGACCTGCTGTGACACCATGTTAAAATGTCGAAGAGCATTTAGCTTCTAACGGTTAACTGTTAGAAGCTAAATGCCCTGTTACCCTGGGGCACATTCTTTTTGTTTGGGGTGTTGATGATGATGGCCTTTGTCTTGGAGTTAAATTTACTTGAGAGCTCCTTGGGATCAAGAAACCAGTAGGCACTTGTTCCCGTCTTCTTCCCAGACTTCTGAAATGTAGAAGATATTTTGTGTCATGGCTCCAAATCTCTCCTAACATCCTCAACATATGCAGTAAGTTAAGTAACTACTGTAAAAACGGAAGAAGTATGACAGGTGTTATGTTAAACTTACAAGGCGTAACGGTATAAGCACAGGCTTGGCCCCCGCCATCCGCACCATGGGGACATAGCAATCGAAGAAAGGCTCGATTATGATGACCTCAGGAACGAAACAGTGTACGTAAATATACTGCAATTACAGCATGTTTGTGAATGTTTATGGCTTTAAACACCTCTTTGAGAGGGAGACATCAGTCCTCACCTCGTCTCCCTCTTCCACCAGTCCCTGCATAGTGCTGAATAAGGAGCCATAACCCCCCAGTGTCACCAGGATCTCTTTGAAGGGGCAAAATCTGGCGCCCGCAGACCTTCCCATAGACCTGAGACAGAGCTTTCACCAAAGATGGGTGACCCTGGCAAGAAAAGTTTAAACAGGTTTAAACATATTCAGTAAATAGTGTGATTCTGGCAGTAGCTAATGTTACGGAATACTGTATTATAAAAAATGTAAGATACTTAGGGCTGTACCGAATAGTTCAAAGCTGTGTTTATAACCCATTCATTGAGTGTAAAGACATTGTTTGCACAGTTGCAGATGAAGATGAGGCTGCACTTATATTATTAGAATTAAAATTTGAATTGTTTCCATTGGTGAGTGGTAAGATTGATTCCGACTTCAGTAGACCTTCATAGAAAAAAGATGGAACAAAATGTATTTATCTAACAAAATATCCTGCTTCAATCCATATTTGTCAGGGTTTAAAAACTCTTTGCTCTGAGGTTTGCTGCACCTGTACTAACTTTTTTAGAATCGGAGGATGAAACCCTCTTTATTGTCACATACATGCACACAGCAGAGCACACACAGTGAAATTGGTCCTCTGCATTTAACCCATCCTAGTACTAGGAGCAGTGGGCAGCTATTGTGCAGCACCCGGGGTGACGGGTAACGGGGTGGTCTAGCAGCGATGTAACTGTACAAAAAAATGACAATTTCCATATAATGACAACGGTGTTTTTGTTATGTAGAAGAAGAACAGATATTCAACGCTTCATTTGAAAACCTCTATAGAAGTCTCAAATTTAGATTTAAAAAACACTGTACAGCCTAATCACTAAAAGTATTCAAAATTACAGCTAAGCACTGTCATACTAATTACTGATAGCTACATTGCAGTTGGTTTATAATGCTGTTTTTAACGATTGGGATATAGATCCACAAATCCCAGTCTAAAGGGGCCTTTAGAGGTAATACAGTAAGTATTAAACTCTTTCTCTATTGTCTAAGCAACACTTTTCCTTTTTAAACGGATACAAAATAGTTTAATAACGGGTACTAAAAGCATTTTGTGTTTGTAGTAGTGGATCGTGTGTACACTTAGTTTATTAGTCTTAGTTCACATCAGCCTTGTTTATCCATCCATCCATCCATCTTCTCCCGCTTATCCGTCAGGGTCCGAGGTAACAGCTCCAGCAGAGAGCCCCAAACTTTCAATTCCCTGGCCACATCAGCCAGCTCTGACTGGGGGATTCCAAGACGCTCCCAGGCCAGCGAAGAGATATAATCCCTCCACCTGGTCCTAGGTCTACCCCTCGGTCTCTTCCCAGCTGGACGTGCCTGGAACACCTCCCTAGGGAGGCGCCCAGGTGGCATCCTCACTAGGTGCCCGAACCACCTCAACTGGCTCCTTTCAACGCGAAGGAGCAGCGGTTCTACTCCAAGTCCCTCCCGGATGACTGAACTTCTCACCTGATCGCTAAGGGAGATGCCAGCCACCCTGCGGAGAAATCCCATCCCATTTCAACTTTACCCCAAGTTGAACTCCTTCACTTGGGGTAAGGCTTCATTCCCTACCTGGAGTGGACAGTCCATCGGTTTCCTGCTGAGAACCATGGCCTCAGATTTGGAGGTGCTGATCCTCATCCCAGCCGCTTCACACTCGGCCGCGAAACCGATCCAGTGAGTGCTGAAGGTCACGGACCGATGAAGCCATTAGGACCACATCATCTGCAAAAAGCAGAGGTGCAATCCTTAGCCCCCCAAACTGCAGACCCCCTCCCCTATGACTACGCCTCAAAATCCTGTCCATGAATATCACAAACAGGATTGGTGACAAAGCGCAGCCCTGGTGGAGGCCAACCATCATCGGAAATCGGTCCGACGTGCTAGCAAGGACCCGGACACAGCTCTCGCTTTGGGAGTACAGAGATTGGATGGCCCTGAGTAGAGACCCACTCACCCCATACTCCCGCAGCACCTCCCACAGTAACTCCCTGGGAACCCGGTCATACGCCTTCTCCAAATCCACAAAGCACATGTAGACCAGATGAGCGTACTCCCGGGCCCCCTCCAGGATCCTTGCGAGAGTGAAAAGCTGGTCCGTCGTTCCACGACCAGGACGAAAACCGCATTGTTCCTCTTCAATCTGAGGTTCAACAATCGGCCGGACCCTCCTTTCCAGCACCTTAGAGTAAACTTTCCCGGGGAGGCTGAGTAATGTGATGCCTCTGTAATTGGCACACACCCTCTGATCCCCCTTTTTAAAAAGAGGAACCACCACCCCGGTCTGCCACTCCTTCGGTACTGTTTCCGACTTGCACGCAATGTTGATGAGACGTGTCAACCATGACAGTCCCTCAACACCCAGAGCCTTCAGCATTTCTGGGCGGATCTCATCCACCCCCGGGGCTTTGCCACTGTGGAGCTGTTTAACTACCTCAGTGACTTCCCCCCGTGAGATTGGAATTGATCCCCCTTCATACTCCAGCTCCGCCTCTAACATAGAGGACGGAGTTGTCGGATTCAGGAGTTCCTCAAAGTGTTCCTTCCACCGCCCTAACACACTATCAGTTGAGGTCAACAGCATCCCATCCTTACTGTACACAGCTTGGATGGTTCCCTGCTTCCCCCTCCTGAGGTGTCGGACGGTTTTCCAGAACAACTTTGGCGCCGACCAAAAGTCCTTCTCTATGACTTCTCCGAACTTCTCCCACACCCGCTGCTTTGCCTCGGCCACGGCTGAGGCTGCTGCCCTTCGGGCCCGTCGATACCTTGCAACTGTCAGGAGTACCCAGGGATAACATATCCCGGAAGGCCTCCTTCTTCAGTCGGACAGCTTCCCTGACCACCGGTGTCCACCAGGAGGTTCGAGGGTTACCACCCCTTGAGGCACCTAAGACCTTGACACCACAGCTCCCCGTCGCAGCTTCGGCAATGGAGGCTTTGAACACCGCCCACTCTGGTTCAATGTCCCCAGCCTCCACAGGGATGCCTGAAAAGCTCTGCCGGAGGTGTGAGTTGAAGGCCTCCTGGACTTGGGACTCCTCCAGACGTTCCCAGTTCACCCGCACTACACGTTTGGGCTTACCAGGTCTGTCCAGAGGCTTCCCCTGCCACTCGACCCAACTCACCACCAGAAGGTGATCAGTTGACAACTCTGCCCCTCTCTTCACCCGAGTGTCCAAAACATGCAGCCTCAGGTCCGATGATACGATAACAAAATCGATCATGGACCTTCTGCCTAGGGTGCTCTGGTACCACGTACACTTATGAGCAGGGTGCGATTTGACAAAAAAACAGAGGGGGGGATGTTTTTATTTATTTATTCATAGACAAGAACATTGGACTTTTAACTTGCATAACTAGGGAGAAAAAAACGCAAAAAGTAGACAGGCCCTTTTTTCGGGTCCGTGGATTAGTCCCCATCACAACATGGCAAAACTTTTAATAACCCATACATGGATTTCTATTCAACGTCACAAAAACATGCGTACGCACTAACAGGCAGAAAGCACCATAGAACAGCATCAATGCTCTCCATGAAAAGACCCTCCAATTAACTTAAATCAAACACTCAAAATAATTCACTAAATAGCACAACGTGCTGTCAACACTCAGGGACAGGTCTGGAAAACTAGACAAAGTAAACAGTCGGCTCTGGTGACAAATTTGTGGTGGCTTTTTCGTTTTTCCTATCGGGGCATTGTCTGCAGCATTTCGGCCCTCTTCTATCCACAATTCTGCAAATGGGTCCTGTAAAGTAAGATGATATGCTGCTCTGAACGCGTTTCATGTTTGGTTCAGCGCTGTTTTTCCTGCGAAGTTCCCGCACTAAAATGTTACAATGTTTTTGTGTTCGATGACGTTCAGAAATATGCACCGTCTGCCAGAAGGCTGCTGAATAGCCTACTCTGATGTAAAGACACTGAAGATCGTTAGATTTCAAGAGTTTAAGTAGGCTAGCAGTTAAGTTGCATTCATCGCTATCAAGGGGGGGAAATCCTTGTCCCCACCGGAGATAAAAATAATTTAGCAGAGGTAGGGATAGGAAAACCAGAGGGGGGGAAATCCTCACCATCCCCCCCTACAAATCGCACCCTGCTTATGAGCATCCTTATGTTCGAACATGGTGTTTGTTATGGCCAATCCATGACTAGCACAGAAGTCCAGTAACAAACCACCACTCCGGTTCAGATCAGGGGGGCCATTCCTCCCAATCACGCCCCTCTAAGTGTCTCCATCATTGCCCACGAGTGCGTTGAAGTCTCCCAACAAGACTAAGGAGTCCCCTTCGGGAGCCCCATACAGGACTTTCAGGGTCTCCAAGAAGGCCGAAAACTCTGAACTGCTGTTTGGTGCGTAAGCACACACAACAGTCAGAGTTTTCCCCCCCATAACCCGCAGGCGTAGGGAGGCGACCCTCAACCGGGGGCTTGTGGGTTGAGTCTAGTCCGTCGAGACTCTCTGCTTTCACTGCCACCCTTCTGGCAGCGCACCCAACCCCATTGCTGTTTCCCGTAGGGGCTGGGACCGCGGGACGGGGAAGCCGAAGTGTTGCCCATGTTGCTTTTTCGGGCTGTGCCCGGCCAGGCTCCATGGCAAGCCCGGCCACCAGACGCTCGCTGACGAGTCCTCCTTCTGGGCCTGGCTCCAGAAGGGGACCCCGGGCTTCCTCCGGGCCGGGTATCCTGCTTTCAGCCTTGTTTAGTCCGGTTGAATTGAACCCTGGTGCGTTTAACCCCTTGGTGCAGTTTGTTTGGGTTGGTGTGAACGCAGTCCCAGACCTCTGTGAACTAAACAACTAGACTCTGATCTGCCTAAAAGAGGTGTTCTTGGGTCGCTTGCTAGTGAACTCTGGAGCGGTTCCTCCCTGGTGTGAATGCAGTCCGCGCCAAAACATAAGAAGTGTAGCATTTACACAAGAACACAGAGGTGTTCAAAATATTTAGCGACACAATGAAGCAGAATGGATTCAACTGGAGTGTTGAACAATGTTGTGTAAAAGTAGAAAAGCTGCGTCAAAAATACATAAAACAAACTGATCACAGCCCCCTGTCACCGATGAAACCTCCTCCTTACTGCAGGACGTCTGTCATTATTTGTTATGTCTTTTAGCGCTTGTTGTCTGATGTTATAATCCTGTGCAGTCTGCTAGAGTCTGTTGATATCTCTCCAGATTAACAGCAGCATAAAGATAACCTGCCGATGCTCCATGGTGGAGGCTATGCTAGAAATTGCCTGGATTTGCGTTTTTACCCGCTTAATGTCTGACCAATTGTTGAACAGCATTTCCGTGCATGTGACTTTTGTTCACAGTTAATAGTCTGTTTGAGTTTTGCCTGTGTGGATGCGTACCAAACCTTCGGAGAAAAAACGTTGGTCTGGTTCGCACCAAAAAAGCTGACTATTAGGTGTGAATGCGACCTTACAAAGCCTCGGGTGTACTGGTTCATCCGGTCCACTGAAGAAGCCTCTGCTAGAGCCTCCTTGACGTAAGAAGGAGGAGGGATATCTGGAAAGCCCTGACCCAGGTTAACAATGGACGGGTCCGCTGCCACTGAAGTGAACGCCACCCTGATAACAAATACATATATGAAAATAGGCTATTACAAGACATAACACATGCAACTACGGATAAGCACATCATACAACCCAACATCAAACTATCCCTTTAACACACCAGAATGAAAGAGACAAAGTGAACTATGGTAGTACAAAGACATCCCCCACTTTCTTTAAATTGAGCAAATGTCAAATTAAAATTCAACAGCATAAATATATAGTTCTACTGTACTTAACACCCTCACTGACAGACTGATCAAGCTCTTGTTTAAAACCAGCAATATGTTTGGCTTTTTATCAAATAACAAAATGGTTTAAAATGTGAATCGAATCTGAACCAAAGAGAGAAATGTTTTATTTTTCACCTACCAGACATTCTTGTCCAGTCCCTCGATTCTTTTGGAGTTCTTGTGCCGTGTTGTCATTTTACACTGCCACACAAAACCAACATAGATTAATGAATATCTGACTCGGTGTTCTTTTACATTTAGCAATCTCAACTGCAGCCTTGCAGGTCCACAAAGCTGTGTGGTGGGACTACAACAAATCAGCAGCCAGTGCACATTAACACACCACGACTTTGGTCAGCAGTTTCTAACCATTGTGGCCATAATGGTGCATACTTTTAAAGCATTATTATGCCCCTTCCCAACTGCACTATGCCCTCATTGCCCGGATGTTCACATACTGAGCTTCTTAAGTCAGAGCACTAGAACTCGTATACATCCCCACCTCTCGACCTAAGCATCTGAAATGTTTCAACAGTGTCTGATTTGAAATGAGTTCATCACCAACCACAAATAAATGAGCAGTCTTAATTGATAGTTTTAAGGTGGACTTACCTGTGAAGTAGAAAAGCTCCTGCTGCAGTTTAACGTAGTTGAATGGCATGCAAACCTGTAGCACTTCAGGACATGCCGTGCTGCGTTCATTCTGCACATAAAAGAAAGACTAAAAAATGTAGTAACCCAAATCCATAGCATAAAAGTATAATATTGAACCCGGTCTTTGATACAGAATGAATTAAAGACATTGTTTAGATTTTCATAATTGTTATTTAGTCATTTTTAAATTTCAAAATCTCCTTTTAACTGTATTTAATGATGTGCTTATTTTCCTCTTTATAAGTGGTAATATGCTATTTTATTGTTTTATTATTCATTTTTACTTTGCTGAGTTTGAGTTGTAATAAGGAATTATATTTTATGAATGACTTCATTTATTTATTAGTTGTAAAATTGTGTTCTATGGTAATATTAAACTACTCTCTTACATTATCGTATTAAAGTTGTATTTTGTTCTAATTTAACTGTTGTCAAATTGTATGGAATTTCATCTTCATTTTTATTTAAAAATTGCTCTGATTTAACTGTTAGCTGTTATTCTTCTTCCTATATATTCCCATGTTGGGACTTTCATACTGTTGAATTGTTTTTATTTTCAGATCTTTTCACCTGTCCTGCCTCACATGTTCAGTTATCTGTGAAGACACTCACCTGTATGAAAGTTGCTGTTCAAATACAGACGCTCTTTATATTCAGTGTAAATAAAGACATATGAGTTTTGTACTGGTAGTCATTCAAAATGCATCTGAAAAAATCACTCTGGGCTCCAGCAAATATGTAGCATATTCCGACTATTTACATTTTATTAAAGTCTGCTACACTAACACAGCAGATGGCGCCATTGGCTTTTTGTAAACCTGCAGTGTCCTCACACAGCTTCAGATAATAGGGAGCCCTCAGAGAATACACATGCACTCAAAGTCACAGCTATTGCTTATTGCCGTTATACAACAATTCTTAAATTAATTCTATACGAAAAAGCAAATGTAGCAAAACTAATTACAACACAAACAGAAGACATTTGGATCGAAAATGAGAAAGACAGACACAACAGTAATATTAAATTCAAACATTTCATTGAAATACTATGAAAACAGACATACTATTAAGTAACTAGGTACAGTTTCAAAACACATCATATATATGATTGTGGAATGGGTCAATCTGCATAATGAGTACTTATACTTGTTTAACTGATACTTTTGTACCTTTACTTGAGTAACATTTTAATTGCAAGAGTATTTCTACAATCTGGTATTTTAACTTTTAATCAAGTACCAGATCACTTCTGGAACTGAGATAACTATAGTGCAGTGTGTTTGATGGAATATAAGATGTGCTTTGGTTATAGAGCAGACAGTAAATACACTGCGACACTAATAAAGACACCTGCTGACCAAAGGTCAAGACTGGACTGTTCTAAACTCTCTGGACTTGTGAACTGATAAAAGAGTGCCAGTTCAAGAGAAAGCTTACGCTGTTATTTATGCTCAGCAGGTTTGTATTGCTCCACTGAACAACAGCAAGCATGTCATTTCAACAACCAAACCCAGTGGTGTCGCTGTGCCCCGATAGGGGGCTTGTCTGTTTCTGTGAAGAGAAACTTTTCTCCCTCTCGTTTGCAGCTGGACCCTATAGACAACCTCACTCAGTCTCTCCAGGATCCTGCACCTACCCTTCTTTCTCTTTGGGTTATACACCCTGACCAATTCGCCAGCACTGAAATGACGTCCTTTAGCATGCATATCGTAGTTTCTCTTCTGTCTAGCCCCTGCAGTCTGTAGCTGGCGCCTGGCAGTCATGAGCAGACTCCAACCAGTCCTGAAGTTTCCTGGCATATTCGAACCCTGGTGGGTCCACAGGAGCATCGGGGGGCAAGCCCATCATCATCCCGGCCGGCGTGCGCATCTCCCTACCCAACATGAGGAGAGAAGGGGAGCAGGATGTGGAGTCTTGGGCAGCAGACCGGAATGCCATCAGAACGAGGGGGACATGGGTGTCCCAGTCTATTTGGTGTTTAGCTGTCACTATGGCAAGTTGTCGAGCCAGTGTGCGGTTGAACCTCTCTACGAGGTGCGGGTCTTATGGGAGCCCAGCTTTTCACACATAGCCTTAAACACTCTGGACCCAAAGTTCCGGCCCTGGTCCTGATGACTTCCGGTGCCCACGAATCTGCTAAACATACCCTCCACCAAAGCATTCACAATAGTCTCTGACTCTTGATCTGGTAGGCTGTAGGCCTCAGGCCACTTAGTGAAGTAGTCCATGGCTGTGAGGATGTAGCGGTTACCTTTTTCTGCGCGGGGAAAGGGCCCAAGGACGTCAATCCTGACTCTCTCCATGGGGCACCCTACCGGAAACTGCTGGAGCTGGGCATGAGATCTGTTAATTGGGCCCTTACTTGCAGTGCAGCTGTCGCAGCGACGACAGTAGTCTTCCACATACCGTCTGTGCTGGCCCCAGTAAAAAACTCTGTCGCAGCCAGGTGGCAGAGCGTCTTAGAGATCCCAAAGTGACCAGATCCTGGAACTCCATGCATTGATCTAAGCACTGCCTCCCGCAGGGTCCTTGGCACAACCACCTGCCACCGTGTGTCCCCTGCAGCCGGCTCCTTCCATTCTCTCCGTAGCACCCCATCACACAGGCGCAGGGCTTCAAACATCGACCATAACCCTTTTGTGGCACGAGAAAATGCAGACACCTCTTCCCACAAGGGCCAGCCCGATGTCAACATCCTCCTCCTGATCCTTTCTTCATTGAGCAGCCTCTACAGCTACAAGTCGATCTGTCGATGCCCTGCCTGGCCCCGCCACTGCACATTTCACCTCAGCCTGTAGACATCCGATCTCCAGTGTCTCTCTTTTCACACAGTAGCGGCAGTCATCACTGTAGCATGGGAGCCGGGAGAGTGCATCAATGTTGCCATGTTGCGCACCAGGTCTGTGAACAATGGTGAAGTTGTATGCTTGTAGCTCTTCAATCCAGCATGCCAGTTTCAAGGTTTCAAGGTTTTATTGGTCATATGCACAGCATATACAACGTATATGTTGGCAATGAAAATCTTATATCCCATGCTCCTCCAACAACTCAACATACATGGTGCAAATAAGATAAATAAAATAGTGCAAAAAGAGAGAAGAATATTTACAATAACAACAATAAAGATTTGAGGATGTGAAATATATACATATGTGGAATACATTGAGAGTATTTAAATACTTTACACTGTTGAATGAGGAGGTGTGGACAGATGCATATATTATGTATAGCAGATGTATATGGCAGATATGTATGATATATAGATATGTGTACTATAAACAGATATGTATGGCAGATGTGTATAATATACAGTGGGGCAAAAAAGTATTTAGTCAGCCACCAATTGTGCAAGTTCTCCCATTTAAAAAGATGAGAGAGGCCTGTAATTTTTATCATATGTGTACCTCAACTATGAGAGACATAATGAGAAAAAAAAATCCAGGAAATCACATTGTCTGATTTTTAATGAATTCATTATAAATTCCTCAGTAAAATAAGTATTTGGTCACCTACAAACAAGCAAGATTTCTGGCTCTCACAGACCTGTAACTTCTTCTTTAAGAGGCTCCTCTGTCCTCCACTCGTTACCTGTATTAATGGCACCTTTTTGAACTCGTTATCAGTATAAAAGACACCTGTCCACAACCTCAAACAGTCATACTCCAAACTCCACTATGGCCAAGACCAAAGAGCTGTCAAAGGAGACCAGAGACAAAATTGTAGACCTGCACCAGGCTGGGAAAACTGAATCTGCAATAGGTAAGCAGCTTGGTGTGAAGAAATCAACTGTGGGAGCAATTATTAGAAAATGGAAGACATACAAAACCACTGCTAATCTCCCTCGATCTGGGG
This sequence comes from Eleginops maclovinus, assembly GCF_036324505.1. Taxonomy (NCBI): domain Eukaryota; kingdom Metazoa; phylum Chordata; class Actinopteri; order Perciformes; family Eleginopidae; genus Eleginops; species Eleginops maclovinus. The sequence goes on along the minus strand of NC_086357.1, from coordinate 2,607,536 downwards.
CTCCACGCAAGATCTCACCCCGTGGGGTCAAAATGATCACAAGAACGGTGAGCAAAAATCCCAGAACCACACGGGGGGACCTAGTGAATGACCTGCAGAGAGCTGGGACCAAAGTAACAGAGGCTACCATCAGTAACACACTACGCCGCCAGGGACTTAAATCCTGCAGTTCCAGACGTGTCCCCCTGCTTAAGCCAGTACATGTCCAGGCCCGTCTGAAGTTTGCTAGAGGGCATTTGGATGATCCAGAAGAGGATTGGGAGAATGTCATATGGTCAGATGAAACCAAAATAGAACTTTTTGGTAAAAACTCAACTCGTCGTGTTTGGAAGAGAAAGAATGCAGAGTTGCATCCAAAGAACACCATACCTACTGTGAAGCATGGGGGTGGAAACATCAAGCTTTGGGGCTGTTTTTCTGCAAAGGGACCAGGACGACTGATCCGTGTAAAGGAAAGAATGAATGGGGCCATGTATCGTGAGATTTTGAGTGAAAACCTCCTTCCATCAGCAAGGGCACTGAAGATGAAGCATGGCTGGGTCTTTCAGCATGACCATGATCCCAAACACACCGCCAGGGCAACGAAGGAGTGGCTTCGTAAGAAGCATTTCAAGGTCCTGGAGTGGCCTAGCCAGTCTCCAGATCTCAACCCCATAGAAAATCTTTGGAGGGAGTTGAAAGTCCGTGTTGCCCAGCGACAGCCCCATAACATCACTGCTTTAGAGGAGATCTGCATGGAGGAATGGGCCAAAATACCAGCAACAGTGTGTGAAAACCTGGTGAAGACTTACAGAAAACGTTTGACCTCTGTCATTGCCAGCAAAGGGTATATAACAAAGTATTGAGATGAACTTTTGTTATTGACCAAATACTTATTTTCCACAATCATTTGAAAATTAATTCATTAAAAATCCTACAATGTGATTTCCTGGATTTTTTTTTCTCATTCTGTCTCTCATAGTTGAGGTGTATCTATGATAAAAATTACAGGCCTCTCTCATCTTTTTAAATGGGAGAACTTGCACAATTGGTGGCTGACTAAATACTTTTTTGCCCCACTGTATATATATATATATATATATATATATATATATGTATATGTGTGTATGTATGTACTATAAACAGATGTGAGTAGACATTCACAGAGCTCAGGAGTTCAGCAGTCTTATAGCCTGTGGTATAAAACTGTCTCTGAGTCTGGTGGTATTGGTCCGGATGCTGCGGTACCGTCTGCCAGACGGCAGCAGACAGAACAGATTGTTGCTGGGGTGATGGGGGTCCTTTAATATCCTACCGGCCTTCTTCCTACACCGCTGGGTGTAGAGGTCCTCCATGGATGGCAGCTCAGTTGGCCTTCTGGCTCTCTGAAGGACATCAGCCACTGTAATGCAGAATGATCAGTCCGGACTGTTAAGTGGAGGCCCCCTAGGTAGTACTTGAAGTGCCGGATGGCGCTGACCACAGCAAGCAGTTCCCGTCTAGTGACACAGTAGCGGCGTTCAGCCTTGTTAAATGTTCTGTTGTAGTAGGCCACTACTCTCTCTCCTTCTGGTGTCAACTGGGTGGTAGTGACGGGCCATGATTGGCTCTGTATGCAATGTTAGCGTAGTTTCCTTAGCATTCGCCTATACTGCCTATGCCAGGGCCGGCCCTGGTTAAGAGAAAGATGTATGCTTAAGGACGCCACTAGAGAGTGCCCCCCACCAATTCGGCGACCTAGACGGGCGCCTAGTTCACCTATGCCTAGGGCCGGCCCTGACTGGGGAGGCCCAGGAGCTGGTGGAGGGTTTGATGAGTCCAGCCCGTTGCATTTCCCCCAGTGCTTTATCAGCTGCAGCTTGCCTGGCCAGAGAGAGGCGTCGTGGTCTCATCCTAGTGGGCTGTGCTTCTCCAGTGTCGATGTTGTGTTCGATGAGATCTGTCCGGCCGACCCAGGATGATATCTTCCAGGTTCGCGACCCACACTGGGCAGCGAAAAGACTTCTTTCCCACCCCCATAGTCACAAATGTCCCTCCCACAATCGGAGCTCGTTCCCCAGCAACTGTCTGTAATTTCACGATGGTGGGGTAAATGGTTGTTTTATTTCTCACCATTTCAGGTTTCACCAGGGTTGCTGAAGAACCTGTGCCAACCAGTGCAAAACAGTCTGTGTCTGGGGCATAACAGCAGTCTTCAACCCAGGTCCGGCCCAGCATGATCATTCGCTCCAGCTGGCCATCAGCCCCCTCTGTTGGTTGTATCATTCCTACTTGGTTAATGCGCTGTGATGTTTCCTCATTTGAAGTGGGACGGACACAGAAGTAGGGGCCTGCGTTGTCCCAGCTGTGTTGTGAGGGCATTGGCGAGACAAACTATCATTGTAATCAACAATATCGTAAAAAAATGTCATAATGTGGGCTAATTTGCTCCCAAACCTACGCCTTCTGCTTGAGTTAATCTCCATCAGAAAGTAGTTCCTAGAGAGTAGTTCCCATGGTAACGATAGCCGATCAAACACTCTTGCTACCCCGTGGCAGAATCCTCTTTTTGGGGCTTGGATTCCAAATCCATTCGCATAGCTAGCAATAAAAATGTAGCAACCAACCAACTTGCTTGACATTGTCATGAGTCATGAGCTAATGTTAGCCTACATTTTTCCACTTCCTGAGACCAATAAAGAACACAGCTGTCAAAGATGATTCACATTTATTTACAGTAGGCTATTTACAGTTATTGATATAATTACAATAAATAATATATTATTAACCAATGTATTGAAAACAATTATTGAATTAGGCTATTTAAATATCAATAGTAATCACTGCGTGGGATTAGCGGAACAAATAATAGTAATAATAATAATAAAAGCTTGTGGGCTTAATGATAACAACTTTTGAAATGTTTGATCAACTCACCTGCCGTATCTCGTTTTAACGAAAGATTGTGGAGTGAGTTTCCTCAGGCCCTCCTTCCCAGCTAACTCACGACCAGACGGCAACGTTGCCTACAAGTCGCCATTTGGTCATGGCGACATTACTTTCTGGCAACTTTGTGGCAACATCGCCACGACGTTGCCTACAGGAAGTTGCCATTAAGTAACCACATTACATTGCCGCAACGTAGTGGCTTGGTCATTTTACTAACTTGCCACCAGTGGCAGCTGGTGGAGTTTTCTCCAGGGGGGGCTATAACTCCAAAATGTATACAAATATTTTAAAAAAGCATGCATACATGTACTAAGGTATCAAACGAGTGTATTTACATAAATGAAAACAACAAAAACAACATTATAGATAGATAGATAGAAGTGCAGAGAGAAACAAGTGCGATATATAGAGTATGTACAGTATATGCAGTTAAGAGTGATTATGTAAAGATAAGGGCAGTATAAAGAGGTGGGAATAACTGGCATAGTATAAACAGATGTAGTATGAACAAATATACAGATGTGCTATATTACTATACAGATGGCCAATATACATATATACTAAATATCTATCTATCTATCTCTCTATCTATCTATCTATCTATCTATCTATCTATCTATCTATCTATCTATCTATCTATCTATCTATCTATCTATCTATCTATCTATCTATCTATCTATCTATCTATCTATCTATCTATCTATCTATCTCTATCTATCTATCTATCTATCTATCTATCTATCTATCTATCTATCTATCTATCTATCTATCTATCTATCTATCTATCTATCTATCTATCTATCTATCTGTCTATCTATCTATCTATCTATCTATCTATCTATCTATCTATCTATCTATCTCTCTCTAGATATATCTCTATATCTATATATTTAAATAATATATATCATATATAACATGGACAATACACATACTTTATGACAGAAGGCTGTGACGTCAGCCCCGCCGCCAAATCCAGCTGCATTCAGCTCGGGGCGCAGAAGAGGTGCGCCCCAACATCGTCCTATCTCTTGTATTGAAGAGGAGCTACTGCGCATGTACAACTTTTAACGGGTCTATGGGCAAAGATTCCTGCGCCCCAGGGCGGAAATACGTCACCAATCAGACAATGTCAACGAACGAAACAACTTTACTTATCATTAACTATGAAATATTTATCTTGCACATCTAAAAAATATATATACATATATTTCGAAATATTTTCATTTTATTATTTCATTTTTATTTCATTTTTTTAATGTCTTATTCAAGGAAATGTGGTGAGAGGTGAGTGGTGGGGCGGCGCCCTAGCGCCCTCTATTGGCCAGCCGCCGCTGGTTGCCACTTGGTAGCGTGAGTGACGTTGCGGCGACGTAGTGGTGTGGTCATTTACTTACCGTGATGTCAAGCTTCAGAATAGGCTCAATGAAAATTCAATGCAGACACTGTTAATTGTGAAATTTCCCAAATAGATGGAGTTTAAAATGATTATTTTGTTAATATAGAATTGGAAAGTAAAAATAGTAAAATTGCTGGAGGGTCATAGGAGAAAAAAACCCAACACAGTATAATTATTTATTTTCACAGTACACTGTAAAAACTGGTATTGGGGGGTCAATTAATATTAAATAAATTATACGAAGTAAATTATACACAATAGTTTGGAATCACATTAAGATAATTCAAACAATTTTGAATGATTTATTAATTACATTTTACTTAGTTTTGTTTGAATAAAATCAGATGTGGATTACTGAGTGGAAATTAATGGTATATTTTTAGTAGCGTAAAAAATGCAAAATATTGATAAATTCTACTCATTTGGAGGTCGTCAGCTCTACTGCCTTAAGGCACTTCCGCCCCAGGCATTTTGCGCGGGCAGTTCATCATCTGCGTCAGCCACACTTCATTTCTTGATTGCCAAGTTACCAAAGGTAAGACCTGCTTATTGTTGTTAATTAACGCTCATTTTTAAAATCACGTTGCTGTTGCAGCTGAACATCGTTTTGCGTTATTCTAAGGTACCAAACATGCCAACTTTACTGGCTAAACCAACTTTTCAAATGTAGCTAACGTTAGCATTAGTGATTCAGTCAGTCTGTGTTGTTCAAATGTAGCTAACGTTTGCACATCAAAATCAGTCACATTGACCCGATGACACATTTTGAGTTATATACACTGTTTGAAAGAGGGGATTCCTAGCTTTCCAATGATATGAGCATAGCTTTTGTACTCCACATATTAAGCAAGATATTTCACATTATATAATGACTGTCACCGAGTCATCATTTTGAGAAAAAGGCCTCAAAGTTTCCTCTTCTGTGGAATCCATCGATCTGATTGATTAATAGCGGCTGATATGATGAAAGTAGTACGGAGGGGAAATACTTTCGCTTGGATTACTGGTCTGGGGGAAGGTGGTGGTCATGTGAGTCTGTAGCCCATTTGATTTAAAATGGGCTTGCAATTTCGGCAGAATGTTTTATGATAGGGTGATTAAAAAAACACACATTGTTATTTGGTCTTGTCTGGTCTGTTTTAGTGTGTCGCTATTACTCATATGTAGCCAATGCTAGCGGCATGTAACCGTTAGCTAGCATGCTGCTAGGCGCACTGTAAAAATAAAAAGAAAGTGTGTTATATCCTCCTGACCACCTGAGGGAGACAAAGTACAGACAATAGAAAGAAAAAAGAATACACATAACCACATTTAACTTTGTGATGCAGAAGTGTTTAACAGTGGAAGAACAGAGACACAGGCTGCAATAAAATGCAATAATGAATTTATTAGTACATTTCACTCATTTATAAATACAACTGAAGCTAACGTACATGAGACACAGGACTCAAACATGTTGGAAATGATGTTTAACATTATAATTACATGTACTATCTAATGGGTTATTCCCACTGCTAATTCATACATAAAATAACCACGCACATAGTATGCATGTACATGTAGAGCATATCAAAGCGGCATCATTGTCCAGCATAGGAAAAGGCTGGGGGGGAACACATGCCAAAGTGCTGTCATACCTAAGGCACATACTTAGTGGTTAAATACTTAAAATATTTTTCTAACAATAATCTCAGAATGATCTTAAAAATAGGGGATTGTTTAAAACTGGGGAAGCTCCAAACATATTACAGATACACTTCTGTGCAGAGCAGCTCCAACCAGCTCTATTTTTTAATTCACTACACTTAAATTAAGGTAACACTTAACAAGTTATAAGATGCAGCCTCATCATTTTATTTATAACCCAACCCAGAGGATCAAATTACAAGACTGTTTTTGTTCCATAACCATGACACAGTTCAGGGAAAGAGAAATCACTCAGAAATGTGTATGCAAAGAAAAAGGATCTTCTGTCCGCGCAGACAGGTGTAATGCATTTCTGTGGTAATGCATATACCTGGTGCCTGGTTTCCATGACATCATGACGCTGTATCAATTCAGAGGTCCACACAGTGATGTACATGTTAATGTGGGGGTTAGAGGGGCCATTCCTCACCTTCTCCCTGTTGTTAAGAACAGAGACACTCCCCAGCGAATAATACGTATAATAGAATAATTTCATGCCAAGTAGGTCGGAACGTTAACTATTAACTCTGAGGCTACAATTAAAAAAACATTTCTGCAGATTTTCTCCTTCAACAACTGAGGTGAAATCATACTGCTGTTTACTATAGCAGCTGGAAATATATTTATGTTTGGTAATTATTGTGTCAAATGCATGAGCCTTCCTTAACCATTTTTCCAATAAAGGAGCTTCCTCTATACTAAAGTGATCCTCTGTCAAATCTGAAAGAGGCCCTATTCTGCTTTTTGGGGTCTTCTCTTTCCTGTACTATGTTCTATAGGTTTTATTGCATGTACTGTAAATTATCTGCAAAGGCTAAAATCACTATTATCCCCCCAGAGGGAGTTTCTCTCCCACACACTCCCCGCCCCCTCTGCCTGAAATGCCTCCTTTGGACTCCTTTGTTTACTTCTATAACATACTGACATCACTACGTAAAACTCATGTTCCTATTGGCTAGTGCTCTAACACATAGCACGTGACAGTGTAAGGGGCGGGACATCTCTAAGCAGTTGACCAATAACAACAAAACCGGCCAACTAACCAATCAGAGCAGACTGGGCTCTGGTTTCAGACAGAGGGTGAAAAGAATAAATACTAATATACAGCTGAACATGAGCAGAATATGTCCTCTTTAAGATTACACAACGTTTTTTGTACTCAGTATTTCACTTTATACTTCCAATTATTAAATAATGTTTAATAAACTGCTTTTATTCAATACTACAATGTCTACACATGCTCTGCTGCAAATTGAAAACCCACCTATTTTGCTTGTACCACTGCCAAAACATAAATCAGTAAATTAATGTTATGAAAAGAAGTAGCACATCAGATTTTAACTGATGCACCAGAAGAAGCAAATATATCTGCCACCTTCTTGTTGTTTTGAGTTTGAATCTGTATGGTTTGTTGTTCATTGTAAGTCGCTTTGAATAAAGGCATCAGCTAAACGTAATGTGATAATGTAAACTTTGGTAAAATTCACAACAAAATACGTTGATTTCTGTTTCAGTCTTCCATTTAGAATAATCTCAACTGAAGAAACTGAAACGTTGACTTGAATTAAATGTATTGTCAACAGATTTCACACAACTGTATTAAGTTATTTGAAAGCAATAATATTAAGTTGAACCTAATATTTTAGAATGGTTGCATTGTTTGGATGGATGATTGGAGTGCTGGGGAAACTTAAGGATGATCAGGACATGCTGCGAGTGTTTCACTGTCTGTACATATTGGTAACATTTTCAGCACATATTACTAATAATACTGCAATACGATGATAACCCTGACAATTTTGATCTCTTTCAGTTTGCAATATTCATTTGACTTCATATCCTTTCATGTTTTCATCTCTTTTGACCGCCTAGACACACAGTCACTATTTTCTGATTTCCCCTTTGCACAGTTTCTTTTGTACCCACCAGTATCTAGTTTTAACTGTACACAAAATGTTGTGTCAATTGAATTGTTCATGTTTATATATAGTGCAGCATAACACTGTAGTGTATTATAAAAGCTGGAGCTGGGAACACAACAACTGCTTGAAAAATTTGAATAGGATTATTCTAGGCTGCAGTTATGAGACACATATAGTGTGCAGTTAACAGATCCCTGTGGATTAGATGTCTGTCTGCATATTACCGTCATAATTTATGTTAAGTATGATTATTTTGCCAATAATCTAATGCCACGATGCTGCTACGGAGGCAGATTTGGGTTATTGTTGCCCTTGAAATGAGAGCAGATGTTTGTGGTAATAAATGCTGCCTCTAGGTGGCCATGTTGATCATGGTCTGAGCCACAGCTGACCATTGTTGTTCTTCCGGCTCCATGACCACATTTTGCCAGACAGCTTTATGAGTCTGATGAAGACCGGGTAGAATATGGTCAAGGAAGCATTATCTTTTTAAAATCACATTCATTTAATAAATTCAGTCCCTGTGTTGAGGGTCAAACAAGAGATCTTTAATATCAAAAAAGAATGTCTGAAAGGGGCCCTATTATCCTCATGTTCAGGTGTATATCAGTGTGTAGAGTCTCTCCTGGGACATGTCTCCATGCTTTAATGTTCAGAAAGCTCTTTATTTCTCTCATACTGCCTGTGCTGCAGCACCTCTTTTCACCCTCTGTCTGAAACCAGAGCCAGTCCGCTCTGATTGGTTAGTTGTGATAGGTCCCGCCTTTTCGCTCATCACGTACAATATGTTGGAGTGCTAGCCAATAGAAGCGTGGGTGTGACATAGTGATGTCACTATGCAAGGAAGTAAACAAAGGAGTCCAATGGAGGTGTTTCAGGCAGGGGGGAATGTTTGTGAGATAAACTCCATTCGGAGGGAACACAGGGATTTTAGCCTTTGCAGACCATTTACATGCACTAAAACATATAACACACTAGAAGAATAAGAAAACACCAACAAGCATGATAGGGCCTCTTGAATGGAAGCAGCGGCGGTTAAACATTCCTCACTTTTATTTTATATCATTGGAAAAGCTCTGAACATGCTGGATTGTACATATCCCATAATTCACTTCAATGGCACAGCTGCTGTTTGTGTTCCAGGCTGTTGGTTGAAAATGAGCCAAGATAACCCCGATGACATCACCATGACATCATCATCGTCAGTTACCTAATTTATAAAATTGGGGGCGTGTGTCTCCTTTAATAATTCTTGGAGTAGTTCCCTAAGTCCAGGAAACAAAAACTGTTGTTTAGAGCATCATCACAAGACAATTGTTTGTCATTAAAACCATGTCACAGTATAATTACATGTACAATAGAACATAGAAAATGGCCTGGAGGGATCACAGATGCTTCAATCATCATAGACAATCATAAAGATCTTTATATCCAACCAATTCCACAGCATCTCACAACATGCTGTATTGTGCCTGAGACATAAATATCTGTGAGAATGCGAGGGGTGTAGCACTGCCCCCCCCCCCCCACACACACACACACACCCATGTCCGCTCCCACACAGGCCATATGGCCGTTGTGCCCGGCTCTACTGCCAGTCCTGCTCTGTGCACACGGCCCAACAGCTTGGTGGACACATAATTAATTTGCTTAGGCGTCTGCCATTTATTTCCAACCTACATTTTGTTAATTGGACAGAGGAGGTTAAAATCCAATGAGTGTCTGTGGGTTTGTTAAGGCCACTAATTGCGCTGAATTTACAAGATAGAGGTTGCTTCAGGGGGTGCAGGGACAGGATAATATCGGAGGGGTCAGTGGGGAGGAATGTGGTGAAAAATCATATGTTTTTATTAATGCTTTCAGTAGGGCATGTGCTGAAGTCTGCAGAGGACAAATGCTGAGGACCACAGATGTAAATGTTGATAATCATCATTTAGAAATGATGAAGACATGCTAATGACAGACTGATCCGCCCAAAAGCAAAGACACTTTTCTTCATACAGATATGTCTTACATGGGTTGCATTGCTTATAATGTGTCATACATATTGTGCTGTGTTGGGAACAGCATTATAGAACTTGACCTACACTCCCCCCCCCCAACCCCATTCCCCTTCTCTTCCTGGTTGCATCACTTCATTTTGCTGCTATTTATTTCACCAAACAGTAACGGTGAATCAGACTTATAATGTGAATATAATCAACTTAACTGCAAATGTTATTAAGCACAAATCTCGATGATGCCTAGTTTTATATTTTTGAAACATCAAAAGATGATGAAAGCTGTAATCATAATGATCAGAGAGATGGAGAATATTTATAAAAAGAAACCAATTAATTAGAAATCCTGAATATATAATAGATCTCTCATTGTAGTACGTTTTTATTTAAAATGGTTCCTTTGTACTGAATAATTCAAAATGAGTCAGATTGCAAATAACTAGCGGAAAAATATTAGAAATGCTAAGGATGCACTGAAAAATCTAAAACGTTGACTTTCATTAGATGTATTATGTCAACAGATTTCACCTATTATTATATTAGTATTAGGTTAGTTATAATAATAATACATTTAAATAAAAAATTGTAGGTTCAACTTAATATCATTGCTTTCAACTAGCCTAATACAGTTATGTGAAATCTGTTGACATAAAACATCTAATGAAAGTCAACGTTTCAGTTTGTTCGGTGCAGTTGGACAGAATCTTATCATCCTGGTGTTTCTTTTAAGTTTGCATCAAGATGTCCTTCTCCTTGAGACATGTGAGGTATTTAGGAGTGAAAGTGTGGTGCTGAGGCGTGGAGGCGGTGCAGGAGGGGTTAATGACAATCCCAGTGATTGCACTCATTCAGGCTTTAGAGATGATCCAGTGAGCGGGGCCTGCAGCAGCTGTGCAGAGGGGCTGCATGGTGCCCCCCGAGCCCAGCAAAACAGGGCACGTTGTCCACGGCGGCGATCCCTGCTGTTGTTAATCACCTGCCCCCCCCAACTCACCCCCCTCTCTGCTGCTTCTCTCCCTCTCTCTTCCCCCTGCACTGATTTGCAAGCGCAGATTAATCAGAGCATGGGGGCCTTGATGAAATTTTGCTGTTATTGTTCCCAATTTTAGCAACATCTTTTATTGTCTTCATCATTCATTTACAGGAGGGGAGACGGGGGGACTATGTCAATTATGCAAATGATGTTGCACACTTTTGCAGATTACTTCATTCCGTTGCCATTGTTTGGGAGAATTTAATTATTAAATATTATTATGCTCATGTTTCCTTCAATTTGGCTGAGCTTTGTTTCAATTCGATCCCTCCTCCAGCTGCTCATCGCTCCGCTCACAGAATCAAAGCAGTCTGGCTCACCAAGGCCAAACAAACTCCATCACTTTAATGATTCTGAAGTTCCTACCTCGCTCTTATCCGTGGGTTTACAAGTGTGATTGGAAAAAAAAAGCAGAGCACATTCAGTTTAATGACCAGGAATTGAATTCAAGTTTATTCAAAATTGACATTCAATTATGTAGCACCTAATGATATTTTAATCTCTTTTCTTTAATTCCCAGGAATTGGCTTTTCAAAGGCTTTGTCTGGCAGCAACACAGACGGCCTGAATAAAGAATACAGATTGGTATTAGATCCCGGTGATGATAGGGAAATGAAAGATTCCACAGTTCACACACTCAGAGGAAAGGCACTGTTCACTTATTAGACGTTTCAATCCCCGGTTCTGGAAGCCATCACTGCCATCTTCCCTCCCTCCCTTCCCTGACACGATAAGTTGGATATTTAAATAATGCAATATATTTTTAGCTAATCAATTGGTTCAAACTCTTACCTGATACTGCTTCAGTTTATTTTAGGTTGTGGGAAATGTCAGTGTAGATGTGCTGATCATGATTTGATCACACCGATTGATCCCAGGTTTTGCCCAATCAAAGCTAAGTTATTAAATATGTGTACCACAGTGCACTGATAGGGAGAATGGAAATAACTGCTGGGAAACAGGACAGGGAATCTGAAACCAAATCAGAAAAATATTCTTCAAGTAAGATAAACCATTATAAAATATATGAAATATAAATAGTCATGTATTAGTTTTTTAGCTCCAACATATCACCACCAGACTTCACATTCCAGGAGATGGTGCTGTGGCACACAATTAATCCGCATTGTTTTTCACATGCAGCTTAATCTGGTTGATTTCAATTACAAGAACATGACCTTGTTCCTTAATAAACCTTCCTGGGAAAAAATCTATTTAAATTAACAAACACACTCAACAAACTAGAGCTATGAAACCAGTAATCAGATCTAAAACTCAATGAACACACATTCAGTCCTCTCCACAGAGCCGACTGCAGGAAGTCAGGGGAGTGGCATGGTAATAATCTCAAACCATATTGCTTATTAAAATAAATGTCAACAGCTATTAGAAAATGGTTTTATGTGGAAAGTGTGATGGCCATATTTGAATATTGCTTTAAAAAAAACTATTTGAGATGTATCACAACAAGGCCGACAATTTAGGATTACAAAACTGTTTCCAGAGTGTGAGAATAAAGACACATTTACTCCATGATAACTTCTGCCTACTGTTAGAGAAACTTTAAGAGGAACTCAACTGATCACATGGTTCATCACATGTATGCTGTGAGCAAAAATAACTACAGTATGTAAGAATAAAATCAGCAACACAGGTGTAATTAGAATATTTAAAGATGTCGTTTTCATTGTGTGAAATCTATAGAGCAACAATCTCACATGCATAACAACTCAACATTCATACACACGGGTGACATTTAAATGACACAACTTTGACCGGTTCAGGCAATAAAATCAATGCAAAGTCGCAAGTTACAGCTTTGTTCTTGTCAACCACGCTAAAGAGAACATATTATGATTTAATAAATTGCCCTAGCTAACATATTATTCATAATGACATGCTTAACTCTGTTTTGTCCGTCATCTAGCATCAACGCTTAATCAACATCCCTGTTTCTACGAAAAATAAATTCTATAACAAACTTAACAAGCAACATAAAAAAAACGTCATCTTTATACTTATATATTTAATTGACTTTTATTTGTAATTTGAAAGGCCTTACTAAGATTTGTGGGTCCTGCTGCATCACTCCCTCCCTTTTGGCTGCCCCGCCTGAGAGATCTTATTGGACTCCTGGGACACTGTTTATCTCAGCACAGGTTACTGGTGGTATTATACACCAACTGCACCTTCGACTTGACGAATTTAAAGGGATAGTACGGGGCCATGAGCCTGCCTCTTGTGAAGGGGAGCGGCTGCTTGTCGGGGGGGTTGGGGGCTGGGCCTAGAAAACATGACCCGAGGAGCACTTTCCCGCTGATTACTCATTGACGTTTCCTGCCTCGTGGGATACTTCTATTTCTGACAGTCGCTCCGCAGTGGGTGTGTTGGGCGGCGCGTCCGGCGCCACTCGTCATGTCGTCCGTGGCTGTGGCTGGGAGGAACAGCTGTCTGTGTTAACGAGGCCAGCGCCACGCAGACCAGCGAGGCCCGAGCACCACTCGGGCTCCATGAGGCCCCGGGATACGTAAACAATGACTTAATGAGAATGCGTGCCATTACTGTAATTAACACAGCTCACGTCAAGCACTGTCAGAGTTTCAGGAAGGTCTTGCACTACATCCAAAAGGCTGGCATGCAATGACCAGAGGCTCTCCCGGCAACATTCAGAAAACGCCATATAGAGCATAAACACACCCAATTACAAACGGGACATGAAAAGATTAGGATCCGCACTGTATAATTACAAGAACAAGCATAGATGTCCTAACACAGAACATTTAACGGTTATGGTATGATCTGTTTACTTTTCATAATATAACTTTGAAATGTTGCAGTTTTTTTGTACTTTTTCTGTAAAATCACTCCTCTCACTGACACGTGCAGTTTGTATCTAACAGCTGCCGCAACTGTCAGCAAACAGCATGCACATTAATTGTTAGTTGTTAATTGTAAAAGTTAACCAATATAGTTATGTTACATTATATTATGACCTAAAATGATTCTATAATGACAAATACATTGAATAACGAAAACATAATAATCTTAGTATGCTGTTTATTTCATCCCCAAGCAGGATGGATTTAGCAAGATATGGTTTTATAATCAGAGCATGTAGAATTAACAGAGCCACAATAAATATCAATTTACCAGCAGTATCACACACAATCGCTTCTTACCTGAGTAGAACTATGTTGGACTCATTGTATCACGTCCGTTCAACCTTTTCTCATTGTATTACCATAGACACTGAACACTTATATTGGAACTCAATCTAGCCTTTTGTTTTATTTCTCTGGATAGACAGCCATCACTGTGAGCTTTGCCAAACTGGGGAAACGGCATCTATTGCACATCAGGTAAGTGCTACAGTCCTTTGCTGCAATTAAGTTTAGATATTTTTTTCCAATATCTGGATTTAGACACAGCACATATACAGACACATATTTCTGGCACACTGTGAACACTTAAGCCTTCAGTGGAAGTGATGAGTCAGCCCTGTGTGATGTGAGACGAAACTACACGTCTGAAACTCACACACTGCTTAAGTGTTCACATTGCACGATATGCCAGTGTACGGAGGACAGTATCCAAATTGAGAAATGGCAGGAATTCAGCATCGCTAGCTAGGACTGTAATCAGTGGCGGCTGGTGAACATTTTTTTTGGGGGGGCGCAGTTGGGCGGCACGGTTTTAAATAGCACTTTTTTAGAGGTTTAGCTTAAGACAGTTGGTTAGGTGGCTGCGGCCACATTCGTGCTTCTTACATTTTTGTGTGAAGTGCTTTAGATCCTTCATCCCGGTTGTAGTCCAAAGTGTTTCAGTCCCAGGACTTTGAAATAACAGACAAGGGAAACAAAAAAAGGCATTGCTCACTGTACAACCAGCTAACCAATTCCGCTTAGCATACAAGTTTGAGGAGAAAGTCCGAGTGTAGGTTCTCCCGCGATCAGTGGTCGTCTGTTGAATGTTTAAATCCGGACGCTCGGGTCCCAAGTCTTTCAATTTCTTCTTTTCGACATCTGATAGTCGATGAAACGGTGTTTTAAGTAGAGCTTGCACGGAGTTCTCAGCCATCGATGTCGCCATATTCACTCAATCTAAGTTTCAGCTAGCTACGGTGCTGCTCTTTACGCTTGTGGTTAGGGAATGATAACGATGCTGATTCGCCGAAATAGTCCAATCGCGTATCTAAGAATGTCACATTGAACTAAGAAACAATGCCATTGGCTGTGGGCGCAAAGATTAGCGCCCACAGATCTAAGTTTCATCCCCCAATGAAAAGCTATCCTTGCTAAAATGACTGAGAAAAGTATAAGCTCTCCTATAGACTCCCATGTTATCGGCGCCCACGGACGGTAGCCGACCTGCCTATTCTCAGAAAAGGCGAATGGCAATATATTATGTCCGGACACATTTTAGCGGTTCTTGACAGTGGTCTCTCATACACATTTAACCCATAAACACGGTACATTTCTTATTTCAATTATGTTGTATATATAACGTTTTTTAACTCAAAAAGTCAGGGTGGGCGGCGCCCAAGCGCCCACTATTGACGCACCGCCACTGACTGTAATACTGCTAGCTAGCAAGCAATGTTATGGTTCTGGTAACAAATCATTGCAGACTGCTTGATTAACAAATAAACACTTGTGTACAAAGTGTGAAGAAACAGGCAAATATGGCTATGAAGAGAAATGGAGGACATGTTATAAATGTGCCACAACAGGTTAAAAACCCTATAATGGCATTTGTTGTAGGATGTTTGCCTTGAATGGGTTACGTGCTGCTATTCCGACATACCTCTACTCCGACATTGACGTCTAATTGTCGGAGTAGCGGCATTTCCAATTTTTTAAAAAACGTGCCAATACTCCGACAACATTTTTTCCATTGTCGGAGTAGCGGCACTTTACTTTTTTTTCAAACATTCCGACATGGTGCGTTGGGTCTGCATCGCTCCACTTAAGTGGAAGCATTCGGAGCGGTAGTTGACACCGTCAGACACGCAGGGCCCCACTCCTCCCCCATGGACGCTTCTGATAGCCCTCCCGAATCCACCGCCACTGCTCCTCCAAGTCTCTCCATCGTCATCCCATCAGCTCCGGTCTACAGCTCCGCAGAATTGGGAGCAGCCTCGATGGCTTGCATAGCTTTAACTTTCTTTGAGCGACTCCCTTGCAGATCGGATGCAGGGCGATCGGACAACAACGAAATTGAGTGCCAACCAGTCAGTGCATCCATTACAACAATAGGCTATAGTATATTATACAAATAAACTGAATATGTTAAAAAAAAAAGTATGTTAAAAAGACACACCAACAAAAATGAAAGAAAGACGATGCCCCGACGCACCTGGGTAGACTGTCAGAATGGCGGTACTAAGATTGTGTCGGAATAGAGGCATGTCGGAATAGGGGTATGACGGAATAGAGGGTGCACCCCCCTTGATGTTGGGGTACGTAGACCTAGTGAAGAACGGCATGATGGTATATACTTTCGGTTGCAACTTACTTTTGAGGTAGTATATTAACAATTTTTAGATGTATTGGATGATGATTCCCTCTGTTACACTGGATTGGTCTAATGCCTCGGTTGATCCGGGAGGACTTAAACTAAATGAGAAATAGGATATGTAGTGTGGATAAAGGAACATATACAGTATGAAATGCTCTAGGCTTTGCTTTGTCACTTTGTACTGTACTTATGTGAATGCAACATAGTCAGTCGGAGCAGTGTTTGCAGAGAGGCAACATTATTAACAGTTAATCATGGAGGGAGGCTGTCAGCGGGGGTGGTGGCAGTTTTTATAATGGCCTAATTTCCAGCAATCGCAGACTAATTATCTGCATTCAGAATTGTTGTGAATTCTCTTTGTGACTATGGGTCAACTTTTAATAAAGAGTTTATAGTGCAGGGTTGAGTCGTTGGGTTATTTGTTAACATCATAGGCCATAAAGCTGTGCCATAAGTGCAGCGTGATTAAAAAGACACATTCTTATTAGAAGCCTGTTTCATGCATTGTACTGTTGTGGATAAATTACAAATAATTACAAAGATTAACTTTTACTTAACCGATTAACTTAAACGTTTGAAGTTAAGTAATATATACAGTATATTTTATACCTAAGATAACTTATTTTGTGTATATTAAATGACTACATTTTCAAAAAACATAGACTGAATTAAAAAGAAAGATACTCTTTACCATACACAGGTAGCATGATTATTATGTGTTTTATTATCTTAAGCTATTATTAATTAAAAAGCAACTATTCTGTTCACTTTAGCAACTGAAAACTGACGGCTGGTTGCCTCTTCTAGAAAGTTTTTTTGTGCCCTATTATAATAATGTCATATTCTCAGAGATACTATTAAGTCATTATTCTGTCTGATATATAAGGAGTCTGATTGGTCAGAAAGTGTGCAATTTGTTCTGAGGTCTGCATATGATGTAAGGGCAATAGCAAATGTCATGTATTGGTTTAAAGATGTTTGAGTGAATGTGTTGCAAAACGACTGGACCACTTACAACAGGCTAAAACAGTTCCATCCAGAAAAACGTGCCGCAGCTTCAGAAACAAAGCAAATAAACGTAACACAAATGTCCCAAAACACATGCAAATGAAGAAGACCCTACATTAACAGTATAAACACTGCAGTGAGAAAATGCAGCTTTACTGTTTACCAAATGTGTGGATCTGAGGAGTGTGGGGAACTAACAGGGGCTTTGTATTGAAAGGAATCTGGTAATAAAATACATATTATGATACATGGGTTTCAATTTGAACAGTTTAAATGTAGCTTACGACTATGGACGAATATTCCAATACTTATATTAGAATTCGCAATTTTACATTATATCATTAAGTTGAAGCATACTACATAATCCTCAATACCGGACGACATGCTAACGAGAGTCATTTGGAGCTGCCCAAGGACACTTCAGCATGTTGACTGCAAGGGCTGGGGTCGAACCACTGACCCTCTGATTTGAGACACGTTTTTCGCCCCATGCCACAGTCAACCAATGACAAGTGAATGAACTCATCAGCTGTGGAAGATCATGAGATGTGGATAAAAGGACAGGAAGTGTCATATGTGACCTTGAGAAAAGATTTCCCAAACAAATGGATTATAGTAATTGAGTAAGGGCTAAATGTTCCCACACTTTTAACCCTGATAACAAACGTAAATATAGTCCTGAATTCAAACTCAAGCCTAAAATGAACTCTCTAATAGCTTCATGCAGAACTGAGTGTAATCACCATCATGGAAAACATTTCACCTCTGAACACAAGGATTGTGTTTAACACACACATCACACACACAGCATTGAATGGAGCAGTGTGTTCATGTCAACACTTGATGACTGTGCAGCTATCAGCCGCTGCTTCACAGATTATGTCTTTTTAATTAGTGTTGAATTATTGAGGCTTACACAGCCTGTGTTTGCTTTAGGTTGTGGGGGTGATTGAGCCACAGAGGGGGGTGTGGGGGGGTGCGGCCTCATTTTCCTCATTGGGCTTATTCTGGTCCCTCTATGCCCTTTTTCACTTGTCTATCGGAGACATGAGTTTGTGTTTTTAGCCTTTGGTCGTGAACGAAAATGTGACACAGCTTGTCTGAAAGTTTTACATTTTGCTCCGTCTGTATTTCACCAAATATAATTAGCTATCAGGGGAGGGTAAAACAGTGTTCAGCAGTCCGGTTCACACCTATAACCTGTGTTTTCATCACTTTTTTATTGTGTTTATAACAATGGGTGAAATGTGTGAAAGGACGAAACTCCCATTCTGTTCTGTGGGACGGGAGGACTGCCTTTCCTTCTGTCTCTATCTCTCATTTGCTTTATCGCTCTCCCTTTCCCCCCCTCACATTCTTCCCTTCAGAGAAAAGAGGGCTCCGCATTAATGAGTCAATGCGGAGCTGTATTATGTTTAATTAGGTAGTTTATATAATGAGGTGTTCATTTCTAATGGAGGGACATGCTGTGAGCAGCACATCTGCAAGAATAACTCAGGCAATCAGCGGCACGAGGACCCATGGAACTGCAAATGAGACTTACTTACTCAGAAATGAATTATGTCTCAGTGCCTTTCCCAAAGCCCATTAATTAAATCCACTGGCATCAAGGTCTTTTTCTTAATTTCATGTACCATTAGCATAATAAACACAATTTGAGTTAGCACAATGTGATCAGTTTAATGGATGCTATTTATTTTACTTTATTATTTAAAACTCTGGTAATGGAGGGGAGAAACATAAATATATCTCCATGGCTCCCTCTGAGAAAAACTCCCATGATGCCTAGCGTGGACACAGATGCTAGTTCCATACATTTTGCAGAGTGGAAAGGTGTTGCATCTCTGTAATTCCAGGGCCCTGCACTGAGGTTCAGTGTAGACTCCACGTTTCTCATTCATTAAAAATGTCCTGCAGTCTTATATGTCACAATCTCCTTACCCATAATGTGACCGTATTCCGGCGTGGTTTTTCTGATAAGTGAGAAGAGATTTAGGATTTTGAGGCATTTAAACACACGCGCTGTTTGAGGTGTAAGTGCAATTTGTGGCGGCAGGAGTCCGCACACCTTCATTAAAACAATACATGGACTTAATGTATGGCAGTGGATTTGTTCTGACCTTAAAGCGATACCCTAGAGGTGAGATATGATTAGCGTTATTGTTGAGGACAGGTACATCATTATCTCAATGTACCTCGGCCAATGCCAAGTTCCAGAGCCGTGCTCCATCCTCTGACTCGGGCACTAGCACAAGACATAATCTCTTCTCCGGAGCAGAAATGCACTTAATCATCTACTCAAGTTTCAGGGTCTGCCCCCGAGTGTTCTCTGTCGAGTGGAACTACGTTAGCGGCTCGGCAGGAATCTGCAGCCATGTTTTAAGTTCCCAAATTAATTGCCTAATGGATTAAGAGGTATGGAGTGTCCTACTTTACTGGGTCGGAGCAATCATTTTAATTGTGCCAGGTAAGGACAAGGGGAAGTTGTAATTCAGGAGAATGTGTTTTCTTTCTTATACATCTTTTATTGCCCCAAATACTGTGAAACCCCCCTCCCCCACCCTCATTTTCATGCAGGGGTTCATTAGAGAGTCTGCTGCCTGGAAAGGAGACACAGGCAGGAGTTTTGTGTTCCTTGCATACATGGCCAGACACAAAGGTGTTTCAGGCGTTGACTCTTCAAACCAGAGTCACTGTCATTTTAGTTCAGGCGCCACATACAGCCTGATGTAATCTCAAGTGGGCCGGCCCAGCAAAATCATAGCGTAATAACCTATAAATTAAGGCAACTCCAAATGGTTCCCTTTGTTTTAGTACAAAAAAAGTACATTGTGAAAATGTTCAAAATGAACTATCTTTTAAAAAACATTATGAACAACCTGAATAAGTTTATTATTTACAAATGTGCATTACAACTTACAGATCACAGTGTGTCTACAAAAACATTTAGTCCGTACAATATAGTATTTTACTTTATGATCGAGACGAATTGTCAAGACCTAGAAATTATTTGACTCATTATTATTATTATTGTTGTTGTTGTTATTATTATTATTCATTTCCATATCTGTGTAGTGATCCTTACACACCACCATAAGAACTCAAGTGGGCACTATTAAGTAAGAGGGTGAAGGTATCCCCCTGCTTGTAAATAAAATGCAGACATATGAACAACAGGGTTCCAACTAACCAAACTGTGTTGTACTGAAGCTGCTGACTGACATTATATTGCACATTTACATCTTTAAACTTCGTAAAATCTTCCCGTATGATTGAAACCCCCTGCTATAAAATACAAACTCATGTCACTTGCACAACTGTGTGTTACCATGACAACACTTTGTGCAAAGATGCAAAGAAAGGACGTTGTTTTAGAAGGGAACTCTTTAAAATAGACTCTCATTTGGGACAATGTAAGTGACCAAGAGTCAGGCTGTTACTTTGCCATACCTCATCGTAATGGACATTAAAGTGGGGTGATTGAAGGAGAACGGCTCCATGTGTCAAGTGTTGAGTGAAAAACACATGACACCAAAACCCATTAGTGTCCTCTGGAGAGACAATGCCCAGAACTCCCCGCCCCCCACTCCTCGTTGCTCCAGACTCGGGGTGCTGTTTCTGTCAAAAGACACTCTCTCTGCTTCAGATAAAAGGCCTCGCGATTAGCCCAGGGGTTGAACTGTGCTCCATTCCAGTTTCACTTTTTTGTGAAAATTAGGACTTGAAATGATGTCAAAGTCTGGTGAAATGAAAGCGAGGGTTTTTTTTCTTATACATCTCAGAAACTCAGGATATCATTCAATTATCTTTTAGCTAATTTTACTGGAAATATGGATGCTCAGAGTTGGTTCGCCTTGATCCATTCAGATTAGTTCTTTAAAAGAGGCCATATTATGCTTTTGGGGGTTTTCCCTTTCCTTTAGTGTGTTCTATGGGTTTGTGTGCATGTACATTTGATAGTCTAAAAGTTTGACCAACCACAACCGCTGGGCAGCTAACCAATCAGAGCAGACTGGGCTCTGGTTTCAGACAGAGGGTGAAAAGAGGTGTTGCAGCACAGGCAGTATGAGAAACATAAAGAGCTTTTTGAACATTAAAGTGTGGAGACATGTCCCAGGAGAGACACTACATACTGATATACACCTGAACAGGAGCAGGATATGTCCTCTTTAAAAGTAACTTTCATCTTTCTGCTATTCTATCTGGCAGTATGGGTGCGTATCATTTCGTTAACTGAATCATATGACAAAAGTAGCTTTAGCACAACAACACTGTACTTTACAAAAGTTGCCTCCACTTTTACAATATATTCCGACTTTTGTCAACTGATAAATAATACAGCATTCTATTCATACGGACAAATGGAACACAGGCTTAATTTGTATTTTAATTCTAAGTCATTTTCAACAACCTGCATCCATCAGTTTATCACACATTGTTTCTCCTGACTAATTAGACGTGTCATCTCCAGCTCCTGTTCGCTGTTCTTCTTTACACTCCTCAGGTGTCTCTTCTGCTTCGTGTTGTATTTGATGATTATTTGCCTGGACAAGACGGCTGACCCTATTAGTGCCTGGGCTCTGAATAGAGTAACTGACATCAAATCATTAACACACACAAACCCTGTAAGGGGCATGAGCATAATTGTACAAAGCATGAAGGCGAAAATGGGCTGACTGTAGGAATACAAAGAGTCTGGATCATCTCCAGCTCGTAGAGCATGTGCACATGCGCGTTTCAGTCAAATGAATGTCGGGAAAATAACTCTGAATTTGGCTTTTAGCAAATTGTACAATTTTAAGACCCTAATGGTCTAAATAAGGGCTTTAAAAGTCTCTGTACTGGGTGGTTGATAAGGTAAAGAAAGAAATGATCTGCTGATTTACAGATGTCTCTTTTCCAATGTAAGTCTTTTTTGGGCCCAAATGGCGTTACGGACTAGAACTGTGGTGTAGTACCATGGTTCGGCCACTACAAGGAAATTGCTTCCATGGGGATTGGGCACTTCAGCATCAGGTAACTGAAATGATCATCTGTTAGCTAGTTAGCGACCTGAATTCATCTCACAAACCAACATTGTGTTTTTGGCTTTATTGCTGCCATCTCTGAAGTCACAGTAACTTGACCTGCTAATAACTACAGATGTCCGGATGAAAACATTTCTGCAATTACCTCTATCCAAAACCCTGTTTTGGATTTTCCAATCTCAAGGTATACAATGTCTTAAATTGAAGAAGCTGTCCGCAAAGACAAATTCTCTGGTTAGTTTTTGACTCACAGTGGTATTACAGAATGAAGCTACTCATACAACCCTCTCTTTGTCGGAGCACAGACAAACATACCTGACAACAACCAAAATGTCCTTTTGGATCGCCAACAATTTAACCCCTGAAATGTTGAGGGACAGCTGACTCGTGACTTGTCATTTAAACCTGTGTGAGGGACACACGGTGATGGCTTACAATGGAAGAACTGTCATCAGATTTTTAATCAAATCATCAATGTTAAGATTAACCAACATTTATTTTTCAATAAGTTTTGGGCAAGAGCGCCTTTATTCCAGCTGCAGGGTGTGCTCTGGCTGCCAGATTCAGCAACATTTAAATGATATGTTCAGTTATTTTAACCTCAGCTAGCAGTAAAAAGACAAGCTAAAGATGTTACACTTGATGAGTTCTCCTGTGCACACACACTGACCGGTACTTTGCTGAATAAAAGTTGTAAAAAAGAGTACTTCAAAATGGAACTTTGCCTTTAAAAGCGCAACTGTGTGAGGAGCTTGACAAGATACAATTCAGGATTCTGGGTAACTCAATGTTTTACATTTCTGTTGATTAAAACTATTTAAACCAACAATTCAACTAATATCAAACTTTTTCAAAAGACTTATAGTGAGCCAAACGAGCCAAAGGTCTCAGTTTGATCGAGCCACTTTTTCTGTCAGCCATCATGTTTTTTAATATCCTCTATTAAGAATGTTTGACACAAAAAGCGACGTACAAGGATCAATAATGGAGCTCTGTACTAGTATTACCCCGAGAGTCGTGCTAGTCATTGAGTGGCGCCATGAGCTCACAGCTAATGACTGAAGATCAATGAGCAGAAACTGGCCTGTGGTTTGCTTCAGTGTTATGTTTACCATACAACAGCTGACGCTTCACTCAGGGGAGAGAAAACAGGCTCTGCAAATGCATCTGATGGCTGTGGTTTTATTTGCTAATTACATTTATAGCTACATGAAAATCCCTGAATATGTAATTCAGTCAGTCAGGCAAGACAGTCAGCTTTAGTAATACTATTCAAAAATTGCCATTCAAAAATCTCATCAATATTTAGGGTTTCCCCAAAAATTATAGAGATGATTGTAGGTGGACTTCTGAGTTAGGTCAAGGGGGATCGTCGCCCATCAGAAAGTTTTTGAAACTGAAATTCATCAATCTGGTGCACTTTGAGGACCAAATTAAGAGGTTGAAATAATGAAAAGCTCTACCTCTTTATGATAACTGTGTGATCTACGAACACCTTTATCCTAAACACACAGGTTGTATGGAATAAATCTACTTATACATGTTTTTTTATGGTGACATTATTATATCTCAGTAGTTGAAAACAAAAAAGGATTATTTACTCAAAACCAAAACGCCTCAATTTGATCACCTCACAATCTTTTAAATGAAGGGAAAGTTTCTACAACAAAAAAGACCTTACAAATGTGTCAAAAACAATGGCTTTATTTCATCCAAACAGGAATACAACTAGCTAAAGGCCTACTAGTTGAAATGTCATTATTCAGTCATGTAATGTGATTCGTTCTCAGAGTAAACTGCTTGTCTGTTGTTTACATTTAACTTTATTGTTAAAAAACTTGAATCTATCCATATTCTCTCCACCCCAATCATTTGTGTACAGTCCCTAACAGACTGAATCAGAAAGCTGGGAAAAATCTGCTTGCATTTTTAAATAAAATCCAGCTTCCTTTTAACATCTCTCTTAAAGTCACTGTCCCCCCCGAAGAGGAATTGAGAACAACTCCATCGCCACCATGAGCCGCTGTGGTTTCAGGCTCAGCCCAGTCAGACAGGGGCTCACCCAGGCCACTTTTTCAAATATAGACTTATTATTACCTTCCCACAATAAATTGCTCTGGAGGGCTGGGGAAATGCTGCTCTCAGTTTTTGTAACAGTGGCATCTCAGATATCATTAGGAGAGTAGTGCGGGGGGGACAGCAGATCAATGGATTCCACCACAGCAGCATTAGGACACTGTGTGTACGATCAGTTTACTGAGCAACAACACACCGCCTCTGCGGCTCTTACTGGAAACAATTGATGCATTGTTGCAGTAAAATGCATCACCTGAATTTTTAACCCCAATCACAGATTCAATTGTCACTACCCAAAATAATTGTGCGGATGGCTACACATGAAAAACAAATTCCTCACTGAGGCAGGAGACGACCAGCAAGGCCCACCGATATCATGCTGCTCTGTCATCGGAATCAAACCAGGAGAGCACAGACTCTGATTTATTCTTAACCTAGGAGAACCACTTTGAATCCACTGAGACAAACATCTTGGTATGTTATCCGTGTTTATGTGAACTTGTGGTTTTATGATACGTTTGCGAGTATGTCAGCTAGTGAACTGTCTGGATCCTGAGGATTTCCTGGAGAAATATTGAATTCTCCTGCAATCCAAACATGATCGACATGTTGGCCCTCAACAATCTCTGACGAAGATCCTCTGCACTAATCATCGACATGCTGAAATTCAAGCCTTTAATTACCCACTGGGTAAATATGGGAGGTTTATCATATAGCTTAAAGTTAATAACAAGTAGTATATATATATATTTTTAAAGTAACATTTTTAGCTGCAGAAGTTTGGAGCTGCTTAATGTGTAATTTCTGCTGCCTATTTAAAACTCTTCAAGGACACAGAAATATACATGATCTTGTTAATAAGATTAGCTATAAGTACACAAGTCTTTAAATTGGTAGACAGATAATGAATCAACGAGACATATATTATTTTCATTATTTTTCAAAGATATACATTTATTTATCAATGAAAATATATATTTGTTCATCTATTTTCATAATGTGACATAAATATATATATGTTTATCCAAATATATATAAATGTAGATATTTCCAACTTTTTTCATTGTTTGTCAGTTGATTTTTTGGTTCCATTAAGCTAAAAACAGGCAACACTGTCCAATATTTGTTATGAACGACCAGTAAAAATATTCCGTTCACTATCACATAGGATGAAGTACTTATACTTTAGAAGCTACTACATGGAAGTGGAAAATGTAATACATTTAGAAAACAATGAATCCAATATAACAGTTCATGGTATTTTTATTTATCAATCTGACTTTTTTGGGGTGGATTTCAAAACCAATTCGCAAGATTCCAAAAAAAACTATAGCAGAAAAAAAGCACGTCCTATTACAACAGTATTTGTTTGTGTTGTAAAATGCAAAGTGAAAGAGTTATGATTAATGCTGTTTTAAGAAATTTGACTTTAGGTTTGAATTTCTGTTGTGTATTTTTGATGAAATCCAGGACATCAGATCAGGTCTCTTTTGTTCTTCTAGTCTAAAAATATCAATTAAACAGCAAACTCACAAGTCCTTAAAAATGTAAAGTCACATCTGCTGCTGGGGAGAATAAATATTTCAGAGAGGTTGCATCAGTTAAGTGACACGGTCACAATGAGAGAAGCTTGCAGTCTGAATTAAAGATGTTCTCTGTACGAATGCTGTGGCGGCATTAGATTAGCCACAAGCTGTAATCTGTCACTTAGCTGCAGCAGGCCTCCTGTTTGAACTGATGTAAACTGCTGCTGTCTGGACACAGAGCTGGGGAGTGTAATGGGGATTCATTGATCCACTGGTCTTTAGCTGATTGAGTTAGATAATTAAAAAGCCTCTTGTATCAGTTCCATTAAGGATTGTTTGTGCTGCTTTTTTTCTTCTTTCTCTTGTTCTTTAACAGCACAGAGCTCCAGAGAGCTGCTGGAAAACAAACAGAGCGGTCTTTATGGCCCATTATCTAATGTATTATCAGACCTGCCAACCTGCACGCATTTTAAGTAGCAGTTACGCATTTTCACACCATTGTATGCTCGTACAGTCTGTCACAATAAAGCATGATAAAAGCTTCTGAATTCAACCTATTGTGCAGTACTCTTTTCTGACAGCAGGAGGCATCATTAAAACGCCAGCGAGCGGCTAGCCTGGCGTAAAGCAAAGAAGAAAAAGATTTTGACCAATCATAGGGCAGGATTCCTTCCTTTTGTTTCCATTTACATACATACAACATATTTGAAAACAGGTAAAAGACTTAATCAGCAAACCAACAGCTCAACGCTCAACCTTGTTTTCATTTCTTTTGGCTCAAATTTGAAATTCTCCTTAAACTCAGTGTGGCTAAAAGGAAAAGCTTTTTTAAAATATGCATGCGCCCGAAAGTCAGTTGAAACGATCTTAAGTAACCTGCTATATTCCTCTGTAGTTCGTTTATAGCATAATGTTAGCATTTTGCTTCTGGCGATTAGATTTATGATTTGGAAATTATGAAAGTAGGGTAGACGTGGAGATTATCCGGCTGAACAAAACGTGCATTTATCAATCAGGTTAGTTTTCCTCAGATCTGATTTTTTACAATATTCCAAAATCCTATGGAGAAATCGCATTGCTTTTTTGTCGAGGGAACCCATTCGCAGCTTACTTCCGGGTCGGCCTACAAAAATACGTCATCCCTGCAGCACTATATGGTAACTGCGTATGTTTTTTTGGACGAAAAATAAAAATAAGGCTTTTATGAAAATTTGACTAAAATAGAAGGTATATTAAATGAAGAGAACACTTTGGAGCCTACGAACCGGCTCTTCTAAGAGAGCTAATTCTAAAGAGCCAAATCTCTGAAAAGAGCCGGAAAACCCCTCACCAATCTGAATGGCACAGTCCAACAGCACTACCAGCTTATGAACGGTCCAATTTGTTCCAGAGTGCACTCTGGTTTTCTTAGTGACTATTCACAAAAGCACTTTATGTGGGCTTGATGAAACCCAAACTAGGTGGCATTACTAAACTACATTACACAGAGATATTTAGCCAAAGGATTTCACCTTTCAGTATCTGAGTGAATAAAAAAGTGAACATGCAAATCTGGATATCAAGCAGTAAGTATGATGTGCTGAGATCAAACGTATCCCTCGAAACAGGATCTGCAGTGACTGTGCAGTCCTGCAGGGCGTGGGCTGAGGTCTGCTGTACCTCCTCCAACATGCCGCTGTCCTCTGCTGTCACTGCAGCGCCGGCCTTCTCCACAGCGGCTGCGCTGTCTGCGGCGATGCTGGAAATAGCCACGCTGAGCTCATTAGCAGATTAGGTGTTGCAATGAATCTGTGTGGTTAGAGCTCCACGGCCTGATGTTGTTCCTCCAGGATGGCAATTACAGCTGATTGACGTGTTGGCACATGGGGTCGGAGGGGTGGGGCCCGCAGCTCGGGCCTGTGGAAGGCCGCCACATGAAGGGCAAAATCATCTTCTAATAGAGTATCTGAACAACACTATCGATGTCACTGGCATCTAGTGGGGGTTCTACAGTTGTGTGGGACATACAGTAACATTGTATTGGGTCAGATCAGTCTCATAATACACGAATGCACACAGAAGGATTAACACTTATATTTCATGATCCGCAAAAGCATTCACACTCGTATTTCAGGATCCACACAAATGTTTTTCAATGCACACACAAATGTGTTCCGTTTCACATACATGTAAATAAAATCCAAATACAAAAAGTGTTTTACATGTGTAGTTTTGGTCCACACATATTTGTTTTCCTAGTCAAACCGCTGAACCTGCATACACAAACCGCTTTCTGTGCACGGATCGCTGTGCATATGTGTGTGGGTTTTTTGAGACTCCCCTGACGGTCACCCGATTCATACTTGTAATGTTTTCCATCTATAGCCAATCAGATGTCTCCTGCATTCTAATCTTCTATTCTTTAAAACGGAAAACAAATGTGTGGATCAAAAATACACATGTAAAACTTTTTTCTGTATTTGGATTTTATTTACATGTATGTGAAACAGAACACATTTGTGTGTGCATTGCAAATACATTTGTGTGAATGCTTCTGTGTGCATTTGTGTATTATGATACTGATCTGACCCCATAACATTGGGGCTAGCACTAGAATGCTGGACATGAAACTTTATTGTATTGCAAAATCCACTTTGTACTTTCATGTATTGGATTGACCTGGAATTTATGTTCATGAGCAATGCCAACATTCATATTTAGTACCTCAAGTTATAGTCACAGTGAGTAAACCTCACACAGGCACAGAGGGCAGCTCAGGGGTCCTACAGGTGAAACGCAAAAGAGGTAAAGGTTTCACTTATTAGACCTAGCCGACAGTAGCCACGACGATGTGCTAGTGTTTCTGTATTTTAAGGTAAGCTTAAGTGGGGAAAAGATGTATAAAATAACTAAGTGATATACATATAAATTGAGTATGATTGTAACAAACTAGTGCAGATATACAGTATATGTCACATTTTATCTTTAATTTACGAGTATGTCATGCAATGCGTCAACTGCTAGCTTAAATGGACTAATGCAGGTAGTGTAACCACCTGTAGCTAAATGCGTTTATAGCGCGTTAATGCAAACAAATGTTTATGCGGATGCATCACTAATTAGACCCAGCCGACAGTATGTAGCCACGTTGCATTACGTGCTTGTCTTTCTGTATTTTCAGAACAAAGTGAAAGGAATGTATTATAAG
Organism: Eleginops maclovinus; assembly: GCF_036324505.1. NCBI lineage: Eukaryota > Metazoa > Chordata > Actinopteri > Perciformes > Eleginopidae > Eleginops > Eleginops maclovinus. Next base: position 2,578,251 of record NC_086357.1, on the reverse strand, counting down.
CTTATGCTTATCAAAATAAATAAGTGCTGAACCACTGATGCTGAGCTGAACATGCTAACTTGAAGTGCAAAATATGAATATACTCACATTCGGCTGTTGACGTTGAATCTTGTTGTAACATTCTGATTCTGTGGCTCAAAGATGTCTGTAGAGTTGAAATATAGGCCACCATCTGATCATTTATAACCATGACTTTATTTCCTAGCTAACCTGGACTCGGTGGCACCAGCAGGAAGGATTACATTTCTTGGTTTCAGTCAGGTCCCCTCTTTTGATCATACATGCCCTCTCAGGTTTTGCCATCCTGGCTGCTAATCAAATAAGTGTGCTCTTTTAAATGGATGTAGTCTGTGATTCCAAATGACACCCCCACCTCCTCCATTTGAAAGAGTATCATGGTGAGCTGCCAGTGACTGCCTGACCCTTTGTCTTTTAAATTATACAGTTTGATCTGTGGTTGTTTTAAACTGCAAATTTCAAAGTAAATATTCAGCTTAATTTCACATCATCACTGGGGTGTCAGCAGTGGCAAGAGAATATTTGATTTGTTACAGAATGTGGCAAACTGCCAACTGGCCTCTGATCATATGTTGTTTAATTATGTATCAAATGTGGATATGTGAGCATTTTTTCAAACACGCAGACATTCATGAACTTTGAATGATGTGCCTGTTTTAAGTTTGCGTTTGGGAAATGGGGAAAGCACTGTAGGGGGTTAGCATTCTGTGTATATACAAGATAACAAGCAAAGAGAATTATATTCATCTTGTGTGGCTTGATTCAAACATGGCAGACCTAAAATGAAATCTCAATATGATACTGGGGATCCCTATCATCTACAGCCACACTTAGAACAAAAAAAAAAAGCTCTAGATGATCTTATGAATACCATCTACTAGATGCTGCATCCTGTGAGATGCTGTTTTATCAATCCATCTTTTACCACATCCGGAGTCGGGTCACGGAGGATGCAGTTTCAGAAAATGGCCCGTACCACGGCCAGATCAACTAACTCTGATTGGGGGATTCCATCGCACTCCGGTCCTGGGATTTCCCCTCGGTCTCCTCCCAGCTGGACCTGCCTGGACCTCCTCCCTAGGCCAGGTGGCATCCTTACTAGGTGCCCGAACCACCTCAACTGGCTCTTTTCTACGCAAAGCAGCACAGTTCTACTCCGAGTCCCTCCCGGATGACTTGACTTCTCAACTTATTCCTAAGGGAGATAAAAACAACCTGCTGTAGAAAACCCGTTTTTGGTCGCTTGTATCTACGGTCTCATTCTCTAGGTTATGACCGATCTTTCATGACCATAGGTGAGGGTAGGAACGAAGATCGACCGGTAGATTGAAAGCTTTGCCTTCTGGCGGTGGGGTAAAGCTACTACAACACTGCTCATCTCACGTTCCACTGTCCGTCCCTTGAGAACAAAACTATTTAAATGTTTTAGCATGAGGATTTAACACAAATAACATCTCTTGTTACTCTGACATTGTAAACATATTTGAACATAATATGACCTTCAATAAGAGAGACCTTTTCTAGTTAAATTATCCCTGCCAGTCTGGCTCCACTGACCATAAAATCTGCTCAGGTCCAAGTACTGCTCTCAATCCGTACAATAGAAGTGTGAACCGCAGCAGATGAAGAGCTACTTAATGACCCATGAAAGAATGAAGGCTCTTGGACCATGTGTGGCCTGAGGTCTGCTGTTTATGTATCCAAAGACATTAATCCCAGGGTTGAAATATTAATAACCGTACAGAGATGTGCAGAGACAGGATACAGTCTGCCAACAAGATCAAATCTGAAACGTGTCATACATTTTGTCAAAACATATTCCCCAAATGATAGTGAGGACTAAGGGGCTCCAGGGACAATAAAAATACAAAATAAGAAAATAATAACTATGTACAAAAAATGGTTTTCCAAGACCTGGAACAATACTGTACTTCTGTAATGTTCTAAACATTGAAGAGGACATAAAGAGTTTGCCTTGGTTATATTACTGCACGTCTTTTTGAGAAAAAGGGTCTTACCCCTCGCTGCGCCCAATCTCTATAATGTCTGTTTGGGAAAGTAAGACATACAGTATGATGAGTGTTAATGTCAATGACTTTTATAATCCGTTTTTTTGTGTTTCAGCAAAGCACAACAGCAGCTCCGGGAGAATCCATGCCTATTTTTAAAGATTTAATTCAAGCCTGTGTTATAAAAATAATTTCAACCATCTTAAAGTGATAACCTTATAATTTACCTTTGCCAATTACGCATTTTTACTGAATATAGCTTGACGCAACACAACGAAGGTCAATGCAAACTCCACTCGGTTAGGTGTTATCCATGAAATGAACCAAGCAGGACTCGACTGCACATTGACTGCCAACAGTAACTAGCTTTCCTCAGAGAGGAAAAAGGTTTTGTATCAGGGATCCGAGTTTAGAAAGTCGTAACAATTTGACCCAATTGGTCCAGCATAATAATCCCTATTGTGCCATTTATGTGTAGGTGTTCCACATACTTTATAGGCAACCATAGCAGGAAGTAGAATACTCGTTTTAAGTGTTTGGGCTAGCCATGTTGGATTCTGCTTTCATTGTTTCAGGACTAGCAGGCAGTGAAGAGAGCGTACAGGTGGCTACGATTCCTAGCTTCCCACTGGCTATATGTGCTTTCTTTATCAGTTTTCTAGTCTTTTTTTAATTTAATATATTATTATTATTTTTTTAACATATAAGCTTAATACTTATTTCCTGAAAAGAGCTTGACAAACGCAAAAGTAATGTATTTCCTATATGAAACGGGATCTATGTTCTATGGTCTTACTTTAAATAGAACATACTCTATGGAAAAGTACAAACTTTAAAACTAGGTCATTTTTTACATTCTGTTTAAATCACTTCAAACTTTGTTTGTGATAAGGCTATTTTATGGTTCATAAACTATAGTTTTGCTACCCTTGATAAACCTCCCTTCTTTAAGCTATCATAGCAGGCTATCAGAACAGAGTTGCAGATTAAGGCTGACAATGTCGCAACACATTTCTCTTCCAAAGGGCATTATGAGACCCCCTGAATCGAGGTGCGCAGCACCATAGCCTTATATAAAACATCAAATGTTTGATCTTGTGCCTATTTTTGCATATTATTATCCTAAGGTGAATAATAAAGACCCTTTGGTGAATGATGGGAACTTTAATCTGTCTTCCTTGTGTTTATGTAAAAAAATTGAAAAAGGGTTGGACAGAGAGACGCTAGATGACTTGTTTCAAACTAAGATCCAGGATCACAGCAGTGAAAGAATGCCTGAGTGCTTCAACCTGCTGACGTATTTATGTCTCAGAAAAAAATCTTAAAATCTCACAAGCTTTTGTTGTATCACAGACCATTTTCAGGCTTCTAACCACAGTGGTACAGTTAAGTGTTTCCTGGGTTTTAGGATATTCTCCACCTCGTAAAAAAGCTAAAAATGCCAACGTTGGGCTATAAACAAACTTCATCATGGTCACATGGTTCCTCGTCACAGCGACTAAGCTAAAGGCATCATACAGGAGTCAATATCACTGTGAAGTGCCTTTGGTGTCCTCATCACAATCACTCAGTCATCATGGAAATGTAGCAGAATAATGAAACTCTAAATTCTTATTATAAATGACCAAACATGTACACACATATTAGTACAATGATAAGTCTCTTTAAATATATGGTCTTCATTTTATACCATTTTCTTCATCAGATGTACATGATTTTGGCATGTCCCACACACTGCTCTGCTAACTACAGTGTGTGTAATAAGTCGTAAAATGAGACTACATTTTTTTTAAATGGAATAGTTTTATTGTCCACAACAAGTTATTTGATAAAACGAGTCATTTTGATGATGTACTAGTGTTCTATTTTCATAATCATATTGAACATTTTGCATTTGACCCTGAAATTAATAATAATAATACATCACATTTATATAGCACTTTTTACGGTACTCAAAGACGCTTTACATATTGCCCTATCAGAACTATGCAAACAGATCATTTATTAATTTATACTAGGGTTAAAAACAAAAACAGATGTTAGAACAAGAAGAAGAAGGTGGGAGTTAGGTGGTGAAGGCTAGTGCAAAAAGGTGTGTTTTTAGTGCAGATTTGAAAGAAGAGAGGGTTGTGGAGACTTTGAGGTGGGAGGGAAGCGAATTCCATAGGGAGGGGGCAGCAACTCAGAAGGCCCAATCACCCCAGGTCCGGCGCTTTGTCCGGGGGACTTGCAGAAGGTTGGCAGAGACGGACCTGAGGGATCGGGAGGGGGCATGGTGATGGAAGCCAATGAAGTTCACGGAGGACAGGTGTGATGTGTTCTCTGGAGCGGGTAGCAGTGAGGAGGCGTGCAGCAGAGTTCTGGACATATTGGAGCTTATTGAGGACTTTGGTGGTGGTGCCGTAGAGAAGACTGTTGCAATAGGCGAGCCTGGATGTAATGAATGTATGGATGAGTGTCTCAGCAGCGGTAGTTGACAGGTTGGGGCGGAGGCGGGCGATATTTCGGAGGTGGAAAAAGGCGGTTTTGGTAGTATGGTTGACATGGGGGAGGAAGGAGAGAGTGGGGTCCAGGATAACTCCAAGGTTACAGACTTTGGTGGAGGGGGTGATGGTGGAGCCGTCAATGTTAAGGGAGAAGTTTGTGGGTGGAGTGGGTGAGGGAGTCAGGACCAATGATGAGGATTTCGGATTTATTTGAGTTGAGTTTGAGAAAGTTATTTTGCATCCAGGTCTTGATGTCAGTCAGACAGTTGGAGAGGGTTGAGAGGGTGGAGGCAGTGATGGTTTTGGAGGGGAGGTAAAGCTGTGTGTCATCAACGTAGCAGTGGAACCGGAGACCATGGTGACGGAGGATCTGACCAAGTGGACACATGTACAGAATGAAGAGGAGTGGACCGAGCACAGAACCCTGGGGGACACCGTGGATGAGAGGAGCAGCGGCTGATTGACAGTTGTTGATGGCGATGAATTGATATCTGTCGGAGAGATAGGATCTGAGCCAGGAGAGGGCCGTGCCAGTGATGCCGAGGGTGGATTTGAGACGGGAGATGAGAATGGAGTGGTTGATCGTGTCAAAGGCAGCACTAGAAGTGTGGTGGGAAGCGGGTCCAGGTTGCAGGTTGATGATTTCATGGTTGAGACTGTGAAGGAAAGGTCCGAGGAGGTAGCAAATGTGGAGAAGGTTGGACTTCGGGGGGCTCAGGTACGGGAGGTGGAGCGGGGTAAGTGGTCAACTGGCTGTGAATTGTGCTGATTTTGTCATTGAATAAGGATAGGAAGCTATTGCATTTTTCAACTGAGAAGGAGTGTGAGATGGTGTCCATAGGCTTGAGGAGCGTGTTAATGGTGGTGAAGAGGGTCCTTGGATTGATGCTGCCAGACTCAATGATTCCGGAGTAGTAGGAGGAGCAGGCTGAGTTCAAGGTGTCTTTGTATAGCTGGAGGTTTTGTTTGTACATTTCCTGGTGGAAAGTAAGACCCGTTTTCTTGGCAAGCTGTTCCAGTTGGCGTCGTTTGGATTTGAGATGGTGGAGTTTGTCGGTGTACCATGGGGCAGAGTGGGTGAATGAGACCAGTTTAGACTGGACGGGTACAAGTTGGTCAAGGCAGAATGAGAGTGATGAGTTATACCTGTTGACCAGGTTGTCGGGGGAGTTATTGTGGGTGATGGTGAGTTTTGAGATGGACTCAGAAAGACATGTGGAGAGAGAGGATGGGTTGATGGACTTGAGGTTGCGGAAAGTGATGGTGCGTTTTTGCTTCTCGTGGGGGGAGGGAGTGTGAGTTTGAAAAGTAATGGCCAGATGGTCGGAGATGTGAAGGTTGTTACTGGCCAGGTGACTGATGGTGATGCCAGTGGAACAGACCAGATCAAGGGTGTGGCCTTTGTTATGGGTTGGAAAATCTACGTGTTGGGTGATGTTGAAGAATGAGAGGATTTCCAGAAGTTCAGTTGCCGGTTTGCAGTCAGAAGAGTCAACATGGATGTTGAAGTTGCCCAGGAGGAGAACAGACGGTGATATAGCACAGAGCTGGGTAAGGAATGTAGATAGATCAGAGGGAAAGGCAGGGTCGGGCTTGGGGGGACGGTAAATGACTGCAATGACCAGGGGTTTGGGACCAGATAGTTTAAAAGAAAGGGATTCGAATGATGAAGGGGTTGGGATGGATGTTGCACTGGTTTTGATGTTATGGCGATGAATGATGGCAATTCCACCGCCAGTTCAACCGTCCAGACGAGGTTTGTCAATGTAGGAGTATCCAGGGGGCGTGGCTTGATTAAGTGGAAAATAGTCCATGGGTTTTTGCGAAGTTTCAGTGAGACAGAGAAAATCCAGCGCTGAGTCAGAAATAAATTCACTGAGGAGAAGTCCTTTTTTGTTAAGTGAACGGGTGTTGAGAAGAGCAAATTTCAGATGAGATGGGTTTCTGTTGGTGATGGGTTGAGGAGCTCTGGGTAGAGGAGTGAGGTAAACAGTGCGCACGTTGTGCTTGTTATGGTGTTGACGTCGTGCCGTTGGAGGGTGCCGATTGGCCCACAGAGAGGGAATTTCCCTGATAAAGTGCTGTCCACCCTGTCATTATGGGGTAACTGCCCCTTTAAGAAACCCCCTGATGTCTTCAGTGGCATTACTACCATCGTGTTGTCTTTCTTCAATGGAGGCTGAAACAGTGGCTAGTTGCGGAGTAAGTATTTACACTTATATTTCGTCATTTTCATCATATTATGTGTGTAGTCAGATGTTGTCAAGCTTAACATGTCCACTCTGTCAGAGTGAAATATCAATTAATATAAGAACCTTTCAGAAATTTGAAATATATTTGTAAAACAGTACACAGTCACCTTGCTAACTGAATCATGTTGCTAAGTGAAGCTCCACCATGTGCTCATTAAATGCTAACATTAGCAAAATATGTCCACCCTGACAGGGGGGACATATTTTGCTGTTTGCATATACATTGTTAATTTATAAAAATTGTTGGAGCTTGACCAACATGCATTTCTAACAGCATAACATCTACTTAAATGAATATTAAGTTCAATGAAAAATCACAGCTTTTTTTTTTTGGAAATGGGTAAGTCTCAAAGGCACCTTATGGTGATATTGACCCGGCTAATGTTCAGCGTGATGATGTCAAGCAGTCTCATTTAGCCCCTTGTTAATAACCACTGTTTTAAGAAAAGGCTTCAGGCGTTCACCAGTGGGCTATTTACAGACGTATTTACTGACGTAGAGCAAAACGTGAAAATGTCATTAGCTTCTACTAACAACAGATCACAACCCAACATGTTTAATAAATCGTTTGACTTCGAGAGGGAAACTGGGAGTGCTAAAATGCTAACACATTTCAAGGTTTTGGACTAGTTCCAGCATCTATCTACAGCGCAGCCCGGACACTGATTGCAGAAGCAGTGGGGGTCAGGTAACTGTTCAGATGGCTATAGGTGCTTTAATGCAGATCAAATGTAACACTGGCCTATTTTAATTGTATATTTTTTTAACTTTATAAATCATCCATAAAACAAGAATATAAAACAGCTACATTACCACGCTTCACTAACATTTGTATGAAAATAAAGTAGTTTCTCTTTTTCTCATTTGAATCACACAACTGTGGTTCTTGATAAACATAGTAAACACCCTTCAGTTTGTTGTACACCATACATTTTATTCAGCTTATTCCTTTTCATCATGCTAACATCACTTCTGTTTTCCCCTCAGTATTATAAAGCACAGATGCTTTCAGTGTAGCAACTAGATGCAAACCTCACTGCAATGAAAACTTGATGGATTTTATTCAAATTGGAGTAAAACGGAGTTAAAGTGTTACATTATGTGTTTGCTACATTATGATAAATATGCTCTCACGTTATGTTAAAAGCCTGAGCCTGACATGCAGAATAGCTCTAATCCACTCTGGGCTGTTGCACATTTCTTGATTTGACTTTTATTGATGTAGATTTTCTATGGCATCTACTCTACAACTACTTAAGTTGGAATATGCTGCAGCGTTGGCCTTTATCATTTGATAAATGTTTTTCCCCTGAGTGCATGTCCAGTCCGCTTACAAGAAATCCATGGCTTTTACCAAACGCCTTCGCACCAGGAAGTAATCTCATAATGAATACAACAACAGTTTACACACCGCCTGCCTTTGTACCCATAATGCAAACAATGGAACTGCAGGCATCCAGACCTCCTCTAATGGAGTACCAAAGCAAACACATTCATTTAATCACAAGCCTTTCTTTCAAAGCAAACCGGCCGGGCAGCAGAGGATGAGAGGCTAATGACCCATGAGCAATAAGCAAGTGTTACACTGAATGTACTCTTGCAGGAAGAAAAAAAGCTTTTACGGAATAGCGTATCAATATCTTAAAGCAAAACCTCTGTGGCACCCCCCTCTAACTGGATTAGCTGTGTGATGTGTTCTGACAGTATGCTGTTAGTGATACTCCATTTGCTTTGTCTATCATCTGATTTTCCCTCGGTAATCCACAGAGCAGCGTTATATTTCATAATTTGTTTTTCTATCAGGGCTGATTTGTAAATGTGCAAATTCTAATTAGCCATAGCTACTGTTTCTAATTTATTAAATATTAAATGATTCCTGTGGTGCAATGTTTCTTCACATCCCCAGATGAAAGTTTGGGCTATGCAAATTCAATTGCCTTTTAGATGTCAGCAGTATTTTTTTTAAATGTCCCATTTAGCGAGTGGAGGCATTTTCCCCTTGTTGTTTGTTTGTCGGTCCCCAGTCCTCCTTAACTTCATATTTATTCATCCCAGTTGTGTTTAGCTTTTCAACACAACTTACATATGCTGTCAGCTCTGCTACCGCTGCTTTGTTAAACTTCATTAGTGCTGTCTGAATAATCTGCTTTGGTCTCGTACAACAAAGCAGGCTCTACAGACTCTGAAGTGAAGCTGCAGGTTAAGCCACAGACAGGTTGTTCCTCACATATCAATCTTTATTCTTTTGAAGGCTATTAACAAGAGCCTTTGTAACTCTTCATCTCAGAAGTTAAGAGTGTTTTATAAAGTCTTTCTAAGAACACTTTTAACATGTTTCCAAAGCAGCACTATGAGCTGGCCAGAATGAAGGATACCCTCTGAGGTAATGTAGTGTATTTAACTTCATAAGTTGTGCAAGAGGACCAGCATCTTCTGCCAAGATTGATCTCAACTTGGTGAAAGGTTTTGTGACTGCCTCTCTCATGGTAGCAACAACATCAACAACATCTCTCCTCAAACGGTCACACCATCGTCACCAGAGAGAATACATTTACTCTCAGATATTTACTTTGCTTTATTCTTTCATTTTTGCTTTTAGTGGAATCATGTTAAGTTATCGCTAATGACAACCTAGGATTTCCTGATTTTGCTGCTTCACAATAAAAGCTTTTAAGTAATAAATATAACAGGGGCTACTCTGTCAAGAATTTATGGGAAATGAAATGTTTACTACGCAAATTGTCAAAGTTTTTTATCATAGACTGTATATGGCTTTTACTCAAGTCTTCTACTTCCCCACCCCTACCGAAAGCACAAAGAGGGACATAAAATACACTGTTTGGACATTAAATACCATGGCAACAGTCTGCTGCAGGTCCAGGTTCTTCTTAAGGTGCTATACGCTTCCTACGAGTATGTTTTGAGATATTCTACAATCCTAAAATAAGAAGACCATTATTAACACCCCATCAGTATATTTATCCTCACTCCTCTCCTGAATGTTCTCCCGCTGCGCTCCCTCAGCTTCATGCCGTTTGAAATGTTTTTGAATGCCACTTGTATTCAACTGCTAGACATTTATTGAACGCCCACTTATCTTCACACTAATTAAGTTTTAAGAAACACATCCATCATGCTATTGAGGCAGTTAATTTACTATTGCAGTGTGAATCTGAAGCCCTCCTCAGGATGGTGCAGATATTTCTCACCACACTGCACCGGGCTCTTTCACAAACCCAATTAAAGATTATAATACAATTATTTTTGGTACATTTCCCAATTCAGACTTTAATTTATTGTAGATTCAGTTCATTCTTAAGACTTTAAAAAATATATAATTTGATAGTGAAGAGGGTGTTTTTCACCTAGTTGGAGTAAAAATCTTTATAAGCTTACAGTTAAAGGTCAAATTGGGCAAAAATGGCATGGACTTTAAATATATCCACAGCATTGTTTGCCATTTTTACACACACCTCTTTTTATTTGAGCTCCTCTGTCTCTGTTCTGCCTCCCCCTGCATAATAAACCTCCACCCAATTTGTCATGAAATCCCTCATTTGCTGGATACTCAGAAAGGCAGATTATGCTTATTTTTCATTTGGACAGAGGGAGATGGAGCCAGGTGTTTGGCAGCAGCGGAGTGTTCAGGTGTAACTGTGCCGGTGACGGGACATGACGAGCAGCCGCAGATGAAGGATGAGGCGTGGAGGATTTTGGGAAGAGGGGCACCCCTCGACCTGCTCCCTCAAGAACACCCCCACTGATCTGAGACGTTGAAAGTTTCTTCTGAATCACTTCTTGCTGGAATCAGCATCTATTTCTTAATTAGCCTCTTAAAGCCATATTGAAAATACAGCTGTTCATGTGGGAGAGCGGAGAAGGGATTCCGCTTTGCTCCACAAGATTTATTCATGCGGCCTCTTCAGACAATAGACCATTTAGAATCAGTATCATGCTAAGTGAAAAGTATAAATGCTGTTTGGTCATGTTTGTTTTATACATTTATAACAGAGCTTGCATACAAACAGAATATTGCAGGAATCAGTCCTCAAGCCGTAAACAACTGCAAAACTCACCATCTTCAGGTCCCTGGTCTAGAAGGCACATGGGTTTTTAGTTAGCTGCCTGAAATAAGGTTAAGTGATTTCAACATTTTGTTTTACGACATAAACACTGGAAAAAATGCTGCTCCAAAATCAAGCAAAAGAATAATAAATAATGTGTTTGCTTGTAATAACCAGTGTTGGGCAAGTTACTTCCAAAAAGTAGTAAAGTACATATTACTTATTACTGTCTTTTTAAAGTAATAAGTTACATTACATTATTACTGTCTCTGAACCTGTAATGCGTTACTCTACGTTTGCGTTTGCGTTTGAGTTACTTTCACCAAAATAATCACAAAAGTTTGGCTTTAAATGCTAAAATGTAGTTTATTGCAGGTCATTAATTAAAGCTCTCTATCTATCTGGCAGTACATGCTGAACATTAGGAAAAGAGCTAGAAATGAAATGCTCTGTTTAAGTGGGCTGAATAATATGTGATACCGGTAACATGACGTCTCTGTGTGTTATTAACAACATGTTAGTGGAGCCTCTGCACGGCCCTGTGACCTGCTGTATATGAACGAGTCTCTATTCAACGTTAGCTCACCTTGTCATTGGTGTGTTAACGGGGATTTGGCTGACAATCTTTCTAAAAGCCGGCGATTCCACAGAGGACAGAGGCTGCATATCTACAACACTCTGCCACGAGTCTCTGAACTTCTCGGGGTTCAAGCAGCAGACCAGAGAAAGTTACCTTCTGTTTCTTTGGCCTGCGCGCACTCCTGTCTTTCTCTGTTCTTTTCGCCGAGCCTGCTGCTCTGCATTGTGAGCCTGCAGCTCTGCATTGTGAGCCTGCAGCTCTGCATTGTGAGCCTGCAGCTCTCCATTGTGAGCCTGCAGCTCTGCATTGTGAGCCTGCAGCTCTGCATTGTGAGCCTGCAGCTCTGCATTGTGAAACTGTTTAGCCCTCTTAACCAATAGTAAACAGACTTACTGAGTTACTATTCTACCGGCACAATTATTTCTCTGGTGTCAGAATGTCTGGCGATGTTTGTGATTTCTTAGAAACAAAACACCACCTCATTTCGGGTTAAAATTAGTTGTAACTGCGTTACTGAGAATTGTAACGTGTATTATATTACCCACATTTCAGAAGTAATGCATTATATTACTGCGTTACAGCAAAAAGTAATACATTACTGTAACTCCGTTACACCCAACAATGGTAGTAAGTAAAAGAAAACTGCCAATAGAACAAGGGAAATTTGCTTGGTGAGATTGCTTGAAATAAGATGGTATATTTAGATAAATTAAATGCTTTTATTAGCTGGAAAGACTTATTTTGAACTAAAGTTTACCAGGATCAGGAAATGATCTGTCACTAAGTAAGCCAGAAATGCTCAAAGGTTTTCTGTTTTCTGATGTCAGTTGGTGATTTTCTAATAAAAATGAGATGCATCTAAAAACAAGACCGTCACTGCATTGTCACATCTTAAGTTATTATGTCTTATATCAACTGTAAAGACATATTCTGACTAGATATTAGACTAATACAATTGGCAAGATCTCTTGAAATCTTGCCAAGTGAAATAATGGTGAATGTCTGAAGCGTCTATGTGTCTAAATATAGCGTTTTCTAACAAGTGACTAAATGAGACAACTGAACATGCGAAACATTAGCCACCTTTAGCTTAACGGTGGTCACGTGAAGTCCTGTGACCTCTGGCTTCAGCCCACCTAAAATATTTTAAAGTTCATCCAAATGAAAATTTTGAAAAAAAATAAAAAGGCACTCACGTCTCATGTTCCTTTTTGAACAACAACGTTTTCAAAATGAAAATATTTCACTTAATTGTCATTGGTTGACAGTTGTGCCCCCTCCTCTTGCCAAGACCACAAAGTTCTATTAGATCTAGCATCTTAATTTTGCTCTCAAAATGCACCATATAGCAATATATTCTTGCGTAGTATTTCAGAGTTTTTCTCTAACCCTGAACTCTTTTTCGGGATAGGACACAATTACATAGTATCACAAACGCTCCTTTACAATCAAAGCAAGGAATGACAATTTCCCAAATAATGGCTTTCCGAGTGAAATGATGAGGACATTTTAGAGTGCAACTTGAGGGGGTTAGCAGAAGCTTACAAATAAAAAGAGCTAACTCCATAATGGTCACTGCTGATGGTGAATGCACTGCGGCGGTGAGTGAGAGAATCCGCTGATCCTAAATAATATTTGTTATGATTTATGCACATATATTTTAATTCAGGTTGTATCTTGTGGTTGAACAGCACGTGCGCAAAGCACTCACTGATGAGTCATCGGTTAATAATGGGCCAAAAAACACATTTATTAGTTCCTTAAAGTTCTGATCAAAATGACGCATGGAGCGACATCAGGGGGCAGAACATGTCATGAGAAGATGTCTGAACAAGCCATTAAAGAATAGCAATTGGTAAATCTACAACCATCTGACAAGATTAAGTGTCATAATGTTTCAATGGAGAAGATAAGAAAATACAGTTGATAATGTTTAACATCCTCAGCCTTTGTATCCTGCATCACCTCCAGTTCTCGTATGACACAATTTAAATCCTGAACAAACAAGTTCGACTCACCATGAACATCTTTTAAAAGAGACAAAGTTACAGCATCTATATTTATATTACATCGAGTTTGCTCAAATCAAATAATGAGTTTTAATATAATAAAGATTAGCAGTGCGTGTTGATGCCTGTGAATACATTTTTAAGCTCTTTTATCTGCATTTTCATTTACGGCCATCAAACACTGGAAAATTCTTCCAGCTGACCTTAAAACCTGCACTGATGATCACTCTTTCTCTTATTGTGCAAAAACAAATGATATTAAGCAGTCATGCCAACAGTAATTACACTCTAATCTGAGTTTTTCAATTGCAACTGTATTGTAGTATTATATTTTAACTGCACTATGCACTATTTTATTGACCTGTACTTACATATTGTTTTATAATTGTTTGTGTGATGGAGATTATGCTACTGTATGTTTTTAGTGTTTGCCTGCCTAAGGACTGCAGATAGAAATGAGCTATTAGTTAAAAATCTGGCATAAATAACCATTTCTCTTTTCTGAGAATAATGTATTTGCATGCATGGTCCTTTTTGAAATAAATCCATAACTACTTCATAATATAAGAAAAAAGGAGTTAATTGCACTACATATTTCTGCAGTATTTTGCATGTCACTTATGTATTCTCATATCAAAAAGTATTATTTGCAGAAGTTTTTCATTGTTTTAAGTGCTTTGAAAGGGGAGTCAATTTAGCATTTCTATATTTCCTTTCTATATTTGACCTCTAAATCTTCTGGTTTGACTTTTCCAGAAAGTAGAATAAAAAAAACAAAAAAAGCAGCCATGCCTGCAAGCCCGCTGAACTGAGCACACAGCCCTATCATGTAAGCCCCTGAATTGAAATATCCTCTGCTTGAAATATTGACTTTAATATCTCATATTGAAAAATTAATGTAACCTTTGATGTTAAATCCATACTCAATTTTGCAGAATGTTATAGAAATATTCAGAAAGGGGATAGGAGGCATTATTATGTTTTCTTTTCCTGCAGAGAAATTACATTTTACGGTTGTAACAGCAACCTCCCCTGTGTTCTCTTTAGTCCACGAGGGAAAAAAGACGGGGCCATTAAGGCAAAATGAAAAGAGCTATTGATTGGGCTCTTATGCCTTTTCTATCTGCCTCATTTCCTAAATGCATGATAATAAGGGCTAGCCACTGAAACTAACAATACTCCTTAATGAATGGAACTCTAAAGAATTAACCTAAGTTCGCATAATGATCCACAGATGTTGCATTCAATGGTTGATATGCATTTTGTTTTGTTGTTTTGTGGATTCATGTTCCATTTACCAAATACACGCTCATCCCCTTACATCATTATGATGCAATCAAGACATTATTTGATGATTTCTGTTTTGAGAAATGGCTTTCTTGTTATCAGAGATGTCTGGGGCGACGTTTCTAAAAGCTATCCTATTAGAATAATGTCACAGTTGATATATTGGAGATAATAATAGTCAAATAGGGAACAGTGGGTTATAACAAGTATGGAAAATCATGCTTTTAGCTAATGGAGTATTTTAATAGAGATATTGGCATGAGAGCCCCACAGAGTGGGAGAGTGAGAAATGAAAATCAAATCCACAGTTTGCTAATAAGTGACTCATGTCATACAGACAGTTAAGTGTCCCTGCAATGCTAAATTAAAATTAGGCTAATGGTAGATTTTCTTTTCTCTTACTTTAATCATTGTGTTATTTCACAATAGAGAACAGGTTTTAAAAAGTAGGAAAAAGCTCATTTCTTGAGATCTTTAATGTTTTCATTGCTATAAAGACTTAATATAATGTCTATCACAAAGTAAAGAATGAGAACATTGTACAGCCATTATAAGAAGAACCTCATTTAATTTTCTACCTTCATAACTTCATGAAAAATGATATTTGATGCTTTAACTCACTTTACTACTACCATTTCTTTCACTTTACTCCCAGTGCATTAATGTATGACAAAGCTGAAGGTCAACAGCAGCCAGGAATCATCTGCAAAAACTCTGTTAAAGGATCTTTACTACAGATGGACAGAGAAATAAATGTAACCCATCAAGGGTTTCTGTATCCTTGGGATACAGTCATTTGACGCTGTGTCCATGTGAAAGAAATGGGTATTTTAACATTGTATTAACAGTGTAATTAACATGTAGCACGGGTGTAATATTGGTGTAATATGGGTGTAATATGGGTGTAACAACATGTAGTTAGGGTGTAATAACAGACACTTATTGAACTGATTTTATACATGTAAATCTTTTAAATTGCAAATTGTGAAAATGTTGTTTATTAACTAGTTAGACTAGTATAAAGGCCACATTAGTATATGAGTATACCACACCTGATTTGTAATATGGGTTTAACAACATATAGTGTGTATGGTGTAATAACAGTGTAATACGGGTGTAATAATGGTGTTATCTGGGTGTAATGTAGGTCTAATAACATTGTAACGGGTGTAAACTTGGTATAATAATGGTGTAATATGGTTATAATAACAGTGTTAAAGGGCTGTAATAGGGGTGTATTAATGTGTTACATAGTGTTAATAATGGTGTAATATGGGTGTAGAAAAAAGCAATCAATTAATTTTCCAAATGATTTATGTATGATAGCCCACATAGGGATCACGGTTGTAACTCTCTGAAATACATCATAGAGATTGTTGTACAGTACAGCCAAAACCTCCCATTGTGACACAATATGTGGACACAGTGTTACAGATCTGTCCCATCATCCCTTTGTCCTGCCTGCCTGGTAATATTTGCTTGACCTTTTTTTTCTTTACACTGAGGTGTTTCTTAGTATCAATCAAAAGAAAATATGCACACTAGTTCCCAGTGCACTGGGTTGTGCTGATGTTCATGTTACACTTTAACTCGACGAAAACATATCCAAATAAGTACCAACGCTCTAATGTTATAGTGTTTAACCACCTAATGGTCCTTTATACTCCAAAACGAGACACAGACATTCTGCTGCAGCGGTGCTTCGTTGACCTGTCACTGCGCCCATAGAGAACAAGAAACTGCAAGTTGTTCAGCAGAAGCCTTTGCAAACATTTTGTGACATATGAGATGCATTGAGCATGTTTGTAAGGCCTTAAGGAAACACACCAACCATTTGGTATGCAACGCTGAGCGTAAACAAAGCCATGTTTGTTTTCAATGAAAACTCCACAGGGTAACTTTAATTATCTTAAACTAATCCTGGCCTAATTAGTTCCTGTTGTTGTTTTCTTTAATGTATTTACCCAGCTACTTGGACAGATAATTGCACTTTAAATGCGATGATGAAGTGGCGCAGGTTTGTCCTACTTTATGTTGATAAACTCTTCTCTGCAACATAGGCGTGTCAAATCGCCAAGAGTCTCCTTATCAGCAGAATGATCTGATGCTAGGTAAGTTATTTCCTTCTGGGCAAATTATATATTATGTGTCCAACCGGCATATCTAAACATGAAAGCAAAACACTGCTATCTCACAGCCCTCAGTGCTTTGATCAGAGATACAGCAACATTGTTGAGTAAGATGTTAGTTGTAATGTCTTTACTGCACACCGTTGTACCGTCTGATTTGCTGTGGCTGTTTGGCTTTGCTTTACCTCAGGCTGCATATTTGCATAATCAGCTTTTGGAGTTGTGGAGCCAAGTCCACAGGGGTGAGGCTGAGATGCTTTCATACAATCGATTTAAAATGTTTGTGTTTTTGTAAAACGTAGTGAACTAAGGATATTGGTCTTAAAGAACTGAACTGGTTATATTTTTTTGGCTTTTTCTTTCTTCTTTAACCTTACCTTCTACAGTGTTTGGAGGAAGCCGCTTATTAATATTAATAATTCATTATTTGTGTCTACTGTCTACACTGGAACACACAGCTGCGAACGGCCTTGTCAAATTGTCAAGAAGCCCTTAAATGCCTTTTTTTGCATTTTCTCTTTCCTGTAGTGTGTTCTATAGGTTATTGTGCTTGTCAATGGTCTGCAAAGGCTAAAATCCCAAAGTTCCCGCCAGAGGGATTTTCTCTCCCACACACTCCCCCCTTTGCCTGAAATTAGAGGACTGTTTTTGTCCTCCCTTGTTCACTTCTGTAACAAAGTGACATCACTATGACAACACTTGCGCTTCTTTTGCCAACGCTCCAACGCACATTTCAGGTGATAGGCTAAGGGGCGGAACATTTCAATCAATCAATCAGTTTATTTATAAAGCCCAATATTGAACATTAGTCTCAGTGGACTTTACAGTTTGTACAGAATATGAATATGAATCAAAATCTAAGCGGTTGACCAATCACAAAAGAGCCAACCAGCTAACCAATCAGAGCAGACTGGGCTCTGGTTTCAGACAGAGGGTGAAAAGAGGTGTTGCAGCACAGGCAGTATGAGAAACATAAAGAGCTTTCTGAACATGGAGACATGTCCCAGGAGAGACACTACATACTGATATACACCTGAACATTTGGATAATAAGTCGTCTGTAATCATCTGTGTTTGTAAGCAGTCTCATGACCTTATAATTGAATATGAAATGTCTCTGTGATAAAGTACACCCAGCATGTGGCACTCTTGGCCTTTCTAAGCCCTGCCACACTGTCCCCCCAGGTGTGACACCCAGTGACACCCAGGAGGATGTTATTCAAAACTAGAAGCAGGGCCCCTGTGGCACACGGTCACTTTCTAAATGAAATGTAACCCTGTGGCTCTCTGAAAACAACAGTGTGTTTCAGAGGGCCGGGGCCAGCTGTACATGGCTTACAGAGGGCCATTACAGAGCGGAGCCTGCAACAGCAGCTTCCTGGCAGGGCAGTTTGCCCCGCTGCTCGGTTTGCTGCCTCAGCTTAACTCCATCCTCTATCCGGGGACAGTTCCCTGCAGAGGGGCAGATGGTCTCATTTCTCCCACTGGGACTCTCTCACAAGCAGCAGTGTTGCAGTTATTTCTCCTGCTACTGCACAAGGATTCTTGTTGTACAATTAATTAAGTGCTTTTAATACTGTATGCATTTTTAATAAGTGTAGATGCAATCTTTTCCAACTCTACATAAAAAAAAACAGTTGCAACAATTATAGTGATGGCTGACCTACTTAGGCAAGCCTCCGGTCGATCAGCTGACCTTGTACTTTGGCCCAACACTCTGCTGTCCAACAACACAAGCTGCAGCTTTTACCCTTCCTTATTCAGATTTGTAATGTCATATTTTGTCATTTTAACTTCCTGTCTACACTGGAGGTTTTATTTTGTAGGTTAGCATCTGCAGCTTGTGATCCCCTTGATTCTTTATTTTGGCTAATAGTTGGCCAGTTTGTATGTTCAGTGTGGAGGTCTACCAGAGCGGGAACTTCCTTACAAACCTCAGCGTTTATTATCAGTAACATTATAGCTGATGAGATTAATCATTTTGTTTTCAGCTTATATTATTAATGGTATATCTGACGTATTAGAGGTGTTTCCACACTCCTCTGCTGAAGGGAGAGATACCAGACTAGATTAAGTAAGTCACAAATTCTGAATAGCCAATAACTGCACCTACCATTCTGATGCATCTGTTAGTTGCTCTGTCTGGCGCAGAGCAGACTCTTCATCTGAGTCCAACCTGTAGGGCTGAATCCTTCTGATGTTTCCTCTGAAGGACAGACAGAGAGACTAGCTGCAGATGAAGAATCAGTCGCTGCCATGAATATTACCCACGAGTTAACCTGGCTTTAGAAGCTTTATCAGGCAGGGCGAAACCAGATCCAGCATTTTTGAGAGAGAAAGAGAGGTATGCTTTCAGCACTCTTATTACATCAGACACATCTATGTTTATAACCTGCATCGCAAATAAAAATAAGTTAAGCACAGTTATTTAGGTTCACTACAGTCTCATTAAGCTAATGCTGAAAGAAATGCATTCAGTAATGTTTCACCGAACATAATTTACTCAACCCGATATTGGCAGTGCATTTAGTAACTTTTGTCTGCACAACCTTCTCATAAATGTGTATTCCAATGTTTGTGTATAACTCTTTAGAATTGTTGATTCTGAGCCAGTGGCACCAGACCGTAGAACAATATAATGTATCATCCAGTGGTGAACCATCAGGGCCGTCTGACGTTTTTTAAATTTTTTATATATATATATTCTTTACATATTATTTTAGTTATATTTATCATTAGTTTTACCAAAATAACTTCATTTAATTGTATTTAAAATAACATTTCCAAATAAATAAATCTTTCGAATCTGCCTATTCAGTTTCATTTGGAGTGTGAATGGTTAAATGAAAGAAGCTCCTTTGGCCGAGTTACTGGGAAGATAGGAGGTGAGGGGGGTCCAGCTGTAAATGCACAGAGAGCCTAGCTATAGTAACTCAACGAGAGAGTAATGTCAAATGACAGCACCAATCATATCTTCCCTCTAAATGGGTGGATTAGTGGAAAAGTAGCTAGTTAGCATCAGAGCTAACGTCAATTAGGTCAGAGTAACACATGCGTTTTGCACCCCAGGCTGTTGTTTCGATATATCGCTGAAGTGCATGCAGCTTGTGGGATGATATGATTATTTGTATTTTTAATTTGTAAATAAAACGTTTTGCTTAATAAATAAGTCATTTTTTTGTGATAACTCTTGTCTGTCGCATTGTTAAGGCTTGAGTTGTTTTTTTTTTGTTGGAGGAGTCGAAGAGGGGTCAGAAGGCCTAGGTATCATAGTCACGCTTCGCCACTGGTATCATCTAATGCTAATTCCTGACTTAAAAAGTAATAATAAACCCTATCTGTCATGGTGGCTGGGGACCTGGCAGTGGTAGGTGACATGTGTTTATTTCATACCTTGAATGTGAATGGGTGTTTCCAATTTGAGAGATTTATAGAATTTATAGAAATGTACACCAATATGTTTCTCTTGCATTCAACAGGAAGTTCAGAAACAAGAGAAAGAGTACGAAAATGCTTGATAAACCCTAAGCCCATCAAATATACAGTGAAGGTATACTAATTATATTTATATATACTATTTATTGTGATAAAGACAATACATATTACATTTTTTAAAAACTAAATCTGGCAGTATATTTGATTGGAACTTGGATGTGAATATTAGAAAGACCGTATATCTGGTTGAACAGTTCAGGACAGTTCTGATGTAAACTTAAGGCATCAGTTCCAGGTATAGCCTGATAATACCTACAATATCTATACATAAAATACAAAAACATATATTAATAAATAAATATTTGCATTCAGTTGTGGCTATTTTCTCCTCGTAATCATTAATAATATAACCTAATTTCCACAAATGCTAGCCTCCATGCATGTGTAGGATATTATTTCCTTGCATACACAGTGGCCGATCTGCCTTGCATCTCCCACGTATCAACTCATTAATATTGCATGAACTTGTTAGTGTCTTCTACCTGTTCTTTACCCCTCCACCCCTGCAACCCCAGCAGCTGCAGGAGCCAGAGGGTGCCTCTGAAAGTCAACCTACCACACTCACACACACACACACACACACACACACACACACACACACACACACACACACACACACACACACACACACACACACACACACACACACACACACACACGCACACACACACACACATATATCCATCCCAGGATTATCATCCACTGTCTCCCTTCCAAAATATCGTCATAAGGAAGTGTCAGAAGAAATTAAATGAGCTCTTCTATCCTCTCCTCATTGGGATATATTATGTGTGATTTTCACCCAAATAAGCTGGGGTGTAGCATGCCTCAATCCCCTCTATTTCAGCCCTGTTCCTGAAGTGCTGATTCTGTGACTGTCGCTTTAAATGAACTAGCTGCTGCTGGTCACGCCCCTTTGGAGCTGCTGCTGGCCACGCCCCTTTGGAGCTGCTGCTGGCCACGCCCCTTTGGAGCGTCATGATCTCTCCAAGAGAGTTTTCTACCGGGAGAAACTCAGCTAAGCGCTGCCGTGATTAAACGCCATGTTATGTTCCAAACCACATCCAGCATTATTTCTGAAACAGGTTTACCACAAGGACAGGACCTTTATATTACACACAGTCTCTCCAGTACAGCGTTAGCTCTGAGTGTTAGCGATGCTTGCTAACGTAAACACAGACCATATTACTTCCAAAACATGTCGCGCATTGTTTCTGATACAGCACATAGTTCGAGATGTTCTTTCTCCAGTGTTTACCACTAGAACAGTGACATTATATGTATTATATATATAACAACTTTACTCTCTTAAAGTAGGGTGACCAGACGTCCTCTTTTGCCCGGACATGTCCTCTTTTTATGTCCTGTCCGGAGCGTCCGGGGGGGTTTTATAAATTCATGAAAACGTCCGGTTTTCACAGTTTTTCATGGGACCATTGGCGCTTTGCACAGAAGTCTACTGTACTTAGACTTCCCCCCCAACAATCGCAAGTGTCCTCTTTTTCGCCACCTCAAATCTGGTCACCCTACTTAAAGTCCCTCCTGCTGTATATAAACACACACACACAGCTGGGGAGGGGACGATAGGTTGGGACGTGGATGGGACGTTGCGAGGAGTTTAATGTAAAGCCAGCCCACATTTCGGTGATTACATCATAAGGAAAGCAAATCTTAGATTTTAGAGATGTGGGTAACGAGGAAAAGAGAGAGGGTTGTATTTTCTGACCCTTTGTGTGTCTCCTTACACTCCGGGGACACATATTTATGTACAAAAGACATCAAAAAGTGCATTTTGCATAATAGGGGACCTTTAAATATATGTATCACGTCAACAAATTTGACTTATCTGAGTTGAACATAATAATATGTTATCCAAACTTTTAATTATTGCTAACCTAATACAGTTATGTGATATGTGTTGAAATAATACATTTAATTAAATTCAATATTTTCGCTTTTCAGCGTAGCTTCTTGACAGTTGTGATGAAAAGTGCTGTGTGAAAGCGATGACAGGAAGTGAAAGCACTCAAATGAAGCATTATCAACACCCAAACACTTGACCTCTCGTTAACCTGGAGTTATGGTTTGTTTTACTCTGGTGTCCATATGCAGAGCCCCTTTCCCAATTACAGCAGGCAGGGCTGCAGCTCATATATGCTGCACTAATGAAGACCCACAGAGGCCAAGGGAAAGGCTACAATGGAGTGGGAGGACAAGGAAACAGGTGGAATGCTCTGGAAAAAAAGGTCAACACTGGAAGTGGAATAATGAAAAATATGCCTGGGTTATTATTTATAATTTAATCTGCAGAGCAATTTCCCTGTTTCAGAAAAGAAGCCTGTTAAATACATTGTTAGTTTTTAAACTCTTCCACTTTGACCGATGACTTGCAATGAAAAGTATTATTTTCTTTGCAGAGAGACTGTTTAAATGTAGCTTTTTAAAGACTTTTAAAAAGCTAAATGTGTTGAAAATAATAAAAAGCAGGTTCAGATTTTTAAAAAGGGTTAACAGCTTCAGACAAATCAGTTGTTTTGTTGCATCGTCACACAGGAGTTTGAATTTGAACTTAAATAGATATGGTTTAAAGAGAAATGCAGCTTTATGGTTTAAACCTCACCTTCTGAAACATCTATGGTGAAAACATCTCTTTTGTATAAGTCTGATAATCAGATTCTTTTTTATTTCCCTCCAAATATTCAGCCTGGTATCTGCTCATTAAACATGGGTTGATTGTCTTCAGTGTTGCGCTAATTAAAGCTGAGTATTGGCAAGAATCAGGCGATAAAATACAAATCATAATATAGCAATATACTGTATTAACATACCATTAGCAAAGTGATATTTAGATATTTCCTCCATACATACAACAGCGTGATCGGCATTAATCATCATGTCCCTTTAATATCCATTCTTCACGTGAACTATGAAACAAAAACCAGTAATGTGTTTGCGAATCAATGCAGCACCACAAGATATATTCTACATAGTGTATCGCTATTTTCTCAAACTCATAGTGCTGACTGATCAACAGTCAGTGAAGCGTTTGTACCGCAGTTGAGTGATTCTTACACCAATAAAAGAAAATAGGCCAATGGGTTGTAATTAATGCATATCTTTTATGTCTCAATTTATCCATTACTTTTTTTAAAGTATGTACCTAGCTATGTAGGAGGATGTCAATCAGATAATGGTTTCTGTTAGCCTAGAAATCTAGGCATCTAGAAAATCTCTCCATCAAAGTTTTCCACAACACACCATATGCGCAACAGTTGCCCATGGACTCTTTTCCGTCGCTCTGACTACATCGCCTTCTTCGTTGCTCTGATTGGTTGTAGCTATCCTATTGCGTGCAGAGGGAATTTGAAAGACAACCGTTTATCCTCTGCATTTAACCCATCCTAGTACTAGGAGCAGTGGGCAGCTATTGTGCAGCGCCCGGGGAGCAATGGGGAGGGGGGATTGGAGGTGTCCGGTGCCTTGCTCAAGGGCACCACAGCAGGGCCTAGGAGGTGAACTGGGACCTCTCCAAGTAGCAGTCCACTTTCCATATTTCATGTCTGTTTGGGGACTTGAACCGGCGACCCTACTATTCCCAGTCCAAGCCCCTACTGACTGAGCCACTGCTGGACAAAAGAGTGTTCCCTGACCGGGAATCGAACCCGGGCCGCGGCGGTGAGAGCGCCGAATCCTAGCCACTAGACCACCAGGGAGCCCTGCCAATTGGGTGTGCCCAGACCTACATTTTGATGTTGGTCTGGTTTGCCAGGCTAGGTTTCTTTAACTTTCAGAAAATAGTTGACACAATACCAGACAATACTTACGTTTAAACAGCTGAGGTTAAAACTTCTGCTTGATCGTTGTTCTTCTGGCAGGAAGAGGAATAAACATGTTGGTTTCAGAATGAGGAAGTGTTAAACAGGAATGCTGTTTCATTGGAACAGGGTGTATAATGTAATGCTGCCATATTAACCGGTACCTGCAGCCAGAGGGGGGGTGGGGGTTCTCAGGGTAGCAATCAAATCTCTCTCAGATCATGTTTACTAAGTGACTCTTACAGCACAATAATTCGCCTTTAACTAAGACCGCAGCGGTGAATTGATATGGTAAATGTAGTGAAGGAAGGCACACTAAACAAGGCTACGGCTCTTCTGTGGGTATGTGTTTGAATGTGTGGGGGGGGGGGTAGGGGACTCTTTGGAGATTACATTTTGTTAATTGCCATCATCCATCAAGCATAACATTCATAAATGGGATAGCCATTGGACATTTAAGATAAGTCTCAACTATTATGATGGATCGTGGTTGCAGTGCTCGTGTTCAATCTGGTTAATGTCTGAGATAATAATTTAGCTTTAATCACCCTAATTTTATATTTCGCCACTACCTCCTCAGGCACTCAAAAGTTATTTTAGACCAAAACTAATAACACAACAATTTAAAGCAGCCCTAAAAAACATCTCTGGACCGAGGTATTAGTGGCAACAATGATGAATTTATATTAAGGATACAGTATTTAACACTAATTGTTATAGCATGGTCTCATAGGTCCCCATAGCACAGTGTGACCTCATCAAATCATGCTTTGCAATAGGATTTAGCAATAAATAAATACTCTTTAATACTATTAATGTTTAGTCCTAATATTTTGTATTCCATTTATTCCATTAGTCCCTAAATGTTTCTTTTACATTTGTCATTTATTAATCGTTTTTAGACAGTATGTGAATTATTTCATTGTCAGATTTTACTATTTACTTTAATCTAAACATTTCTTTAAATGTATCCCCCTCCACTGGTTCTGTATGTATTATTACCTCTTCATTTTTCACAATATGCCGTGATACAAATGAGCTTTGTCTACTGGAGATAATTGTTCCTTTTTTCTCCAAAAATATGACAACAAGTGAAAAACGAAGGGAACCAATAACAATGTGAAATTCACTATGCGTTTATAGACTAGAGGTACATTTACTCAAGTACAATTTTGTTGTAGTTTCAGCTTTCTATGTTACATTATACTTCAGGAAAGTGTGTCAAAATACAATATCTGCCTAAAGTAATGAATAAATAGGGGACAGAATGCGCCACAATTATTTAGAAGCTCTTGTTCAACAAAAGAAATAGACTGTCAATTGAACGAGCTCATTTTAATAAAATGGAAAAAATGAGCTGCCAGCAAACATGACCTGAAAAAAAATGCTGTGTACATTTCAATACTTCTGTAAAAACAAGACAACATGAAAAGAACAGTGAGAAATATTACTTTTGTACAAACAGGTGAATGTTAACCACACATTTTGAGACTTTAAATGACAGTGTTTGGTATAATAACTTGTGTCTGATGTGGTTTTGCCACAAAAATGTTCATTACCATCCCCCCTGCTCTTGTCTATGAATATGCAAACAGTGGTTTTAAAAGTTTAAACGCTGTACCTGAGATGAAAAGTCTGAAGAGTCGATCTCACAACTGCCTCTGAGTAATATCACACAATCATTTTCATATGAATACTTATTAAACAGGTTTAAGTTGAGCGCAGACACATGTTCCCCCTTTTAGCAGATGAATGTGAAAAGGCCTTTTAATGTGTAAGTGAAGTTATAATAGGAGTGCGTTTTGAGTGCATAACTTGACTTGCAATGCAGTATTTTCATGGTATTGTGCTGCATACCCAGGTATAGCTGCTTCAGCTTAAAAATCTGAATACAGTGCAAAGTTCAGTAATGGAAGACAAACAATGCTCTGACTTTTCAAAGCTTCTTGTTCTGTGTATGACCTTAACCTTCCTGCACAGGTTTATGTAATAAGGATGAAATGCTGCATCTGTCAAACACCATACATCATTCCAGTGTGCCTTTCAAAGGAAGAAGTGTCAGTGTCAATAGATGACAAGCAGGTGGAGCTGTGAGCAAAGTAAAGCTCAGTGTAACTCTCAGTTACATTACATTTTGAGGAGTTCTCTTTCCAAAGAGAGTGTGTGTATGCTTTACTCCTGCAGGTTCCTCCTCATGGATGGAGCTTATTTCTGTGCCGCCTGCTCAGTCCATGCACCATGAAGACCTCGCCTCTGTGCACTTTCTCCATATCTGGCATAACTAGAGGCTAATGGTGTCATTTTAATTGATGTTACTTCCACATCTCTGCCTCTTCCTGTGTATTCTGACGCTACTGCTGGTTGGTGCTGTAAGTGACAGTGTGGAGAGGCGCTGCTAATCCAGAGGTGGCAAATAATCAGAATAATTTGGCCGCTGCGTGTGTTTGTGTGGGGCGCTGGCCTGCATGTACTGCTTGTCATTTTTTCAATTACTCGAGCTGTGGTTAAATGTTCATTTTCAGCAGTCAGCCCCGAGCAACTGAGCCCCATTAGGTTTTACCCACAGCCTCACACTCATTAGTTTTCTCCGGTCAGACGAGAGTGAGGGAAGCTGGGCCGGCCTCTCTAAAGAGGTCAGGGTGGAGTCTAGTGAGATTGTTAAGGAGTTTCCAGCCACGATCCTACCCTAGTAAGATAGTGAAGACTTGGGTGACCTTTGTAAAGGCAAATCAGCGCACACTCCTAATTGACCTTATCTCTTTTTCCTTCTCTCCTTCTATAGTCGAAAGGATCATGCTCCTGTCGTTTTCCCTTTACTCTGGCAAATTGAACCGGTCTTATTTAACTGCTCTTACATTAACACAAAAAACATTAATAATCAACAACTTTTTTTGATTAAGCTTGAGAAAAACTGAAACGTTGATTTTAATTAAATGTGTTATGTCAACAGATTTCACATAACTGTGTTAGGGTTAGTTGAAAGCAATGATATTACATTTGAATAAAATATATTCACCGGGACCATCGCAGGTGTGACACAGTTGCCTGAACCTCTCAGAATTCAATAATAGTTGTGACGAGCTATTTATATGTTTATGATTGATCAAAGGAGTAAATTGGTCAGATTAGACCCGCACACAACAGATTAAACCCAGATTCCAGGAAAGATCTTCAGATGCGTGATGCCTACAGAGCAGGCATCATTACCCAGCGTCCTCTGTTTCCACTGACCTGAGGGATCCTGTCTTGTTTTTTTTGCGTTGCTTTGGCTCTGCCAGCTAAATGGAGGTTGGAAGGAGATTGCATCCATTATTGAGGTATTCAATTCAAATGTCACCCGTTTTCCACTTGGCACTGTTTTCCCTTCCTTTTTTTTTTGCTCGCGGCGCGGGGGAGGGAGGCACCAGTTTTTTGTCTCAGCATTGAGAGGGACTTTTTCAGCAGACATTAGCCGGGACAGATGCAAGGTGACACCGGTGTATGTCACGCCACTTCACCTTGCACCCTGACACTTGGACGTTCTCCGGCACTCTCTCTTTATGGTTAGTATCCTCCTGAGCACAGGCCTCTGAGGCTCGGCTGATTGTAACTATTCATCATCCCGCGTCCACTTAATTGGACCAAAAGTAGATTGTAGGGTGGCACGGGCCCCTCAGGTGGGCGTGGACAGAATACAGTTCAGATCAGACGCTGGAAGTACTCGAGGTGCTCACATGGAATAAACCCACTCCGTCTCCACGCGCAGGTTACCCATTTAGCCACCACAGACTCGGCTTTCATTACCCGGTTACCCTCCTGTCAGTGCAATTCAGTCCTATCATCCCTCAACCCAGTTGAAATTAACAGGTAATTTGTAAATGTCACTTTGGGTTAGACACCTCATTTTCTTCTTTTTCCAACAATCCGGCAGCCACAAGCTAATTTTTTCTTGTCTTTTGAGAAAGCTTTTCATTCACAAATAGAGTTATGGTCCACTAAATAAATGAGAGTAATTGATGAGAGAAAAAAAAAGTGATTTACCGTAACCTATTAGAGTCAATCAATGACATACTACCCAGGATTCCTTTAGTTACCGTAATGCATGTCTGCCGTCATACTGGAGACGCTCTCTGAGAGTGAAATGAGATGTGAGGAGATGGTGAAGTACTGTATTTAATATCTTGTCACACACACACACACACACACACACACACACACACACACACACACACACACACACACACACACACACACACACACACACACACACACACACACTCATTTATTAAATCGCACACCCGAAAATGTAACATACATGTAAGAGCACTGTATAATTCTCAGACTACATTCAGTAAGACATCTAAATGCACAAGGTTTATTTGTAGAGCAAATTATTTACACAAAGGCAATTTAGTGCTTTAGGCAATATGTACAATTAAAATGATTGATGTAAAATTAAAGTGCCAGTTCATTTGCTTGGAATGACTTAAAAAAACAAAAACTGATGATGTGTTCCAAGATAGAAGCAACCAATTTATGCCCCTTTTCCACCAAACCAGTTCCAGGGCCGGTTCTGGGCTAGAGCCTGATTAAGCTCTGGTTTTTCCTGTTTCCAACGCACCTTGGCTGGCCTCTAAGCACCGAAAACCAGTTCTTAGCTGGCCCCACTCGGCTGCCAGGCAAGAACCAAGAACCACTACATCACGCTTACGTCGGAGGTGGGGGTGGGATTAATCTGATCAACAACAAGAAAATGAAACATAAGTGGTGCTACAGAGTAGAACCAGAAAAGCACCAGAATGGATCTTGAACCAGAACCAGTTTGGTGGAAGAGGAGCATTATTCATTGAAAGCTGCTCGTTTAGCATGCACACACAAAGCGGTGCAAGACTGAGTCCTTATCCTGGAAAGGAGTTGCCATATAAACACGTCCGGTTCCCCGGGTGCTGCACAACAGCTGCCCACTGCTCCTAGTACTAGGATGGGTTAAATGCAGAGGACCAATTTCACTGTGTGTGCTCTGCTGTGTGCATGTATGTGACTAATAAAGAGGGTTTCATCATCTGATTCTATCTATCTATCTATCTATCAACTCAAAGTTAACATTTTTAGAAGTGTTTTTGGAGAGTCTCTGTTCATTGTTATACACAAAATACATCTGTGAATAGCTCACTGATCTGAAGCTCTTATGTGCCCCAAATGTGGCTAAAATGAGATTACTAAATCAAGGTAAACTGACGGTGTCTTTAGCTTAGTGTGACCTTCATGTAGTTCCTTTATAAGCAAACGTTAAGCTTTTCATTCTGGCAATTGAGTTTACTGTTTACGAATCAGTGGCGTTATTAATATGTGGAGATTATCCTGCTGAACAAAGGGTATACGTAGCTACCATAAATGTGTTTGCCAAAGTTTTCTGCAATATTCCCACATCCAATAAAAAAAAAACATTGCTTTTTGTCGATGGAGCCTTGTGATGCTAATATCCGGGTCTGCCCAGAAAATGCATCAGCCCTGCATCGCTCTATAGCAGGTTCTTCCGTGGGCGAGAGGACTTCCTGTTGTCTTCCTGTACATACTATGAATGGCTTCAGATCATTTAACAATATTACTCTGGTTGACTTTTGAGCTAGAACTTGACATTTCTTTTTGACCAAATTGTTAACATTCTGATTTAAAGGTCCCCTGTTATGCAAAAGACACTTTTTGATGTCTTTTATACATAAATATGTGTCACCGGTGTGTAAGGAGAAAATACAACCCTCTCTCTTTTCCTCCTTTCCCACATCTCTAAAAACGGGGGTACGAATGAGCTGATCCAGTTTTGCTGCCGATATGATGTCATATCCGAAATGTGGGCTGGCTTCACATTGAACTCCTGGCAACGTCCCACCCACGTGACACATCCCAACCTATCGTCCCCCATATACAGTGGGCGAGCTGAATCCCTTCCCCTGCACCTTTGTGTGTCTGTGTGTTCAGCAGGATGTCTGCAGGAGGGACTTAGAGTTGTTGTAGATAATACATATAATGTCTCTGTTCTAGTGGTAAACACTGAGAAGTGTTTCAGAAATAATGCTGGATGTGGTTTGGAACGTTATATGGCGTTTAATCACGGCAGCGTTTAGCTGAGTATCTCCGTTAGAAACTTCTCTCTTCAGAGCAGAGATCATCATGCTGCAAAGGGGCGTGGCCAGCTTCAACTCTGCTGAAATTTAAAGCTACAGTCACCGAATCAGCACTTCAGGAACAGGGCTGAAATAGAGGGGGATGAGGCATGCTACAACGGGGGATCTGTTTGGTATTTTGAGCAAAACACTTCACTTATGTATGCATTGTATAGATATTGCCCTACAATATATTGTTCCAATATAGCATAATAGGAGACCTTTAAGGAACCAAATGTGGTTGTTTGTGACACTTAAACAAACCTATTTTCAATGCTTTACAGTCCCTTATTTTGTAAATATTGGGAAGGGTACCAGTGTGCATCAGGTGATCCTGCAGTACTCAGAGCGACCATCACTCCAAAGCCAGCTCACAGCCCGTTAGAGTTCCTTGGTTCTGTGGAAGGAGAGAAGACTCAATATTAATTTGGATTTACCACATTATTTTGCCATGAGTTTATTTTGTCATTCTGCTGTTCTCACTTACCATACCCACCAAGGCAACTATCACATCCTGTATTTGGACAACTTCAGGTCTCCAATTTTGTGTGTGCTTGGATTGAAATGGTAAAAGGATTTTCCTCACTTAACTTAAAGCTGCTATCATTCGAGGTTAATATTTCTAATGGATCAAATGTAGAATGTAGGGGTTGCTTGTACTGTAAAGTGGCAAACATTTACCAGCAGTTCCCTTCACTTGTACAGAGGATTAGCCTCTGTGGCTTATTGTATATATTTACATTAACTAAACCTAAGACAACTGCTTTAGTTCAGTCCCACTGCTCTCATTCAAGACGCAGCTACTACATCCCATTGCACCAAAAAGCTTCAAATGTAAATAGAGACTATTCTGCATTTAACTTCTGAAATGATACAAAAATAATATCTTCATCATTAATGTGTTGACATGTTATGGATGTCTATTCATTCTTTCAGACGATATTAATGTTATTATTTGTTTCATTATCAACTAAAAAACGTTGATATAATGGGAATCATGTTTGATTTTACTCAGCTAGAAGACTGTAATAAGGAAAATAATCACATTGACTGTAATTCAGACTTTAGGATGGGTGAAGGAAAAAAATCACAATATTACCACAGCCAAAAAATCCCAGATAATATCCACTCTCATTTGAGGATATTATATTATATTGATACATCATGTGGCTTCAGGTGGCACAAGCATAAAATGTGTTAGTAGCAATAAATCAATTCAGACAAAGCATCATCATACATAATGTATTAGTTATCAAGGTCCACATTTTTTCTCTCAAATTTGCATAAATAAGCTTGGATGAACCTGTTATTCAGTCTTACAATTTGCATCAAGTTCTCTACAATTCAAAAAGAAACATATAGAGCACGCACTTTAAGTTTCAGGGCTTTTATTGCTTTTGTTCTCCAGTTGTCTCAGAACTGTTGCATGACCATCACTCAGAACAGCATTCAAGCTAATTCCCCAGTCAGTCAGTGCATCGGCTAAGTGGAATTCAAGACTGATTTCACCATGTGATACCGTGAGCCTGCAGCCTAAAAGCCTCCGTGTGATTGATAAACATAAGAATTGAGGAGACGTTCCGACTGGGGAAAAGCCTCTGTCATTAAAAATATGGTGTCCGTAATGAAGAGGAAATAGAATTAGCAGCGAGAAGGATGAAGGGGAGCCAATTGCTGTAAATATTGTAAAGACTGATCGACATCTTCCTCCTCCAGCCACAGCAGAAAGTCATTATGTGGTTTTTGGATATAGGTTCCCCATGACCGCATATTTATTATCTATCTAAATAGAATCACTTACCTCTGATGCTGCCTCTGATAGCCAGTCACCACAAATATCAGTTCCTCCGGTGCCTCTGCTGGCAATTTTACATAAGGCCAAATGATTATGCGTGCAACCAGACAGGATTGCATTTTGTTGTTAACTTGAGTCGTGTTTTCCTGTGAGAAATAACCATTTTCAGGGGGAGATTTTTCCCTCCAAGAGTGTATATTCAACACTGTTTGACATCCTCCGTGGTGGAAAATGAGGTCAGTGCTAGAAAGTCAGTGCACTTTTTAAAAACAGGGAAAGAAAAATCCCTCCTCATAGTTCCATGACTGTGATGTGGCCATTAGCCTTCTCCATGATCCCACATCTTTATTCATTCTACCTTTATTTTGTCGGCATGGTGCATGGTGTATCTTTTATTCTCTGCAGCTTTTGTTCAGGCGTTAAGAGTTATGGCAATATGTATTACAACGGGGACTGCAGCACAATGCCTATTCATGAAGGCAACTTATGCAGTGCTCAAAAGCATGTATGCACATAGGTATTGGCCCATTTGTCAAGCCAGGAGAGCTAATTATCTCATAGCTAGCGATATTGTTTTCAAGCCATGCATTTCATTGTGCAACATTAAAACATACGTGGTGCAGGCAGCACAAATGGTTTCCATGAGTATGAATGCATTAGAACATTTTGGGAGGGGATGTTGTATTAGAGCTCCACAGGGATATCAGCATGCTGCACCTCTTTTGGTTTGTCATTCATCTTCCTCGGCTGGGGCGGGGACAGAACCAGTGGGTAGTGACGCCTTCAGCCAACTTGGCAGGTTAATGAAGGTAATTTGATTTCGTACATAATGGCTGCCCATGCCACGCGAGGCCTAATTGCGCTCAGCGCCTGGGCGTCATTTCGTGGTACCAGCCGAGGCCCCGTGTATTTCCTGAAGGTTGTGCGGAGGCAAACAAGTTCCTGATTCAAGCAAGATGGAACCGATAACTCAGTTTCATCTGCTAATAGTTGATCTTATTTCCCTGTCAGCTGTGGGCACTGCTGTCACAGTGAGAGGCCGGCAGCTCGGTTTTAGTGAATCAAGCAAGTTCATTACTACAAGGCAAACAAACACCATGGTAGGCCTTACAGTCCTGGGATGACTCTAAAGGAACATGGTGCTCTTCACACAGTGTTATTTATTACTTTGATTTGATTTTATCCATGTGGAATCTGTTTCTGTGTGCTCTGTCAGTCATCCTAGGCTGCTTTTCAAAGATATTTGACTTGTATAAACTATATTTTCTCTCATATACATTTGTTATTTTAATATTAACATACAGTTGGATTTCATTACAAAATGTAATGGTATACAGTGAATTCATATTTAAACTACCATGTTTCCATTGTTCGACATGCTGTCAAATGTTAATGAAGTTGTCAATTTGTACCTTTGAAGACTGAGACCAACAAAATACAATCGTTGACTTTAAAGTATTATGTCGACAAATTTCACATAACTGTATTAGGTTGGTTGTAAGCAAAAATGTTAAATTGAACCTAATATTCTTTTCATTTAAACCTAATATTATTGCTTTCAGCTAGCTTAATACAGTTATGTGCAATTAGTTGACATAACACATATAATTAGAGTCCACGTTTCAGTTTTTTCATTGTATTATTATCAATGTTTCTTGTTAATTCATTCAATAACACTTTAATCTGCAAGATAGTTGGATGCAAAGACAGGGTGAGATGACAGTATTTACGGCGACGCATTATTTACTGTAGTTGGAAGTATAGCCACCATGTTGATGGGAACCCAAATTGGCCTATATTTTAAAATATGGCCGGTTAATTTTTTACAATATGACTCTATATTAACACCATAAATTGTAAAGCCATGAATATTTTCAATAATACATTGCATTCTCTTATTTTTATAACTTCCCATAACATTTTATTTCTTGTTCATAATTCCAGTCCAAAGCAAGTGTGACATAACTGTCTCCGCCCCATGTGGTATCCTACATGGGATATATAAAACATGGTCTTGCAATTATTTTTGTTATAGTTGATAGTCATCAATTAAACATCTCAGAATCCTCAGAATCAGATTAAATTACAAAATAATGCTAAGTTGGACAGAGTCTGAAACACACCATCCTAAAGTTAATTAGTGTTTTTTCTCACCCTATAATTGGATCCTAATCAGCATCGGGGTTCAAGCTATTTTGCTGAGACCTCTTCATTTGATCCTTATCTACAAAGCCGTGGTAGATATTATAGGCCATATTCTTTTACTCTGTCATCCAATCTAAATGGATCTTGTTTCAAAGCCTCAAGGACAGTCTGCGATAAGCATGACATGATTGCAATTTCCTGCTTATCTTCATAAAATCGGTAAACATCAAAATGCACTGATCAATATAATCGGTTACAAATAAAACTTCAAACCAGAGGTTTGTTAAATATTGCAAACCAAGATTGTAGCAAAAACTGTCAAACAGTCCTCAAAACCAGGTCACTTATTTTACACTCTACTGTTGAAATCACGCTTCTGAAATTTCAAAATAATGGGAATATACCAAGACAATTATAAAGATAATTGAGTTTTTGCTACCATAAAGAATGTGTATTTATTTAAAGAAATTATCATTTCAACAATGCTAATTATGTGATTTGATCTAAGTGTATTCTGTTAAGTTTGCAGTTTATTTGGTGGAATCAATTTTACTATGAACCAATTCTGCTATCCATTATGGCGTCTTTGCTTCAGTGTTAATTGTGCTAAAAATTGTAACACATATTCAGTTGTCGACAGAGGTTGTTGGAAAGCTAGCCTTGTTCAGTCGGAGGTTATGGATTATTGTGATAAGTTTGCCATATTATCATTTATCTTTTAGCTACAACACAATGTAGGCGACATAGAAAAGTCCTTTCTGTTTCAATTACCCCTGGTATGTAATGGTATGGAGTCTCATTTTAGCGGCTAAGCTAATGTTAGTTGGGGATTCTGGTTTAAGTGATTGAAATTGATATGAAGTATAATAGAGGGATTACCACGATTGTGTCTTTTAAACTTGTGTTAGCATTAGCATTAGTACTTGAATGCTAGCTAAATAGAACTTCTGAAGCAAAACATTTTTTTTAAATATCAAAAAACTAAACAGTGGCATTTCTCTCTCTTAAGAAACCATCTTTAGCAGAGCATACAGACAGCAGCAGGGTTTCCAGACAACAGTTTGATTTTACAGCTTGGCTAACTCACAAAATGAATGTTGATACAGCTGACAAACTGAGAAGTCTGCTGTAAGCATGGATCCTGCCCTTGATTTTTATAGTGCAGGAAGCTGGAAGCAATGGAAGATTTTATGTTTTCAAAGAGTTCAATGCCTCAAAAAATGTGAAATCTGACAAATAATGACTCTAGATTTATAGTTTGTGGCTAATACTGGATAGAAACATGGGCTTAGACTTAGAATACTGATGTGGCTAGGAACAATATGGTAAAGAGGTCACAGATGGGCTGAATTTAAATATGTATTGACTGAAGTAAATATATTATTAAGCACATTGGTGTGACTGTTAATTGTATAAATATTGTATAAATCTGCTTTCTGTATAAAGTGAGATTTTAAAGTTACGTTTGCTGTGTGCTAAAAATGAGCCAATGCTTGCTGTATCATAAATGTTATCAGGAGAGGCTCTTCACTGCATGGAGATGTGTGCCAACACAATAGTTTAAGCCAAAGCTGACCATAGGTACGGCTGCACGTTACCTTTGACCCCCATCAGCCATGCTAACAATCACCAACATGTTGTTTGCATTGGCTCGTCTCATCATCCTCTTACTGTGTGTGTAACAATGCTCTCTGGATGCCAGCCATGAAACAGAAAGCCACTGGAGAGTGCTGAGTGGATGAGCACTCCTACAGATTCTCTTAACGTGTAGCTAAAAGCCTGCTACTTCCTCATCTCACTGCCTACCTTCACTAGTGGCTGTACAATGAGCAATAACAATCCCTCGCCTAATGATCCAACATTAATCCTGTGCTTCTTCAGTTCATGATTTAGTTTAGTTGTTATCTAAATTCAAACATGAACATAATAGTAATCCAGTTTGAACAAGGAGTGGTTTGTGTCTTGACATGTCATGGTATTCACATGGTAGGACAACCATGTAAGAGAAAGTGCAAAAGACATAAAATGTGTATAACGATGGAATATAATCTTGTATAATTCCATACATTTTTCATAGTACACATTAAAGGCAGCAGAACAAGAGGTTGATAGATTAAGAACAATCTACCATTTCACCATCAGCTAATCTTGAAAAGATAGTTAATGACAGTCGCAAAGACTAAACGGATATGATGAATAATAAATGCAAATGAGGTTTTGTAATAATCACGTCTTTGATGACAGCATTAGTAAATATTGCCATTCTAGTATTATTGCCTGTATTCTGGAGACTAAAGAGATGACACAAAGTGTTAAGTGGTTTGCTCGAGAGACAAAATGTTTTGTTTTTAGTTGAATATCAACAATGTAAATGAACTCATGGAAATAGCTGACTTTGCTTTGTCACCAATCCTGTTTGTGATATTCATGGACA
The DNA here is from genome assembly GCF_036324505.1 of Eleginops maclovinus. NCBI lineage: Eukaryota > Metazoa > Chordata > Actinopteri > Perciformes > Eleginopidae > Eleginops > Eleginops maclovinus. The sequence continues at coordinate 2,541,591 of NC_086357.1, read as the reverse complement.
GGATTTCGAGGCGTAGTCGTGGGGGAGGGGGGTCGGCAGTTCGGTGGGCTAAGGATTGCACCACTGCTTTTTGCAGATGATGTGGTCCTAATGGCTTCATCGGTCTGTGACCTTCAGCACTCACTGGATCGGTTCGCAGCCAAGTGTGAAGCGGCTGGGATGAGGATCAGCACCTCCAAATCTGAGGTCATGGTTCTCAGCAGGAAACCGATGGATTGTCCACTCCAGGTAGGGAATGAGGCCTTACCCCAAGTGAAGGATTTCAAGTATCTCGGGGTCTTGTTCTCGAGTGAGGGAACAATGGAGCGTGAGATGGGCCGGAGAATCGGAGCAACGGGAGCGGTACTGCAGTCGCTTTACCGCACCGTTGTGACGAAAAGAGAGCTGAGCCAGAAGGCAAAGCTCTCTGTCTACCGGGCCATCTTCGTTCCTACCCTCACCTATGGTCATGAAGGATGGGTCATGACTGAAAGAACGAGATCGCGGATACAAGCGGCCGAAATGGGATTTCTCCGCAGGGTGGCTGGCATCTCCCTTAGGGAGAAGGTAAGAAGTTCAGTCATCCGGGAGGGACTCAGAGTAGAACCGCTGCTCCTTCGCGTTGAAAGGAGCCAGTTGAGGTGGTTCGGGCACCTAGTGAGGATGCCACCTGGGCGCCTCCCTAGGGAGGTGTTCCAGGCACGTCCAGCTGGGAAGAGACGGAGGGGTAGACCTAGGACCAGGTGGAGGGATTATATCTCTTCGCTGGCCTGGGAGCGTCTTGGAATCCCCCAGTTAGAGCTGGTTGATGTGGCCAGGGAAAGAGAAGTTTGGGGCTCTCTGCTGGAACTGTTACCTCCGACCCTGACGGACAAGCGGGAGAAGATGATGGATGGATGGATGGAAATAGCTGAGTCCTTGCCTCGTATGTTACATCATAAAATATTTGTCTGCTTGAACATTAACTTTCCTTGTCTATACAAAAATATCTTGAATGTAACTCATATATTCTTTTTGGGATGCCTAGATTTTTTCAGCAATATGTTGGACTCTTAATATCTCAAGATCTTTTGGATGACCCTTCTCAGCTTGGCGTTACCTACGGCCATGACTATCCAGCACCATAGTGGGTTGCATGTGTGAATAGATGTGCTTTTTTAAAATCTCTCTATGTATGGCAGCCATAACATTCCAGTGTCTGTTCCAACACATAGAAATGTTGTGGGTAGTTTATATAATAAAACCAAACAGATGTTCGTTTAACTGAAAGACATCCCCTTAAATAATAAAACCAGAGAAACTGATAATGTTGCAGTGGTCTCTTAATCAGTCTCTTAGCTAATGAAATGTATATTTAAAAGCGTATATATAAAATTCTCTACATCTGCTTGGTTATCAAAGTATTGTATGTGAGCAGTATTTGTGTATTTTACTGTGTATAGTGCATCCATCCATCTTCTCCTGCTTTTCCGTCAGGGTCCGAGGTAACAGCTCCAGCAGAGAGCCCCAAACTTTCCTTTCCCTGGCCACATCAGCCAGCTCTGACTGGGGGATTCCAAGACGCTCCCAGGCCAGCGAAGAGATATAATCCCTCCACCTGGTCCTAGGTCTACCCCTCGGTCTCTTCCCAGCTGGAAGTGCCTGGAACACCTCCCTAGGGAGGCGCCCAGGTGGCATCCTCACTAGGTGCCCGAACCACCTCAACTGGCTCATTTCAACGCAAAGGAGCAGCGGTTCTACTCTGAGTCCCTCCCGGATGACTGAACTTCTCCCTTTATCCCTAAGGGAGATGCCAGCCACCCTGCGGAGAAATCCCATTTCGGCCGCTTGTATCCGCAATCTCGTTCTTTCGGTCATGACCCATCCTTCATGACCATAGGTGAGGGTAGGAATGAAGATGGCCCGGTAGACAGAGAGCTTTGCCTTCTGGCTCAGCTCTCTTTTCGTCACAACGGTGCGGTAAAGCGACTGCAGTACCGCTCCCGCTGCTCCGATTCTCCGGCCCATCTCACACTCCATTGTTCCATCATTCAAGAAGAAGACACCGAGATACTTGAACTCCTTCACTTGGGGTAAGGCTTCATTCCCTACCTGGAGTGGACAGTCCATCGGTTTCCTGCTGAGAACCATGGCGTCAGATTTGGAGGTGCTGATCCTCATTCCAGCCGCTTCACACTCGGCCGCGAACCGATCCAGTGAGTGCTGAAGGTCACAGACCGATGAAGCCATTAGGACCACATCATCTGCAAAAAGCAGTGGTGCAATCCTTAGCCCAACTAACTACAGACCCCCTCCCCTACGACTACGCCTCAAAATCCTGTCCATGAATATCACAAACAGGATTGGTGACAAAGCGCAGCCCTGGCGGAGGCCAACCCTCACAGGAAATCGGTCCGACGTGCTACCGAGGACCCGGACACAGCTCTCGCTTTGAGAGTACAGAGATTGGATGGCCCTGAGTAGAGACCCCCTCACCCCATACTCCCGCAGCACCTCCCACAGTATCTCCCTGGGAACCCGGTCATACGCCTTCTCCAAATCCACAAAGCACATGTAGACCTGATGAGCGTACTCCCAGGCCCCCTCCAGGATCTTTGCGAGAGTGAAAAGCTGGTCCGTCGTTCCACCACCAGGACGAAAACCGCATTGTTCCTCTTCAATCTGAGGTTCGACAATCGGCCGGACCCTCCTTTCCAGCACCTTAGAGTAAACTTTCCTAGGGGGGCTGAGTAATGTGATGCCTCTGTACTTGGCACACACCCTCTGATCCTCCTTTTTAAAAAGGGGAACCACCACCCCGGTCTGCCACTCCTTCGGTACTGTTTCCGACTTCCACGCAATGTTGACGAGACGTGTCAACCATGACAGTCCCTCAACACCCAGAGCCTTCAGCATTTCTGGGCGGATCTCATCCACCCCCGGGGCTTTGCCACTGTGGAGCTGTTTAACTACCTCAGTGACTTCCCCCCGTGAGAATGGAGTTGATCCCCCTTCATACTCCAGCTCCGCCTCTATCATAGAGGGCGGAGTTGTCGGATTCAGGAGTTCCTCAAAGTGTTCCTTCCACCGCCCTAACACACTATCAGTTGAGGTCAACAGCGTCCCATCCTTACTGTACACAGCTTGGATGGTTCCCTGCTTCCCCCTCCTGAGGTGTCGTACTTTGGCGCCGACCAAAAGTCCTTCTCTATGACTTCTCCGAACTTCTCCCACACCCGCTGCTTTGCCTCGGCCACGGCTGAGGCTGCTGCCCTTCGGGCCCGTCGATACCTTGCAACTGCGTCAGGAGTATCCAGGGATAACATATCCCGAAAGGCCTCCTCTTCAGTCGGACAGCTTCCCTGACCGCCGGTGTCATCCAGGAGGTTCGAGGGTTACCGCCCCTTGAGGCAACTAAGACCTTGAGACCACAGCTCCCCGCCGCAGCTTCGGCAATGGAGGCTTTGAACACCGCCCACTCTGGTTCAATGTCCCCAGCCTCCACAGGGATGCCTGAAAAGCTCCGCCGGAGGTGTGAGTTGAAGGCCTCCAGACGTTCCCAGTTCACCAGTACTACACGTTTGGGCTTACCAGGTCTGTCCAGAGGCTTCCCCTGCCACTCGACCCAACTCACCACCAGATGATGATCAGTTGACAACTCCGCCCCTCTCTTCACCCGAGTGTCCGAAACATACGGCCTCGGGTTCGATGATACGATAACAAAATCGATCATGGACCTTCTGCCTAGGGTGCTCTGGTACCACGTACACTTATGAGCATCCTTATGTTCGAACATGACTAGCACAGAAGTCCAGTAACAAACCACCACTCCGGTTCAGATCAGGGGGGCCGTTCCTCCCAATCACTTCCCTCCAAGTGTCTCCATCATTGCCCACGTGTGTGTTGAAGTCTCCCAGCAAGACTAAGGAGTCCCCTTCAGGAGCCCCATACAGGACTTCTTTCAGGGTCTCCAAGAAGGCCGAATACTCTGAACTGCTGGTTGGTGCATAAGCACACACAACAGTCAGAGTTTCCCCCCCCCCCATAACCCGCAGGTGTAGGGAGGCGACCCTCTCGTCCACTGGGGTAAACTCCAACAAAGCGGCACTCAACCAGGGGCTTGTGAGTATCCCCACACCCGCTCGGGGGCTCACACCTTGGGCAACTCTGGAGAAGAATAGAGTCCAACCCCTATCCAGAAGTAAGGTTCCAGACCGACGCTGTGCGTAGAGGTGAGCCCCACCAGATCCAACTGGTAACGCTTCACCTCCCGCACAAGCTCCGGCTCCTTCCCCCACAGAGAGGTGACATTCCACGTCCCCAAAGCCAGCTTCTGTCGCCTGAGTCTGGTCCGTCGAGACCCTCTGCTTTCACTGCCACCCTTCTGACAGCGCACCCGACTCCATCGCTGTTTCCCGTAGGTGGTGGGCCTGCGGGACGGGGAAGCGGAGGTGTTGCCCACGTTGCTTTTTTGGGCTGTGCCCGACCGGGCTCCGTGGCAAGCCCGGCCATCAGACGCTCGCCGACGAGTCCTCCTTCTGGGCCTGGCTCCAGAAGGGACCCGGGCTTCCTCCGGGCCGGGTTTCCTCGCTTTCATGTTTGTTTGTCATGAGGTCTTATGAACCAATCTTAGTCTTGCCCCTTACCTGAGACCAATTTGCCATGGGAGACCCTACCAGGAACACAAGGTTCCAGACAACACAGCCCCCAGGTTCATCGGGGCACACAAACCTCTCCACCACGATAAGGTGGTGGTTCTCGGATAGGCTAAAGCATGGTTTTAGCTGCAAATTGATGTTTTTATATTTTGTTGCTATTATTTAACACAGCTCCAATTTACTTTTATGAATTTTTTATTAAATCTGAGTTTTCTCTAGAATTCAAAGTATTGTTTAGTTGAAGCATGAAAACAAGGATCTCTTCTCCCACTACATGGCTTGAATATAGAAATGAAATTGGAAAGCCTGTTTCTCTAATTTGTCCCAAATATGGTACAATTTTTAATCATGTGCAAACTGTAAGAGACATAAATGTCCAGTATCTATTGAATCAGGTGTATAGTGCATATTTTATGTATTTTTCCTATTCCACTCTTCTTTATTAACCAATTTTTTTTAAACTCTCTGCCTTTGCGACGGTCCATAGTCAGGCTGCCTGTTTTTCAAATAGATAAACTTTCCTTTTATAAGGTCAACATTCATGGTTCTTTGGCTTCATAATCTACCATAAAGCCAAAGCCAAAGTCCACTTCTGAAAATGGCTCATTAAGATTTTGATCAATCTTGTTCTTTTCGGTGAGACAGACTTAGGAAATGCCATCAGAAAATTGCATTTCCCAATGACATTAGGCGCCCAGTTGACCATCCAATTCCATGTGTTTCTGTTGAGATGTTAAGATCTGATATCGTTTGGGTCAGAAAACCTGCTTTTCCCTCTAAGTGAAGCAATTAAATTTCCTTGATGGTCTCTGAGAGCACTTAGCTTAAGAGAATACACTTTTAAATCAAAAAGCTTTCAATCATCTCAAATCATATTTGGGAGAAATCTGCCCCAGAGTGTACTGTCACATGCAATGCTATTGAGCATGTGACAGACCCGTGCTGAGACGGCCGATGTTGGGAAAGGTTATTGTACATGTCTGTGTGAGCTCTGCATTGGCTGCGACATGTTGTGTATCGGCAGTACAATGTGATTTAGTATATCACACAGCAGCGGGTTAAAGACGTACCTGAGGAGAGGCCTGGCTCATTGAGAAAACACATAAATTATAAGAAGTTATGCATAAAAATACACATTCCTGATAACTCTGGCTGAAGTTACAGCACAATATTAACTGCAACACTCAAATGATATTATCATACACTCTTCTTTTAGATATTGGCCCCTGTTCCCCCCCCTTAGAACCGCCGGTGAACCACTGTTAAACCATGGAAGGAAAAATGTATTATTTTCTCAAGCTTTGTCTTTAAGAGCCGACAACTAAACCTTTTTACATTTCCCACAATTTGCTCATCTCTTCTTGATAGGCTGGTCGTAAACACTTGTGTCACATGACTAACAAATTGTAATGTGATTGGCCGGTGGTCTGATACATTCCTTTAAGACATGATTAATGCTGACAACAAGGAAAAAAGGAGTTCTTGAATGTTTTCCCTGAATTTGTAAGCCCTTTTGACTATTGAAAATGACAACGAGGATTTCACTGCAAATTAAATTTGTTGGCTTTTAAAGCATAATATTGAGGCGTTATAAATTCACTGCTATTTCATTTTAATCATTGAATAAGCAGTAATCATTAAAGAGATCCTAGGTTTTCCCTTTCCTGTAGTGTGCTCTATAGGTTGTTGTGCATGTAAATGGTCTGCAAAGCACCCCTCTACATTCCACATAAATATACAGTATATAGTAAATATCTCCAAATAATGGCCATTAATTGCTTAGATATCTGTATGGTGCGGCAGTATACACAATAAGATGGATTATTTTTTAGTAACACTGTTAAAATAGAAAAAAGTAGCATATAAAGAGTGCTAGTCAGCGTGTGAGGAATCACACATCTCTCTGTAACTACCTGTTCACTGGTTTACCATCCTGCTCTATTTTACGACAGCTAATTAGGCAAGTTTTATAAGCAGGTTTACTTAACTCTGTCAGGCAAGGATAAATTACCATTTTGCACTTCTCACTTAATCATTTTAATTACCACAGGCAATTTATCAGGCTGTCTTCAGGGTATGAATAATTGCAAAGATTATTAAATGAGAGTACAAACTGTATATATCAGAATATACAATATGTATATATTTTGAGGATACTGAAGGAATTGCAGTATGGGATTTTACTAACTACAGTACTAGTTTCACACCCCATCATCTTAAAGTCAATCGGTAAGATACAAGCATTTCACAGCCATTCCAAGTCCATCCTCCCTTCCAGATACCATCAGCAGCAGATATGAAGCACGCTGTTGTGCAGGTTTACAAATCTTAATGCTTGTGTGCATCAGGAGTGTGTTTGGGAGGGGCTGGCCCTTTGCTGACTTTGTCCTGACATTCATTCCCACACTATATCAGCAGCAGAGAAGGATGCACCAGACGCTCCCTCCTCACAGATCAAAGAGGGGTGTGCCACGCTGCTGTGGGCTTACTTGAGAGACTACCAACATGAAAATACCACATCCCAGTCCACAGTGGGGGGAAGGTCTGTAATTGTGTCTTGTCAGACCTCCAAAGTCCCTCTCACAGCTTCGTACCTGACATTTTCCTCCAATGAATTTATTTTTCATTCTTTGGTATTTTGGCGGCGCTGCCATTTCCCACTTCTCCCACCGTGTGTAGTGCGAGACCATGATTAAAGTGTGTGGAGAATGTATGAAGAAAGAATTTTCCCCACATTAGGAAAAGGTCACATCAAGCATCAGATGAACGGTCAATTTCACAAGTGATGTATCAATAATGATTCATCAGTTTAAATATTTGAAATACACAACATTTAGCAAGAACAGAAATCGTCACTGAGACCTGTACCTGTCAATATGGAAAATAAAATCCAAATGATCAGCCCAGAATCAAAAATGCATAAAACATAAAGCTGTGTTTGTGATCAACCAAAAACAAAAATGACATCTCCATTTTAAAGTAAATCAATACGGTTCCCAGCAGTTGCATTGCTTTAACAGCGTAATGTAGAAATTTCGCCCAAATAACAATCTGAGCTTTAATTACCACGGTTTCTCAGATTTTTTTGGAGACTTAAAAATGTTTTTGGTTTGACATTTTACCAAGACATTCCTCAAATGCCTTCGAAGTTAATTCATTAAAAATAAATGTTCTGTCAGAATTTAGTCTCCTGACAGACCTAAAGGGTTTTGGGGTTCATGCTGTAAGAGGGCATTGTTCAGCTTTACTTGAAAAAACTATATTTCAGTATAATAAAAAACCTGTATATAATTTCAATGAACACCATGCCAGTTACTAACTAATGCAGTCTCTGGGATAGGCACAGAAGGGTAACTTATCCAGGAGCTGGTGGCAGTGGCAGTTGTACACCCATTTTAATTGGGAGGGCCACGCTGGGGCCAGTTATTTTACAAGATCGAACTATAATGCTGGACTAAAGACAAAACAGAGTGATCAAGATTTCAACATTTTTTTTCAGTATAAAGACAAAGCGCACAAAAATCCGCAATATAACATGATTAGTGTTTAACAGAATTAGTGTCAGTAAGTTATAGTTACGTTATGTATTAAATCACATTTTTGAAAACAAAACACATTAATTTTAAATTTGGCTGAAGTTACAGCACATTCTTTGCAATTTGAATGCTAATCATTGGTATTATTATAGACTCTTCTTTAAGAGGTGGGCCACAGGGGGTTCCAAGCGTGGTGTTACAGGGGCACTGCACCTAACCTCTATCTGCTCCCTTGGCACCGGGTACCTGGCTGCCTCTCTGCTCTGCCACCTCTCCTCTGCATGTGGTTGTGTGTGCATGTATTTCCTCTGTGTTTGTGCATGTATATCCTCTGTGTGTTTAATGTGTGTCAACACAACAGAGTAGAGAAAGCAATTTCCCTGTAAGGGATTAATAAAAGTACGTCTTCTTCTTCTTCTTCTTCATAGGTTGCGTCAATCAATCATTTAATCTGGTGATGTTTCAACAACCAATGTCACATATTGCCTTGTCCTAACAGAAAGAATAGAATGATTACATTTCTTTAAATATTGTGTGATTAAAGACAGCATTAGCTTACATTGCTATAGATGGAATTATTGCCTGTTTTCTGTGGCCAAACGCAATGGAAGTTATTGTGATGTCACTGAGGGTGTTGATTCGTTTGATGTGATGAACTAGATTCTTTGATTTTAGTTGAACATCAACAACAGCAATATATAGCCTGATGGGTTCCCATTATCTGACACAGCGACCACTGTAACACACAAACACATCAGCGAAGAGCTGTGAATGGACATGAATTGCCAAGGGCAGTGCAAACGGAAGCATGGACATATTCGCCAAATATTAAATTAGACCAAAATGTATGTCCAAAGGTTTTATCAATCGAATCCGGGTAATGGAAAATTTGAAAGACCTGAAAAAAACATTTTTTAAAAAATGTGTTCTGGTTACCGGATTGCATATATAGCACCGGACAATGAGCTTTTCAGTTTGCCTTTCAATCACCCATTTAAAAACATTCACAGACAGGAGAAACTTGGGGTTCTATGACTTGCTCAAGGACATTTAGACATGAAGATTAAAGGAGGACCAGCTCTACCTTCTGAGCCACCGCTCGCAATCAGAGGCAGAGCTATTGCCACTTTGGTTGCTAATGTACAGCTAATATGAATAGATCCGGCAATGGCTGTTAAGCTCACATAACCTGTAATTGAGAAAAAGGAATGTAAACGCCACATTTATGTAAAAGGTCTAATGCAAAACATCTGTTTGTTTGACATTATGGCACAACATTGGAGTCACCTTACCAGTAGCAGGCTCTGCTATGAAGGTGGAATACCAAAGCCTGCCCCCCTCACTTCCACCATCCACTCTATTCCAAGGTAGCATTCCCACCAACATGAACAGTTGATTGTGTTAATTGGGATGTATGCTGTGGATAACTGCTTCAAAATGTGTATTTTCAATTAAGACTTCTTTCATTATATGTTACCATACATTTTGGGGGAACCTGAAGGTGCTGGATAATCTGCACTACTTTATTATTTAATTATAATGACTACAACATGAAGGTATTGTACCAGACAATACCTCAAATTAGCACCACCCTCTACCTTTTCTGGCTTCTTAAACATACGATAATGTAATATTCCCCAAGAAATCACAGCCTTAAAGAGGCCCTGTGCTTTTGGGGGTGTTTCTTCTCCCGTAGTGTGTTTCATAGGTTTGTGTGCAACAAGATAAAAAACCATCCCTTCATTGAAACCAATAACACTGACAATGAAATCCAGATTGTTGCCTAATTTAACAAAACAATTATTTCAAAATTAAGACACATGAGTTGTAGATGTATCATGTATAAGTCAGACATGAATTTGTTTTCTTTGATTCACAATCTAGCCTGCTGTTGTAGTTACAATATTTACAGTACAGGTCTGCAAATGCTAAATTCCCTGTATTCTGAAACTCGCTGTTCTTTTACCCAGGCTCCAACACATTGTACATGATGATAAATGTACATGATGTTGACCAATCACAACAGAGTCAGCCAGCTAACCAATCTGAGCAGCCTGGGCTCTGGTTTCAGACAGAGGGTGAACAGAGGTGCTGCAGCACAGGCAGTATGAGAAAAATAACGAGCTTTTTGAACATTAAAGCATGGAGACATGTCCCAGTAGAGACACAACATACAAATATGATCCTGAACATGGGCAGAATATGTCCTCTTTAGTGTTGCCGTTTACTGTATGTAATGGCGAGTGTCAAACCTGGCAGAGGGGATAACTTTACTATGGGCGTTGACTTAAATCAGCCGTTAGGCCCTAAAAATTCAAGCAGTATTAAATACATTCAGTGTCATCTATTTCATCTTTTTTACTCAACTGTATTAACTTGATGATAAGTTCAGCACAAACACACTCTGTAGTTAATCTTATAGTGTTCAGCACTACACCTCTGACTTACTGTGGTGCTCCTTGAAATCTGCCCGTGCTAACATGCTGTATGTTACTGAGAGGCCTGAAGATTAGCATATGACAGATTACATTAAGTCATGTCTGCGCTGTACTTTATGACATTAGCCTCTTAGCCCAGGCATACAGATGCATGCAAATGCTCCCCCAAACCCTCTTATTTAAATCTGCTGCATGACATGGCACCTTTGATATGATTATTAGTCATCTAAGCGACTCAGCTTCACCCTCATCAGATAGGAGATGTCAGCCAAGGTGAGAAATGATGGCCACTTTGAACATGAACCTTGACAAGCTGCGGTGAAACACTGAAAAGCGACTGACTGAAAATGTTATTTAACAAAGGATGTCTGGGGAGGTTTTTCTAACTCTGACTATGATTTCCATGAAGAACTTTTGAAAAAAAGAACGTTTCACAAAGTCTCACCGTATCCTCGACATAACAGGAGAAAGTTGTGAGAATGTGGTTCTTTTCATGCTGTCCAACTCATTAGTAACAGAAGTCAGTCTGTCTCAGTCAGAGCGGCTGCCCAGATGGCTGTCCAATCTGCCCCGTGTAAAGAGTGAATCATCATAATCACACATAATCTGCTGTTTGACACAGGCCTTTTGCTTTAATTTTGTAAAATAATGTACTACAGTAATACACAAATCGAGGTATATCTTTTTAAAACCTGTAAGCGACACAGAATTGTGAGTTATCATGCAGTGTGACATAAATCAGCGAACTTGATATTTTAGCCTCATTTCGATGTCAGTTTTATCCGGTGTTTGCATATAGTGATACTCACAGTCTCCTACTCGTTGGGGAGGTAGGGATTGGAGATACTTCTCTCCAATTATTCCCAGTGTCATCGGAAAAGCCCGCAACACCACTCGAGTGTCTTGTCTGTGCTCTGTGGTCTTTAATCTTAATTATAAAGCTATCATTACAGCATGAACCCTGGGCTGCCAACAGTGGAGCCCTGGGCTCATCTGCTGTGAATCAATCAAACTAAGTTCTGCACTGGAGGACTTTTCTCTTTTTTTCAGTCAGGTCATTTTGATTCTCCCTTATCTCATTTTCATAATTATGCTTGTCCTTTCTCTAATGGACTGAAAACGCTCTACCTCCCGAAGCTCTACATGGTCAAGTCTGAATATTTCAACTGTGTTGCAACCTTGAATATCTGACCTTGCTTTAGAACATTGTGACAGTAACTGCTTTTATATTTTGGGTTGCAAGCAGAGCTTCAGTGAGTAATCCAAGAGATCAGAATGTGTTCCCTGCCGTGCTTGTTAATGGAGCCTTGTTAATAGTGCGGGAGGAGACAAGAACAAAATAACTTCAGTGGTTTATTGTTTATGAGAAGGTGTTAGATATGGAGTTATGTGTCTGTGAAACGCCCTCGTTCACACTCAAATTGTCAGCTTCTGCTGTAAATCAAGGCAGTTAAATTGGATGACAGAGAGAAAGTTGGCAGCAGCCAATGACAAATTCTCCCTATCTCAAACGCAGCTGACATCTTAAAGCTGTGATCAAGTGGAATGATCAAAGGCATTCAGTACTCCACTGAGAGTACAGTATGTGTGTGTGTGTGTGTGTGTGTGTGTGTGTGTGTGTGTGTGTGTGTGTGTGTGTGTGTGTGTGTGTGTGTGTGTGCTTCCTTTTTATTGTGCTTGATGAATACAGCACTGAATTCACAGGAACTGCCAATGACTCATCAGGTGTTAAAATAAACAAAACAAAAGGCAGTATTGTCATTGTTTATAAGCAAGGCTTACTATCTTGCACTTCACAAGGAAAGCAAGATAGCCTGGTTTGCTAGCTTTTTAAGCAGAATCATTTCAGTTAAGACAAGTCCGGGCATCTGCCTTTGCCAAATGTAAGAGACAGCTAACGCTAGCTGAACAACAATGCAGCGCAAAAACAGTATGAAGAAGCTGTAGATGTATTCATTTAATACCTTATTTAAAGGGAGAGAGCACATTAATAGACATTCCTGTGAATGCCCCAGTTAGCCAAGAAGCCATTTTTGGCTAACTGTTAGACTTAAGCCTCTGTTTCACAAATAGCTTTCTAGCTTCCTCAATGCTAGGAAGCTAAGCTATACTAACTTTCACTTGAAATGCTTTTTAGCTAGCCTACCTGGCTAGCTCTATTTTTTCGAGTTAAAGCAAATTGGCCTACCTTGCCAGCTTCCACTATCCTTATGTTTTTTTCAAAACAGCAGGAGGCATTCTTTTTCAGGAAAAGTAGCTTTAATCAGCATTAGCTAACTAATGCTATATTAGCTTCTTGAAAAACATCGAATAGCGTCCACTTAGCTGCTGCCAACAGAAATATCCGTAAAAAGGCCCGAATAGATTTGAACAAAGGGTTTCAACTATCCTCTTTTAAAACATCTGTAGCTGAAGAATTGTAGCATTTTATATTTCCTTTTACAAAAAGATAAGGAAATGTTAATGACTCCATCGTTTTATAAGAGGTTTATTTTGGGCATTGTTCTTTATCTGTAGCATTCATTATTCTGTAGACCAGTAGGCTTTTCGTAATTTAAAATAGATACATTATCCAGACATAGAGCCTCATTTTATCAGACAGTCAGTGAACTTATGAATCTTCAGTCCACAGTGTAGAAACTCAAATGAAATCCTACACAAAGACAAGCTGTGAGTCACATCATTCATCATTAAAGGCGATGAAACAGATGAAAGAGAAGATGAGTTGAGCTTTTCAGCTTTCAACAAGCCCTGCAGGTACAGTACTGCTTCCCAGTGTCCGTGCCACCTAACTATAGCACAAAGGGAAAAGATCCTGACAAGTGAGCATATGACAGAGAAGATTATGTTGAGTTCATAGGTCACATTTCTTTAATTTGCAAAACCCTCCAAAGTACCTTTTATTGCTGTCTGTGAGAAGGCTAAAGCCTCATTTTAATGCGATGAGCGGAGGTCCTCATTGGTTTTAAAATATGCAAAGAAGTACATACTAACATTAACCACTGCCTACATTATTTATCATCCTGAAAAGTGTTTTATCAGCACTAGGCCTACTTAACTTTACTTTTAAATATTCAAATTGAAGCAGAACTAAAATATCTACCGTGCAAGAAAAAGGCCCTTTTACATTTGATTTTTAAATGAAGCTCGCTGTCTCATGTGTTTGGATAAAAACGGTTTGGAGCTGCATTTTTTAAGGAAATTCTAAATGCCTAACTACCCAAAATGATCAATATCTATTTCTATGTGACTAAAATACAGGTTTTGACTGAAGCTCAAGCTGATTTCAGTGATAAAATAAAATATATACAAGGTTCATTTTTAGCGAGATAATACATGATAAGATTCAAGATTCAAGAAGCTTTATTTATCCCGAGGGAAATTGAGGTGCAACAGTTCAATACAAAGAAGGAAGGAGAAATATACACTCAATATAACTAAACTACTAAATATACACTAAAAATACATCAAATATTACTAAATATAAACTAAAATAACTAAGTATAACATGGAAACAAAGGATAACAAGGTTAAACTGAAATACAGGGATTACTATGGGATGCAGAGTTTGTTTAAAACATTTGATATCACTTTGAGCAACGACATCAAAACTACTTCAAAAAGGTTTTAAGACAAATTAACCTTAAAATGCACTAAAAGCAAATCATGTGGAGGTTCTCAGAGAAAATGTGTATTTCACATAACACCATAAGGTCATAAACTAACAGATTTATATCTCACCAGTTACTTTTCGCCCATTTTTCAGTCCTTAGTGGTGGATTCCTTCCCTGATGTGATCTTTATTTAGATGGCAGAGGTTTTAGAGGAGAGGGAAAAGCTTTTACTGTGGTTTACATTGGCCATGTATCATTGGGCTTACCAAAAAGTGAAGAGCTGTTCCTCTGCTTTTTAGCACTCAATCTCTCCCCCCCACCCCTCTTTATTCCCTAACACCCATCATAAATTTGGTCTGGTATGTGACTGCTAATTTATCCTTTCAATGTATGATATCCTGTCATCTCCTCATTTGTCCCTGAGTGTTTCTAATCAGAGATAATCCCAGTCAAATCCTTTGATTGTGTGTTTGGACCTGATCCATCTCTAAAGAAGCAATTTAATGGGCTTCATGGCACTTGGTGTTAAGTCATTTATCTAGTGGATTGGATGTGAATGCTTGTTTTAATAAGTGCTCTTCATGAATAGTAGGAGACATGCCATTTAATTAGGCAGAGTATAGACCTATCCCATAGCAACAACTTCTCCAAGGTTGTTTTTATTTGAAGCCGAGTGCTTTGTTACAGGAGGTATGCAGCTCTGCGTCTGTATAAAGTCAGAACTGTGTGATCATTTCAAAAACAACAACCTATACCTAAATACCAAAATACCAAATAATACCTTTGCACATTATTACTATGTAGATCATTTATTTCTAAAAGACTGCAGCTGCATGTCCCTGCAAAAGTCAGCTTCCCAGCAGATTCATGTAGAAGAAAGGAAATGACTGCATTGCTCTGGTGTTGCAGGGTAAAACCAGCTAGGTCCAATTAATACAGATATGTCTTTATATCTACAGTACATCTTTTCTTTATTCTCAAATAACTGTTGGTTGGATGCTTATTCCAGGAAAACATTCTTGGGTTAGATTAATTATTTATTATTTTTATATTCAAACAACATATATTACTTTTCTTTTTTTTAGAGACACAGTAACACTAACACAAGATACATTAATTCCTGTCTTTCGTGGATATTAATAGGATATAGATGTTCTTTGGATTGCACATGATCATCACATTTCAAATACTGTCTTCCCCTTAACATGAATGTATTGACTAAACAATACCTGTAATATTAGCTAAACAATATGTAGTTTAGTATAATTTAAATTAAAGAAAAATGACATTGAAATAAAATAAACAAGTGAAAAGCACCTACAAATGTACTAAATAAATAAAGAAAGAGGTGCGACTAGAGCACATCATTTGCCAACAGTATATTAGTGATGATGACCATTCTTCATCAAACATCTGTTTTCAGCTGTAACCAGGAAACTGTGGGGAAAAAAGAAGATTAAATGTGGGAGGTGATGTAGTTTTGGAGTTTACATTTTGGATATGATTTTTTGCAGTCTTTTAACACAATAAAACACTTTTTTGCTATAATGCTAAAATATTTGCTATTTATTAAGCCTCCTTCCACTGAAGGTAATATTACCTTCTTATTTTTCCCTCTAAATATTTGTTTTGAAATGATAAAGGACATTTTTTGTATGATATGTATTATATTTATTTGACCTATTTTAGGACTATTTTGGTTCTTCACCAAGATCTAATACTTTAAGCTTTAAATAAATGGTATAATACATTTTATTTCTATAGCACACCTTAAAAACAACATCAACTCAAGGTGCTTCACAATACTATGAGGGAAAAAAGTCAAATAAAATCAAAAGTTATCTTAGAAACATATTTAATACAATACATATGAAAAATGTTGAAATTCTTAAACACACACTAAGCCGTTACATGAGAATCAGAATCAGAATCAAAAATACTTTATTTATCCCAAACTGGGCCATTTTTTATGTGGTCTGCTTAGGTGACAAATACATGTCATAACTGTTGCTTTGGAACTTTCCATTCATATCTGTAGTTCATATGCAGAAGGATGTGTGGGGGAAATTCCAAGATGTGTGTGTCATTTCCCAGCAGAGCCTGCACTGTGGTTGGTTGCAACACACTGCTGTGTTTTACAGAAAGCATGCTCTACATGCTCCTCCTTCATCATGACATCTTATAAACCTTGCGCTGTTCTACCTAAACAAAACAATGCATGTACCTGGAAAAAGATTCTACCTTTGTGGTGATTTACAAACATCACATTCTACCTTGTGAAACATTGGGCGTGAGACGGTGTTGACAGAGAATGCTCTGATTTTCTCATTCTTCCTGTCCTGACGTGCTCCCTGCTGCTGCAATGATTGGCCGCCTGTTTTTATCACTTCCTCAAAAACAAAAACAAAGAGCGATCAGCTGAGTGCACTGGTAGTTTTGACAAGTTTGACTCCTTGTGTCTATATAACCGGGCGAGAGAAAACAGAGGAATTTTAACAGGAAGTGGAAGAAACGGCCGGTATCTGGAAGTACTCAGAAGTCAGTGGAAGAAGTCTCTCGACCTCAACCAGAAGTGAAATATGGGCAGTGAGTACCAGACACTGTCCTCAGCAGAGTCATGCAAAAGTCTATTCATCGGTATGTATGCCATCCCATCATGCATTTCATGAGAAACACACGTCATTCACAGAGTGTGATGCTGCTGTCCTGCATCACCTGCAGAGGAGCTGATGATGTATTGTAGTTTTCTTAAATGAGAAATGACAAAAGCACCTGTAAATATGTTGTATTACACATGCAGCAATATCCCCCTCTCACTCAAAGCTTCTTGATAAAGGGGGCCTTCAATGACTTTGGAAATCAGTTTACACAGACTGCTCTCTGGCCTGTATCACACATTTACAGCAGAAACCCTGGGGGCGGGGCCTCAACCTGCATTATTACCGATAGTATCAAGATGCATTTTGAGAAAATGCGTTATTGTGTGACTTCACCTTTAACACATGAGCCCATGCTGTTTTTCTGTACTGTCACCACGTCTTGAGAAACGTACTGTAACAAACAGTGAAGGCCAATCATCGCTAATTTCAACACACATAGTTTATTAACCCACAGTTTGAATGCATGCAGCTTGTGAAAAGGAATTAATCTGTGTATTATTGAATACACTGTATAGGCCATCAACAGGCTGAAAGGTCCCTTGTTTCTAAGATTGGAAGGATACGTCTTTCCCTTCAGAAGTGTTGTATTTGTCTGATAGATTTATCTTCAAGGTCAAATTGTATATTTTCTACTCTTGAATGCTGTTATGTTAAATCCAACCTTCTTCTTTTTTCTTTCTTACTTTGATATCAGGTGCAATTGAGTCTTTAAAACCTGAATTTGTGTTCTGATTGCTTACTAAAACACTAAATAACTGCTTCCATCTAGAGGTGCTGTAAGCCTGCGCCTGGAAGTGGTGACGGCCGTGGTGTTAACTTACCAGCCCCCCAACCCCACTCTACCCCACCCCCCACTGTAGCCAGATGGCTGTCACACAGGCGGTTCCTTGCCCAGACCATGCTGATTTCCCATCATTCTTCTGTTAATGAGGTCGTTAGCAATGCAACGGACAATTAAATCATCTCAATCTGGCATTTGTTTACTGTACGGTGCACTGTATAGTGTTTGAAACTGTTATAACACTGAATCAGATTATGGCTTCCTTTGGTTTCCTTTCTTGTGATGAATGTCTGACACAGTGCAGCAGGTAATTAAAACGTCACTGACAGCTCACCGCTAAAGCCACTTTCAGACCGTCACGTAGTGTAAACAGAGCTCTTGACAGAGTCATGTTGGTACATTCTCCTCTGTGATAGTGGGAGATCTACGTCTCCAGCTGACACTGAGCTTCAGTACACCAGCCCGCTGCTGCTGCACACAGGAACTCTGGTTAGCTGTTAAAGCGTGGTTGAGGGAGTGACTTCAGCCAGTTAGTGGAGCACTCACCTTCATGTGAAACACTGCTGAACACTGACACTGCTGACAGTTAATTATGGATGTCACAGATCACGCAGACGTGTCAGCTCGGCTACGAAGTGACGCGCCGCGTGTTTACATCTCTGTTGTATTGTTGTTTTCCAGTTATTTACCGAGAAGCAGTGCATCTGTTACTTAGCTCCAGAAGTGCCTCGGGGCTTGCCATAATGATTGTAAAAGCAGTACAGATTCAGGGGAATGAAATTTTAAAAAGGACTTGTGGGGATAATTGGTGAACCTGCCATCACTGTAACTTTGGAAATGTTTTCGGTCAGGCTGTTGAAACACGAAGACTGCCTTTAAGCTCCACTGTCGTACTCCATGTGTGTGTCTCTGCATGGCTCCATTATTTCTAGCAAGCTCTTCAACACACACAAAGTTATTTTGACAATGAGTGAAAACCAACCAAACTTAATATTTTGTCAGACAGACAAGACGAGAAGGAGGCAGGCATGTGAATGTTGACACACAGTAGTGCCTCACTAGAATGATTTCCATTCATAGGCCAGGTGTCTGGTGTCAGTAACATGTCGGTAAAGTTGTGGCACCACACATTCATCTGAAAAGTCCTGAGACTTGTCTTGAGACAAGAAGTTAATGCGTGTTTTTCTGTTTCACAGCTCCTCTCAGAGACATTAATGCACGGTGAGATATATGCCTGGTCAGTAATAAAAACTGCAGATTACACAGAATCTGATGGGCTACATTAAAAACCCACCCTTTGATTAAAAGATTTTTCATCTGAAGATGGAGTTTCACCTGGAGCAATCTGGTTCCACTAAAGGCCCGAAAGAGACAGGAGCTTCTGAGGCAGCAGTTTATCCCACACGGATGACCGCTAGCCTTCACTGCTGCCTCCCGATGTTTTTATGGGATGAAACCAACAAATCTGGCTCCTAGCTACTGTCCAATGTTTAGCTTCAAAGCTCCTGTTTGGGAATCATCACGAAAGGAGGTTTCTGATAAATCTGAGATGCTGGTTTCTGTGGCTAACCCCGCCCCGGGCTGTAGGACCACATGTCTGGTAGCTCGCGTGATGCTATCCATGGCTTACCTTTTATGTCCTCTCCTAATTGTATCGGGACGGATGATTTTACTGCCAGATATAAGTGTTTCAGCTTTGAGTTCAAAGCCACTGTTCTGAGTTGTGAAGGCATCACGCAACTTGTTGTCGTTAACAATTACCAACTCCTGGTCCTGCTTTTCACCTGGTGCCAAACTGCCAAATATAATTTTATGTTGAGAAATATCTACTAAACAAATGTGTGGCGCTTTTATGTGTTTTGAAAATGTTTTTTTGCAAATAAGTAAGAGATATGTTAAAATATAATGTGCAGCCAGCTTTTACATAATCCTGCTTAAGACACGGTTACATTCAAAACAAACCGACAACTTTACTCCCAATAATGATGTTAAATGATTTAATTTCATTAAAAATAATTGTATAGCTTCTGCTTGGAGAAAATAGTGCTTTCCACTGCGTACCAACAGCTGAAACTATGCCAGAAAAACGTTTTTCCTGCTCCTTTTCTCTTTTCCTTTTCTTTAGCGGGGACAGTCTTTTCACAGAGAGAATGTTTGATGTTGACCAGTCAGCATCGATTATTCAATTTAGCAGGAATGCAGAAATGTAGAGATAACATACAGTATCCCTAAAAGAGGAAGTCTAATTTAATAAGAAACTCCAAGTTAGAATTGAAATAAACAAAATAAACAGGCCTAGATTTACCATTATTATTTCCAAAATAAAGGTCTCTTAATAAAGCGGGCTACTCTGTTTTGTATGCTGTAATCATGAATAAGTTGCAATATAAGCGAGAATGTTTGTAAAAATCATGTATGTTTTAGTTGGATCTGGGATCAGCTGAGATGCAAAGTGAACACAGTGCTCCACCATTCACTGCCTCCATCTTCTCCTCCACAGAGACGTCAGAGTGCTTTATATGCAGGGATGTTGAACTTCAGGCCAGTGACCCACTGAGGAATTTCTGTGACTGCAAGAATTTACTTTCCCATCATGTGTGTCTGTCCACCTGGATCCAGAAGGTAAGAAAGACTCTCCATGTGGGGAACCTTGATATTTCAGTCTGGCTCGCTCGTCTCATCAGCCGTTTGTCAGAATTTGAAGCAAGAAAATGTCTTTGTTGGTTTTCCAACAGTGAATAAATGTGTTTGCCATGTTAGTATTCCTTATTGAGACAAAACGTAGCTGTTTGCCTCAAGGTAATGAGCTACCTTTCAAACAGCAATACCAATTAGTTTTAATGAGGGTTGCTAACAATGATAACACGTCATTGTTACAGAGTTGAAGCACAGCTGAAACTGTGAGAAGTGTCTCATAATGGACTGGCAGGAATCCAGGAAGCTATCATACACCCGACACCTGTCACCTACCGCAGGATGGCTCATTTACATGTGTAGAGCCCCTTGTACCAGCGCTGGTACTGATACAGCGGTCACTGATGTGGCTCCCAAAAGATCACTTTACACTCCTCTCAGTGAATGAAATGTAAGCTTCTGTAGGTGGCATACATTTCTCTTTCTGTTCAGTCATGGTGCTTATTGCTGCTCATGCTAATTACTCTTCCACCGTCCATTCCCAACAAACTGCTGCTGCCAGAACTGCAAAAAGATATAATTACCTCTTGTATAAGTTTTTATTCGCAGAAATAAAAAGTAAAAGTTACTTAAAAGTTGTGTTGATGTGAGAATTTAAATTACACTGCAGATTTTTACCTCTCAGCTGCAATTTCTCATCCTACAAACCTCTATATGCAAACAAGGCCTGCGCAATATATATTATGTTTTTATCGTCATTACGATGGCAACTTGTGATGAACACATTATAAAAAAGACTGCCACATCAGGGAGTTTTACGTTTGTTAAAACAGTAGGAAACCCATTACTTTTCTTATTTATGCCTTATCTTTTGAGTCTGCTTTAATTTTTTAATTTAACTAGCCATTTGTTGTATGTGTAGCAGTATTCTGAAAGCAACAGAAGTGCAAAACAGACTTTAATATCTGTTTATTTCTCACTAGAAATAATGCTGTAACGTGAGATTAAACAACATAATCACATATTCTTCCTTTAAATGCAATGACAATGCATTTTAAGAGCAGCTTGTTCATTTACATGGAAACAGTAGATGATGTTGTTTGTTTATACATAATATAATCCCTGTTTGACTACCATTAAGGGCATTGAAATAATCCCATTACGGTATTAAAAGTACAGGTTGAAAGCACCACATCATAGCATTCATTATTCCGCACATAAATATGCACATAGATTTTCTATAGATCAAATTAATATATTTAATATGAAAGCATTACTCTTCATGACTGCCCTTGACTAACTGGAACTTTTTTGCCTCTTTTAGCTCATTGTTTTGATTTTACAACCTACTGTTTTGGTTCACAGCTCTTATCATCCTTAGTTTAGTAATAATAAAGTATGGATGAACCTATTGTAAATGATGAGCAAAAAACAACAGATTCACAGAGTTAGCACCAACTAGCTGATGAACATAACAGAGCGTTTGGAAGCTAAAGAGGTAAAGACAATAATGGACCTAAATAGAGAGTAAATTATGGACTAAGTAGAAACAGCACTCCAAATTAATGCTGTAGTTGCTAATCCACCAATCACTCAGGTCAAAATGAGTTACTAGTGAGGGGGATTACTACTCAGCCTGTGAAAACAGTTGTATATAGTCTTATGTCAGTGTGGGGGACCCGAGGGGGGGTCAGCTCTGCAGAAAATGACCCTGATGAGGTCATCAGAGTTTTCTAGGCTGCTTTGAGATTTAAGTGAACAACAGCTGTGTTTGATTTGAGAAAACACTACCCAGTCGAGAACCACGCACTACGCAATCAAGTACAGACAGAGTACTACATGGAAGTGTACTGATGGAAGTATCTGAACTGGGGGCATGGAGTTGTGTTGGCATTTAACAGGCAGGGAATATCTGAGAGATGCTACTTGCTTTATAGGAAGTATTTAGGGCACCTGAGTATCTTGTCTAGATACTTCAGGGTTCAGGATTGAGTCCTAAACCTAGAAATGCCTTACAAGTTTAGCACGTTATGGCTCCTTCATCCCAACGTCAACATTTCTTTGGTTAGATTCCAGAAAAAGGTCTGTGGTATTACATTACATTTCATGTAGCTTATGCTTCTATCCAAAGGGACTTGAAATAAGAGCATTCAACCATGAAGGAACAAACTCAAAAGCAAGAATACTGCAGGTACATGAGCTGGTTATTAGCTGCATTAGCTTCAACTTTAGCCAAAAGTTTCTAAGTACAGGGGCATGGTCCACCATTTTGGAGCGAGCATAGCAAACAGGCTTGTTTTTGTTGAGGGAAACCTGGGTGCCTTGCAGTGATGGAGTAGTGAACCGATTGGCTGATACAGAGCAAAGAGAAAGTACCGGAGTGTAAGGTTTAACCATGGATGAGGGAGATTTACGACATAAATAACTACATAATCAACACACTTGGGGAACATGTAAAGCTTTAACAAATCTTTATAAGGCAGTTGCTAACAAGTGGCTAAAGGAGACTGCGAAACATCATCACGGCCAACAAAAGTTCCACTTTTTGCTTAGCTGTGGTCACAAGTCATTTTTTAGCATTACGTTAGCTTTCTGCCTCTGGTGATTGCATTTACGCTACAAATATTACAAAATTGGTGGAAATATGTGGAAATTAGCCTGCTGAACAAAATGTGTGTTCAGCAATGTGTTTGCGACAGATCTTCTTTTCTACGGTATTCCAAATTACCATGGAAAAATCCTGTTAACTCTTTGTTGAGGGAGCCCTTGTGATGCTAACTTCCAGATCGTCCTAAATAAATGTCATAAATACATCACTGCACCAAACTATAGTTGTGATATTCTACGAATCTTCTTTACTTATAAAAGAACGGTATGTATTTTATATATATAGATATATATATATATAATACATATATATATATATATATATATATGGCGCAATTCAACCAGCTGATGGGAAGTACAATATCAACCCTTAGAGCTTTGGATTCACTGCAGTGAATCTGCTGTTTGCCTCTCTAGTCAATCTGTATCACTTAAGCACTTTTGGACTGTACAATATCTTCAATATGAGGTATTTTATATCAGCGCAAACTATCCATAAGCCAATATACTGTACATATAAGTAAGTGAGTGAGTTATAATGACTTGCAATAATTGAATATTAATTAAGGGTAAATGGAGCGTCTGCTGTTGAGTGGTTTGCTGTTGTTCCGTCCACTCTCTTTGGATACTCCACAAGTGGTAGACAACATGCTACAGCAGACCTTT
The DNA here is from genome assembly GCF_036324505.1 of Eleginops maclovinus. Taxonomy (NCBI): domain Eukaryota; kingdom Metazoa; phylum Chordata; class Actinopteri; order Perciformes; family Eleginopidae; genus Eleginops; species Eleginops maclovinus. The sequence continues at coordinate 2,518,039 of NC_086357.1, read as the reverse complement.
CATCTGCACCACCCAGCTGTCAGAGTGAAGAGCCACTTCCATTAAGTGTGTGTCTTCCCACTATACAATTATATACAGACACACACGCTCAGGCTCCTGAAGCATGCACGCACACACTCACGCAGAGCTCGGCTCTATGCTGAGTGTGTGCTGATGCTGCGAGACTACTTTAGTTTTTGTGTGTGTGAGAAGCAGACGGAGAGAAACAGAGAGGGGGGAGAGAGAGAGCGTGCGACCTTTTAGAGTGCTCAGGGTAGGGAGGCCCTTTCCCTTTTACAGAACAGAAATCAGCAATTGACCTGTCACTTTTGCTCTGATAGCCATCTCTGGAAAGCAGGTCATGCCCATATGTCTAAAGTGCCTCTTAACCGCATTTTATGAAGCCAGAAAATGTAATCCAATAATGATTTGACTTGCGAGAGAGAGAGAGAGAGAGAGAGAGAGAGAGAGAGAGAGATAGCCTTTTGGGAGTGATAGCATGCACCGTTAGCACTCCTAAAAGCAGGCCGAACAAAGAAGGGCAAATTCCACGTCCTTATTTAATTTCAGCCACAACAGTATGACACAGATGTTGTCACTAAACAGCAAAAAGCCTGAATTCAAACACAACAACGCAGCGCTGGCATTCATTCCCACAATTGTTGATGCATACTTCAGCGTCTGCAGCAGAGGCTATCTGAATGATAATCATCAGCACTGAGGCCAACCATACGCTATCTTTTTTAGATTCATTTGTGCCCGCCCCTCCTCTACTTCCTCATTTTAGGTTCCCAAAGACAAATAGCATGGCACAAAACTAATTAGTAACCAGGAACTAGTTAGGAGATGCCCTTTGAAAAACATGTCCTGAGGCCGGATTTAAATATAGGGACAGAGTCAGTGACTGAGTGTGCCTGGGAGATCCCGGCCTGCAGGCGCAGCAGCACTTTGACCCCTGACCCTCATTATAGGGAGTGCATTCCTAGAGGGGTGAAACCCTCGCAGCACAAAGTACAAGGGCATGGGAGGACTGTAAGCTCGCACCACACCAGCCGGGCCGGGCCTGGTGTGTCTCACTGCCCAACACAACGACGGCTTGAGAAGATGCAGAGCTGGGACGCAGGCTTTAGGAAAGTAATGGTATACACTTAGTTTCCCCACAGATAAATATTTCTTTCATTTTTATACATCTGGTTTCTCTCTACTGAAGGTAATGGGATTCTGCTAAAAGAAAAAAAAAACTTTTCAGAATATGTAACCCAATCTATCTGATATAAAACACACGGGAGTGAGTGGGGGGAATGAGGAGAGGGGTTTTGGAAATGCTAATAACTTGCTAGCATTGATTAAGTGGAGATTGAACCGGTGACATGTATGGATAGGGCTATACAGAAAAGTAAAACACTTGAAAAAACACACATTCAAATTCTAAATCAACATTTGAATGCTTCACATGTACTCATGTACACATGTAAAATCAACATTTCTTAGGAAAATATAGATATTATAACGTTATTAAGTCACACAATGGTTATATCCAACAAAATATCCTTCTGAAATGAGTTGATTTTATAGAAAATAAAAAAGTATTTAATCTGATTCATCACTTCATTCAGCATTAGTTTAAGGCTTGAGAATTGTGTTTGTTAGGGTTATGACATCATCAAAAACTCCCTTATTCAAAGCTCCATTGGAAACACCCAATATGAACCTTATATGTTAAAAAAAACAACACTTTGAGCAGGCTAACACGCTGACCTGCATTAGATATATTTTTTTATTTGTGACTGAAGTATGCATTTATGTCAGCAAGCATGCCCTTGCTTATAAGTGTGCATGCTTATATTTCCCTCTAATTGCAATGGTTTGAAAAGGGAGTTCAGACCCCCCCCACTCAGTCTCTCATGGGTTGATAATTCTCATCACTGCAAACAGACTTGGTTTACATTCATTAGAACAACACTCACAGCAATCAGGCCACATTGCCAGGGGCAATGGTCCTCTTTATAAAATCACATTGCCTAATAGCAGTGTTCTATAATTATATGCCATTAACATCTATCAGGAAGTGCCTGTGTGTGTGTGTGTGTGTGTGTGTGTGTGTGTGTGTGTGTGTGTGTGTGTGTGTGTGTGTGTGTGTGTGTGTGTGTGTGTGTGTGTGTGTGTGTGTGTGTGTGTGTGTGTGTGTCTTAGCATTGGGTTTGTTTGTACATTTGCTTTTCTTGTTTTGCATCTTTACATACTTAGCACCAGCTCAAAGATTATTGCCAGCGTTATTTTTGTTCCATGTGCGCTCCTGTCATGTGAAGTGTACATTAAGTGTGCGCATTACCAGAACATCTAGTTATGTATTTTTTTCATTAATTACTAAACCTACAGTGGCCCGGAGGTGCAAAACACAACAACAAGGACAAAACACACAAGGGATGAACACAACGGAAAAATACTTTTTGTGATTTTATTTTCTAAGATTATAAAGGGATTGCATTCTTTTTCCTTCTGTGTTATTCACGATACACCAGCAATCCTTTAACATCATTATTAATCCATTTACCATTAAAACTTGTATTTGATGTAGGTCAAGCTTAGTTTTACGATTAAATGAGATGCATTGATGCTCGAATTGATATAAAAACACACAACTAACTACCTATTGAATTATGAAAAAATCAAGCCTAACAAACATAGTGCAAGTAATGCAGAATAACAGATCATATATATTAATATATGAAATTAAAAATAGGATCCTTACCTTATTTACCAGATGTAGCACTATTTAACTACCATATATTATACACATTACTACTATAAGTGTTAATGTGATTGCTAACCCTAAAAAAACGTGACAAATAAAAGAGAATTGAAAGTGAACTGTTTTCTGGCATGTTGTTCAAATCAAACACTTTTTAATTGGGTTTCTTATCCTTAAGAACTTTAGGTTAAAGACACAATCACATTTTCTAAACAATCATAATTAATTTGTCAGGATTTGTCTCTCATGTCATTCTACAGTAAGTCCAGCTTGGATGTTGTTTCGTTGCTTCCCTGTCACTAAATCACTTTTAAATATGCTTTCCTTACAGGGCTGTGAGAGTGAACACAGACTGCACTGCATCATCTGCAAAGCCAAGGTAACTGTATCGATGTGTGTGTGTTTTGAGAGGGAGGGTATTATGAAAATCCAATGAGGGTTCTGATGATGTCTCATTCTTTTAATCTTACAGTTTGAAATGTTGGTAGCAAGCATTTAAACAAACACCGTTTAAGTCATTAGCTAGTGCCTGCATCTCACAAAGCAGATTTAAGCAGAGCGGATCCATAATACTAATGAGCAATCAGGTCTTTGTTTTGCTCTGTGATTTAGCAGATTTTGCAGCAGTTGTGTTGCTTATGAGCTCTCTCATAGTCCTTATTATTGCAGCAGAAAGAAAGCAGAAACATTACAATATTTGGCAAAGGATACAAGCCATGTAATGACCAAATCTGTATTCATTTCATGAGCAGAAATTAATCACGCCTTCCTGTGGTACGTTCCTAATGCAAATTTCCCGTCAACACATTGTGTCTTGTGTTTGCCAGTTTATTCGTATGAAATGGTGGAGCTGATGTGTCATCACAGATGGGGTTGCATGCTGGATAAGGTGGCCACATTACTAACCATGCGAGATTAGGAAGTGTGCTGTTGATGTGTTGTATGTATTCATGCGTGTACGTGGGTCAAAGCGTCTGGCTGGATACTGAGTGTTTTATTCATTGTTTGCTCTACAGCGGCAGGTTGACAATGTGATCTTTACTGTCGGTTCTTGTGTGTATGTATGGGAAGGATCCACTCTGCAGAGGAAAATGTCACAGTTACTCTGACAACGACCTGTTGAAGATATACACAGAATCACACGCTGATGGAAGTTAAATGAAACATTTACTCTCTGCTGGTTTTTGTTATTCATCGAAAAATCTGTCTCCATTTGGGGTCAAAGACCAATTGGTGCACAGTGTGATGCTATGTTTTATAGAAATCAACATGGATCTATTACTGTACATACGGCTGAGCTGTTTTACCAACCGAGTAATGAGTATGTTTTAGGATTTTAAGTAAAACTACATTTTGCATTCTTGTCAATTTTGGCACGTCATTGTAAACTCCAATGATATTCTGGCTATTGCACACGTATTTATAAAGAGGATAAAAGAGTTTTGCCAAATGCTGATTCAACCAGTTTGTACAAAACCAAACTGGTCTAAGGTCATACACCAAACAGGGAATTGTTAGCTAGTTAGCCAGTTTTACCGGTTATACTGGAAATCCACCCACCTCTTGTTGGTTATAAATCCTTAGCATTTCAAGATGCCTGTCTTTTAGTTTACAGCCTGGAATATTTGGAAGGACACATCATGCCATTAAGTTTGTATTCCACTCAGAAAGGGGAAGCTAGTTAGCGAGGCTAATTAGCATGCTTAGCTTCTACTCTTTGAGGAGTTATTCTAGTTTCTAGTTAGCTTAGCTCAGAGGCCTGTAACCTTTACTGTCAAAAAAACAAAAACATTTGGCTCCCTTTTTCACCACCTCAAATTCAGGAGCTGCAAAAACATATTTGATAGCACAGCTTAGAAAGGGTTTTATTTATTATACTGTTTGTTGCATGTATGAAATTATAGACCAACAATAAAGAAAACACTTTTTTTTACCCAAAACATAACACGCCTTTTTGTTTCTTTGTCATATTTGGAAATTAAAAGACATAAAAAGAGAGACTTGGAAAATAAACACGTATAGCTACAGCCCATTATCTAAAAAAAAAACCAGGCCACTTAAAACTGTTTCAGTGTACTGTCAATGTTAATGTTGTTTTTCTCTCAGCCACATAGCAATCAGAGGTTTCTGAATCAAATAAATAGTATAGCTGTTATATATTTATTTAACTTTGGTGTTATGTCATTTGAAAAGTTCCTACTAATTAAGACAGAATTCCATCTGACAATTGCTTTTCTTTATGTTGTCCAGAAATCTGAAAATGTTCAGACAAACAAAACTTATTTTACTTATTTAAATGATACTGTACTCATAATGCTTTTAGCATAGATCTAGCATAAGCTGTTGGAACTGAGGAGATATAACCAACCATTCTTGGTAGTGTGTCGAAGGAAGTCATTGTGATTATTTTCTGTTTCCCTGTCAGTATTTGGCTGCAGGCAAACACATTGTATAGGCATTACCACCCTCTCTGCTCCTCTTTTACCTAGCAGCAGACATTTCTTGCTCTTTTTCAGTATCTCAAACTGACCGTTGCACTTCTCTCAGTCCATTGTAAGGAAGGCACGGTCATCAATTATTAACGGCGAGCAGAGACATCCCACTGAGAGTCATGAACAGGGGTTAGTGGCAGGCCTGGTGAATGCTGCGAGTGGCAGTGGTGCCATTTGGAGAGTGATTGTTGGGAGGCCTCTCCTGTATATTGATATGAACTCTGCTGCAGTAAGTTAATGCATCAGTATAATAACATTTTAATGTCTGCGGTGGCACGGCCATTTCATATTTGTCCACAGAGAGATGCATATGTACATCCGCAATGACTGTAATGATGATAGTGATAATCATTTGCGCTGCTATCACTCTGTAATGTGTGACTGCAATCACCCTTGGTTAACATTACGAGGCTTTAGCCATTAAGACTTTGAGCAAGCAGTGCTCATCATAAAATCTCCAATTCGATGTGCCGGCCGTTTCATTCTCCAGCTTCTTTTTGCTCGTTGATGTTGCTTTTCCTTGAATGTTCTTTTCCCCATTTTGCAGCGTGCTCTCAAATGTGGGCCATTTGTATGAGTTATGCTAATTTGTTGGGGCAATGAATGCATTAATTTCATTAGCACATGGCCTCAAAGCAATAATTACCAGAGTAGGTGTGTCACAAGCAATCATGTTAAAATTTGCCAGTTAATTATTAAGATTTTGTTCTGAGGGACCTGAATTTGACATGAGTCGCCGAGGGAAAAAAAGAGAGGGGAAAGTTAATGCATTTCAGTGGCCGAGGCTAGGTGCTTGTTGTTGAGCACAGTGTTGGGGGGGCTGCTGCACTGCGGGGCTACTGGCACCATTTTTGCATGTTGACAGCTCACATTCTGGAATAATTAGTGTAAATAGCAAAGGGCTAGCTGGCGCTGGGTCAGTCCAGGAGGGCGTAATTAGAAAGAAAAGGAGGTCCAGAGACACCTGATGGCCTCTGCTCCCCCTGACTGAGTCCGGTGCAGAAGACGTTGGTTTGAGTGTTGAAGGAGGAAGCACATTCACAGCTCCCTTCCTCACCCTGATTAGCCCTTGTCGGACACAGAGCCAGGGTCAGCAGGACACACTGTGGGTTTAATGATGTTCTGTTAATAAAAAATAGTCATTTTTGGTACCACCAGGTTCCTCACCTGATCATTGGAGGAGGTGGTTCTGCTTCACTTTTACATTTGTCCTCTGCTACTAAATCAGAAATCAGGAATCAGGTGTATTGCCAAGTAGGTTAACACATACGAGCAATTGGCCTTGGTAAACACTTAAAAAAATAAAACGTTGACTTTAATGAAATGTATTATGTCAACAGATTTCACATAACTGTATTAGGTTAGTTGGAAGCACTGATATTAAGTTTAAATAAAAGTATAATGAGTTCAACTTAATATGATTGCTTTCAACTAACCTAATGCAGTTTTGTGAAATCTGTTGACATAACACATTTAATTAAAGTCAACAATTCCTTTTTTTCTGTGTTTTTGGTGCATACATAAACACACAGTAAAAGCAGATGAACTACCATTAAAGAAAACAATGAATAAAATAAAACAATAAAACTATTATAACATTAAAACATAGCAATATATAAATGGAATAGATGAAATATAGATATACCCGTAAAATTCAACCAACCAGCAAATCTCTTACCAGGGAAGCTATGAGCGAAGAAAATAAAGATATGAGGATGCAAAACATTTCAAACTTCTTCTGCAAACTTCAAAATAAAATGTATAACTCAAAATGATGTACAGTGTTAACATTTCAAAGCCCAAGTTGCCCATTATTAGATTTTTGTCTTAAAAAATAAGTGTAGTATGGAAGACAAAACAATTAGCTAGTTTTATAAAGGCAATTAAAGTCCTAATCTAGAAAATCAGTCCAGACAGAGTCAATCAGTCCAGAGAGAGTCAGTCTAATTCAAGAGCTTAGTTTTTACTCCATGTTAATATAACTTCAAATCTCCTGACACGATTCTGCACCGTTCTTCAAGCCTTCCCGGCCCATGTCTCTCAAGTGTCTCCTTAAAGGTGCTAGCATTTACACTCCCATCCCCCTCTTTGAAGAAAAAAATGTTAATCATCACTTGATTTTATATAGAAAGCAGATTATCCTTTGATTTTGATGAATGCAGCAGCTGCCAGACTCTTCATTTGACTAAAAGCAGGACATTCTGCAGAGGCCTCTCGATGTCACTAAGCTTCTGTCAGGACAGTGCTGTGACAGGAGACGACACATGAAAGGAATTCCTCCTCATGGCTCTCACAGGACAATGGAACATGGCCTTGAGGTAGTGTGTTTGTGTGTGTGTGTGTGTATGTGTGTGTGTGTGTGTGTGTGTGTGTGTGTGTGTGTGTGTGTGTGTGTGTGTGTGTGTGTGTGTGTGTGTGTGTGTGTGTGTGTGTGTGTGTGTGTTTGTGTGTGTGTGTGTGTATGTGTGTGTGTGTGTGTGTGTGTGTGTGTGTGTGTGTGTGTGTGTGTGTGTGTGTGTGTGTGTGTGTGTGTGTGTGTGTGTGTGTGTGTGTGTGTGTGTGTGTGTGTTTGCTTGACACAACAGAAACATCTCTTTTTTTTTCTTGCTTTTGCTTGAAAATTATTTTCCTTTTATTTTAGGAATCACTTTTTAAAAGTTGAACTGGAATTTACAAAGTAACGCGTTAAAGTAATCTGATTACATTTGTCTGTAACCCAGTGCTGTTAATTGCTTCAGCAGTAATTACATTACCGTTACTAAGCACAAAATGATCTCGATACTTGCGTTATTTTTAAGGTCTTCGACTGACTGCATAACGGGAGAACAGAAAAATAAATCAGTTGCTTTTCGCATGCGCTACACTCGCAACTTCATCAATGAGGAGACAGGGCAGACATGTCAGAGTCTCATTGCAGAGATGAAGAGGCGCAGCAAACATCATGGAGGAAATGTTGCCCGATTCATTAATACATCCATGCTTTCCACGGTGGAATCGCTGTCTTTCAGAAACATATTGAGCAACAAATACCTATAATATTAATAAGGGGCGGGAGGACGCCATTGGACTGGAAAGCTTTTGCAAGCTACCAGGAGCAGTGTTATGATGGAAACATGAAAACATGGCTGCTGTTCAAACAAAGAGCAGAAACAGAGGGCTGTGTGCAGTGTTCCTTATTAGATGAAGCAGTTATGCTGATCCGGGCAAACATCAGGTTAAACTATATATTGCTATTTTTCATTTGATTTAGGTGCATCTCAGGTGTTGGTAAAGAGTAATCTAAAAGTTATGTAACAAGTATTGTAACTAATTACTTTCAGCAGTGAGTAACTAAGTAAAGTAAGGCATTAGATTAGTTACCTTAGAAAAATCTAAGGTAACTAGTAGTGTGTAATTCGTAACTACCCCATCACTGGTGATAGCCCATCACGCTGCTATGTTTGTATTTTACTTGGAAAGTGGAAGCTAGCAAGCTAAGCTAAGTAGCGACTGTTTGGAAAGTAGAAGTTGGTTAGCCGATCTTGCTAAGTGCTATATCCCACTTTTTCCATTCCACATTACGTGTTGCAGGTAGCAGGTCACACTAGCTATGTCATTTTGGTAATAAAACACTCAAGTCAGTGTTCTAATTTCCTAGCATTTTTATTACAATGTATCTTAAAAACTGAACCTTTTTGTTTTAATGCTGCAAATAGTCCTTGGGAAGATGTATAAAAGATGTATTCGCACAAAGAATGCATATTCCATCTGTCACACTTAAACAGGTATTTATAAAAGAAAGATGTGCAGTGAAAATGTGAGCACCTCATGTATGGTAAACATCAGACCGGGCCTACACAGGTTTCTAAAGCTTTACAGAGAATATGATAAGGAGGAATTTAAATATAAGGTGAGAAATGTATCTCGTAGTATAAGGAACTGTTTAGGTTTTTTGCCAAACAAATGCACAAGCATATTTCTGTCTTTGTGTAAAACAGGTCCGCCGGTCAATCTGACATAGTTTTTATGCATTTTTGTACTCGTGGCATCTGCATTTTGTGCAAATTCCTCCAATTTCTTTTGGATGAGAAGTCATAAAGTCAAACAGACAAAAACAAAAATAATACAGCATGTGGTTTGGTTGGATAAAGTTACAAACAAAATAGAATTTCCCTGATAGCAGGGTTAGTCTCAAGCCATTATTCCAGGCAAATACGTGGACTCTTGGTCATTTCAGCCTTTTTATTTAACCTCCATGCCCTCCCTCCCTCTCCTGCCCTCAGTCCTCAGGCACAATTCATTTGAGTTCCTGCTCAGGAGGGTCCTGAGGCTGATTCAATTAAGTTTCCTTTAATTGGCTTTCAGGCATCCAAACTGAAACTGATGGAGAATTAATAACAGTTCCAGTTGGTCTCTGCTCTGTTTGCAACCTTGGAAACATCCCTAAAAATATGGAGGCAAAGTCGACCCAATTTTCCATGTGTCTGTTTTGGTAGTTCGATAAAGCGGTGAAGAAAACGTGGTCACAGTTACTGTGGGGTCCAGGCTTTTAGTATGCCATTCATCTCCTTGTCAACACTCTGGAAGTTTGTTGCAAACTTTGCACCCACAGAAACACAGCAGAGGCCAAAGATAATATGTACTGTTCTTCAACCCCATCAAAGCCATCAATTAGTGATGAAAGATTTAAACACTCTGTGGCTGTTCAGCCTTTACAGAATGTTCTCTTTTATGTGTTCTTCAGTGAGGCCCATCGTAAAAAGCCAACATAAGACTAAAAACAATGTATGTTTCTGTCTGACAAGTACTCCTCTGTGGGTATGGATCGCTCTTTGTCCAGAGAAAGAGAAATCATTTTCAGATGCATTACGATTTAGGTGGTTGACAAAAGACAAGTTGTGAAATGGCAGGAAATGATATGCTGCTGAAATGAAGGTTTGGAGTTCACATATCATTAACAGCCATGAAATCAACTTTTCCTCTGACTACGCTTTCCCCCCAGAGTCTGCCTTTGTCTTCAAACAGCGCCAAGGCAATCATTATGCTCAGGCATAATGCACCATAATGACAGTAATTTCAGTATCAAATTTTCAAATGTTCGGCCTTAATTCATATTGGTTAAGTAGCTTAGTTGTAATTCACATTTTCTACCCTTCTTAGCTGAGTGCTCAAGGAATGAGACTTCTAAAGCCGGACAGGAGAGCACCACGGGCAGGGACATTTAAATACTGCTGAATACATGAGGCCTGGGAAAAGCCTGGCATAGTGGTATTGTATTTAAATTGTTTTACATAATATCAAGCTTATTATATGGGCAAACAGATGGCAAGATGCAGCAAATTCACAGGGAGGGGATCATCTTCATCTCATAATATCTACCAGAATTGGGGGTAACTGCCGCAAAGGCTCCAATCTGAACCACTGTGGCCTCCACCTTCCACATCTTCTCTTAGCTCCTCTCTGAGTCCTCAGTATTTCCCAAGTTTCTCATGTGGCTACGACTTGGTTTTGATAAGTATCACAACGGTTCCTTCTTCTGCTGTTTGGCAACCACCACAATGTCTGGTTGGTTAGCCATAACCATTCCTTCAGTCTGGATCCGGAAGTCCATCGGGATCTTAGCTTTGTCGATCTCAGCCACCAATGTAGGTGCTGCCCATTATGACCTTCGGACTTCCAGCCCACACTGGGCACAGATGTTCCTGTACACAGTGCCAGCCACTTTGTTTTCCCTCTAAGCCGTACTGGCCTGCATCACACCCTGCTGTTTTGTACGGGAATGTCTCAGGAGCTTCTTTTCAAGCCTGCACCTGGGGTCCTGTCTGGCGTGGAAGACCCCAGCCTCTATGGGCAATTTGTCCCTTTCAGACCATAGGATACGATTTCTCGATCTCTGACTTCTTCTTTCTGTTGTTACTTAACTTCTGCATGGAAGAAACTTCAACAGTTTTGATAATCCATTAATCACTGTTTTTAAGACAACGGTTCACAGTTTCTGCTTCCCCTTTTACACTTTTTGTGTGTTTTTTGTTTTGTTGTTTGTCTTCCAGTATCCTGAATTGATTATCCTTTTTTTATGGTTTAAGCATTTGATCAGACAGTCACAAACCAAAAAACCTTTGTTTGTATCTCAGCAGGAATATGTACCATGTTACAACATGAACTAAAAGGCAATCGGAGAGCTCAGAACTTCGGCAAGATCAGACATCGCCTGTCTATCAGGCCAGTGATTTGGATTCCCTCAAGAATGTAATGTGTTCATCTTTGGCTCATGCTGCACCCTTCAACCAAAATGTTATTAAAAATGAGACGGCCATTTTTTTCCGTTATCCTGCTGACAAACAAACCAACAAGTGGAACCAAAAACCATGCTAGAGGTAAACATCACCTTACACGCTGCAACTAAATTATAATGCCTATATAAAGCATATTCAATCATTTCTTGGAAAACAATGGCACAGAAGAAGGGAATCAATTTGTATTTTTTCTACTTAATTTGTTATTTTGTTAAATGGGTTTTTACAACGTGTGGTGCACAGCATTAATTTGTATAGAGTGACCAACTGGCACATCACTAGAGGGGATAAGATATGACAATTTTTATTTGATCATGGATTGAAATAAAGTAAACAAACTGTCCAAACTACAGTTTCATGATTCTAATTGATTATGATTTTTGTAAATGATTGAACAACATATTCCTCATCTGTTTTTGTGCTTATAGTTAGAAGACAACATGGTGGGGGCCTCATTATAATGATTTGTTGGCATTAAAGAACTCATATGAATATAAAACCTCTTGATTAGAATCTGAGGTTGATACATAAGCAGAAGGCCAAGCGCATATATCATATATTCATGGAACCAAATACATACATAGAAAGAAAGAAAGAAAACTAACATAACCTGCATGTTTTTGAGCAGTTCTAATCTTTTACACATCTTTCAGCTTATTAATCACATCGTCCTCATGGCGGACCTCGCTGGTGGTGATCACTATTTTTATTATAAGGCCCTCAAAGCCATTATGCACAGGATCTCTATCGGTTCCAAACTGAGCTGTAAATTTTGAGAGAATGTGACACCCCCGCCCGAGGGTTACAGCAGAATGCTAACGAGGCCACGGCGACATTTCCATCAGCATACAGTCAGTCGCACCATACATCAGCCCCGCGCCGAACATCTCCAGCAACGCGCCAAGTCACTGACAATTTCAGACGCACACTTTATTAGTAACCCCCCATATCCACGGTGTAATGAATGAAGCCATTTAAACAGGATTTACGATATCTTTAAAACTTGATTGCTTAGAATTTGAGAATTATTCATAAGACTAAAGCATCATTTGTCATACAGCGAGTGCTGTTTGGGTGGGGACAAATGGTTTTGTTGTAGTTTTTTAAATGAACTCCTTTTCATCCACTCCTCAAATAAGCCATTTGTATGCATGTATGTCCACACACCGGATGTAATTAAAGCGAATGAGGCACAGATGACAACTAGCAATCAAGTTTTCCTCATAATGCATCGTGCCAACGCCGAGCTAAAGAAACAGATACGGATACAAATGATTAAAAATACACACACACATGTTTTATTACTCTGTGAATCCTGCTGAAACAAAGAGTACAGTGTTCCTATGCAGGCGTGGCTAGGAGGTGTTGTGGAAAGTACAATGAAGATTTGAGTTTGCTTAACCCTTTGTTCAACTTATTTTCTTTTAGAACAATACACCTAAGGTATTATATTGTGTCGCCTTGAGTTACGTTTCCTTATTTGCACCATTGAAGAGGCTCCCTTGCCTTGTTACAAAGATTATTGTGCTCACTTCCCGAGGCAGTGGGACCATGCTTTGTGTGCGATGCCCAGATCATCTCATAATTACACAAGGATCCTGAGGCAGAGGGTGGGGACCCAAGTGAAGGACCAGTTATGTCCACACACACTCACACACACACACACACACACACACACACACACACACACACACACACACACACACACACACACACACACACACACACACACACACACACACACACACACACACACACACACACACACACACTGCTATAGCTGCGAGGCATGGCTTACTATAGCCACAGCCAAGAATGAGGCCTCTCAGGATAGATTTACACACAAATAAAACCAGTCTTATCTTGGCCCACATGTGAACGGGAACTGATTACACGGTCTACATTTCAATGCTCAGATTAAATTGAGTCAATTTCCAACGGCCTATTTATTCCAACCTGCAAACACAGTGAAACCAAATCAGATTGTACTGCTCTAAGACCTCAAATAAGTGAATCTGTCTCCTGAGAAACTGTTTTGGAGGTTGAAGAAATGTATAGTTTTAAAATGGTTTGAAACTGGTGAGTTAAGTCATACTACATCATTATAACTGACTACCAAATGCAAGCCAAAATACAAATGTTTATGATGACTTATGGTTCCCTAACATGGAAATTAAAATAAGACAAGGTACTTTGTTTACCTTTACAAATGTTATGTCTCTTTACTTTAGTTATTAACTGTGTTTCCACCTGCCAGCATGTTCTCACTCCTAACTCACATGCAACATCTCCCTACGCATCACCATTTAATATACTGATACCTTTAAGTGGAATGTTTCAAAGTGCTGGCTTGTTTGATTCATGGTTTGTGTAGCGAATTCCAAAAAACCTACTTAGTTTGGTTTCAAAATGATCATGGTTTGTGTTAAATTAAGTAAGCTGACTTGCATTTATTTAACGCATTTGTAGTTTTCTGTCAACTTAAAGGGCTTTAACACAACATGTCATCATTCACGCATCACACACACACTGATGCAGAGGCTCATTAAGATTAAAGGGTCTTCCCTTCCCTGTAGTGTGCTATGTAGGTTTTGGTGCATGTAAATGGTCTGCATAGGCTAAAATCCCTGACGTAAGTTAACTTTGATTTTTGGTTTGAGACACAAGCAGGGTAACATCAATTTAATCCCGCCTTGACCGCCACTGCAGTCAGCATGCCGCTGTGTATGAAACGTTGTGTAAGACACTTCACCCCAAATCTTCTTCTTCTTCTTCTTCTTCTTCTTCTTCTTCTTCTTCTTCTTCTTCTTCTTCTTCTTCTTCTTCTTCTTCTTCTTCTTCTTCTTCTTATTATTATTATTATTATTATTATTATTCCAGTGGGTAATATTATATTCACACTGGCAAAATATTGCTCTCACAAATACCCTGTGATCCTGTTTGTTAAAAACAGTTTGCATTGTTCATGTTTTTATTGGAGTCTTTGATATATTTTGAAGGCCAAAGTCATCCTGAACACCCTGGACCAACTAAAACCCTCTGGTAGTACATAGGTAAATTAATATAACAACCTTAAAGGAAAGGAGAGGACATACATTCAGTGTTTTTTAATTATTGGGTTTAATGTTCTCAGTTAGAATTCACGGTTGATTTAACTTCCCATTTTAGTGATAATTTTTTTTAACTATATTTTATTAATTATGTTTAAAATACAACTTTATTTTCTGAGTTGTGACGAAAACTCTTTATTATCCATCTGGTAAGTTTTCAAACTTTGTGATTGTGTGTGTGTGTGTGTGTGTGTGTGTGTGTGTGTGTGTGTGTGTGTGTGTGTGTGTGTGTGTGTGTGTGTGTGTGTGTGTGTGTGTGTGTGTGTGTGTGTGTGTGTGTGTGTGTGTGTGTGTGTGTGTGTGTGTGTGTGTGTGTGTGTGTGTGACTGACGCATGAACGCTCGCATACACGTGGGTGTGTTTCTAAAACCCCATAAAGTCATATTGCAATGCCTCAGCAAAGCTCTTGATTAGCTGTGGTTTTATGTTGGGATGGTCCATTTGATTAGGTTATGTACGAGATCGAGGCCGGCCCAAAGTAATCACAAGGATTATTTATTCTTGTTAATTGAGGTTCCATCTTCACACCACAACTAAAGGTTAATGTTCTCTTGGTATGTTATTTACTGTGCATGTTCTCCATGCCTGCTGGCACCACATACAGGGGAGGCTCCACAGGTATAGGGGAGGATATAGAAAATGAGAAATGATTTGTAGCGTAATATTGACAGCAGTTGAACTTTGGATATTTAACAGCCCTGCTCTAAGCCTTCTGAAATACTCTACAACATTCATTTTAATAATCGCACTTTGGCTCAGGTGTGATGCTCAAGTTTCCTGGAGCTTTAGGTGGTGCAGCCCATCACTGCTCCTAATCTCTCCTTTAACTAACCACAGATAATTCTTCATGCACATGTAAATCATAGAGGGACTTTAAAGTGAATTGAAAGGTATATTTGAAGTGACATAGTGTGATTAATTCTGCCGCTCCCTAAATGACCCTCCGTTCTGTCTTCATAGGAAAGCTGCTCTAATAGTCTTTCCAATAGTGATTAAAATTACAAAAAAGTGAACCTGTAGGTTAATAAAAATGGTAATTTAACTAGTATCTGATTTAATTGACTCTGAAGAAGTACTTAAACGTGTTTGCACTCTGGAAAATCTACATGGCTCAGCGGCAAAGAAATTGGAATATCCAGCTGTCAAGATAATAAATTTGACTATTTCATCAGTGTAATCTTCATACAATCTCCCTTTGTGCCGCTCTCTACGGCTCGCCGCTAATGTAATAAATCACCTCAGTGTTTGGGAGCGTTTCATGTGTTTTAGAGTAATTGTAATATACTCAAAAGACCCAAAGTGCGGTGAGCAGCCGGTGTTCTTAACCTTTGTAGATTCAAGATTTGGAAAGTTTAACTCAAACTTTTACCTTCCTCCAACTTCTGCTGTTAGCAAGAGGAAGACCCTGATGAGGCCCGGTGGGTTGAAACACTGCTCCATGAGATGTCTTACTTTTAGACATGGCAGTTCACAGGCCTGGCGCCAGAATAGATCTACAGAGAGGGCACAGGATTTTCATGGGAAGGCCCATAAAACCGACATGTACCGCGTCACAATATAGACAACATCAAACAGCATGGCCACATGCATTGTGTAAAGACGCACGAAACAAAGAGCAACATAAAAATCACTTTTGCAAAAGTGTGTGCGTGGTAACACACCACGCATGAGCAATACACACAATCTCATTAAAAACATGACAGCAGCAGCTTTGCTTGGTCCTTAAAACTTGGGCAACTGCTGACCACAGCAGCAAACATATTTACATAATTTAGAGCGACAACACATTATGCAGTGCGTAATGTAGAGCGTGCGGTTGCTGGCCCAATAAAGGCAGCAGCAGAAGCTCGGTAGCGTCTGTGGTGGAGGCAGGAGGAGGAAGATGGCGCGGGCGGGTGAGGTACAGGGTGCGGCAACACTGGTGGTGATGTGTAGCAAGACAAGGAGGTTGCGCTAACTCTGCCCCTGGGCTGGCCGAGATCGGGTCAAGTTAGCTACGTTAAGGCTGCAACACCGGCTGCAGCTCTTTCATCACGGTTTGTTGTTGATAAATCCTTAGACCTATTTAATTACCTAAAGTCAATTACTGATGTCCATTTTTTCATTTAAAACACAAATGGGAGGCTACAGAATGCAAATTAAAAACAACTCCAGAATAGGCGGCAGAGCAGTGTCACGCGCAACAACTTGCTTGCGCGATCTATTCTGAATAGTGTTTGGTCTAAATGTGGAGTAATCACAAACCTCAAAAGTCTGTATTACAAATGTATTTGACGTCGGAAATATTTTATGAACTTGACTTACTATCTTACATCTCTTACATCGTAGCATTAAAGTGCACAGCAAAAAAAGAAAAGATGTTTGCTGGGGGAGGGGAGAAGGGTCAAATGGGAGGGCCTGGCCCTTCAATATATTTATGCAATGTGTACCTAAACATTGTCTCGTGTGCTTAACCTACAATTCTTTTTGTATTTTTGTATTCCATGTATACTACTCAGAAATGTACCTATACGTTTTTGATTGATTCAAATGAATATATGAAACAACATTATACTGAGTCATGTAGCTGAAATAATCAGAAGTAAAACATAACATAGAAAAGAAGGCAAAACTAACTAATAAACTATTGCTAATGTATGTTGGTTATACATCCTGGTTTGAAGTATTTTTAAATTGAAACGAGAAAGGATGTTGATTAACATCTGAGACACTCGCTTTGACTTCTGGAATATACTTTTGAGACGGTCCCTAACTTCAGCGCATCAGTTTTCATCTACTGTCGAGAATAATACTCACAATTATTTTTTTATTCTGAAGTTACTATTTGTTAGGGATGTTGTAATCATGAAACGTAAATGATTTAATTCAGATTACTTTTATTGTTAAGACATAATGTCATTCTGTGAGTGTTGTTGACAACAATAAATCATAGATAGTTTCACTTTAAGTATGCTTAATAATAAGTGCTTAAAATATAGTTTTACATTCAGTAATGACCTCTATAAATACAAGTTTTGAATAGGCATAGACCGTGCTGTCATTTTTATACTGCACGCACAAAAACTGATTATATTTATATTCTTAAAATAAAAAAGTAAAATCATTTCAACAATTCCAATGCTCATATTGTTGAGAAATATGTTTAGAAATATTAATATTCTATTAGAAAAGGTATTTGAAAGGTTTATAACCCTAAATATAAACCTTTCTGTCTTACTTTTTAGGACAGAATGTCTCGTAGTATTTTACAGTTTATTATTTATTATTTATAGATTAAACACTACTTATGAAGGATACATTGTTACCCACATGGTTTGATATCCAAAGTGTGTCACATGCCTGCAGTATGACCTGCAGACCAGATCATTCTTGCAGGGTATAATTTCTGTCCCTTTTTTTTCATTTCTTATTTATATGATGCCAAAAATATGCTCCCAGGGCTATCATTTTTCTGTGGCTGTTTGCAAAAGCGGAGAGCTAAGAGGATTTATCTTTTTGACCCATCACACAAAGACAATGAGCCGCAGAATAGTGGTGTCCAACAGGGAGGAGTGAGGGTGGGCACACCCAGCGTCCCCAGGCCCCTCTACCGGCGGACTCATGTTACAGGTGAGAGCCATTAGCTACTCCTGTCCGTATCAACTCTGGCTGCCTCTCCAAAGAGCCAGAGCATGTGTGTCGGGTGCAGGGATTACTGTATGTCAGTGTTATATCTCTGGCTTGTTTTGACCGGCTCCGGCTTCATGTTTCTGACAGCATATAGTATTAGATATCTGCCATGGCACTAACACAGCAGCTCACTCTCAGGCTTTGCATGAACACTAAGGAACAGAAAGGTGTTGCAAAACTCCTCACTTTTTTTAGGAAGCATTTGCCCCGGAGCCAGGACTAATGGTTTACTCACTCCCCGACAGGCCCCGGGGCCCCAGGTAGTCTCACATTGTCAAGCTGCTCTCATTAGCTCCTATAACTCCTGCAGAACGAGCGTCAGACAGACACACACTGAGGGCTTACACATGGAAGTGCAACACACTGACAAACACAATTACAGGCAAAAGTACACAGTCAATTATAGTTGTTGTTTTTTAAATGTAAGAAAGCAGTTTTATAGTTTGGGTTTCTCCCTCTTTATAATCATGAAACATTTGCTACTTTGCACATCAGTAATTTATATACTATCTTCTGTATATATATATATATATATGTATCTGCTCCTGTAGTATCATATCTGCTGCTGCAGTCTTTTATAGAACATTTTAATTTATCCAGAATATTTGATATTGTGTTTTATTTGTGATATTTGTATTTTCTACTGTAGATGTGTTCATATTTGCTGCTTATTGTTTTCATGTCTTTCTTTTATTATGTTTATTCTTCATTCCACCTTTTAAGTATTTTATAGTGCTGCTGTAACTAGTCCTAATCCATCTATCTGCACTGAGACGTTGACTTTAATTACATGTATCATGTCAACAGACTTCACATAACTGTTGTAGGTTATTTCAAAGCAATATCATTAAGTTTAAACTAAATATGTGGTTCAACTTAATATTATTGCTTTCAACCAGCCTAATACAGTTATGTGATATTTGTACACATAATACATTTAATTAAAGCAACGTTTCAGTTTTTCCAGTGTGTACTGTGTATTCATCTATAGCTAAGTATCTATTTTATTTCATGCTTTAAATCTATGCGAGTAAATGAACAAAATAATGAATATTTAATTTTGGTGTCTGGTTATTCCACATGGATTTATTCAGGCAATAGATAATAATAATAATAATAATAATAATAATAATAATAATTATAATAATAATATAATAATAATAATATTATAATCACAATCATAATTTAGTAATATAATCCTCCCACGAATAAATCTTTATCCCAAAATGAACACAACAAATATAGAAACATACTAATAGTCTCATACACAAATAAATACAAAACATAATCTATATTTTCTTGTATTAGCGCTAAACCATATATATTTATATAATGCAATATAAATTGAATTAATTTATTGGAGCTCAAAATATTCACACATTATTTCTTAAGAACTAAAAGGAGAACTCAGATCTCTCGCTCTACGTAAAAGTAATAATGTGTTTGAATACTAAAGTTTAACCTTACCGTAGCTTTAAAAAATACTTAAACTTCTTATATAATATCACCTCTTATACTGTGTTATATTAAAATAAATATAAGATATAGTTAAAAAAATACTGATGCAAGGTAGTTGGTGATTAAAATGTGAATATAATGTAACGATTGTTTGAACGGATCAAATGTGTAAAATGTCAACTCCATCTAAAGGAGTTATTTTGTCAGATAATTGTTGACCCTTTCCTCATGAATTATAGTACAAAAGTCAAAACGAAACCTGAATACGGAAGTAGCGTTTCTTAATAGGCAGCAAAATAGCAGGCATTTTCTTTGTAATATTTTAGACTTATCTTCAAATAAGGCTTTTTAATCAACGCGCAGAAAATGTGTGTGGAAGAGCTGATATAAAATACCAAATGCTGCATTTTCACAGTTTTGTTAGTCATCTGAATCACAGGGCAGAAAGGATTCAGGATTTCTGAATTCTGTACCTGTGAATGTCCTGTGTGCTGTCACAGTCCCCTGCTCCTCTGCTGCTCTAATCTTTATTAAATATGGCAATAACTTGATTTGACAATGTTTGAGCCGCTGGACTGTCGCTCAGTAAAATATGTGCGCAGGCCTGAAGAACCGTACAGTAAAATATAAACTGCTAAGCCAACATGTTTTCACAAGACTTTCAGAAAGAGGAGCCACTTTGTAAAGCTACTCATCTATTCATTCTTTTTGAGCTGACCCAAGTATCGTTCATTCTTCTGTATAATAATGTTGATGTGGTCGCCACATAACCACATACTTCTCAGTATATGCAGTACAATGGAGTAAAAAGGCCATTATAGGAAAAAAAGAGAAAGGTGACGTAGCAATGGAACAATACTCCCAATAGAAACTTAGATCTTTCAAGTTTAAAGTTGAATATTGCAAGGAAAAGTGTATATTCTCAGAAGTTCAGAATTCAATTCAAAAACAATTCTGAAATGTGTTGATAAAAATGTAACATTTATGAAAACCAACATTGATTCAAAACAGTCAATATAGTACAGTTTTTACAGTACAATATTTCATTTGAATAAATACATATTGAAATAAAGTTAAAGTTGTGAGACTCTCAACATATTGAACTTTGTTTTTGTTGCACATGTTTTAAATGTATTTGCAAAGAGATCATCAACCTTTTGTTTTTATTTACAACTTTAATCAAAGTTTTTGGGGAATTATTTTTCCCCTCTCCTTTACATAATGTTTTACCCATAATGTACCCTAGAGACTGTTGTCAAAACAATGCATTTATCTATCTATCTATCTATCTATCTATCTATCTATCTATCTATCTATCTATCTATCTATCTATCTATCTATCTATCTATCTATCTATCTATCTATCTATCTATCTATTTATCTATCTATCTATCTATCTATCTATCTATCTATCTATCTATCTATCTATCTATCTATCTATCTATCTATCTATCTATCTATCTATCTATCTATCTATCTATCTATCTGTCTGTCTGTCTGTCTGTCTGTCTATCTATCTATCTATCTGTCTATCTATCTATCTATCTATCTATCTATCTATCTATTTGTCTATCTATCTATCTATCCATCTGTCTATCTATCTATCTATCTATCTGTCTGTCTGTCTGTCTGTCTGTCTGTCTGTCTGTCTGTCTGTCTGTCTGTCTGTCTGTCTGTCTGTCTGTCTGTCTGTCTGTCTGTCTGTCTGTCTGTCTGTCTGTCTGTCTGTCTGTCTGTCTGTCTGTCTGTCTGTCTGTCTGTCTGTCTGTCTGTCTGTCTGTCTGTCTGTCTGTCTGGCCGTCCGTCCGTCAATGAGTGATAAATAGGAACATGCCATTTTCTTTTAATATGAATATAAAGTCACCAATCATAATGTAGATGTTGAATAAAGCACAACACATCCAGCCCTGCATTCGGCTCCTGTGTGAAGGCACTACTGTGGAGTCGCTCTGGAATCATAGCTCTAACCCCCCCCCCCCCCCCCCCCCCCCCCCACACTGCAGCCAGTCAAGTAAACTGGAAATAACAGTGTGTTAAAAACATTTTTGGACCTATACAAGAGATTTTTCTCTCTTCTTCCCTTTGCCCCGTTCTTTTGCTTGTTGAGGTTGAAAAAGATTAGCGGAAAATAGTGCATCACAAACTGGCTGCAGGCCTGGGGGCAACGGAGTCTGCTCCAAAGCTGGATAATCTCATATCAGTGTGGCGTGTTCATTTAGCTTAAAAGATAGGCCCGTTTTAGAAGCACCTCCTTAGGTTATTATGTAGCTTTTCATACTCAAGATGATAACTCATTCTGGCACCTGTGTAATTTACTAATGACACATGATTTTAGCCTGCACTGACTGCGAGCCGGGGAGGAATTACAGTGCTGCACTGACATCCAGCAGAACCTGGTCGAGTTGTTTTTTAACGTCTTTGATTAGGTGTGTTTACTCTGTGTTTTATTTGCATAGATCATGGAGGAGCCTGGGGAAAGGTAGATTTAATTAAGGGACATTGATGAAAGCACACAGCTCATCTCTGAAGTGTTTCCTCTGACATCGCTGCAAAATATCCTGATGACAGGTGGTGCTGGGGAGGAGGTGACACGGCTGCGAAACACAACAATTTGGCTCCATTCTCACCGTGTGTAGGTGGGAGAGTGTTATAGGTCTTCTGTTATATATCACTGAACTGAATGTAACTGCTAAATAAAATCCATTTAGACGAATGCAGGAGGGTGGGAGTTTATAGTGGAAACATGTGAAAAAAGAGACTAAGGTGATTCACATGAGGAAAGGCTGATGGTTGGTGAGATAGTGGAAATGTACGAGCAGCTTTGCAATTAGCAAATGCAGGCCTGCCACATTGTCAAATGCCCTCACGCTCTGTCTCTGCGATAATTGTCACAGCCCCTCTCTTTTATTACAATCTGTCACAGAGTCAACCATATTCATTATGAATTCTTATCTGCTGTGCTCTAGCATTTGCCAGATGGCACGTCGGTATCAAAAGCTAATAATGATGTAGTAAGGAAATTAAGGCTTTATCAAAAGCTACTTAATGCCAGAAAAAAGGAAAATCAAAATACATTGATGCATCGGTTGATCCTTGATGATCCCATCTGTGAAATTATAAAAGGTGAATCATCCTATCTTATAGCCACAGAATATGCAAATTAGAGAGCAAAGCTGTAAATTCGATCGGGTTTAGCTTAACTAATCTCCTTTGGTCACAATTTAGGTTTGATGTAGAAAGAAATCCCATTTTATACATAGATTAAATCTGGTTTCCTCACCTACAGTACGGGATTCGCTGCTAGGATGAAGTGGTTATGTCCATGAAATATGTAAAGTAAGATGCTCGCATTTGGACAGCTGCGGAAAAATACTCATAGCTCTCCGACATTTTATACACCTGCCAATTCCCAAGAAAGGGATTTACCTTTACCACACGCTGCAGATGCACCGGTCTAATTAATACATGCACGGGATATCTAAGTTGTCCTTATGATCAGAACAGGCTGTGTTGGTCAACATGTGGAGCAGTGTGGTTTTGAAAGCAGAAGGGGGAAGAGAACATCCTGTAATCAGACCAATTACCTTTTAGTCAGTAATTGGTGATTTAGATTCTTGATGTGGAGAACGCCACAGCATATTAAACACTTCATTTAAAAAGTGATTGGAAAATGTGAGTGAACAACAGGCCTTTAATACAGTGAACACAACAAGAATTCACCACACACCTTGAGAGCGGCATCTTACATTTACATTATTAATGTTACGCCGCACTTAACGGTTAAGTTAAGCTAACGTTGCTGTGTGTTAACTAATGTTACTCGATCCAAACACACAGCTGATTGCTGTAAGCTAAGTAGTTTTCACACAACCCTGTTCAAGTAAAAACATAGAACATTGCCTACTGAAAATGGAAAGCCTCTGGTACACAGCTAGCAGCGACCTGAGCCGCTGAGCAGCAAATCCTCCCGAGCTGAAAATATGTGTGAACATTAAATTGAAAATATTTGTATTCACCTACTTTTACATTCAAATGTAATGTACTTGTTTTAAATCAGGGCAATACATGTTCAAATTTATTTGAAAAGATAAGAATGATTTCTTTACACAATAAAATCTGTAAAATAAGAGAGATTAAAACATGTAATTGGGGTCAGAATAGTTCTTTTCATTGAGTTAGAAAACTTGCTTGTGAATTTCTGAGACTGTGTTTAAGCACAGCAGCTTAAAGTGCTAAAATGATCATGCTAGAATGCTCACTATGCAAATGCTTCACCATCTACATTTAGCAATTAAACATGAACATTTGCTAATTAACACTAAACACAAATTACAGCTGCAGCTGACAAGTGTTCTTATTTCTGTATATTTTGGCACATTTAAGGTCATAAACTAAGCTCAACTTCTATATTAAAGATCAAAGTTGCAACCTGGGAATAATTATTGTCTGTAACAAATGTCAAATAGTTGTTGATAAATGTCGTTAAAAACGTAAACACTTAACACAACTTCATATATTGTATATGGCATGTTTTATACTTGCATAGCAAAAAACCAAAGAAATCAAAACTAAAATGGACAAAAGTAATTGTGTACATGATTACAAAATAACAACATGTTTGTCCAGGCATAACCTGGCTCATCTGTGACTGCAATGTTTACTAATTTACTAAAAGTAGAGGAAATAAAACACCAGAAATGAAAACAAAACAAAGTATAATAATAGTGCTTCAAATTAAAAAAAAGAAAGCTGTAACATCAGTGGCTCGTCAGAGTAAGTGAGATTTATTGTCTCGCTACCGTGAATGTTTGCTCGAAATATTGTATTATGATGTTCCACTATTTAAAACTTTGACTTTCTTGGCCCAAAAACAGATCATTAGAAGTCATTAGAGTGTATCATCTGGGGATCATGAATGTCTAAAAAATGTAATAGTTATTTAGTAGTCTGGACTACACTGGTGAACCCATTGACTTACATCTATCCATCAAGGTTTCCTACTTACAGTATAATAAAAGAGCAAACTAACGGCCTCTCTTATATAAGCCAGTTTCGAGGCTTTCATACTTGTGTGACTCTATCATTAATCTTATCTACAATACAAGTAAAGCCTGGCATTAATATGTCTTTCCCCTTGAGAAGTAGGCCCAGAACAGAGGAAGAATTTCAGCAATGCACAATAAATAGCTGAGAAAATGAGGCTCATGGGAAATAGTGGAGCGGCCCTAGATTTTCCCTCCTCAGTGACATCTTGAATAGTTCAGGAGTTATATGCAAAAGTTGTGGAAGATAATGTCTGGTGACGTAGACTTGTTGTCACATTTTTCATCCACTTGTATCCAGTCCCATTGCATTCTGATCACACCTCTTCAGGCAGATAACTATTTCCTCAGGATTAATGTCCCCTTTTCTGCATCCTCCAACACATCACAGTTAATGACCTTGATTTAAATCACCAGAAGGTATGTAGGAACTCATATTACTTCCAAACAGGAAATAGATCAGCCTTAAGGTCTTGTTTTTGTCTGGTCCTGTGCAACTTTTGGCCTGCAGCTATCAGTTAGATATGCACATTGCCGCAATCCTGCTTTGATTGATTCAAAGCAGGTCTACCATGCTGGGACACCTCGCTCAAGCATTTGCAATTTGCATACTTTTTTTTTTAAGTTGGAAACTTTTTGCATTTGCAGTTTGATTTCAAAATCTGAAATAGTTTGACATGCGGAATAATCGTGTAGGCTATGTGGTTTTTCAAAACTGAAAGGTAGGATAAGCTCAGAGGAAGAATTAGTTCCACTTTAAAGCTTGCTACATGTTTTCAAAATGTCTTATAGTTCCCAACATTTGCGCTAAGCTGATGACAACATCACACACAAAAAGTCAAGTATAAGCAAAGTAAACTGTGTATAGGCCTGTAAATGATTTTAGGCTCACAGGGGGAATCCTGACATGTATGACACTTGGCACACACACCTCAATCACGAAATGCAGTAACACACTCTCTGCCCATCTTTCTCCATGTCTTCATTTCACAAAGCTGTTATTCAACACCACAAAGTTTCTACTAGACGACTCTTTGCAGTTACTGTAAGCCTCACAGACACTATATTTTGCTAAGTTTGACTGCATTTATTGCTTGAAAACACCATCATGTACACAATTCATCAATTGCAAAGTCAATTAATTTAATTTGAAGGTCCCTGATATAATAATTCAGACAGTGTTGATAGCTTATAAGCTATTATAAAGCTAGTCCTGTTGTTACTGTTTAATTTCACAGCACCGCCACTGTCAGATTCAAAGTTGAAAGGGTTTGTATATGGGTATGACACAGGAGACAGCAGCACAAACATCTCTATTGAACATGTTGTATATTTTCCTGTTAACTAACCGTTAGCGACCTAGCTTGGAAAGCAACAAGCTGGCTGACAGTGCTAGCATGTTCACCAACTAGCCAGCACTCTAACAGTAACATAGCAACAGTTGTTCACCATGAATATTCACCACAACGCCTAGCTTCTAGTGCCAGCTAACTTGATTACAATACACCAAAATACAAACATAACAATTTTAAGTCTGATGTTTATCAGTTCACCTACTTTGCCAAAAGTGTATCACTTTTTGAAGTTCACATGAAACCTTCCACCACACGTTACTTATTTAGAAAGGAAGTTCTTTACTTTTGGCTGGTTGCTTCCTCCTCCCATCATTTCCTTACCTTCTCCAAAACAATGCTGTAAAAACCGGGTGCTAATGCCAGCAGTCATGATTTTATTCTGATAAAATCATGACTGGTGTGTTAACTGCATGCCAAATGAATCAGAGCAAACAGGGCCAAATAGCGTCTTAAGTTACCATATGAGAACATAATATTACATAACATTTAAAAAGCCATTTTTATAATCGGAGTCCAGCGCAGAGTTCACTCCACATAAAACACGGAGATTAATGAGGGCAGAACAGCATCACCCATCGGTTTAACCAGGTCACCCCCACACAACCAACATCTAATCTGTAAGCATAGATGTGTCTTTCACTACTGCACCTGTCAGTCTCCCGTAACAACAACATTATTGTCACATCAATGGTGCGCTTGACCATCTTTGCTGCTGTCTTTACAGACATATGAACTCCCCACGGTGCAGGGCAGAGTTCACTGTGTGAGAGCTGGCCTCGGCGTGACACTAAAAAAGCGTCCAGTTATTACCAAGCAACTCTACAGTATTTATATAGGCCTGTCGGTTTAAATGCTCCCAACTCAATCTACATGACTTGAAATGACCACCCCACCCACCCACCCACACGTTCAGATGGCTCTGTGGTCCCTGCCAGTACGCAGCAGGTTGTAGTGACGCATGCATGACAAAGCTGAATGCATGCCTGCACACAGCCAATGGACTACAGCTTGAAATAAAACAAGAGCGATGAGATGTTTCTGTGACACAGTATACAAATCTTAGCCTTTAGGATGTCAGATATTATATATATATTATCAGTGTCATATCGATAGACACTGTGTTGTGAAGAATTATATATTTTAAGAGTTAGTTTCACACATTAATACATGGATGTGTTTTTTCTGTGAGCTGTGAACAAACAGCAACATCCGGATTTGATCTTTTCAGGCCTGAGGAGTCTGACTAATCACCAAGAGAGACCCAAGAAACCTAATGCAGATGTGAGGTAATTGCACGGACTGGCTCTCCAAATATCTTCAATTAAATTTGCAGAAGTTACTCTGTCAATATGAGAGGTGATATGTGATTAGCTTATCTCTTTTCCCTACTTCCCCTTCAGTGCTTCATGACCTGCCCCAGTACATAAAGAGATATGTTATTATCAAACGGCATGAATGGATGTTCAAAAGTCTGTGGTCTAATTTAATTGAACACACTTTAAAACCGGGTCTGTGTTGTTAGGTCTGCCCTGACACACGTGCAGGATATTCCCGAAAACAAACTTGCACAGGCAACAATGGAGCTTGGACTTTGAAATGCAAGCTGCAAAGCATCCTCATTAATTGCGTAAAATAGTTTTCTTTCCAAAGGAGTGACAGAAATGGTGTAATGCTGGGCTTCATGGGTAGATCTGCTGGCTAATTGGCTCTTTAAAAGAAGGTTAAGGCATTTTAAAGGCTTCAAATTGGTCTTTTCTCCTTCAGAGCAAGTTTTGAGTGCCAAGAATAATTAGGGCGGTGCTGATTGTTATGGACCCCATATCACACTAAGGCAAAACAGACAGCAGGGAGGATGCCAAGGGAAGCTTTATGAGTCTCATTTGAGTTAAGCTGAACTGACGCTCATTATAAACTGTATGAGTTGTGTGAGAGATAGTCAGCAATACAGATTGTATAACTATATGGAGCTTTTAAAACAACCATTTGCAGTTTGTAAGGTCATTATTAGTGGAATTTAATTTATGACTGTATGGAAAGACTTATTTTATCTCAAGCCACAAGGAGGCATGAATCTGAAGTTAAGAGACTCACCACAAAACATGGGTTATTGTCCTTCTCTTTAAATGATCCAAACAGCAATAATAATTGTTTGCTTTTGGGAAACTTTGGGATACTTAAACAAGCTGTACACAGAACACTGACATACCAAAGTAGTGGCATATCAAGTTGTTGTGGGGGATGTGTTAGCAGTCAGTTTGAGTAGCAGGCATGTTTGCAACTTTAGGACCCATTTTTGTCTTTTTAGCAGGCCACACAACATATCATTCACTCTGCTTTTAGCTGTTGCGGTCGCCTTATCACATCCCTGAGGTAAATATATGCCTTTCAGCAACTAGCTGACAATATTTCTCTGTGTTGGAATTCAACAGACACTGGAATGGCTGCCATACATGTAGAGATAAAGATTTAAGAACAATTTGGAGTGGACTCTTAATCTTTTTGCAGAGCTGTATATTGTTATAATAGAATCTACAAAAATGTAAAAAAATACCTAAACATTTTAACCTGCTTAGCATATTTGCACACCTAAACTTTTACAGTTGAAAGTACTGTCACTGGTCTTTGGCAATGACAAAGTTCTTACATTAATCGTCACCCCCCCCCCTGAGCGCTGACTCCTCTCGTGCAGCTGGTTGGGGACTTCCACATTGTGAGGTTTCATAATGCTGACATGGAAACATGGGGAGCAGTCGGATGTCCTAGTAGCCTCATTCTCCCTGCTAGCAGAGCATGTCCCAACTGTTGTCAATTTATCAATGTATCGTGCACTAGTGGGCACAGTTTGAGCCACCATTAGGACAGGTGCCTCCATCCATCATGGCCAAGTCACTTATTCCACCTTGTCAGGGGAAACTAAAAGGAGCTTTTGAAGAAATGTAAACAACTCTCAGTGGACAATCGGAGGAGACATCTCAACACTGTGAGTGGAGGACTGAGTACAAAGAGAGTTCAGTCTGTCATTAACATCCAGGGCCTCCCGCACTCATGCTAATGGTCTCCCATATGTCCTTTAACCGTACAGACACACTCATATGCAGCATAGGAGATATCTAATCCTGCCTTTTAAATGCTGCATATGCTGCACTAATTGAAATTATCCTTTTCCTTTGATTACCCAGAATATCAACAATTTTGCTTTTCTGATATGTAACGTAAAAATAGGAACACATTTTAGCAGATTTATTTTTTGTGGTTCCTTTTGCCTCATCCAAAAAATTATGACAAATGTTTAATTCTCCCAAATCCGTGGAGTTAAATTTATTATTGAGTAGTGTGGATGAATAATATAAGAATAAGAAAATGTTGGGTGTATAGTTCTACTGTTAATGGAATGCTAATTGATGCTAAAAGTGATTCATTTTTCAAAATGTGTTCAGCTGAAGCTGGTTTAAAACAGTTTCATCTTGACAATTATAATCATATGAGGAGTGCTCTCACCCTCCCAGGCTTCATTCATTTTGGTTATACTGCTGCACATTACAGCCAGAGGTGAAGTGAAGTGGGTTTTAATTAAAAGACACAAAGAAATTAGAAATTGGGGGATGCACAAAGCTGTTAATCAATCCCCAGCAATCAGCCAGCGTGATGATGGCACAACAAGCGTCAACAGAAAGAGGAGAATAGAGAACAGACAGATTGATGTGTTTTTTTCACTTTCTTGAGGATCGAAATAAACATTTGACGTTATGATGAAAGCTTTCTTTGTGTATTTT
Source organism: Eleginops maclovinus (assembly GCF_036324505.1). Taxonomy (NCBI): domain Eukaryota; kingdom Metazoa; phylum Chordata; class Actinopteri; order Perciformes; family Eleginopidae; genus Eleginops; species Eleginops maclovinus. The sequence continues at coordinate 2,488,134 of NC_086357.1, read as the reverse complement.
GTAGGTTATCCTATTTCAATTTAGACACCACGCACCACAAATATGTTTCCCTAGCTCTGTTTTTCCTTTGTTTTACAATAAACCTAGAGAAAAAAGGGAAATATTGAGAGAATGTCCATTATATATACATTTTTTAAACATCTGGCAACTTTTAAATGTGTCTTTTGATATCTTTGTCATTACATCTGCAAACACAGGCCCTAACACTAACACTAAGCCTTTTACAGAGGATGTGTTGACGTGTCACAGTAGACAGACAGACAGCACAGGTTTGACTAATAAAATAAGTAGTGGCTGAATTCCATTTATCTGCTCCAGTTTCAGGGTCCTGGTATTGTGCACGCTGGCTCAATGTCACACTGTCACGGCTTGCTGGGCCACTTAAATATAACAGAACCGTCCTTAATGTTGTTAGCATCACTATGCTCTATTTGCTATGGCAATTCAGAATGCCTGTTGTGGAAAAGGTCGATTGTAAAAGGTTAACTGTTTTATGGTAAGGTAAAAGGACAAGGCCAGTGAGATTCTATATTTCTTTCTATAGAAATAAAATAAAAAAAGGCCAAAACTAGAAGTAAACTCCTCCACCTTAGGAATCCATTGTTGTCCAAAAATGATCAGAAACACATCAGATTCCCTATTGCTGGGTTTCATGTACTCAAATGACCATGAACAACCACTCATCCATCATTTTAACAAACAGAAACAATTTAATATTTGACCTTTAACCTTCTCTTTGATTCTCTCCATTGGCTGTTGGTTTCTTTTTTTCTAACGCAACATTAAAAAGCTAATGAGTCATACCAGCTCTTCAGTTAACAAAGCACCTGGAACAGAAGCTTTTTGGATTCAACAAAATAGATTGGATCGTGGATTAAAGAGTTTATTTATCTTATTTACACCATGTATGTTGAGTTGTTGGAGGGGCATGGGATATAAGATTTTCATTGCCAACATATATGTTGTATATGCTGTGCATATGAACAATAAAACCTTGCTGTTAGCTGAAGGAACAATGGTAATACTATAGTTCAGGTTATGGGTGCCTGCTTGGTTTGCCTGCTAAGTATTAATAAGACTTTGAGTTTGAAAACTGACTTTAAGTTCATTTTTTAAATTCAATTGTACTAACATTGTCCTGCTGTCATACATAATCCATGGAACACCAAATGTCACATGTAATTAGCTGGAAATAATCCACCAATATGCAAAATGTACCTCTGTTTGGGGTAACGTTAGCTAAAGAGAAACGCAGTGCGCAGCTGTTTCAAGAAATGATGCAGCTTATTTTGAAAGGAAATTTGAAAAAGGCTGATGCCCCTAACCAGAATGGGGAGTTTCCCTTTTTACAATTTGGTTTTGGTTGTAACAAGATGTTATTTATGAAATGTGGGATTTAGAGCTACTGGAAGATGAATTTGTAACTTCTGAATGTGGAAAGGCTAGCTCTTTTTCCCTTGATGCTAAGCTAGGCTAACCGTCTCTTCGGTGATATGGAGCACATATATTTGTGGTATCAATCTGCTCATATAACTTTTGGTAAGAAAGAGAAAAAACTGATTTTCAAAAGGTACATTTATTTTACACAGTATGCAGAAGTTTGCTAACTCTGTACTTTTTGATTCCCGAAACACAGAACGTGACTGAAGCCATTACAGGAAATTGTGCAACATGTTATTATGAAAGGAATTCAGTATAATAACAAGTATGGAAATGTGCAGCAGATATGTCAAATCCCATGAAGAGCATTCCTTTTGATTAGCTCAGAGAGTCTTGTGAGGCCGGTATACAAATCAAACATGTTGAATAATTTAGTCATTCTTTTTTCCCATAACTATTTGTATATGTATGTTGATACAAAAAAATGTTTTACCCAAATATCATGCTTTGTAAAAGGCTTTTCTTTGCTCATAAACATAATAACAACAACAACAGACTGTAAAATGATCCACATTCACTACAGGCAAAGAAATAGAAGAAGAAAATATAACACTTTTATTCCACACATATTCTGCCTCATTCTGATGTATTGTTATGAAGTGAATTCAATTCAACACGAAAGTAATTATATCTATTATATTCAAACAAAATGTTGTAAACCTCTGGCCATGCTAATCACATCTTCTTTTATTCCCAGTGAAGACTCTAGTTGGCTGTTTTTTTCCTTTCATATTATTATCTAATTTTCTTTTGAAGGCCTTGATTACTCTCGGTCTGAAAATGAACAATAATTGCTGCCCTACTGCTTACAAAGTGTAGGGAACAGAGGAATAAAAGAGTGTTCTTTTCAGTGGTCAATCAGCAAAGAAGTACATTAATCATTATCTTACATTACAATTTTTTGTTTTGTGCATGAACTATGGTTCTGGAAGAATTAAAATGTCTTTTACCCTTCCAATTATGAATGAGATTTGTATGGTTAGCCTGAAACATAATATGAACAACAAGGATAAAGTAGAATTTACAAAGAAGAGAGTGCTTTGATCACATACTGCATGCCTTGAGGAGTCTTGCCTGAGAGTCTTTGATGTGAATCAGTGCATGAAACACAGGTCCAATTGGCCCGGGGTGACCCTCAAATTTGCACTCTTTAATCATGTGTTGGATGTCAGGTGTATTAAAAAAAGGTCCCTTGTGGTTCATCATGTTTTACCATTATTGCATGAGGCTGATTTCCTGACAAAAGTGTGTGAAACAATTTGCTGCGCTTTCAGTTATCGCACAACACACTGCTGCTTGCTGCTGAAGACATTACAGAGGACAGAGACAGGATGGGAACAAAAGCCCAAACAGTTGTTGTGCTAATACCTTCATAAACACTGGGATTCAGCACCTAATTACCATCAGATGGATGGAACTGAAAGGTCACTCAGAGCCTTTTTAAACCACGATACCAACGCCCCCCTAGGGATTCCGATGTTGGTCTTTGCATCATCAGAACAACATTGTAGTCCTGAATACAATATCCTGACAGTGTGAGTGGATTGGATCAAAAGTTTTTTGACAAGAAGACACTGCACAAACAATTTACCATCTTTCTCATGTGTATTAATTTAATGTCAAAATAGCTCAAAGACCATTATGTTCTAAGAAAGCTGTATACGGAACAACCAGTAGTTTACCAAGTGGTTATTTGCGGAATTGCAATGAAAATGTTTTAACAAAATTCATCTTTTAGTTACTTCAAGATGAACAGTTGAGGATGGGAATCACCAGGGTCCCCATGATACGATACTATTGCAATATATAATTCCACACCATGGATTTAAATGCGACTGGCGCATTTCTAGTTTCTTTCTCCGCTGACTCCATCTTTGTTTTGACTAACCTCCTGCCAATCCCAATGACTTTACCCATAGCCATGACCGCACAAGAAAAAAAAGCAGTTGTTATTAAAAACTTTAATTTAGATTTGCAATATGAATAGTTTATATGATAAAATATCGATACTTGCCATGCAAAGTATCATAATACTATGCTCTATCAATTATTTCCCCCACCCCTATTAACAGTACAGTAACTCAGATCACTTGACAGTGCTTGCTGAATATTGAGCTAAGCCTGACCAAGCCTTTCTGGCCTCCATGTGCCTGTATCAGTACCACAGTCCAACCAGGAACAGAAAGCGTCCTTTTGCACAATTATTAATACTTTCCAAAAACAGTACCAACCATCATTTTGCTACCCAAAGAAACAAACTGAACGATGTATTAAACTAAATTCTGTACTGAGTTTTCCATCCGACCTTACAGGCAAAGACTCATGAGGCTTCAGGGTTTACCAGGCCCTTCAGCAGCCGATCCTGCTACCCACTGATAAGTCGAAAACAATTCAATTTTACTGGGTCCATGTACACTTAGCAGCCCTTTGTGTTGTAGTGTAGTTACTGATATGGACAATTCATTGCTAAAGCTGTACTGTAACTACTTCAAGTTTATGTTGTATTTATTTTTATCTTAGTAAAGACCTGTATGAGTGGTTCAGCCAAGGTCTAAGAGAACTTCCAGCGTAGGAATACCAGGGTCCCCTAAGAATGGGCTCTATTCTCGCGTAGACCATTAGCTTGATCGGAACATGATCAATTAGCAACACCAACACACTACCGTATAAGCCAAGAGCAGGAAGTAGATTTAAAGCTTTTTTACAATTGAGGTCATTTTCTTATAACGCTAACTTTGTATTTGTCACTTCCGTTGTAGAGAGTTGGGAATAAAGTCACTGCTACCACTATGGATAAATGCCAATGTGATAGCCATTCATTGTCACACAACCGATGTTTCAGAAGTTCTGGGAAACAAAAGCAGGTTCCTAAGAATACAACATTGCAACAAACATGTTCGCTCTCTTAACTCTTTGTGTTCTTGAAAGATAAGCATTAGGGCCTTAAGCTACCAATCACTATTTTTGAGTAATGGCGACAGGAGGCATGTAAGTAGATCTTTAAGTGAGAGAAACAGTAAACTCAACGACATATCTCATTCCTTTGACCAGTGTAGGTTTCCTGCTGTATATTACCTTGCTTCTTTAGTAGCAGTCTGTGACACAACTTGTTTTTCAGACTCATTTTACAACGCATTATCAATGTTACGAACTGGTAAATCATGAACTCATAACAGGTAGCAGCTTCAGGAAAGAATAAAAACACTGAAATTAATACATAGGTCAGTCCAAACTGAGAATAAATGTGACAAAGTGCATACCTCCCAATATCGTTAGACTATTTTAGAATATTAGAAAATATAAGAAAACTTTTGGTCAGTTTGAAATGAAAATCTTGCACAATATCCTAGTCTCGACATGTCAAATGCAAATTGTTATTAGTCTTTACACCTAATTCCATTCCTCCTGCTGTATAGACATTCCTGTGTGATTTAATAGGGTCTCTTGCTCCTATATGGAGATAGAATTGGAAGACAAATAGGATTTAAGGAAACATACTACCTCTTGTCCCTCTCTGAATACAAAGGGCAGGCGCTGGTGCTATCACAAAGAAAACAGCTTAGCAGCAGTGCATTTGTTTTCCATTCAGAGAGAGAAGCACTTTGTCTTTCCAATCGTTACCTGTCTGTGAATCAGTTGCTCCATTAAGGACAGCCTAAAGAGGGAGGTGCTGTCTCGGGCTAAATTGCAATTAGTCGGCCTGCAAGTGAGGCTGGCACCAGTTAACTTGGGATATTGGAGAGCAAGGCCCCGTAATCAGGCTTTGGTCATGTAGAACAATGCATAAAATTAAATTGACATTAATGAATAATTGTGTAATGAAAATGGAGGAGTAGAGTTAATTGCATGTTACAGTGACTGTAATGCCCAGATAACCTTGTGTCTAATGCTATTCTTAGTCTGACTGCCAAGGCTCTCACCGTGGCTCCTCTCGGCGGGAAGTCATTAAAGCCGGGGAGTAGATAATGCCAGTGTGCCGAAACCCAGAGTAGCTACAATCTTGCAAAGACTTTCTTTCACAGGCCCTTTTTTCCTAAGTGGGCTATGCTGAAGTCATTTGTACACAGTCTGAATGAAATTAAAGGTCACTAGTGCTACGCATCTATGTCTGGATGGGCTTTAAGAGTGGGGCCCACTCACCCACGGGGGGCTGTCACACGGTAGAATGAACACCTTAAGATAACTGAGGGCTAGGATATTTGCCACAGATGAGGAGGACTTGAGTGACAACTGCTCTGACTAATTCATAAATGTAACCCATGTTGAACTACACCTTTCATTTAAAAACCGTTCCAACAATTAGATGCTCATCTCAGATTTTCAGTAGACTATTCAAAAATGCCATTGACTGCTCAGTGGCAGACATATTATTAGACGTATAATATAAAGAAGAAGAAGACGACATACTTTTATTAATCCCTTACAGGGAAATTGCCCAACTTAGGTCTCGGGACCCCTTCAGGGATTGCAAGATGAATCCTTTAGTGTGGGGATGTGATTAACGGCACAGAACAGAAGAACAAAGACATGCTATGCTACACAAAATGTATTTTACTTAAGTAAATGTTTGGCTGGTTAAAAACCCTTTTTTATTGTGCAATAAACTCCTAATAACCTCCAGGAAGTTTTTTAACAATAACTTTATTGTATGATTCGTCTCAAATGTTGCGTAACACTTTCACATTTTCTTGTTGCACTTTCTATCCACTGATACCAATGAAAGGCCTCGTCTCATAGTCCGTGTTTATTTGTTTGTGGCTTGCCTGAAATAAGGTCTGTGCTGAACACAAGCTGAAGAATGTTACCTGTTTGGTTGCATTATTTTATTAGAACACCACATATTTTTGTTTTATCTCCCCCAAAATACTATTAAATACTAGTATTATACAGTCGTCAATAATGGATGGATGGATGGATGGATGGATGGATGGATGGAGGGATGGATGGATGGATGGATGGATGGACAAAAAAATGTCCCTTAGCCTAAGCTGGACTTTTTGTCATGAGCAAAAATGTAAATGTTAGCATGCTAACATGCTTAACTAAAATTGTTAACATGGTAAACATACCTGCTAAACATCCGTGTAGCCAACAGAGAATATTTCTTTGGGAGAAATGACAGAGATGGCAGATTTACAAATTTGAAGATCTTCACAATTATTATAAATGGTCTTGTTGCACTTTCTTAATACCAATGAAAGGCCGTCTGTTCCTCGTCTCGTGGTCAGTGTTTATTTGAACTCATTTGACGTACAGTGTTAGCCATGAAGGGACTAAATAAACTACTTAACGTTGTCATCCCGACAAAAGTGAGCCTTTAGCTTTGCTGTGGTTAGCTGCAGCCATGTGACCGTGATGAAGTGTGTTTATAGCAGTACATTTTATTAGGTTTTTACCTCTGCCTATTGCATTTACTCTTTGCAAAATCACAAAGCAGTGTTGATGGAGGTATCCTGCTGAACAAAACATGTTAAGTATCACAAACATGTGTTTGTACTTAATACGTTCTAAATAATGTTCCAAAAGTCACTTGTTGGTTGACCCAATTATACTCCATTTAACGAGTGATGATATTTATTTTGCTTAAATTTAAGATTGTAAGTGCTGAAAATTGGGAACCACTGCGCAAAATGTATTAACAAAGCAATACTATATTTCAATACACGTAGGTCAACATTAGAAAGCCAAAGTGCCTCCGTTTGAAGTGAAGCACAGGCCTAAGGGGCAGCAGTAAGTGTTATAGACTGTCTGTGTGGGCCCGTCTGCAGCAGCCTCCCATAGGGAAATCTGTGAAAAGAACAGCAATGTATCAATTTACTAGCTGCTAATTCACCATTGTCTCAGCTCATTAGGCTGAAATGCATCAGTAACATCACATTATCACAGGAACGTGCAATAAATAAAGCTAAGGAAGCAATATTATAGTCACTTACCTGATCATTTGTGCTAATCACTGATCTGTTTTCGTATTGCTGTTTGCTGTTAATGTACTGAATGACTGAATGCACTCATCTGATAAGTGGACCCTATGAGGAATGAAATATAGACCAATAACATAGTGTACATTTTTAAAAGGCACATTATTCCCCCCCCTCTACACCAATGCCATGCCATTTAGTATGGCATGGCATTGTTGTGCTTAAGTGCACATTTGTGATAATATATTGTGTAATGTTATAAGGAGGTAACAATTGTGGTAGATTCCTTCATTGGTGCTTATATATAGGTCATATGTTATAATGGCAAAATATTGATATCTAGCTAAGTGGCTTGAGGGAACGCAGACAGTGAAATGGCTCAACAACTATTGAATGTTTCTGCATGCATGTGGTACGCACCTCAATGACACTTTGTAAAACAAGTAATAACTTAAGTATTAACAGAGTATTAGAAAATAATTAGAAACGGCACTCCACAATGGTTTTAGCCAGAAATAGCACCGGACAGACTCGACTTTCAACATTAGCCTCCATGGCGATAGAACAAGACTTATCATTGGAACTGAAAACTCAGATAATCTGTACAACAGAGTCATTGAACACTTCTTGAGGATGAAACGCCCTGTTACTCTGCGTTTCTGTATATTATTAATGGTTTCTATAGCCGTGACGTCATAATAATGGTATTAAGAGATGGATTGATTCAGGTAGGACACTACTGAAGGCCCAGGGGTGAAATGCACGGCTGGCTACTGTAAAGAATTAACAGAAATAAATGTCATTAGCAAGTTTGACCCCAACTTCCTCCCACTTTGCTCTCTGTGACAGTGGGTTTGTCAATGCTTTAGTTAAGTGTCTAGAATTTTTCCGATTCAGAAAACACGTTATAATAAGTGAAAAACCGCTTTTGTAACTTAACTCCACATGTTTTTGCAATTATAATTGTGATAACACAATTTCATTTTTTAATCAATTGACTCCACTACTACAAATATTTCCCTTAGCCAAAGCTGGACGTTTTGTTATGAGCAAAAAAGTAAATGTTAGCATGCTAAACTAAACATACCTGCTAAACCTCTGTGTAGCAAACAGAGAATATTTTTGGGGAAGAAATGACAGAGATGGTAGACCTTCACAATTAATATAGGTGGTTTTATACTTAAACCTCAGGTATCATGTGGGGAAAACATGCTTTAAGTCTTCAACCCTGGTCATTGTCCCGATCATTAGGTGCTGTAAAACAAAGATAAAGTATTATCAATAAGCATGATGTCATTATATTGAATTTCACATACCCCCTACTCTTGTATGCACTGTAGATATATTTTCCCTGGATATGTCATCTAGCCGTTTTTTAATAGTTTTTAATTTCACCTGAATATCTCTTACCCAGTGTTGGGGGGGATCAGAACCTGCTGTAGAATTACACAGATTATCATTCAAATGATAGCACACACATATGTACCCTGGCATGATGTAATGCTTTCTATCTTATCTCAGGCACTTGGGACCCTAGTGGCCCTTAGTGCATGTGTTTGGATTCAATACAAACAAGTCCCATCTTGTACAGTTGCCTTGTTGCTTTGGTGAAAGAAGCAGGGTGACACACTGGAGGAAGTAGACCAATTCATTTAACGTTACAGTTCACAGTAACACCACCCCTAACAAGGAGATTCCAAAAGTGGATCCCTGGACAGTTTAAAGTGGGTTTCCAAACCACTTCCTTGGTGAAGTTCACTGATGCTATGATTTGGATCCTGCTATAGTTCCATTGATGTATCCTGTTCAATCCAACCAAGCTGAAATCTAGTTTATAGTTTTGGTAGCAAACATGTTCAACTTGTCATGTGACTCATGGTCTTGTTTAGTGATGTCAGCCTTAAACAAAAAAATCCAACTTTGATTGGCATTCGTTAACTAGATTGTGACTATCATACACAAATATAATAGTTATTCTGAATGAAAAACTGTCCAAAAGGGTCAAATTAATGTAAGTCATTCAAACCAGGCGTAGGATAGTGACACAGGGTCAGAGATCTCCCTTCCTTATAAGGGTGCAAACTACAATTATCATTCTTTAGGTCATTTTTTTACAATAATTGCTATTTATTTTTGCTTGTAACTACAGCCTCAATGTTCTAAGCTGGCATGCTATAACAATTTACGAGTTTAAAAACAAAGATATTTCATTCAAAATCAAATTTTTCCCCCTTTATTTTCAAATTCTCTAATCACATGAAGACAATATGGACCAACTCAACAATTGAAAGGCAACAACAGATAGTTATTGATTTATGGAACATAAAAAGAAGACAATAAACGGAGAGTGCGATCTCTTTGTGTTCGGATTAGTAATATTAATTATTTCTGTTTATCCATACACACTCCAAAATACACATATATGTTACCCCAGTTACAAGCTTAACAATTATGTGACTATTTAAATTATATTATTGTGGCATTAGCTCATCAGCAGCTTATTGCATCTGAGAATTGTTAGATATATTTTGAAATTAAACAAGTTCCATTACTATCTTTATGTAGAATCAACAATTGGGAAGTAAGGATTTTTTCCCCCTTCACATTTCAAGGTAGTCATTTTCTTGGCAATAGTTAGGCCCACAAGTAATAGTATGATGTCAACAGATTTCACATAACTGTATTAGGTTAGTTGAATGCAAAAATATTAAGTTTAATTCAATATTAGGTTCAACTTAATATTATGGCTTTTAACTAACCTAATACAGTTATGTGAAATCTGTTGACATCATACATTTAATTTAAGTCAGCGTTTCAGTTGTTTCAGTGTAAAGTACACCAACAGTATCAAATGAAAATAAAGCATCACTTTATCTCTAATGTTGCTTCCTGCTTTGCTCTCAGTCTGAGCAGCGTATTGCTGGAGTTCTGAAATAAACTTTGATGCAGTCCTCTGCTTACTCAGCCCATTTTTCTAAATGTCTCAACATCTGCTGATGCATAAATAAATCCAAACTGATCAGGTGGTTAAACTGTTGATGTCAACTTAAAAATGTGAGATATATGAAATACATTTAAAAGTCAGGGCTAAAGTCTTCATAAGCTTTTAAAAAAAAACATTTGGAGCACACTGACGCTGGCGGCTATGCTGAGTTACCTGTGTGAAAGGAGCAATGAATAATTTGATCACATTTTTCATTTCACTCGAGTGCTGAACAAACAGGAATCTGTGATTAACAGTTTTAATTAGGATTCTAACTTGACAAATTCTTACAGCCTCGCAACGTGCCTAAGATGAATAAATCACCGGCCCGGGATCATCAAGCTGCCTCCTGAGTGAATGTGCCTCCAGATTACTTTGTGATTCCACCATGTGAGTCAGCCAGGTCTGAGTGTGTTTAACTAATCCTCTTCCCACCACATGTCAGGAGCAGGAAGTTTATGTCCGCTCAGTGAGCCCACTGCCCCGCTCAGGTATCGGACCCCCAGCACTTGGCAGTGTTTCTTCTGTGCCTCTTGAAAGCTGCATGTCAAAGCTGATTGGAGCCGGTGTGGGTTGACCTCACAGCGTGTGCACACCTGGCTTATGAGAACATTGTGAAAATGATTTTGCCTTGTCAAAAACGTACCTACATTAGGTCAATAAAGTCTAACTTAAAAAAAAAAAGATATGTTGTTTTAATCAGCGCTTGTTGTTACAATAGAATGGCTAAGATAACCTATAATTTCAGTTGAAATTCGTCCAAATTTCGAATCAATGGCAAGTTTGATAGAAACACGTAATTGATTTCATTAAGCAAACATTATGCATTTACTCTTAGAAACATTGTAAACCAAAATGTTTTTGGTTACCTAATTGAAATCCAATTATAATATTTTTTATTTAATTTCAATTTCATTGATTTTCATTAGTTAATAATGAATAAAGAGTGATGTCATCAGACATTGTGATTAAGGCTCTGTCAGTATGTAGTATGTCTTTTCACCCTCTGTCTGAAACCAGAGCACAGTCTGCTCTGATGTGATTGGCCTATCACGTAAATTGTGTCGGAGCGCTAGCCAATAGAAGAGCGAGTGTTATGTAGCGATGTCCATAATTCAACAAAGGAGTCCTATGGAGGCGGTTCAGGCGGCGAGGAGGGGGGGTTAGGGGGAGTGTGTGTGTGAGAAATGCCTTCTAAAGGGAACAAAGGGATTTTAGCCGTTGCAGACCATTTAAATGCACAGAAAGCTATAGAACACACTACAGGAGAAGGAACACCCCCAAAAGCATGTTGAATAGGTAACAGTCTTTAACTAGTTAAATGTGGAAACCCAATGTGCTTAAACTTATAACTTCTTACAGGAGATGGTCCATAAAGTACTTTATTACTACCTTTTTCCTTTAATCACAGGTTCTTGCTGTGCATCAAATTTAAATTTATAGTTAGAAAAAGTACTGCACAGTAAGTTTTCTAATAGCAGTTTAGTGAGAGAATGGAGATACACACCATCTCTCAACCCCCGTGACCCGCCCTCATGCTGAATTTAAACATCAGTAATGTGCACTGGGCTCTGAAATTCCATTGTGAAATGTTAGATTTAAATCTTGATGATATGCATCGTAACTATTGTAATCAGACATCCCAAGCTTCGCCTCCATTATTAATTGTCCAAAGCGTAATGATTTATTGTAGTCCTGCAGAATGATTATTAATTTTCTGGTTGATTATACCTGTGGGCGGCAACAACACTGTTCTGCATATAAGCATCTGCTAAATGAGAAAGTACTCTCCACATGAAAAGATGTCCTTGGAGAACAGCTCATTTTTACTTTAATCAAACATATGTAAAAGTGCTGTTGATTAAGGATTCTGTGGCAAGTATTCAGAAGGAAAATATGTAATGAACATTATCTGATTGTATTTATTGTTCAGACTTGTGAGAAGACCTTTCCTGAGCATGCACTGTTGTTCTTTTCAATCATTTGCACGCTGTAACTTGGAGGCATTTCAGTGCTGCAGCCTGAACTACACCTGCACTGCAACAAAACCGTGCAGCTGAGGCCAAACACACTGCTGTGACACTGGTGGTTTACATTCCAAAGGAACGGCGGAGAGTGACAGGACTGTGTGTACAATACAAGCTTCCCTCAGCCAGGCAAGTCTGGGTACGCCTGAGCCGCAAACAGCAGGCCAAGTTCAAACTTCACTTACGGGATCTCAACACTTGGAGGAATGCACAGGTGCAGACACTCAGCAGCAGACAATCCCAGCAAACACTTGATCAATCTGACACTTTGCAGGGCCCATGCCAATGACTAGTTCCTGTGGGATTGGAATCAGGCCTCCTGCAACAAAAGAAAGAAGTCCATTGAGCTGCTTTTTACCCTGAGAAAAATGAATTGTTGACTTTAATTAAATGTATTATGTCAACAGGTTAGTTGAAAGCAATAATATTAAGTTTAGATAAAAAGAAATATTGGGTTGAACTTAATATCATTGCCTTCGACTAACCTAATACAGTTATGTGAAATCTGTTGACACAATACATTTAATTTAAGTCAGTGTGAACATTAACAAAGCCGCTGGGATTCCCATCTGTATAATGTGCGAAACACAGAGCATATGCTGGTATGGTCGTACTTTGAGCACCTTCCATTCCTTAAGTTGTGACGCTGTCTACTATCTCCCAATCCTGTTAAAGAAACTAGAGCATGGTTCAGCAAAAGGCCTTTCCTCTGTTCTCAACACACCTAAAGAACGAGTGCAGAACACGTCATGGATCAGGTGTGCCGTTACAGCGAGGTAGTCCAGAGTTCTCCAGTTGGGCCAATACAGCTTTTGAATAAAAGGTTTCAACTAATCTAACACTGTTATGTGAAATGTGTTGACATAAGACATCTAATTAAAGTCAACGTTTCTGTTTTTTCAGTGAGCCTCAGGTCAATGCAATAACCACATTTACAAAAAAAAAAATCCTCTTTACGCTCTGCTCATTTACAGAATCACAGCTGATGGTTGTGTAATAACACTTTCACTCTGATGAGCTTGGCATTGGTATCCAGTGGCATATTAATCTACCCATGTCCAATTAATCAATGCAGGATCACATGCTGCTGCTCTTACAGTCAGATATAAACTGACATGTCGACCTGGGATCTCCTCCTATAGAGTACGACGCATATATTTTTATAAAAGCAAATGTATGTTTTAATATTCTGCACTAATCAGTCAGGAGAGAACTTCTGAAGAGCTCTATTTGCAGCTTCATTGATCACAAGAGATATCACTGTCCCTCAAACCAAATTTCCCAGGACTTTCATTAACCAAATTAGATTAAATATCCAATTAAATTGCTCCTCTCATAAAATTAGAATGGAAAGACATGATGTAGTGTTTTAATGATACTGATTAGGGATTTTGCTGAACATCACAGCAGGCTCACCCTAAATTAGACGTGTGTTTGTCTAGAATAGTTCCTCAGACCCTGCGCTGCCGAGGAGGGAACACAGCACTCCTCTCCGGCCACTAAGAAAGAGAGGCAGATTAATTAACAGACCTTTGCAGCCAATGAAGACAGGTGGCAATAATCCTGACAAGAGACAGATCTGAAGCCTCTCATATAAAACCAATTTCAACCGCATTCCATTTATCAAAAGCTCATCAGGGTGAAGAACGAGAGTTGAAACCGCGTGGCTGCGGAATTTGTTTCTCTCTGATTGCCTTGTCAGGATATCTTATCTGATCGCAGATGACCAAAACCCCACCCTTCACAAACCAACTCCCTTTCTCTCCCCATGACACACAGACTGCTTCACACAAATGCGTCCTGTGTGTTTCCCTCACTTCCTCTCACACTGTCACACTCGCCCACAGAGACGCACTCAGCCAATAAGGTTTCAAACTAGTTCCAGTCCAAATGCTTGTTAACCTTTCCATTCTCGCACCAAATACAGTTTACAATGATAACAGATAGATAACAGGGGCAGTCGCACCACTCGGAATTCCTATTAATATTTGAAAGAGACAAAGGTTGACAAAAGTGGGCTGCTCATTCCTACTCAGCAGCTTTTAATGTTAAATTCTGAGATGACAACTGTCACAGCTAATGTTAGCTCTGTGAGGCGTGTGAAGACACTGTCTATTCTAGGTGAGCACCCTGTAAAGGTGTATAAGATGTACTAATGACATGCTAACTCTTGGCCTGGAAAGTGACTCTGGTTTGGGTTACTACTGTGATTGGAAACTTGTTAGCCTGAAATGCTAAAGTTTGAGCCCTACATGAGCGCTCAGGACGGACTGTTCGATCCACTCCCTTTACTTTTACTTTTGTGCTTGAGTTTGCAAAAGGCTCAAATTGGAAACTCTCAACTCTTCTGATTCTGCCTCTAGCCCCATGCACACCACTGCAACATCTGGAGAAATCCAAAGTCAATTTCACTAAGGAAAACTAAACATGTTCTTTTTTTCCATGATAAAAACGAGAAGGCTGCACCTATTTCATTAAAGAGTGACTGTGACTATACTGTGGGTTAATCTTTTTTTTTCTTAAAGAAAAGAAATGATTAGACTTTTTTTTTTCTCTGAAGCACTTCTGTTCTTCTTAACTACAAACAATGAGAACAGCTTGGAAGATGTTTTACTTATTTATTGCTTACTGAATTACTTACATACATACTTACTTGCATACTTACTCACTTAACTACTTACATACAGTACCAGCGTTCTACTTACTCACAAGAGCTAAACAGCAGCCACAAAATTCAAAAAATAAGCAGGCTGGAGAATCATTTAAACAGAGCTAAAGTAACACTCATGCTAAAATGTCTATGATTGATGAATCTAGATTTGGTGGAGGGGTTATTTCTCATTCACTGCATTGTTTTGTTGCTCTAAATCATCAATGTTCTACCACAAAAACTTTTCAGTTGTTTTAGAGAATGTGTTAATTAAAAGTGAACAGGAAAACTAAGTTGTTTCTATAGAGGCATTGATCGTGATTATTTATCTTGGTTATTGTCTTCAGTACAATGAGTCTATTTATCGGAACAGAATAGACCCCACTTGGTTTCGAGCGTTACAATCAGCAGCACATTAAATAAATGCTGCTATGCATTGGCAATTAGTACATAATAATGTGCTGCACTTGCATTAATGTGATTGAACATGTTTGCTTTAGGGATATGCATATGGAACATTCCTTTCTTTGCCTTCCACCACTCCTGCTAACCCTCCTCCGGAGGGCTCAGTGGTCGATGATAGGATCCACCCGGACTGTCCAAACATCGTCCCTCAGGAACATTAACTTCAAGCAGTCCCATGAGAGTCAGAGAGAAAGCTCACTGAGCATGAAGAGTAGGGAGTGGAAACCCCCCTTTGAAAAAGAAGTCTCTTTTTTTAAAGGAGAAAGTATAATGGCAAATTAATTTCCCAGAGATTAATGTACAGGGTAAATATTTTAGTGTGAGTACTTATCTTCTAAAAAGTCAGAGGATGGACTCACTCCCTCCCCCCGCCCTGCTCTCGCAGTGTGTGCTGAAACAGCTGCATAAGGAGTCTAATGAGAGCAGAGATTCCAGGCTGCCTGATGGCTCTCATCAATCACCTTTCTGCTTTGGAGGTGTGATGCCGGCCGGGGGAAGGGGCCACGGAGGGTCGGGTGGGAGGGAAGGCATCAGGCTTTTAATCTCAATAAGTTAATGGACTTTATAGTCTGGTCTTGCTAAGTAGAACTTCATCCCTGTTGTTAGCAAACAAGCAGCAGCACACAGGAGACTGTCTCTAGAGCTGCTTGGCATTTTCACATTACACACTTAATTTGTGTTGGAACCAAAATGAGCACATCTACCTAAAGTTTGTCGATACGCTGATAAATGCCTGCTGAAGGTTACTCAGTACTGAGTTTAGGAAAACCAAATCCAGATCTCTAATGGAGCAGGTATACATGGTGCAGTTCCTTGGTAAATATGTTATTGCTAATGATGCTGCACGTAGCTGAAGGCATATACAGTAATCATCCCAAACTCCTATCCACACAGGACTCATAATATGGTCCATTATATCCTCAAGCATGGAATACCACAGTTGTCACATTGTGTTGACATCTGAAGGTGGAATAAACCAGTATAAAGTCCTCCATGAACAATGAATGTCCAATGTTAGCTTAGCAACAGTAACTGGCCAGATAACCTTTAAGGTCTTGGTGGTATCATTTTATCGTATTTCCAAAACAAAAAAATACAAAGACTGAAGCAGATGAATAATGGATTAAATAATGTTTAGTCTGCTCAAACACATCATCTTTCCTAACAGATTTGAGCGTTAGCCAATGACTACCAAGGGAAACCATGGATTGGCGAGCATCGTGAAACTGTTGCTATTTTAAATGTAATATAAATTGGTTTGTTGTAACTAAAGGTCAGGAACAGATTATATTCCTAGTCAAAGAGTTAGCATTGGTAGCTAGCTATAGATGTAAGTTGTGATGGAAGAGTGAAGGCTACTTGAGTATCTTTCTTTTTAATTAAGCACACATTGTTTTCATAAATAACTTTAATGACGCAGATAATGCAAAAAAACTGCAGTTCAAGATTACAAAGCTAAGCATAGCAACAGTAACAAAAGACTAAGAAAGTTGATTCATTTGTATATTTGACTATAGTATGACATATCATTTGTTTGTCTCTGCAGCAGGTTGTTCCACCTTTAGCATTACATCTGAGAACACTACAATGACGACGTTATTCCTGATTAATAACCAATCGTAGATAAAATGGCAGGTCAAACAGGTGTGACCATGACTCTATAAGGAAGATATTGTATTTGTGCCTTTGCTACCTTTTCTGTACCAGTTTGATATCCCTTGTTAATTAATTATCCCCCATGCTGGACAATGTGTTCTGAAGGGAGAGGTGGTAATGTGGAAAATATGCAGAAAATGTATTTGGGTTGACTGTCCGGCTATTAATAATGATTGTGTTTGGATAAATAGTGCCCTACTTTCACAATGTGAATCTAAATATTCCCAATAGGATTCTTCCATCCTGTATTGATTGATTGGTTTAGTGTTTAAAGGTCATAGTCATAAAATATCAGCATGCAATTAACACACTGTGATGTTTAACCAGTGGTTAATACATTGGATGCTCACTTTTTTAGTTTTAGTTTCTTGTTTGGATTTGAATTGAAGATTAGCACAGAGGAAATGCAATTTGGTGCTTCTTCACAAAGAAGGGGCAGGTGGGGCTGCAGGGCCTGTGATACATATCCTGATGTGGGGAGTCTTTAATCATGGTTTCCTTCAAAGAATGGATGGACTATTGTGTCTCTCTGTCCTCTTAACTAATGGCCTCCAAAACACTAAAAACCTGCTAACCCTGAGTCACGTGGAGACAAGACAGATGTGAAGGTCTGCGTCCTTATGGTTACCTCAGCTCCTTCGCAGAAACTTAATGAGGCCGAGGGAATACAATGAACATTCTGAGATGCTTTTAACCCAAACTTCAAATTGGCTTGGCCTTGATAGGACAAAAGGCAGAGATCCTACTGATGGATTTGACACTAACAGCTTCATTTAAATATGCCTTTTCAGTATTGTCACCAAATTGTGTTCAGCTGAACTGATCACCACATGTATTTCCATCCTTAATAGCTTGCGTTATCAGATTCCATATCTAAATAACGAAAGAAAGCCTTCACATTTGCTCTGCTGTTCAATTGGGAGTTGAGCCTATTCATAAATTCTCTCAGATTGAAAACATGTGTTTTGGTTTGTGAAGACATTTATCTGAATGTCTCAGCTTTCTTTGGCTGAAAGGATGGAATACGCTTTTTTTCTCTTCCTCTCTAATAGCCTGTGCACTGAAGGGACTGTTGTGCATTATGAAACCAAACGCAGAAAGATTTACACATTTTAATTAGCTTTTGATTTATACATGATTGATTATATCATTAATTGGATATAAATCTAATTTAATATTGGTATCATTTACTTAAATAATAATTGCAATGTTCCAATTGCCAGACTTCTTAAAATGGTTTGGTTTTAAAGCAGATTCCTTTGAGAGATTACTACTCTCAGTCACTTTGCTACAATGGCTCAAACCCAATTGATCCAGGAGAACAGGATGGAATGTGACATTAACACAAGTTTTACAAATTCCTTGGCTGTAATATTTATCTGAAAATCCTTACTTTCCATTGTTAAGGAAAGTTTATATTCCACAAACACAAAAAAGGGGTTTAGTTTTGATTTGGCTGCAGCATTGTTCCACTTTGGAAAGGAAAAATCACCACAAAGGACCCAATATGAGTGGAAACCACAACCCCGGTAATGCAATCAGAGTGACTAAAATCAAAGGAGGCAAAAGTTCAGGATCTGAATGCAATGTAATGTATCAGTTCCTTAGAACCTACTGACATAGCTCACTTGTGGAGGAGCAAGCCTAGACAGAGGGCTGAGTAATGAAGATGGATGCATTCTGTTATCAGGCAGCCACTTACTGGGGCCTGATGTAACCTTAAACATTGAGGATAGCTCAGTTGCACAAAGAATCTAATTAATGAATAGCAGCCATGAAAGAGGACAAGGCAAGTGTGCATTTGCAGATGAATTCCAGACACTAATCAAACGCTGTTCAAGTGCTTTGCTTGGTTTGTCTCCAGAGCAAGGCAATATTTGGCCAGGACTTAAAGCAATGTTTGCACACTGGGTTGATGACTGCATGCATGCTTCAGTGTTTTTTTATGTGTGTGTGTGTGTGCGTGTGTGTGTGTGTGTGTGTGTGTGTGTGTGTGTGTGTGTGTGTGTGTGTGTGTGTGTGTGTGTGTGTGTGTGTGTGTGTGTGTGTGTGCTTGTTTGTATAAAATGTTCTCGTTTCTTTTATTCGTGTGAAAGTGCTTTACACAGTTTTAAGTGTGCCATCCAGTGGTAATAAAGCACTGCATATACAGATCATGTGTAATGTTCTATTGAGTTGATTGTTTACCCTCCTTTATGGGAAAACTCTACAATTCATAGGACTTCTATATGGGGGAAATGTCTACTATTTGCTTGTAATGGCTATAGCTTGGTATATATTGATTGTTTTTAGGTGGGAACCCAGTACACAATGTAAAAGCTAATGGCTACTAAACCAGTTTGTGTGACCATAGACAGTGAGTGTACATTATCTTGTAACGATAGTCTTTAGGGTGCAAAACCCTCGCCTTGGACAAATGATTTAATGACTAGATCTGGATGCGATCCAAGTGATCCATTCTTCACTTGGTAAGAACACAACTCTACGCAAAGTGTGTACTTGTGTAATTCGTCAAGGTTAGACATAATTAGGGCCCATTATTTCGCTAAAGGTTTTTTTTAAAAGAGTCAATAGAACCTATTTCCAGACCTGTGAATGGCTTTAGATTTAAATGACCAGTTAATATTAATGTTAATATCAGTCATTTTGAAAAACATCACACCTAATTTCTATGAACATATGCATATGAGCGTAGCTGTAGCAGTATGTCATTTGAGCAGACTTTGGTTGCATGGCGATGCAAAAGTCAGACAAAAACAATTTGTCCTTTTCGTTAGTATTTTTAGATATGGCATCTTCATCTAAAACTGCAACCTTTTTGATGAATGTGTTTCTTTTTCCAGTGTGAATTCATGACACTTACAGTACTTTTTACTCTGTCATCCAGTACCAGGTCCAGAGGAGTTCTCCATGGCGCTCTGTGAGCTCCCAGTGGCAAACATGGTTGGTGCTGTTCAGTGCTGTAGTACTGCTGTTTCTGGTTCCTTATGCTGTTTTCTGCCTGATGACCGCCTTCACCAACCCTCCTCCTTCTATCACCTTTAAAGTGGCAGCGGCCTCCTTTGGTCTGCTGACAGTGATTCTGCTAATCAAGTGAGTACTTTGTTTACTCTCAAACCTGTAAAGTGCCCTTGGTCTGAACTTCTTCTCACATGGCAAACACAGCCAGAACATCGTCCATTAAAATTATGATGACGTCTCCCCGTTTTTATTTTTGTTCTAGCTGTCGGTTCATCAGCAAAATACATTTTGAAGCAACATTTCATGTTTATGTGATCTTCAGAACCAGAGTGTCGGTGTCATCCAAATAATCATTTCTGAAAACATGCTGTTCTCCAACCCCCAACACCCCAGCACCTCTCTTGTTTTTTTCTCCTGTGCTTCTTTCCCATTTTGATATTGCTAATTGGAATGATGCCTGCGGTACTGTAAACCATTAGTAAATGAACAGTCTGTTTTTATCAACATCTAGCTTGTAAATAATGCATTAGATTCCTGGCATAAACAATATCTACTCTGTGATTAGAAAGCGGCATATGGCGGATACTGTAATCAGATTACAAAAGCAGGTTATGTAATCTCTAATTGCTTAAAGCAGTACCCCAATCAGGCTGAAGAATACAGGATTACTTGAAAAAAAGAGAAATAATAGTCCTAATGGTAAAATAATGTGACATATTGACTGTCACTAATCAACTGATGCTGGGATTTAGACAAGCCCTGCTTAATAACATTCATTGTAAAATATAATGGGAGTAGTCGAAGTGACGTAACCTTCCATTCACCCTAAACTGTGTTTCGTGCCAGTAGCAAAATACACACTTTGTGTTCCTCTAGTATTTGTCTTAACTAAAATAGAGAGGCTGTTTGTAATTAACTCAACAAGGCTCGTAACTTTTTTCCCCCATTAAGCGCCTTTGCAAGGAATGCGGCTAGTGAACTGGTAATTAATAAATATGGTTGGACTGGTAATGTGCTTCTGCATCATTATGTTGTTGGAGCCCTTATCCACACTAGTCATGAGCTGTAATTTTATGACAGGAAATTGGTTTGTTTACAACACATTCAGCGGCTTCAGACGAGCTGCATTCTTGGCAGATCTCGGCTGCAGGTATGTGCTCATTGTTTGAGTTTAAAGAGGTTCAAATACGTTGTCATGCTAACAGTTATACCGTTAAAATACTAACACTTTGTTAATGACCATGAATCATTGAAAATACCTTGACTGTTGTGTTGTTTTTTGAAGTTTCAAAGGCTGATCAAATCTTAAGCGTTTGTAGTAAACCCACATTCAAACTGTATGTTATATCTTTATATATAATGGTGAACAAGTATTTTTATACGTAGTAAAAGTAACAATACCACTGTGTCAAAGTACTCTGTTACAAGTCAAAGTTCTGCATTCAAAATCATACAAGTAAGAGTACATACGTATTACCTTTTAAATAAAGTACATAAGTTCCAAAAGTTAAAAAATACACTAACCGTGAAATAGTCAAAAAACACCATTAAGTTCAAATGGCTGACTTCCTGTTGGGTTTGCTGACTCACTCCAATTTGGTTTTTTTTATATTGTCTCTATGTTTTACATATACCCACCAAAATTCATACACGTAGAACATTTGCAAATATATGTGGCACTATTAAGTCAACATATAACCCATTGCAGCAAACCCTCTTTTATATACATTTTCACCAGCTTTGAATTGAATGATAAAGGACATCTTAAGTCCGTCAAATGTACCTTTCATAAGGGAAAAAATAATTATTATAATAATATTAATAATAAAATTATGAAAATAATAATAAAATAGGCTAAATAATATATAGAACATTAATGGGTTTTATTCTTATTCATGTGTCACTACTTTTAATACACCTGGGGGATCTTAATCAAATAGCATACCTCATAATGAATAAGCTGATTTATATTTTGTATTAATATTGTTGATCTTCAAAGTAACTTGTGTTGTTAAATAAATATTAAGGATTAAATATCTTTACAAACCTGTAGTACAGGTTTCCTGTTCACTCATGCTCACATTATTACTGGTGCGATTTGGAGTTTGGTGGGTGCCCTTATTAGGAATGGTGGGTCTCACAGATCCGTGCCCCATGGTGCTTGTGCTGCCTGGGATGTGCCAGCCTCCTGCTGCCCCCTGTCAGCCTGCATCTCAGTCACTGTTCCCCCCGAGGGTGGAAGCCCTTGTGAGGAGCGACCCCCTCATCTCTCACCCACGTCACGGCCTGGTTTCTTCAAGACAGTATGAGGCGAAGATAAACTCGTCGGAAAAACCTTTTATTGTGTTGAATCCACATTCTGTACTCATGTGGTCATTATTAATCGCTCTTCATCTCGTTCCATGCTATAATGGCAATGTTTTGAAAAGAGGGCTAAAGCATTTTGCTGCTCATCCAATGACTAAAGTGAATGAGCCTCTGTTTCTTACCTGTTTGTCAGTTGCCATGGCTACATCACTTCAGACACAGGTATTTTTTTTATAAAGCAATTCAAGTATCAGTTCTGAGGAAATATGAGGGTTTAGATTTTAAAAAGGTTATGGTCATTTGGCTAATAAGTGTAATGCTTTCTCTTCTGTTTGTTAAAACTAATGTTCTAGATGTTTCTTGGTGTCAATAAATTCCATGATAATAACAAAAGCAAAATGAATTGATCGTACTTAAAAAACGTCGTTCCTTCATTACCATGAACACAGCACTGCAGTTTGCGTTTGTGATTCAGTCATCATCCTGCTCCTTAAGAAACTCACAACAGAACAACAGATGTATTAATCCACAGCAATCTTTTTTTCAAATGAAACTATTAACTTGTGGCCCATAATTATTAATTGACATTGTGCATAGACCCTAATGGGCTTGTTTGAAATTGCAGTCGATAAAAAAATATTGACTTATAGCTGAATTTTAGTTCAAAAGTGGGCCTGCTATTGTAGACATATTTCATACTTCAAATGTGTGCGTCATCTGTTCTTCACAGTGTTGTTAATTCTGTCAGCTGTTTTATAAATTAGTCCAATGTCCTTGTTAGTTGTTGTCCTATTAAGTCAATAATGCTGCATGATGATGAGATGAAGTCATAGTTTGAGTATAATGCCGTCTGTGCCATCTTGTCCTTGATGATTACATTCATAGATTGAATTAAAAAATGAACATAGCTTTCTTACTAACTTCTTTTGTATGAATACTTCTTATTCCTCTCCACTGCACTCTGGCTTCCTGTCAACAGTTTGAACCTTTAAAAGTCGTTTTAGTCGTTGTTCTTTTCACCCTCATGTTGCAGGTTTGTTATTGTACACATTCACAAAATCACATGGCATTTGTCGGGCTTGAAC
This sequence comes from Eleginops maclovinus, assembly GCF_036324505.1. Classification (NCBI taxonomy): domain Eukaryota; kingdom Metazoa; phylum Chordata; class Actinopteri; order Perciformes; family Eleginopidae; genus Eleginops; species Eleginops maclovinus. The sequence goes on along the minus strand of NC_086357.1, from coordinate 2,464,642 downwards.
TGCCTTTCAGTTTGCTGTCACACAATATGCGCCCTCTCCTTGCTTTACTGTCAGGGCGGGCGTCGGGCCGCTGAGACACTGCCTGACCATGCAGCTCTGCACTGTGAATTTTATGCCATGCCTGGAGGTTAGAAACTCTCATTATGCCGTGTTAGATTTATTAAAATAGATTATGGAAATGTTAATTAAGTCATTAATTACATTATTTAAGCAGCATTGACAGATAAGGGAGTGTGTGTGTATGTGTGTGTCGGGGGGGAGGGCTGTGGAGCTCCCTCGGTGGTTTAAAAGGATGTGATTGGTGACAAGGGACACTGTGGAGATGTCGGCTAACCGCTAGCGCTGACATGATACAAAGTGGCCTACACTGCTCCCTCACCTCACGCTACTGTCTGCAGCAGTTTGCACAGCTGCCCGAGGACGAGTAAGATAGAATTGTTCACAAATGGACAAATGTACATTTAAGGGAAGAGAAGAGAGAGAGCTCAGTGCTTAAAGTATAGACATCTGCATTCTGCTTTACATTTCCTCAGTGTGAGCATTTGGTGGAGCATTTGCTGTGACATTTGAGCCAAGGCCTCAAACCATATTTCCAAGCTGCTCCCAAGGAAAACACAACAGCACAATTGTAAGATGAATTACCCGGGAGTTGATACTATGGACTCTCTTATCTGTTGACAGTTTAGTTACCGCGAAGCACAAGAAATGTGTTTTCCAATTCTCTGAGAATTGAGCTTTTCTTTGTCCCATCAAGCCTATATTAAGGGAGGGAAAATTGCTCTGATCGCACTTGATAAGAACAAATGATAGATGTTGTAAACAAGCAGAATGCTTCAATTCTGATCTAAGGCATTGATTTGCCTCAGCAGAAAATTACTGTGTGGACTGAGGTTATGCATCCAGTCAGTCAGCTGGGAGAGGGAGTTTTGTCTGCGTCCAGTCTTTTACTTTGTACAAGACAGTTCCTAAAATGTAACTGAATGTAATATGTATCACTAAAGATGCTGATTATTCCCGCCACAGCTGTGCTGATCCAGTAAGTTCACTCTGGTATCTTCTGAACCACTCCAGGGTCCTTAACCCCTAATCAAACCATATTAAATGGCACTGACCTGCACCGTAGCCTAAGAACACCTAAGTACACACAGGGATGCCTTTCTGTTTTTATTCCTTTTATTATTTTATTTATGTACTTATCTCTTCACATGTCCATTATTCTTTGGATTTTTTTCAACTTTTTTATTAATCTCTTCCTCTTTGCTTGATATACTGTATGTTGGCTCTGCAGATACAGCTAAATGGAAATGGAAGAAAGTGCTGAAATTTGACCAAGAATGTATAATGAATTTGAAGCTGAAATAAAAGCTGACATAACCCAAAAAAAGGCACTTTTTATAGCAATTTACATGTATTTATCGCTTTTGTAGGATTGCAATGGGTTGTAAAAACTGTGACCATATGCACAGTTGCCTGTGGATGGATTTTTATGGATAAGAATATGGTTTCGCAGGAAAAATCAACAACAGCTAGCATTAAGAAGCAAAAATATTACATTGATTTACAGCTAGCTGGCTAACCTTAGCTTTTATGCTCGCTAACGTAATTGCAAACATAAGATTGGATAGTTTGGTCGGCTAGTTTAACTTCACCAGCAAGCTCGATCCACTAACTTGTATGATAAAAGAGGTGTTGATTTTAGCCAATGGTATGTAACGATAAAAAGAACATTTATATAATTAATGATCGCTTGTTATTTGCCAAGAGTGGTACACGGCTGGGGCGGCCAACTAGCTAACTGTAACTTAAGCTCATCTAAGGTTAGCTAGCTAGCTGTAATTTAGCTACACCGCAATAGATCTTGCATTGATTCCTAACAGACGTTGATCAAATAATGAAGCCAATGGTCAGGAACAGTACATAAAGTTACATTATTCTAAATATGAGATTAATTAAATCTAATTTTACATCACTATTTTGGGCAGATGTCCTGATGCCAGCAACCGTTTACTGTGTGCACTTAACTTAACAGCCACCGGTGTCTTTAAATGCAAAGATGTTCTGAAATAAACACATTGTACCTTTAACTTTCATAGTTTTATAATAGGGATCAGTCTTGCCTCCTCAGTTCCTCCATCAGGTTGCCAGGCAGTACTTAAAGGTGTATTTCATGATATTAAGTGGCCGCTGATTGTAGGAAATGATACGCTATGAGGCTGTCCAATCACCTAGGAGTCAAGCTATCATGATTAGCTCCTACACCAGGCACATGAACCTCTAGATAACTACCTTATTGCTGTGGTAGTTAGTATGCCCCACATGCACAATCACATGGTAGCACTTTGCCACTACAAGACTAAAACATGCATATTCCACCTGTCTGATAGCAGCTGAGTACGCTGTGAAAGAATAAAGTACCACACTAGCCCTTAGTGTGTTCTTGATGATGACTTGCTGGAGGTACTTATAACCTGTTGGCCAATCACCAAGCAGGATACACTGTAACATATAACATGTAGATACTGTTATACTGCCTACAATATTTTCCCTTAGCAACTGAAGCCCAATAAGCATTTTTATGGATACGCAAGAGATGGAAGAACATTTACTGTTTCAATATTTTAAATATATAGTTAGACATTCTGAAAAAAAATAAGCTTCATCCAGGAGAGGAGTACAAAAGTCATCAAAAAATCTGCCTACCAACATCTCTAAAGCCCTTGGATCTAATTGTAATCATGTAACTTGACATAAGAGGCGACATTTTGTCAGGATTGGATAAAACATATAGCACACTGTTGCAGGTGTCGACACTTCACCTCTCAACTTTATTTTGTACCCAGAGGACATTTGGTTTTACAGCAGTGCATGTTTTAATACATAAAAGACCATGGACGTACAGTACAGTAAGGGGGAGGGAAGGTGTCCTGAATACAAGTGGGCAAGTACAATTGCAACCCTGGTGACCAGTTTGCAAAAGAACAGCAGTACTAATATCCAAAACTAAAGTTATTGATTCATACAAAATATTTCCTTTAAATCCTTACTTATGACCCTCTCACGATTTGTTGCGCAGTCTGTATTTCAGAGATCCTGCCTTCTGCCTATGTTTTGGTGCGTCATAATATACAAAGACTTAGCAACCAGGTGCCTGATCAAATTCAATCAATCTAAGGCAAGCTATGATAATGACCAATGTGGCTCCGGAAAAAAGCAAATATAGCAAGGCAAATCAAGAGTGAATGAGGGGTTAGCCTTCGAGCACCGTGACCCTCATTTCTGGGGAGAGGAGGTAACCACTTTGAATGTTTAGTTCTGAAACAATGACTTTCTTCTCACTGTGGCTTTGATTTGCTTATTAGTTCACATATTTCCTGGACTGTATGTTTCCATCATCAGGAGGCCAAGCAGCACCCTGGATTCACCAGTAGTTTCATGTAGAATAAGTTTATTATATAGTTTAGTTGGGATGAAAAAAAGTTTGATTGTAGCTCATTTGACTAAGGAATATTTGTGATGAAGCAATCAGACCTTGAGTCCTTGAGTCTGTTCTCTTATAATGTTTTAATCGTGGTGTTTTCCCAGGTGTGTGTCCAGCTATCTCAGCAGCCGGTACCGGCAGGCGGCGAAGAGCTCCTTCACAGTGCGCGCCAGAGGCTTGGACCAGGACAGAAGGAGGCGGGGCCGCTGGGACGGATCTGAGGCCTCAGCGGTGTCAGGTCACGCTTCATCTGCGGCCTCACCCAGTCAAGTGGGTGACAGGAAAGTGGCTATGTTGAAGAGTGGATGCCTCAGCCTTTATTGAAAAACTAACAGAAGGAGTTTACAGAATACAGCATAGTAAATCCTGTGGGATTAAGCCATTCAAGATATCACATCGGCTTATCAGCATGATATTTATGAGATCTCACACCTATCTGCAAGGTGTCAAATATTGCTGTTTTCCTCCATGTCAAAGCCTTGCACTCTTTCTTCAGCGGGTATATTGTCGTACTGCAAATTGATCATAAGGAAGCTAATGCACGCAGCCTTCAGGAGCATGTTCAGGCTCAGGGAGGTAAAAAAAAAAACTGGAATCTTTCTCTTTCCTTAATGATGTCCACACAAAGACAATGGGGCGCCGCTCTGATTAGTGTCACCTGTCCTTGTGCATCTCATCAGCTCCATTATGGCTCCATCTCCCATGCTTCTTCTGCTAATTGAATAGCCTGTGAAGTGGTGACGAGGATGGGGGCGAGAGCAACGTCTGTGCCACTGCTGCTTCACAAATGAGAGTGAGACTTCCCAGTGAGACACTACTGAGGCTCTTAAAACATAAACCATTATCATACAGATGGAAAAGATGCTAACAAGTAGCCCTCATGTTATATTAGCGTCATATCGTCTACGGATTATGTTATCTGTATCAGCTTTCAATTGGCATCTACTGTTTGTTTTCAGAGGGCCACTTTTCTTCAGTGTATCAGAGAGAGTGTTAATAGTAGACACATGGCAAGCTACGTATGGGTAAGGCAAAGGTTTAAAAATATGCCTTCATGCGTTGAAAAGTGGATATGAAATTCAAATCTGTCGTTCGTTATTCTGCAGCTGTGTTTGAGTTAGCACAAACACAAGGAACAAACTAGCTTGGTCAATGGTAATAAAAGTCCAACTACTAGGACCTCTTTCACTCATATATCAACATGCTACACCTTGTTTGTTTAATTCATACCAACACAAAAGTGTTTTTTGGGGGGTTCTGTGTTCCCAAATTGTCCATTGTCAACATATCCCATAAAAAGATAATGGTTCCATTTCTGATCCAGTGGTCCCCTGCTGCTTGCTTGCTTGCTTGTTTGTTTGTCTGAGTATGTACATCTATGGTTGTTGTTCTAATGTGGATTAATATATGCACTGGGAGGGACCTTCTGTCAGGGAATCACAATTCATTTAGTTGGACAATCCAATGACCTCCTGGCCTTAAAGACTGACATAGCAAAGATAGAAACTGGCCTCCAAATAAGTTTGACAATGGCCACTAACCTCCAAATCTAAGAGACTTTTCAGAGTTACATGGTCATATATAAGACAATAACTGGGACTAACAGTTAGCAGTTTGGGCAAATCACTCTTACTGATAAGCCTGGTCCAAATGGTGATGCTGCAGCAGAGAGGTTCGTGGATCAGTGCAAGGATGTCCTCCCCCACTTTTCAGATACAACCGTTTTTAGGACATTTTCCATTAGGTTTATCGGGGATTTTACCAATGCTTCAGCAATATATGGACTGTCCCACTCGCTTGACCTGCTCTCTGGATCCTTGCTTTGGAGGCATCCTAGATTCCGATTAGGATGTTTGCAAAACCGCCCCTTTGGAGATCAGACCACTGCGTAAATCACCTTTTGCTTTAACTATTAATCAGTAGTGGGGCAAATGAAACCCTTCCCCAAAGTAGTTTGTATTTGGTCTTAGGAACCTTTTAGAGGAACCGAGAGGCTGTTCAGAGAACTCTGTATTGGACCTCATTATAATCCCAGTGTGTCTTAGATTCAAGTTTTGTGAAGATGTGTGTAAGACAAAGTGTGTCTTAATCTTGGCTATGAAAAGAACTGAAATGATTTCTTAATGCTAAGAAAAAGGCCTTCTGTTTTGCCATGAGTTCTCTCAGAAAAGAGGACACTTTTTGGATTGAAATGGCAATGGGTAACATGAGAAGCACGGGAAAGCTTAAATGCTCCAATGGGGTTGGCCAGAGAGAAAAAAGAACGCTCCGTCAGGAACAAGAAGTGCTAATGAGCTAGATGTTTATTACAGTAGGGTGTGTGGTGCCTGTGTGAAGCCGAATATATAAGACTACTGGCCAAGACAGACTACAGGCACCGGTCCTTAAAGAGCCAATTAAAGGGAGTCTTTACAAGGTTACTCGAGTCACACACAGCGCCTAAACAAGGGGAAATCTCAATCATTAGGGTCACTCCCGAAAAAAACGGAATGATTTTCGACCAATCTCCATCACTCCTGTACTTTTTAAAACCGTGGGCAGTGTTAAAGCTAGTCTCCTAAATTCTTCTATGGTATAAAGTGGGATTAAGTAACTAAGTACATTTACTCAAATTCTGTACTTCAGTACAATTTTGCAGTACTTGTACTTTTCTATTTCCATTTTATGATTCTTTCTACTCGATAATGTACTTTTACTCAACTACATTTATGTTGCACCTTTAGTTACTTTGCAGATATACAGTATATTCATGATTACCATATAATCAGCACTTAAATCTGACTTTAGTTGGACCAAATTCACAGTAAATAAAGTTATTAAAATGAATTCTACCTTTACCAGCTTGATAAACATATCAATAATTATAATCAAAACATATCATATATATTATTATGAAATGGACCAATCTGCATAATAAGTACCTTTACCTTTGGTACTTTAAGTATATTTTATGCTAATACTTTTGCACTGTTACTTGAGTTACATTTTGAATGCAGGACTTTTACGTGTGACAGAGAATTCCTTCTACTTGTACTTCTTCCACAGCTGATGGTAAAAATGTTGCTCTGGGTTGTGTGATATGTAAGAGTTTCATTTGGTGGTTTGTTTTGGCTCGTTGATATTGGGGTTAATGGTGGTGTTATTTTTACTATCTGACAACCATTAGTGGAACAACATCCGACCCCTTCCTTCTCCCAAACTCGCTTGAGATGAAAGAGAGAGTTTTTAATGTGCAGATGACATGGCCTTAGTTGGCCTTTGTGTCTGGCACACACACTCTTCAGTGAAACAATTCAATGTTGATAGCACTTAAGATATAATCATGTGTGCCAAGCAGGATTTCACTAGAAAGCCAAATGTATTTGACATCATGGCACAGACTGATGGCCAATTTAACAGAAAAGATTAACTATATTTAAAAAAAATTGCACACATGGCTTTATTTTCTTAGAACTCAACGAGCAAGTCAGTGAAATTGTTTACAAAACCCTAGTTGAGAGTGTTTTAGCATTCCTCTTGACTTGAGCGTTTGAACTGCGAGCTGCAGAATGAGATGGAAAGGATAGTTGGCATTGCCAGCAAAATAATTGGGATGCACCGGCTTTGTGAGCTATAGCAGCAGGACAAGAGCATTCTCAATTTCATATTCAGACCATTAATATACAAGCAAACAATTATTTGCCATATAAAAAAATTGTGTAAGGGCTTTAACCAAACATTGTTCCAAGAAAGTATTCTATTCCAATTTCAATCAGCATTTTAAAGTAGAAAAAAAAAGACAGATCTTGCCACAAATCTTACGCCACAGTATTTTGTTTTAAGGTTAAATGTGTTTAAGGTATTGTATCTGTAATCTCTTTGAGCACTGTATTATAAGCGTTACTTTCTCGGTGTATATCGTTGCCAGATGTGTTCTTTATATCGATTGTTTTATGTTACCTGTTGTTGTGCCACCAACAATTTGGTGTACAATGCCTTTATTTTATTCTGTTTTAAACAAAAACGTTCCTATACAAATACCAAATACTGATGTGATTGAAAATAAAAACAGCTGAGCATTGTAGTGTCAAGAAAGCTGAACTCAACTGTCTTTCCTTTGGGTTTTGGTCTTCTCGTGGGATTTGCTGATAATGAAAATAATAAAGAATATCAACATCCTTCTCCTTTATGCACGCTTAAAGCAAATGTGTTCATGCTCTTGAAAATCTGTGTTGTAATTTATGACTTTTCCAGGTTGAAATTAATGGCTGAGAGCTCTCCTTGAGACAATTATGCCAATAGAGTCCAAACACAAACACTCCAACATCCACCACGCAACAATCTGGGTAATTTTCTCCCCCAGTTATACTATCATATGTTTGCTATAAATGTACTGTTAATAAATGATCCTCCTAGCTGTGTTTTGAATGAAATATCTGAATGTAGAGCATTATTGCAATATTACTTGGTTAAAAATTTTTGCAAATGCAAACGGGGGCAGGTCTCTGTTTGATGTTTGGATTACTTTCCAGGTCTGTGCGTTCAGTCAAAGGAAAGTACGTAAGATAGTTTCGAGGTCTGCAAAGAAAACCTTGAAATATAATGACTATTTTATGTTGAGTGGATAAACACTACCAGCTGTGATGCAGGGCTGTAGTGTGGGGTCTCTCCTGCCAGCCCGGAGCTTTGCTGCTATCTGCGTGAGCCCGAGGCAGCTAATGTAAGAGATCCTGCTCACTCTGCTCTGCTCGCAGTGAGCTGTGCAGCTTATCCTGCTCAGCCCTCTCCGTCTCACCTCTCTAACACAGCCAAGTGACTCTCAGCTGTGCGCCACCTCAGCCCAGGCCTTTCTATAGACACCACAGAAAAAGTAGAGCTGTATCTCCCCCACTGTATCTGCTTAATGCCACAGCGAAAGGACTGGCTTCCCAGTGTCCCCATGCCTGTATGGTTCCGGGACTTAATGTGAGCGTGTGGGGCCAGATGGACACTTTCATGAGTGTATGAGTGTGGATTATTCTGCCGGCTACATCTGGGGCTCCACATGGTACAGCAGACTGCCGTAGAAGAGGCAGGTGGGGAGGGCACCCCTCCAGTGGGCGCTCTTACATCTACACCCACCGACAGGGCACTGCCGCCGTGGCACACCTAAAGGTTACTGCACACAGAGGTGGGGTAAGTACTCAGGTCTTGTACTTGAGTAAAGTAGAAGTATTCAGATCTTGTACTTGAGTAAAGTAGAAGTACTCAGGTCTTGTACTTGAGTAATAGTAGAAGTACACAGATCTTGTACTTGAGTAAAGTAGAAGTACTCCGATCTTGTACTTGAGTAAAGTAGAAGTACCAGAGTGTAGGAATACTCTGTCACAGTAAAAGTATTCTAAATGTTCCTCCAGTGAAAGTAGAAAGTACTCTCATCTAAATGTACTTAAAGTAGCGACAGTAAAAGTAGTCATTGTGTGATTGGTCCATTTCAGAATAATATCTCTGATATGTTTTATAATGATTGATCATTAAAGTGTTCTCAGAGCTGGTAAAGGTGCAGCTAGTTTGAATGGCTTTGTATACTGCAGGGTAGCTGCTGGATTTACTGCAGGTGAACTAAAGTCTGATTTAAGGGCTGATTATATTTACCATCATTAATGCACATCTGTAAAGTAACTGAAGGGATTAAATACATGTAGTGGAGTAGAAGTACACCATTTATCAGGATTAAAATCAGAAGTACTTTATTTATCCCAAACTGGGACATTTTTGTGTTGCAGCAGCGAAATACAAAGAGACGCAAAACAAATACAAATGATTAGAACTAAAAAATAAAGTAAAAATAAAAATGAGGGGAGAGAGGCTACAGAGCAGTGAGTTGTCTGCAGCCAGAGGGGAATTATTGTACAGAGTTATTGCAGTGGGCAGGAATGTTCTCCTGTCCCTGTCCTTGTGACAGCGGAGCTGGAGCAGTCTGTTGGAGAAGGAGCTCCGCTGTCTGTCCAGCTGCAGGTGGAGAGGGTGGGTGGGGTTATCCATGATGGACAACAGTTTGTTCAGGGTCCTCCTCTCCACCACAGTCTCAAAAGGGTCCAGTTTGATGCCGATGACAGAGCCAGCAGCAAAGAAGAGTGCGCTAGCAACAACAGACTGGAAGAAGATCTCCAACATCTTGTTGCACACGTTGAAGGATCTCAGCTTCCTCAGGAAATAGAGTCGGCTCATCCCCTTCTTGTACACAGTGTCAGTGTTGGTCTTCCAGTTCAGTCCATTGTCGAGGTGCACTCCAAGGTACTTGTAATCCTCCACCACAGCCACATCCTCACCCAGAATGCACAGGGGCAGTGAAGATTTACCTCTGATCTATAGTGGAGTATAAATACAAAGTAGCATCAAATGGTAATAAGTAACGTACAAGTGTCTCATATGTAACTTAAGTACAGTACTTGAGTAAATGTACTTAGTGATTTCCCACCTCACACTGCAGGATAATGTCTGCTTCTGCCTGTACACTCATGTCTGACCGGACAGCTCTCCGGTGTCAGGTGTGACTCTTTCCAGGTTGTGTCCAAAACATTTTCCCCTTATACACAGTTTGAGAACAATTCTGGCTATGGTGTGTTGCTCAAGGACATTTTGTAATGTGGACAAGACTCCAATGATTAATGGCCTACCTACTCTACCACCTGAGCTGCAGCTGCCCATGATATGAACATGCCACCACCAGCAACACATTATGCTCAGTTCATCGAGGGCAGTGTTTACCACCGGGTCAAACAGACTGTATGCAGACCATAGAGAGTAATGCTGTGTGTCAAGAGAGAAAACAATAAGGTAACTCGGAGCATCACATGTAAACAGTATATACCTTTTGCACCTGTGTGATTTTTGAGAAGATTTTTTGACAGTTTAAAGATCATTTATCTTCATAGTATATATATATATATACTGTATATATATATGTGTGTTCTCTATGCCAGTTCATTTTTATTTCTATTTCTTCCTTTGTCTATACTTTAGCATTGTACATTTTCTTCTTTTTATTTCTAATTAGTTTCTATGCCTTGTATTGTATTATGCTGCTGCAACAAAAAAGAAATCTGAATAAAAAAGGGGTTCATCTGGCTTCATCAAACAAGACAGTGCTTCACAAACCACAAAAAAAGATTACCCTCCCCTTCCCAGGTAAAATAGGAAGTGATACAGGACTTTTTGATTGATAAAACCGCTTAAAACCAAAAGAAATCAATAAACACAGGGCTGAATAAAACAACAATGACATCAATAAACAAATTAAATAAGTAAATAAGAACAGAATAAAAATAAAAACGCAAGATATACACATTTTATATTTTTGTTTTATATTTTTTTAACAAGGCAAGTTAAAAAGGTGGGTCTTAACTTGAAAAAAAAATGTAGATTTGGTGTGCTTTCTCAATGCTGAGAGGAAAATCGTGATCGAATCATGAGGCCAGCAAAGATTCATAACTGCTTTATCCTTATTTTTCTTTGGCCACGTTCTAATCACACCATTTGCAGATATACACCCAGTTTATCGAAGCCATCCTCCACTCCATTGTGATAATCCCTATTATCTGACATATAATAGACTAAGCAACAACAACAAAACATTACTTACACTGACAGATACATCCTTTGTTGGCATTGCAGCCACTATGAGCTTGTCTTTCCCGCAGTAATAAACACTTATCTCTGACATTTGCATATCAGTAAAATCTCATCATTCAGTTCAGCAGTGAGCAGACCATCATTATACTCAAAATGACACTGGATGTGTTTCAGTCAAAAAGGTGTATCTTCCAATTCTGAAATGAGATGTATAATTCAGAACATTACATTAAGAAATTAAATTCTGCGTCGCTGCCAAAATTATTATTATTATGAATACGCCGCACAGATTTAAGATTGAACTCATGCCAGGGCCTTTGTGAAATCAGAGCTCATTGGCCGAGTCCACATCAGAATGAGCGGCCAGATCCATCAGGAGAGATAAACCCGGCTGCGCTGACTGGGATCTAGAGTAACATGCCTGCAGCGTTCAGACCGCATGTGAACACCGTATCTGCTTTGAAGCACCAACACTCAGATCTGAATCCGCGTGTCAGAGAGCCAACAGTCCTGGGCTGTGAGTGACGGGGGATCTGCTTTTGAGTTGGCTACCTGTTGAGTAGGATTAAACGAAATACAGATGGTGTTTACATATTTAACAAACAAAGGCAATCTCTCTCCTGATCCATGAGAAGAACATTTGTTACCATGACATGTTGAAGTTAGAAGTGGGAAAATAACTTGTTACTATGTTGGAAAAAGGCCACAAAGGGACTCCTTGGAAGCCCCTATGGTAGTTTAAACATGGTGAAGTTCCCCCTAAGGTTCCCATCCAATGGGGACAATATTATTAGAACCTTCTATGATGCCCTTTAATGAAAACATTCGATTAAACTCTCTCATGAGTAGCTATAACATTAAGAAAACGTGAGGAACCACTGAAATCCAGAGCATTTTTTTCATTTGTCGAAGTCCGCCACTGAACTGTGGCTGTGAGGTAGTTTGGGGTCCTCTTATTGGTAGGTTGGTCCGATACCAATAACTCATAATCCCTGGGCAAGATACCTTACCCCTAAGTTGCTCCCAATGGCCAGTGGTGTGAATATAAGCTTCATTGAGCAGGTGGCACTTTGAATTGCACTCCCCTTTGGAATTGATATGTAAAAGTGCTTTGAGGAGTGTCACAAACTTGAAACACAAGGCAGTTGGACTCAAATGAGGTCAAGTATAATAATACTTTATTTTCAAAAATGCCCAAAAAAGAAACTCAGAACGCTCTAAAGGAGGAAAATAAATTTTAAAAAAATAACAACGCTCTTGACGAGGTGAGAAAAATACAGCAAAAAGAAGCTATGAAAAAGCATTAACAAAAAAATCACTCAGTATGAGGATCTAAACTTACTATCACAAAACTCAGGGACATGGAGCTGGCTTGAATCATTCAGCAAACGCTGGTATGCTTGGTACTGACACAAGGGTTGCGGTCGAATAGTCTGTTTAGCTTAGGAAGGTGATAACGTCCTCTGGTGCATCATAAATACGTGGGATAGTGTAAGTGCAGTCTGATTCTCAAAGCTCACAGTCTCTTTTCCTAAGTCCTTTTGAATTCTCCTGTCCACTATTCCTTAACCCCGTGACGTTTTCACACAAAGGTCAAGGAATAGTAGATAGGAATAGACGATAGGAGCTGATTTTTAGACAATGCCTCCGTACCCAGGGACAGGACAAGATAAACTGGCACAAGACAAGGGGAGACTAGACTATTTAAACATGAGGTAACTGGGAACAGGTGGAAACAATCAGGGGTGGGGCTGGCACTGACGAGGGCAGGGACACAGGGGGTACGGTCGAATTGTCTAAAAATCAGCTCCTATCGTCTATTCCTATCTACTATTCCTTGACCTTTGTGTGAAACGTCACGGGGTTAAGGAATAGTGGATAGGATAATTCTAAAGGACTTAGGAAAAGAGGCTGCGGTGCTTTGAGAATCAGACTGCACTTACACTATCCCACATATTTATGATGAAGGACGTTAAAATGTGCCTCTGCTGTGGGAAACTACAGCTTCTATAAAGTGGACTACTGAAAGACCTCTGCACCGTGCTCTCTGATGGTGCTGTTTTATGCTTTATGAACGAGGACAACAGAGAGACATATTCTTCATTACAAAGGCTGGATTTGAAATAAAAAAGGAAAGTGAAACTTCTGTTTGTCACCCTCACCCTCAAGCTCACGTATTAACCCACATGAATCCCAATACGTATGATTATATGAAATATTTATGAATAAATACAAATGTGTTTGTTATGCCTTAACCTTTCACTTTGTATATCACAACTCAAACATGTTTTAAAACCTTTCAGACCCCACACAGCTCAGTAAACACTGAAATGTGGACTTTAATCATTTCAGTAAAAAGGTAACGTTCATATTTCTCCTTCTGTTACGGCATACGTTTTGAACTGCTTAATAACTATTGTAACTTTCATGAAACGCATTTCTCCGTCACGATCGGCTGTTTCCGTGAACGGCCGAATGCTGTGTCACGGTAAATGTTGCAGCCGCAAGGCATTGTGGGACAGCATGTTCTCCTTTCATTTCGTAAAGGAAGGTCCAGTAGTGTTTCCTAAGATAAAGCAGGTTATAAAGGAAGTTTCAGAGCTCCTTTCCTATCATCTAGTGAACTCGAACAGTTCTTATCATGACGGCCATTGAGGTACTTCCGGGTCATTTCACTCCATTAGGAACCTTCCTAAGATAAACTGACTATTCGACCGTAGGGAGTCAAGGGACCTGGAATGAGACACAAGAGTACCAAAATAAAATAGGAAGTGGGAGACAAGACAAACATGACTGAACAAAACATGAAACATGACTAACGTTAACCTGATTAATATTTGACGAGACAAAACATGGAGACATAAAGACTGGATAAACCTCAGTACTTTTACCATGAACAGTTCTAGACCATTTTTTCATCACCGTTTAGAGAAAGCTCTTCTCTTCAAGTGTTCCCATATTCGTTCTTCATGAGTCTCTGGCTGCAGACAGGAAGTAATGAAAGATGTTTTTCCTGGCCTGTGACAGAATCACATATGACCCTGAGATCAGCTCTGAAGGACGGAGGCTGCTGAGGGTCCGGCCGTGCTCTCTGGTCGCAACAGGGTTGAGTCTGATCCAGCGGGTCGACTTGAATAAATTAACTGAATTACCAGCTGCCTCGTGCGAGCTCGCAGAATGCAGGGTGGCATGTGCACACCATTACAACAATGATAAGGATATCTGCACGTCCTTGTGTTAAAGGAATTACACATAGCATCCAGAGCCTTTAAGAGAGTCTGACAGTTGTGCGCACACTGGAAACTTAGTATGACATGGAAACGTGTGTGGAGCCTGTAGAACGACCCAGCTGCTGCCTGGCCCGAGTCGGGGGCACTGGCTCTCTGAGGAGTAAAAAAAAAAGAACACAGTGTTATTGTGATGCAAATGGACACAGTATTGTGCTTAAATAATGCTCTAATATGTCCCTTTTGTGCAGATAGCATCAAGACGCACAATAACAACACATGATGTCCTCTGAGGTTCTTTAAAGTGATATGACATCAAACCCTGACACTGCAAAGTACTTACTGCCTGTCCGACTGCTTTTGTCTCCACCTTTGATAAAAGCAGATGAAGGATAGATGGCTACTTTTGAATCCTGGCCACTATATGGGACAGTCCATTTGCATAATATTATGTATATTGCATTCAGCTTCATCCAAGCGTTTGAATGCAAACTGAATTTAGGTCTTTAAGGAGGAAGTGTTGTAGCTTAAACGCAGGACACGTGGCAAGGTGTCCGATAACTTTGTCTCCACCTGTAATCTGATGCCGCACCGAGAGGAGGGATCGGCCTCACTTCAGCGGGGTGATTTATGATTGAGGACATGTTAATAAAAATATCAAAACAATCTGAGCTCTGGAGGGGAAGATACCGGTCCGCTACGTACATCATGCTCGACAGGTCTGTGCAGGGGATGCCTGCTTGCTGATATTATGCTCGTATGGATGCCCCGCTGCACTGCTCTTGAATGCAATATGCAGCTGTTGTTTGTTTTTGGGAGGGTCGTGGGGGGGGGGGGGGGCGTGGAGCATTGCTCACACAAGGTGACATTTGCAGGAACATGTGCTCTTTCAGCCTGAGGTGAACCAGTACGGTCCAAAAGGAGACAGGAATGGTTTTCATCCTTTAAATTCCACACCAAAGAGCTGATATGAGTCTCTCATTTGGGCCTGAAGGAGTAAAATACACCCAGTGGAATGCTGTGTTTCTAAATCTCCTCTTACTAAAGGATGCATATCCTAATTCACTGGAGAGACACAAACCAAATAGTTCATTAAATGCCCTGAATGACTGGATGAGAAGATGTAGCGCTGTGTTCCCTTCTCACAGATCTTTTTCTCCCTCCCTCTCGCCTTTGATGGATTTATATCGAGCATGGGCATGGACGCAGAGTAATTTAGCATGTGTTAAAAGACGCTGCAGGGATGTAGCCTGTAATACTCACTCAATTCCACTTCCAATATCACAGTTCCTGAAATCTCAGTGATTTTCTGTCCTCATGTCTAGCCCATGTCTTGTACTCTGTCAGAGGAACAAATGTGTGAAACATGCGATCCGCTGCAGACGTTGCTCTGAGGCAGAATTAAGTCTCTTCAAAAAGCCCTTTACACTGAGAAGGCTTTCAGGATGTCTTCAACAAGTTGCTCAAGGTTCAAGGTTGAAGGGTTTTTATTGTCAGATGCAAAGGAACTACAGTGTAGTTATAGCAATGAAAATCGTAGGTCCCGAGCTCCTCCAACAGTGCCACATATTATTAAAGGACATAAAACAAAATAATAAAATAAAACTAATAAAATAAAATGAAATGAAACAGAGTAGTTCAAGTTATAGTTAAATAATGCAGGTATTTTGTTTGACTGGTCTATAAGTAGTGCAGATGAAGTACATACATTTCAGAAAAGTAAATAAACACAAAAAGCTTAAAAATGCATGGAATGTTGAAAGTGATCAAGCAACGCATGATTCTATGTACATGTAAATATAATTAAATATACAGTAACAGAATGTAAGATTTAAAATTAAATATTTGACAGTGAAGCACAAATAACTATGTTTGATCTGCTGTTAACTATAAAGATACTAAATAAAATAAATAGTGCTGTAATAATTTGCTTGTTTTAATACAGCAATTTGTCCACTTCAGCCATGCCATTTTTGTATGTAATGGCATTTTTTCAGTAAGCTAAGACTGTCAGCTGAGGCCTTGGTTGCCACAGTGTTTACTAAAGTGAGGGCTTAGCAGCCTTTTAGTGTGAGATCATTCCATTCACACAGCTGCACTACTCCACATGTGTCTATGCTGTTTCCACTTGTATACAGATTGCCACTGACCTTTTAAATGGAAGTCAATGGGGAGACGCTTAAAGGACATTTCTGATGTATAACAACTTGGGTCTGATTTTTTGGCTTTCAGTCAAGAGAGTCATTTATGGGTGAAAATATCTGCTGTCATTTACTGGTGGTAAATATCAATTCTCAGGTCTCAGAGTAGAACAATTAAGAATTCCATGCATTTTTCTTCTGCAAGGTGCCCGTCAGTAGGGCAAACAATTACACCACGTAACTGGAAATCGATGATTTGTGTGAATATGGTGAAATAAGAAGCAAAAAAGGATAGAATCGGCTCACTGGAACTGGGGTTTCTTTGGCTTGCAGTGTTTTATATTTCAATGCAGGATCAACATTCACTAATTTGACAGACCAGATGCCACTGGTTACGATTTTGGATAAATGTTGAATCTTTTTTTTATTGTTTGACATGCAGTACACGACATAGCATCTTATAGTTAAACCATATTTTTCCTTTTTATTCTTTGTTTTTATCGGGAAAGAGAAGGGCCCGTTATTTCACCATCAGTGATGTGGCGCTGCTCTCATTTATGACATAATTGTATTCATCAATTTAATCGCTTAGACCTTTGAAACACGGCCTCATCGCTATAATGAAGTGTGACATGCAGATATGTAAACACGCCAACAGAGGAGCCGTTTTTAAGTAGTTCATTGAAATTGTAGTTTGTTGAAATTGAATACAATGCAAACCGGATCATTTAATGGCGCACACACTTCAGTGTTCATGTTAGTGCCTCTGCGGCCACACTGAATGATCATGTTGGATGAGTCATCCGGTACAGTGTGACTGAAGTGCTGTCAGATGGCTGATCATCATCTGATGCATTCCAAGAAAGACTATTGGAAAGCCAACTATTGCTCCACCATTACCGGTGGAACAGCAGGCTGTGAAGGCATTGTGTTAGACAACCTTCATGGCCTTCACTTTGCTGTCAGACTCCCCAGACTCTATTTGCAAGAACTGTCATTTTTACCTTGCAGGAACACAGGAGTTATTGCTCTATAAATGCATCAGGCGGTTAGTTAGTTTGTGTTATTGTGTGACTTCCTTGAAACTCAACTGACCCTGAAAAAAAGCAAATTCACACGATTGATGCATTGGTAAATCAGCAACTTTTACACTCCAATGCAAAATTAAGTCTTTTGTTGTTGTCTGACGGTTTTGAAGAAAGCATAAATAACAGATTTGGTTCCCCAGTTGAAAAGGACTTGGTAAATATAAAAAGAAAGATATCTAATTGTCTGGTCTAAATATGCTTTGCTGCTGCCCAACCTCTACTGTAGGTAAAACATTGATAGGATATGGATAAGCCTTCCTCACACAACTCCTCTGCTGCTTTTAGTTGCATTTAGACTGCATCTAAATGATTTATTTTTCACAATTCCAATATGTCATCAATTGACTTGGTGTCATTATTGCCGGTTGATGAATGAAACTATGGCAATAAGACTCAGTAAAGTGCAAATCTCCACCAAATCTTCCAGTCTTCTTCTCCCCTCCCAAACAAAGAAAAGAGGAATCTCCCTAAATTATCCCTAAAGGCTCCCTTACAGACAAAATGGCGATGAATAACAAAAAAGGTGATAATGTATCCTGCCTCACATTAGTGGATCATAACATATTGGGTTTGGAATTAGATCAGATAGCAGGTGCTCAAATACTGAATTCATTAATCTGCAGATTGTTCAGACTGAGATCAAACCTGCCTATGTGTCGGGTGTTAAACTACGACCAGACACACACACAACACATGACCTCCCTATAGATTATGCATTGTGAAGATAATAAATCTTAATGATGATTAAATGGGTAGGTTCTTTGGAAAGTTGCCCAAACTGCTGATTTGTGACACTTTATCTTCTGATATGGGGTATCACAACAGTTGACTGCCAATAATTGACAAAACGAGTGTGTGTTCAGTTTGAAAATCACATCCCTGAACATGTTTCTCCCTACCCGACCAGAACCAGTTCTCAGTTGCAGGACTGCCTTTTTTGATTTCAAATGATCTGGTTTTGAATCAGCATCTCCTAACAGTGAGCAAAAACATTCCTTCCAGATACATTTCGCCCAACATGAGCTGTCGCACCCTGACATTGGCAAACTGAGACTTGTATAAATGTCAAGAGAGATGTGTCCTCCTTTTCTTCGCTGCAGAATTTGCCAGCAGCTCATTTCCTCCAGGAGCACATTAACAAAGCAGTTAATTCTATCATTAATTAAAAGGAATCACAATTCAGTGATCACTTCAAATTAATCTTTGGAGATTTGCTCTCACACAATGCTCCCATTCTATTTCCTTTGTCTCTTCGAAGAAATTGCAGCTCGAGAGGCATGATGTTTTTTTTCCTCGTCATTTATGACAGTCTGGTTCTGTGTAGCTCCGTTAGCAAAGCATGTCACCAACACTGCCAGGTTTAACAGTGTGATTGCAAAGAGATGCAGCCATCCAACACATGAATACACTCGTAGCATTAGCAGGATGCTAACAGGAGTCAATGCTCTCCTATTATAAAGGGGGAAATACTCCAGAAAAGGATTTTAAAGGCCCCCTATTATTCAAAATGCACTTTTCGGTGTCTTTTATACATAAATATGTGTCCCCGGTGTGTAAGGAGACTCACAAAGTGTCAGCAAATACAACCCTCTCTCTTTTCCTCCATACCCACATCTCTAAAAACGGGGTACAAATGAGCTGATCCAGATATGACGTCATAACCGAACTGTGGGCTGGCTTTACATTGAACTCCTGGCAACATCCCACCCACGTGACACGTCTCAACCTATCGTCCCCCATATACAGTCGCGAGCTGAACCCCCCCCCCCCCCCAGCGTTTAGCTGAGTTTCTCCCGGTAGAAAACTCTTCAGAGAGATCATGACGCTCCAAAGGGGCGTGGCCAGCAGCAGCTCCAAAGGGGCGTGGCCAGCAGCAGCTAGTTCATTTAAAGCGACAGTCACAGAATCAGCACTTCAGGAACAGGGCTGAAATAGAGGGGGATAAGGCATGCTACAATTGGGGATCTGTTTGGTATTTTGAGCAAAACACTTTTTGTATAGATATTGCCCTACAATATATTGTTTGAATTTAGTATGATAGGAGACCTGTAAATGGATTGTTTAAGGTTTTGAAGTGGCGTTTAATGAGGTTTTTATTCATAGTCAGATTACAGTATTATCAGTAGATGTTTGTAGATCCAGATATACGGTGTACTGCTGTGGACGGGGGCAGCAGCAAAACATATTGTAGCAACAAAAAGAAATCAATACCAGTTTAATAGTTCACGTTAATAACAATATTCTCTCTGCTTTACTTTGCTGTCAGACTCAATTTAGAAAATACAGTCATTTCATATGGCAGGAACACCTGAGTTACTGCTCTACAACAATAAACAAGAATATAAAAATGAAAACGTCCGTTACATTGTACAACCCCTCTTCATATCCTTACTATCTTTTCAATCCTAATTAATTTCCTTTAATTTACATCATTGGTAAATATAAATGCATCAATTGGTTAGTAAGTTTGTGTTATTGTGTGACTTTGGTTTAACTGAAATGACCATTTAAAACACCAGATTCATACATTAAAAATAACTTACCAATTGATGCGTTGGTAAGTCAGCAAGACCTATGCTTAAATGCAAAGTAAAATGATGTCTTCTGTCAATGGATTCTGGCGGTTTTGAAGAAAGCATAAATAACGGATTTGGTTTCCCCATTGGAAAGGACTGTGTGCCTATAAAGGGACTGATATTAATGGAATGTGTCTAAATTAGCCTCAGTGCTTGTATTCCAGCCTGTTTCTTTAAATATCTACTGTAAGTAAAACACTGACTTTGGATAAGAACAATACAGCTTTCTTTGTAAAGCACTCTGAACCAAAGTGCTGTACATATGAGTAAATAAATAAACAAAATACCCAAATCACACAGCTCAGCTCACAAACCATAGGCTACAATGGTATAGACAAGATAAATAATAAAATAAAAATGTCTGTTACATTGTACAACCCCTCTTCAAGACATCCTTACTATCCCTTTAATCCTAATTAGTTTCCTTTAATTTGCCGTACATTTATATCTCACATTAAATAGAGGTCCTTTGGAGTGCCTGGGTTCCCATGAACTTCATTCAAAAGGCAATGTTTTCTTTCTGAATCCCGTCTAGAACCGTGCAGTGAAATAGTTTCCCAGCAGCAGTGTGTGATGTGGCCATTGGCCTCGGCGAGCTGTTTATCTCCGCTGTCACTGGAGTTGTGTTATAAATACCCTGTGCTCGGCGTCTCCACAGTAAGGAGCCACTTGGAGGGTGATAAGGTGCTAATTAGCAACTGTTAGCAGAAGTTTAAAAAAAAAAACACGCGAGCAGAATGAAGCACATCTCTCCGTTGCCGCTGAACGTTCTGCCGATGATGCTTTCACCTCCACACACACACACACACACACACACACACACACACACACACACACACACACACACACACACACACACACACACACACACACACACACACACACACACACACACATCTCCTTTATTAACACTGTGTACAAGAATCTCCTCTTTTCTCTTCCTTCCAGGCAAGCCAGGTCTGACAAATTAAGGCTGTGGAGTCATTAGATTAAGATAAGAACTTATCTTTTACTCTGAGACAGACTTTTATCTATTCTATTTTCCCCCTCTCCCATCTCTTTGGTTTCCTCTCCCCCCTCCCCTCATTCACTGTGAGATTGTTAGAGTAATTGGGATGTTATGTGACTGGAGAGGCCAGATAAGTTTTTAACCCTGTCATGGATTAACCTTTCATGTCGGAGGTAGGTCAGGGAAGGTGCAGAGGGAGACATGTAAAGACTCATTTAAGGGGATCTTGATGTATTATTGTTGGAATAAGGCATGTTTCTGTACAGGTACATGTGCAGGGAGGTCTGGATATGACTCCTGTACGCTGTCAGGGGTTATTAAAGCATGGCGTGTATTCTTTTAGGGTCGCTGAGCAAGACTGCCGTGGTGTCTTCATCTCCGACTACATCGCTTAGAAACGTTCACCCAGGTTTTCATCACAGAGCTATTTTAAATGACATTTTAAAGTTAATCACAGCTGAGCCCTGTTCAGTTTAAAGAGAGTATGCGTCAAGAAAGGGAATAAAAGCTCAATATCTTCCATAATATAATCTGCAGCAGGATAATTGGGTCTCTGAACATCAAATCAACAATCACCATCAGCCCCTCTGCTTTGTCTCAGAGATGTGTTTGCATTTGACCCAATCTCTCATGCTTCTGTGTGCTTTGTGCGTTATTAATATCTAAGAGAAATATCACAGCCCCGAGCAGCATGATTAGAGCTGTGAGCTTTATTATACTTCAAAGCAGAACATATAAAAAGCACCTGAAATAAATGAGTTCGACCCTTATGGCAGTGCAGAGCTATGAAGCCAGTGTTTATAATCCTTTTGTTTTAAAGGTCATTGCACCACCTCGTTGATATCTAGACGTTTCTTTGAAGCACTAATTGTGTCTACATTCTTGACCACTTTGTCAGACATCTCCGCGATAGAGCTGAGATCCAGAGGAGTGTGTGCTGCTTGTTTACTGAGATCAAGATAACAAGGACAAGTCTGTGAAATAACGAAGGCTGGGCTGATGCGGAAAACACTATATTTTCCATTTTAATGGTGTTTAAGCGTGGAAGCCGGAGGAAAGATAGCTTGAAAAATGTAACTAAAGGATCGGATTCAGTGGGATCCAAATGGCAAGGGTAGCTGTTGGGCACGCTGACGTTCTTTGATGTGAGCTATAACTAGCTTTAAGCTGGGCTCGGTCGCATCATGGCTGCACCCTGACTGAGCGGGAATTCCTCTCAGATGATGCCACTTTGTCGTGTGAGCCAACTACCTTTAATTTCAAATTCTCTAATGTCTCAGATGGGTTGACATTAAAGGCCTGGGTCATTAGTGTATTGTAGTGTTTGCCACAACTGTGTGAGCCGGACTGTCATCTCTTGGAAGTTTGTCATATTCATCAACGCCCTGCATAATGGGATGAGATACTATTTACATATTGGATCAAAATTGCCAGAGGAGAGCATTAATTATTGAGAATGTGACAGAATCAAAAGAGCAGCTTTTTTTCCTCTTCATAGTTTGTTGTCCGTGCACAGACTGGGAGCTGCTCTACGCCCAGTAAACACAATTATCTCAATTTTAAAGACATCGCAGGCTTTTTTTTTGAGAGGACATGCTCGACACACAAAGGCTGCAGCGTCTTCTGTCACCAGAGCAAAATGAAGGTTTGCCCTTCACGCACAGCAGGCTGTAAGAGGACGCGGTGCAGCCTCTGGAGAGACACCTACTGTACACTCTCTGCTCCGTGTGGGACTTAGAGTCTCTGAATAATAGAAAGTGCATATTATTGATCTGTGACATTGAGCGGGAATCTTGTAGCAACTTAATTAATCAAAGTAAAGCAGTGTGCTAACAAGAGAGGGGACGCAGCACTCCAGACTGTTGCACATTCACTCCAGGTTTCTTTACTGCACATTATCCCATTAACAGATGCATCACAGACACTCTATGACATTATATCCCCTCTGTGATGAACATAAAACTTCCAGGGTTCTATTGTGCAATATGACACATAATTATGATTTATATGTGCACATTTAAATGATTATACAGTTATAATGTTTTTTTTAAATAATAATATAAATGCTGAATTAAAAGCATGATTTGTCCAGAAAGACAACCAAAACCTTCAATATAGAGTTTTTTTGTAACACTGCAACAATCAGTTTTATGTGAAAACCATAAGTAACACCTTAACATGTTACTTATGTCACTTTTTTTAATTGCTGCTCCTCATTTTTATGCCACGGATGTGAAAGTATTGTCTTTATTTTTAACTATTTGTGTGCTTTTCTTCTCTAAAGTTAATAAGTTAGCTTACTTGTTATTAATGCTTGCATTTTTTACCCGCTATAATTTTTTGCTGTAAATGTCCCTGCTGCAGGACTACTGAAGGAATTCTGATTCTGATTTACAATCACTGTAAATATCACATATTACGAAAATAAAGATAGAATTTCATAAATGATGATTAATATGATGAAAAATAAAAACTTTAAAAAGTGGATTGTATAAGCCGACATAAATTGCTCCTTGCGATACATCAAGAAGTGGAGAAAAGTTTCACACCTGACTGTCGCTGCGCTGCAGGCT
The DNA here is from genome assembly GCF_036324505.1 of Eleginops maclovinus. Taxonomy (NCBI): domain Eukaryota; kingdom Metazoa; phylum Chordata; class Actinopteri; order Perciformes; family Eleginopidae; genus Eleginops; species Eleginops maclovinus. The sequence goes on along the minus strand of NC_086357.1, from coordinate 2,440,957 downwards.
GGCACTTTTTGGATTAAGCTGTAATTATTTAATTTTTATGCACTTCCCCTTTGGGGTATCATTAAAATTTCATCTTGGTCTTATCTTTTTTATCATAATCTTAAAATCTGTTTGAATATTGTAACCTGCTTTTCCCCTGATGCAGTAAACGGTCTATTTTATGCTCAATACCAGTCGTCCTAAATTATACAAATATAAGGTTAAAGCATGCCATTTCTTTCTTTTTAACACGTCTCACAGCAGACGTGTTTAAACATAACAATGATGGTCCATAATGAAGTTTGTTTTACGACCCTGCCCCAGAATATACAGTCAAGTATATGCATAGGCAGTAGAGACTTGAAAATGCAGACGGATACATTTTACTGCATCCCCCCCGTCCACAGTGTCATCCCCTTAAGCTGCCAACAGAGTGTAGGGGGGTGAATTCATGAGGGTCTTCTGTAATAGGCTGGCACACACACTGCACAGCCTGTGGAACCTTACAGGCTGCTCAGGCTGGTCTTGGCATTGCTTTTGGCAGCTATGTGGTTATGTGCTCAACACATTCTTTCTGAAAAAGGAAAGTTTTAACTAGCCGGTCTTACCGCTTCTTTATAAATGAGAAAGCCGCTGGCACAAATAGATCTACATGTTCATTTGGTATATTAAGAGAGACACACAGTTAAAGAGTGTTCATTACAATTGTAAATTTCTGCCCTGGGGCCCTTAGCCTGGCGTTAGATTACATGAGGTCTATGCTCACGGACAGCGCCTGGCATCTGATTGAGGGTCCAGTGCAGCTAATTAATTTCATTAGAAAGTGAAGTCATCTTCTAGCAGGAATTAATATTTGGAGCGTCATGTTGCTAATTTATTTCCAGATTTAATTAGCTCAGAGAAGAAATGTTGCTTGGGCAAGAGGACTTTTTAATTATCAGCTTGGATAAATTTGAAAATGTTGATGCCTTAGGGTTGAGTTAATTAAAACCTGCATTATTTTAACTTTAATTAGCTCCCATCTTTGTTTTTCCTCACCATATGGCCATGTCCTGTAGTCAAATTTAGTTAATTAAGCTAATTAAGCTAATCATTTTAATTACTCAAGACAATGTGATTGGATAGAGGATGACTACAAGTTTATAGCCAAGTACTTGTTTTTCATTAAGTTGAAGGGACAGAGTTATTTCTGATTGCAGTTGGCAAGCATAGCAGAGGAGCTGGAGAATGAGACAGCCTCTGAGATATTAAGGCTGAAGTCTAATTGCATTCCTTGATAGAAATGAATAAATAATAATAATCTTGTCACCAGCACAACTGTTTTAGAGGAGGAAAGCTTTACTAGGTCTTTAAGCTTTCTGCTCGTATGCTGATGTTGGCTGCTCGTCCTCCATCAGATTAAGTAATGTCTGCTCTTACTCATGCTTAAAGTGGTTCAATGTCAGAACACATGCTCTGCTCACTACCAGGAGACCCAATAAAAGATGATCTGCAGATAAAGTCATTGTTGGTTGAACATTTCTCCTTGTGTATAGGGGAGAACATGTGAAACCTTCACATGTGACTTGTGTCTTTTACCACAGCAGGATATGAAATTGAATTGTAATTGGCTAAAAGACCTGTGTCTGTGGCTGCTGTTGGGTTAGGATGTTGCCCTTCCCCTCCATGACCCTGCAGTGTGTGATGGCTGGGGCGGGGGTCTATGTGAGCTGATAGCAGCTGTGCGTCAGTCTGGACGCAAGCTGGGCCCATCCACGCCAGGCCTAGCTGACAGATGCAGGCTAAACCCAATAATGAAATAATTCTGGGAGACATCATGTCCGTGGTTTCCATCATTGTTAAAAGATTTTGGTACCCCCACTTAGGTAATTTGTTTCCCTGTATAATCCTATTGCTCACTATTAAATTAAACCAACTGGTCATTTCAGTTTGGAGCCTATAAATACACTGGTTGCTATGAGCATGGGCAGTATGTGGGACGTCTCATCTGATTAGAGGGGAAGCACTTAATAATTTCAACTGAAAAAGGTGACCTTCAGTGTCAGGTGACCTCAGTGGTCTGCCACACATATGGCCCGGCAATATTACTAATGTCTGTTCCCCATGTATTTTGTTTACAATCCGGATCCAGGACCACTCTGCACAAATTGTTTTGGACAAATGTTGATGTGTGGCGAGACAGTGGAGTGTACTCTGCTGGGGCTGTTTACATGGTCGGGAGCGGTGACGTCATCCAACACGTTCCTGTTCCCAACTCGTCACATACGGACACTTGGACAGGACCCCAGGGCCACTTATTTACGCACTGGTTAACCCTACTCGCAAACTGTAACGTCTCACTACAGTATAAATACGGGATTAGCATTGTGTTTTCAAACAAAACCATTTAATTAGGTGTACATAAAATTAGGGTTAGAGTTAAAAGATGTATGTTCTGTATGTATAATCTATGTTAAGAAGTCAATCTTAACGTATTTTTTCACCCAGGAAAAGAACAGCGGTCCCCTTGAAGAAAGTCATGTGTTTTTTGACCCATCCATCCCCCTAGGTCAATTTTCTTATCAAATATAAAAGTAATATAACCTGATTTATTTCCATTACTTTTGGATAAGCTTTGCATCAAATGCAAAGCAAATAAAAACAAGAGAAAATAAATAACAATAAGATGTTTTTGTTACCTGAGTGTGTCTAACAAACCAATATATTTCATATTAGAAATGTAGTAACATTAGTAGTTTACAATTGCTACTTAACTTAATACATTAATCAAATAGACTGTATTTGTGTTTATTTTAATAAATCAGGTGTCCACCTACTGCATTGAAAATAACTGTATTTCAAATAAAGATGAATTAAAGTAGCCTAAAAATAGATGTTAACAAAATTCATTCAGTATGTCTACCTATTATATATCCATCTTTATTTAAAAATATATTGTAATCCTGCTAGCATTCTGTATTTATTTTTCTAAACAGTAATCTGATTGCTTATTTTTTTTATATAATTGTAATGAACCAAGTTTCCATTTTTTTCCCCCGATATCAAATACTCCGTTACTCCCCCAGTCTGGATATGTTCTCATTTAAGTTAGTTGAGAGCAGGTGTTATTCAGATGCCAGGGGGTTCTGTGTGTCCATTTCAAACAGAAAGGGGGGTGACCAAGCATCGGTATTTGAAGACCTGGGAATGAGACCGGCCTCGAACAATGGATGCACTGGTCAAGAGAGATGATAGGGCCCTCTCTGCTTTCATCACAGTGAGGCTGGTTACTCATCAGTGTGTGCTCATGTTTTGGCCAGTTCCACCACAGACTAGCCCCCAGCCTTCTCATAGCTGCAGTGTAACTTAGAATGCAATGTGAGAGGGGAATTATTCACCATGTCCCCACCGGGTATTCTTCCACTTTAGTAATGTTTCTGTCACCACCTGTGTGTTGTAAATGGTCCTGTCTCTCACTGCAGCTGCCCACCTGATCTGCCCATAGTAAGATACTCATTACACCTCTGGACTTCTGGCCCTACACAAGACCCCAGGAACCTTATCTGTATGCACTAAGTGTAAAGAGGTCATGAGCTGAGTTTGTGGTGTACTAATGTTTAGTCTGGTAATTAGAAACCTGTCACTTGAAGAAGAAAAATGCTGCCCTCAATTTGGTCAAACCTTGTTCGTGCAAAGAGTGTACATGAACGGCCAACTTCATAAATGGTCATTTTCTAAATTCTCAAAATTAGATCATGAAAAGGTATCTATTGTGATTTTAGTCATTTAGAGTTTTTATTTTATTTTATGTGAGAACAATATTGATACTCCCAGGAAACATCTTTTACCTCTGTCATTTCCTGCATTACAATACTGAGATTGACAATTTAGAAAGCTAACGCGCTAATGAGCTTCCTTCTAGGCGTCAACATGCCATTGCCTAGCAGCTGTGTGTTCACGACGAAGAGGCAATCATATCATTTGGACTTCTTTCTGTCATAGCCAAGAGATCATTTTATCTGAAGGCGGCAAAAGTCCAGGATTGTCCATCAGTTAGGTTAAATGTCTTGCATTGTTATTTAACTGGCCATGGCTAGCTTCAACGCTAAAATGCTAACCTGATTCTATGTTAAGAGGGTTAAAGTTTTATCATGTAGAGACTAATCACTGAAACAGGTAAATTGGCGATTTTGGCCCTGATGCAGTCTGAAAAGGTTGGCATTTTCCATTGTTAGCAATATTTGCCATTTCTAACCAGGGAGCTAACTGGCTAACTTGTTGCCACTTCCGCAGCCACCCTTAGCCATGAAACCAATTCAGAATATACAGTATTTCTCCTTCCATTGTTGTTTTGCGGTCATTATAGAGCATAGAAAACTTTGCTTTTACAAAAAATGTAAAGCCTTAGGTATTGTTGATTGATTTTGCCACATTTAATATGGTTGTGCTTTTTATTTTATTTTAAGGAGCCATTCGGTTCAAATATGGAAATGTATGCACCTGAAAGGTTGATTATGACATTCAAATGTTAAAACAGCTAGTGGAAGGTTTCTTTACCAGCTTAATTCCATTATTCTGGTCTGAGCATCTTAAAGAAGCAGATTCATTTGGGCCCGGTTTGGCCCAGTGTCCAATATAAGCCTCTCAACCAGCCAAGGAGAGCTCTGCGAGAAGCAGCTTAATAGATTTAGATGAAAGGAGGAAGTCATGGAGGCCTCAACCAGCAGAGAGTGAGAGCATCTGCTCAAAGGCCACCTCCCCACGCCCGGATCACTATCTCCAGAAGAACTCCGGCATGGAGCCTCCATCTACGCAGCTCCACAATAATTTCAGTGCCCCCGCCACACGCAGGCTAATTAAGGCCATGCATTTATTTATGACTGAGCTCATTAAACAGCGAAAAAGATGGTCGCCGCTCTGAAAACACATTAGTCCCTGAGGAAACTGCCTGTGAAGTCGCTCTCCTCGGGCTCTTTCAGGTCACAGATTCTGAATCTATGTGACATATGAAGAAACAGGGAGCTGTAATGCCTTAACAACAAAAACCTTCAGTTCTGAGGCGACAGAGATATGGTTCAGGACATTCTTCAGGGTATATTTGAAACAGCTTGAACTGGTCCCATAATTACATGTATAGGTCATTGACCGGGGGATGGGATCATTTCAGGTGTTGTGATTTGCATTTCTGTCTGCAGGGATTTCTGTTGTTCTTTACATTCATGATGTACTTCCTTTAATATAATATGACAGGTGCAGCCAAAAGCCAATGGCACTTTGGGAATAAATAGCAGTTATTAAAGGACATAATTCAACTTTGATGAACACCCTCACCCTCCTCACCCTCTTTTTTATATTAATATGCTTTTTAAGTAAATTTAAGACGAAGGCAGTGCAGCGACTGAATCAAAGACAGCAGATATCCCTCAGGTATATTCTGTCTCTGAAGGGCTTGTCATTCTCACTCTCTCTTTGCATGTGTGTGTGTGTGTGTGTGTGTGTGTGTGTGTGTGTGTGTGTGTGTGTGTGTGTGTGTGTGTGTGTGTGTGTGTGTGTGTGTGTGTGTGTGTGTGTGTGTGTGTGTGTGTGTGTGTGTGTAAAGGGCATAGACAGAGAGATCCCAGGCAGATCCTCCTCCCTTCCTTGTAATTGCAAAGATAATGCCAAATCACACAGTCCTTTGCAGAGACAACTGGCAACTTGATTTAGTGCTCTTTAATGGCTCCAACTTTGCAGACTGAGAAATTCCTTGTGTAACTTTGAGCTGCCCGTCTGGACTGGAAGCTGAAAGAGAATGTGTTTTGTTCTTTCCTATATAAAACACTTGTGTTCCATCAGATTGTCCCATGACTTTCTATGTATTATTATATTTGCAGAGTCATAACAAAAACACTGAGAGTTGTTTGCTTGATTCAAATTGAACTTTTGAGTTTGCGGTCACAACATGGTGTACGATATGCCTGGCATTCGAGCGGTTAGGTTGTGAGAACACGGCAGTGGCAATGTTAATGTTTCCATCGGCGCCTAGAAGCCACCAAGGCTAGCAATATGGTAGGCTAACAAGCAGGTAAGGTACTGCAGGAAATGCATAGGCACAATGATACAGGAAAGAGATGAAGCCTTTGGGAATGAACACTTTCCACAGACATACAAAACTACGATAGGGTTCACTCATCTCAAAGTTTATTCTTTGTTTTAATAGATTTTCGGAGGGATTCCGGAACCAGGTTCTGAGGTTAACACAAGCTTAGATTGACATGTTATTTTTCAACACTCAAAAAAAAAAGATTTACTTACGATGGGGTTAACTTGACCAGCGGAAACTTTTCTATATAAAATCCCCTCTGGCCCCCCCTGCCCTTTATCAGCTGTATCTTATCAAGGAAAGAACAGCCTAAATGTTGAAAGTTAAACCACGTTAACTTGCAGAAAACTGGGAAATAGAAGTGATGTTGAGGTCATGTGACTTATAGGTTGTTTGTTTATAGCCATCCACCTGCCAGCTTGACCCCCTTCCTACCCACCTAGTTAAATCATGTCTACCTTCTCTCTCTCCTTTAATTACCGGCATAATTCAATCCTCCCTTACCTCTGGTCTGGTCTCCTCATCCCTCAAAACAGGTGCAATAACCCCTATTCTCAAGAAACCTGGTGCAGACGCCAACAACTTGAATTATTTCAGCCCAATCTCTAATTTACTGTTTCTTTCCAAGATACACGAAAAAACAGTTGCAGCCCAGGTCCACACTCATCTGAACAACAATAATCTTTTTGAAGAATTTCAGTCTGGTTTCCTGTCCTCGCACAGAGACGGCCGTGGTTAAAATCACAAACGATCTACTGGTACTGGCAGCTGACTCTGGGCTCATATCCATACTCATCCTCCTTGATCTGACTGCAGCCTTTGACACCATCTCACATCACATCCTCCTTGACAGATTGTCTTCCATTGGTATCACTGGCACATCCTTCACCTGGTTCAGATCTTTCCTTTCCGGCCGTATTCACTTTGTCCAACTCAAACACTTCAAATCACAGTCCCATCCAGTCTGCACTGGTGTTCCTCAGGGTTCGGTCTTGGGCCCCCTCCTATTTATCATCTACCTCCTACCTCTCGGCCATATCTTCAGAAAATACAATATCCAATTTCACTGTTATGCAATGACACCCAGCTCTATTTTTCCACCAAACCCACTTCCCCTCTCCCCCCCACTACCCTGTCCAACTGCTTACTGGAAATCAAATCCTGGTTCTCATCCAACTTTCTCAAACTAAACAGTGATAAAACCCAGGTTCTTTTAGTTGGCTCCAAGTCCACTCTGGCCAAAACTGATCAATTCTACCTTACCATTGACAACTCCACAGTCCCACCCTCCCCCCAAGTTAAGAGTATGGGTGTCATCCTCGACAGCACCCTATCTTTTGAAGCTCACATAAGCAACATAACTCGATCTGCCTACTTCCACCTCCGCAATATAAACTGTCTCCACCCATCACTCACACCCAACAGCACCACCCTTCTCATCCACGCCCTTGTTACGTCCCATATTGATTATTGCAACTCCATCCTCTCTGGTCTTCCTCCAAAATCTCTGCGTAAGCTCCAACTGGTCCAAAACTCAGCAGCCCGTATCATCACCCGAACTCCTTCCACGGATCATATCACTCCAGTTCTTCAACAACTCCATTGGCTCCCCTTTAAATACCGCATCGACTTTAAAATGTTTCTCCTCACCTTCAAGGCCCTTCACACTCTTGCACCTCCATATCTCTCTGAACTCCTTCACACCTACACTCCCTCTCGTGCTCTCCGATCCCCCTCTGTCTTCCAACTCACTGTACCTTCTGCCCGCTTGACCACCATGGGGTCAAGAGCCTTCAGCCACTCTGCCGCCAGTCTCTGGAACTCTCTCCCACAAGAAATCCGCAATATGGACTCACTCTCCACCTTCAAATCCTGCCTGAAAACCCACCTTTTTAAACTTGCCTACTCTGAAGCCATAATTACTATACACTGATTTTTAGTTTTTAAGTTTTTGTTTTTTTAAGTCTCGAATTACTGTTGACCTTCTTTGTTGATTGTTTTTAATAATGCTCTGTAAGGTATCCTTGAGAGCTTTGAAAGGCGCCCTTAAATAAAATGAATTATTATTATTATTTATAGCCTAAAATTAGCGACTGCTTTTGGTCTTCAAAAAGTTTTAAAAAAAACGTCTCTCCAGTATTACAAAATCCTAGAAGGGAACCAAGCAGGACTTGTTATTCTCATTTTCAGGTCCATATTAATATTTTGTGCCTCTACTGTAAAAAAAAAAAAATGTCAACCTCTTTCTGAAACCAGAGCCCAGTCTGCTCTGATTGGTTAGCTGGCCCACTCCGTTTTGATTGCTCAACCGTTTAGAGATGTCCCCCCCTTAGCCTATCACATACAATGTGTTAGAACACCAGCCAATCGAAAGAGACTGAAGTGATGTCGTCATAATAATAATAATAATAATTCATTGCATTTATTTAGCGCCTTTCCAGGTGCTCAAAGTGCTTTACATGAGATAATACACATATTAGAAATGTAACACATTAATACTGTGGACAATACCCACAGTATTGACTGCTGGCAGGCGGGGTTAAAGTGTCTTTATTCTAGAAGCCATAATTGCGGACGATCTTGGTAAATTGAGCTAATTTGGCTCTACACACCAAACACTTTACATAACAATAACAATGATACATCCGTGGAGATAACAAGTAATGATCTTTAACATGTTCGAAAATCAAATCATGAAGGGCCTTGAAATGTTCATCCCTACGTATTCCCTGATTCTCAGTATTTGAGCAAAACGATGTTTTGAGTTCATCAGTGGCTGTGTTTGCCTCGCTGCACCACAGAGAGGCTCAAATTGATCCACAAATTACTGCTTAGCGCTTCATTCTAGCACGGCTGAAAAACAACAGCATTTGGTGACCTTTTGGTGTTCTTATGAGGGATTTAACCCCCTGCTTAGATCTGCACCACGCTGGTGGCTCCAGCAGACAGGAATACGACGCGCTGCAACTCAGATGGGACTCTCTCACAGGCATGGAGGCCAATGACATCACACATCCAGGTCCCCTGATCCACCGGACAGTGTGGGACTCCGGGTCCGACGATGTTTTGGGCCCATCGTATGGACTCACACATTGTGTGTAGGAGCCTAATTGTGTGTGTTTGTGTGTGTGTGAGACAGAAGGGGAGGGCTGGGGTAGGTGAACTCTCCACTCTCAGTAGAAGGACTCTGTAAGATGCTTTCAACAGCAGACAAACTGGTTCTGCACTTACTGTGAGAGGAAGCTCTGAGTGTTTAGAGTACTCAGCCCACTTAATGCATTATTATTGTTACTGCATTCTTGAGGAGAATGGGGAAAATGGAACAAGGAATTCTTTTCAGGAGTCAGACCAGTTAAAGGGGAGAAGATGTGTGTGTGCGAGGATGCATGTGTGTGTATGTTAGTGTGTGTGTGTGTGTGTGTGTGTGTGTGTGTGTGTGTGTGTGTGTGTGTGTGTGTGTGTGTGTGTGTGTGTGTGTGTGTGTGTGTGTGTGTGTGTGTGTGTGTGTGTGTGTGTGTGCGGCGGGTTGAACATAAGTGTAGAATATCTCTTTCCTTTAGTATTTATGCTCATTTTTTCAACAGAGTCTCATAAAAGCTGTAAGGGCCCAGATGTCATGTTTGTAATATTCACAAGTGAAATAAACATGTGAATGAAGAAGAGGCTCCCCTTCCCTTTGTCTATTTATTTATTCAGTGAAGAGAAGAAGCAGCTACTTTTTGATTAAAAATGATTAATTGTCCTTATCTCATAAAAGTTGTTGCTGTGTCATTATTCTGTTCTCTTAAAGAAGCTGATATTTACTTTTCTTTCCTGCTTCAAAAGATTATTTTGGGATGTTTCTTTCTAGAAACAGCCGTGCCTGTTAACAAATTCCACTTAGACTAAATGTGGCTTTAAGGAGATAGTCCTGAGGGCAGGAGGGGCTTTGATTCTCTCCTTGCATTACGAGTGCATTTCCACTGCGACGGACCTCTGAGCGTAAAGTCAGCCTCTTTTCGTCAGAAGGTGAACCTTTTAACAGTAAAAAGCAGAGCGTTAGCAGGGCTCCTTGCACCACAGTTTGCAGCATACATAATGGAGAGGATAGAGTTACCTGCTACTTTAGGCCAAACATGACTGCCAATAATTGCCTGACCAATATTTGCATGTCCCTCACTGTGTTATTGAACACCCTGCTAAGTGACTGAGCACCCGGCCCAGGCACTATTTTAAGTTGTTTGCTGATTCCACGCTGGGCTGAAACAAGACAATTATGAAGCACATTTCACACCGTGATGGTGTTTGAAGGGGCTTCAGGTTTCATTGAAAGCTTGGATTGTGGCCTACTGAGTACCTTGCTCATGTAGCATCCTCTACAGACGATTGACCACTGACCTCGCTGAAAAATAACATCAAATATATCCTTTATTGTTTGATATGTTAGAAGAACAAGTCAGCCATTTACCATGAACAGTGAAAAGGAAGCGTACCTCCTAGCTCAAGGCCAGGCAGTATTAAATACCTTTCTATCATAAATGTTGTGACCTCTAATCATGTTAATCTGGTAAAACTGGAGCCCGGTGATGAGATTCAGCACTTGCCCAAGTTAAGTCAGAATCTGATAAATGGTTTATGAGATACAAATGAACAAAGGAACAGACAAAACCCCTTGGACCTAATCAGTGTAATTACAGAAATGCTGGAGCACAGCGTGAGATGCATCACTTTCACAGGTTTTGGCAAAATCTGAACAAGACTAGCCAAGGAACCAGATGGACGGATGAGCGAATGGTGGAACAAATAAGGAAATGTTTGCTAATGGTATGGAGGAAATTCTATTTAAGAAATGCAGGAAATGGCCAACACAGCGTGTGTTTATTATAGAAGCATTTCAGAAAACATTAGATAAGAGTTAACCCTGGAAGGCTGCAGCACTAAGAAAATGTAAGTAGTATGTCAGTACACAGCTAGGTTGGCTTCCTGCTTTAGCTATAGCTGTTAGCATAATAAACGGGTTGAACGGCGCCAAAAACCTATTGTCTTATTCCCTTCTACTTCTGTGTGATGGAGTTCCACATCTTCTTTTCACTAGTGGAAGAGTGGGCGGAGCTTGTTTGGAACAACGTGATGTCACAGCGGATCCGTGTAGCCAAGCCACTGTCAATCAAATCCGATGGGCTACATTCACACAGTCCTGACACAGGGTTTATGTTCGACTGATAAACTTTAGTCAATAACAACTAAACATATTTCCTTCCAAACTTTAATTTAGACTATTGTATATTTTAATATTTATGTTGCTGGATAATAATTACAATTTATAAAAGATTGGTTTAATGGTTTGGTACACAGTTTTTCTTCCGTTGTTCTTTCCTAAACAATATTTCATTTCAGATGGATCCTTTTATAATCAGAAGACAAACTATAGATATGCATATAAACTATTTTCTAACCATATTATTCAAGTTCGTAAAGTTAGTGCCACTGAGTTACCTGTATGCCGACCAACTCTTGAAATGTCATATAAACATTTGAAAGTCATGGTGAGAAGACTTTTGGCTTTAGACACGTTTTTTTTAACCACCGCAAGGTCACAACTGGTTATGTTTTTGGTCCAGTTTATTTTTATTGAGGACAAAAGAATAACAAAAATGACCAGCTTTTACAATACTCTGAATTCACTTCTTAGCCCAGCATTAATTTGTAATTTCTTACAAATGTTATTCCTTTGTGAGTGAGAAATTATCCAAATGTGTGCATGTTTTTGATGGAGTATCACAGTTGCATGGCTGTAGTGTCGTTGTATAGTATGGTGTGTGCTCTGATCACATTCATGTTGTTTTATGTAATTCATAGTGTCCAGCATTTCTGATTTATAATTATACTATTTTGGAAAATGATAACCTCCACCAAGGAGGTCATATTTTCAGTTTGACTGTTTCTCAGAAGGATTAGATAAAAACTACTGCTCTAACTTTCCTGACACTTGAAAAGGTAAAGCCAAGGAAGCAGTCATTATATACATTTGGAGCGGATCAAAATAATAAAGAGTACTCTCTTTTGCATGCGAGACAGGGCTTTAAATATCTTCTAGAGTTCCTTTCTAGTTTGGAATATTATTTGCTTATTCATATTTTTCTATCACATTTGTGCCGACTGCTGTTCCACTATGAGATGTTTGTGAAGAGTTATCAAAACGAATTGGGCTTATGATCAAATGCATTGATATATGATATAACTTCATATTTGGTGTTACGTCACTACAGAAATGTGTTTTTCACAAAAACAAAGCATGTCATAAATGCCTTTTCTGTGTCCACTAAATAAAATCTATAAAATGCGTTGACAAAACGATGATTGTAAAGTATCTGGAGAGTGTTATGTTTATATTTCTGATACAGTAAAATGAGAGTTTTTCAGATCTCCGAAAAAAAAACACCTAGGGTTTGCTCTCGAACAAATGAAAAGCATGCAGCAGAATGAAGACATAAACTAATTATAAATAAATACAAGGTGACTAATCATAAGTAATCCAGCGGTGGAGCCTCTGCAGACTCCCCAGTGAGAGCAGGAAGGAGCTGCAGTGATTTCCCTCAGGCAGACATGCCATTTAAGTGTGCTCCATTGTTGTGGGTGAGATCCATTAGACCTCACTCCGGTTTGCCACATCAAAGCAACTTCTCACATATGGATGATGTGTAAATAGAGTTTAAGAAAAAATCATTTCAGTGAGTCCGGAAGTGACCTATTTGACTTGTTCAATACGTTGAAAAGGGAGAAAATGTGTGTTTCATCTTGCGTAAATTCATGAGTGTGTGTTAATGTGTGCCTGGATGTGTGTGTGTAAACAGCTTAATGGAACCAAGCGGATTTCATAATGGAAAAGGCCGACCGCAACGCAGCACGAAAGTGTTGTTATGATGTGGATTACACTTAACAGCAAAATCAAATCCAAAATCAACTTAAAGGATAATTCATTAAAAAAGAAAATCTGATACTCAGAGGCTTCTTTGGCCTGGGAGTCGTTTAATAAGCAGGAGAAAGCAGAATGCATGGTCATCGACTCCCCACCATCGGCATGGACGGTAATATGTTCTATAATTCATACTGAAATCATCCTGAAAGTCCCTAAATCAAATGAGCAGTCAAGCCAAATGAGGATAACGTTTTTGAAGCATTTCACAGTCATCTAAGTATTAATGCTGATATTCAGAGCTATTCCCCAAAATCATGTTTAGAGTGGTTCATAGAACTACAGCCAAAGCGCCATTTAAATGTCACGTGAAAAAGTCGAATCATCCCTCCAGATAGTTTGATTTTATGCTGATCTGAACTGATGCTTTTGTGCATTTGCAAAACGATTCAGCTACAAGAGACATGTTCCAATGTAGGCAGTGTGTGGCTGTGGAGGTCATTATAGCTTTAGTTAAAGGTCTCCTATTATGCTATATTTGAACAATATCATGCTATGCTCAAAATACCACACAGATCCCCCTTTGTAGCATGCCTCATCCCCCTGTATTTCAGCCCTGTCCCTTAAGTGCTGATTCTGTGACTGTCGCTTTAAATTTGAGCTGACCTGAGGCCGGCCACGCCCCTTTGCATTGTCATGCAGCTCTTTCTCCTCTGTGAAAAGACTTTTCTGCCGCGAGAAAACTGAACGCTGCCTTGATTAGACGCCATATTATGTTCCTAACCACATCCAGCATTATTTCTGAAACAGTATGGAGCTAAAACGGTTCTCTGTCGCGGGTTTACCACAAGGACAGGACCTTTATATTACACACAGTCTCTCCAGTACAGCGTTAGCGCTGAGTATCGCGATACTTGCTAATATTGTCTGCTGGCAGACAATATTACATCCAAAACAGGGGACTCCGCTCGCGACTGTAGAGAGCCTAAGTCCCTCCCTTTCTGGTGGACCACCATTGGACCTTATTTCGGAAAAAAATGTCTTGTAGTCAATGACGAGAGAGAAATTATTTTTTGATTCCGTTTAAATTGTGCCATGAATTACAAATATGATGTTTGTCAATCTTAAGAAATAACTTCCAAGTCAAGAAAGTCACAGTTTGTCGTAAAGGTTTTGAAAGATAAGACCATGAAAATACGCAACTAGAAATAAATCCAAGAGTCGCATAAGTGATGTCTACATAGATATGAAGATCACTTTAACAAGATGCCTGTGTGCTTTGTACCAAGTTGTATACCAGCAATGGGTCTTGCTCGTTCTTTCGCTTTTGTTGTTGGTGACGTAATATTGTTACGCTAAACTTATTTTTCTTGACTTGCAAAATGATCTTTTAAATTGACAAACATTATATGTGTAATTCATGGCACAATTCAGACAGGATCAAAAAATAATTTCTCTCGCCATTGCCTACCATACATATTATTTCCGAAATAAGGTCCCACGGGTCGGAAGTAGAAGCGCAGGACTTACCAACCGGGGACACATATTTATGTATAAAAGACAGCAAAAAAAAAGAAGCATTTTTGCATACTAGGGGACCTTTACATTTGATTAATTAAAACTGTAGTTGTTTTTTTAAAAGTTTTTTTACGTTAGTACCAGTGTTTGCTTAGCTCGGCTTTTTGCACACCTTGCCTCTTCATCTGTAACTGTGAGTCAGGCCAGGTGTTGCCTTGGACTCACATCTGACTATTAACAGTCATATTTAATCAGTTCCAGCGTCAGTCTTTTATCATCTAAAAATATCTCTACAGTAAGGAGAATCCTGTCCAAACATGATCTCTAAAAATGGAGCCAGGCAGTGAGAGAGCTCTTAGGCAACCTGAATGAACCTTCTACGTAGAGGTGGAGAAGTACTCAGATCTTGTACTTGAGTAAAAGTAGAAGTACTCAGATCTTGTACTTGAGTAAAAGTAGAAGTACTCAGATCTTGTACTTGAGTAAACGTAGAAGTACTCAGATCTTGTACTTGAGTAAAAGTAGAAGTACTCAGATCTTGTACTTGAGTAAAAGTAGAAGTACTCAGATCTTGTACTTGAGTAAAGTAGAAGTACCAGAGTGTAGGAATACTCTGTCACAGTAAAGGTATTCTAAATGTTCCTCCAGTGAAAGTAGAAAGTATTCTCCTCTAAATGTACTTAAAGTAGCGACAGTAAAAGTAGTCATTGTTTGATTGGTCCATTTCAGAATAATATCTCTGATATGTTTTATAATTATTGATCATTAAAGTGTTCTCAGAGCTGGTAAAGGTGCAGCTAGTTTGAATGGCTTTGTATACTGCAGGGTAGCTGCTGGATTTACTGCAGGTGAACTAAAGTCTGATTTAAGGGCTGATTATATTTACCATCATTAATCCAGATCTGTAAAGTAATTTAAGGGATTAAATACATGTAGTGGAGAACAAAGTACACCATTTACCTCTGAACTGTAGTGCAGTAGAAGAACAAAGTAGCATCAAATGGAAACTTGAGTAAAGTACAAGTACCTAAATATTGACCTTAAGTACAGTAGTTGAGTAAATAAACTACTCACTGAACAACTCTGCTCCTACAACAGAGGGCTCGTCTCTGTTCTACTTTTCTTTGAACTTCTAATTTTAGTGTTAAGATGTATTAATGAGTAGGCAGACTGAAGGCAGGAAAGTCTCAGGTGTTCCTGACCACTCTAACCATGGCTCTGCTGAATCATGTGTCTCAGCAGGCCAGGGCAGAAGCCTTGTTTCCATAAACTTATTTTTATGCGCATTCTGAATAATCTGAGTTAAGTTTTGAGTGTATGCTGGCTTGAGGTGGTTTCTTGCTTTGTTGAAAGGAAGTTGGGCTACGTTCCAAAAACGCATACTGTTCTACTTTTAGTATGTACTGCAGCTGCCCTCACAAAGCACAGACTGTTGCATGACACACACTATCGCTTATATATGTAAAGGATTGTGGGTTTGAATGCCAGCATTCATGCAATATGCGACAGGATGCAGTGGTACACCCTGGCATTTTTGGCAAAGTGCATTTAATATAGTATGTATAGGTTAATGCAGGGTGTGTTCCAATACTGATACTATTAAGTATGCCAGAACAACGTTCAGTATCACTGTGACCTGTCAGATAGAATCAGGACCGACTGTTGACCTAATCGCTGCTATTTCGGCAAAACGTGAAGATTTCATAAGCTTTAGATCCACAGTCATTCCTAACACAACTAAAGCCTCCTCCAACAAAAGCACAACTCATGTTCTGACATAAAGAATATACCATATGACGAGTTATTCCTAGAGATGGTATTATATGCATTCATCACCATGAGTGATTCTGGAGGGGGGGGAAATTGTAACATTAATGAAACAAATTCTGTTACTACAAATATCAACACAAATTAAATAAAAATAAAAAGTTTGGCGGCATAATTATTTTGTTGTTTCCTGAGATGTGCCGTGTGTCATCCCCTCTATCCCTCTATCCCCTTTTAACAATGTAAATAAAGGCACTGGCTGCCCGGAAATTATTTTAAAAAAAAACTTTAGTGTCATGTGCGTTTCAGGAGGACCAATAGCGCTACACCAAAGACTGTGCTATAACTTCAGCAAAAATAACTGAAAATAAACAACTTAACTGAGATTGTACGTCACTGACATTAATTATTCTACTTAAACACAAATCAACTTATTCTATGGGTTTTGTTGCACAATATGTCTTAACACTAGAACCGCAGAGGGGGGTAATTTTGGTGGAGAAGATCTGAGTACTTCTCCACCATTTTTCCATGAATCCATAAATGGCGTTCTTCAAAAAGCTAAAAACAACGTAACTAATACTGAACTCAAAGTGCTGTACTCTTCATTCACCACTGTCATTTACCATTGGCCCCAGCACGCCCCCCCCTGTAAAATAGATACAGCACCCACAGATCAGTTGCTTTTATTGTTGCATGATTTTCTTAGTCTTATACTCTTCAGAGCGGTTTTTGTGCTGTTGGAGGCATCTCTGCGTGCATCCTCACCCCGCAGCAGCATTGTTTCAGCAGCAGCGATGGGCTCCGAGGGGCCCAGACTCCACCGATAAGCGTGTCAGCCATTACCGGGTTCCTCCTTCAGTCCTATTAGGTCTTGCAAGGACTTCAAACACCAATTTGTTCTGCAAATAGCCCATTCAATTTGTGGCTGCCAAAGAGAGACACCTCTCTGCAGTAATTGAATCTTCAAAGGGACATTTTCCTCTCTTTCTGTCAGGTATTAGAGTGATGAATAGCAAACGGTCATCTGAACAGAAAGAGAGGATACATGTTTATCCATTTTCAGTTAGAGGCTCATCATGCACCTTGATGATTGCTTGGCTGGAAATTGAGTTGATCTTAAAAAAAAAGAGATTTCAGAGGGAAGGCATTAATCTCAGGCAACAAAGATCCGTTCTTCAGCTCAGGATGAATTTAACTTCAAGTCGTTCAGATTCACGACTGAAAGACCTAATGGTAAAGACAAAGGGACTCAGGAAAACATAAAAATACACTAAAGATAAAACAAATCCTAAGCGTAAATTGGAACAGATCCAGAGGCTTTAAAATGAATTTAAGGAGCCGCTTAAAACTTCAATATTTTTATTATTTAAATACACCATACTGGAGCAAATGTCTCGGAAAGTATCACAAATAAATTTCTCTTTCATTCAGCATTTATGTTGGTGATGATCTCTAAATTACTGACTATGAGCAAGTTTCTTCTGTTTGCCATGGGTTGAGTTTGGAGGGTGGGAAGGGTTGGAGTGCGGAGGGTCAGATGTACTGTAGCCACGCCTGGACAACAACAATAACATGCATACTGTACATACAAATACACCAAGAAAGTGTTCATGATTTGTTTTCCACAAAAAGCCACAGATTTTTTTTAAAACCCCATCTTTTTTTCTATATAGACCACCAAAGAAATAAAAACACATTCCCCTTTGACAACACTTAAAATATATAAAGTGGCAACACCATGTTGTTGGGGAATCAGGATAGAAAAGGAAGAGAGGGAAAAATGAAAAAAGGTCCCAGGTTTTCCCCCGAAATGTCTTTAAAGAAATCTGCAGAGTTCATAAAGCCTGCATCTCTTCACTTCAGTCTTTCTCATCCGCCTCTTATTTCATTTTCTCTACAGCGAGAGTTCCTTTGCTTTTTCGTTTTTTTTTTAAATTCCAAGGTCGTGGAGTCCTCAGCGTCCAGATTCAGGTGCATTAAGTGCAAGTGTCCGCCCATATTTACGGAAAAGCCGGGTTTGGAGCCGGGCTCTGGGTGTGGGCTGCAGAAATCAAAGTCAGGTAACTGGTAAGATGGGTGGAGGATTCCTCTGTGGGGCAATGCAGCTAAAAGGCTGGGGGTGCTGATCCACGCAGTCTCGGGTGACATGAGTGAGGGCTAAAATGAAGGCACACTTCCTGCTTCCTGCTCAGCTCCCGCCTAACACACCTGGATAGTGAGAGATCAGAGATAAGACATTTTAGAACCATCATTGGCTCACATAATGACATGAATGTTTCACCCGGCTTCCCCCCAGTGTTTCTTTTATTGATCAGCCAGGCTTTGAAACCCATCTGCTGTCCCATTTACTTTGCATTAACTTAAAAGTGCATCCATGACGTGATTCTCTTTGGTATAATTAGAAGCACGCTCCGACATCCCTGCAGGAAGCGCTCAGCCTGGCACACAGAAACACTTTCTTTTCTCTTCCGTATGATTCTTAGGGGCGATTTACTTTTCCCTTCATCCCTCAAATCACTAGGAGGGCTCCGGTCTATTAGTAATTGCAAACTCCTACTTGGGGGCTAATTAAAGTGACTGACGCTGGGAGGGTCTCGCTCCCCTGGGTCAAAGCAGCGCTGTGTGAGAGAGGTAATTTGTCTGTTCTGAACAAAGAGATTAGGAAGAAAGCTTAATAAAGGAGCATCAAATGTCCTGCGCCATGGACGCAGACAACACCAATTATGGTATGGCAAAAATTGCACATCATCCAAACAACAGACAGGAGATAACCCCCCTGTTTCTGTGTGAGCATTGACGGCTTCATCTGTGTTCCTACAGTCAGTGTGTGTGGAGGATACAGCTGTGTATTGATTCTGAAGAGCTGTTATCACGGTGGAAGTCGGGCTGATGTTGGGGCATCAGGGCAGGGTTTTAGCAGAGGGATGAGCATGTGCGTGTGTGATACAGTGCTGCAGCTCTCCTTCTCTCACTCAGGGTGATAACAAAGCATCCTGAGACGCTTCCCGCTGAGCGATGGGTCTGTTTATTTAATAATTCTCTCTCTGCTATAATTAAAGCACCGGGGCCAATATTCAGATTGCATTTTAGCATCAATAATTCAGCAGTTTTCACTACAATTGATGTTAGCGCATAAATAAACAATGAGGCCTCAAATTTACTACACCAGCCATGCTACAACAGACACTTGGGGGGGGGGGGGGGGACTTAAACAGACATTTAAAATTAAGCTAGATAATGCAACAGGCTTTCAATTTAAATGTGAGGAGCTCTGAGAGCTCTAAGAGCTGATTTGTAGAAGTGACAAGCCCTTAAAAGGCCTGTGACGTGGAGGGGGGAGGGAAACGGAGGGGGCTTAATGGAGTTCTACCTCTCTTCTACTCACAAAACCACTCAAGGTGAAATGCATGCTCCCAACAATATAATTCCTCTTTCAGTCAGACTCTGACACACTCCAAACACCCCCCATATCTGTGTGTGCAGGCAAGGTATCAATAAAGCTCTTGTTGTGAGGCGGGAATGATTATATCTCCTGCGGCAGAATGAAGCTATCCTGAAGAATGAAGTTATCCTTCGTATATGATTAGGCCTTCTGTTTCGCTTTCACTGGAGGCCTCGAGATGAGATCAGGGGACCAGTGACGACAGCTCTCATGATATACCGCTGTCTGTGTTCCACCTCGGGCCTGGATACACACTTCTGGCCTTGGAGGAATAACTTAGCCCAGGTGATGCCAGCCTTGTTTTAAACACTGTGTCTTAATGGCATCCTGTGCCGTTCTTCAACAGGGCAAGAAGTGTGGATCGGGATGGTAAATAAATTCAAGATGACTCAAATATGTTTCTGCTTATGAAAAAGCTGGAGTGGGAACAGCAATACAGAATGAAATCATCCTCACATGTTTTGTGCCGACGGTTAATACAGACTGTATCCTCCAACAAGAATGATGGAAAAATCCATTGGCTGTCTAAAAATACAATTTTCGCTGCGTGCCTCGCAGGAAGCTGAACATCAATGTAAACAGAGTGAAAAATGTCACCGTGACAATTACAGATGCTTTTTCTTTTCCTGATACCGACCCCGCTGACTGATGGCATCTTCTTTTAACTCTGAAGGTATGATCCTCTGCTCATCTTAATACTTTGGAAAGAAGCATAAAGAGCTCCAGAGCGCTCTCCAGCAGCAGACAGTGCGGGGGGTGTGTGTCTTACCTTCTGGTCAGGCAGTAGTGGGTTTGTCTGCAGTGAACTCAAATGGCCGTTGATGAGTGCTGTGGGTCTGTCGTGTTCGCAGAACAGGCTGCCGTTGATGTAGTGGAACCGGTCCCCGGGGACCAGCCGGTTCCGGCAGGTGGAACATGTGAAACACTGCGAGGGGGGGGGGCAGAGAGACAAGCGTTCACAAGCAGGCCCCAGTGCTCAATCCTATTATGTAATAACACCTTGTGAACGCACACAGAGGTAGTTAAAGGAAGATAATACAGGAAAAATTCATTAACAGCAAGCTGGGATTTCTGATTCACGGTTTGGTCCAAACTG
This sequence comes from Eleginops maclovinus, assembly GCF_036324505.1. Taxonomy (NCBI): domain Eukaryota; kingdom Metazoa; phylum Chordata; class Actinopteri; order Perciformes; family Eleginopidae; genus Eleginops; species Eleginops maclovinus. Next base: position 2,420,196 of record NC_086357.1, on the reverse strand, counting down.
TCAGGAAATAATGAAAAATGCCAATCACATTTTTTTTATCCCAATTTCAACAAATCAGAAATGTTGTTATGTCCAAAAGCCAAGGTTTTTAATTTACTACCACATTTTATTCAAAGAGGAGGGAGATAAACAATGCCAAAAATAAAGCCTTCGGTTAACATAAGATTAAAGTTTTGTTGTCAGTAAATACCCCACGTGTGAATCTTAAAGCTTGCACGCGTCTTTAAAAAGGTGGTGCTCATTAAAAGGTGCATGTATCAAAAACATTGATAGCATTTTGTCCAGGAAACCAAGGAATGGCTAACTGTAGAGGTTGGCCTTCACAAATGTGTCTTCTCTTTATCAGTACCAAGCCAGATTGATGTAGTGACCCAACAAGCAAAGCATCTACACTCCCATACAGGAACAGGAACCTTTATATTTGTTAGTGATCCTCCAATAAACAAAGAGGAAAAGGACCTGACACTGACCAGAGAGCCAAACACGTCACTGCAGGTGCGGATGTTTTTCAAAAGAAAACAACACGGTTCTCTTTGTTTCTGCTGTGACAATAGCGAGTCAGTGAGGTCAGAGCTTCGGACTATGAAAAGACGTTTGCTTGGCTATGAGACGACAGTCATAATTGTTTATTGGTATTGGCTGCATAAACGCGATAAAATATACCGGTCAATTCAGTTCAGTGCGATGTTATCTATCTCTGTGGTGGTGATCGTTGACAGGAACTGTGATCACAAGGCTGTAATCAAACATTGTGTGTATAGCATTCTTACATTCCAACCTTAAGGAGGGGGTTTACCTTGAGGTGGTACACGTTGCCCTGCGCCCTCATCACCAGCTCACTGGCTGGGATTGACTGACCGCAGGCACTGCAGGCTCCACTGTTTCCAAATAATCTGAGAGAAAAAAAGAAAAGTGTTACTACAGAGCTGGTGTAGGCCTCTTCACAGATGTAGCCTTGTGAATGCGTCCACACTTGTCTGTTCAGTTTGTGATTGAAAGGAAGTTCAATATTCCCCAGCTCCATTTCTTACAGGAAGGGGAAACATACAGGGGGGGAGGAAAAAGAAAATGGAACATCATCACAATATCGACAGAGAAATTAATCCTGTGCATCTCCACCAGCATCTAGCTGTGAAACGGCATATTACTTTTGCTGCACATTTTTTTTGCCAGCTAATAATAACCTGGAACATAAGCAATCAGGACCTAAGAGGATTTGATTGTACAGCCAGGCGGAGACGTAGTGCTTTTGCCATTAGGACTCCTGTGAATGCTCCGTCAGTGCCGTGTTTCCATTAGAAACCAGTAGCTTCTCGGGTTGATATATAATGTGCATGGGTTAACCTTTTCAATCATGGTGTCAACACTTTAGATTTGCTTCTGCTCATCTCTTTCGTCCCCAACTCTCTCTCTCTCTCTCTCCCTCCCTCCCTCTCTCCCTCTCTCCCTCTCTCCCTCTCTCCCTCTCTCCCTCTTGATAATGAAATGCTTGCTCCAGCTTCCCTTCTATCTTCCTTCTGAGTCCACAATTTAGATTACTTCATCTCGGTGAGCAGCAAACTGAATGAAATTTCGATTTGAGCAGAAAGTAATTTACTGGGATCTGGACCCATTTGTCATCATATCTCACCGAGTGTTTGCTCTATCACTGCACTTTTCCTAAGCAATCAAATAAGACCACGGCATCTGACATGCTCCGGAGAGAAGGGGAGAGAGGGATGGAAAAGGGATAGGGGGGAGTGGTTAACATTGGTGTGTGTGCATCAGATAAAACTTGTTTGGCTTAGAAGAAATTAACCAGGAAGAGACAGCGTTATAAGACTTTCTTTCTGTTTAGACATTCTCCAGGACAGTTTTAGGAAAAGTATTTAGCAAATTCACCAAGAGACAGAGCAGGGGAATAAACGCTTCTACCATGCCGACCGTAACCCAAGCAGTTGTAAGATATATTGACGCACAAACAAGCCAGAGCTCTCTGCAAAAGGGACACAGAAATGGCTTTCATTATGAGAGCCTAGGCAGAAACAAATTTTGTCTTAGCACCATTTGGAATGGCTCCATCAAAACTCAATTTCAGAAACTAATTAACTGGAGACTGTTGTCACAACACTGCCAACTCTCCGCTTTCACTGGGACAAGCGGGAGGGTGGAAATGAACATATAGGCCTCGCTTTAACACTCGTGCAATCTGTGGAGAAGCAAAAATGACACCCTCCCGCAAAGACATTTCTGCATATCAAAGCTGAGGGGTTTGGAAATTCAAACTTTGCTAAAATGGAAAATGTGTTTTCATATTTTAATTTCATTCCTGGATGAGTTTTCTTTGCGTGATTGCTTTTGAAAGGGGGTCGGAACATGGCTAAAGGATGTGTTCACCGTGGTCATTTATAGTTCAGCACAGTGAAGAAACCGTACCAGGTTCATTATCTGATCAGGGGATGGCTCTTCATATAGTATTTGATTTAAGGAGCCTTTAGGTGCTAAATGAAGCTGCTCTATCGGTTTGAACTCGGGCTCTAATGGCCTCCTCTGCCAGTGACCTACAGCGTGGAGGTGAAGCAGACACCCCGGGTCAGTATAATTAAGGCCAAGGGACTCTTTAATTGCTGTGACACATGTAGTTTCAGCTGTTTTCTTACAACAACAACAAGAATCAGTGGCTCTCACCATGTTCCTGGCTGGCTGACTTCATCTTGATTTATCTGTTTTCTCGCCCCTTGTCTCTGACTTTGTGTTAGATTAAATTAAATAACAAAAAAGAAGCCCATTTGAAGCTGTCTGTCTATATAGGCAACAACTATTGGATTTCATTTCAGCCCTGACTGCCAGGTGAAATATAGCATGGCTTGCTGCTGCTCGGCTGTCTGGTAAACGCAGACCTCGTTCACCGAGGCCTCTGAGTAGGGTAAAATTACCCCACAACAATGATTTCTGCAACACAGTCCATTAAAAATGCCTCTCTACATCAGCAGCCAAAGCACCTTAAAAGCACTAGGCCATATTGATACTGAAGCGGGGCTTTGCATAATGGCAAGAGCTGCATTAGAGGAAAGGGTGGAGGGGCCGGGGCGGGGTGGGGAGATTGCTAGGATGAGGGGAGGGCGTGCGTGGATCTGTGTTGTGCATGTGTTTTGGGAACAGGGGGATGGGGAGATGTGTGTGTGTGCAGGAGTGGAGGGTGGGTGGTTGTGGTGGTGGGGGATCAGCCAAATTACACTTGGTTAATTCAGAGTAACAGATCTGGCCCCAAGTGAATTGAAGGCCTTGAATTAATTCTGTTATGACAAATCAAGATAAACGTTTCCCCTAAATTGCATGCGATTTAATTAATTTCTGAGATCCCGGGTTTTTTTTCCCCGGCCTAATAGTTCACATTCTCTTGTGCTGTCATAGTGCTTGAGTGGGCAGACTTCAAAGTGATATTAAATAACCAACTATTAGATTTACCTCACACGTTCTATTGGAAAAGTGCCATTTAATTACCTAGGCTTATTCAATTAAGGGGACAGCATTCTCCCCGAATCCAGCAGCCAGAAGTAAATTAATTCTCCCTCTACTTGCAGCCCACAGAAATAATATCAGCGCGAGCTTAAAACAACACGATCCCCGCAGCTAATGCAACTTTGGCTTAAAGTTTGACGTTAAAGCTTTTGGTGGCAGCATGAACACAGAGATGCTGCTTGTCATCTGGTGTGGTATCATCCCATTAGAGCCGTGATGTGATTCGACTTCTGATCAATATAAGCATTTTCTTATCATCTGCTTTGATAGAGCTTAAAATGTATGTTGTTTGGGCAGAATGGCAGTCTATTACAAAAATGAGTCTGGCCCTTTAAGATGGGGGGGGGGGGGGGGGGGGGGCGGCAAATGGCCTTCGCAATAATCCCTCTTCTCTATCTGTCTTTCTCTCTTGCTCTCTCTCAAAAGCCAATTTGGTTAATTAAATGTTTTGTTTGCAGTGTGGCTCTCATTCATTTCGGACACGTCATTGGGAGCGGATACAAGCCAGGGACCAGATCTCATTAGATAAAACCCATCAGGACTAAAGGAAATGGAGGGGGACTATAATTAAAGCATTTAATTGTGTAGACTCACTGTCAGATGTCCCCCCCCCCCCCCCCCCGCTCCTATCTTTATCTCTGCAGAGATCTAGTGGTTCCATAATATGCGTTTTAGCTCTTCCAGCGAGCATGCTCTCATTACAAAGTGGAAAGGTGTATGCACATTTTACCCCCTTCCAATTTTAATTACGTTATAGTCCCATAATGAATGAAGTACCCCATTGACTTCCTCTTCCTCTTCATGAGATGGGTGAGTGAGAGCGCGCAGGCACACTTTAGATTCTGAATTATCCGTGTGGATTTTGTTCACGTTGCCTTCAGTGAAAGTCAGTGAGTTTTGGATTATTATTCAAAATAAATGACACCATTTCCTGTATTCTTACTTGTGAAAACAAATAAATAAACAAAAAACATTGTTACTAAAGTATTTGAGAATAATAGTAAAAACTGTAAATTAATTTGGATGAAATTAATACCATTCTTGCACCCCAGGGTGATCCAAGAAGGTATTTGAACTCTCAGTAAACTGTGCCGTCACAGCCCACTGCTCTACATTACCAGAATGAGTGTCATCAATAAGCTCTGGTTGGGTGTCTGGCACACCTACTAGAATATTTAAAAAGGCTCTCTTTGCTAATTGAATGGTGCTTTTCTGTTACATAAAAACATTTTTTTTTTTTAAAAAGATCATCTGTGCCGGACACGGATGCTCCACATGTGTCTCGCAGAGCAAACATATATCTTATAAGAGCAATGTTCTGTCCTTTAGTTGACCATGAGCAGACAGGACAGACATGCAGAACAGGTCTTCTGCTGTGGGCTCTGTCAACAAGCCAGTAGTGTGTTGGACCCGGGAGACTTCCACCAGGAGACTCTAATGGACCCTGATCATTGTACGAAAATGTGAGACACATGTTCTGCTGAAAAACAACCAACCTCGCTGATCATTGCATAAGATGCCTCGCTTTGTCTGTTTATAACTTGATTTACTATTGTTTTTAAAAATACTTCAAGACTTTTTGAAGTCTATTTGTCCCGTTTCGGGGCAACACAATTCCCTTAAAAATGTATTCAAGATGTGAAGTGAATTATCTTAGGTATAAAGTCAATGATGATCCACTGAACACGAGAGGCAATCTAAATAAACAGCCTTTCCTAATATTCCATATTGTAACGCACATTCCTCTTTTAACTGCACAGCGCCGCCACTTGTAAATGTAATTCTGCTTTAATGCACATTCTAAGATGTTTAAAAGTGAATTGTCATACTCTTGTTTTTTGGTTTTAATTTTTGTATTTTTTTAATATATTTCTTGAAAACATTTATTTTAATTCATTGTATGTATTTGTTCCCTTTTTTACAGCTGAATTCTTCTCACTATGTGTACCATCAAACACCAAGGCAAACACCTTGTATGTGTAAACCTATTTGGCAATAAACGGGATTCTGATGGTGATACTGCAAGTGTTTTCCTCACCTGATATAGTCGTTTCTGCAGAGGATCATGCCGCTTTTTGTGTAGCACGACGTGCCGATTTCTCCCAGCTGGGCCTGGCAGCAGGAGCACTTGAGGCATCGGCTGTGCCAGTAGCTGTCCATGGTGTAAAGGAGGAAACGGTCTGCGATTTTGCCCCCGCACCCTGCACACCGCTTCCAGGACAGAGAACCTGCGCCCACCGGCGGAGGCTGGCTGCTGCCTCCGGGATTAACCATTGTCCCTGAAAGCACACACGGAAAATTCTGTTGACAGTCTGAACCCAAGAAGTAGCTGTTCATACTTTAAACAGACAAGCACTTTTTTGTATACCTGGGATGGGCTTTAGGGCTGTGTCAGATGCTTTAACCACAGGGTAATACGATCATGTACGCCACAAGTAAATTTATCAAATACCACATTTTGAATTCCAGCCCCTTGAACATCATGTTCCATCAGACTGCAAATCGAACTAAAATAAATCTCACAAAGGGAAGAGTTCTGGGTCTTGTTCTGCTACAACAGAGCCACGAGTCATTTAGTGAACTAATCTGCCCTTGATCTGTCTCATCCCTGTGCTGTTGCTCCATTGGACCTCTTATGATGAAAGTCTGGTAACTGTTCACCCCAAGAGCCAAAGGAACAATTATGCAGCATTTGCTTTTGTTGAGCTGTCCTAAGAAACACTTCCCCACACAATCCCTCACTCTATTGCAGTTTGAGTTTCTGGGAGGTGGTGGTTATGGGCAAAAACACAAAGGGATACTGTATGAAAAGCCTGGAACAGCCTCAAAGTGACATGTGAACCGGTCTGGCTTGCTGGCTCTGTGTTGACCAACACTTGATGCTTGCAGGCCTTTGGACCTGATGAAGATGATCCGCCTGCAGCTAAGAAAACAATGTTTAACAGCACCTTAACAGGCAACATGGCCCTGATAAACCCTCCTGTAATGACACTAAGTGTTCTAATCTAATGCAATGCAGGCATTTGTTTCACCCACTAAATTAATGTGGGCTCTTTCAAAGGTAATCCCCTCCAATTTGGTGAGGCAGACTACATGCCTGGATAAAGCCAAATCTTTGTTGAAAGGCAGGTAGGCTAATTAGAGTTGGGGAGAGGGGAAAGAGGGGGGGTGCACACAGAAAAGCATTCAGTAAGCCCATTAGCGATGGCTCTTAGGGACAAACCACAGTACCTTAGTGCTGATTAAATCTAAAAGGAGATGAATCAAAAAGCCGACCTGAAAGTGACTCCCTGGATAAACAAGACGGACCATCGTCAAGTTTCATTCAGAGAGGAGAGATGGAGGGGACAGCAAGGGGAAGGAGAGGAGGGGGGTGGCTTTTAACTTAAATGGGCTAACTCAAGTAATTACACGGGCAGGCAATTTGGGCGCAGTGACCAAGTCATGGAAACAGAAAGAGAGAGAGGAGGGAAAAAAACACATCAGGCAGCCATGTGCCGAACCCGTCCTGTGCGTGGCAGCTGCTTTTAATGGAAAACTAAATACATTTAAGCCTTACATTGGCGTTTTTACGTGGCAGCTGCGTGAATAATTGATAATGTCACAAGAATCATAACACAGGCTATCATATATCACCGCTGGAATTCTTGAGAAAAAAGACCAGACAAGACTAGTTTCCAGAGAAAACTACCAAAACTAGAAAGAATAATTTCATCCATGCATCAATAACACCCACCTCGTTTATCTCTTTTGAGAGTAATGGCTGTAAAGTTAATGACTTGCAGGATTAGGCTGGTTAACAGGTAGACTTCAACAGTCCCACAAACTACCGGTAAAAAGCGGATACTCTCGCGGGCGGCCGGCCTCCAGCTCCGCGCGACAGCGAACCTGAGTGAGGGCTCGAGCTCGGATATTCACTGGCAACAAGCGGCGTGCGAGCAAATGGAGTTATCAGATAGTATTTCCACTGGATGGTTCCCGTTTTACTGTTGCTGATGTAGTGTTCTTGTCACTGGAACAAAAGGAGTCCATTGCAAGGCGTAATTACAGGTCTGCGCTGTGCCGTAATGTCCTTCAGACGGAGTGTTTGGCAAAAGAAAGGAAAAGAAATAACGCGGCTCGCATAGAGGATAAAGCTGACTGTCCTCCGGTCTGCTCTGGGTCCCGTTAGCTGCTTGTTCTACATGTGTCGCTGACAGGAAGAAACTTCCAGTAAAAAACCCTTTTAGCCGCGTGACGATGGTCCCACCGCAGCCAATCGGCACGCAGTCCTTTCAACAGGAATAACAAATCCAGCCAATCAGAGGGAGGAGAGATTGACTTTGACACGCAGCAGAGAGAGATGGAAACGGAGGTGAATAGATGGACCGAGAGGTGCGAAAGAAACGGGAGTGTCAAATGTATACACTTTAAAACCTTGACACAGGGAGGAGAGATTACAAGACACAAAAGAACATTATTGTCCTTTATTTCATTCTAGACTGTGTTCTGCTGAAGTATAGCAATTATTTGTGGTTTTTTCTTTCTTATGTTTTAATCGTCCATAAGATTCCTAGAGGGATTGATCGGCTCTGCTAGCTGGATATTATCCTAATAAAAGTGATGGATTGCATTTTTGACTTGTTTCTTCTAAAAGCACATTGAACATTTTGTAAATTATAGCTGTATGGGATCAGCCTGTAAAGTGCATTCATCTCACGTCTGAGTTTAATTAGTTGACATTCAATAACTACTTAGTTTACCGAGGGTGACTCCAACCTCTGGGAAATATCATGGACTAATAGCTGCGTAGTGGCGCCATCGTCTGTTACTGAAAGTAATCGCATGAGGCCTGCTGTCGTTTACAACCTCATTAAGCCTCAGGTCATTGGTTTCAACACCTATTAAGGCTAATCTGCAAGACCTCGATTTGGCTGAGATCCTTTAATTCATTCAGTCTTGCAGTTTTACCCCCCCCCCCCCCATCATTTGAGACTTCAAAGACAAGATAAACTGGAAGCGATTGCAACACCTTTTAATAAAAAATAATGTGGTGCTGACATGTTTCCTCACATGATGTTGAAAGAGAAGGGAGTTCGGCGAAATAAAAGCTGAAGTGCTGCAGTGTAGCAGCCAAAAAGCATTCTGTGAAAAACAAGTGACGTCTTCAGTTTAAAAAAAGTGTTCCTATTGGAGAAAAGTTGCCTGAGAGAAAAGTTGTTTGAGATTCACTGGGTTAACCGGTTTTACATGACAAACAAGTTGATTATAAGATGCCCCTGGCTTCATTAGAAAGACATCAGATGTATAAAGATTATCTCTTTCTTGACTTTAATTGTTTAATTATTCCTGCGGCTCCAAGGAGATTGTGCTGCATCAGGCTGATTTCCCTTTGGCAAAGCCAATGCCTCTCCACCTTGGTTTGAGCCACATTCTCCTGACATCCTCATCAAGCCTCTCACTCAGCAGAACAAAAACTGCAAAAGATGGCAAAGAATATCTTTTCCACCAAGGAATGATTAATTGATATAAATGATTAAAACAGAGGGAAATTATGAAATGAATTTGAAAGGGGGCCTCACAGGAACAGCTTTGTTTGTTCCAGGCCTATTTTAATGAGCTTTTCATAACTGGGCAGGAGGAATTACTCTGCGTGTTCTTTTTCTGGAGCAAAATAATTATGGCTTGTTGAAGTGAGGAGGAGGAGGTGGAGGGGTCAGGGAGCTGTTTCGGGGAGAGGGTTAGGAGATGAGGAGGAAAGAGGGAAGGGGGGTGTTCCCGCAGAAATGTATCATCTCCTTCCTCCGCTGAGATCCCTCTGTCCTGTGGCAGTTTCCAAGCAGCTGCATTATGAAGCACACCAGATTAAAAAGAAACAGAGGCACACAACAATGTGGCGGAACACTATTCCAATGTTTAAACAGGGACAAGAGAGCAGCAGACGTGGCTGGCCGTGTTGATACTCCCCACAGGGGTGATCTCACCGAGATGAAAAGGAGACCACGGAGCTTCATAATGAAGCTGCTTGCCCTGTGGGAAAAAGCAAGGGAACCACACTCAACATGGTGGTTAACTTCAGTTTGGGATTCACTCTGTGTTATATGTTATGTACATGACACTGAGCCACACAGAGGCCGATTTCAATCTGCAAGTCTACACCACAGGAGGTCTCCTGACTAAACAACGAGCAGGTCACCACAGCTTTCTCTCACACTCATTTCATTGGATCATATTGTGTTGTTTACCACAACACAATGTTTGCGAAATCGAATAAAACTCCCTTTACTGCATGTGTATGCGTGGGGGTTTGTGTGTGTGTGTGTGTGTGTGTGTGTGTGTGTGTGTGTGTGTGTGTGTGTGTGTGTGTGTGTGTGCATGGGGGTTTGTGTGTGTGTGTGTGTGTGTGTGTGTGTGTGTGTGTGTGTGTGTGTGTGTGTGTGTGTGTGTGTGTGTGTTGTCTTTGAGAGAGAATGATATTCAGTTAGCTGAGCCAACTGATGAGAGAAGATAGGGTTCAGATTATCTTCAGATAGAGACGGCCTGCTCCATGACTGAACGGAGGATGGCGGGCTGGGCAGAAAGATCTCCAAATGAAATCTGCTAAATGAGTGACTGGCTACTTACCTGAAAACACATTAGGAATACTTTGACATTTTGGAAAATACACTTACCTGCTTTCTAGCCAAGAGGTAGATGAGAAGATCAGTACCACTCGTATATCTATGCTAAATATGAAGCTAAACCCAGCTGTCAGTTAGCTTATCTCTTAGCATAAAGACTGGGGATACAGAGACTGGAAACGGAGGAAAAGCAATGCGATCTAATGAAAGGCATGTAAAGAGCATGTCTCTTTTCAGGGACATTTCATTTCATGTCTTTCAATGCATGGTTGCAGTTTTAAAATTTGGTTAATTGATGAATTCAAACAGAACTACTTGGTTTTGCCGAGGAATCTATCAAGGAAAAAAGGTAACCGGTTGACTTATGGCTTGAAACTGGACACGAATCACAGCCAGCTGGGTTAAAGTCCTGTGTTTGTTTGATTCATCCACCCACCACATCCTCAAGCTTACATGGACTTTCTTCGTCTTTACTGTATATTTAAATATGACTCCTGACTGGAGCACTTACAGCATCAAATTGTTGCCTAAGAACAACAACAGTATTAATAACATGTGAACTGGCTTAAGAAATGAAGGATATCAATTTCATGCCATTGAGCTGGAAGCTAGATAAGGACATGGTGAGTCTAGCCTAGCCTAGCATTAGCCTTTCTCTATTCAAAAGCTATATTTCAGGTTTTTGACAGATGAGACAAACAGCCACACCATGTTAATTATGCTGGGTTTGTTACCTTGGTACAATGCCTCTTCCTGTTTCCAGCCTTTATGCTATGCTAAGCTTGCCGTTTGTTGGCAGTAGCTTGAATTTACCCTACAGGTATGACAGTGGTGTCTATCTTTTCATTTAACTCCTAGTTAGTTGTCAAGAAATAATGGGCCTAATTTAATTCCTCAAAAACTATATCTTTATATCATTCTGCAATATTTGGAAACAGCCATCACTCAGCTCCTTTAAAAGTGTAGCCTAATTGTTTTCATATGAAAGCCTGAAGATGAGGTTGAAAACAAACACTTTTTTTCCGGTGCATTTATGGAATGCATTAAGACCACGTTAAATCCATAGCAAATCAGTACACTCCAGTGTGATGCAATGTGCAGCTGAACTAGCATGTAAATAAGCACATTCAGAACGCCTAAAAGAGTGTAATCAAACCCTTCATTTTCCCATGTGGTTCCAGCTCCACTTGGGTCATGAAATAATGAAGTAGCCAGAAGTGTTTTGCTCAATATTCCGATCTCTAAATATGTCTCACTTCATTAATTTGGTAGCGTTGATGTTGTTAGTTTGTAATTAAACACAGAAGCAAGTGAGGTTAAGTAAATAGAAACCAACTCAATAAATACCCCCCTGTATGGCAGCGGTTTCCTTTAAAGTCTGTGCCGATGATTTGACAAGCCCTGGGCACTGCAACAACTCTGTGAAGAATGTGTCAGGACCAATACAGTGGTCTGAAGATCAACAGATAAAACGATGTTTAAAACTACCACAGCGTGTGGTTCATTGTACTTTAGACACAAGTCACATGCTCATGATGCAAATAAGTCAGCAGTGAGCAAATGGATAAGAACTACTGTATATCTTGGCCTTGATAGTATTGTTTAAAGGCCTCCTATTATGCACATTTTCAGGTTCATACTTGTAGTGCCTCTACTATATCATGGTTGTATGGTTGCGCATCACCACTGCTAAGCTAAAGGCGTTCTCATGTCAATGTTTTATAGTCTCATTGAGTCAGTTGTTAGCAACCGCCATTTTTATGAAACCAAGACGCTTCGGACCTGAACATTTCTTGTTTTAACCACAGAACCTATTTCAGGCTTCTAACCACGAACACGTTCAAAAAATGGTTGACTTTGAGAGAACCGCAAGTGGTAAAATGCCATCAACGTTTTGTCCAAGGTTTCAAGGTTTCAAGGTTTCAAGGTTTTATTTGTCATATGCACAGCAGATACAGCGTATATGTTGGCAATGAAAATCTTATGTCGCGTGCTCCTCCAACAACTCGACATACATGGTGCAAATAACATAAATAAAATAGTGCAAAAAGAGAGAAGAATATTTACAATATTAACAATAAAGATTTGAGGATGTGAAATATATACATATGTGGAATACATTGAGAGTATTTAAATACTTTACACTGTGGAATGAGGAGGTATGGACAGATGCATATATTATGTATAGCAGATGTGTATGGCAGATATGTATAATATATAGATATGTGTACTATAAACAGATATGTATGGCAGATGTGTATAATATACAGTATATATATGTATGTGTGTACTATAAACAGATGTGAGTAGACATTCACAGAGCTCAGGAGTTCAGTAGTCTTATAGCCTGTGGTATAAAACTGTCCCTGAGTCTGGTGGTCTTGGTCCGGATGCTGCGGTACCGTCTGCCAGACGGCAGCAGACAGAACAGATTGTTGCTGGGGTGATGGGGGTCCTTTAATATCCTACCGGCCTTCTTCCTACACCGCTGGGTGTAGAGGTCCTCCATGGATGGCAGCTCCGTCCTGGTGATGTGCTGAGCAGTTTTCACCACCCTCTGTAGAGTCTTACGGTTGAGGGCGGTGCAACTGCCATACCAGGCGGTGATGCAGCCAGTCAGAATACTCTCGATGGTGCACCTGTAGAAGTTGCAGAGTATCCTGGAGTCCATGTTGAACTTCCGCAGCCTGCGGAGGAAGAAGAGCCGCTGTCGAGCCGTCTTGGATATGACCCTGGTGTGATGTGTCCATGTCAGGTCCTCACTGATGTTTACCCCGAGGAACCTGAAGCTGCTGACTCTCTCCACAGGAGTCCCGTCGATGGTGATGGGTGTGTGTGCCTCTCTCTGCCTCTTCCTGTAGTCCACAATCAGCTCCTTTGTTTTGCTGACGTTGAGATGGAGGTTGTTGTCCTGGCACCAAGATGTCAGGGCTCTGACCTCCTCTCTGTACGCCGTCTCGTCGCCGTCTGTGATCAGGCCGATGACGGTCGTGTCGTCAGCAAACTTGATGATGGTGTTGGAGCTGTGTGTGGCCACGCAGTCGTGCGTGAACAGGGAGTAGAGGAGAGGGCTGAGCACACAACCCTGAGGGGCTCCGGTGTTGAGGGTCAAGGTGGAGGATGTGATGTTCCCCATCCGCACTGCCTGGGATCTGCCCGTCAGGAAGCTCATGATCCAGTCACAGAGGGCGCTGTTGAGCCCAAGGTCCCTGAGCTTAATGATGAGCTTGGAGGGCACAATGGTGTTGAATGCTGAACTGTAGTCAATGAACAGCATTCTCACATAAGTGTTCCTCTGGTCCAGGTGGGAGAGGGCAGTGTGGAGGGTGTGGGAGATGGCATCATCCGTGGACCTGTTTGCTCTGTAGGCAAACTGCAGGGGGTTAGTGTGTCGGAGAGAAACCCCCTCTGGAGGGAACACAGGGATTTTAGCCTTTGCAGACCATTTACGTACATGCATAGAAAGCTATAGAACACACTACAGGAAAGAGAAAACCCCCAAAAGCATTATAGGGCCTTTTTAATATTGTCTGAAATACACATATGTTCTTGCCTTCTTAGCAACCTAGGAATATTAATATTTAGTTTATATAAATGTTTTTTTTATGAATGTTTTGTTAGGGGAGTTGCAACCTGGATATATTTCTTGAGAAGCAACTTGTATAGATGTAGTTATTCTTATGGCTCAGGGTTTGATTTTGTTATACATGGATAAGGTAAAGCTGCCTTGTAGATTACAATGGATTAGATAGGTAGGTGTAAAATGAAAAGCTTTCACTTGTGATAGCCGAAAAGAAACAGATCACCTGTCTCTGAAGTTCTCCTTAGCTCTACAGAGCTTTTTTCGCATTTCTGCTCATTGTTGAGGTTTATTCTTACTGTCATTAGTGTCGTTTGTCACAGCAGGCAGCTATTTTGGGAAAAAAAAAAAAAATCTTTGTTAAATCCACTGCGCTCTTCCTGCCCAGCACCAAATGATAGACAGACAGAGTTAGGGACTTGCTGGTGAACAAAGTGGAGCATTTAGAAACCAGTCATTTCCCTCAGGAGTAGGGGGAAACTAAAGAGCTAAATGGGAGTGAGTATTAGACTTGCATTAAGTGGACACAAACATCATTGAAAATTGATGCTAGTGTAATCCCAGGGATTAAGGAAATGACCATTTGGATAAAAGCAGGTGGGGGCATTGCCTGTTGTTCCAATTGGCCAATATTCCAAATAGCAACAATCTCAAAAAATTCTCTAATTTCACCGAAAGTCCAATTGTCCAACAGGCCTATTGCTCCGAAAAAACACACATAGCCTGTTAAAAGCGAATCAGAATTGTACGCAGAGTAGAGCAGGTCATGCCTAGGCCAGTAGAAAAGAAAATGTTACCTTCACTTTTGGTACAGCAGTGGCTCAGTCAGTAGGGGCTTGGACTGGGAATCGTAGGGTCGCCGGTCCAAGTCCCCGAACAGATTTGAAATATGGAAAGTGGACTGCTACTTGGAGAGGTCCCAGTTCACCCCCTAGGCCCTGCGGTGGTGCCCTTGAGCAAGGCACCGGACACCTCAAGTCCCCCCTCCCCATTGCTCCCTGGGCACTACACAATAGCTGCCCACTGCTCCTAGTACTAGGATGGGTTAAATGCAGAGGACCAATTTCACTGTGTGCTCTGCTGTGTGCATGTATGTGACAAATAAAGAGGGTTTCATTCTTCTATTTTGCATTATAATTAATATATAATAACTAGCAGTATGTGTGTTTTTTGAAGGATGGGCCAATGAAACTAAAGGTGTTTGTTTTTCCGTGGTAACTGACTGTTGGACAACTGGGCTTTCATTAAAATGGGACACTTTTGGGACGTATGGGGTTGCAGATAAAGGGGTGCTTTTTAGGGCTGACTTTGGAGTGTGTCCATTAGTGTAACAGGACTGAGCTGAAAGGCTTTGAATGGGGAAAAAAAAAAAGTATTGATAACAAATAAAGCAACTGTCTGCATCTGGGTCTTTCTGCTTTATTATTATGGCAGTTTTAGACGCTTTATACATATAGTTACTTCTCATTTTATTCCATTGTAAACAAGGGACTTTTCCCCCCAATTAACTATACTTCATTTCTGTCTGTTTATGTCTGTACAGGATTTAAGCTCCAGGAGCAAACTTATCCAGTAAAGCTTCATAATGAACCCATCTAGTCTGTCGTGACATTTTCATATAGATGTAATAGATTTTGTAGGTTTTTGATGGATCAGGGTGCACATTCTCAGACACACCAGAAGTCCTCAACAGTAATGAATGTGCACAGCAGAGCCAGACAACATCTCAGCGATGGAAGAAAAAAAAAGATGTGGAATGATGGAATTCCGAAACTAAATGACAGAGAAGCAAAAACAGCCCTCGGTTTAAGTGCTTTAATCGTCGGATAATTGCTTCTACACACTCTCTGACTCTCTGCATGCGCACACGTACAAACACAAACAGAACACCATGTGCTGCCTCTAACAACACTGCTTTAATGAAATGTCGTGAATCCTTAATGAGTCCCGATGTCTTGTGATAAATTTCATAATTATTCAACCCCACGCAACGAGAGAGGGAAATTCATCAGTCAAAGCAAATTAGTTGGGATCCATTAGGGTTCAGTGTCTTGTAGGGACATTCACTTTATTAGCTCCTTACACCCATTGCCATAATTGGTAGCATATTTCATTTGGCTCTAACCCCACTTTACTGAGTGACTGCTCTTTCTCTTTTTTATTTACAACCACATGCTGCATACTGTGCATACAGTAGCAGTTACACAATACCATAGAATGCTGTTGTTCCTTTGATATTTCGGAAAAAGCATACTTCTCTACGACCGGCATTTGCTCATTATGCATTCAGTGAGTCATAATCTACCTTCATCAATTCATCTCAAACTTCAAATGAAAGAAGTGATAAGAAGGAGTGTTATCTGCTCGCTTTAACCCTCCTGTTGAGTTCAGGTCAAATCTGATTGATTTACTACTTTCATTATTTATAAATATTCCACCTTTGCTTGCTTCAAGACCAATGATATTCTCCACAGTAGGAATTTGAACATATACAATTGCTGATCACCACTTTCATTGGATTCTGTTCAATGAAAGGGGGGGGGGGGGGGGGGAGAACCAGACAGAGGAGTTGTAGATTAAAACCAGCCAATAATGAAAGAGCGTTTTGTCTTTTCTCAAGGAGCGCATGGTCCGAGCATGCAGATCCTTGTTGATCTGTCGAACACGGCGGAGGGGATCATTTCTTTAGGATCACTGATGATAGCTTCCTCTCACAGATGCCTCTCTTGTTTGTCTGCGGGGCTGCCTCAGGGGTTCGCCTCACCCTCGCTGTTCTCCCACTTGCTCTGACAACCTGCAGACATCTCAGATGAGCAGCATTCTTCCGACAGAGACACCAAGTCTCAGACGGGGGTAGGAACTGGAAAGCCTCTCTGTTTGGTGTGGAGGCCGTGAGGAAAAGCAGAGTGGCCACTGTGGTGGTCAGGAGTTGACTGGGCTTCAGGATTTGTGAAGATTACGGATCAAGAATAAATGTGAGGCAAAATGATTCCTGCTACACTATCACCTGAGAACAGCAATAAAATACTTTTGAGTCAATAAAAATCGATGACTTTAACACGGCAGACCTGTGTCCTTCCCACAGTAAACATTGGCTTCTTTTATCAGCTTCACCTAGCTTTTTCAAACCTAACCAAGTTAATTTCTTCCGGAGCTTCAAATTGAACAACATTTTCTGAAATAACTCACAACTATTTACCCAATACATTCCCCAGTGACTGCTACATTACCCAAGAAAGTTGCAATATTTTATCTTCCCTTCCGCTACTGGCCTCATCAACAATGCCTGGGACCCCCACTGACACTGACCCTCACCTACATCATAGACTGTATGCATTACATTAATGCAACACAATGTAAACAATATCTTGTTTTTCATCATAATACTGCACATCCCTGAATTCTGCATATTGAAAATGCACATATTTCATTCCAATCTGAATTTAATTTCTGCAGGTAGCCTATACCCATATTTCAATGTAAATATTTCTAGATTTGTAATGTTATTATAGTCATTGTAGCGTCCCCGACTGAATGATAGTTTAACTCTTGAACTGATGGTAACTGTTCACCCTTGCTTGCATACAAATTGTTTCCAACGTAAGAGCTATACAAGAAGAAATAAAATACAACAATCCCCCATATCCCTCAAAAACAAAAACAAAATCATACGATCATAGCTCCCATCGACAATACATCATGAAACATTAGCTCTTTCAACTGAACATACATATATATACACAATACTGCTCTGTAACTAAATCAGCGGAACACATCACTGTCGGCTAATAGGCTAATAGCAGTTTCGCTATTCAAAGCATGAACACAAAACTCCGCTAAAACCACGAAACAACAAAGCATAACATCACTCAACATATCAAATAGACTTGGAACAAACCTTGAGCCTTTATCAGCCAGGTGCTAAAAACCCAATTTAACGATTTATTAAATATTCATTGTAGCATTGTTCGTTGTCATTACACGTGTCACTTTCACGGTTTTCTTGTCCGATGGCTTCTGGTAGAAGTTCTTTCAAAATAAAAGTCCGGATCTTATACAACCAAAATAAAGGTTCAAAAATAAACTCCAAGGGTTATTTACAGTTATCTTATAATAGTTTTTTTTATTTTTATCACATTCCCAATTTTAGTTTTATTTGTTATAATTAAGTCAAATTCCACATATGTGTAAACGCACTTGGCAATAAACCTGTTTCTGATTCTGATTTCTGATTCTTATTGCGGAGCTGTGCCATCAAAGCACCAGCATGTCTTGCTTCTAACAGCCAGTGTCCCCACAGCGGCCTCTGTTTGCTGAACTTGGTCAGCTATGTCTCTATGGCAATAAAGTAGTACTGAATAAGAACAAAACACTGTGAAATGTATCCTTATAAAAGGACTGCGTTTATCCAGTCTGCTGGCCATAAACACAGATTCAAACAGAGCATTTTTTTATATGAGGATGCTATTTTTAATGCCCGAAACGTAACAAGTTTTGCAATACTGGCTAAGAGATGTCAATGACGCAGTTGGATCAAAGAAGAATGACAAATATTGCCAGATTACTCGAGTAAATGTAACATTATACTAAATAAACGTCCATCGAAAATGTCCCTTTTAGAAAATGGGCATTAGAATAAGACATGCTTTAAGTCGAGGGGCAAACTCACTTTCAAATTCTGTGCTAAATGAAGCATTTTCTATGTTTTCTGGGACAGTGATTTTTCTACAACAGCAGAAGGCTCGCTTTGGTGTCCTAATCTCATTCTGCCCACATCATGGCCATGTTTGTCCAAAAAAGCCTCTGCTTTGGAGCTGACCTGATTGGAAGGTAATAAAAATCTAAGTCGAACAAAGGAGAGGAATAAGCTACATTCAAGCACGCGCGCACGCGCGCGCGCGCACACACACACAGACACACACACACACACACACACACACACACACACACACAGAAAATAGCACCTTTATCATCCCTGTTTCATTTAGAGTTGATTGCTGTCGGATTATAATGCAATCACCACGCTGTGTGAGCCGTAACTATGGGAACTGGTTTTAACTGTTTATCTTGCCAGAGATCTTAATTTAAGTTTGAACACTCTGGATCACTTAGATGTGAGAGACACGGGAAATTGACAAAGAGGGGACAACAAAGGGAAGGGAGGGAACGGGAGCTGTGGAAGAAAATGGAAAAACAGACACTTTCTTGTTCTTTCTCTTGTATTTCATATGCAATTTAATTTGTCTCTCAGAGGGAAAATCAATTTATGATGACAATCCACGGGGCAGTAATGAAAGCAGCCCAGTTCCTTTGCCATGGGAAAGTTTCTGCAGGAGAATGCCACTAATCTCGGCGAAATGAATCATTCACACTTTATTTGGACATCTGTGTTAACCCACCCCCCCTCCCTCTACTCTCCTTCTCCCGACTTTCATTCATTTGTGACAGTTTTATTACAAGTTGTGCAGGTGGCTGGAGGCTCAGGAGCTAAAAAGAATGTGGCATGGAGATGGTCCAAACTCTGGAGGACTTGTTGAGTTTATAATGATGTTACCTCAGTGTGCTGTCACTATAGGACACTCCTGACTCAATAGGACAAACTGGACAAAACAAGTTCTTATGCTTTTACAGTATGGCCCCCACTACTCCACTCACCAAAGACGTTTGACTTTTAGGTGTGAACAAATCCAGATTAAAGGCTCTGGGCTACGACTTTATGTAAGCCTGGGCTAACTCCATCCTAAATACAGGAAATTGCACACGCTGCCACAATATCCACTGTGTAGTTTGGGACTCACAGCAAGCGGCTAAAACACCTTTTTGGCATTCCAAGTATTTCCACTAAACTTCCTCAAAAGGCCCTTTATTTTTCAATCTGTTAGAAAAGTTAAACAAGCATTTATTTGATTTGTCTTTTTCAAGACTAAGATACACTTTTATGGTGTAATTCTGACCCTGAAGCAACTCTAGTGATTTTTTTAAATTAATTTTTTTGTAGTTACAAAGGTTCAAATGAACGTGTGGAGTAGAAAAGTGATGGCTTGTTGGGGCCCATAATGTTGAACATAAAGGGTATGTTTTAGTGTCAGCAACAGGATACAAATATGCTCTATAAATCACCTGTTCTATGATCTTCTAAAACAGAAACTAAAAGGGAGAAATGTTTGGTTTCAGGATGGCGCCCCTAGTCTATTTCAACAGAATACTGTGAAGTGTCCGTGTACGTTGAGGAAGGCAGTGACACTGAGCCAGATACATGACATGACCTAACTTAGCTTTTAAGTCTCCTTCTCACATTCAAAACAGCTCAGCTTGTTGGTCGAGCTACAGCAGTTGGGTGAGAGGCTGCTGTTCTATTGTCTTCAATAACATGACCGAACACAACACGCCCCTCCACTAAGCTAAGATAGAATAGAATAAAATATATCTTTATTGTCATCATACAAAGTACAACAACATTTAATTGGCAACTCTCACTGCAATAATAAAAATAGACACAAATAAATAAATAAAAGTGGTAAAAGCAGAGGTAGTAGCATCACAATGCAACAAAAATAAAATTCAATCTCAAGGTGCATAATACTGATAGCACCTTCGATATTTCCCTACTCTTTTTGTTCCTTTAGCAATAACAGCTCATTTAAAAAAACAAATATATAGTAATGGATATGACTTATAGTGATTCAGTTACTCTTTACAGAGGCAGTTCTTGAAGTGTGTAATATAGGTTATGTGCATGTAAATGGTCTGCAAAGGCTAAATTCCCCCTCCCGCAACCCTGTGCCTGAGTCCATTGGACTCCTTTGTTTACTTAGTGAACATGGTGACATCACTTTGCAATACCCACGCTACTATTGGATAGCGCTCCAACACATTGTATGTGATAGGCTAAGGGGCGGGACATCTCTAATCATTCAACCAATCATAACAAACCGGCCAGCTAACCAATCAGAGCAGACTGGGCTCTGGTTTCAGACAGAGGGTGAAAAGAGGTGCTGCAGCACAGGCAGTATGAGAAAAATAAAGAGCTTTTGAACATTAAAGCATGGAGACATGTCCCAGGAGAGACTCTACACACTGATATACACCTGTAATGAGCATCATTAGTCCTCTTCAACTTCCAGGGGTTTGGTGAATCCTGCATATGGGAAATAGGTGAGTTCCCCTCAGTATATTTAACCATACATAAATCATAAATGTGATTAAAGGATTTTTTTTTTGTCTTTCTTTAGCCACTGTATAACCAGCTTTGACAAATAAGTTAAACGTTATTTCTGCATGCTGTATCTCATAGCATTGCCTGCTGCTGCTTTATTAAAACTCAACATTTGAGCCTGAATTGGATGTGATCATGGGTGTAAACTCAGAGCGCGTCTGTAATTCAGAACGTCCTGCTGCCTCTTGAGCCTGCTGCTGGGTGGGTCCCTTGAGCTCAAGTCTAAAGAATTTCTGAAAAATTAATTATCAACAACCATTTTAAGAAAAACTAGAAATGAAATATCTAAATGAAAGATACGAATGGCAAATCTTACATTTCTGTAAACAAAATGACTTTAAATTCCCTTCCGCTTGCCCGCTCCACTTCCTCTTACTGACGCACTGTATTTCACCAGAACACAGATTGACTGAATTGTAAGCTGAAGTGTGAAATGGAAATAATGGCGAGGTCAGTGATCAATAGGAAGTTAATTAATGAGGAGTATGCGATGTGGTGAAGTATGGATTTCCGAATGCTTATGATTGTGTTCCAATCATTGAAATGTCACCAGCATTACATTTGAATCCTCTACCTACCTTTAATTTACCTTCAGTTCATACCCTGATAAAGGAAAACCATTTTCATTTTCCCTTTAACTCCAGCCTGAAAATACATTTTTGAAGAAAATAAGGAACTTTAAACGTGATGATAACAGGTTGTATTTAGCCCATGATTGATCAATAAATCCCAACTGATGAAGACACATATTTTAAAATATGTGATTCAACTACTTAGATATCATTTTTAATTCCCCACATTTAAAAAGGTTTAATCCAGATGATAGAAGGGCCAGCAAGAGCTTCAGGTTTTGATAAATGCTTCAAAATATAAAATGAAGTGAGCCTCAGCAGTCATATCCAGAGCATGTGTTATTAAAGCTGTGTGTTTAAACAGCAGAGAGGAAGTTAATGAATTCCTTATGTGCTGTGTTTAAGATGTGCACACACCCAGCATAATGAGTATCCATTGTCATTGACCCATGCAGCAGTCACTCCGGGTGTATTTTTTGGTTATTGTATGAAGAGCATAGCTGCAGTATTGTTCATGCTTCCAAAGTTTGCGTGAGAAAAAGTTGTGCTGTGAAACGAGAACAAGGATAAAAAATTAAGTTCTGATTACAATTACGGGACGTGACACTTAGCTGATTTCAAATCAGCGAGGCCAAATTTCACAAAGCCTGTCAATGTGGCAGCAAGCTCGCCAGATCCCTCCCCAATCAAAAGTTTGCTCTATATAATTTTACGCAATCAGATTTCTCCACAGTCATCCAGTGCAATCAGGTAATCAGAGGGGAGCATTAACAAGACAAATGGGGTTTAAAAAGTGGGTGCACTCTGTTTGCAGGAACTTCCTATGGAGAAGCCCCCTCCCCTGTTTGATTACTCCTATCACCCTCATACAGCGCAACATCCCCGCTAAATAGCTTTCTGCCACAGTGCAGGCAGTATGCTCCGTCGTGATTGACTTTACATGTAAAACGCCACAGGTAAATTGTTACTCTTAAGGCTATTTACTGTATGTCAAGTGATTATGTGCTCCAACAGGTCCTCTGAATGACTCGTATTGGGTATGGCCTTTTGCACACCTTTCATTAAAGGTGAAATTCTCTGATCCAAATTGCCAGGGACTATTTATACCCGAATGCATTTTCACCCCATGTAGATGTAGCGTGTGTGTGACTGGCAGGCTTGGGGAATAATGGATTACATGTTGCGGGATAACGTAATCAGGCTAAAAGGATAACACTGTATTCCCTTACAGTTACATTAATAAAAGACCCAATCAGATGACATTATTAGCAGGGTTACAATGTAAGTAAAAACCTAAAAAGCGCATCTAGTGTTTGTTGTAAAGGATCAGATGTTCTCTCTCCTCTGTCAGCTGTTCTGATCTGTAGGCTAAAGGCGTATTTATGGTTCAAAGTCAACATAACGCAACGACCAAGCAGACGCGTGGAAACAGCCGTGAACATTTATTGTTCAGGGGGCGCATTCTTTTTTGTAAAGACTGACCAAGATTCTTTTGATGTCTATCGTTGTCGCTCGTTGTATTTGTTTAAACAGACGTTCTTCTGCTTGGTCCATTCTAGCTTTTTTTTTAATGGCGGTCTTTGTGGATTGTAGGAATTGAAAACCGCGGAAAAGCGAAATGACGTTTGTCGTTTTAGCGGACCAATCACAGCCCTTACGGCTGCGTCGCCACGACGCAAGGGTACAATTTTTGGGAGGTGCACGCAACGACGCAAGGAGGGCCCGCAACGATGCAACGGGTCCGTAAGGTACCTTGCGTTACGTCGATGTTGAACCATATATCGGCCTTTACACTTTCAGAGTGAATCTAGACGCCTACTGCCTGAATCTGCTTTATGGTTTCACTTTCTTTGGTTCATTTGTTCTGTTTATAATTCAGCAGATGAGCCTATGTGTTCATAAAATAGTGTGTATGAGCTAGAAGGCCGATATATGGTTCAACGTCAACGTAACGCAAGGTACCTTATGGACCCGTTGCATCGTTGAAGGCCCTCGCGTCGTTACTGGTTACTGATCACATATATATATATATATATATATATTATACAGGTCATAACCTAACCCATGCCAACCCTGGTGATTTGTGCCGACTGTCAGAGTCGGCACCAGAGCAGATCTACTGGAGGGGCATTGGGTCATTGGGGGGGGGGGGGGGGGACTGTTGGACTTAGACTGTTGTCGGTCTTCAAGACAAAACCGAGGTAATTGTTTTTGGAACAAAGGAGGAACGACAAAAAGTCAGTGCTGACCTTGAGTCAGCAATGTTCAAAACAACATCTAACACCAGAAACCTCGGTGTAGTCCTGGACTCTGACCTGAACTTCAACAGTCACATTAAAACAGTTACTAAGTCCGCCTACTATCACCTGAAGAACATCTCTAGAATTAAAGGACTAATGTCACAGCAGGACCTAGAAAAACCTGTCCATGCTTTTATCTTCAGTAGACTGGACTACTGTAAAGGTGTCTTTACAGGTCTCACTAAGAAATCCATTAGAAAGCTGCAGCTGATTCAGAACGCTGCGGCTCGAGGCCTCACTAACACTAAGAGAGTGGATCACATCACTCCAGTTCTGAAGTTTTTACACTGAGGGAGTGGATCACATCACTCCAGTTCTGAGGTCTTTACACAGAGAGTGGATCACATCACTCCAGTTCTGAGGTCTTTACACTGAGAGAGTGGATCACATCACTCCAGTTCTGAGGTCTTTACACTGAGAGAGTGGATCACATCACTCCAGTTCGGAGGTCTTTACACTGAGAGAGTGGATAACATCACTCCAGTTCGGAGGTCTTTACACTGAGAGAGTGGATCACATCACTCCAGTTCTGAAGTCTTTACACTAAGAGAGTGTATCACATCACTCCAGTTCTGAGGTCTTTACTCTGAGAGAGTGGATCACATCACTCCAGTTCTGAAGTCTTTACACTAAGAGAGTGTATCACATCACTCCAGTTCTGAGGTCTTTACACTGAGAGAGTGGATCACATCACTCCAGTTCTGAGGTCTTTACACTGAGAGAGTGGATAACATCACTCCAGTTCTGAGGTCTTTACACTGAGAGAGTGGATCACATCACTCCAGTTCTGAGGTCTTTACTCTGGCTTCCTGTCTGTCAGAGAACTGATTTCAAATTTCTGCTGCTGGTTTATAAAGCATTGAATGGTTTAGGCCCAAAATACATTTCTGATCTCCTGCTACATTCTGAATCATCCAGAACTCTCAGGTCTTCTGGGACAGGTCAGCTTTCTGTCCCCAGAATTAGAACTAAACAAGGAGAAGCAGCGTTCAGTTATTATGCTCCAAATATCTGGAACAAACTCCCAGAGCCCTGCAGGTACGCTGCAACTCATACTACTTTCAAATCCAGGCTGAAAACATTTCTGTTTGCCGCTGCTTTTAATTGAACTGTTCTGATCTAACAATGCACGGTAACTTTTATTCTGCACTGTGACTTTTATTCATGTTTTTTATACCTGTTGTGTTTATTTCATTATCTTTGCTCTTAAATGACTGTTTTTAAATGCCTTTTTATAATGTGTTTTTACTGCAATATTTTTTAACACTCTTAATGTCTTTCAAGTTTGTAAAGCACTTTGAATTGCCTTGTGTTGAAAGGTGATATATAAATAAACTTGCCTTGCCTTGCCTTCTTGTGTACTGCATAATTCTGAAATCATGTTAAAACAAGGATTGTTTTTTCCCCAAATCCATGAGTTCAGGTGTAAATTCCTTAAGGTCAAAGTAATTCATTAAAAGTAATTGTTATTTAGCTAGTTCTTACTTACTAAACCATATTGTATCTTTAAGATTAGATAATGCCTAAGATTCAATTTCACTTGTTTCGAATAAAAAAAAATACTTGATGTGACTCCTGATGTGTATATTAGTTGCCATTAAACATAGTATTAAAAAATAGCAAGTGAATGTTATAGTCCTTCAGATGGCTGTTATCAATTGTTTCAGGCGCGTCTATTTGAGCTGGTTTGAAGCTACTCTACCTCCCACTGGGCTTAGAAGGCCATTATCTTCTGTTGTTTAGCAGGAGGAAAAAAGGAAATCTGGTCGTATATTAAAAACAACGACAAAGTCCATGTTGGGAAGAGGTCGACTTGGATGTATTTCGCAAACAAACGTTAACTTTCACCAGTCAGGCTGCTGTTTGAAACCAAAAGCCAAGATTTTTATTATGTGTGACCTATGTACGTAAATGGACTCGCGTAGCGTACGTATCGTAGACGATGTAGATAGGGAACTTACTCTAATGCACATAACACAACTTAAAGGGGTCATATTGTGCTTATTGTCAGATTCAAATCAGTATGTAGTGTCTCTCCTGGGACATGTCTCCATGCTTTAATGTTCAAAAAGCTCGTTATTTTTCTCATACTGCCTGTGCTGCAGCACCTCTTTTCACCCTCTGTCTGAAACCAGAGCCCAGTCTGCTCTGATTGGTTAGCTGGCCGGCTCTGTTGTGATTGGTTGAACGCTAAGAGATGTCCCCCCCTTAGCGTACCATGGTCAATGTGTGAGCGCTAGCCAATAGAAGCGCCAGTGTTATGTGAGTTCACTATTTGCAGACCATTTATATTCACAAAATCATAACACATTACAGGAAAGGAAAAACCCGAACAAGCTAAATAGTTACAAGCACATAAGAACAAACATATCCAAATAACTTATGTTGTCTAAACCCTTATCACGTTATTTGTTTCAGTTCACAACTAGGACCTAAGTATGGGGATGTTTTACTTAGCTTTTTTGCCCTGTCTGAAGCATGATCACATTTGAGACAGTGAATATTATATGTTATTCTGTGAGCTTTAAAGGTGCTAGTGGATGTAATTTGTTGCTTTGGGACAAAGTGGGGCTAGCCTCTTCCCATTTGTCAAATTTCTGTTCAAAGGTAAGCTAACAGACAGCAGCTTAATATTTACTTTACATGATGGGTACAATCCTCTCCATTAACTCTGCACATGAAAGCAGATAAGCATATTTCCCATAATGAGTCCATCAACCAAAAAAATACATAAGTAATACAGCTGGCTTCATTCTATTGGACTGTGAGATATATTAAAGATCAAGTCATTCCCAGAAGTATAATTATAAACGACAACATATGGTTATATATTTATACTGTTCAACACCACATAGGAATTTGAGTTTTTTCTTCTCCCCAGTTATAATGATATATTTCTTGGTAATCTAACAGCTTGACCTCTTCACACAG
The DNA here is from genome assembly GCF_036324505.1 of Eleginops maclovinus. Lineage (NCBI taxonomy): Eukaryota > Metazoa > Chordata > Actinopteri > Perciformes > Eleginopidae > Eleginops > Eleginops maclovinus. The sequence continues at coordinate 2,393,497 of NC_086357.1, read as the reverse complement.
TCCTTCGAGCAGACTTCCTTGGCTCTGCAATAATTAGTGAAGACGTTGTGAGGATGACAAAAGACAACAGGAAAATGAAATAGACCCTCTCTCTGGCCCTCAGGGTTTTTTTGCAGCAATTCTAATTAAGTCCATCCAGAAACAGAGGAGCTGGATTGGGGCAGTTTCTCATCAGGGTCCCTCCATGAGCCTCTTTTGTCATGAACACACAGCCAATTACAAAGCTTCACAATAGAGGACGTCTTAGACCCTCCACAAAGAACAGACACCATGGAGATCGTACAATATCCATGAGTGACTTGGAGTAAAAGCACCCTCACCCTGAGAAGTGAAACTTTTTTTTGGTAGACAAATTGCAGGTTCAATTCTCTGCTACACGTATCATAATATGTTTCCATGGGAACGCTACAGATCCAGCAATAGAGTGGTTTTCTGAATATGTGTGTCCCACTAATTAAAATGAAATATATTTCTGTGTAAAATAAATCTGATCAGCTCCCACTCTACGTCGAGACAAGCCAGAGATAACCTCACTTGTTTATCATCTTTGCATATTAGTGTTGGCGGATAATATGAGAGGCTGTGTAATCTCCGAGTTTGCCAGACCTTAGATTATGGAGCTGTCTCTCATTTTATTCATTGTGCACAGAGGGTAATTACCCAGGGATAAGTGTTCCTCTATCAGGGTCCAGTCGCAGCGCGTCGAATGCAATCTCCTCAGACACGGGTCCCGTCCCAGGCTATTTGGGCGCCACAGTGTGGGAAGAGGCTGCTGCAGGGTGGCGGCTGAGCTTTGTGGTTGCCTGCGTTCGGATGAGGCTTCCTGACAGTCACGGCCAGGTGGGCCAATCTTTCAATCAGACACCCTATTTACCATCGCAAAGCTCTACTGCCCTGCCTCATTTTAAGCTTGTGATGAAAAGCAGATAACAGTCTACATTCACCCTTCCACCTCTTTCCTCAGATGGAGGGAAAATATCCTCTGGGGGGCCCGTCTCGGACTATTATTTTTTGTGTCACATCAAAAGCAAATGTTCCGCTGAATGTGTAGGAAATCAAACAACGTGTCAGAGAGTGCAATTAGTCCCAGAGAGGTTTGTATTTTCTGTGTGATTTCTGATGAGGATAAGTGAGGCAAGATTAATGCTTCTAAGGAAAATCAATGTTTGGAGAAAAAACATCTTTTGTGTTGTGAATTTGTATCTGAAATGTGTTACACACGGACATAGATGTAAAGCACAAAAACAATATCTCCCTGTCTAAAGAAAAGAAGAAAAAGAGAAGTATGATTAGGATAATAACAAAAAGCTATGACTAAAAATAAAAAGGCAAAAATGTTAAATAACATTGTTCAAAATAGGTGAGCCAAATATCCATGTAATAGATACAGTATAAAGGCATTTCAGAGAATGTGCAAGAGGGAGGGGTAATGTCTGACTTAAAAATCATATTTTGGGCTATTTAAATTACAAGTAATTAACTGAATGATGCTAAATATGGACTTATCATTCATAATTTTGAGTATAAACCTATTTGTCTTTTTTTAATATGCATAACTGATGCTACCTTTTGCAGAATCAGAACATATGTCTAGCATTTTAGACCAGTCCTTTAGTTTGAGAATCACAGCATGAGTGGATTACATGGTTGGGAGTGGATTGACCAATCAGTCATTGTGATTCAGTGTGGCAGATGAGTCTTCTCCGAGCCAAGTCCAAAGAATCCTTTGTTTAAGCAAACGTCCTCAAAGATCCTTTGCTGCAGCTGTGATGATAGCGTTGTTATGTTGTCGAAGATGACACACAGCTGATTGTGTGAAGAACCAAAAACATATTAGCAAGTCGTAATGCAGACGAAAGCTCATTTGGACAGTTTATAATAACTCTCACCGCCAGAGGGGGAGACAAAGGTCCACATCTGTCTGTCTGTTTGTCTGTCTGTCTGTCTCTGTCAATCAGGCTAGCTAACGTTCGCTATCTATCTACCTAGTAAGGTTCGCCCAATTCGTGGCTGAGTAATTTTTGAACACCCTCTGGTTAGACATGCAGTGTGGCCCTGTGTCGACGGGTTAGGGCAAGGGAGTGAGAGTAATTATAAAAACATTGTTGACAACATTGTGTTTTTTTAACCCGGCGCTCTTAGAAAGCCAGCAGCTCCTCACAGCTCCAAACATCGCCGTATCTCAAATCTCACACAAACATTTTTTGGATAAAGTACATATTGGTTATCCACATATACTTTCAAAAATGAAAAACATTCAACGTAATAACATTTCCTTTAAAAGTTTAAAGTTTTTATGGCAAGTAAAGCTGGCGACACTGAGTAATAACAACTAAGATTCAACCGGAAGTGCAAAGACATTATACAGCATTGTGGAAGATCCCTCAGGTAGGGAAGCATAAGGTGAAAATGAGAAGCTGACCAGGGACTGCAGATGGAAACAGTTCTATAGCTAAATCTGGAAAAAATCATCTCTTCTCTGTTCAAGATTAAAGTAATTCTTTGTATGGTCCTTGTTTATAAAATACATACTTATAATGTGCTATTAGGTACAAATATATGGAAAGTTATAAAAATAATAAGGAGGAAACAGTCTGGGAACCTAAAAATAGACAGGGACACGTGTTTGTATTAACAGTATGGTTTAAAAAAGGACACTGTTAAGTAAAAAGTACTTTTATTGTGACCAGATATTCAAAGTCAAACGTTCAGTAGTATTATCAATAATGTTTACCATGACATCTTTTCTTACAGAAGAGAGATTTGCATATATATTTTAAATACTACAATCCCAGTTCAGTCTGAACTCATTTATTTAAAACCCAGCCCTGCTTGTAGGCCTACTCTAAACCTAGACTTTATGTCTCCCACGTCACAGTCCCAGGAGGAACTACGACACTTAATGAAAAGCATTGAGTACAAGCTTTTGATTATAGAAAATAAACATCTTACCTCAGCATACCACATGGAGCCACCTCGTAGGTCAAACAGCTTCTCCTCCAAAAACACTTCACGTGAAACTGCAGCACATACTTTCAGTGTCCCGTTTAACCCTTTACATGAACAACATTAACATGGTCAACATCCTTACGGGAAATATCAAGACATGTTGTCTCCGGTGTCCAAGTGTATGTAAGTCACTTTGAATCAAAGCTAAATGACATGTATCGTAATGTTTAGCATGTTGGAAAGTATCAAACTAAAGTATGTCATAAATACTGATTTTAAAAAGTAATAGTGTTGTAGTCAAGACCACTTTAACCAAGACTTGGTTAAGATAATGATAAAGACTTGAGTGTACCAAGACCAAGACTTTAAGAGGGCGAGACCAAGTGAAGACCAAGACAAGGCAGAGTGAGACCGAGTCAAGAACAAACCAAGGTAGGGCAGCACTATACAACACACTTACAATAAAATGTGGCAGATACCATACTCCATTTGGTCTCATATTGCTTAATTATTTAATATGCAAATATTTTATATAATTGTAAGTGAATTTATACGATCTCCATTCTATGCTCTGTCGCCCAAGTGAGGGAGCGGTGAGGAGCTAACGTTATGAACGATATTCAAGCTAACCTTGATGCATTACAAGCCATGAGCATGTTACAAGCATACAGAAATACAGCTATATGTGGCTTGTCTGGCACTGTTTATCCAACACTAAAAGGTACCTTAAAAATATTTTTTCATCATATGCCTTTTTCCCTCAATCTTCTAAATGTAACACATTACATTAGCTACATTAGATTCTCCAAATTAGGCTAGACTTTTGTATCAGTGAGTCATAGTTTGTACACCTTAGAGGTGGCTAAATGACGTTAGCAAGTAACTGACGCTAGTTCTGAGACATAACCTTAACAGCACGTAATTTTGGAAGTTATATATGTAGCGTTATGGCACTAAATATGGTTTATTTATATTTATCATTTTAGTTAATAATATTAGCCTAATATCTTTTTGTGAGGTGGAAGAGATTTCTGAAAAGTTTTTTTTAAATGGAACAGACCGAGCTAAAGTGAGACAGCTAGCAATAGCTAGCTTTGTCAGTGTGAATGCACTGTCACTTACCTCTCCTTGTGTTTTCTTTCCAAGTGCGGAAAAGTTGGACGTGGTCCCAGCTGTCTCTGTGAGGGTCACATTACAGTATTTACACACTGCCGAAGAGTATAATTATATTAAGTTCAACAATTGCGTTTCAAAGATAGTCCTTGAGTTTGTTGATGCAGCACCAACACACAGCACTACTTTGGATGCTAATGGCCTTTATATCATTTGTTTTCAAATGTGAATCAGGACACCACTTTCCAGTTACTCCCCATGCAGCTTCAGGGTTTTGACTCCGATGATCCCACGTGTCCCCGAGGTCAGACACAGCCAGGGAGACTGTCCCTGTAGCTGCTGATGTTTTACCTTTATCTATCATGGGGAAGCTTTTGCTGAGTGTGCATGTTTTTTTCCAGCTCTTGTAACCACAGACATCTAGATTTTGGCCTTTGAGCAGCATTAGAGAAACAAATTACAGCAAAAGTGGTTGTTTTTGGAGGTGGACCCATTACTCATTCAGACCTTCCCAGCTGGTGTAGTGAGTCCAACAGATACAAACCTCCTTCTACCACTTTTAGGCTACTGCTGTCTTGGTAAAAGTTCCCTTAACTCATGCAAAACCATATTTGTATGTTTCAAAATGTACTGAATAAGAGCAATAAGATAATAGTATTATTGTTTTCATTGCATCTTGTAGTAAATTATCCACCCAGCATGTTGCTATCTCCCCTGCTGATTCCATGAAGTCCAACCAGATCCTGACTAGCTTCGGTATCCCTCTTGCCAAAAACATACACTCCTTCTCACAGACAAGAGAGTAACAGCACCAAACCATTTCCTGGTGTCACATGTTTCAACTCTGCGAGGCTGAAAACAATTCTTTCTTTCATTATATTGAAACCTGAGCTGCCAGATAATCTCATAAATATGTGTTGTATTTCTTTTTCTGCCCTCACGCTGGTGGGGAGAAAGAGGCAGGCCTTTGTTTTGAGCTTCCTGGCTCACAGGAAGTGATTGCAGTGGGACAGTGAGGGACACTCATCTCTCGGGCAGAGGGGAATGCTGGAAGACGTATCCCTTTTTGATCAAGGCCTGCTGACGGATTCCCCGGAGAAAGGCAAATGGGGATCATACCGAGGCCTGATGACAAGAGGCCAATTTTGATGTCCCTTTTCTCTCATTGCGGTGCTTCTCTTTCAAGCCCAAATCTGAGGTTGAGCAGCCTGGGAAAATGGCCTTTATCCCACCTTCCTCATCAGAGCTGACAGGACAACTGAGAGCTAAATTGAATTTAGATGAATGTTGAGACTTAATTCTTGTGTCTAAATTCTAGTTGCAATGAAAAGGCTCCTGATTGCTTTAAAGATATACTCTTCACCAACAAAACATTAAAGGGGCCCTATTATTCTCATTTTCAGGTTGACATTAGTTTATTGTGTCGCTACTGGGACATGTCTCCATGCTTTAATGTTCCAAATGGTCTTTATTTTTCTCCTACTGCCTGTGCTGCAGCACCTCTTTTCACCCTCTGTCTGAAACCAGAGCCCAGTCTGCTCTGATTGGTTAGCTGGTCGGCTCTGTTGTTATCTATCAACCGCTTAGAGATATCGCTTCCCTTAGACTTTCACGTACAATGTATTTGAGCGCTAGCCAATAGTAGCGTGGATGTTATAAAATGATGTCACCATGTTCACTAAGTAAACAAAGGAGTCCCATCTAGTTTTATCAGTATTACACACATTGACATTGAATTTTATGTTGTTGCATTGTGATGCTACTACCTCTGCTTTTACAACTTTTATTTTTTTTTAAATTTGTGTTATATGTGTTTGAGGGCTAGCCAACAGAAGCGCAAGTGTTACATAGTGATGTCACTATGTTACACTCTGGAGGGAACACAGGGATTTTAGCCTTTACATACCATTTACATGCACAACCTGCAAGCCTATAGAACACACTACAGGGAAGGCAAAACCCCGAAAAGCTCAATAGAGCCTCTTTGATTTAGAGTATTTTAGCTGTGGTCTTTAGTCTTTATCACTGGGTTTGATTATCAGTGAAGATGGACACCCTGCCCACAAAAAGCAAATTGAAAATGAGAAAATTCGGGTCAAGAAATTCCATAAAAGAGGGGACAGAAAGCAGTGAAGTGAAAGCTGGCTGCATGCAAAAACAAGGGGCACGGATTTGTTTCATCCCAGATTGTTTAATTGAAAAATGTTGACCCATGTGAGAAACATTATATCCCTGCTACATCAGGCTCCATATTCAGCGTAACTATAACCTCAAAGGCCACATGCTCTCCAGTGTTTATAATGCATTAGTGGAACAAACTCCACACTGTACTCTCTTTACAGATCCCACCTGGCCATGTATTAGTTGCAGATGTGGCTCTCTAATTCATAATGAACTAATAATGGTTTTGTTAGTGCAGGATTGTTTTCCTTTCCACCCCTCGCACACACATAGATGGGAGATAATCTGTTCTGGAGGTGTGGTGGTGCAGGAGACAATATTGCGCCCTGCATGAACCACAGACTCAGGAATGTGCTTTTGCAAGATAGCAGGCTTTGAATTCTCCTAATGTGACTCCCTCATCCTGAATTGAATGGATTTATATCATTAAATAACAGCTTTTTTCTTTGGGGAGAAAGAATATAATTACTTATTGTTAAATGGGCAAAAAAATCCATGTGTGCGCTCTCCAACCTGCAGAGGAGAAACGGCAGAAGTTCAGCACCTTGTCTAATTGAATGTCTATTTGCGGCAAATGAAACCACATGACACAGAGCGGCAAATGAATGACTCCATGGTTTGATCATGCACTGATATGGAGGAGAGCTCAAGGACTAGACATACAGAAGAACAAAAGCAAGGATGTGAGGGTGACTAACTTCACATCAGATAATTATCAGCCTGAGCTAGCTTTAATGTCAGACAGGCTTGCAACATAAAAACATCCCTGAGTCATAGCGGCCTTTAATTAAAGTCATATTGTGTAAATTAAATGATTGCACTTTGATATTGAATTCAGTGCAGCATACTCATTTTATCTTAAAGAGGCCCTGGTATGGCCCCTTCCCTGTAGTGTGTTCTATAGGTTTTAGTGCATGTACCGGTAAATGGTCTGCAAAGGCTAAAATCCCTGTGTTCCCCCAGAGGGAGTGTCTCTCCCTTACACTCCCCCTCCTGCCTGAAGCGCCTCCATTGGGCTCTTTTGTTTACTTCCTTAACACTGTGACATCACTACCTAACACTCATGCTTATATTGTATATTGAGTTAAGCGTTTAACCAATCAGAGCAGACTGGACTTAAACCATACCATACTGCACATTCTATATTTATTCTATTTAATATTCCACACCTTTAACACTTATTGTACATAAAATATCCTGATTATATTTTGTTTTTGTTTATATTTTGTGTACACTTTTAGTCCAAAATGTATATCTTTTACTTTCTATGTTCATATCCTTCTGTTTTTATGTGCATGTTCAAAATAGAAATTAAATCTTGAAGCAAAAAAGTGTATGCTGGACTGGAGCGAGGAGTCAAAGCCAGCAAAAAGTGCAAGAGAATCTGCTTCAGCAAATAAATGATGCGGACATGAAGTATGTGACTTACATGACAAATATTGGCAGATTGAAAAAGTCCTCATCGTTCCACACAGATCTGATGTAGCTTTCCTCACATCAATAATGATACAAACTGTAATGTCTTTTTTCCCTTGGATGTTTAAATGTTTTTTTCACCATTTGAGCTTCAACTGGCACGCTCTTCTATCTCCCTCATCTTATCGTCATCTTGTGCAATATAGTAATGGTTTTTCAACTGGATATTTTTGCCTCCTATACAACCAGTGGCAGTCAATGGAAACTTGGAAAGGCTTATGCTCTTCTTTTGCCAACTCTCTCAAAATTTGGTGAAAATATGCAAAACGTTAAGATGGAAACATGGCTATTGACTTTACAACCCCAGAAAAAATGAAGAGACCACTCCAATTTGTTCTTAAATCTTTACCTCTACATGTATGTCAGCCATTCCAGTGTCTGTTGAATTCCAACACAGAGAAATGTTGTCAGTAGTAAAAATCTTTTAACTCAAAGACATACCTATACATAATAAAACAAGAGAAAATGATAATGCTGAAGTTTGTCTCTTAATTTTTTCCACGGCTGTATTTACAACTCAACATTGGTGGTGGTTTTTGAAACAGTGGGTTGTAGTTTCACACAAACACAGGTTTCTGGGTTAATGCAAGCTGAAGGGACAGTTGTAAATATTACATTTATTGTGGTTAACTGGCTAACTGCTGCTGACTTTGTCTTTTTTCATACTACGGCACGAGACTTCACAATAACTAAGGCCATGAGGGGTTGCCGCCTGACAATACCCGTACATATGGATCATAATAATCTGCTCGCACGGTTGACCTGTAGGTCTGTGAAGTTCCACTCGACTGACCTCCCTTGCACAGATTCAGTCGCTAAACCCTCAAACAAATCATCAACTCATGTCTATTTCATATCATGAAATACCTTCAACAAGTAAATCCCTCCTTCTGTACATGCTGCCAAATGTAAGATCAGCCTATAACTATAAATCTGCTTATGATTTTAAAACACCACAGACATTGGCATATTGAGCAGCTTATTTTTAGGATTTATCTGTATGGATTGGATTCTGGTCAAATCAAGACGTTAGGAAGCCAAAGGTTTTGAATTGATTAAGCTTCAACACAGAACACTCTCATGTGCTGGAGAGCTGTGCTCGACTCAGAAATAGTGAAATATTGGAAATCACTTCTCCTGTAGAGGTATCACTTAGAGCCAGGTGCTATAGAAACCTCTCAGATTGCCATTATTCCGCAGTGCACACTGAGCCTACAAGCACAGCGCTGTTCACACAGAATAAGTGCACTCTGACGAAGAGAGACCTTAATGTCCCGAGGAGAGTGTCATCCTGCTTTCAGTTAAAAGCTTGTTGATGACGTGCGAAGAACAAAGCTTCAACACGGGTGGCGAGAAGTATCAAATGAAAAAGTCTTCCTGCTCGAGATTTCACCTCGCTGCTTTGATATCTGACCTGTGAGGAAGGAGGGGATGAAGCTGCACGCTCGCTGTTATTGCAGTGTGTGTGTGTATAGTAGAGTCTCATTAGGGAATTTCATGCGATAGATTTTGCAGTACTGAAAACAGGGATGATAAAGAAAATGAAAGACGGAGGGAGCACAGGAGGAAATCCAGAGGAAGAGGGGACTGGGATATTGTAATTAGTTGCACCTGTTTCCTTTAACCCGGCTCCAGTTTCCCTCTACAAACGCATGCAGATTACCCATCAAAGCCCTCGTCGCTGCCTCTGCTCAATGGATCCTTTGTTGCCAGTTGTCTGGGAGGCGGCCCACAAAAAGTCTGTAACACAAGCAGGCCGCACTTTTCTGGAACTTACAGTACAGGAAGGCCTGCGCCGGCCACAACAACACTGGGGAGTGTGTGTAGACACAGAGTCTGCATCACCACGCTCTGCATGTCAGACACTGACGGCACTTTGGTTCTGGATGTAACCACAACAATTTCAACACAAACCCGCCGGTTTAGCGGTAAGACGAACCGGCTCTGCAACACAAGCAACTCTTCATGAGAATACTATGATATAGAATATTGCACCCTCAAAGACACATTTCTCAAGAGTATACCTGAAAAAGATGTAATAAAAGTCTTTGCAACATAGTCAAAACATGCAAACTTGCTACATTATGTTTTAAACTCGACTGATCCGCTGTGGCTTTTGCTATGAAGCTCAAAAAATGTTAAACCCACATAAATTGTGGGGATTCAAAAGTTTCCAAACCTACCAAATATGTCAAGCTGAGAATCTATTTATATTTGATGGGACTGATGGAGCCATACAAAGTCTTTAGTTTGAATATTTCCCTCAGTGTAAACATCATTACTTCAATGAAGAGTTGGACCAGATGATGAGGATTAAGAATGATACTGTCGGACAGTCTTGCATTCTGAATATATAAATACATAATATAAAATGGGGAAAACTGCATGTTGAAGACACCGATGAATAAAACTAAAATAAGTTGTAAGAACAAATATAAAGTTCCTGTTTTTCCTCTATTACTTATCATTAAAGTTATTAAATGGATGACATTAAAACTTTAAAATAATGATCCCTTCATGTATCCCTTTCACTAACCTTTTCTAAAAGTGAAACACTTTTAGCTACAGGTTTTCTAGGTATTTTATGTGTTGAAGCAAAACGTCTTACTTCTACTGGGAAACTGTGTTGATCATTTGCTTATTTCCCTGAAATGCATACAGTATGTTTCCTATGACGGTGTCAAAAATGTAAAACTAATCATTTCAACATTTTACAGAGAGAATGAATTGTTATAACAAGATCTTTTACCATAATAAATAAAAAATATATTTTCATAGTATTACATCTTCTGACATGGCAGCAATACACTAGCTTTTACATTTTTAAGATCAATAAAGTTTTATATTTTGAACCCTGTAAAAATCACCGGCAGAGTACAGCAGTGGCTCAGTCAGTAGGGGCTTGGACTGGGAATCGTAGGGTCGCCGGTTCAAGTCCCCGAATAGACTTGAAATATGGAAAGTGGACTGCTACTTGGAGAGGTCCCAGTTCACCTCCTAGGCCCTGCTGTGGTGCCCTTGAGCAAGGCACCGGACACCTCCAATCCCCCCTCCCCATTGCTCCCCGGGCGCTGCACGATAGCTGCCCACTGCTCCTAGAACTAGGATGGGTTAAATGCAGAGAACCAATTTCACTGTGTGTGCTCTGCTGTGTGCATGCATGTGACTAATAAAGAGGGTTTCATCCTCCGATTCTATCTATCTATCTATCTGATGATCTGCTGATAATGACGCTGACAGCTGCTGCAGAAACAGAATCTCAGTCCTACGCACTGAGCTCTATGACTGATGGCCTCCTTAATCCATATCATGTATGGATTGCCCATGTTTCAATTTGTAGTTTATCTGGATCCAGCAGCGTTCCTATTCCCTCCATATGGTCAGCTCATAATTGAAAACACTTAGAGCGGTGACATTTTGGTCACCGTGTTCCTGATCCTGGAACAGCCAGTTCTCTGCACAGCTGCTGCAGACTAATAGCATCCATTTGAAGAAAGTGTCCTTGATTAGGTTATTATCAAGATCATTTAGCGCTTCAATAAGAGAAGTACTGGGGGGAGTGACAGCAGTGTGGCGGTACAGTGCTATTCTCCGTCATTCAATTGGACTCTGATAGGTTCACATGCTCACCTCACGGAACGCATCTGACAATGAGGCTGCCGTGGAGGCAGGGGGTAAAGGGGGGGAGAACGCTCTGCATTCAAGCGCTAATTAGAAAAATTAGATCTATGAAAGGCAGCAAGTGATCTAGGCCTTCAACCTACGTCTGTGTACCGCTGTAGCAGCACAAAGAGGAGGCAACAATAAGCACTGAGGACGAGGAGGGGGGGATAAATAATTTAATCCATTATCTACTCTGCAAAGCTCATCAGCACTGCTACACAATGGCCACGATTGAATTGCTGATTGCATTTCTCTCCTACCCTCCAGGAGAAAATGCCCATGCTCCACTCTGCGCCTGCCAGCACCACCAAGAGCAAAGAAAGATGGAGAGAGAGTCTCCCACCAAGGTCAAACTACAATTCAGCAATCTAATTAAGAGTATCACACCGGTTCCTGAGCGGGGTCAGCCTCCCCGTTGTGCCTGCAGCCTCATATTGTCCATTATGTATTACATCATGTACTTCTACATGTAAATCATGGATGTGAGGCTGTGATCTCCACGTCCGTGTATCTAATTGATAAGAGTGTATCTATAAAAGGAGTCTGACCGGCAGGATGTATGCGCAGATTACTGCTCAGGTAAAGTGCTATCTGTGATTTACAGGGTGTACAAATACCTAGACTACAGAAATGGTTGCCAATGACTCCTAGAACAACACAAATGAGGGGAGTCCCAGCAACATGTGGTTTACGGGGACTTCTAACTGAAAGCAAACTACGTGGTTAGTTTTCAGAAAATCACAGTTTGGGAAAAGCTACATACATATAAGTGCATTACATAAGTTAACTTAGACACATAAGTTGGATAAAATTCCACTTCACAGACAGCAGCCTCCTTGGTAAAGCAATGTTTGTCATTCATCCATCACAAGCTCAAGGACGCTCTATAAGTCTCGGACTTGGTCGCTTGGTAGCCTACCACTTTACAATAAGACTACCCCTATAAAGGATCCATAAAGGGTTATAATTAGGTTATTAATTATTACTTTATCAATCATTGAGAACCATTTATAAACCAGTTCTATCATAGTTTTCATACATCAACACAGGCTCACTATTTGGCAAGATGACTAAGCCTTATATCGGCTACTTAGCTTACTTCTTCTTCTTCATCAGCCAGCATCCTTGGTATCTGTTGTTCACTGAGTTGATTCTCCCTCTATTTATCTCTTGGCTTATTAATGATTTATAAAGTGTTCACAACCTAATTAATAAATGAATTACAAACTATTCGTAAACCTTTTATAAGGGTAGTTTTATTGTAAAGTGGTACCGGTCGCTTTTTGCACAAGTAACTCCACCCACTAGAGGTCGTCGTGCCTACGGGTTGAAATAGTTGCTTGAGCTGAAAATCCATACTTTTCTTTGGGTGGCCTGGTGATTTGTGATGTCGCACTTTTTGCGGGTATGTCCAACACTTTGGTTTAAACTTTATAACAACTATTTGACGCCAAGATATTTTGTACACACACTCATGGTCCCCAGAGGAGGAAATATGAAAAGATTCCTCTAGCTCCCCCATAAGGTCACCATTATGTCTCTACAGCTTTTAAATGACTTTGAACCCACAGGTTAACTGTGGTTACCTTTTTTTTTTATCTTGTTGGACGGAATATTTGTTTGTTTGAAGAGGCTTTGTGGTTTCGCCATTTTTTATTTTTCAAATATCTTTTAGAGAAATGTAGCTCTTATATAAAATGTGAATATACTACATTGTGCCAAAGTAAATCCTCAACAAACTGCTAGCATGGCTAAGTTGAGTGTTGTCTAAAATGGCACATGTGAGCAACGATCAGCGCTGTAAGCTAGCTAGCATTTTAGTTATTTTTTGTTCGCAGTACTGACAGCTTAATGAACCAAATAAACATTGTGATGGCAACAACAGACTAGTGGAACTCAATAAAAAACAAACCATGCGTTACTTACATTTGTATTGTGCTGTGTTCACTGGACCGCAACCGCTAATGAAAACCTTCCCTTACGCTACGTAGCCCTGATGGCGGCCATTAAGGGGAGAAGATCCAACGTTCCAAACTTCCCTTTTAACAGTCATGAGCACACATAGTGCACTGCATTTTCCATACTTGTCAGAGTGAATGCATCAATAAGAACAGAGGAACACACAGCGGGACAGAGCAGTACTCCTGCTTAACTTAACTTTTCACATCATCAAATGTCCATGTGTAACAGGGCAATAATCCATTAATGGATGAATCTGGCAATGCTTTATGAGGATGATTGCTTCAATAACCCCCCCCCCCACCCCACACACACACACACACACACACACACACACACACACACACACACACACACACACACACACACACACATCAACTGCAATCCATCATGTGCATCAGGCTCCAGTGAAAAAGGAATATCAGGATCACTTACTTGGCCCAGTGCCTCTGACATGCTGGCTTAATTCTACCTTCCATTTCAGTGTGGCGCATTTACATAAAACACAGAGAAGTAGTACACATAATGGTCCCCTTTGGCTAAGCGCTTTAAGGTCCTGTACACAGTCCCAGTGAGGGGCAGTCAAGCTGCCTCTGCTCTGCTCTGTTAGTTTTATGGAGCAGTATTGAAACCACTTTGAGGTCAGCTAGCTGCAGAAACTGTGCTGGGTCTCCTATGGTCTGCTGAGAAAGGGTCCAAAACGGATCCAGAGGGCCATTTCTAGCATTCCAGCCAACTTTCATTGACAAAAAGAGGTCATTACTCTGTGCACAGCTTCAGCAATAACAGGATCAAACGCTCCGTCAGGGAGGTAAGGGAGAGATTTTACTTGCGTTCGGCCTGCTGCTGCCAATGTTCAAGCCCTTTTTCAAAGGTGCTTCTACAGGAAGAGGATTACTGAAAAAGAAAAGCCCAAAATGTGCCTTTTCTCAACATCCTGCTATATGTGTACTCCATTTGCACAAAGTGAATTAATTTGAGTGCTGTCATTATGCAAGTACAGCACAAATTGTCCAACACCAAGTGAAACTATTTATAGCTATCACAAGGCCCGAGAGCCAAGTGTGCCTAATGGTGTCATTTGTAATGTTAATGGTAATGCACTATTAGTTTGTTCCATTTGGCTTTGCACAGGTGCATTAATGGGGGCTTGGTGAACCGTTTCACTCCATCCAAGTTCCTATGTGGAGCCTTTCTGAAGGACCACGGCTCCCTCTGGTGGCTCACAGCAGAACAGCGAGGCACAAACCACTTCAAACACGAGCCAGAGTCAAGTTTAGGAGAGAGGCATGTTTATGTTGCTGAGAGGAAAAGACAAAGACTTTGTGGCATGGAGAAAATTCAAGTGGTCTTATTGTGTCGGAAAAGACCTAGAGTCCTTAAAAAATGGAAGTGCGGCAACGCAACAACAAACAGTTCCCACAAATGTCAAACAACAACAAACAGTTCCCACAAATGTCAAACAACAACAAAGCAGGACAGATTTTTGAAAAATCGTGTTCCTAATTAACCTTCAAGCTCATCAGCCACAATCAATATAGAGTGCAGCCTTTTTTTCTAAGTGAGATGAAGTAATTATCAGACTGTATTCATCTCGTTAATGAAACTATGTTCCAATATGCCTGCAGCTAAACTGTTAATTGAGTTCTATTTTCTGAGACGGGCGGCCTCTCCTTGTGTCCATGGCCACAAAGCGTCAAATGTGGGTTGGGGCCTTTGTGCTGGTCTCTTTGTAGACACAGGAACAGGCTGTGGACTGGTGGAGCATGCGAGAGCTCCCCCCCCCCCACTCCCCCCAGACACTCTCCCTCCCTCCTGTCTGTTCTCCCATCAGAGAGTGGGTAATACCGCTGACTTCAGCAGATCATCTCGTCCCAGTCTGTTATTTCACGGTTTCAGTGGTTAAGTACTCCCTGTTGAGTAAGATATAGCGAGGCAATTATTCTGTAATTATGGAGCCAAAAGACGAGGAGTTCTGGGCCTGTAAGTCACTGCGAGACCCAGAGAGTAAAAACAGTTCTGATGTCCACATATTGAATTTAATTAAATGTATTAGGTCAACAGATTTGACATGACTGTATTAGGGTTAGTTAAAAGCAATTATTAAGTTGGAATAAAAAATATTAGGTTCAACTTAATAGTATTGCTTTAAACTAGCCTGATACAGTTATGGGAAATTGGTTGACGCAATACATTTAATTAAAGTCAACATTTCAGGTTTTTTTTTGTGTGGGAGGCATCAGTGCCCCTGTGTGGTGCTGTATGACATCACATATTGTCCTGATATAATCAACTTTAAAATAATAAAAGGTAATTAATACTTAATTCAGCCTCCACTGAAACATAAATCAAAAAACTCACTGTCTAATATTAACAGACAATGAAACCTCATCCCAGGGAGTTCTTCTCCACTATGTATTTTCTGAAAGGACATATTTTAACAGACACCTTACATTACAGTGTATTTATCATATAGTCGATAGGCAGAAAATTGTTCTCTTTTAATACTTTTTCAATTTTTCTGATAAATGTACATTTTCCCTGTTCTAAGTTCCACTGAAGGCAGATCCTACCATTATCACACAGTGATATTTACATTACGTTTGTCAGGAGCATTACGGAAGAACTGCAGGACCACTTTTCATGAATCTTGGTGGAAATGTGGACCAAGAGAGAACACATTCACATTTTAGAGTGACTCAATATCACGGGGCAGATACATGCATTATTCATAGAAACAACCTTGGTCCTCGCTATTCAAGTGTTCTCTAGTTGTTATCATTTTAAACTTAATACCTTTGGGTTGAAGATGTTGGTCAGACAAAACCTGCAGTTTGAAGAAGTCATCTTCACCGTCTGGGCAACAGCGCTACGCCTTCACACACTCCAAACACTGATTGACGGGGGAATATAATCATGAGAAACACTTTGTCCCAGCCCCATCTTCGAGTCAGAAAACCATGGACATTTAACTGGTTTATCACGGAGTTCCATTATGGGAAATGTAGGATCCAGAGCATAGCCTACTTTACATACATCTCAAGATATTTTATTGTAACAAGATCAGAAGCCCTCCATGGATGAGAGAGTGTTTTAAAATAACAAATACAGCCGCGGAAAAAATTGAGACCACTCCAAATGTTTCTGAAATCTTTATCTCTACATGTATTACAGCCATTCCAGTGTCAGTTGAATTCCAACACAGAGGAAAAATTGCCAGTACTTAATAGGATACAATAAAAAAAAGCATTTAACTAAAAAGACGTACCTATGTAAAATAAAACAAGAGAAACTGATAATGCTGAAGTGGTCTCTTATTTTTTTCTGGGGCTGTATGTTAAAGTGAGTAAGTACCACCTGCTGAACCAGTGGTGTAATGTGTTGAAGTTTATTTATTCAAGTACTGTACTTAAGTACGATTATGGTGTACTTGTACTTTACTTCAGTATTTTTCAACTTTGGAAGCCAAAATTGTACTTTTTACTCCATTACATACTACAAAACTAGTGACTAGTTACTTTACTGAAAGTTGCACATTTACCGGCTGTTATGAACACACCAATGCATCAACAATAATAATCCAGTAATATAATATACATAATTCTGAGTTGTACGCACAATTAGTACTTTTGGTACTTTATGTACATTTTGATTACTTAAGAACGATTTTAAATGCATGACTTTTACTGAGTATTTTTACACTGTAGTAGTTCTAATTCTTCTTCCATCTCTGTGATTAACAGAAAAGATGGAAGGTTTCCGTGTGATAAACCTTTAAAGGAATCCAAACATATTTCCATTATGACTGAATTAGTTTCATGTAAATGTGTCGTGCTGAAACGTAGATCATCAGGACAGCTTCTATAACTGATCACTATCAGGTCCTGCCATACCCGGGTTTGGAGTTGGAAAAGTGATTAGCGCTGAGCAGACATCTGAACATGGACTCACTGGAACAGAAGCTCCAACATCAGTTGCTATAGAACTGCACTATGGGTAAGGAATCATTGTAATGCTTGATCATCTTCATGTAGGGTTTATTTGTGCTGTTATGACTTTAATAATCTGCTACATTCAACTACCACATTTGTATTCATGTTAACCTTTGCAAACACCATGCATTAATGCAGAAAACTCATTTTTAGCTTTGATTAACAAAACTACCACAAGTGACAGTTTTTTAGAAACCCAACAAAAAAAGGATTATTTTCTATGTTCCGAATGCTGCAGAAAAATAGTTTTCTATAGTCTCAGATAAGTTTTGTTTTTGAACACATAATACTACAGCAAAAGTTGAGTAATACTGTAATTTGAAAGAAGGCAAAAACCTTTCCCTTCTAAAATTCCGGTAAAAAATAAAAAAATAAAGACAAATTAAAAACTCATTGCTAAAGACAGCCAAACAAATAAAACATGTTACTTCCTACTCCGTATCATCATGAGCCACCAAATACACATTGGATCACAATGTGTTAAAAGCAAACAGCAGGAACAAAAGAGTCAGGATTGTGCGGTTCAGTTTATGTTTAGATTGTAAATGGAATGTGACACGTTAAGGAACTGCGGTTCATATGAATTCACAACAAAAGAGAAAACATGATTGGGGATTTCATAGAAAATTATTGTAAAAAAACATTGTAATAAAGGCACTATCAGCTTGACCCCTACCCTGTAAACCCTGCACTCAAATCATCCTAAGGCTGTCTCCTCATCATGACCCGTCTCCTGCTCCTCATAGAGACATCACTACCTGTGATGAAAGACTGATATGATGTGTTCAACATATTGAGAACACCTCAGAGGAATAAAGAGAACTACTCGTCACGCACCAAAGGATGCAATGGTCCATCTTATTCTGCACCATTTGGTCCAAGAACATGTTTCCTGCATGTTAATATATACAACAGCAGCTGGGGTTCTTTTATTAATTACGGTTTTAAGAACCTGAGTACCAGGATGTTATATCCAGATCTAAATTCTTTCTCAAAGCAGTCAGAAAAGGTTTTAAACTAGTTGAGGGTTGCTGCTTTTATCTTGACGCTCCACTTTAAAAACCCAACAGAACTTGAGTGTTTGGGTTTTGAGATGATCAGATCCAGTGATTTTTTCACTGCCCTTGATTTAAACTCTTTCACACTGTTTATATCTACGTTCTCTCAAACTGCAGCAATAAAAAACTGGATTCCTCATTGAGAGTCCACAGAAAGAGAGTTTCAGAACAGGGTCAGAATCTGAGCATCCACCAGTATCATGTGACAGTGTAAAAGACTTTGGGGGTACTGGAAAGTCCCCGTGTGCCCCCCCCCCCATCTATCTCTGGCTCCTAGCTGACTTTGGGGTAGATCTTCTCGTAGAAGAAGCTCTGAGCGAGGACAAACAGCTCTCCGTCTTTCTCCCTGACGGCGTGAGCGCGCGCAAACTGAAACTGTTCCAGTGCAAACTCGTAAAACTCGTTTTCCATCTTCCAGATGTCCGACTGCTGCAGCTTGGCGATTGTCTCCTTGCTGGGGTGCTTCTTTTCAGTGGTCTTTCGCAGATGGGACTTCTTGCCTGGGGGAACAGGAAGAGGAATGATGTAAGATAAAGTATTCTTACTAAGCCAGATTAAGCTGAAGCACGACTTCTCAAACGTCTCACTCCTTTCCAGATTGCCGAGGGTTTGCGCCTGTGGTTCAGCAGCATGAGCCAACACTGCTCGTCCACTGGCGTCTACTCTACCGTCTCCGAGTAACTCACTGTCTGACGGTCACGCAAGCATGAGAATACTTTCTACTTTCACTGGAGGAACATTTTGAATGCAGGACTTTTACTGTGACAGAGTATTCCTACACTCTGGTACTTCTACTTTTACTCAAGTACAAGATCTGAGTACTTCTACTATTCCTCAAGTACAAGATCTGAGTACTTCTACTTTTGCTCAAGTACAAGATCGGAGTACTTCTACTTTTGCTCAAGTACAAGACCTGAGTAGTTCTACTTTACTCAAGTACAAGATCTGAGTACTTCTACTTTTACTCAAGTACACGATACGAGTACTCTGCGCACCTGACGTAACGTTACTTGGAATTGGGTCAACAGAGATACGAGTTATGGCAGTCGCAAACTGTGCATTTCTCCGTCTTTATATGATGCTGTTTGGACAGACTACTCATGTTACGGCGATTACAATCGAGCATTGTCCACGTCGAATGTCATTTTCGAATGCTCTGTTCTCTCCCCCCTCGAGCCCCAACCCAACAGAGGAGAGAGAGATAAGCAGAAATAATGAGATTGCAAAACGGAGTTGGTTGGATAAAATGTGCAAGATAACGTTTATGTAGCAATACTAAATATTAAATATATAGTATATTGAACATTAAATATACTTGTATATCTTTTTTTTTTCTCCAACACCGACAGGCAATACCGATCACGTCGGAGCTTATCGATACCACGGTCTCTAAAAATGTAGTCCCGGGGCCCGGGTGTGCTGTTCTTTTAAACGAGCAAGGATAGGGAAGTATGGTTGAAAACCGTAAGCCTGGTTTATCATGTGTGCGTTTGTAAGTGTGTGTTATACACTGCCCGGCCAAAAAAAAGATGAGCATATAGGTAAGAGCTTCCCATTGGATAATTACTGCATGGGTGATTATGTTTCAGCTGGCAACAAGTTATTGAACCCTAACTGATGCAGGGAGTAGCTTCTCATTTGTTAAACAGTCATGTCGAAAGACATATCCTGTGGTCGCAGAAAAGATTCAGAAGGGTCAAATTATTGGCATGCATCAAGCAGAGAAAACATCTAAGGAGATTGCTGAAACTACTAAAATGGGGTTAAGAACTGTCCAACGCATTATTAAAAACTGGAAGGACAGTGGGGAAACATCATCTTCCAGGAAGGAATGTGGTCGGAAAAGATCTTCAATGATCGTGATCGGCGATCACTTAAACGTTTGGTGAAATCAAATGGTAGAAAAAACAACAGTAGAACTCACGGCTATGTTTAATAGTGAAAGTAAGAGCATTTCCACACGCACAATGCCAAGGGAACTCAAGGGATTGGTACTAAATAGCTGTGTAGCCGTAAGTAAACCACTTGTCAGTGAGGCTAATCGGAAAAAAACGGCTTCTTTTTGATTGGACTCTGGAGCAATGAAAGAAGGTCATGTGGTCTGATGAGTCCAGATTTACCCTGTTCTAGAGTGATGGGTGCATCAGGGTAAGAAGAGAGGCGTCTGAAGTGATGCATCCATTATGCCTAGTGCCTACTATACAAGCCTGTGGGGCAGTGCTATGATCTGGGGTTGCTGCAGTTGGTCTGCTCTAGGTTCAGCAACGTGCCCAAAGAATGAGGTCAGCTGACTACCTGAATATACTGAATGACCAGGTTATTCCATCAATGGATTTTTTCCCCCTGATGGCACAGGCATGTTCCAAGATGACAATGCCAGGATCCATCGGGCTCAGATTGTGAAAGAGTGGTTCAGGGAGCATGAGACATCATTTTCACACATGGATTGGCCCCCACAGAGTCCAGACCTGAACCCGATTGAGAATGTTTGGGATGTGCTGGAGAAGACTTTGCACAGTGGTCTGAATCTCCCGTCATCAATACAAGATCTTGGTGAAAAATGAATGCAAGACAGAATTAAATGTGGTGACATTGTAGAAGCTTGTGGAAACGATGCCACAGCGAATGCGTGCTGTAATCAAAGCTAAAGGCGGTCCAACGAATATTAGAGTGTGTGGCCTTTTTTTTTGGCCAGGCAGTGTATAAGTGTGTTATATAAGTGTGTGGTCGCGTTCTTGTCACTTTGCAATCTGAACACGACTGCTTGTTAAAAGGTTCTTCTCTTCTCTATACTCTCCACAAACTGTTTTTGCTCAGATTAATATGACCCAGCCTCCAACGTTACTCTCTTATGCACGGTTGGTTCAAACAGGTTTTCGGCACCGATAAACGGCACCGCCGTGCTGGAAACAGGAAAAACGGTTCGCAATCAGGCACCATCTCTGAACTAGCCCTGGTACCTCTTCAGGAGTACACCAAACTGAACAGTTCGTCTTGGGGTTCATGAGGACTTTTGTACCGAAAGATAATAGAAATGACCCCAAGGCGTTTCTGAGGTATGGCATTCAGGAGAATGTTGCAAACCTAAAGTCATTATGACCTCTGAGCAACAAAAGCAATTACACATTTCTGCCAAATTTGAAAAGTTTCCCTCAAGGCGTTTCTGCAATATCACGAAGGATGTACAGATCTGAAAACCCTGCCTGCAGCCGAGGCTTTGACCATCGTGGAGGCGACAAAATGTTGGATAAGCAAGGCATGTGTGTGTGTGTGTGTGTGTGTGTGTGTGTGTGTGTGTGTGTATGAGAGAGAGAGGTGTTGCTACCCGTTCTGTAGAGCTCCGTGGCTCCCTTGAAGAAGCGAGGCAGCGTTGCCTCCAGGATCATGATGAAGTCCTCCAGCTCCTCAGTGACCCCCACCAGCAGGTACTCATTCACCAGGTTGTACTTGGCCTGTTCCAGGGCCCATCTGCTGCCGGCATCCCTGCAACACAGAAGAGAAATACTGTGATGTCTGTTTCTAGATGTGTGGTCTACATTTAAATCACAATCTGGTGTTGATTCATTCACTGAATCAGATATAGTGGAATGCAGAGGCTCAGCGTGTCTATTTACATCCAGTTAAAGCAGCTATACCTGCGTTTTATAACAGGGTTTCTAATGGCGATGAGAAACAAAGTGACGGGAGTTGCTCATTCTAAGAACTCTAAAGAGAACTATACTCTTGCAATGTTAGAGGGATCTTTAACTTGGATCCGCAGCTTATACGAGCTTTATAATAACTTTCCACTCATAGTTTATTTTTTCTTTGGCCAACAGCTGTTTTAACTCACTGTCCCAGCAGCCGCAGTTAGAGACGTACTGGGAAGATAGTGAAGCACAGAGGTACTTCCCCACACCATAGATAGAATGACTAAGAAGAGTGAATACGGACCGCTACAAATGAGTGGTAATGCTGTACCTGCATCAGCTGTGAATGTACAGAGGTAGGAGCCTCTCACCTAAACACTTGCAGCTTGTTAAGAAACACCTTGGCTTGCAATTTGAAAATTGAAAACAATCTGCTGTGATTAAACTACGCCTGAGGCTCCCTGCACTGCTTCAGGAAGATGATGGTCCTGTCCCTCACCAGCACTCTGAATGATGTCCGCAGAAGAAGGGGATCTGCAGCCACAGCTTCTCAGGAGCACAGTCCGACCCGCCCGATGACACACACTCATCAAAGGTCTGAGAAAACAACACATACACATTCCATCAATGATTCTGTCTAACAAAAGGTCATGGAACACACGTTTATTTGAGTTATGGAGCGGGCAGATCTCTGTGAGGGGGATGGGTTTAAACAAAACAATGTGACGCTGAGTCCTTTGACATCCTGACATCCTTTTATGGTAGCCTGTGGACTGGCATCACTAATAAACATCCTAAATGTAGTTTATTTGATTTGATTTATATTGAACGTGTAAAACAACAATACAAAACATTATAATAATAATAATGAAATAATAATTATGATACTGTACAAACTTAAGCAGTATCAAATTGATAAACAAAAAAATATGATTAACTTACAAATTATATATAAACAATCCGTGTATCATTCGTTCATTTGTTTTTCCGATTTCAAAACCAAAACCAGAAATGGGATTACGGTTCGTTTTCTCGTTTTTCCGATTTCAAAACCAAAACCAGAAATCGGATTACGGTTCGTTTTCTCGTTTTTCCGATTTCAAAACCAAAACCAGAAATCGGATTACGGTTCGTTTTCTCGTTTTTCGTTTTCTCGTTTTTTCGATTATGCACCCCCAAAAATGGAAAATGAAACAATCGGATAACAAATGAACGAATGATACACGGATTCTTGCGCAGGGCTGGCAGGGCTCGTTTGGTTGTCAGGGAAACCAAACAATCGCGAGCCACAGGGTAAAAGATCATCGGTGCCTACTGTATGAAGCAGCTTGTAACATGGGGGTTTTGAGCATTTGATCTAAATAAATACGTCCAGGCCCGTCGCGTTCAGGTAGGCATGGTAGGCAATTGCCTAGGGCCCCCGAGTAGGAGGAGGCCCCCCAAAGACGACAGGTTAAGATTTTTTTTTTTTTTTTTTTTTTTTTTTTCAAAATTCAAAGAAAAGTCTGATACAAATGCAACATGAATCAAACAACATGCATACCAATAAGACAGGTCATGTATTCAACAGCAATGACGATTTTAAATAGCTTCATAATAATAAGCAGTCATCTGTATATGAAGGGCTCTGCTGCGACTGCGAGGGCAGCAACAGCGCCTCCCTAGAGCATGCGATGTCCGAAAAGCGCAACGACACATTGTAGTCGAAATACCCCAGCTCGAGGGGGCCCCCCTTTCCCATGCATTAGCGCGACAGCGTCAAGTGCAAGTGAAAAGTGAAAAATTAAAATGAAGCGAAATTATCTCTCCGGCAATCAAAAAAAGAAGAAGAAAAGGGAAGAGGAGCAGAAAAGAAAACAAGACACCGGTAAGTAGAATATACACAATCAACATGAAAATTGTGCCAGGCAGGGTATACCATATTTTGCTAGAGTAGCGAGGTTGTAACGACGACTAGCTAGGAACCAGTGGTTTGGCATGCTAGCATGCTAACCAAACTTAAACTGCTACCTTTGACTTCACTATAAGTTCATAACGTTATCAGCTGGCCAAATTGATCAACGATTAATTCCTCTTAATATCCTAAATAAACTTCACATATGTTTTCAGTCGTTAGAGCCTTGAGACAACCAGTGAAATAGTTATTCCTGTAGTAGCTAGCTATTTAATAGGAGATTAACATGGGAGTTTACAATAATTTTGCTAGAATACCATTGGGTTGATTTACTTACTTTATTTACATTTTAACGGTTAACATCCCGGCGCAGATCAGCCACATGAAGAAAACAGCCACTTTAGTGTCAATTAATCCTTTTCTAAACCTATTCTGCTGTTTGTTGTTGTTGGTCTCCATGATAGCTGTAAATACCACTGGACCACCGTTAAAAACTGTACCGATAGCTTTGAGCTTTTTCTATGGGACACAGACAGTACACAGACACACACAGACAGTGCCGCCGCTCCCATAACGCGCATTACGCGCTGTGCGTAGGGCACCAAGTGTCGAGGGGGCACCACCAAAAATAGCCTAATGAAAAATCGTCATAATAATTATAAGGCCGAAATTATTTCAGTAGACTATAGAAATATGAGGCACTTTTTAGGCATACTACTCAAAGGTACCGATGGTGCCCCCCTCTCCCCTCCCCCCTCCCCTCCCCACTCACACAAACACAAACGAAAACACAATCTGCACAATCTGCGTCCCAAGCGCCCTGTGGGTGCCCTTGCTGTCAGTGGTCTTTTGGATTACTCGACATTTTTGGAAATGAAAAGGCAACAGGAGTCAGGAGCAGAAAAAAGAAAAAAGAGGAAACAGCGAGATGATGCCCGTGCATCACTTGCAGGTAAGTGTCCACGTTTAATCTTTCTTAAATACGGGAAATATGTGCAGCTAGTGTAAAGCTTAGCCTATGCATACACCTTGAACTAGCTGACGTTATTGCTAATGTTAGCAAACTCAAATATGTGTTATAACTTAGGCGCAAGCTAAATTGAGATTTTGCTGTTAAAAATTATAACTGCATTTTGCAAGTAACTGATGCCAGTTAGCCGTTACTTTACTTTAGATATTGAATAGTAGACAGTTTATGGTTTATTTTGACGTGACGGTGGCCAATACTTTCTCAGTAACAGTTAGCAGTCATTGCACTAGGTAGGCTAACAATTCTGGCTTCAGACCATTTATCACTGTGTGGCGTGAAATTAATAGTGTTTAGCCAGGCATTTAGAAAAGTTTACATAGCATTTGAGAAAGTATATTTTATTTTGGAGTTTGCACTTTCAAATGTCAAAAGTTTGTTGTTTTGCTGTGTGTTTGCTGCTGCTATTGTTTTATATGTTTGGTAATAAAAAAGTTAAACTTTTCCGCGAATGTTTTTTTATTGGGGGGGGGGGGGGGGGGGGGAGGGCATCATGAAGGAATTATGCTTAGGGCACCAAAATGGCTAGCAGCGGCACTGCACACAGACACACCACGGGTGCGGGGATGGCGCTGTTGCCACTCACAGAATTGATTTCAGGAAAACAGCTCGTCTTAGTGACTGTATTTCTGTTTTCAAACCAGTGAAAACGGGATTATTGTAAGATTTTATTATTATTTTTTTTTTTACTTTTTTTTGGTGAAGCAGTGCTTCACCTGTAGTCGTATAGAAACCGCCACTAAACCGCCTAGTAGGAACTGTGTGTAATGCTTTTAATATCTATTTCACCACAATTATCAGACTGTAAAATGATAGGATTTCAAAAGCATTTGAAAAATAACCAAGCTAATCATACAGTACTTATTCTTTCTCCAAGGGGCATTGCTGAAATTTCTTCATCCCGCTCTACCAAGTGTTGTCTCTGGTGCTACTGAAGGTAACGTTCTTTTCTACCTATTATTAGTGCCTTCTATCAACACACTTGATGTTATCAAAATGACTTTACATTTTTCTAATTCAAGTCATAGTTGTGTGTATTCATTCCACTTGCCCACAGAGTCTTCTGGACATTTCAAATATGTGGGACATTCACTAATGTTAATGAATAACTGAGTTGTTGAGATCAATGCATGCAAAATGTGCAATATAAATAAAAAGAATATTATTTATGTATTTATTTATTTTTGCACCAGGGCCATCAACATCGTCTTCGTCACATGTTTATGAGGAGGAGCAAGTGGAAGACAACATTGCGGCGTCCACACCACTTCCCAGCAGTGGTTCAACAGAAGGTGCATTAAGCCGCACAATTTCAACTTATCACCTATCATAGTGACCCAAAGTTATAGCAGCATGTGCTGTGAAAGTGTATTAAAATGACCATTTGCTATAAAGCGTTACACAAGTAGATCACCATACCTTAAGCATTTAGTTGTCGTACTTCACACATGAAACTGTGCCATGAATTAATTTGTAATTACATATTTTTCAGCAGTGCCATCAACTCCATCACGACTTGAGGAGGAGCAAGTGGAAGCATCCACACCACTTCCCAGCAGTGGTTCAACAGAAGGTGCATTAAGCCGCACAATTTCAACTTATCACCTAACACCCATGTGCTATGAAAGTGTATTAAAATGACCCTTTCTTTTTAAAGCATTATACAAGTAGATCACCATTCCCTAGTTGCTGTACTTACCACATGGCAATTGTGCTATAAATTAATTTGCAACTATATGTTTTCAACAGTGCCATCAACTCCATCTCCACTTCATGAGGAGGACAAAGAGGAAGATGACATTGACATGGCAGAGACCACCCCACCATCCAGAACTGGGGTACCTGTAGGTATTGCAAGCACCACATTAAGTGATGACCCAGGATGTTGGCCCAGTGTCCTAACAAGCAGTATGCGCTGTGAAATAGTCAAAAAAGGACCTGTGCAAATCATGGACATTGAATTCCCGCAAAACTTAGACAATCCTCCTCGAAGATTCACCAAGGACAGTTACAAAAGAACCATGAAAAATGGTGAGAATATACATCGATCGTGGCTGGTGTATTCCATCCACACAGATGGAGTGTTCTGTTTCCCTTGTACTGTTTTCGGGAAGCGTGAGCGTGACAATGCCTTAACGACCTGTGGCTACGGTGGATGGAAGAACCTTTCCTATCGCCTAAAAAAACACGAGTGCACAAAGGTGCACTGTGACAATGTGAAAAAGTGGCACGACCTTCAGAGGAGACTGCAAACCAGTACACTGATTGATCAAAGACAGATGGAGTTGATGCAACTTGAAGTTGAACACTGGAAAGGCGTGATTCGGAGAGTGATTGCCATAGTTTCCCATCTGGCAGAACGCAACCAGGCTTTGAGAGGAACTACCAGTACCGTGTATGATCGCCACAATGGGAATTTTCTGGCTCAAGTGGAACTCCTAGCACAGTTTGATCCGGTAATGAATGAACACATCAGACGAATACAATGCAAAGAGACAAAGGTGCATTACCTGAGTGGAGTCATTCAGAACGAAATCATTCAGCTGGTCGGAGACAAAATCCTACAGGAGATTGCAAGAAGAGTGCACAAAGCAAAATACTTCTCCGTGATCATGGATTGCACTCCTGACATCAGCCACAAGGAACAACTTTCTGTTGTTCTCAGGATTGTCAACTGTGAAACACCTGTTTCTATTGCTGAGCATTTTTTGGGATTTGTACATGTTGAAGACACAACTGGTAAAGGGCTCAGTGAAATCCTGCTTGACCAGTTGGAGAAGCACAACCTCAGCATTTCAGATTGCCGTGGGCAGTCATACGACAATGGCAGCAATATGATGGGCCACAAACAGGGTGTGCAGGCAAGAATTTTAGAGCTGAACAACAAGGCGCTATGCATCCCATGCAGCAGTCACACACTAAATCTGGTTGTGTCAGATGCTGCCAAGTCTTCAGTGTTGTCCATGTCTTTTTTTGGTATGCTGCAACGACTGTACAACCTTTTCAGTTCCTCTGTGCACCGCTGGGCAATTTTGAAGCAGCATGTGAAGCAGCTCACCCTTAAGCCACTTTCAGGGACGAGATGGGAGGCCCGAATTGACAGTGTGAAGGTAGTGCGGTACCATCTACCTGAAATACTAGACGGACTGTCAGCACTGGAGACATATGCTACAGAGAAGGGGGACTCAGAGACCATGTCCTCAGCAAAAAGCTTACATGGTGAGCTTAAAACATGGTCCTTTCTTCTGTGCACAATAACCTGGTACAACGTTTTGTATCAGGTTAACCATATGAGCAAGCTCCTCCAGAGCCCGGATGTTTCAATGCAAACACTGAAAAAAGAAACCGAGGGAGTGACAGAGTACCTAGAAGATTTCAGGGAAAATGGACTCGCATCAAGCCAAACGGATGCAATGGAGATTGCAGAAGATCTCGAAATTGAGAGGAAATTGCCTGAGAAAAGGCAACGTAAAAAGAAAAGGCAGTTCCTTTACGAGAGTACAGATGAAACCCAATCGACCCCAGAAGAGGCCTTCAGAAGGGACTTCTTCCTGCCTTTGGTTGACACTGCCATCACCAGCCTAAAAGACAGATTTTCCAGACTGGAGGGGGTGTATGCCCTGTACGACTTCCTGTTCAGCATTGATATCATGAGGGCCACAATCAAGACTGGGAAATTGCATGAGAGATGCAGGAAAGTGGAACAAACCCTCCATGATATTGATGCAGACGACTTGGCATTGGAGATCAACTCTGCTGTCCACACCTTTCCAGATGAAGTATCCAGGTGCCCATTTAAAATGCTGGACTACATATACAGTGAGAAGCTGTTGGACCTGTACAGCAATTTAAGCATTGCACTGCGCCTACTTCTGACCCTTCCTGTCTCGGTTGCCTCCGGAGAGAGGAGCTTTTCATCTCTGAAGCGCATAAAGAATTACATGAGGTCAACTATGAGCCAAGAGAGGCTCTCTGGACTGGCACTCATGTCAATTGAGAGTGACGTCCGCAGGTCTTTGGACTTGGAGGGGATTGTGTCTGCATTTGCTGAGGCCAAGGGCCGCAAGCAGCAGTTTCAGTAGGAAATAAAAAAAATAATAAAGGCTACTTTTCAGTGTATGTTTGACCTCTTTTGTGATTAAAACGCACAGAATTGCGGAAATTTTTTTTTTAAAGGCCCCCAACAACTTCTTTGCCTAGGGCCCCCAAAATCCTAGAAACGGGCCTGAATACGTCATATGTTTAATCCTTACTTTAGCAATCTCCATCGTAGCCTATTCGCGTAGGTCTGTCATTGTTATGTGCATTGTTGTTGTTGGCTGATATCAGGCTAGCTTACTATGAAAAACCCATGAAAGTCCATATAGGCATACAAGAGTAGACCTAGGAAATCACCTTATCACCACTGTTGGGCAAGTTACTCAAAAACTGTAAAGCAGCCTACTGATCAGGCCTACCCAATAGGCATAGGCCTACTGTCTTTTCAACCCTTACACTACCATAGGCCTATTACTATTTAAAATGTAGGCCTAAGGCATTACTTTTGCATTACTTAAGTAACTTTAACAGACTAAAAAAATTGCAGGTTCAGGAATAGCTTTCTGACCCACCACACTGAACACCATTAAAATCCAGGTTACAGTAAAACGTATTGTAACTTAAGTTACTAGCATTGTAACTAGTATATATTACAGTTCCCCCCTCTGCAATGCCTTACATTAGTTACAGGAAATAAATAAATAATGCATTACAGTAATTAAATACTTTTGTAATGCTTTATTCCCAACACTGCTTATCACGTGGGTGATATCAACAAAATACAACAATACGATAAGATAGATAAATAAACTTTATTGTCCGTTAAGAAAGCTTTCTGCTGAGGAGTTCTTGTAGTTGGTGGTAGTAGATTGAATCTCCTGTCTGGTGGGAGTTGATGAAGGGGATGAGAGGGTCCTCTATCATAAATCTTAATTCTTATGGTAGTCAGCGTAGAGAAGCTTAAGCAGGAGTGATGTCATAGACTGCAGAGAAAAATGTTGAGGAATAAAGATGAAGTCTTGGAGAACTGTGGCCTATCCAATGGAACTTGAAGGACACTGTCCGGTGGGATAACAAAGTAAGACTCTTCGGAAACAGACGCAAGAGAAGCAGATCCCAAATCAGGAACATCACATTGCTGTGGAAGAAGACAGAAAAAAAACCAGGTATGAGTATATGGGTGGTTGACGTGAACTCAAATCCAAAGTGAAAAAAATAATAATTCGAAAATATATGTCCAATGACATATAATTATATTCCCTTATATGTGAATAATTCAAAACTGAATGTGTCCATTTCTAATTCTTCATATATTTTGCATATTATTCACTTTTTGGTGTGGTAGTCCTAAAATGTGTCCACCGGTGCAACGACATAAAGAATGCCGTTATTTAATTCAGAGAATGTTGGACAGGTAAGATAGATAAGCACAAGGCATATTAGTTTGTCCCAATTATATTTCCACATCAAACATACCCCCAACAAATTCAGAATTATGTTATTTATATACTATAAGATGTACACATAGAGACTTAACCCAAATGTCTGGGTTACATTCATTATAATTTGTATAAAACTCAAGGAATCTTCATTTCATCCTTAAAGCTGCATAGTGATGATATCATTGTTATACTATCCAACACTTTTTACATACATTTTTCATTAAAATACCTTTTCCCCTCACAATTCAATTTGTCGCACCACAGGACATTTTGTTGCACCGTTGGACAACAGAATACTAGTATGCCTATGTTGTGTACAGTCAAATTTATTATTTCACCCACTTTCACCCCCACAGATGACAGGTACCCTGTCATAAATTTACGTCCGTACGTTGGACCGGTCTATGGACAGTAAATAAACACACAACTAAACAAACAAACAAATACCCTAATAATAAAGTCATAAAGGATTACAAGTGTGTAGCCTAGCCTACATTCAATTATTAGGCCGAGGCTAGGCTATTTCGGCTACGGTTTAGCCCAGACGGCAAAATATGTTTGGCCCGATCTATTTCCTATCTGGGGCTCATCTGGCCCTGAATCGTTTTCGGTATTCATAAGGCTATGGCAATAATATTCAAACAAATGCCTAGTTCTAGATCTAGGCTTACTCACCTTTTGAATAGATGTCAGGACAGCTTCTTCCAGCTCTTGGTCTGTGATGTGCCCCTTCCGTCTCAGCCCAACGTCGCCACAGAATCTCCTCACCGACATCTCCGAGGACCCCTTAATTCCCATACTCTTCAATGTCTCAGACATTTCGGCGTGAGTTTTCCCCGACAGAAAGAGTTGATTTATCATCTCGTAGTGAGACTCCAAATTAGCCATGTTTCCTTACAGATCAGTTGTGGCATGAGTCAGTTGTTGGCTCGCGATCGGTTTCCCTGACAACTAACATTCCCAGGATTTGTTATCCGAATGTTTCATTTTCCATTTTCCGTTTGGGGGTGCATAATCGAAAAAACGAGAAAACGAAAAACGAGAAAACGAACCGTAATCCGATTTCTGGTTTTGGTTTTGAAATCGGAAAAACGAGAAAACGAACCGTTATCCGATTTCTGGTTTTGGTATTGAAATCGGAAAAACGAGAAAACGAACCGTTATCCGATTTCTGGTTTTGGTTTTGAAATCGGAAAAACAAATGAACGAATGATACACGGATTATAAACAAATGATCTACCCGATTACACATCTGTTCATTTAAAGATGCAGCATGTGTATAACCAAGTCATTTGTCATGACAGATATTTTTTGTAAACTGCCAACCCGTGGGTGAAATCGCTAACATCCACAGGGTATAAACAATAACTCCGGTATTTATTTACATTTAAAATGTGTCAGTTTCAAATTCCATCACACAATATATATTTACTTTTCAAAATACTGTATTGAATTATATTAATTCAGCTGCATGAAGAGATGCAAATAATCAGATATTATCCCAAGTGACTAACTCGAGGTAAACTTGCTTTCTGGACTGAAGAGCTATATATAAGTAAACACCTTTTTGTCTCCTTGTTTCCTCCGCCGAAGCCCGGGTCTGTAGTTGTCTCCAAAGCGCAG
The DNA here is from genome assembly GCF_036324505.1 of Eleginops maclovinus. Taxonomy (NCBI): domain Eukaryota; kingdom Metazoa; phylum Chordata; class Actinopteri; order Perciformes; family Eleginopidae; genus Eleginops; species Eleginops maclovinus. The sequence goes on along the minus strand of NC_086357.1, from coordinate 2,361,453 downwards.
GAAGTAGTAATAGGACACCAGGCGCTCGATGGGGTCCCGCACCACGTTTATGTACATGGGCTTACCTTTCACTCCATATCTAAAGGAAAATAAAGGGGTTAACGCTACAATTGAACAGAAACTTCAGGATTTCAAGCCTAAAAGACATCTCATCATGAAGCTGCCGCCCAATTTATTCTGCTTATTGCACTGAAGAAAGGCTTTTCCATTAGCAACGCTACCTCTCTCTCCTGCACCATTAGGACAATTACCTGGGATCACTGCAAGGATAGTGTCAGGGGAGATAAGGACAACAATGCTATTAATCAACACTAAAGCACACGTTAGCAACCAATGCATGACCTCCTTTTATCTGCTCTGCTAACAGTTTGTAACTAATCTGGATATTAATGCTATTACAGGAAAAGAAGGGCTTTACTTGGAGAAGTCCAGATAAGCTACATGGCCGTGGTAGAAGCCCGGCTTCATCTGTCTCCAGGAGGTGACGTTTCTGACGAAGCGCACCTGGACACAAAGATAATGGGGAATAATTACAGAGCGGCAGGGAGGAAAGCTAATAAAAAAAGAACAGCAAGGAGCACAGAGCACAGACACGGGGACATTTCACATGGAAATCACAGAAGTCGTTCTTTAGCAGATGATCTTAAAAAGGTACGCAAACAGCTGACTATTTAGCAGGGTCATTGTGGCAGCCGGGTGTAGTTAAAGCGTCCAGTGGCTCAGCCGGAGACCAGACAGCTGATCAGAATCAGGTAGTAAGTCACTGAATAAAAGCATAGTCGTAACCTGGTTCTGGTCTCTTGCAGTAGGCTGGGTCCTGGAGGAGGGAACACCAGCCTGGAAAAACCCTACCTGGTGAGCATTAGCTGGCCTCCTGTACATATAGTGGAGCGTTTCATATTGCTTTTTATGTTTTCGTTTGGGACTGAATAAACCGTTTTTGCACGACCTACCTCATCTCCTCCCGTCTTTCCCCTGGGTGAGCAGAGTATACACAGTCACATTATTTAGATGTCTTTAAGGATAAAGTCAATGTTTAAAAACAACATATAGTGGACAGTGCCGGGTTCCTGAAGTTAAAAAGGGCTGCTCAGCCCTATGTATGCCCTAATGCAGGCAATTAGTCTGCTAATCGTCTCATGATTATCTGAATGTGGCCAAGACTAGAGAGATGGTCATTGACTTCAGGGAGAAGAGGACGTCTTCACTGCCCCTGTGCATTCTGGGTGAGGATGTGGCTGTGGTGGGGGACTACAAGTATCTTGGAGTGCACCTCCACAATGGACTGAACTGGAGGGCCACTGACGCTGTGTACAAGAAGGGGATGAGTCGACTCAGAGGAAGCTGAGATCCTTCAATGTGTGCAGCCAAATGTTGGAGATGTTTTACCAGTCTGTTGTTGCTAGTGCACTCTTCTTTGCTGAGGTTTGCTGGGGGGGGCAGCATCAGAGCCGGTGACACCAGCAGAATCAATAAACTGATCAGGAAAGCTGGCTCAGTCATCGGCATAAAACTGGACCCTTTTGAAACCCCACCCACCCTCTCCACCTGCAGCTGGACAGACAGCGGAGCTCCTTCTCCAACAGACTGCTCCAGCTCCGCTGTCACAAGGACAGGTACAGGAGAACATTCCTGCCCACTGCAATAACTCTGTACAATAATCACCCTCTGGCTGCAGACAACTCACTGCTCTGTAGCCTCTCTGTAAACTGGACTTAACATGCACTCCTTCACACTTAACATTGTACATTTACAGTATACTGATTGACATTATTGCCTTTTTGTACATTTGTATATTTCATTTTCATTTCTTATTTTTTAGTTCTAATTAATTGTTATTTGATTTGCTTCTTTTGTATTTCGCTGCTGCAACAGAAAAAAAAATCCCAGTTTGGGATAAATAAAGTACTTCTGATCTTATCTGATAAATTATGATTTATATATAAAAAAAAATCGTAATCACATTTTTTTTTTCCTAAAATGATTTCAGTTTCAAATGCTGATAAAGAACGTTGTTATAACAGCATGGTACGTTGTGCTTGACATGAAATATAAAATAAAACTGTAACAATTAACCATGAAATATACATGAAATTGTACGTAGTATGTAGAAAGAGCATGAGTCACAGCCACCGCACATCCGCCCGTCAGCGGTACAAACAGCAGAAGCTCCAATAAGGATTCTTAATGTGTGTGAACAAGCAACGAGGACACACACTGAGCATTGAGTTCTAGTTCCTGTAATTCATATATCTGAATATAACAACCCAATAAATACTAAACTGGATACAGCGACACATATGCTCGTCGGCAAGAATCCCTCCCCACATTACACCCTGATCCTGAAATGAAACTTGAACTGATCGTTTCCTGAGCTCAGAATGATTGTATATTACAGGTTTATATATGTTGATACAAAGCTAGGCTGCTGCCTGATTCGCTGCTGCTGTTGTCACCTTTTGGGGCTCGTCCCTTACATGCTCAGAAGGATTGCACACTTTGGATATCCTGCCCGACAAAATAACTCAAGGACCAGGCACAGCTCTGAATGAAGTCTGAGGAGGTTTCCGGCTAACGCCTCATAGCACATGCAGCGTGTAGATGGACCTGTTTTTTTTCTCTCTCCACTAATCGGATAATAAAAAATTAGCCGACGACTAACGATTAGTCGACTAATCGGGGGCAGCCCTACAAATGACAGAACCTAAATTAGATTCAACTCAAAGCATCTTTAATCTGGATGATTACGGCAAAACAGTACGTGGAAAATGTTCAGAGACAAATACAAGGAGAACAAGACAGGGACATGTGACTCCCTTGGTCAATAGAGTAATATTAAGAAATATTAAGATCAGCGCACTAACCCACTGAGCCACAGCTATAAAAATGGCTCCATGTATTAGTTACTTTCGACATAGGCCCAGTTTCAGAGAGTAGATCAAACACGCTGAGCAGCTTCTGGCTAAGCTGAATGCTTTCACTGGATACACATGTGAGCGTAACAGTTCTGAAATGAGTCTCGGAGGTGGCAGCAGACTGTTTCTATTTTATCATGTGCAGAGGAAACACACTGTTTGTGAGATTGGGGGGCAGCCTGTTGTGAGGAGATGGAAAGACAGGATATTACCCTGGCACTAACAGCCAAAAATAACCTCAGCATAGCTTTAAGGCATTCACAGCAGAGTCCTGACTGACAGTAATAGGAAAGCAGCCGGCGTACCAGAGCTGATGTCCTGCACATGTGTGGAGAACTTTAAGTCTATGTAGAAAAGAAAGGCACTAACTACTAACTAACCTCAACATTCTCCTGTTACAGAAGTACTGCTGCTTCTTACTTATTTTCCCTGAATGTGTACTTATGTAAATTGTAATCATTTACATTTTTTATTTTATTTGAAAGAGCATGCCTTTTTATCTAAAAGTGTGTTTTTTTTAATTATTTCTCGTCTATCTCCTAGGACCTGGCGTACACATACGTGGACATCACATTTTTGGTCATATGACCACAGTCGTTAATTCTGCTGAACTGTCGCCTCATGGCCAAGTATGTGGACACTTAAACTGCCATCTGGTTGTGTCAGAAGAGTACAAAACACTACGGTAAGAATTAAAAATGGCGGCAAACACAAGGGATAATTCAAGTGGCAGCTCCAAACACAAACCTCGACAAGGTAAGAAGTCCTATCATATTTCAAGGCTTTTTCTGATTTAGATATTTATCAAAGCATTGTACGTTTGTCATGACATGCAAATTTGACAAAAAATGTGTGAAAATAACAATTTGGTATGCTGCTAAACATGATGTACACGTATGTGTACATTGGGACTTAGGTTGGTCAAAAATGCTAATATGTTAGCAAAAATGTGCACGAGTAAAATAGCTTATAGCTAACTCTGGTGCAGCTAAAAAGCTGTACATTGTCCCAATGAAATAAATAACAATTAAATAACTAAATACATACATAAATACATAAATTAGTTGGGTTAAAAATGTTAATATGCTAGTAAAAATGTGCCTTGCTATAGCTAATAGCTAGAGTTGTTTATAGCTATCTCTGGTGCAGTTGAAAAGCTGTCCCAGTGAAATAAATAACAAAGAAATACATACATATATAAATGACATTGGTTTGTATTTGATTTTTTCATGTTTTTATTTCCAGAGCGTTTTTCTGTGCAAACAGCATTGGAGCAATTTTGGCTAAATGATGGAGACAACTCAGATTTGGAAGACTTGTCTGACAACGATGATCCCATCCTGGATGCCAATTACCAACCCCGAACACAGGAGCGAAGCAGCAGTGAGGATGAGGATGACAGTAGTGATGATGAGGACCCCATTCCTCAGCCCACTGAGCACAGCAGAGGACGTAAACGTCTCCGTGGTGCAAATAATGGTTAGCCAAGACCCAGTGGATATTTGTTTATTTTAGGCAGGGCCTAAGGGCTAGGTGAAGGATAGGAAGCAAAATGCTTATTTACAACACTTGTTGACAGGTTCAGGGACAGGGACAGATACAGGTTCATCCCTGCAAGTCTCAGAATCGACCTGAATGCGCATCTATTGATGAGCAGATGATTCCTTTCACAGGAGCCTGTCCATGCAGACAATATCTGCCAATGAAGCCAAACCCAGTTGGCATCAAGAACTTCGTTTGTGCTACAGCAGATGGCATTGTGCTGGACTTTGATCTGTATCAAGGTACAGGTGCACTGCTTGAGCAGGTCGAAGAAGAGGTGGGCCTGGGGTTGGGGGGCTTAGTCTTGGCTCGTCTGTGTCAAACTCTGCATCGTGGCACAAAAGTGTATTGTGACCGGTTCTTCACAAGCATCCGAGGTGTGGAACAAATGATGAAGAAGGAGATGTACATTACTGGTACAATAATGAAGAACAGACTCGCTGGCGCGAAGGAGAAGCTACCCTCTGACAAAACCATGAAAAACACAGGAAGAGGTACCTCATCAGAACTTTCCACTGAAGACGGAAAGTTGTGTGTAGTGAAGTGGTATGACAACAAACCAGTATTGATGATGTCTGTTGTTCATGGCACAGAGCCTGAAGACACCTGCCAGCGCTGGGACAAGAAATTGAAACAGTATGTGACTGTCTCGCGACCAAGCATTGTCCGTGAGTACAACCTCAAGATGGGTGGAGTGGATTTGATCGATAGAATGATTAGCTACTATCGCATGAGCGCCCGTACTAAGAAGTGGACGATGCGGATGCTAATGCACTTCACAGATCTGGCTTTAGGTAACAGCTGGCTACTCTACCGCAAAGACCTCGCAATATGTGCTGCACCAAAGAAGAGCATCATGCAGTTCCTTGAGTTCCGTACAGAAATTGCTACGACCCTCTTGGCCCAGCATCACGGTCAAGGAATCCATGCAGACCTCTCTGAACAGTCAGAGGAAGAAGACAACTCAAATCAAGGGAACAAACGTCCTGTGACGGCAGTGCCCCATGTCTCGGTCCGCAGGAGGGCGAATGCCCATCTCCCAGAGATGATCAGCCTGAAGAACGCGGCGCGCTGCAGGGTAGCAGGCTGCACTGGAAGAACCCGAGTGCGTTGTGTGACCTGCAAAGTGTTCTTGTGCTTGCAAGGCGATCGCAACTGTTACACAGCCTTTCACACATAGACACACATACACTGCAGCACAACACACACACACACACACACACACACACACACACACACACTGCTGCAATGCAAAATTTCACATAACACATACTGTAACTGTGACTCTCCAAAGGGGGCAAAAATGTTTTGTTTTTCTTCATTTTGTTGTGTTTTTTCACAATGATGTTCAAAACACAAACAATAGTTGAAAGTTGAAAAAACTGCTGTGTTCAAGGTTGAAATAAAATAGTTTTTCACTCTATTACAAAAAGGTGACTTTAATGTGTTTTATGGAAATTCAGACCGAGTGTCCACATATGTGGACATCATTTTTCTCTAAAAGTACATCATGTCAAAAGATGATACTTAGTTTTTATACTTATCAGGTTCCAATAAGCCCAAATAGCAAAAAGAAATAAAAAATGCATATCAAAAAACAGCTCGGGTCTTAGGAGGATACTGCTGAAATAATGTGTATTTTCACTTCTAGGGAGGAACAAAGAAATTCTGATTCTGATAACGCTCAAATTCTTAATAGTAATAATAATAATAATAGATAACATTTTTATAGCATCTTTCAAGGGACCCAAGGCAGCTTTACATGGTGTAATAGATAGATAGAATTACTTTATTGATCCCAATTTGGGATTTTTTTTTGTTGCAGCAGCATAAAAACAATGATCCTATGGTAAGGACAGACAAAAAACAAACTAGTTTGGCAAACAATTGAGTAAAAAAAACTAAACAGCAGTGAGAGTGGAAGCAGGGGGACAGTGATGGGTTAAGGGTCAAAGCTCATGGTAAACAGGTGAGCTTTTAATGATGACTTGAAGATGTCCAGGCAAGCAGTAATGCAGATCTCGGCAGGATGAGGGTTCCAGAAAGTGGGGGCTGCAAATCAAATGTTTATTTATTTTTTTGTATTATTGATTGTATTTAAATCCAGTATGTCTGAACAGTTTTTGTGTTCTACTAGTTGTAGAATTTAGCTCCACAGGTTGCTGTATAGGGTTAAGTCTTCTTGTGTGATTAAGTATTCGGGAGGGGGCCGCATTTGATCTACATGCCTGGAGTTTGTCACATTTGTTTAAAAGCTACATTTACGGCCTGTCCATACGCTTCCGTTGGACGCTTCAATGGAGACGCTTCCAATTCACTTTGAATGGGTTGACGTCAAGGTGTGGTTCTCTTGTTACGCTTTGCGTGCGTTGCTCGCGTGAAAGTTGGAAAAAGTTGAACTTTTCGAGCGTCGACGGAAGAGCCAGCTAATCAAATCCCGTTTATGCAAATATGCCAGTACACGCGCTAGCCAATCAAACCGCGTGTATGTCAATATGCTGGGACAGCCATAGCGCGGGTCATTTCGCCATTTTCCAAAGAATGGAGCCTCCTCTGATACATTCACCCTATTCACCCCGAAGGCTGGCATCACTAAACTGGAATAGGGTGCAGTGCCAAATGTGTTTGCATGAGTTCTTCAAAGCCAGAGAGGAGGATGGTTGTGAGAACTGCAAGGTAGTATTTAGTTCATGATGCATTTATTAACTGTGTGGTGAAATGATTTCCAGTAATGTTTCCACGGACCGCGATGATCAACATGGTCGAATGTGTTGAGGTCAGTAAAACGTGTCATTGTTTACATGCATTCCAAATTGCACTTTTACTCCTCTCTCATGCTATTTATTCAGTTCTTTCTTGATCTTTCCCTCTTTCACCTTGCACAGAAAAAAATGAACAGCAAAATGCTAAAGTTTTGCAGTAGTATTTCTATGTATGTGACAAATAAAAACCCTTGTAATAGACCTAATGTGGCCATCAATGTTTCTCTTATACTTCCAGTGAACAGATGCCCCCGCCGCACCCAGACCATGACTATGCTCTACTGCCTCCCCCAGTCGAATATCAACTTGAGGAAGCCCGAAGAAAAATCAGTGAGCAAGAAATGTTGATAACATCTAAAAAAAAAGAAAACAGTTTGTGGTTTCCAATTTTATAGGCGATGATAAGGCAGTATCCTTTTATACAGGGTTCCCACACTTCCCAACTTTTAAAGCTGTGTTTATGGCCCTGCAACCTACTGCAGACACTATGGTGGGATGGAGTCAGGCGCAGCGCCTAAAACACACAGGTGGAGAGGTCCTTCGGCAAGGCACTTCTAAATTGTCCCTTATGGACCAGTTTTTCCTCTTTCTCTGTAGATTGAGGCAGGGATTTCCTGAGCAGGACCTTGCAACACGTTAATACATTTCACAGTCAACAGCAAATTTGGCCTTCAAGAACAACTGTGAAAGAGCTCATGCCTGCTTGTTTTCAAAACACTTACCCGGACACTAGAGTTATATTCGACTGTACAGAAATTCATGTACAGAAACATAGCTCAGCGATTTACTCACACTACAAAAGTAACACCACATTTAAGGCCCTAATTGGCATTTCACCCTCAGGCGAAGTGACTTTTGTCAGTGATTTATATACAGGTTCAATATCTGACAAAGAGATGACAAAAAAATCAGGTATCCTGTCTTTGCTTGAGGAGGGAGATATGGTCATGGCCGATAAAGGCTTTCTCATCGAGGACCTTCTCTATGAAAAAAATGTCTCCCTTGTGATCCCTCCTTTTTTAGGCCCAAGTGGACATTTCAGTGCAGATGAAGTTCAACAGACACAAGCAATAGCAAGACTTCGGATTCATGTGGAACGCGCTATTAGACGGATTAAAGAGTACCATATTTTTGATAAAGTCTTACCCATGACACTGGTGGGCTCTGTTAACCAACTATGAGCCATTTTAACACATTTCCAAGGTCCTCTCTTTTGAAATTGTAATGTTAGTGTAAATATCTACTTATCTTTATGAATCTATACAAAACCTTAACCTTTATTATTGTTCATCTTTACGAATCCATACAAAACTTTCACTGTTAATATTGTTTATTTCTTTATGAATCTAGACAATACGTGAACTTCCATTGTTTGTTTTTGCCTATTTAAAATGTGAACTAAAATGTGTTTTCTTCTACATACTTGAACTGACATGGTTATGTTTACAAACCCATACAAAGCTCTTAAAACACTGATAAAACTTGTAAAGAATAAGTACAATTTTATTACACATGGATGATGTCCTTTGTAATTTATAACTTCGTATACAGAAACCAGAACTGGTCAGAACATCAAAAGACAGGCTACTCAAAAACATTGATGGGCACACTGGTCTAGGTTTGTAAAGGTAACTTTGTACATAAACGTTGTCAAAATGGCCTGCTTGTATACTGTACGTATGGAAAAGGAACCAGAACAGGTTGAAATTTGAAATTACACTAGGAACAAATCATTCAAAAACATTAACAAAAGAGATCTATATACATAAACAGATTATCGGTGATTATATGATTTTGTTACACATAGCAGGCAGAAAGTGAGTGAAATAGAACGTGTCCAATTTACACTTCATGTTCTCCCACTCCTTTGGGTGGAAGTGCGCCCGCTCCAAGTGATGGTCATTTCTGCACTTGACAAAAAAGTCACACCACTCTAACCCAGTGATGCCCATCAGCCCCATCACTTGGAAGTAGTATTCATGTGTGATCTTCAGGATAAGAGTACCATCAGCCTTGCAGCGCAAGTACTTACACTCTCTCATGCTGTCTTTGTTGGGGCACTTGATCTCCAGGAGGCCGTGCGTTGGTGAGGCACTGGGGTCAATAACCTTTCGGTCAGGTGAGGCACCTAGGTGTGGGGCGTGGGGGTTGATGACAAAACCACATGGGAAGAGCTCAAAACCAATGAGAGCTTGATACTCAGCCGCAGCAACAGGCTCCAGCTCCAGGCTCCAGCTCCAGGCCTCTCTTCATCGCCTTCGTCTGCACTACCTTCTTTTTGAGGTTCTCTGCTAATACAGTGAAGTCAGCCACTCTCGAACAAATCCTCTTAAAGAAAGAGGAAGTAAGACGCTTGGCTCTGACTTTATGCCAGGTGTTGCTGTGGCTCTGTCCCCTGGTCTCGATCTCGAGGTGTAATGCGACATCATAAGTGACGGCCAGGCAGTGTTGTAGTCAAGTCACTATGCCTTGAGTCCAAGTCCAGCTTCAAGTCTCCAGTGTTCAAGTCCGAGTCAAGTCCAAGTCATTAAAAACATTTCTAAGTTGAGTCCGAGTCGAGTCCACTACTCATCCAAGTCAAGTCCGAGTCGAGTCCCTATTGATCAAGTCCGGGGGAGGGGGGGGGACACACACACGATAGCAGAGCGAACAGGTACAGGAGGCGTAGAGCGAGGAGATCACTGTCCACTAGTTAATCGATTGCGGATTGTGTCGTGCTCGCGGATGGATAAAAACAACAATAAAAACTAAATGGGTTGCGAAATACACTTGGGCGGCCGTTGATATACCTGGGCGAACCGCCCAAGTAAAGTCTATGTGTGGGAAACCCTGTGTTATACACTTCAAAAAAACATAACTGTGGTCCCGCAGCTCATAGGCGTGTCCTTTTGGCGAGCTCTATGAACTTTCATATGCATTGAAAGGGCGAATAGGAGCGCTTGACACACACATCATTCACAAAGATGTATGCGTCAAGCTTTATTATTGGCCCCCTAGCACCGGCTGTGAATCACAATTGCTCTTAATTGCGCTAAGGTTTCGGCGGAGGTTGTCAGCAAAGGCAATTGCTGGAAGTGGGAGTGGCACAGGACGGTACCGAATCGACATCACCCCTTCAGAAAGGCGTTGCCTCTTTTGCAGGGGTGCGTTGGTCACTGGTGGTTTGAGCTTTGTAACAGTCACAGAGCTCACCATTGTTGGACTGACACCCAGGGCCCTCGATGGAACGTGCCAGGCTTGAGGCAGCGACGTCTTGCTAGTTGTCGGGGGAACAGACTTGTAACCCATCTTGAGGAAGTGTGCCAAATTATAGAGCAGCCGATGACATGGTTGTACTGTCCCAACCCAGCTTTGTCCAGCAGTGGCTCAGTCAGTAGGGGCTTGGACTGGGAATCGTAGGGTCGCCGGTTCAAGTCCCTGAACAGACTTGAAATATGGAAAGTGGACTGCTACTTGGAGAGGGCCCAGTTCACCTCCTAGGCCCTGCTGTGGTGCCCTTGAGCAAGGCACCGGACACCTCCAACCCCCCCTCCCCATTGCTCCCCGGGCGCTGCACGGTAGCTGCCCACTGCTCCTAGTACTAGGATGGGTTAAATGCAGAGGACCAATTTCATTGTGTGTGCTCTGCTGTGTGCATGTATGTGACTAATAAAGAGGGTTTCATCCTCCGATTCTATACTTTGCAGTTGCACCTGGTCTCCCTAATGTATTGCTGCTCCAGTGACAGCTCCACCTGAAAAGATAATCAAACTTTAGACCAGGGGTCTCAAACTCGCGGCCCGCGGGCCCACTGCGGCCCTCAAGACGATAGTTTGCGGCCCCCACCTCAATATGAAAGTTTAATGTTAATGCGGCCCGCGAGTTTGATACGAATGGCACTTTTCAGTGTTGTGTGCAGAGCTGAACGAACCTACCAATCACGGTGGGGTATATTGCTCTCGGGGGCGGGACATCGGCCGCGGGCTCAGAAGCGGAGGCGGCCGCGGAAATTGCTGCTCAGCGGGACAGAAAAAGAAGCGGAAAAGACGTATCGGCTAAACACTGAAACTTCAACGTGACAGTGACACCAAGTGGAAATATATTTTACACAGCCCCAAACATGTCTTTTTCTAAGCCTGCAGTGAAGAGAAAGGTTGGTGATGAGCACAGACAATTTCAGGAAAAGTGGGAAGTGCAATATTTCTTTGTTGAACACAGGGGCATCCCGACGTGTCTTATTTGCACAGAGAAAGTTGCAGTGCACAAAGAATACAATTTGAAACGTCATTACACAACTAGACATGCTGAGGAGTATGCAAAATACCAGGGAGACTGAGGCAACAAGATTTCTTTAAGAAAGCAACCAAAGAGAATGATGCAGCAGTCGAAGCTAGCTACGTGGTTAGTGAGATGATTGCTAAAGCAGGAAAGCCATTCACAGAAGGTGAATTTGTCAAAAAGTGTATATTACAGGCTGCAAGTATTGTCTGACCAGAAAATAAAGGTCAGTTTAGCAACATCAGCCTTTCTGCCAACACCGTGGCAGAGCGCATTTCTGACCTGTCAAGTGACATTTATGATCAACGGTGTGAGAAAGCAAAATGTTTCAGTGTATACTCAGTCGCTCTTGATGAGACCACAGACATCACGGACACTGCCCAGCTCGCAATCTATGTCCGTGGTGTTGATGACAATTTTGAAGTCATAGAGGGGTTGCTCACAGTGATTCCAATGCATGGCCAGACCACCACTCAGGAGATATTTCACCAGCTGTGTGATGCCATTGAGAATGCCGGTTTGCCATGGAAGAGGTTTGTTGGAATAACAACCGATGGAGCGCCATCAATGACAGGGAGGAAAAATGGACTGGTGGAGGAGGCCATTGCTCTGCACTGCATTATCCATCAGCAGGCTCTTTGCAGCAAATGCCTGAAGTTTGACAATGTGATGTCTTTCGTTGTGAAATGCATCAACTAAATCAGATCCAGGGGCTTAAAGCACAGAAGGTCCCGTGCTTTTTTAGAGGAAATGGAGTCAGAATATGGGGATGTGCTCTACTTCACCGAGGTACGTTGGCTCAGCAGGGGAAACATGTTGAAGAGATTTATTGAGTTGAGAGCGGAAGTGAAAGCCTTCATGGAGAAAGATGGGTTTGCTGTTCCTGTGCTAAGTGATCCCAAATGGCTCATGGACTTAGCTTTTTTTGTTGATATCACACATGAGCTTAATGTACTGAACAAGAAGTTACAAGGCCAGGGGCAACTTGTTAGTGCTGCCTATGACAACGTGAGAGCATTCTGTACAAAACTTATGTTATGGAAAGCCCAGCTTTCTCAGACAAACCTTTGCCATTTTCCAGCATGCAAGGAACTCATGGATGCAGGCACACCATTCAGTGGTGAGGAGTATGTGGATGTCATTTTGAAGCTACAGGAGGAATTTGATCACAGATTTGCAGACTTCAAGACGCACAGAGCCACATTTCAAATTTTTGCGGACTCCTTCTCCTTTGATGTGCAAGATGCCCCTCCTGTGCTTCAAATGGAGCTCATTGACCTGCAGTGCAACTCTGAACTCAAAGCCAAGTTCAGGGAGGTGAGTGGAAAAGCAGACATTTTTTGAGAGAATTGCTTCCCTGAGCTTTCACGAATGTTCAAGCGGACCATATGTCTTTTTGGGAGCACATGCTTGTGCGAAAAGCTCTTCTCTACGTTGAACTTCAATAAGTCCAAGTACAGGTCCAGACTTACTGATGAGCATCTTCAAGCCCTACTGAGGGTCTCAACTGCTTCATCCCTGCTTAAGCCAAATGTGGCTCGGCTATGTGAGAGGAAGCGCTGCCAGATCTCTAGCAGCAAGAAGTGGGCAGAAGAAGCCATGTTCAGAACAGTTTATGTTCAATGTTCCATTCATGTTCAGAAAGTGAAATGTTAAAGAACTGTTAATACAGATATTTGAATCTGAATAATAATAATTACATTTCTCTAGTCAGCAACTATATGTGGTTTCTTCAGTCTTCTATATCTGCTGTATTATTATTATTATTATTATTATTATTATTATTTTCATTTTATTTATTTATTACTGATTGATTGTTTTTTTCTTATGAATTTGTTAATTAATTTTTTCATCTTATTTTGTGTTAAAAAATAAAGACATTTGATAACATTGGAATGTTTTTTAGTACTTTTCTTGAGGGAAACCTGATGCGGCCCAGCCTCACCCAGATTCTACCTCTAACGGCCCCCGGGTAAATTGAGTTTGAGACCCCTGCTTTAGACACTTGACACTTCAGAGTTGCTCTTAACAAATACATTACATATACATACATTGAGTGCTCAGTGAGTTAGGTACATCTGGCATTTCAATGTTCTCCCATATAAATATTACATCTACATGCTGGTAGTGGTAGGTTGTTTAGTTATGATACTTGCAAACACAACTTGAAAGATACCTAAAATCTTGAACACTCATTGTACAAAAAAGTCAGGGTTGTGGAATAGATCATATTAAGAGTGAACAGAATGGATTTTGGAGGTAGCTACTTGTATTATTTTAAGTAATGACATTCCATTGTATGTTGTATGTTCATCGTTTGTGGTACGTCAATTGTAAACACAAGCTAATTACATTTTGAAGAACGTTCCTCGACCCTGAATACACTGTTCTTAGCTTACCTTATCACTTATACTGTCACTATACTATTATTATCAACAAGCAACAGCAACATGCACCAGCCCTGTCTTGCTTTGGTAATTTGAAGTAAGATAATATTTTTGTAGATATCAACGAGGCGTATGTGACATCACATAAATTACAGGTAACATGTTAATGACATAAAATCCACATGTTATTTTCAGTCAGACAGGGAAAGGTACATTGTGGATATAAACTCATAATGAACATTTAGCAAGCTGGTGTTAGCTGTGGCACTGCTCTGCAAACTGAGCAGTTTGACCACTTAGCACTGATACCTGTATGTTGTAAGGTGCCTAATTTTTCCGCATCCAGGGAAAAGACCTAGCCCTCACAAAAATGTGAGTTGGGCACCCATTGACTGTCGGTTAAAGACATTTTAAGTGTTAAATGAAATGTAACATAGCGTAGACAGTCAACATCTTGATATCACAGCTAAGCTAACTATCCTAGCACAACAAGCTAGCAGAGAAGGTGGTAAGTTTGCATCCTTACCTTCCACGTCGTGGATATAACCTTCGATCAAGTTACTGTATCCCTTCAGTAACACAGCCCAGGGGATGTTGCTGTCTGTAGTGGCCCACTGCTCCACATTTTGGATGGTTATTTCAGGCAGACCTGAAAGATTGGTCGTTCACACTGCTTTGGCACTCTCCATTGCTGCATTGACCGTATGCGTCTGAGTCGAACTTCCGGGTTTGTGTACCCCTCAACGTTGTTCGAGTTTTCAAAATGGCCGCCAGGTGAATAAGGCGAATTGCATACACAGTAGCCACCCTCGCTACCAAATCGGCATCCATTTTAGCAATAGTAGAGCTCCAGAAAGCGGGCTTTTTTGCTTTGTGTGTCCGGGTGATGGGTGTTCGCGTTAATCCCAAGCGCCAGATACGCCCACCGGCACACGTCAACTTAACAGAACCGTGTGTCTACTGCGTTAGACTGCAGACAGTAACTTCCTACAAATGATTTAAAATGTGTCAAAAGGCTACAGCTTCCACAAGAGCTGGAATAGTGCCTGTCTTACTGCACGGTCTGTAATCTACCAGTGAAAACTCAAGGTTCACTTAATGATGAAAAACATTTCCAGCCTTCAAAAGACATGGGTCTGTGTGCTAACCATGTGACATTTATTACATGTGTTCCATTGATAGTGTTAGAAATAATCAATATATTAGAGCGGAACTTTAAAAGATAATTCACTGTTTTTGGACGGATCATATTTGTCCATTTCCGGTAGTATTACAGGATGTTGTTTTTAGCCTCAGATAGCATAAAGCTAATATTGTTTTGTATATATGAGTAGAGGGAGAAGGACCAGTGGAGTTGCATACTAAACACACTGCCTCTACCTCTCACTCATTGATGCTGCAATGATACAGTTGCCTGTTTAATAACTGATAAACCTCCTAAGAATTGCATAATAGACTATCGTAGATGACAGCTCCAGGACTTCGCTAACAAGATGGCGACGGTGACGTCATAAGAGGACCCGCCCCCGACGACGTCAGCCTATAGAGGAGGATCCAGCCCCCCGCTACCAACCAATGAGAGGACGACAGCGGGGCGCGTCTGATTTTGAAGTTGTTTTTTTGTATGGTCGGAAAGGGGTGGTTCTATAAAACATGTTAGGATTGTGAAATCGAGCTCTTTTTTAGTTCCGGACCGCCAGACAGTAACTATTGATGAGCTCCACTCAGTCAGTGGCCTGTGGACGCGTGTCCGGGCTATTGAGCCACAGCTGTGAAACTTTTGTAAAACCTACTACTGCATCCTTTTATTAAACACTCCTTTTATAACTTTTAAGGGAGTTTTGCTTTCTTTATTTTAAACCGACTCCTGGGCTTCAAATAAACGAACATTTCTTACAATAGACATTTGTAGAAAAAAAACCAATTAAACTACAATCCACTAATAAAATCTCACAGAGCAGGGCTCAAAGCCTCTGAGTGTTTACAACCAGGGCAACAATGGACTATTTTAGATCAAAAAGCCCACAAGCCTGTCATAAACGGAGCGTCTGTTAAAGGACTCTTCCGGAGAAGTGTAAGAAGGGAAAAGTAGAGGCAGTCAAAGTGAAGTAGTTTAAATGCTATGATTAATTCTGACTAGGGCAGTACACAAGGTTTAGAGCTTTAAATAGACATTCAAATGCTAGACAGTTGTTTTTTTTGTGTGTATTCATTCTTTTCAAGGCCAGTACTGGTGCACAGTACATATATAAATGCTATTAGTTTTATACTATTTGTAGAATTAGATGCATAATGGTTGTTGCGTAGGATTGTTCCAAAGATTTCCAAAAACTCCAGAGGGTTGTAAAGTAAAAAAAATTTTTTAACAAAGAAAGGTGTAATAATATCCAAAATTAATCTGCATCAATTTATATTTTTGGGCAATTAGCCTTCACGTTCTGAATGTGATCTGGTGGATTTACTTCCTCTCACCTGGTCCTGGATGGACAGGACAGGGTTGTTTTTGGTGGTGTTGATGTGCAGCACGTGGAAGCGGTTCTTCCCACACAGGTCGTAGGCGATGTTGGTGAAGGAGGTGCTCGCCGTCTTGGGCACTCTGTTGTAGATGATGACCATGTCGTCTTTTTCTGCCAGTGGGGGGGATTCTCGCCCCATGTCTTCACTGTGTCGCTGCTCCACTTCTGCCAACTGGTGTCTGGCGATGGTCCTTTCTGTACAGGGAGGTCACACAAACAGACATTTAGTAGTCCATACCAGGGCTGGGCAATATATCCAATATACTCATATACTACTATAGGCATCATAAATAGCCCTTTATGTCTTCATTTTATAACTTCATACTGGTGTGATACATACTGGATTTCAAAATATCGCGATATAGCCTAAACATATTGCAATATTATTCTTAGGCTATATCCTAGTCCATCCTGTACCAGTAACATTAAAATGTCTACAATTCACAACCATGGTAAAACCCTTATTTATTACTGTTTGCATACTGGTTCATGATGTCATCATTTCCTTCGGAATAACTATTTTAATTGCTTTGAAAACCTCTTCCTCAAACTACTGTGATTAATGTGTTTCTGTGCAGCTGTGGCTCATGGGTGTCTACCAAAGTGGTCAGCGGTTTGATCCTTATATCAAAGTGTCCATGCGCAAGATACTTAATCCCAAATTGTTCTTATAGGCATATCTACAGTATGCAAGTGTTCATAGGTCGCTTTGGATAGTGTCACCTACATTACTTTAATGTACATTTATCGCCAAACTAAACTTCACAGGGTTTAATTTGAAACCATCATGATTGATTACGTTGTTATTTACATTTGCCCAATAGTAATTACTGAACTGAGTTTGAAGGCACCACAATTGAACTCTATGGAGCCCCTTTACCAGCTAACGTTAGCCAACCCAGTACAATAATAGTAATGCCAAAATAATCCTCCAAAATAATACGTTTACTGTATCCTAAACAGGCCGTCAAAATATGATATTCAAAATGAATGATTATAATCTTTAAAAAGGACCAATATTACGTTCACATTTTCTGGCAAGTGTTTCTAACCTGGATCAATATGATTGGATTTATATGAGCCAAACGACAGTTGATGCCTATCGTTATATTCATTTAGCGGCACACACAGCAGATCACAACAACTAAATAAAGAGGTATCTGTTGTGTGAATCAACAAACAGTTGTAGAATTGAGTCTTAATTAAGAAAAGCATCAAAGCCCTTCAAATACAATAACATGGAAACAAGTAATTAAGCTTTCAATGATCATATTGACAGGAAGCATAATTAAAAGAGTGTTCCCCCCCTGTCTCCACGGCAATGTTAATTGAAGACAATTACAGGAATGGTCTTGTGAGTGTCTGTTGGGTCAGCTGTGTGTCTAGCCCTTCACTGTTGGATAGAGGAGCCTCCTGTATGTCTGTTGTGATGCATTCACAGGCAGATTTGATAGCCCTGTGATTTTGTACTTCTTGAAGACATTATACAGTATTAGTCTAGCTACCAGTGGTGTGAACAAGGAAATATTGAATACACCCGAGTCTTATGTCACAGCATAATGTGTGTAATAAGCATTACATTGCATTATAGCTGATGTGGACAACAGTTTAAAAAAATGACTCAGCTAATTTTGGAAGTTATTGAGGAAGCTGAATCCATTTCACACATTTTCAGGATCAATAAAGCCAGTTTTAACCAGAAAAAGGGCCATATTTGTACTCCCTGTGGGCTATATGGGAACCATACAATAAAAACATTTAGAAAAAATATTTGTATTCGTTAAGTCTTCACACCCATTTGCTCTCTAAATGATGTGTTCTATAAAGCTGTGTTGCGTATTGAACTGTGTTTCAAGACGACATCATTTCATTTAATTGAATGGTTTGATTGTAGATTAAATGTTTAGTTTAAAATGTATGGCAGAATGTGGCTTTTCAAACTGTTTCTTTCTCAAATACCTGCAAAGCATTTAAGAAAAAACGAATTATGACTTGTAGAATTAAGTTTTATTGTAAGTAGGCTGGCTATATAAAGTAAGTATATGCAAATAAGTCATTTTAGTTTGTTTGCTTTAAACACGTATTTCTTTTGGTGTGAACTTTGCTTTCAACCAATTTTCTAAATGTATCTCAACTCTTTGGACAATGACATTTAGGTCTGGACAGCACTTTTAGATTTGGGAAATGTTTTCGTCACAGTAGCATGTAAATAAGGCACTGCACGTAATGTGAAAATGAAAGAGTATAAAATAAACAAACAGAAAACAGACACTTCTCAAAATAGAAATGTAAAAGAACTTAAAGTTATTAACAGTGAAATAAATATAGATATGAAGACTATCTATAAAATATTCACTATGAAGGGCCAATTACAGCAAACAAAATGTAAAGTAGGATATTATTAACATTAAGTGTGTCAGGAATAGCATATTTAATTATACATAAAAGTATACAGTTTGAAGACACTATACAGATGGATGAAGAACATAATAATATGGTAAGAAAGTAAACTATCTTCTTTGTTTTGGACTTACCGAGTCTGGCTCTTGACTCCTCCAGTTTCTGGATCTGGTTCTCTATGAGCAGCATCGCCACTGCGAATGCCAACACAGCCAGCAGCTGGAGCTTAGACGGCATCATGATCCTTGAAAGCCCCATCAAACCACCAGAAGAACCATACCGCAGAAACGAGTAAACAGTGAGAGTCTCAGATCCACTGCTAACGGCCAAGTACTTGTTATGCTACAAAACAACGTTGCTAATCCAAGCTCATTTACTTAGCAGTTAGCTCCATTAGTTGATACACGACAGCCATCCCACGGGAATAATCAGCCAAACAAACTAACTAACATTAGCTAGCTTCCCTGCTAACGTTAACTGTCATGATAAAGCCACGCAAAGAGCATGTTTACAAAAAACAAAAAACAAGACGGTAGTTTCACCTAATTCTCTACTTCGTGTTTGTCCTGGTTTCTTTTAACTTCGCGGACAGTATGCCGAGTTTACGAGGCTCCATTTAACTGCGGCTCCATTGGAGTGAAGTGCAGCCGTGTACTGTGCGGTGGAGACAGGGCTTGTTGCAGCAAGTAGCATCACTGTAGGCTCAAAGCAATGCTCTTACAGCGAGAGGCTGGCTTCTTCTTCTCTGTGTTAACTGGAGCTCACACACCAATGTTGGATGGGCTTACTGCCACCTATTGGAGCGTGTACAACGACAGTAAATGTTTAAAAATTGAAGGCAATAAAACACACACAATTTGAAACATAGCTGTTAACCATGGTGTACACACCTTCTATAATCCCAGAAATATTGCTTTGTTAGCAGTGTGTGATTTTGCATTTTTATTTCTGGCTTACTGCAGTATTTTAAGCTCCATTCCTCCCCTGTTTCATTAATCGTATCTCACATATCCATCTCTATATTTATTAATATGCTGTTCACTATTCCAGTAGACCACAGACAAACATTTGAAGGTGTCTTTCCAAAACATACATTTTGGTGTGAAACATTCCCCCAACATTTAATAATTATGGAATTATTCACGTACTGTGGACAGAATCAGAAAACTTTTATTAGTCCTACAGCAGGAAATTGAACCCTTGTTACAGCAAAAGTGGCATAGCAGATACAAAAAAAAAAAAAGACATGCAATAACACAGAATAAGCTTACATATTAGTAGCCTATATAAAAGAAAAGCACACGTGAAAAAATGTTGAGCAGCAACTTCGTCGTCCTCCTTAGAGACGAGGCTGACGATGGCAGAGTCGTCAGAGAACCTCTGAAGGTGGCAGGTCACAGTGTTATGGGTGAGGTGCCCTCCTACTGCAGATGATGGTGTGTGGCAGTCCCTGGTCCTCACGTACTGTGGACGGTTAGTTTGAGGGTTGGTTTAATATTTGTGTAATTTCGAAACTCAAATATCAATTAGATTTTTCAAAGGCAACTTAGACAGAAGGATATAGGCTATAGGTAAATATTTTTGAAACTTGTTTACAATAGAAGCAACAAAAAATAAAAGATTTAATAACCTGCGGTTCCAAAACAAGTTAGACTGGACTTAAAACAATTGAGATTCTTTTTTAACAAATATGACATCATTAGATCACCAGCCTCTTGAATTCTGAAAATCTAATTCTGTTTTTGCAAAGTATGATTTGTATTTAAGGTCCTATACAAATGAACCGCACTCCTCGTCATGCTCTTAACTCGGACTACTATGTCCCTCTGCCTTTGTAAATGCTTTTTCATTTACAACCATTAAACATTGGGCTTTTACAGACGTTTATTTTTTTCGCATGTTGCAAAAAACAGATTTTAAGCAAGCAGTCATGTCAACGTTATTTCACAAGGCATAAGTTCAGGTTTTTCAGATGTTATCAATTGTAATTTAGGGTTGTAACTTGTGTTGTATGAATGTACTGGCATTTATGTTGATGTGTGTTTGTAGATGTGTCTGTGTGTCTAAGGGTGATACATGTCATTATACCCACATAGGAACTACAGTTTAGCTAGAAAT
The DNA here is from genome assembly GCF_036324505.1 of Eleginops maclovinus. Lineage (NCBI taxonomy): Eukaryota > Metazoa > Chordata > Actinopteri > Perciformes > Eleginopidae > Eleginops > Eleginops maclovinus. Next base: position 2,340,556 of record NC_086357.1, on the reverse strand, counting down.
TAGTTCAATCGGGCAGGAAACATCTGACTTGAGATTTCAGTATTTTGTTCATGGCCCAAGTTAAATAAATACTTCAATCAAACATTTAGGTGGTTCTTGGTAGTTTAGTGTCAGAGCAGAAACACTGAGGAGAACAGCAGGAACTCTGTGCTGTCTGCTCATTACTGAGGAAGGAAGTGTGCTGAGATATTAGCTATATTAAGAAATTGAGGATGTATCAGTTCACCATTTCTCTTTATTCAGTTATTTTGATTCGGATAGCTTCTGCTTTATGAACCCAGCTAGGTCAAACAATGCAAAATGTAAGCTGATGGAACAGAATCACCATAGAGAGGCGAGGACGCTTGTTCACTCAAAGCATTCTTCCCACACCTTGTTTAGCACGGACAATTTAAGCCTTATCTGAGGCCATGGATCATTTGCAAGTCTGCCAAACACACATTCACACACACAATATAAATGAAAAAAAATGCAAAGTGTAAATAAATCAGAAATACAAGGCATTCTGTCAGTCCAATTTAAAGTGGGATTTGACTCTGGCAGAAGTAAGAATTAATATTTTCTGAATTATTTGGGGGGCTTTTTTTTGCCTTTAATCAGATAGGACAGTGGAGAGTGACAGGAAAGTGGGAGAGAGATTCGGGGTGGGATCCGGAAAGTACCACGGGTCGGGAATCGAACCCGGGTCGCCGGTGTACGGGGAAGGTGCCCCAGCCAGTCGCACCACTGCCAGGGCCAAGATTTTCCATTTTGACCTTTTAGAATATTTTACTTTTCCGGGCCATTAAGACAATTTCAACAAATATAACAAAATATGTTTCTGAAATACCTGACTCTCCCTACCTTTAATGTGTATATAGTTCCCGATAAGATGAATGTGGCTGTGCTTAGCGTGTCCTCTCTTCCTCTGCTGCTCTGTGTCTCTCTGTCTGAAGCACCTCAGCTGAGCTGCAGACATGTTCCCTCTACAACATTTCCTAACTGTCCTCTATAATCCACTTTAAGGTCCCTGTACTTCCACCACCTGACCCTTTGCTATCGGAGAAACTGTAAGATCTGCAGACAATTATTGGCACAACAGGATCATTTTGACCCAACTGCTAATATCAGGGGATTTTTGATCTATCAAAGAGTAAATAAGAGCTCATTTGTAAGTTACAGGTCTACCAAACTGTTTTCATAGTTTGAAATCATCGTCTTTGGTTCAATTGTATTATTTTGGGCTAATTTGTGTGGTTGGGATTGTCAGATGGCTCCTGAATGCAGGCAAGTGAATTATACCCAAAAAGCTATCTTTATTTATTGTATTGAGACGGCTGCACCATTATCAAGAGTGGGTGATCTCTTAAAGGAAGAGAAGTTAAAAGGAGAACGGGTTCTGTCTAGCATGCTCCTCTCACAACTCACTGAAACACCCTCATACAGCTCTGAAAATAATTAAGAGACCACTCCAAATTGTTCTTAAATCTTTAAATCTTTATGTACTGTTTATACAGTAAAGGTCCCCCTTCACTAACAGAGCAGTGATGCATCTCTGCCAGGAGAGGGGGCCAGAGTTCCAGGAATGAGGGATCATTAGCTGGATCACATGGTCCCACTTCACCAAACACCGTATGGCAACATAATAAGAAGTTCCCCTTAGCTCTTATAATAAATGTATGTTAAACTGTGTAGCCAAAATACAGACACTGAGATCCTCAAGGACAAAAAGTCCCCATTGAAACTACTACATTAAATCATGCCTTGTATTATCAAAGTTATTCAACCCTACAAGAGTCCTTGTAGTTTTTTCTTCTGTTTTTTAAGTACTAAATCAAGCATTTTCTCATGTCCCCTCTATGTGGGGAAATACATGCTTTTTCCCTGGTAATGTACACACAAAATGCAGTTGTTGCAAGTTATTTTATACTGTATACCCAAAACTGTGCAAAAAAGTCCCCCTATCATAAAAAAGTGGCATCGTGAATGAGAATCCTGAAAAGAAAATGTGGTCTCAGTCAAGGCTATAGTGACCTAGAAGTGAAAAATATATGTAAGCCTTATACATTTTAATATGAAAACAATGTGTGACATAAGAGACACATTAACACAGTTTAGGTATAAGAAATATTACACATGCATAGCTTGAAGAGATTTAAACTGATTGAAACCTTTTGTTGACTGAATTTCAGACTGGACTTTATGAGGACTGTTTTTTATTGATCCATCAGTTGAACACTAATGCAGATAGTGATCTCTTTATCAGAGCTTTCGTTATGTGCCATGCAGTAGAAAAAGTGTTCTTCAATCATTCTCCGTCGGCCTTCACCTAACTCAGTCCATGAGCCCCACTGGAGGCATGAACATGTTCCCTGCAGGCCGGGCCTCCTCTCACATGGAGAGACTAAGTAGAAAAGGAGCTTAAACAAAGGTTTGTCACATTGTCTTAATGCAGAGCCATTACTCTGCTTCACTTTAATTAGAACAATAGACGACTCACTCTCAGAGTGATTAAATGTTACCACCTACTTAATACTTTCATTAAGTGCATTATCCAGAAATGTGATTTCATGCAAATCATCTAAACCATTTTCTGCCCGTTCCCTGGGAAATAAGACATCCCAGAGGAGTCCCACAGCTGCCTGGATATTAAAGAGCAGGCCACATACAACATATACAGCGCCCAGCGTCTGGTCAATGAACAGCGCCTGCATCAAACACAGTTTATCAGAGGAGAGGCATTTACTTTATTCAATTACCCTGAAAACACCAACAATTACTTTGCTGCAGGCCTGTAGATAGCAGGTAAGCAGCATGGATAAACTGATGACATGTATTTTTCTATTGATAACACTAATAGGATAAACAACAACACAATAATCAATATTTGTTCAGATTTTGATGCTGTTGAATGACTTTAATAATTAGAAGTGGATGTCATTTTATTTTCTCCTACCTTTTTTTCTTGTGTGAAAGAAATGTTTTCCACTTATTTTAAATTAGCGTTATATCGTTTCTGTTTAAATTATTTAATTTGCTACTAGAACAATCATTGTAAATATGTTTTGCTTATATATTATCATCTGCTCTGATTGGTTAGCTGGCCAATCTGTTGTGAATGTTCAACCGCTTAGAGTGGTCTCGCCCCCTAGCCTATCACATACAATGTGTTGGTGCGCTAGCCAATAGAAGGGCAATTCTACATAGTGATGTCACTATGGAAGAAAACAAAGGAGTCCTATAAACGCGTTTCAGACGGGGGTTGGGGGGGGGGGGTTAGTGTGGAATAAAAACTCCCTCTGGAGGGAACACAAGGATTTTAGCCTTTGAAGACCATTTACATGCACTAAAACCTTTTGAACACACTACAGGAAAACCCCAAAAAGCAGAATAGGGCCTCTTAAAGGTCTTTTTATGTATTGTATTTTTTTACATATATGTTTGAATCTATTTATTTTATTATTATTTTGTTTTATTGAATTTTATATTGTGGATAAATTTTTTATTGCACAAAAAAAGAATCACATTTAGATTTTTATTATTAGACACACAAATATGCAAATACAAATCACAAACCAGAATTACATTTTTAGGACACTGTTGAAAAAAACATAATAAAAAACACATCTCAAATGTTAAGCCAGATTAAAGAAGAGAAATCTAAACAGAAACAGCACGACAGAGCAGCAGAACGTGAAGGAAAGGTATATCTATGAGAGGGTAAGATTTTACACGTAGTCAAATCTCTGGTTGGACCTCCCATCCACGCTGTGAGCCTTGTACGAGTCGTTGAAGGCTGGACGGGGTCTGGTGTCAGACTTGTAGATCGTGTGGTGAGAGGCCGCTTTGTAGGCCATCCCATCATACCTGAAGAACATCGGAAAAACAAACTCCTTTAAATAAAGACAAACAGGAAGTGTAGCTGCAGCAGTGAATTCTGACATCATTTGACCCGTCCTCATCAGTCTCTATCCCGTGTTGGGATATTAAAATAGAAACAATTGGATTAAAAACATATGTAGAAGAAAGGTGTGACCAGGACAAGAATATGGATGTCTGTGTATTGTTTTAGAAGCAGCCTCGTAAGCATTTGTAACTCTGGTTTAAATATGCAGAGAAAAACACACACACACACACACACACACACACACACACACACACACACACACACACACACACACACACACACACACAAACACACACACACACACACACACACACACACACACACACACACACACACACACACACACACACACACACACACACACACACACACACACACACACACACTAGGTGAGTGCATTTACATTTTGCTGAGTTGTGTCCTTAACTTTGAAAGGAACAGGGATTTTTTTTACTGCCCCACACCACAACAGAACTTATCCAGAGGTGCTTTACATTGTTGTTCAGCTTTGTCAGGAGCCAGGACTTCATTTAACAGCAGTCAACCTTCAATCTGCGCTGGTTCTGCTGACTGGACACTTCTGAAGGAACTCTGCTGTGTTTAGCAGATTACTCCTCACTGTCGCTTTACAGAGGACTTGTGACAAAGTTTCCCTCACTGGTCGTGTTAATGATCAGAAAAGGTCATAGATAACGAAACGTACCGTTGGGTTGCCTCTGAAGACATTCCACGGCAGGCCAGACACAACATGATGCCTCCGATGAACAGGACAGCCCCGCCGATCCAGCCCACGAAAAGAGCAGGGCCAAAAGTGTACCTGTAGGAAGACATGGTTAGTAAAACCTGACAAAACAGACTGGTTTCACCAAGTACTGTAAGAATAACACACTAATTCCAGTAGTCATTTCAGTAAGTTTTTGTAAGTAATTTGATATTTAATTCAATGTAGTCGTTCCAGAGTGTATAAACACTGTGTCGCAATGTAGAGACCGCCCCTCAAAATGTACATTAAAGACAAAAAGTGCTTTACTGACTACTGATTTAACTGACTACTTAAAGTTACCAAAGTTAAAAAATATAGTCTCTGACTCGTAGTGGAGTACAAGTATAAAGTAGCAGAATGGGAACATTCTTATATATTACATTTGTATCTTAGGACAGCATTTAAATCAATATCCACCAATGGTTATCACTTAGATGTGTTTAGCTTTTTGTAAGTCATTTCACGGTGCAACAATATTAAGTACTTAAGTAAAGTTGTAATTGAAACCTAAACCTTGGGAGTGGATCACATCGGTCCAGTTCTGAGGTCTTTACACTTGCTTCCTGTCTGTCAGAGAATTGATTTTAAAGTACTGCTGCTGGTTTTTAAAGCATTACATGGTTTAGGCCCAAAATACATTTCAGATCTCCTGCTAAATTATCAACCATCCAGGAGTCTCAGGTCTTCTGGGACAGGTCTGCTCTCTGTCCCAAGAGTCAGAACATACATTGAGAAGCATCATTTAGCTTGTATGCCACCAGTATCTGGAATAAACTCCCAGAATCCTGTAGGTCTTCTACAACTCTTACTATTTTTAAATCAAGACTGAAAACGTATCTTTTTGCCGCTGCTTTTGATTGAGCTGTTCATATGTCACACTGCAGTGTGGCTTTTAATCATGTATTTTATACCTGTTGTGTTTATCTTATTATCTTTGCTTTTTAATGTCTGTTTTTAAATGCCATAATATAATGTGTTTCTGCTGCATTTGCTTCTCAATGTTTTTTATTTTATTTTGTAAAGCACTTTGGATTGCCTTGTGTGAAAGGTGCTATATAAATAAACTTGCCTTGCCTTGCCTATACCATGAAATTTTCCTAAGCCTAACCAATTAGATATGTTTGAATTCACGTGTCTGTTTACATTAACTTACAAACGTTACCCAATTTATGTAATAAAAAAAAATGACATGCTATTGAGAATTCTATCCATGAAGTTGAACAAAGCATTGTAGCAGATAAAAAAGCATTGTTATTTATTTTTACCTTGGAGTCAGAGTTCCTGTAAGTCCACCAACACCCCCCCCCTCCATACATGCTGTAGCCGCCATCGGCATATGTCGTGAACCGGAAACTTTGCACGATCAAGTTAGCGAAGGCCGACACCCCAGCAATGCCACACACACCTGAAAATGAAGAGCAAACGATGGGATGAATGCAGAATGGTTCCACTGGGAGAACAGGAGTATTCATCTGTGTGACCATTACCGCACCTGCGAGAATGATCATGATCCCAGCCGTCAGAGTCATTGTGGCTTTGATACTGTCCTCCATGTTCCCCATTTTCAAGCACTTCAGGGCAAATATGGCGATGACGACGCCGATGGCTCCAAGAACGATTCCAACAATCATCAGGGCCCGCACGGCCTGGAGCAGAGCTGAAAGCCAGAGTACAACACTCAGAACAATTTCAACACAGTATTAACTCTTAGAATAAATATGCAAGATGTCAATGTAGGGCGTTACTTGAAATGAATGTGCTTCAGCTCTGCTTTATTTCAGAGGAAAATATTTTTACTTCATTAAATCTATTTGGAAGTTATAATTAGAAAGAAAGAAAGATGAACCTTTATTAATTATTAATTTATTAATTAGTTTGCAGGTATAAGATGTTTTCACGCAAATAAAGTTGGATCAATAAATGAATAAAGATGCATTTTACCCCAGAAAATGCCGAACAGGATATAACGTTAAAATAGCTAGTATTGACCAGCTACACCTGAAAATGCTTTTACGCATTTGTCTATCAAAATCGATAAAACTTTAAATAAAATATAAAATAACACAGCACTTCTCATCCTTTTAAAGCACTGAACAATCAAACGTTTCCTGAAGCTGAAGTATATCAAGACTATACTTTAAAAGACACTCAAAACTCATTTTTAGAAAAGTAAAAAAGAATGAAAGTAAAATGCTGTTGCTTTTTTTCCAGCAATGGTAATATTAAAATTAAAACTCTATATCAATCAAGACACCATGTATTAAAACGATTTGACCCAAAATGCCATCTTTCAATCCTCTGAGATATTGTACCTGTATTATTCCAGCCTTAAGCCTTTAAGACCTTATGTACAATGTGCTCTACACTACATTCAGCTGTTAAGCACAGAGTGTTGGAAATGTACTTTACATTGTGTGACACTCCGCTAAAGCTTGTGCTTGCTCAGCTAAGCTTTAGATGTCTCATCAAATTTCCATTTGATTCCAGAGAAACACCATCTTTTCTGCAGTCCGCTGCATTTTCATGCAGCAGGGAAATGTAGAAAATCTGCCCTAAAACCTCCCGAATATTCTAAAGTACCTTCCCAGGGTCCTTTGAAAATATCCTCCTTAATCCAACATGTGGAGCAATGTTTGGTGCATGTCTTTTTCTCTCTGAGTGTAATTCTCTTACCTGGCAGTCCTAGTATGGTAAAATAAGGCCTGCACTGTGTGGTACCGTATGCTGTCCCCACACACGTGTTCCATAAGCCGGAGTATGTGTAAATGTTGGTTACAACTGTAAAAGATCGATCCTGCAGGCCCCACATGTCCATTGCTGTTGCAGCTGATATTAAGAATTGCCCGAGCCCGGACAACATGAATCCTATTAACTGAATCATCGAGGTCGCCATTTTAGATGTCCCGCTCAAACAGAGTAGCCAGCGATGTCACAGAGTCATGAAATGGCAGCGCCTGAGCGGCTGCTTATCTTTATGTATGATTCAACAAGGAACCATTCTTATCAGATGTTTACCCAATTTTCAGGAGTCTTTGTCTGAGTTTCAGGAAACAGAAGCAAAGACAATTTCCTCCCCTTAGAAACAAAAGGTGCGGTTTGACCTTTCATTAGCATTCTCCCATCATTTTAAGAGAAAACTGAACTGACAATGTTACATCTGCCAAGGAAGTCGTGTTTTAAGTTTGGTTTGTTTGTCTGTTCTAGCACACTGTTAAACTGCTAGCCTGGTTTTCTGACAGCTTGGTCCAAGGATGCACAGAGCATGGAAGAGCAGAATGGAAATGTACATTTACTCGAGTTCTGTACTTAAGTACAATTTTGAGGTACATGTACTTAGCCTGAGTTTTTCATGTAATCTTATGTTATACTTTACATGTAGTACTTTATGTATACTCATTTACAATTTGGAAGCCAATATTGTACTTTGTAAATTTCGTTTATTTAGCTTCACATTATTAGCTCATACAAAATACGTACCAATTTATGAACAAAGATTGAAATATAATTATATTTAGCAGCAGTGTACCAAGGTTTCCGAATTAGCTCCACCAATTCAACAAAAGTCATAATCTAGTCATTTAATATACATACATTGTTTATGAAATGAGCCATACATATAACAAGTCAGTTTCATTTTGGTACAATTTCATTAGAATAATTGTTGTACTTTTACAAACATTTTGAATGCAGGACTTTCACTTGCATCAAAGTATTTTTATAATTTAGTTTAGTTACCTTTACCTTATCCCACACTGCTCAGGGAAAGGATCTTGGCGTAGGCCCATCTAGTTAAATATACCATTACTCTCATTGTATTTCATTTTTTACCAATAACAAATTGAAATTGAACTTACTTTTTTTCCCCTCCCCTCCCCTAATTCGTATCCAATATACTATTATAAAGTTGATATGTGTGATTGGACATAATGCAGCCACAGTGACCTGTTTGTTTTATAATCTGTAGGTGTGGTTATAGTTGATTTTTGGCATTCTAAAAAACATACTTTTTTTTGGGTGACCTTATAAAGTACTTACTTGTGCTGCTTTTGACAAAATGAAAGAGTACCTGGCAATCCCAGAATGGTGAAATATGGTCGGCACTCTGTGAATCCGGAGCTCTGCCGGACACAGGAATTCCACAAGCCCGAGTATGAGAAGACGGCCGTCACAATGTTGTCGTAGAGGTCTTCGGTCGCCCACTGGTCCATCCCTGTCGCTGCTATTATCCCCGCCAACCCTAACAGACTCAGGATGAAGCCCATGACCTGACAGAGAGTTGCTGCCATGGTTCTTCTGCTGGTGGAGGGAAAATGAAACACTCAAAATTCAAAAGCTAAAGGCCTGTCCTCAGCGCTGTGGCTGTGTGTTTGAATATGATATTGGCAGGTGTAGAGTCAAGAAGGACTTCACCAATGACCCTGCGTGTTTACACACGGCCCAGTCATGTACAGAAGGAGCTGGGTGGAGTGTATTAGTGAAATATGATTAATATGGGTTCCTAAATTTGATTGGTAAAGAGTCAACATGTTGTGGTTCTGTATAAAGTCACTTTAATGTTTTTAAATGAAAATAGTGTTTGAGAAAAACCTCAAATTCAGTTCCTGGCCTCAGATTTTAATGAGTGTTGCTGCTGGTGTGTACTGTTGGCAGATTTATATTAACATGTCCAACTGTTGTTGGGTGAAGCTGTTTTGAATTCAAGGCATCAAGTTCAAAAGCCCTGAAGAACTATTTTATTTAGCTTCTCACTATGAACGGTAGGGTTCTACATGAACACACAATTTTTGTTCAAAGTTACTTCAGTTTTAGTGAATTGTACTTGTTGTTGTTGTTGTTGTAATTGTTTTAAATCAGTAGGGAAATGTAGGTGTCACCCATTTCTGTGCACCAATCAGCATTCAGCAATTGAATAAAAATGTGATCATGCACTCGTGGTTGTGTTTCAATGTTTTCTTGCAAAACTAATCTGATAAAACCACTCCTACACAATGTGACGAAGCAATAAAACACTGAGTTTGTGGGGACCTATAAATAGAATATTAATCTTGTTAGGTAGTTAATTAATGTACCTAGATGTGTTTATTTTGTTATGTATGCTTTGTGAATAATTTCCTAAAATGCAAATACAAAAAAAAAAAAAAAATAGAATATTAATCTATGTTTTCATAATTACCTGAAATAAACAGTTCTTGTGTTTTGTTAGTTTAAAATGAGCACTTCATATCCCAGGTCTATTACGTTGAACCTCCATTTTTCTACAGCAGACAAATCAAACTGCAAATGGCTCTAGAACTGGATTTATTACTCTCATACACAGTACGTCTGCTATAGACTTATAAATGTAATGCTACACCAAGCACTGAAAAGCAAACATGGTTAGCTTGATTCTGTATAAATGAACTGTAACAAAATCCTCCACTAGCATCTATGAACCTCATATATTAACACTTTATATCTCAACAGTTTAAGCTGCACAAAAAATGAAGTGTAGAAAAAGCAATTCACATTTTATGACATTATCACATTTAATGGCGGGTTGCGTGCGCAGGTATTTGTTGTTTGTGCCCGTTGTGTTGGTTGTCTGGCATGGCTAATTCACAGCAAATTATTTTGTATATTGCTTTGGTTTTGGCTTTTAAACATATAAGATAAAACATGCATGTAAACTTCAGAACAGCTGACAGGCAGGTTGTAAGAAATTTGAAATTCGTTTACCCTGTGTCCATTATTTTTGCCATGATAAGCTAACCACCTGCTAGCTGTAGCCCTATAGTTATCGGTCACAGATATGTGACCTCAGCATATTTCCCAAAATATCAAAATATACCTTTAATAAATTCCTATGATAAATAAATTATGAATAATTGTGTCTTTGATTGATACTTATTTAGTCATAAATATTAATGTTTGAGAGAAATAACAAGGCTTTAAGAGAGCCCTTCTCGGATGGATATCCCGACTTCAGTTGATATTAATGTTTCTTTTTTTAAATGTAAGTGTTATATTTTAATGGTCGAAAAAGATGTCGAGCATAGCCAGCATCCTGTTTACAGCTCCTGGGTTGAGTCACGTCCTCATAATGGGAAACCTGACTGTGATGGGATGGGCTGGCATGTGGCAATAACAGGCAGGATACTCTGAAATATTCCCTCTCAGTTAAATTAGTTTTTGCTGTCTGTCTACTTTGAAAAATCCCAGGGTAACACTGAGCATTACACAGTTTTGATACAGGATTAGACGATGTATAGAAACACCCTGAAATAAGCATTAATATGGGTTTGAAACCACAAAATGTATCATAGAATTGCCTCAGTGGTTTGTTCATACCTCTTTAGATCTTGATACATTCAACATTTAAAGTTATTAAAGTGTCTTTAGAATTCTGAGGACTTCAAAGTTAGTTCACTGTTATTATATGTAGCTTTTACTAAATGTACAGGTTGAATATTGTTCCTCAGTGTGTCTGGGCCAGGCCGATACTGGATGTCACTGTTGTTGGGGTGGGTGCTGTGTATCGTTGTTGCACCAGCAGCCAGTCAGGCTAAAGTAAATACTGATATGATTGTAGTGAACTGAAACTAATTTGCCTGTGGCTGATATGCAGAGGAGAAATTGAGAGCAGGGCTGAATCGAAACTGGGTTGGGGCTTTATTCAGAGTTAAATGTATCATTATTGTATTTGCATATCTAATAAACATAGAATTGAACCTTTGCTAAACTTGAGGTCATGTTAGATTCTCAGGACGTATATTAAAGTTGTGTTACAGGTTTGGCTCTACTATCTTAGTTTGTTCAGTGCCCTTGCTTTTTAAACATGGACAGTAACAAATAAATATTTATTGTATGATTGTTGATTATAATTGACTTTTTTCATGCTAAACATTGAAGTTAGAGAATAATGCTGACTGCTTCGGGTAAAATAAGTATTGCCAGACACAAATGATTTACTTTAAAGTCATTACATATAAAATATCATGTTTTCATAGATAACAAATAGAAGTTATATCATGGGAAATACTGTAAATATATACATTTACAAGTAATAAGAGTTAATTTATTTTAAGAAAAAGTGGATTATTGCGATGATCTTTGGATCAGGAGTTGGGTGGTTCAATCCCCACTGCAGTCCGCATGCGTTGTGTCCCTGGGCAAGAAATTTCCCCCCAAATAGCTCATGGAGGGATTGCCTACAGTACTGTGTGTATGTAAGTCGATTTGGAGTAAAGCTTCAAGAAGTGACGTGATGTAATGTTTTGTTGTATTTGATTTGGCCTTAAAATGGCAAAACAAAGGAAATGAAAGGGGGAAAATAAGTGTTAAAACCACACATTACACAGTGCTATCAACATGTACATAAGGAAGGGGAAACAAATAGATTCAACAGACACTGGAATGGCGGCCATACATGTAGAGATAAAGATTTAAGAAAAAGTGGTCTCTTAATTTTTTTCTAGAGCTGTATGAATAATGAATCATTCTGCTTCAAGGAAAATCCACATAAGCTAAATCAAGTGTTAAATGAAGTATAAAAAAAAAATGTTTGAAGGCAGACTTGACCTCTCAGGTAACTCTTTGCTCAGTGAATCACTCATGAAGGTGTTGTGAACATAGTTCAAGTGAAGTGTATACTACTCTTTCTCTCCCACTCACACAGACAACCTGACACTGTCAATAGAAATAACTGCATGCTGCTGCGCTAATGATTTTTGCCATCTGCTGTGCAAAGCCATTTGTCCCCCAGCGGGCTGAACCTTAAGCAAACAACTTTCCAGCCTCTGTAGGAGCCTCTGTTTACTTATCCTGATCTGCCCTTACTAATATACATGAAAAGAGAAGCCACTTCACACACGTTTGCCAAGTAGCCTCAAACAAAATATGAATGATCCCCTGTTAAGATTCTTCCTTGTATCAAATGCCACCTTAATGGAAGAAGCTCTAGGTCAATGAGCGACAAAGCCCCCCACCAGATTTGGCAAATCAAACGTTTTCAAAGCTCCTGCTAAATTGCGGGGGATTGTCAAACTTTTTAATGAAATTAAGTGCAAGACTTTTAAAATATTTCCTTTTATAAAATGATGCAGTTATACAAGAAATGATTGCGTCTTAGATTTGAATATTTTACTCTATAATCATACATTGCAATACCAATTACAAGGTGATTCATAATATGATACCGTAAGACAACAGTGACATGTTATTGTTTTTTTCAAAAGGGTATCCCTAATGTGTTTGTCGTTGTCTATTTAAATGTCGAGCACACCATTTGGAGATGTGTCCACTTGATGAATGTGAGTCCAACATACACTGTCCTATTAACTCTGTTTTGGTTTCCACCAACTATAAAAGGAAATATCTGTGACACTTTGTCTGACTGGAACATGACCTTCAAGAGAGGGTCCAATGAGTGATGGCAGTAAGCTAGCATCACATGGCTGCTAGCCAAATAAACTGCTAGCGTGTTTCCTGTCAACTGAAAAACTAGAAACTTTGGTGAATAATTATCTGAGGATTTGTCCTTACAACCATTCCCTTTCATGGGTTTTAGTTCATAGATAGATAGATATTTTTAATTTAACAAGCGTTAAAATCTAAGTCTATACTAGTGAGCTAAAAGTTGAATAAGCTGATAATAGAAATCTATTTTTTAAGACTTTTTTTACCTAAAATCATGTCAATCTCATGGTGGCCCAAGAAGAAAAGTCAGTTGATCACGTGACAGGGTTGTAGCTGTCATTTTTTAAGCTTTGTAAGAAAAAAAATGTTGAACTCCAGTTAAGAGCTCCATTAGCGCTGCAGGATACAATAAGAAAACACCAGAGAGAGAGAGATGTGCTGCGATGATCAAAGGCTGTCTTGGTAAAAATGGCCCATTTACTTTCTTCCACCTTTTGGGTGTCTAAATGGACTTTGATTCAGTAATCAATGCACTGCTGCCTGGCAGACACTAGAGGGCAGAGTGAGCGCAGGGAACCGGCCGGTTGTCGCAGCAGGGAGCAGACTGGCTGGGAGTGCGATAAGAAGTCCTTTCACGTAACATGGCCTGGAGTGAATGTGTGTTATTTCTCTGAGGGCATCAGGAACTTCTACAAAGTGTGAGCAGGTCAGTAGGAGGGCAGGGTCTCACTGCAGGTTTCCTCCTGTCCATAAGAGTGCAGGAACCCGTAAGAAATGACACTGTTGTATCAGTATAACAGGTTTAATGTGAGCATCATGGCTGTCTGAGTGGTGCTAAATGAGTCACATGAGCTCCAACTCACACTAGCTTCAAACAATGAGCACTACCTGGGCAGCCAGGGAGGCAAACGCATCCCCCTACAAATGTGTTATATTTGAAGAATGAGAGAAAACTTCAAAAATCCCTGAGCAATTAACCAATCACAGTCCAGCAGGACAGTGTGACAGAGTGCACACATCATTGGTGGACAGGCGCGCATCCGTTATGCTTTCAGTGGGGCGAGATCTAAATTAGAGAGCCAATTAACTCTGCTAATAGCCCTCTCCTATTTAATCTGGAAGACAATGGGGATTGAAGGAGCTTTTACAATATCCTCTTTCTGCCACGATTCTGAGGGTCTGAGTTTGCCTCCTTGTTTTCACTTCAATTAGCCCAGTGCTTTCTATGATTAAGTACCTATAATTATTTTTCAATTAAGGCTTTGATCTGGTGTGTACTGTATACAGCTCCTCGGCGTGCCGGGAAGAATAAGGATGAAACACTAAATTTGTTCCCTTCTGTGTTGTGTTGATGAGGGTGCAAGTGAGATTAAGCTCGCAGAGCTGCAGGGAGAGCTGCTGCACACACACAAACTTCAACAACAATTCTCATTCCAGCAGCAAACTTTATTTATTTTCCTCAGCTAGTCTGAGCTACTCATGGTCAATGCTTCAGTGATGATCAGAGAAAGAAGCGCTTGTGACCTGGCTTGCCATATAAAAACATTTTCATTATTCCTATCACTCTCCTGTTTAATATGCATTTTCTAAGATAATCAGCCATGACAGTATGTTACGATTTACAGCCGGAAAAGCTGAAGAGTGCCATTGATGCGGTGCGCTCCCGTCCCAGCTCTGCAGTATTTTGTGTCTGTAGCATTTTGTTTATGTGGCTTTTACTAAACCCTTTGGTTTCTCAATTTGGTGAAGATGTTTCTTAATTTGCAGGTCTTTTCGAACATTGGTGTTTTTATATTTGCATTGTAAGTGCAACGCGTTTCTCCTTATAGAAGTGTTTTTGGCCGTTGTAACGTGTTTACACCTGTAGGCCACCTTACATCGAGGTTAAGTAGGCAGCAGCACAAAGAAAAACACATAGTTACAGAAATTAAGCGTTTATATTTTACATTTCAAAATAGTCCGCTTCGTAAACTGTTACATTTTCAAACACTGCCATTTTAGGGAGTCCTCTTCTCCTTTCATTTGGAATTTTAATGCTTCATTATGATGAGTACACTCTGTTTTGTAACATATTCCATGTCGAAGGGAGCAAATCCTTCAAATACCTCTAGTTTTTATATACTGTAGGTATTTGAGACAGAAAGCATAAAAAAGCCCTGAAAAAACAAATAGTCTCTGGCCTTTTTCTTTCTGATGAAGATACACACATAGCTTTAAATCAATGCATATGAAAGGAATTCGTTTCATCTACTTGAAGTGTGATTGAGGACTTTTTAAAATTATTTGTTTAATCATTTGCAAAAAACAATGACACAGTATGTATGTTGGATAAGGTTATAATTAATAAAAACTACTTTTTTTAAAATTACATCCATCACCCTGCATATTGCATCATATTGTGTATTGTTTGATATGTGTTCTACTTATATAACTGTACTAATAGTATACATTGACAATTACCATATGATGTTTTTTTTCAGGAAGCAAAGTATCTTACAGCTGTCAAATAAAATGAAAAGTTAAATGACACACACCATACTGCATTTATAGGTATTAGTGTGGTAGAGCTGACGCTTATGTTGCATGACATGCATATTTGTAAAGTGTACAGCTTGCACTGTATTTATGTTTGCACTCTGACTTAACACTTTCCTAAAACACCAAAGTGTACTTTTGGGTAAGACAGAGGTAAAGATCAATCAGAGAAACAAAGCCTGTTCCCCTCATGCACTACCAGGTTCTTAATAACACTTACAGGTTATTATGTTTCCTCTGTTTACCTGACCTGGAAGGTAAATCAGACGCACGGTAAAATGACAGTCTGGGTTAATTATCTGTAAAGCTGTGAGGATTAGAGGAACTCACAATAACGTGCAACAGGGAGGGTGGTGGAGAGGTACAGCTTGCTTTATTGGGAGCGCCTGCGATCTAATATTACAGTAATAACACTTTTATACTTAGTGGTACGGCTTTACTTGACTTACCACATTATTTGAGGTCCTGGTCTCTATTTTGTTTCCACTGCAGGATTCTCAGCTGATCATTTACTGTGATCTCACCTTCGACAGGTTCTTGCTGAATCCATCCATTGGACACAGTGGATAACATGCTCTCTGGCCAATCAGTGTTCTGCAGTGTTGTAACTTTCTAGTATCAGCTCTGCATGGTTTCACCCTCAGGTGAGTTGGTACCAGGAAAGGAACAGGTATTATTCAAATATTGCTTATGGAAAACCCAGAGAGGATCGAGGCATGTTGAGGGGAGCAGTGTTGTACCTTGCATTTTAAATGCAGCACAATAATAGCAGGAGAGGAGCTACGTCTAGTGTTTTTTTTATCTCCATAACCAAACATATTTACTTTACTGAATGCCCTCTGTTTTGACTGAACACACACACATCATATTGGACAAACTGTTGAAACCCATGTTGTATCATTGAGTTGGCAAGGGTCGCCCTTTGTACTCTTGCTTTGAAAATGTGTTTTTTGTCTATATCAAACAATGTTCTTGTCTTAACCTGTCCTGTAATGACTTAATCACTCATTAAAAAAGTAAAATACAAAAATAAACAGTTTACTGTGATTTTACGGGAAAAAATGTGTGTTAAGTTCCCAATATGGCAACAAAAAAATGTGTTCCTTGACAATGGACAGTGCTGGAAAGTTTACTTCAAAATATTATTTATGAAAAAAACAAATACCAATTAAGATTCAGACGGTCCCTCGTGCAAATCCCATTAAAAGTTTTCATCCAAAAAAGAACATTCTTTGCATTTATGAGTCTGTCCCGTTCACTTCCTGTATTTGAAACGTGCTCTCTCCTACAGCCGGCTGCCGGTGAGAAGCAGAAATCCAGTAATTAACTCCTTTACTGTAATTAAAACACTGGAGTCTCTTAAGGGTGTTAGGCTCCTAATGAGTTGTGACATTTTAGAATCTCCATGTACCCAAAACTGTACTGTCACTACCTAGTCCTGCACAGGAAGTGTTCACAGCTGGGCGAGGAAGAAGGAAAAAGAGAGGGGAAGAAAGAGGAAGATGGGAGGCTTTCACTGCCCTAGAAGGGTAGAGAGAGGAGGAAATAATGAAATATCAGGTCTTTGTGAAAAATAGAAAATAAAAATGGAGGGGGGGGGGGGCAGGTAGCAGTGTGGTTAGGAGAAGGGGGGGGGGGGGTGTTAGGAATTGTGTCTGAAACATTTTGTATGACCTCCTCCCTCGCCCATCCATCAGGCAGGCTGGCTCATTATTCTAACTAGCCACTTCTTTTCTTCTGTTGCGGGACGCCATCAGCTGCAATCTGCATGCCAATTATCGGCCAGACCCCCTGATACCCCTGCATGGAAAATGATCTGTCAAGGAAAAAAAAAAAGGAGAACGAAAAGCGAGAAGGCTCGTGCACTGTAGCCCCAATCTCTTCAACCCCCCCCCCCCCCCCCCGCCTCGTCTCCCCCCTTTCTACACTCTATTCCTCTCTCTCCGCTTCCCTGTACAGCAGTGACAGGGCTTCCTAGAAAATTAATCTATGGAAAGAGAAGAAAAAAATTATAAATGTAGCTATTCTCCCACTCCGGACGCTCAGTTCTCTGGGCTCCGGAGGGCAGGGGAAGTGGAGTTTGTGATAATTGCCAGGGAGAGGGGGGCGATAACAAAGGGACACTCTTCCCCTGAATGTTACACTGAGGGCAAGAGGAGCGGTCATGAAGCAACCATCATGCTTTTCACGCTCCCAGGTATGCTCCCTTTTTTCCCTTTCATTCCCATCTATTCCATCATCAAATTACAGATGAGATGAGCTGCCACTCCTGATCACACCGCTGATCTCTCAACTGTGCTGATCGGTAGTGCCGGGAATAAAGAAATGTGATGTCAGCGGGCCATCTGGTAATCGCTGTAACCTCATGAACTGTGCCTGATGATCATAAACAAAGCCTGAATACATTTTAAAGTCACAGTCCATGAGTCTCACATCACTTGGTTACGGTTGCTAAGCCTGGCAAGCTTACAGGTCTTGCACGACTTCTATGCGTGTATACTTACGCATTGACTTGAACTTGCACACAAACATTTAAATCAAAATTATTCATATGTACTTGTATTTAAACAGATTGACCTAACTGTTGGTATTTTATTATATAATGTTATTTCCTTCTGAGTGAACTCTTAACTGTGCTATCCTGTGTTTCAATATTTTTCCTGTTGCTGCTTAGACACATTTTCTTTACGGGGATCAAGAAAGGTTTATCTCAACTTACGGTATGCAGTTAATATGCAGATAAATGTACTCCACTTGGACATTTCGGGGATTTTTTAAAACAATCGGTCCTTAATTTCAGATTCAGGCAAAATCTGGCTTTTCTTATTTTACAAGCTACTGCCGATTCACTGCAGCAGGGGGTCATCATTTTCAATTTCACGGCTAAAAATGCTTTGCGAAATCGTTCTTGTTTCTTTTTGTAGTCCATTTGTAGCTCCAGTAGGCTATTGAGAAATCATGTTTGAGTGGGCTTTGGTGGCGTAGGTGAACAATCTGCATAGAGGCTAAACTCTTTGGCCGCCATGTAACATCAAAGCCTATCGCTAAATGACCAATTCAGCTTTTTATTAGTTTTCAAGGCATGTATCTGAACTGAAGCATTAAACAGCCAGGTCGCAGAAATCGTCACTCAACTCAATCTCCATTCTCAAATCTAAAGTTGCTAAAATAGCTGGCTGGCAAATGTTGACTTCTGAGTGGATCAGGCAATCTAACAATGGAATATAACAACATATACAAAGTAACTTTTTGCTGTCTGCTCTTAAAGCCAAATCCCTGTTGTCTTTTCCTTAGTAGATGAGGCAATGAATCTGTGTGAATGACAGCTGAGGAAAAACACAAAGCCAACAAGCTCCAGCTCCAGAGAGAAGAAGCAGTGAATCCGTGAGAAGAACAGTCACTCTGCAGAAGCAGCGGAGAATTGGGTTTGCTCTGTCTGCCTTTGTGGTGTATGTGTGTGAGCTTTGATTAAAGACAGAAGATTCTTTAAGCACATTAGGGCCATTTTGTCCAATTGTTTCACGCCCTCTTCCATATCCACCCGCACAAAAGATACAGACTGCAGCACAAAGCGATGCTCACCCTCTTTACTCTGCTCTATCACACTAAGCAGGCCCAGTGCTGGCATAAACAGGCAAGGACCAGAGGAATTAGGCTCTTGTGTAGTAGTAGTAGAAGCAGCAGCAGCAGCAGCAGCATCAGTGTAATGTCTTATCACTCTAAGGGCAGATGAAGAATTGACACACAAAGGCAAAAGAAACCAAAAGGCACCATGTAGCCTCTTGTTTGGAGCCAGAAATGATATATTTATGTAAGAAACAGTCAGGAATCCAACATGCATATCAGATAGTGAATTGTCACAAAGGACAATTGCAATATCTTGTTAATACTCTGGTTTGCAGCAGCAATGATAGGGTCAGTAATTGATACGGTTGTAGTGCCAGAGACCCTCTTCTCTAGCCTGCAGTGCACTCGTGTAAAATCTGTGCAGCATTAAACAGCACATGAATTTCATTTGCAATCATCCCCTAAATTTAAAGTCTCGGGGTCTGACTCGGAAATGTAGCGAACAAAACTACATTTCAATATTCACAGAGAAGACGAAAATGGCTCTGTTAGCATACTCAGTAAGAGCGCTGAACCCAGGCCAGCCAGCCAACATACCCTAGAGTAATAATTAAGAATCCTGTCGCTGAGTTGTCAGTAGTCAATTACACCTCCTGTTCACTCGGGCGCACGATCTGACTGCAAGCAATGCGAAGACACTGGAGCTGTCATCAGAGATGGAAAAAGAAGGAAAATGACTGAAATGAAGATTACTGTGGAGTGGGGATTTTGAGCAGGGTTTAACAGTCTCTGTCAGGAGGTGAGAGCTGAATGCGAGTGACCAAACGCCCTCCCAAACATGAAACCATTATTGCCGATTACACAGAACGGGGACTTTGGTAGTGCATTAATTGAAGCTTTGGCTTGCATCAGTTTCCAATTACTTTTATGCTAGCCTACGGTTAATGCGGCGACAATGGATGGTAGCAACACGCTCCACAGACGGAGAACTGGGTATGAAAGTGAGGGAGGTTCTTGTTGTCACTGAGTGTGAATACAGTCAGATATGAGAGGCAGAAAGGCGGCAGTGCTAAGCACGACTGGGGAATATTCAAAAAACAGAACTGGTTTAGGCCAGACACTCATAGCTAGATGCATGATGACAATGGGTCATAATCCTACGCGACATATCCAGTTAGAAATGACAACTGTTCAATAGGCAATCTTAAACCAGTTCAACTGCTGGTTCTGACTGAAGCGGTGATTTACAAATACCACTACCACTAATTCACTAAATGCCAAAAACTACAGAGCCAATTTTCAGGAAACTTTCATGATACATACACACAACATTTTTCATATGTCTTTTCCCGGTCCGATGGCAAAGCTATGCTAACTAACTTGAAGAGTCAGTATATAAGTATGATAAACATATCAAACATTTACTTTTAGGCTGTAATGATGTGAACTTTTACCTTTACAAAAATAACCCACAGCAAACCTCCAGACAACAAGGCAAGGACATTTGCCTTGACTACCAGTGTTAGCTAGGTTAGCATAACAAATGCTTTCCACTCATTCTAAACCACATTAATGGTTCTTATTCTTAAACACGTTCAATACATGCATGAATTTAAGAAAAAAGTTTATATTTACCAACCATTGGGAGTTTAATTTAAAGCTAGGCCTCCTCAGACTGTATGTATAAAGGTCTTAACTAGCTAAGATATTTTTTTAGTTTTTTCTTTACTACCTAGTAGGTAATGGTGATCTTAACTGAATTGAAAAAACTATTGCAGCCAATAATGATCTGTTTTGTTGACCGGTTGTGCCATTGTGTCAGGTGGTATGGAAAGAAATACAAAAACAAAAGTGATACTAGTTCCTCTTTCAGAAATGATTTGGCTGATTTAGGGATGAGGACCATTTTATAAGATAAAAAGCTCTGTGTCTACTACCAACCCTGAGGACTGCTCTCAGAATATCATGTACTTCTCCAAAATAACATTTTATTTTGTATTAGTCTCATAAAGGCTACCACATGATGATTTAGTAAAAATAAAAACGTCTTCAGGTTATATAAGACAAATAAAAATATACATACAGTATGTGTACACTGTAGTCATGATTGACTGAAATACTGCGTGAACCACTGGGGTGTGAAGTGACCATTGAAGGTTATGTGCCTTGCTTAAGGGCCCATTTTATGCTGATGTCAGCAGTTCTCATTGACTTTTCTCTGCCAGCAGCTTTCAACCAAACACCAGAAGGCCAGGACCTGACAGAGAAGTTATGTTTAGCAGACTTTCCACACTGACCTAGTTTTGTTCATTCTGTTCCTTTCATTGAAAACTAAAGCTAACTGTAATTATTACCTCTATAGAGTGCTGCATTTAATACCCTGATGTATTATTAGTTGGATTTGCTACAAACAGATTAAACAGGAGCAAGAAAGGCTTAGGTAATTTGATAATTGCTTTTGGCACCTGTGTTTTGTGCTCCTCTCCCTGCAGCCGAGCGGAGAGAATCCCTGAGCAGAGGTTTTTAGCTGAAGGAAGGCAGAGGAGCAGCTCAACACCCCGCTGTGTGACGCTCTGAAAGGGCTACGCTCTCACGTCTGCTCCACATTGCCCCTGCTCAGCATGTCTTAGATTCAACCACATCCAGATTGTTATCACAACACGAATTAAACCTTGATTTTCTGTCCACTCAGCAAGAGAGCTGCACCAGTGATATTGAGGATAGATCATTTCACACTGTGGACAGGCAATTCGCAAAGGTATGCAAAGGAACATAAACTGAACTTTTTTTTTGGTGGTGCCCTCAAAATTGCAATAAAGGTTCTTGACACTGAGTTGTATTTATTTATTTCATTTTTTACATATCCTCACATTCAAACCCTTTTCTGTTTCCAGTCGGTCTCTCAGGATTCGCGCTTGCAGAAAAAGAAAAAAAAAAAGAAAATTAAAATCCATCAGCTAATGTGTCGCCTGGTAATGAAATAAGAATCTGACAGTCTCTCGCATTGAAATGCAAAAGAGGTGTCCTGGCGTTACCCTGGCAATTTATCATAAAAGCCAGAGAATTTCTACTTAATATACATGAGGTACAGTGAATTATTACAGGGCTTGCCATTATAACAAACTTCTCAAAGTGCACAGACAAAAGGGTCAAGTATATTATTTTCACTTACGTCACTCGGACGGATGATCTAAATGGCTTTCTGAAGTTGGAGAATTTTATACTTTCTTTGAATATGTTTTATACTTTGTCCCATTTTGCACAATGCAACCCATTTCCCCCTCTGTTCCCTTTTTTCGAGGGAGAGAAAATGGAAGAGAGAGGGAGGGCTAAAAATGTCACCTGCAAGTATCAGAGTGCTTTTCCACAGCTCTAATTCATCTCTGCCAGCAGCGTGTCTCTACTTTCCCTTTCTTCCCGACTACACCAAAATACGGCCCATAAGTTCACTGATGCATCCAGTCATCAGCCGCTTGGCTTTTTAATGCTAAAGTAACTAAACAACGAAAATATGCATCAAACTAAAATTTGAAAAAAACTCTCATGATTAATCATTCTTTTTTAATCTTGTGATTCCGCCTGTTTGAAATCATCAATAGCTAACAACGCGTGTGATTGATATATGAGGAGACCATGTTCAGAAAGTGTACTCACTTAGGAACAATGGTGAATAATGCCCAATAATATCAAGTGTGCAGCAGTGATTGATGAGTTTTGTCACACGATAGCCTAAAACAATTTATGCATCTTTCAAATGATTGATTAATGAAAATTAAACTTATATTACATCAAACAGGATCATGTATGTTACCAAGAACCTTCTGAACTTAATGCATTGCTGCTGTCACTATGGTAAACACATTATAGCAGAATTATGATTGTCTATCACTTGAGAAATTCTGTACGAGAAAACGTTTTCGTGTCATTTCACATCTTTAGCATTGTCATAAAGAATTCTATGAATTATTTTATAAATAAATAGGAGCCGGATGTATGATTAATAATCAAAGACCACACTTGAGCTTTGATAGGTGACATAACAGGATCGACCCGGGGATCGTGAAAAATGCATTATAAGCGACACATCATTGTGTTTCGCCGCAGAATGAAGACTGTCACATCAACATATGATGCATGTAGTCACTGATAATGTATAATTTATATGACACATTTTCACTCGGGCGCACATAATGCCATTATGATATTGGAGAATGTTTTTATTTCTCCCAGGGGACATCTCCACAAATCACCATGTCCAAAGCAAACCAAGGCCAAAGATTAATGATAAACATGACAAGGACAAATTAGAATATGTAGAAGTTAGCATGTGCGGGCAACACCAAATATCCCAGGGCTAAATAAACAGACATGCATTCTAAACTGTTCCCTGTTGTCCAGTTTTATAACTAGTTCTGTCGGGCCTGTTTATGAACTTCTAGGCAATGTGTTTTGATATGGACAAAGGCTTCAGCTGTCATGTGTGATAGTACTGCAGACACAGAGAGAAAGATTATCATTCAGGCTACATATCCAGTCGTAAGCGTCACTAAACTGAGCTAGCAAATAGTCGGCCTGCTTATATTCTAAGCTTGAGCAAATAGTAGCTACCACAGTTGTATAAATTCTGCTTTTAAAACTATACTTAAAACAGTAGTTCTTTATAGTTTCCCTTCATTAAATATAAAACTACAACTACGAGATGTAAGCTTACAGTAGTTTATCATATGTGCCTTTTTTTATAAGGATTATAATCATCGTCTCAATTGGTCGATTTTCCCTTTTTTTTTAACCAAGCTAGGATATATTGTACCTGTTTTCAGTCTTGCTAAGTTAAGCTAAGCTAACTGACTCCTGGCTGTAGCTTAATTAGCGTGGAGACATTGCAAGAGTGGTATCAATCAAAGCAAGAATTTCATAAAAAGTCAAACTATTACTCTCAAAATATAAAAGTTCTTTTCATTTAATGTCTAAAAGTATTAAAAGTAATACTGTATGATTTATCATGATGCATAATGGCCCCCTTTAAGAATGATATATTCACACATGTTATTATTGGAATCGACTGATATTTAATAGTTTATTAATTTATTTTAAATACTATATACTGATGCACCATATTCAATAAGCTGACCCTATGTTTTGATGTAAAATATAATGTAACAATAGCTGTTAAATAAATTAAGTGGATTAAAAATTATATTATTTCCCTGTGGAATGTGCTGGAGAACAGGTATAAAGAGCAGAACATTGAAATAATTAAAATTAAAGACACAAACCTCAAAAGTGTGTTTAAGTACAGCACTTGAGTAAATTTAGTAACATGACAGCAGTGGGTAGCATTAGCACTAACCTCTTGTGGCTAACCGTGAGAACCTCAGTGAGTGCTGCCTGCTGAATCAGAGAGGTAACCTTATTGTTTTTGATGGGGGGCATAAATCCCAATAACCATCAGGAGTGAGTGCTGAGCCATTAGCCCCCCTGAGTGACTGTCACATCCAATGGAGAAGCCACTCCTCCATCTCCACCTGAGGCTCTGGAGATGGATGGCCTGCCGCTCAATGGTGCGCTGGCTCATTTCTACCCCGGTACAGAAGTCAGTGCTGATTAAAATATCCACACTGGGTCCTTATTTCTATTACCAGTTCACTCAGCCAGTCCAGACCCTCTCAATTAAAGCGCCTGGGCCTGGATGAATGGAGATGAGGGGGTGAATGGTAGCTGACAGAATTACAAACGCTCACAGTCACAATTTATCCTCCTGACAATTAGGAGCAATTTGTTTCATGCTAACTCATCCTTAAGGTTTCCGAAGGTCTTATTTGATATCAACAGGACAGACTGCAGCTGTCACATCCCCCAAGTGCCATTTTCTGTTTTGGTTATGCTCAGTTGACTGCACTTACAGTAAGTAATGCAATCAGTCCTTCTCTTACACATACATGAGATGTTTATATGCAAATACAGACCATGTTGAGATTGATTAAGTCAAGTTACGGGTCTCGATATATTCAATTTACTGATTGGGAGTAATCGAAAACATTTAACGCGTTACATATTTAGGAGGCAAAAAAAGGTCAATTTTTCCGTTACATTTACAGAAAAAAAACACGTAATAACAAAACAAATTTATTTTTAAAAACTGGGACAGAAAAACGAAAGATTACATTTACCTAATGTAAGCTAACAACTAACCCAGTCAACTAACCTGTCTACTACTGATGTTGCTAGCTAATGAAGAATATTATGGGACTGTTTAAATAAAGCTTTAGCGTTCGATGTGACTAGCATACTTAGCAAATCATATTTACCTGTATAATGACGAGTTTTAATCTGACAAGTGATTTTCATAACCAAGGAATAGCTGGACAAACAATTAAACCAAATATGAGTTAGTGAAGTACTGGACAGAACATTGCTTGGTTTTTTACTTTTTATTTCTCAGAGAAAGCATCAAAGTCACAAATAGATGAGAAATATTTCTGAACTTGAACAAAGAGGACGTGAGGTTCCCATCCTGCTGATTCAGCCTTAACATGAAATCTGTGCTTCTTTTCTTTACACACTACATCTTATTCTAATGCACATTAATGCCCCACGTTATTACGTTAAGAACGGTAATTATTATATATAACAGGTTATAAGGCAACGCAGAAATATGTAAGCTTTTTCAACAACGTTTAAACTCCAGCCACAGCTATGAAAACTGAAAAATGATGGTGACTTCTCAGCAAGAATGTCTTAGGCACCGGCACAATGGAGTACAGCTCTCACTGACTGAGCCACTTTCTTCAGCGGAACCACTAAAACTTCTATGGCGATATTCTATTGTGCTTTGAAAAAGGGCTTTTGAAATGCATTAGCACTACACACTTTCTGAAGAAAGCCCAAGCACGGATTTGATACATAGCGACGGAACAAAAAAGAGAAAGAAAAAATGGATAAATAAAAGCAGGATGCAATCATTTTTGAAAGATTTGCCCAGCCCCCTTAAGATCTCTCCCTCATTGTTTGCTGACGACTTGATACTGCAAAGTTCTATCTGTTTTTCTTCTCCGTCTTTTTCTTCTGCCGTAGCGAATTTGTTTTCAGGCTCCATAAAATAGCCTTTTCTTATTTCAAGCGGCAGTGTATGCAGTGGAAAATCTTTCACATAATATATCCTTAAAAGCACATTACTCTGTCCTATACACCGTTAAGAGTTAAGAACACAGTTAATATTTACAGTTGAAAAAAAATGGGAGAAAAGGAAAAAGGATTTTGCCAGGGAATAAAACACCCCCACCCACGTATACACACTCACTCTCAGTGCAGCGGTTGAACAATTGCGATTCACAATCCTATCCTTAATGCCTAAGACCAACATAAAAGAGGGGAGTTTAAGAATATAGGGATAAGCCCTTTCAGCTTTTCTAAGTCTTAAGGCTGGTTTATGCTCCATGAATACTGAGCATCGGCAGCCAGTGCTGTTGCCACTCTAAATAGATATTACAATGATTTGGGAACAATGCGTTCGACTGATTCCCTCAGACACAAAAATACATATATGTGTATATATAGTGAATAGGAGGCAAACATTAGCGCTCCCTGACAATACAAGCATTTTTGATGTAGAAGGGTAGAGCAAGATTAATGTCTGAGCGAGAGAAAAGGCGAGATACCACTTTGGGTGTTTGCTGGGAAAGCTGCAGCGGGAAGATGCTTTGAGAGTCTAAATCCCCCCCTGAGTACAATGCAGGGCTGCTGATACAACCAACAGACACAGGGTCACCTCCCCTCAGGGAGACAATGGGAGCACAACAACAAACTGGAGTGAGGAAGCATCGGGACTGTGCCGGCACAAAGGCACGGAGAGGAAGTCAAAGGGGGGAATAAAGTAGGGAAAATGCAATTTGCCAGCGTTTTTCCAACATTATTATTATCGCTAATAAGCATCAAGGGCTGCTGAATGTCGCAGCAAAAGGAAAGTGACCATCCTCCAAAATATCATCCTCTCCTCTGCAACATGAGAGGCAAGGAAATTAGTCTCCTGCGCACGTCTGCTTGTATCATACTAAATGACAACATATGGGAGCATTTAATATGCTAAAAGATGATTTTGAAGAAGGCCGTCTCGCAGCACAAGAGAGGTACGGATAAACAGTCCCCTTTTTTTGCCACTTAAGCTTTCCAAACGGCCTCAGGGCTCCAGAACAACTCCGACCCTTGTGTCTCCTCTCCCAATCCAAGATTAGCCTGTCTTCTTGTCTTAATCCAGCAGAAACGCTGCATCCTGACTCCAACACCTCTCCACAATTACTGCACTCCATAATCCCCTGCCTGCCTCCATTTTTCCCTACTGCTTTAAGAGGGGTAAAGATCAGGGGTGAGCACTCATCCCCGAGCCCTCCCCTGCCTCTCACCATGGCAGTTAAGTGTCTGTGGAACTCATAGAATGAGTAAGCCTTGTGACAGCTTATTAATACTTCTCTCTTCTCTAGGGGTTTACCAATGGTCAGTCCTTAAGTATACTGTACTGGATTAAAAGGATTTGCTTGTAGCTCAGGTTGTGAAAAAGAGGTATTTCAGCGCACTCCTCCCGCTCTGTTCGAACTAAGATGTCACTTGAAGGGTCTCGAGTCGCTTTGTGCGCCGGGCTGATGCTCTATGAGATCTAATGTTGAACATGAGGCTAAGGTGTTTTCATGGTCAGTACCTCCTATGATTTCAAGTGGCTCTTGATCCTCTCAGGGAGCCAAAGCACTCACGCCAAGGTCTGAAATACAGTACCCAGATGACGGAGCGCGCGGCTCTTTATTCAGCAAACTTTGATAGTTTTTACCGCCGATCCAAAGAATGACCACCGCAGTTCTCCTTCACTCAAAGCTGCTGTTCACTGCAGTGTACACAGCCGAGCAACAATGAGTGTGGCGCTTACAGAGACGAGATGTGCTTAAATGAATCATCCTGCTGGCTTAGCATAGCTTGGCTGCCTCTGTGCTCTGGATGTCTTTAATGCGTTTGTTTGCCTGCAGGCCCTCCAAGTCTTTCTTCCTGCTTTCTCTGCTTTCTAGCCCGGATAGATTATACGTATTTTTTTATATTTATTTCAAAACCTAAATGGACTTGAATCGATCAATACCTCATTGTGCATGTGACGAAAGCTCCAAGGGAGGGGAGGGGGGCCAACCAATATGACAGATGTTACAATTCAGATTTCCTTTTCATTCTTTTTCAAGTAAACACAATGGCATATCGAAAGGCATTTCAAAAGCTGTTTAAAATTGATTTAAGTTAGCTCCTTGTCATAAAGCTGTGTGTTCACAAGTATCACAAAGATGACTGGGAACGGAGAAAGAGAGTAAAAGAAAGCTGCCTCCTCCAAGGACTCTAAGCCATTGTAGGCTTCTACCCAAGCCTTAGATTTAAATAGGGACCAGGCCTGGACAGATTTGCTCAGAAGTCTTTTCAGAAGATATTTTTTTGAGCCTAAGATAGTCATCATGCAGAATAAACAACTTACTTTCAGAGAAGGGAGGGACATGAAAGAATATGGAGGCAAAAATGTCCCACTGGTAGTGAAATCAAGGAAAATAGAAGGGCATCAGAATCTTCTGAGCCTCAATATCAAATGTCCCACCTGATCTAGAATTCACATTAAAAAAGACACTTGTGCATAATATACCAATTGACATGACATATCACTACAGCCGAGGAAATAAAATAGGGGAAGCAGAGAGCCTTTTATGTTCAGAAAATATGATTAGGGCTTTTGATGCTACGAGCTACTTATAATGTTTCACTCTTTGCATCAAAAGGTGAGATCTTAAGTTTTTCATATTTCCAGTTCTCCATCATATCGTTCAATATCTACACAAATTATTACTGCCACATAACTGAATTAATCCTCAGATGTACAATTGAGTTGGAACCTGTGTTGCCCTATAGCTAAAGGGACAATACGGGAGTTTTCATCCAGCCTCATCTGTTCCATTTAGCCGACATGATTTTGCGAGCTTCTAATCTGCCATGCTACATTCGGACAGAATGGTGACCACAAATATACTGCATCCTCAAACTGTGATAGATGGCTAAGGAGCAGGAAGAGAAAAGACAGGAAGTTAGAGAGTGATAGCAGCTCACTTATTGGAAGGGAAGGAGAGAGATGCCGCCCCGCTCTGCAGCGCCGGAGGAGAACAAAACATGCAATTAGAGCAGCAATACACTGTGAAGTGGTCATTACTAGAGCTAATGAGCGCGCTATCTGTCCACACATTAAAGTGCCCGCTAACGAGCGCTTGTTCATCATCGGGCGAACACAAGTCATCGCATAATCCTATCTCCTGTCCTCTCATCCCCACGGGAGGGAGAGGAGGCTCATTTGGGCAGGCGCTGGACAAAAGAAGCCAAACAAGGCTTTGGCTTGGAGAGACTTTAAACTTGACCCTCACACCCGTCTGCGGCTTCAACACAAGCATTAAGAATCTTTTCTATATATTTCAAAAGAGAATTACTTGGTAAGTCGAAGTAAAAGTTGATATTTCCGTTGGCAAGATCAGATTTCCACCATTGCCAGTTTCCAAAAAAACCCTGTAATGTTGACTTTAATTAAATGTATTATGTCAGTAAATTACACATAACTGTGTTAGTTTACCTGAAAGCAATAATATTAAGTTTAAATAATAATAAAAACAATTAAATTCAACTTAATATTATTGCTTTCAAGTAAACTCATACAGTTAGCAGTTAGTTGTAATTTGCTGACACAATACATTTAATTAAAGTCAACATTTCAGTTATTTCAGTGAATGTGCAGTTTGATTCAGTCCAAATATGAATGGGTTACACCCTTCCACCCAGGTAGTTTTACTGTAATCCAGTTGACACAAACCCGACTGAAAACAGAAGAACCTCCTGTCATGTCTCATTCTGGTGGAACCAAATACTCTCCTTTCATGGCTTCTCCCAAGTTTTCACAACGCAAATGCCCCCAGCCGCCACAAGAGAGCACTGTAGCCAAGCCTTTCCCCCCCCCCCCCCCCCCCCCCCCCCCCCCCCCACCACGTGCTGCTGCTGTGTGGCATCCCGTACTGTAAACTGATAATGACAAGACAGCCAGTGGTTGCATCAGATAAAGAGGGGAAGGCAGCACGCTCCATAGGGTTCACAGATTCTTAAACACTTATTATCTATTTGATTCATTCCTGATTGCAACATATTTTCATGGGCAAATCCTCCCACAGGGCGAGAACCCCCCCCCCCCCCCCCTTTGTGTCCTTGTGTTTCTATTTACCCGAGAAAATAAGGGGGGGTAGAAAGTTTGGGCTGTCTCCGAGCAGTAAAACATTTGTCACAATAAGACGAAATATTTGGCATTCGCCCCCCCCCCCCCCAACAGTAAATACAGCTTTACTGTAAGAAAGTCAAGATGAGGATTTTTAAAAAGAGTGACTGACACAGGAGTGAATACATCTGTATTCAAATAAAAGAATGTCAGAAGGAGGTGAATTTGGATTTATTTTTCCTGTATGTGTGTGTGTTTGTTTCCCCTCCTGTCTCCACGGGGCAATGTTCTCGCACTCACAATCGGATGAACAAGTTTTTCCTCCACCATTGTTGGGTCCCTATCACTCCGCTGTGACTCATTCCATACCCTGTAATTATGTTTGGAAAAAGAATAAAAACAGACTTTAATTCTCTTTAATTGTGCAAAGCCCAAACTGCTGTCTGAGCGCAGACATGATGTGTTTAACCTTGGGCACTAATAACCCGGCATAAACCACACCATGGAAACATAAGAAAAAGCCGGAAAAGTCATATTTTAAGTGGATTTCTACATTGTTTTCAGTTTTCTTGATTGGGATTTTGACAGAAGCAGGAACATTAAGCTTCACATATTTCTTTTTTCCCAACTGGATGCATTTTTTTACGTGAATAATATCTTTAATAAAATCATCCTGCAGTCTAATTGTTATATGGCAGACCCTGTTGGAGAGAGCGTATCTGTGGAGCATCTCAAGAGTGCTTCTGATTACTTCCTCTCTATTCATCATGTTGTCGTCTGGCCCCAAGGCATCAATAAACAACTGTCATGGATCCAAGTGACGGCAAATCAGTCAGCTTTCACTGCACGAAGACACTAATGCAATTTTATTGTTCATTAGTTTATCATAACATTACATCTATTTGATCTAACACGTAGATTTAGAACTCTCCCGTTTGATTATCTGGCGAGTTTCAGGTGAAAACAGTATTTCCATGAAGCAGATTAGCATCGGACAAACAGGTGCTATCTCAATCTTTTTGTGGCTTAATAAGGTGCGATATACTCTATCAACTGTACTACCCTCGTTGTGTGTCTGTGTTGTATGCATAGATAGATAAACACACACACACACACACACACACACACACACACACACACACACACACACACACACACACACACACACACACACACACACACACACACAAAACACACACACACACACACACACACACACACACACACACACACACACACACACAAACACACACACACACACACACACACACACACACACACACACACACACACACACACACACACACACACACACACAGTGATGTGTGATCAGAAGCATCAGAGAGTTTAGCTTCAGTAGCATCGCCCCCAAGGGACTGCTGCTGTGCCTGTGCAAACATGTGGGCCTTGCTCTGCCACCTGGAAGCGAAAAGGGGAAGACAATCAAGATCAGCAGCCCAGATAATCTCCGTTTAGGACACTACATGCATTTAGGCTGAAATGTGAGACTACATGGGAGTTGTTTCTGATCTGTACATGTTTGTTCAGCATCTGTCGACTGCGGCTGGTTCCAGGGATGAAGTCCTGAGGCTGCAGGGAGCAGGAGTAGGAAGAAGCTGGAATATGTAAGTGCAAGCACATAAAAAACTGAAACGTTATATTTTATCTGTGGACATTATGTCCACAGATTTCATTGGATTATGTTAGTTGAAAGCAATAATATTAAATTGAACCTAATTTGTTATTCAAACGTAATATAATTGCTTTCAGCTAACCCAATACAGTTATGTGAAAATGTTTTTTAAACATATTTTTATCAACACATGGCACATAGAAAATACATTTTTGTAAATCAAATGTAACCACAGTTAAACATTTGATCGTCTTTACTACTGTACATCAATTGAAGAGCCATACTTTTTTATTTTTTCCAAGTTTGTTCTTATAGATTCACGATGTAATAGGACTCCAGACAAAATCTGAGCTCAGAACCAATTTCAAAGCATTTCGGGGTCAGTCTCATCTCAGCTGTGCTGGGCAGCAATCATACTGCCTGCACACAAATGATGCTTAACCACAATTAACCTGAGGGGGGGTGTGCCGTGTACTCTAGGACCATTCAATCTCACTTTCATATCACCAAGAAGTTAGAAGTTAAGAGATTGTCTTGGCTCCGCTCTCATCAAGCATCAATAATTGATTGAGGTTTCTGGGACACATTGTGCATTGTGTCTTCAGGGGTGATCAGCAAGCAGACCTTCGGTGCGGGAGGAGAGGCCACCCAGCGGTGCTCTGCTTGACTCGACCAATCCTCTATTATTTATTACAGCAAAAAGGATCCTGGTGGATGGGTTAAGGAGGTCAGTTGACATTTAGTGCTTCCCCGACAGACGTCCCTGCAGTTTAGATTGAGCATTTCGCGCTACGGTGCATCTCCCACACATGCCCTGATTTGATATTAATATCAATCATCTTTTTACCCTTCTCTTCATTGAGATTAGCACCTCTCTTTTTCCCCCCCATTCTGACATTCAGTTTGGTCTAAGGAGGACAGAGTGAAGCGTGTTTGCTGTAGAAGTATAAAATCCTAAATTGGTATTTTTGTGAGCGCACACGTCTAAGTTAAGCTCACATCGTTTAATCATTGCAAATTAACTACTCTCCCTCCATGCATTCACACATGCACACAAATGTTTCAAACTGGCAAATTTCCAATATTACTTCATGTAGAGTTTATTATGTGGGGGAAAAGCGCAGGATCGAACAATAGCTTTGTTTGAAATGTTCATCCCAGGCAGTTCAAATGAAACAAGGGCGGACTTTAAACATGGCTCCAGGCTTGTGTTTTCTCGCGTTGACAGCACGGCTAGCCAAGCGTTCGCCCAAAGGCCTTTGGCAACATCCTCAACAACACCATATCAGTGTGTCCTGTCACCCCGCCATTGTTCAGCCCTGACACCAGCATCCCACTCAGACATAAGCGGGGTCAGAGTTCAGACCTCCAACACTTAAGCGGACGCTTACAAATGGCATCTCATCGTGACCTTGAGCCCTGAGGCTAAGACAATAAGGTGCAACAACATGGCCTCTGCCAGGTTCCTCACACACACTGTGTTTAAGTGTGACAATAATTCTGTATGAAAAGTTACCCTGTGAAGTGATGACATCCATCAAAGGCTAACAAAGCTGAGGCCAAAGCACTGCCAGGAAGCCGCTGAGAACAAACCTTTAAGTCTCTTATCAGCAGATGGAGGAAATTACACGGCTGCAACCCTGAAACATTTAATTAGCAGTTTATGTACTATCATGCTATATCACATCTCTGCCACCACTTCCTTACAATTGCTCTAAACGCCCTGGGCAGTTTGCAGTCGATTTGATACTGAGCACTTCTTTCAGGCCTTTTGTTTGTGTTTCCGTCCAGGTCCTGCCTGTCTGATTGTCAAGTCCCACCTAAAAATGGATCCTTGTCCAAGATATCCTCATTCTGGAATACATGGAAACCCATGACTGCAACAAAAACCAAAAAGGCGCAAATAATAAAAAATCCATCTCCAGCAATGGGACAGATTTTGGGACATTTTCAGAAATGAAGATCCCTTATTTACAGCATAGCTTTTTCCAGTGATCACAATCAAAGTGTGTGTGTGAGTGTGTGGGTGGTACATCTGTGTTGCGGGTCACCTTGAGCATTTTGGTGCACATGGCATGAGGCGTCCCGCCGCTGTCTCTGGCGCGCTTCGCTGAGTACTTCCTCAAGCGCGACACTCCCACTCCAGCAGGGATTTCCACACACCAATGGTTGAATCTTCCTCTTGGGCCTCCATTGCTAACCATTAGTGGCGGATTAGGAGAGCGGGTGAACGGAAGAGGAATGGCTCCGGGGGGCTAGCTATCAGGTGGATTTCATAACTGACATCCTCGGATGACCATCCAGGGTTAGAAACCGGCTGAGCTCTTGGTTTAAACTTCAGACTGTTTTATAGTCAGAATGTATGCTAGCAGACCAGAAAACAAGCAAGTTGTCAAAGCTTTTCAGTTTCCACATCTGAATTAACTCGTATCCCAGTATTGACAGTCCAATACATTAGCAGAGCATAAAGGTGATGGTCATGGCATCGTCGTTAAATCTCTTCACAGACTTACCGGAAATTGCTTTAAAGAATTGCAGTTGAGACAGTGCCATAACATTCTATTACCACCAGCTGCTAAACAAGCCAATACCGCCCAAATATATTTGTCAGGCGTTTAATCAGGAGATTAATTGAAAGCTTTTTGAGAGAACTCATCTGGGAAAGGAAATAATGAGTCCGACTTGGACTTTTTTTTGAGGAGCTGCCAAAAGAACTAAGCACAATGGGTGCGGTGGCTTTCTTAAAGTCCCACTTTGAGCAACTAGCTGCTGTAATGTGACAAATTTCCATGTGAAACTGCATTGTTAGATCTGAATGGGAAAGACAGGAGAGAAATGAATAAACTGCACCTCACCAACAAACTATTAAAAAGTATTTTAGCAACAAATATCCAAACACACAACTCTGACTCCAGGTTGCCTTG
Organism: Eleginops maclovinus; assembly: GCF_036324505.1. Classification (NCBI taxonomy): domain Eukaryota; kingdom Metazoa; phylum Chordata; class Actinopteri; order Perciformes; family Eleginopidae; genus Eleginops; species Eleginops maclovinus. Next base: position 2,305,594 of record NC_086357.1, on the reverse strand, counting down.
CTAACTAAGACACAAACAACGGTCCGTTAGGTTTCATATGTCGGAAATAAAGTCATATTAGATTGGATAATTGTTTGTTTTCAACCCAAGGGGTCAAGATAAGGAAAAAAAATACGTAGATTTTTAAACTATATGTTGGCATGTAGCAAGCTATAACCAAACAATTAACACAAGGACAGAAGAACTTGGATCACGTGTTGTGTTTACTTACTGTTTTTCGCAAGCTATCTGCACTGGGGAAAAAAAGTCATATAGGTTGACTGTGCAAGCAGATTTTAATGACACGCCATGTTAAAACCAAAAGCAAACACCTTGAGTTATTTCTAACAAGGTTACAACATTATTGTGTACGTAAAAATATGTAACTACATAGTGCATTGACTTACTCGATCGAAAATGAACCTGGCCAACAAGTGAGCATAACTCAAATTTTCACTCAAATTTGAGCTCTGTTTTTGGTCTGCACCACTTCAGTTTCGGGCTTGTAGCATGAAAAGGAGTTATCTTGTTTCATTTTCTTTCGGGGTATGACACTGAAGAGCCATGAACCATAAGACATTGAGTTTAAGGATGCTAGCACTGTAAAGCTTAGAGGAGCTGCAAAGCCGGGTGTTAATTCTCTGTGGATACATCAGTCAGAGTGACATCTCTATACTCCACTGATGTAGTTATGATATCAAAAATAGTGATTATAGCAGTATGGAATATTCCTCCACACTCAGAAATTAGGTTGAATGTATGGATGAGTTTCAGGGTATACTGCCAGAACCTGTGAACCTGATTTAAAAAAAAGATCCAGGTATATCTTTAGCAGAGGCTAACATTGTGACCACATCAGCAGCCCGCACAGGCCACCGAGGTGTAACCGAGCGAATCTGAACGTTGAGCCTCTATTTGTCAGGGAGACAAAGGTCTGGTTTTCACAGCGAGGTCACAGTTGCATGGAGAAGAAAGCTGGACCCCGCCAGGTAAATAGGATGTCATTGTCCTGCAACAAAAGCATAGTCTTAACCCTGTGACCTCATCAGCTTTGGGGAATCTTTCTCTATTCTCAGTCAGTCATCAGGAGAGGGAGCCGGGCTCTTTTGAAGACACTGCAGACAGTACAGGTATCAGTTCCCCAGGGGCCCGCTGGTGCACTTGCAGAACAGCAGACAAGACACATTGGTGCTGCTTTAATGACCTTCATGATGCATAGAAACCCGAAACCCCTATGTGAAGAAAATGAATGTGCAAGGTTATGCTTTTATATGGAGATAATCAGATGATGTATACAGGTCAGAAACCATGAGTAAATGTGCAGCTTAGAAAGCAATGTTTTATTTAAAAAGATACATTTTGAAGGTTGTACATGCACTGAGAAACTTTCATCTGCCTTCTGCTTACTGTTCCTTTACTGACCCACATTTCCCTGAAAACCCATCAAAACGACTTTCAGAAAAATGCAGTATCTCTTGTTCTGTGATCACGCTAATCTGAACGCTTTAGCAGATTGAGAGCTGCAAGTGCTGAAAGCAAAGGCAACTCAATCTTAGAATTTAAAAGGCTTTTTTCTTTGCCTCATACAGCCTGCAGCCAAATGGCACTTGTGTTCTGACACGGCACATAAACACACACAAAAGAAGTTATTAGCGTAGATGCAAATCAAATTACTAGCAGTGTAAACTGCTATTCCTCCCTGCACTTGGGCCTGTAATTACTCTGGCTTATAGGACTATAATGAATGCTAATGACACACTACTGCAAGGCCATCAGCCCAACACTTGTGTGAGGTTGGCTGATTTTCACTTAAGTTACGAGAGCCCATTTTAGTCCGTGTAGTTTTCCCTTCATTCCATATTCTGTGAGACTAAAGAGAACAATAATTTTGGTGAGGAACACTTGCCTGGAATATGTTTCAGGAGCAAATAATTTAAAAATGAAAGTCCATAATTGGATGTATTCAACCATATCCTATAAATATTTTTGCATTTCAAAAAGGATTACAAATTCAACTACACAAAGAGTCCTTGTGGATATGACAACAGTTGCACATGCTTCAGAACAAGAATCTGTCAGTGGTACTGAATTTCATTTCATTTAGTAAATATGCATTACAGACTGTTTGGAAATCAATATATAAACATATCCCTATAATTCAAATTCAAAATACAATGTGGATCAGGCTAGAAAATCAGCGTCGTTCACTAAACGAGGTCAGGATGTCTGGGTCTGACATAAACATGAAGGCACAACAATTATAAATATCATTTATCGTGTTTGGTCAAATAAACATAGTTGGCATTGTGTATAAAGCCAATTAGGGGCCAGAATTATTCAGGGTATAGGATGTCAATTAGTAATAAAAAAAATTGCATTTTCAGAACAGACCACAGTCCTGGACCAGGGTCTGTGGGGGTCAATATTTCAAAATGAATGCAGAATCTGTGGGTAATGGGATGATATTTTCATAACAGAAGCTTACATCTTTCATTGTGCAGTCCAAGTTATATTGACCAATCACAATTGAGCGAGCTTTGATGGCATGCTAGTAAACAAAACCGCAAAAATGCAGCATTGTAGCCAATCAGATATGGCATGATGAAGATTTTGCCTTTTTTTCGTTTTAAATTAGTCCAATCACACAATACACACAATAGATGTAAAAATGTTTGCTGTTTATCATAATAATATAGAAGCAACAATGTAAGACCTACATTTTTCCCAATCTTTTGAGCTCTAACATATCCAAACAAAGCAAGGCCCACCTGTGATCACAAACTGTTGTTGGGCCACTTCCAGAAGCTTTCTTAGAACACTTTTTAAAGATAAAATTCACAGAAGTTCACAAGTAAAAGTCACTTATTAGAAGAAAAAAATAGTAAGAGGAGACTTGTGTTTTCCTTACTTTAATATCTTCTTTGTCATCATGTGACCCCTTAGATTTAGTTTGACTCTTGATACATAATCCATTTGTTAACAGACTAGTTAGCATTGTATAAAATCCATTAGTGGGAAAATTTTAAAAAAGCCATTAAACTCATGGATAGTTGCAACATATTCAAGGTCTAAGAACACACTGTGTTCTTATGCAGCACTTGTTTATGCCTCAACAGCACATTAGTTTATCTTATTTATGCTTATTGAATGATATTGTAGACTTACTGGCATATCAGCCACTACCTGCATCTTTTCCTCACAAACAGAAGAGCGAGCTAAAGCCTCCCATCGACCGCCGGAATAAGGAATTTCTGATGACCTGAGCTAAAGGTCACCAGTGCAGAAGAAATGCTGCAGTACAGAGAAACCAGGGCAGCTAGAGTCTGTGTGGATGAGGGAGAGATAAGGACTGGGAGGAAGTGGAGAGCACAAGGAGAAGTGAACATTCTGCATCACAGAACCCTGGGAGCTTTCCATTGTGAGTCTGTCACTAAGTGAGGATAGTGTGATGCTAGCCAGAACGGAGGGATCTTGAATCACCCTGAAGGTGTTCTTTTTTCACTATTGATCGGCTTTCCGCACATTATCACACTTATTAATGGCTAAGTACTAAATAAATACACCACTCTGGTCGCAATATTGATTTTAAATGATTTGATTGACTTAAAAATGACTGCATTGCATCAATTAGGAGAAGATAGTCCGTTCCACTGCGTACCAACGGCTGAACAGAGGCAACAGCAACGTTACTTAAAATGACAGCAGCACTGATCCCTTCTGTAATTGTCCAAGTCTGTTCATTTTACAAGAGCTCATACCTTGTTCCTTTTAGTGTTTACTCCCTGTCTCTCTTGTTCTGCTGTTCCCTTAATTGTTTACTTCCTGTCTGTCTTCTTCTGCTGTTTCCTTTATTGTCTACTTCCTGTCTGTCTTCTTCTGATGATTCTTTTGACATCCAGCTCTCTGATTCTTTTAACCTTGCACTGTTTTCTTGTTCTAGTTTACTTTTATTTACTAGAGACAGTTTAGTCATCATGAAAGTTTTGTGCACAAAAGCAAAAATAAATATTGAAAAGAAGTATTCCACTGTGGTTTCTGATAGAGGAAAACTACGTTTTGTTTTGCCCATGCTGACACTATATCGACCGCACTTCTTTCTGCGGATTGATATGTGATACATTTGAAATAGACAATTGAGCGTTGACTAAGATAAGATAAGATAAGATGTACCTTTATTAATCCCTGTGGGGATATTCAGTGGATTAAGCAGCAACAGAATAAGAATGAAAAACAGGACATTGTGGTTCACACAGGATAAACAATGTTTATCCGGATTGTTAAATATATTTACATTGATTGATATGGGTAAAAGTCTTTGTGCAAAAGTGCTGGTTTGAACTTAGTCGTGTAATAAGAGGGATGAAGGTATTAGTGGCTGGTCAAAGAGAAGGAATATGCTCAGCTGTTGAAAAGGAAGCTTTGATAAACACGAGCCTTAATAACGGCCTGACACACCCTGACTATTACAAATACATGCTCCACCCAACGGAATCGTATGAAGGCTTATAAACACCACTTACAGTATAAGGTGATTTTATGTGTCATGCATTCTAGGTTTTTTGTGAGCTGTTTAATGCCCCATTCTCTTTTCCAATGTGTCACATCCAGACACACTGTCACATGTATGGTATGTGAATTCATATGAAACTAATTGGTTGGTTGAAAGAAGGTTAGCACTAGCAGTTAGCCTAGCTGTATATTTACTGTACATGCATTAAAGTATTTCATCTAAGTATCATCAAGAAAGGGATTATTTTAAAAGTGTACATTTACACAATCTTTACATAAAGTGAGAGGGATTAAGTTGCTGCGTAGGGCTTCCGTTGTCACGTTCTTAGTTTTTGTATTTAGTTTGCTGTTTTATTTTGACAGGGTGTTGCTACTTGCTTTGTTTGCCCTCCTGCATCTGATTGTCTCATTGTGATCATCTGTTGCCCTCATGTTGCTGCCCCCCTCCCCAGCTGTGTCTTGTGATTAGTCCCTTGTGTATTTAGTCTTGCTTTCCCTTGTGTTCCTTGTTGGTTCGTCGTTTGTCAGTACGAACCAAACTACTGTCACAGTTGGGGTAAGGACCCAAACGCAGAGCAAACCAAAGGGCAAGCTTTATTCAAATTAAAGCGGTTAATAACAAAACACAAAAACCACAGGGGCAGGCAAGGTTAAACAAAACAAACAAGAAACAAACCGGGCGGCCGAGGGCAATCCCAAAAACATACAGATAAGACTGGGGGTCAAACAGACTGGACAACGCACAGGGACAAACATGGGAACAACGACATACCAACAAGGAACACAAGGGAAAACAACAGTAAATACACAAGGGACTAATCACAAGACGCAGCTGGGGAGGGGGGGCAGAAACGTGAGGGCAACAGGTGATCACAATGAGACAATCAGACCCAGGCGGGAACACACAGGAAGTAACAACAGCAGGAGGAAATAAATGACAAAATGAAACAGGAAACTAAACAAAACAAGATTGAGACATCCATAAGGTTACCAAAAGGTTAAGCGATTATTATAAGTTTAAATAATTATGCCACATGCTGCCTCTTGAAACTCTTTAGACTTTAAGTTATGAAAGGTGCCTGCTAACAAGTAATAAAACATGATTATGAAGTTGCATGTCAAAAAATGACTATTCTTTTAAACCAGACACTTATTTATTTATATTTTTTATCCATCCCTATTTCATTGAGTCATGTAAAATCATCCATGGACAACCAGTAGTAGTGTAGTGTAGCTTCTAGGCTTTGGATTGAGTGGATAATATTATAGATACAGCTAAAGTCCCTGTTTGTGTCCGGTGGATGTATGGCAAGTTGCAACTTTTAACAACTCAAACATATCAGGTCAGTATGGCACTATAGTTTGCATCAATCCTTGACCATGTTGGCGTTAACAATTCTGTCATCACTGTACATTGTAAACATCCAATATTTTTAAGGTAACATTACTAATGAGAGGGTGCATGGTGTCACTCTCCATTATTCTGTGTTGAAGTTTCAACCATAGTAACGATGAGAAAAGTAATTGTTTAATTGAGCATTTGCAAAACCAGCTCATAAAGGCAAGTGCCTTTCTGCAAACCTCTATTAACCTCACGCACAATGAAAGTGTTTGGCAGAGTAAATATATCCTTTGTTGGATGAATATAAAGGAAGGGAAACTGATAGAGAAGACATATCATCAGAAGGACAAACAAACAAGTTAGAAATAATAGGTTTGAAGAAGCAAACATATTTTCTTGTTTTGATAATGCCTTTGCCAAAATGTTTTGCTACGTTACTTTTTAAAAGTGCCACTTTTACTCAGAGCTGTACCATTACTTATTGTACATGTCCACTGTGTTTCCAGGGATAATACAACATTAGACGGCATCAGCAGCTCCTCCATCCCAGCTGAGGAAACAGGAGGATGTTTTTCTCAGACCTGGGCGGACAAAGCATCCCGGGTAAATCTCAGATCAAACAACATGCTGAAAAGTTGGATCTCAAAATAAATAGCAACCGTCAAAGGGGTAGGAGAAGGAAGGGAAGATTGTCTCAAATGAAAGACACCCCATTGAAATCCTATTGAGCTATTTTCAGTGAGGCACCAAAAAAGGCGAGAGAAAAGAGTGCACTGGTAAAGGTCAGCATGAACCCAGATCATAGAAGCTGAAACACGGCTCAAAGATAAAGGGCACAGTGAGAAATATATCAATTACGCCTTGACATTTTCCAGAGAGACAAAAGAGGCCGGTATAATACGATGGTGGTGCTGAGGACACTGCAGCCTATTCAGAAGTCAGCAACACTTTGGCTGGGTAAATTCCGACTCTGTATAAAAAATTTGGAGACAATTTAATCATTTAAATTAGTTAATTCCTTCATACCTTCATACACTGAATTATTGGTATTTCAATGTGTGTTAAATATGGCAGTGCAATGGGATGGCCATAAACTTAAAATGTTATATCCAACCCGGCTGTGAATTCAGATGGTTTGGCCTATTTTATTTCAAAGAGGAAGTTTGAGCCTCAGTTTTATGCACTAAGAATCTTAAGCATTTTTTTTTTTCATTCATTACATTCTCATGGTGGCCCTTGCAAGTTGCTCATCCTCGACCCCTGAAGCCCAGAGTCACTGCGAGTTCAACCGCAGCCCTTCAGACTAAATGCTAATGATACGGTCAGAGGGCTGCTCACATTAGGCAGCAGGGAGGAGTGCCACACGTGAAGCTCAAAATATAAAATACATTATAGCGTGTAAATGTTACATGCAAACTGATATTCCCTTACCAAACATGGCAGTATTCCCAATCAGAAATGTAGCATTTGATGATTATGCCTTTGGGATATCTTGATATTCTGGTTTTAGGAGCATTTTTTCCACGTGTGCATCAAATTAGTTATGTGCATCTGAATTACAGGTTTTAATGCAGCTGCCTGTTTATCACCATTTCTGTGTTCTACAAGGAAAATAATAGTTTGTAGAAACCAATTGCTAAACTTGTAAACCAGTGATGAAAGTAATTCTCAGGAGGAAAAATCTAAGTGATTTAAAGGGCGTAGCCACAGTGGTTTCTTATGTTAGTCGGTGTATGCCCGGCTGCAAGTAAACGCATGTATTAATGGAATAATAATTTGAGAAAAAAGGGCAAAAAAACTCAATGTTTTGTGCATATAAACATTAATTTCAAAATTATTGCCAATACTTTTTATTCAGGAATACTTAAGGAATAAATAAATTGAAGTGCTACTGCAATATAGGTATAGTAAAACTAGCCACAGTGCTGCTTTAATAATAATGATGAAAACATGTAACAAAAAAAATCAATTGATGTAGCACATCTATTTAAATTAGGGTTAGGTTGGGCAGAACTGCTCTCATGCTTAGTCTAACATTGATTCATTTCAATGACGTTAGTGAATTCAGAGGATTAGCTGGGGTCGAGTTAACCCCTCAACTTTTTACCATTGAGAAGATTCTCTACAGTTTTTGTCGGCATTGGCTGCAAGTTAACACATACTGTAAGCACAACCTCACATTTTGTCAATCACAAAAACACAACCATTACGAAATGTCTATGTAAAAGATCAGCCTCTATCAACACAATCGATTTTCTCAATCACAGGAAGAGAAAGCATACACAGGTGCAGACATTCAGGATGGTATGTAACAATCCCAGAAGAATTGATGCACAAAAGATAAGAGAGTAGTGATTGTGTTGTAGACTGCTAAACAATAGCTTTTTGCTAATGTCAAACATTTGTTAGCCACTATTGCGACAGTCGCTATCCAGTGCAATAAATTCATTCCGTTTTTGCTAGCATTGCCAATATCAGCAATAAGTAAAATAATGAAACAACTACAACTCAGTGTGCAAGGTTTCCATGCGTTATTTTGATCGAATGATCGATGTAAAAAATGCAAACCAAAAAAAATGAATTTACCCAGGGAGTATTTACTACCTCAGCTTCTATTTAATGAGAGGACATGCAAACTTCATTTTGTAACTGTGTGTTGAAACCAGGCCTTGAGCTTTGTAAGATAAGACCACAAAAATAAAATAAAACGTGTCTTTTTTAGCAGGTTTCCTTCCAATGTTGGATTCCATAGTCAATTGCGGTTATTTCACCCCGTAGTGTTACAAGCTCTCTCTTTAGAAGGCCACTCCAAACAGAGGTCGACTCCAAAACAAGGATAGTAGTGAGGGTACAAAGCCTCTTTTAGGTGGAAACTGCTCCTCCTGTTCCAGAACACGGTTTCTGGAAAGTGCTGTGACAGCTGCCACAGATAATAGTAAGTACATTTAATAGCTTTTCAATCTTTGTTTGCTTGCTTGTTGGGGGTTGCATGTGTTCACAGTATATTTACACTGATTTCTGAAATGCAGGGCAGGCATGTTCTCTGCATATTTTTGCTCATCCATTTGTCACACACCATATCTATGTCACTGCTGATCTCATTTTGACAGAACATGCTGCAATTATGTATCTCGCCAATGCAAATGACAGAGTGGGTTTGTCAGTGATCGGCCCAGATGAGGTCTGCTTTATTTAAAAATAAAGCATGCTTGCTATAACCAGACCTATATTAAAGAATAAAAAATGTAATTGCAATAATAGATGCTTCATTGGAAGAACAGCATTTTGGTTATAGTACACTACAAGTAAAGACATTATTTTGTCTCAGTTAGAATCTGACAATCTTACCTGACTATGCTAAAGGAGAACTATGAAAGATGTTTGTAATCTTGGGTTCTGTGAGTCAGTGGATACAGGCTACAGTATCACACTGACAACAGAAGGAAGTGCACAAGGCAACACAAGTGTATGAATTAATATTTAATATAACATGATATGAGGATCTGGCCTCTAAAAACAATGTAACAATTGAAAATCAAATTACTCAAGCATTTTGAATGAAGCTCCGTATCATGTCAGGTACGGGGGGGAACCTGAATGTTACATTATTCAACAAAACCACGAGTCAGACCTCTCTACAAGGCTGATATCTTATTCATCTGCTGCTCTGCACTTCCTCAAGTATTTGCTGCCATAATTAGTTGGCATAATCAACACTGTAGTGCTTTGTGGCGATAACAATGTGGTACAGTGCTCATCATTCGGTGCTCCTGCAGACGGAATGGAGAGTGCACGGGCAGCTCTCATTCAGACTCTTGTTCCCGAGCCAAGGTAAATCAATACAGCAAAGCAGAAGAGTACCGTGTTGCTCGCATACAAGGTTTCCTGAAAATGATCTAAATTGCATGCAAATTACTTCCCAATTCCAAAACAAACCGCGGCTGTAAGGCACTCAAGGCCGGTCTGTTTTTTCCATCAGGCCAGGAGAACTATTCATCTACAGCGAGGAGAGGCAAGGACAAATGAAAGTTCCTGCATGTTCATTCAAATGCTAATGAACACTTCCATACATACAAACATATGTATATAATTAAATATATAAACAAGGTTGGCAGGGTAACTTTTAAATTAGTATTCCTTTGCAATTACTAGTTACCTTTAAAAAATGGAACTAGTAACCTAATCTGAGTATCTCTATATCAAAGTAATGTAACCTGATTACTTTCCTTTACTTTTGGATATCCTCAATATTAAATGCAATGCTGTAAGTTTATTAAGTAAGACAACAGGACAATTTGACCTTAGAAATGACGAAACCAAGATATTTAGTACGAAAAATTATAGGAAAAGCTGCCTTTCATGAAGCATATTCAGGCAGCAGCCTAACACTGAAACACCTGAGCACATACTACAGTTTAAAAAAGCAGGAAGAAAATCTGAGCTGACAGAAAATGCTCCGTTTTAGTTTAACACACACAGTTAAGCTCACACACACTATTTTATGAACATGTAGTTTCATCTGCTGAATTAAAAACAGAACAAATGAACCAAGAAAGAAACCATAAAGCAGTAGTAATATTAGCATTGACATAATACATACATTTAATTCAAATCAACATTTCACGTTTTTCAGGTTAAAGTAAACAAACATTTTGTAGGGTACTGAATTCAGAATATGTGGGGTTTTTTGCCTAACAATTGAACTCTTAAGAAGAAAGACTGTGTTATTTACGCATTGAAAAGTTACATTGTTTTCTTTAAAATACACATTTGGGATGAAGTGAGAAGCTGAATGTAAAAAATAAATAAATAAAACTATAAATAAATAAACTATAGTCATACATTAAACGGCGTAAGAGTTTTAGGTGTTGGAGACCTGGAGAATTTCACCTAGCTGTGCATTTTGTCCATTTGCCCTTCTGTGTGTGCTCCTATTAAAATGTACAATTGTTTTGGGATTATTTTGTCAAACAAGTAGTTGAAACTTGGCTTAAATAACTTTTTTTAATCGAGAAATGATAGATATGCTAGTCAACTATCCCACATCCCTTCAAGAAATGGAGATTAATTTGAAGGTAATCATAAGTGTGAAAATTGCTGTTATCTTCTCACCATTCCTTTGACTGCTAACGGCCTGTCTGGCTCTGAAGTCGTCCCGGTAATAAATATTCATATACCTTTCAGGGTCTTTGTTACGTCGACTACCTTCCATCAGTCTGATCTGTTGTGGCACCAAAAACACAAATGGTGAAAAATAAATGAAGGAAAAAGAATAAAATAAAATAATAATGACAATGAGTGAAGGGGGGGGGGGGGATTTGGAACATCAAAGGCCCCTCTATCTTTGCAGCATGTAAACAGTGCGTGCCTTCAGTGAGTGGAAGAGCCCTTTTTAATGATTCCATGGAAGATTGCCACATCGACAAGCATCCTGTAATAAATAAAATTAACAAACATTTCTGTAGGGTCTTTTCAAAGGGAAAGAGAGCCCAATGTTTTTTTTCAGATAAGTGGTCTATACATCCCCTGCTCCTTCCTGATTAGTCTAATCCAGTGAGAAGTGCGTGCAGGATTTTGATTGAGTCAGCCGTCGAGGACCCCGAGGGGAACCTCCTGATAAGTGCCTTTACCTTTCACCTCCAGAACCCCACGCACGTCGCTCCGCCATATCCCACTCGCTCTAATCTCATTTGGCCCAGGAAGACATGCTCAGGCACAAGAAGCTACGATTAGCATCCTCTTTACCCAGGGATTCCAGTGGACTGCCAGTGCTGCCCTCACCCTGAAGTCGCTGAAGGCTCTAAATCAGCCAGGTAGTGTGTGTGTGTGTGTGTGTGTGTGTGTGTGTGTGTGTGTATGTGTGTGTGTGTGTGTGTGTGTGTGTGTGTGTGTGTGTGTGTGTGTGTGTGTGTGAGTGTGTGTGTGTGTGTGTGTGTGTGTGTGTGTGTGTGTGTGTGTGTGTGTGTGTGTGTGTGTGTGTGTGTGTGTGTGTGTGTGTGTGTGGGTCGTGTGTCTGCTGCATCCGCCCTTCATGAAACAACATAATATGAGAAAGTGTGTTTCCTCCAGCCGTCTTCTCTTGGATACACTGAAAAAAACTGTCACTTTGACTTTAATTAAATGTATTACGTCAACAAATTACAAACAGTTGTATTAGGTTAGTTAAAGGCAATAATATTAAGTTTATATAAAAGACAGTAGGTTCAACTAAATATTTTTGCTTTAACCTAATACAGTTATGTGAAATCTGGTGACATACTACATTAAATTAAAGTCAAAGTGACAGTTTTTTTCAGTGTATCCAAGATCCTGGAAATACTGAGGTCAGGAGTTCAGATCCCACAGCAGAATAACACCCACCCAGTTTAACTCTAGTAAAAAGAAATCACACAATTTCACATTTTATTTATTCATCAGACTGTTCAGTTATATATTCTGTCATTTGTGTGGGTGGCCAATCTCTTATTTTCACTCTACCCTATTTTGCCCTATTTTATTATTTTTGTATTAAATGTAGGACAACCAGAACAAAATAGGCGGTAGGATCCTTTCCCATTGCCAGTAGACAAGATGGTTTTTTTTTTCTGTTGTGTGACGATGATGTCACAAGTACCACAAAGCACGGTGGTACACATCTGAGAGGAGCGTGTTACAATGGGTACCGTTTCTTATATCTGTTTCAGTCTCTCTTTCACAATCATTACAGACTAAATAAGAACTAAGTGGCTGTCAGGAACTTCAACAGGCATGAGGGTCCTTTATAACGTTTCCCACATATAGCTGTATTGGCTGTTTTTGCCCATTGGGAAAGTTTCTTTCGTGAAAGTATTGGGCATTTATTTATAGAAAATAGCCTTCAAAATATGACAATACGCGTTAGTAGTTCAAATTCCGCTTCCATTTTAAAATACAGCAAAATATGCACATATATAAGCAGGTCCATGACCTCTATGACCTCAGTGCTAACTGGCCGTGCACAGTGGGTTTAATAGAAGTGAAATTAGAGAGTATGTTTTTGTAAGGTGGGCTTTACATCAGCCACTATGGACACAAATGAAGCAATCTGATTATACTGATCTTTCTACTCAGCATTCACCCTCATGTATTTGATTTTAAGCAGGAATTGTCCTCTGGTATGAGACATCATTTAGGGGTATTTTGTAAACATGTTGAAGAGATTGTAGAGACATAACCTGTGAGCTCATTCTGTACAGAGTAACTGACAGATGAGCACTGTGCAGCTGCAGGGATAAATCAAATATCATCGTCATGTGATCACTTCCATTTATATTCAAAACTATTCTTCATCTATCAGATAAAGAAAATAAATCAATTATTTTGATTTATTTCTGAGGAGATTAAACATTGTTTATAAAAGTAGTGGATGGTCATGTCTCCCTTCATGAAGTCTGCAACATACCTGCAGCTTTGCCTTGACATTCTGATACTTCCTCCAGGGTTTGAACTCCTCTGACTTGTAAGTATAAATGTCTTATTGTCCTAAACAAATTCAAATAATATGGAATCAAAATGTGAATCAATCAGTGCCGGTCTGCAGTTTTTTTAATATCACACAACAAATACTTTACACCAACAAGACTTTAATTAGATCTCTATAACTTCACCTAAGACAATCAGTTCATTTGAAGAATCACTGAGTAACTTTATGACACCTCATATCCATGCCCAGCATTTAGCTTTTTTACAAATCCGTGCCATAAGAATGCAGCAGATGCATGTATGAAAAAATAAATAAGACTTGATGACTCAAGAGGCATCGTGAGTATTAATGAGCAAAACTTCTTCGTCCGCAGGATTTGATGTATGGAAAGTTTATACTGCATGGATATTCAGAGAGTGCATGAGCAACAAAGACAGAGAACAATAACTCAAAGTGTCCTGCTGTCGAGATAAACACACACACACACACACACACACACACACACACACACACACACACACACATTAACACACACGTAAACCGTGTGACGTCTCACACACCGATGCATACTGTAAATTATGAGAGGCATTTTGTATGTATGGGAGGTGTCCCAGCAGGGAGGACATGCATAATATAATAATACATATGCATGAGGAAATGTAACAGTGTGTGGTCACAAGCTTAGCAGCTTCTGAGACTGAAATATGTTTAAACTTTTAGAAAGAAGTACTGTGTTTGAGGCCGGATGCATGGAAATACTTCATCTTGCCTTTAAATGTATAAGGCATTTGGGATGTGTAAAGTGGTTCCCATACTGGGGGTCGAGACCACTAAGGAGTCACAAAATAAATTTGACAGGTCACAAGGTAAAAAAAAAAGAAACGTCTATTTAAATGTTTTTTTTAGACATTTATTTCATTTATTAGATAAGTTTATTACTTTGTGTCTGAAACAATTAAAATAACTGGCAGTGAAATTTGGCATCTTGTGATTGCAGTACAAAGTAATCATAGCTATATTCTGAAGGTTCATAAAACAGATTTGGGGCATTAGTTTAGAAGATAAAGGATGTTTCTGCTCAGGATTCTTGGGAATGTGACTTCAAATGTGACCAAACATGTGACATGAGTGAGTGACATTAAACTGATACGTTTTACTCATTGGTTTCAATGAAAAGTATTCCCAAATAAAGACTTTCTTTAACAATGTGACGTAGAGTGACAAAATCAAGATGGTGAGCTTTTTTTCATTTTATCCATAAGGACCAGAGCCTGAGGATGTCTGAAAATGCAGATCATAAATAATGATAAATATTCTAACAAGTAGTTATTAAGTTGTCAAATAAATAAAATAATTAAAAGATTCTAAAGATGTTTAGCATTTTAGCATGTTCTTTATAAATATGAATTTAAAATTGGATGTTGTTTCAGAGCGGCACCATACTGAAGCTTCAAGGCCTGAGCATGTGCAGGGAAGCACACTGCAAAAATCGATTGATTAGCAAATTTTAAAAAAGTAAAGTAATTCTCCTTAGACTGAACATAGATCTCTGTCCGCTGCACACAGCTCTGTTCCTTCGTGCTGCATGTTATATTCTCTGCTCTTGTGTCTGCATGCGATGAACTCCAGAGGGTTGACCGCATAGAGGCCCGCACGTGCATGCGTGAGCTTGTGCGTGTCCGATAAATAAAGCAGAGTCTGTCTTATTTGTGTCGGGGGAATAAAGTCTCGTTGTAAATCACTTTTCCGACTGGAGGCGCACATTAAACGCACCGTGGCATGATTCCCTTTCTCTCAGCTCACGCGCTCCTCTTTTCTTTATCAGCTCGCTCACCATTTCATTTCTTTCAGATGAGAATTCAGGGACCCCAAATTCAAGCCCCAGCGCCTTCAAACAACAACTGCACGGTTTTACTTTTCCTCCCGTCAGAATGCTATCCCAGATTCAATTTCAGATACTGAGGATTTAGCCAGTGATGATTTTTGGTCTTTCGGAGACAATATTTAATATGCTGGAATGAGATCAATTTTTATCCCTCCCAAAAATAATTCTCAATATATATTTGTGTCAAATCTCGCGTTGACACAAATGAATGCATGATAAGCCAGCCAGTGTTTGCCTTATAATCATTCCTGTTTCCAACACCATCATCAGGATCATCAATGGTATTTTTCTCCAACCTCTCCTCGAGGGGACTTTTCCTCCTTTTGATTTAGGAAATTAGTACGCCTAAATACAAAACCACATTCTCAACAGCTATTTATCAAAGTCCATTTACTGAAGATGATTTCAGGGTAAAATCAAAAGACAATAATGTAAATGACCCATGGCTTTTAATTAAAAATGTCCTGCCCCCCCCCCCTTCCTCTTTCCGCTATTTTTATTTCATCTATTCAATATTTGGTGGACTTGAAGTGTTGTGCAGAACCAGTGAAAGGCTTGCTTTACTCGGTGTCCCCCTCCTCGTTGACTTTATCACCAAATGAAGCATATAAATGACCTGAATTAAATAAAATAAAGAACAATTATCCTCTCCTTTCTCTCTGATCTGGCGCTGAAAGGAGTCCTGGAGAGATAAGGCAGATTGAATTCTCCTCTGTTGTGCTCCAATAAAAACGTCAAGGGGGGAAGAAGAGTTAAAGAGAGATTTAAAAGCCTCCCTATAATTTCAAATCATAATTTCCCTCCCATTATACCCCTCACATGCGCGTTTATCGTTAAGGTTATTTATTCCAGGGCGTTGTAAGTAACCACAGTCAATTTCCGTGACTAAATTGGATAATTACAGGTAGTGAGTGCACGCAGCAAAACTTCCCTTATAAAATCTAGAAAATATAAAGTGATTTAAAACAACACAGAGGAGGAAGGTTATTCGCCTCCTTTTCTTTGCGGGGAAATTATATATCCGTCTGCTGCTGCTCCTCAAAGTAATTATAATTGTCTAATTTCAAAGTTGAATTAGGATGCTTTAGGGGTTTGTGGTAAAACTTCACATTCGGTTCAATGAAGTATCACCCTAATTTACAGCCGTAGATAAGGACTAAGTCTGTCATAAAAATCTACCCCCCTCCCCTTCCCCCTTCTTCCTCCCCAGGATTGAATTGCACCTTGGGCAATAGTGCAGAATCCTGAATCTTGACTTCTCTCAGCATATGTTCCTGGCAGATAAGTAAACAATTTGGATGTGGAATGAACATTTTAATTAATACAACACATTGGTTTATTATGAGGCTATACACCGCGGTGCGCACATCCTGATCTCCATTAACAGAAAAGAAGTTTAAAATCTGTCAATGCTTGTATGATTCCTACTGTACGCTGTTTCCATTCAGTATTGTTTTAATGGGAGTCAAGCCGATATCACTCACACGTTGAGACAGGTTTTAACTCGTGTGAACGACTTGATGATAAAAGGCTTTAGCGGGCTTTTGGCTGCAGCACTTTTTTTTTTTTTTTTTGGAAAAGTAAACAGAGATATTTAAACCACAGTTTAGTGGTGGTAGCAAGCCAGCATTCTACAAAAGAGAAGAGGAACATATCCCATCATTGACTTTGTTCCATTAGTTAAAGCTATAATTAAGGAGAAGTGATTAAGCAGTCAGACGGGTTGGACGGGCGGGATCCCTCAGGGAGGCCTCCGCGGAACCGTCAAACTTCAAACATCACACCCCGGTTCATCTGAGAGTCACGAAACACCTTCCTGCCTCAAACCTGTTCCAAGCATCTATACACGCAGCTGCAGCCAAACAGAGGGAATAAAGCTCAGTGAGCGAATGATCGGAGTGAAGGAGTCTGACAGCTTCAAGAGAAACGAGAGAAGATCGATTTGGGAATAAGACAATTGTTTTTGATGTTATTGTTCTGTCTTTAGACTATGATAAGCAGGGGTCAAATTGAGTGTGACATTTTAAATGTAGAAAAAAATTGAGAATTGTGTTATTTAATTCTGACTGTATTTTTATGAGAAACCTTATTTTCTTTTTATTCCAAGCGTTTAATTAATTTAAATTATACTTAATGAGGCCTTACTCTTGCCAAGTTTCCTTCCCCGCAGAACCTACACAGCATTCCACTATCTCTGTCATCTCAAGCACCAATAATAAACTACAAATGCAGGAAATTGATAGCGTTGAAGACAGATTGTCTTTATTTCGAAACGTCTTTGCTCAGCATTTGAACAAAGAGCAGGAGGTATCAACCTTCAAGATACATTATCCTTTCCATAACATGACAGGTTTTAAATTACCATCTTAGATGATAATGCACATTTAACTCCTTTAATTCAAATAGAAGTTATCCTTATTCAAAAACGAAAACCAAACTAAAAATGACGCGAGTGACTATATTAGCTCTGAACCACAGGAAAAATGCAAAATAAAACATTTGAATGTTTTTTCTTTTTGTCATCTTAAATAGACCGTCTGGTTGTACGTGTTATTTTTGATAAATATAAACAATATGACCCGTATATAATCCAGCCTATAGGTCCTGATTTTGACCCTATAATCCAGAACATCATAAAATTACGAGTGCCAAAAACTCAGACTACGTAGGCCTATACAGGAAATAAGAAGGCTAATTGTGCAAGCCAAATTTTCCAAAATAAAAGAGTTCCCTATCAATAATCAACACAAATCAGCATATCAGCATTGAAATGTACACAATAAATAAAGTTAAAGGCCTCCCTTTTCTGGTTGCCATAAACGTTATAACATTTACATTTCTTACAGTTCACAGGTCACCGTCCTTTACACCAGCTCCTTCCGCTCTGCTCAGGAACTTGATGGGTTTCTGGAAAAGTTTATTTTTTTCTCTTTTTTGCCATAACAAGTCCAAGGCAGTTAATACTGTTCATGCCTTTGAATGGGCGCGCTGTCCATAATATATGTACATGCATTTCGGTATTCAAGTGAATAAAAAAGAAATAAAGGGTCTTGAGGGTTACATGGCAGTGGCGTGTGCGGATGAATATGGGTCTAGCCCAGTCTTGGTCATACCTGGAAAAAGTATGTAGGCCACCGGGGGCTGTAAACTGGACGCTGACCAGGCTGAGCAGTTACACGGAACCACGTAGCCCGGGTTTGTGGGCGACGGGTGGGTGTGGGTGTGCTGACTGTGACACCCAAGGGTGCCGAACGCGCCGTTCTGGTATCCCAAAGAGGACGCGTACGGCAACGTGCTGGCGCTCAACCCGTGGGGCATCTCAGTCATCTTCTGGATTGCGCTGGAGCTGAACTGGCTCGGGTCGAGGAAGGAGTACGGGCTGGAGGTTGGCGGCAAGAAGGCTCGAGCTTTCTCCGAGTGGCTCAGCAAGGAGTCGGCGGACATCGGGAGTCCCTTCAAGTGATCGGTGTCCCCGAGGTAAGGCAGCGGGAAAACGTACCTGTCCTTCTTCAGCAGGTTCTTGGGTTTGCGCCGGGGTCGGTACTTGTAATCGGGGTGCTCCTTCATGTGCTGGGCGCGCAGCCGCTTGGCCTCATCGATGTACGGTCTCTTCTCGGACTCAGACAGCAGCTTCCACTCGGCGCCCAATCTTTTGCTGATCTCAGAGTTGTGCATTTTGGGGTTCTCCTGTGCCATTTTTCTCCTCTGGCCCCGGGACCAAACCATGAACGCGTTCATGGGTCTCTTGATGTGATCAGCAGGCTTTGACATCTTTAAAAAAGTGTACTTTTTATCCCCAATGTTAATGACGAGGAAAAGTTCTTATGGTAAGCTTGCAAGCAAGGGAAACTATTCACCTGTGTAGATGCCAGATACCAGTCATGCCCCGTCTGGGAAGTTTTGAGTGTGGAAAAGAGCAAAAATAAAAGAGAATAAAATAAAAATCCAGTGGCTGTGTTGCTTCTTCCAGAGTTAAAACACTGATGCGCCTTCGTTCAAGTCCGGGTGCAAGTCTCTTTCAGACTTGCAGCAGGCAATACACAGAAAAAATACATGTAAAATGCACACACGTAAAGAAATCCACAAAGGTGAAAGCAATGTTCCGCAGTCAGCTTGCAGGAGTCGTAAAAGTGTTATTTTTTTCCCTGCGACACACTGTTCCTCTCTCTCTCTCTCTGAGGTCTGTCGGCAGGCACCTGGTTGGAAATGAGCGGAAGAGCGTGAATACGAGCCAAAAGCGGTGAAGTTCAAAGGCTGGGCTGGTTTGGTTTCTGCACGCAATCTGACATAATCTGCAGGGCGTTCACTCTGCAACCTGAGCGCCAATCAGCACGCAGAGCGCCTATTATAATACCTCCACGGGAAATATATGTACATTACAACATAAACAAAGAGCGGGTGGTAGTAGAAGAAGAAAGAAATAAGCAAAGAGGTGTGTGTGTGTGTGTGGAGGGGGTAATACTCAGGATCCCTCCCCGATTCAATTTAATGTAATGAATCGCAACAAACATGGACCTTCAACCTCTTTTCCAGTTAAAACCTGACTTCTTTCCAGAGGTGATTGTACCGTCCACACATTTTAATGCAAAGCTTTGCACAAAAAAAATCCTCCCATATATTGATATATGTTAGGTTTGTCCCTGAAATATATATATAGATAGGCCTTAATAGTTATTATTTACTATATGGAGTTAATATTTATGTGTATTTTATTTAAGTGGAGGGGGTTTTACTTTAAAAACATAATTATTATATGTTTTTTATTACTATTGTAGTATGTTTTAGCAGTCGTAGAAAAAGTAATAGTATCCATAGTATAATGTAATAATAATAATAATAATAACAATAATAATAATGTTAAATGTTTTTCCATGAAAATGTTATTCCCTCCCATATTAATATATATGGAATAGCTTTAACCCTTTCCTCTTTCAGGGCGGTCTCCAAAAAACAGTGTGAAGGGGTTGAGTATTGGAAGGGAGGAAAACATATCACATTTAATTTAATATTTTATTTTTTCCAGTATCTGTTTTCCAAACATTTCCCTCTGAAGATGTCCGAATAACTCATATAAAGTAACATCTTCTTCATTGTAAAAATCAATGTTGACCCCACGGAGGCTGAGCTGTGTCAGAATTACAAAAAGCAGGAAATATTTCATCAAGTGTAAACGCTGAGAAACGCGCCATTGTGAGCCTCTAATTGTTGCATTAGCTCACATCAGGCTGACAGTGTGGTTTTAAGGAGGCAGAGGGATCGTTTTAATATGCAAATTTCACTGAGGACCATTGCCTAATAGCCCTCGGGCTAATGCGCGTGATATATGATTCCTTCAGCTGTGATTATTAAAGCACACACACCCATGAGTGTGTTCACACCGACATGCTGTGATTGGAACAGAGTCGTGTCTTGTTAGTTACACCGCTAAGTAGATTTATTTAAGGTTGTCTTTGCATACATAGCTATACATATTCATACATGCGCGCACACACGTATGCCCACACGCGCATGTTTTGTGGATCACATCCTATTTCCATTATCATATCATCTCATCTGTGTGTGTGTGTGTGTGTGTGTGTGTGTGTGTGTGTGTGTGTGTGTGTGTGTGTGTGTGTGTGTGTGTGTGTGTGTGTGTGTGTGTGTGTCACAAACAGGCCACTTCAAAGAAGATTCTTTCTTTAACGCCACAATGAAAAGCTAATATGTTGTAGCATACATTATATAAACACAATGCTTTAAAAAAAGAAAAATGGACTGGAAAAAGTATTGCATTTAAAAAGAGTTAAGGGCAAAACATTTTTAGCATAAACATATTTTTATTCTGTAAAACACGTGACAAATACGGTTTCATACAGGCCAAAGTCACTCTATTTTTGTACCCAAAATAAGTTATTATGGGTTACATTTCTGCTCTGATATTCGATATTGAGGCAGCATCTGTGCCTCTTTCTCACGCTCTCTCTCCCCGGCTCCTCGCACACGCATGCGTCGGCTTCCAACAAGAACATTTCCATAATATCTCCTTTTACAAAACCCTGAAATTATTGTTAAAAATGCAGGTTATTGGGAGGAAAATCCTCCTCACCCCGACCCGCAGAACAATGTCCCCACGGCTGAGGACACCCCCGATTTTTTTTTCTTTTTTTTTTCTTACACGCGCGGACCGGATGCCTGCAAAGAGAAACAGCTCCTTAAATCCTCCCAATCTGCAGGCTGTGATGTCCATCAGCATCCACGAGGTATACAGCATGTTCGGACTGTTTATTCCAGCGCATTTTGAAGTTTAAATGATGCTGTGCTATCTTTCCCTGAACAGCGCGTGTGTCATTTACCGGGCAGCGTTTAGGCGGCCATACATGCAGCGGCTCAGCTTCATTTCAGATCAATGAATTAGATAACAGGGAATTATTTTAGGGGCTGAGCCTCCTACTCACGAGGGGGAGGCTATACTATGTTTCTTATTCAAAAACTGATTGTCTAATAAACACACGCGCCTCTAAATTCCCTCGACAATTTATCGGAATAATGAGAAATGCAATAGGTTTTAATTCAAGGATGGAGATTATATTTGTTTTCCATCGGCAGTTTCTCATCAGGTTTTTTTTTCTTTCTTGAATTTAACCCTAAATAAATGTATTACAGTTTACTGTCTGGGATTTTAAAACAATCCAAATACACTTAATAAATAAAGTAGTTGTGGTGCGCGTCTCATGAATCAAACTTCTCCCCGTGTCCAAACTCCAGAGATTTGGACACGGGAATGGATTTAGTTGTTCCAACAAACAGTAAGTCAAATAAATACGTAATTAATATTATAATATAGCCAGTATTGTCTGTAAATCACGTTTTTGAATATTTACTTTAGAAAACATCGTTATCATAGTATTACACTTGATAAAGAGTATTGTATTTCATGTTTTATAACTCCAAAGTATTTATTATAATAAAAATCTAATTATAAAGCAAATCACAAAGACACTGGCGTGCACGTGGGAGCCCCCCACACACACATACGCAAGCACGCACACGCACGCACGCACACACACACACACACACACACACACACACACACACACACACACACACACACACACACACACACACACACACACACACGCGGATTATCTAAGGACACATGTCCGTCCCTCTCGCGGTAAACAGAGCGGCCTGACACACAGAGCCTGTTACCGGCCGGCGCGTGCAGCAGGAGGTAAGCTGCACCGGAACTGTCCATGGTGCTGAGGGTAAGAGGGTTTCTGCTGCTCCTCACTCACAACCTCTTGAAAGCTGGGCTCTGACAGTTCAATGCCTTTTACTGTATTTCCATCCTATTTAGTGATGGTTCTGTGTAAAAAAAAAAATCTAATATTAGGAAGATTCAAACGGTCTGTAACTTTCCTAACTTTTTCCCCAGCAGAATGTTTTAAGCCTATTTATTTCACAGTGTGGAAGAACTACTGTTAAACCAAATTTGGAACTAATACATCAAGGCATTACGTATTATAATAAACACATTTTTATGTTGTCAAAAAATACCCAGCTGTCTGCCACTCCATCAGAAAGCATTTAGTGAAGAAAATAAGCTAGTGTTGTATTCAACATCTTATAGCATTATAAGGTATGATTATTATTTGCAATATGAACTGAAGCATGGATGAGTTAATATGTCGAATGATGCCATGACAATACAGGACCCTAAAAACTCAGGGAAATCACTTTTTAAAGAAGAGATGTACTTTCTATATAAAGGATAGAATACTGACATTGTGTCAGCAATTAGCCAGTGCCATTTACAGTTTTGCTAACAGAGATCTTTTCCCCACAGTGCATTCTTCACTACGTAGACTGAGGTCCCATTGAAAATAGCAAATGTATATGTAACACTGACTTTAACTGACTCTGAATTCACTTATTTTTGCTTTGTTGAAAGTTTTCCAAGAACTAATTTAATAATAATATTCAGGCTGATTTACTCAATCGCTGAGTGAATCAGCCTGGAAACTGTTTGTGTCTTTGCTCAGATTCCTCTATAAGAAAATGTATATTTTTGATAAAATAACCATTAATCAGGCACAATGCAAAACACAATCTGTTTTCCAACAATAATTATGGAAATAAGTCTCATATAAGTGCGATACTTGGTGTTCATGGTCAGCCATAGTTAAAAACACATACAGAGGGTTGAAGTGCTGATCATTATTCTTGTACTGTTAAGTGTACGAGAAAGCTTTCTTTCAACCATTTGAGAATAATTCTGAAACTAATACTCAGCTCATAATACGGTAGATCTTTTTGCATTATCGATTTCAGTGCCATTCATTGACGCTGAGAAGCAATCAAAACAGCAATGAGCGCTATATGAGAACAAGAGGCATATATTACAGAAATTACTCATCTATCTCATATTATTCAGGTTACAATTTCTCAGTCAGATAGTAAAATCAGACTTGAACAAAATCTTTGAAAACACTAAACTCAAGCTGTCCTCTCTTTTATTCTGCAACACTGTACGGCACAGAGCGGAGCAGGAGAAAATGAACAAAGGTTGAAGGCATCAGGTAATAATGAAAGGATAGGGGCAATACTTCAAAGACCACCAGGTCCACATCACACAATTATACAATACAATTAGGATTAAAGGGGCAAAAGAGATAACAGGAGATAGGGATAAATTATCACAAAAGGAAAGATGTGACTCTCTGCTGACCTTCATTAAGAGGAAAAAAAGTAATTTAGCGCAGGCCTTCCTGGCAGGGGGATTTCAGCCTCTCACATGAGACTGGGACTCACCAGATAAGATTTACCCAGCATAAATGAGAATGTGATCCTCTAAACAATAACATAAAGTATATTAGAATAAAATGGTTTAATAATACATCATCATACAATACATACATTTTTATATTGTTAGAACTGGACCCATTTAGGATGGTTCCATATCATATAACACGTTTAGTGTTAGTCCATTCTTTGGAAAATAAACCATTTGACATTAAACTTTGATTCAAATAACCACAACAACCAGTTTACGATGGAAGCAGAAAACCTTTTTTATTTACGCATGCAGCTTAACATGCCTCTCAATAAGTTGTTTCTATGGTAACCATGAGTACAGGGTGTGTGTCAATCAACATATGATAGTGATAAATAAGTGATTAAGGACTCAAAATACTATCCAATCAACTATTTTTACTTTGAGCTCAGAAAATGAACCACTCAATGGTTGCTTTTGTCTGTCAGCACTGACCTCTGAACTTTAACCACAATACACAAACACTTAAAAACCTTTAAAGGCTCAGAAAAAGTTGGATAATCTTTCTCTTCTGATATAAATTATATAAGCTAGTTAGGGTTCATCTACAAACAGTCTCTGGAGGTCCAGAAGCTCAAGGTCCAGGCAGAACAGGAGGACTTGAAGAAGAGACGCACAGGCTGAAAACAGAAGAACAGCCTTGGACAGACCATAAAAACAATCCTTCATCAAGGCAGCAACCACCACCTCTGCTGTGAGCCACTGGGACTCCGTTCTTTTTTATTTTACACTGTCAAGCTGTGAGAGACCCGATGTGTTCCTTAAACTCATCCACATCTGTCCTCAGGTCATCCAATGGACCAATTCCTCCAAACTCACCCGCCTCAACATTCCTTCCTAGCATAAGTCTAAATGATATTCAATGGAGGCAGATTTCTCAACATCTTCTGTCTGACGGGGAACCATGATGGTCTTGACATGCTAACTTGGTTTCCTGCCATCTTGAACACAACAGCATCATCATCTTTTTTCTCTCATGATGCAGTCCAGGCCGTGATCAACCACTTCTAACTGTCTTCTCCAGGTCATTATAAGCAGTGCAGGTCTTGGTTCTATAAAGGCTTCTGCTACTCCTGGGAAACAAGTCCACTGCTCTCATTCCAGTAGTTAAAAGGGACACTTCAACAACAACCATAAAAATAAGCACCACTTCCTTATCTCCAGCCATCAAACACTTGGAGCAGTCCAGCCTACGATCTAGTATGTTCCCTGGTATGTTCCCTTCCTCAGATTTCATTCTACCAGCCACCTGTCTCACCAGGGCAGGAGACCATGTCTAGCTTTTGTCAGCAGACTTGACAAACACTCTTGTCCGTGGTGCTGTAATACCAACATCCATCCTTTTGCAGCCGACAGGCCTGCAGTTCATCACAGTCCACAGCAGAAGATATACATCGCCCACATTTTTAGCAGATCAACAAATATCTGTCCCTTCAAGTTCCTGCTATTGTCTAGTTAATTTCCCCAGGTCCCACACAACTCTGCCACCATGCCTCATCGACTGTTAGCCCAACTACATCGTCCGCAGCCTGCTGAGAGTACACAGATTGGACAAGAATTTCCATTTCCTGCTTGACCGTTGGTTCAAAGGATGATCCTGGATTGTTGGTCACCAATGTTTAATTAGGGCAAAGGATTATCCAAGGAATGTTAAAGAAAGAGTCCTTGGGTACGGTCGAATTGTCAAAATATCAGCTCCTATGGTCTATTCCTATCTATTATTCCTTGACCTTTGCATGAAACATCATAGGGTTAAGGAATAGTGGATAGGATAATTCAAAAGGACTTAGGAAAGGAGACTGTGGTGCTTTGAGAATCCGAACGCACTTTCCGACGTGTTTATGATGTGCCAGCGCACGTTATAACTGTGTGTCTGCTGTGGGGGAAATACAGTTCTCTGTACAGGACAACTGAATGGTGTTGTTCATGCTTTATGAACGTGGACAACAGTGAAACATATATTCTTCATTAGATTGGAATTGTACGGAAATAAAAAAGGAAAGGGAAACTTATGCTTGTGACAAACACTGAGAAATGTGGACTTTATTTGATCATTTCAGTTTAAAAGTCATGTTCATATTTCTCCTTTTGGTTAATATAGAGCTGAACGTTCAAAACAAACCAGTTTAGCAAGTTCTGGCATAAGTTTTAAATTGATTAATAAGCACCGTAACTTTCACGATACACATTTCTCGTCACGATCGGCTGTTGTAATGTTATATAACTTAATGTATACATAGAATTCTGAACAGTTGGATGTTGAGAAAAGGCCTCACCCTAAAGTTGGAGTACTTGCTAACGTAATGACTCGACATAAAACTAGAGTGGTCTTTTATGTTAATTATATTTCATATATTTGACTATACAGTATGTTTAACTTGTTTTAAAGATCTCCCACCTTCCCAATGTCATTCAAGTCTTTGGGTAATACATTGAATATCACCATGTCTAAAAAGATGATAATGTACGGAGCTGTAACAGCTTGCTATGAACTGTGACGTTGTACACTGTAAACTACATTCTGTATTTGGAGAAATTCTCACTTTAACTAACAGCTGTTCTTTCTAGGTAACATATCCATGATAACACCTTTGACACATTTATACTCACTCATTAACTCTCATTACAGCCCAAAGCCATATCTCATCAGCGGACATAATTTGTCTGTTGGAGTGCGTGCTCGGCATTCACATGCAGGCTGGGTATTTTTAACACTAGAATAAAGTGAAATATAATGTTTTGATTAATTGGGTTTGGTGGACACCTAGAGGTAAGTGTGGCATTTACTGGGAAAGCACATCATGTCAGTGAACTACCCTGTGAGGCCGTCCTACATACTGAGCGTTGAGCCAGATGGAAATACATGTGGATATGTTAATAATGTGAACACAACCTCTCTTTTCATGTCTCAGGGCTACCACTGAGACCTGATCCTCAAGACATGGTCCACAACTCCTATGAGTGAGGTGACGAATTATAAACTGAAATTGAAAATCAATATTACTCACTGCTACTTCTTAAAGTCTCAGAATTGACGATGGAACACCAGACAAAACAGCTGCTTTTAAAATCTGACAGTAGGTATAATCAAATCAAAAACAGAGAGGAATGTGACATAAGGAGAAAGACACGGTTCAAGAATGGCAAAGCGTTTGAAGCCAGACAGACTGATGGAGAAAATACAATTCTACAAATCTGTATCAGTGAATGATTAATTAATTTCTGTTGAATGATCTGTTCTAGCCTTGCGAGATATCACTTTCCATTTCTTTTACACTTTTACAGAAGATCTCAAGAGAGCGCTAGTTCAAAAGACGCTTCAATTTAGAGTTCCCATCGGAGACGCTCTCAGAGTCTCTGCCATACGTCGGGCTTTGATGTCTTCTAGCTGTCCTAATCTCACTGTTCAGATATGGGCCAATACATTCTGTTCATTGGCTTTGTAAGGGCTGTTTTTTCTTGACTTCTAATTTAATACAAGGTAGTTTCACAAAATATGGAAAGACTATCATAGACACATCAACTTAAAACTTAAAATATGTTATGTACTTAATCATCTCCTTCTTGGGTCCACAAGGAATAACGTGTAGATTAGTTTGCAGTGTATATGATCACAGCTCAAAGAAACACTTTCTCCTTTCCCCCATGAGTTTTTTGAGAAAGAAGAAAGATTTGAATTGAATCACATCTATTTATTAGTTAGTGGTGGAAGAAGTAAAAAAAATGTTTACCTAAGTAAAAGTAAAGATACTAGAAGTCCTGCATTCAAGATCTTACTAAAGTTAATTTACATACAGTAAGTGTTGGCATCAAAATTCACTTAAATCACCAAAAATAAAAGTATATATCATGTGTAAAAGCCCAGCAGAAATACATACAGCCCCGGAAAAAAGAAAGAGACCACTGCAGCATTATCAGTTTCTCTGGTTTTATTATTTACACGTATTTCTCTAAACTACTGACAATTTTCTCTGTGTTGGACACTGGACTGGCTGCCACACATGTAGAGGTAAAGATTTTACATTTTTTTCGAGTGGTCTCTTAATTTTTTCCGGAGCTGTATATATATATATATAATTATTGGATTATGATTATATCTGCATTAATGTGTTTATCACAGCGGGTAAATGTGGAGATATATCTTCCTATATTTATATATACACACATATCACAGTTGGTATATTAGTTTTATATGTTGGTCTTCTGTGAGCTAATAATCTAAATATGTCAAGTAATTGGTAACTAATGCAGTCAAATAAATGTAGTGGAGTAGAAGTATAAAGTAGTATGAAATGGAAATACTCAGTTAAAGTACCCCGAAAATGTACTTCGTCTATTGACCTTGACCACCAGCAGGTGATAAGTGGAAGGTGACTTGGTGTCAAAGAGTCAAAGACTGGGCTTTATCCCCAGCAGGTCATCTATTAATGAGAGGAAGATGGATTTGCTGTCAGATGGATTCGTTCCACTGCAGCCGGTGGACTGACCCCGGCCCTGCGCTCTAATAAGTGTCACATTTAGATATATGCATCCGCAGGTAGATCTCGGATAGCTGTTTATAGAAAGGCAAACAAAACTTGAAAAGAGGATATAACCTCGACTCAGAACTGTGGCGTGGGGGTGGGGGTGGCGGCAGGGGGGCTGAGATTGAAATTGGTCTGACTCTGCCTCCCTCTCTTGAATCGAGGGTCCATTGTGGTACGTCAAACAAAAGGTTTTTATCAGAGGCTCTTAATGTAACCCCCCCCACCACCCCATTCTCACGGCCACCAACTCGTTCTTCTCTTCCTCTCTTTTCTCATTCATTTATTCCGCTGTGTGTGGAAATAGGCTGGGCAACAATTAATTTCAGAGTGAATTCAGGCAGGATCTATTACCCCGCTCTGCCTCTATTGCTCTAATGGAAATCTATTTCACTTCTCTTTTGTGTCCAATATAATTTAATGCCCATTTTATTAATGGCCTGAAATAATTACGGAAGGCTTTTGTGATTCTTGAGTATGTTTCATTTAATTGTGTAATAAATGTCTAATCAGGGCTCCCATCTGAAGCCATTATGGCATTAAAATTAACAATTACGCCACAAATGTCTTGGTGAATGCGTTGGGGTCTATAGAAATCGCTGCTGATAACAAGACACATATAAATCATTCATGAGAATTTTTGCACAGAAAAGCAGAGTGAGAGATAGGAGGATGGGAGGGAGAGAAAAGAAGCGGGGGAAGAAAAGAGGAGAAGAAAGAGGCTGAGTTTTCTTTATTCCATTCAAAAACCGGGGATGGCCAAAAGATAGGGCATTTTAAAACTGTGTCACCCTCTCCACTCCCTTTCTTCCCCTGTCTCTCTCTATCTCCCTTTAATTTGCCTTCCTCTTTATTTTTGAAGTGACAGATTTCACTTTGGGAATTCATTAACCGTTAACTTGGGCGATAAAATATCTATCAGGCCCTCTGCCCGGCTCCTTTGCTAAGCTGCGTGGCGCTCCGGTTCAACGTTGTGGGTGACCGAAGGCAATTAAAGAGGCTTCACACTGCCTACCCCCCCAGTGTCACTCTCTCAGTGAAAACAGGAAGGCTGCTCAACGTACCAGCAAGAATTGTTTTCTTAGTAGCCAAGTATCCAAATTTCATGGTGTGGGGAAACTCCATCTGCCACTAAAAACCCTCGTCAGTTCCTCTGTGTCATTTCCAAGCTAATATACTACAATTGGTTTTGGTGAATCTATTTTAATAGCGTAAGGTTTTGGCCTTCTTTGTTCTCTATTACCATGATGCACAAAGGGCCTCCCTGGGCACTGGATGGTAGCCGGGCCCTAACTCTTTCAAGTGACGGAGTCTGGGGAAGTGACTTTGATGTAGATGACGTCTCGTGTTAATAAGACGGTTGATTTTATTCTCATCAAACAGACATTTCTGAATCAAGATGTCTAGCATAAGTTGCATTTCTGACACCAGCCGAGCAGCTGGAGATCCCAGAACTCACCCAGTGGTTAGCCACATCCAGCAGCCCAGCTCACAATGAACATCAGGATCCATTTCATGCTCTGTAGTTCTGTAAGTCCAGTTTTAGTTTGGGATAAAAACATTTATGTATTATATAAGTCTCTAAGCCATGTATGGAGCAGTTTTATTCCAATTTGAACTGACAATACAATCCATTTTATAATTATAATGTATGTATTTTTCCTTTACTACTTTTTATTACCTCACCTGTAACTGTTTATTACAGTGAATTATTAACCTCTAAATAAGCTGACTTATCTGAGGTAACGTTGGCTTGTTTTGGACCATTCAGAGGATTTCTGGACCTTTCGAAGTGCAGTTTATAAACAAACAAATACAATTATGGATATATCTTTTTATATATTCCATCTTCTATTGGATAAGAGGATCCTGTGAAGGAGTAGTTAAGAGTACTAGAAACAGAGCTTTTGTTCCCGGCACTTATCATGTTATTGGTGCTTCATTTGAATATGTTCCCACATTTCAAAACAACGCTACAATTAAATAACCACAAAACAATTGTTAGTCACTAAACCTGAGATGTTTGGGCCCTCATGGGGGTTTGGGGACCTGGGGTTTTTCTCAGTTGGTTATTCAGTATTGTCCCCTTGTCAACCGTGGCCCTTAGCATGCAGTGTATCTGAAGGACTGAAGAGATTACATTAAGGTGAAGTCAACTAATTCAAGTATTTGGTCATAAAAAGCATAAAGATACTTATTATTATATTATTTCTAAAATGACACATTTTCCAATGTGTCACATAATTATTCTAATTCACCAAAATCACTAGACATTCCCCAGGTAAGATGTGTCCTACCTTTTTAAAGAAATAATCTCATTTTGTAGTGACATTTGTTCTTTAAAGGATCAGAACTGAGTCACTGCTTTGCTGTTTGAGAAGTTGAGCTGTCTGTTATCATGTCCAAAACATCTTACGGTCAGTTATAGTTGGTATGCCACCATCGTGATATCAGAGGATATCCTCGATCATTCACAATTATCCTTTTGATTTTTAAGAAAATGAATAACTAATATTATGGGTGTATGCAAACTCACTTAATGTAGATGGAGCCATATTTTCATGTACAGCAAATTGAAGTGTAACAGGGTCACAGGAGGAGCTGCTGATTTGTCCACGTGGCTCAACACTGCAATGTGATCATTCAGTGATACCAGAGGGCACAACAAACATGGTGTTGGATTATTTCCACGGCATTCCTAAGACTTTCAAATGAATGAATGTGTTTTGTATCTTTCTGAAAATACTCTGAATACCATCAGACCTTATGAAATGTAATTTTTGTGTGAAAGACTATAGCAGGTCTGCAGGATCTCTGACAGATGATTTGAAACATCATTTCAATACATTTGTTTATATTTTTAATAAATATGCCTCAATTTTACTGCAACATTAACATTTCGCTGTCTTGTCCCCTGAGCAGTGGGTTGTACTTAAATTAAAGTTATAATTGTTGGGATGTCTTTGTGTCCTACAGAGTGAAGATGATTTTGTATAACGGCA
Source organism: Eleginops maclovinus (assembly GCF_036324505.1). NCBI lineage: Eukaryota > Metazoa > Chordata > Actinopteri > Perciformes > Eleginopidae > Eleginops > Eleginops maclovinus. The sequence goes on along the minus strand of NC_086357.1, from coordinate 2,274,101 downwards.
ATGGTCCAACTATTGGTTGGGGACATTTGTGGCATGCCATAACTGACTCTTTATCTCATGTGTTCTGTCTGTTTCTATGTTTTCACCAACCCATTGAAGTCAAAGGATAGATAAAAGTGTATGCCTCAAGTGTGTCAATAATTAAATCAAGTGAAGAAAGTGGGGTAAAACAGATTGGTCAAACAAACGTAGGACTTTCTTTCCTGTGTGAAACAAAAGTCAAAAGGTTGACTTATGGTAACTTCAGATGTAACACATATTTAGCTGATGCTTTTTAACCAGGGCGATCTACATACCGTAGACATGCTGGGGATCGAAACACTGACCCTTTGGTTGGTTGATGCCTTTTTACCCCCTTGAGCGTATTCAACTTAGGTATACCACTGAAGTACCATAACAAATGTACTTTTTTTAAAATCCCAACCATCATCTTAAAACCACGTGTTGAAATCAACAGGACTGTACCCTGCATGTTGGACCTTTTAAAGAGGACATATTCTTCTCTTTTCCAGGTTCATGTCAGTATGTAGTGTCTGTATGGGACATGTCTCCATTCTTTAATGATCATAAAGCTCTGAATGGTTAGCTGACCGGCTCTGTTGTGATCGGTTAACCGCTTAGAGATGTCCCACCCCTTAACCTATCACATAACATTTGTTGGTGTGCTAGCCAATAGAAGTGCAAGTCTTACATAGTGGTGTCACTATGTTAGGGAATAAAACAAAGAAGTCTAATAGAACCTTTCTTTGTTCATTGTAACTTGTTTCTCTTATACATAACAAAGTTCATATTATAAAAATATATGGGCCGATACAACAATGGGCTAAAAATTAAAAAAAATAAACCAAAACCAACCCACAGGAAGAAAAGCTGTGTTCACCCTCAGGCGCTGAGAGAGAAATGAAAGTGAACACGAATCACTCGGACCATCTCATCTATTTACTTAATTTCTCCTCATTAGGGTTCCCTTTGTCCAAAGAGATCTTCTGGTATTTAATTTTGCATTTAAGTGATGTGCAAATTAACCTTGGCATTTTCACAAAGGCACTTGTGTCTTTGTGAAAATACCTTATACCTTTCCCCCACTCTTCTCCCAACCAATTTAATTCCAAACTGCAGATTTCATGGTCAATTTTATCTCTCCCCCTCTCAAAGACTCCATCATCAATTCTTCACAACTTCTCATGTCCCCTTTCTTTGCAGATTCACTGCGAAATTGCCCATTCAGCTTATTAAATAGCTGTGACTGCTATACATTTACGGCAACACCCTGTGCTTTGAATATGCATTCGGGATGCTGACCTCCCGCAGCAATTAGTCTTAGTGTTTGTTTATCCTTCACACACATTACACTGCGCTTTCATTCTGTGTTTCACATTGTTTCAGATGAGTGAGCAACATCCATTCACATCGGGAGAGGGAATCCTCACTTTCCACCAACTTAACCTCTTGCACAGCTAAACAGCTAGCTGTAAGAACATTGTCAGTTTCCTCAGAGGATCTGCCACCAGTAATCAGTCTCAATCTGAAGATATCTGCTCAAGAGTTGGCACAAAAGTATGTTTTTTTAAACTGAACGTGCCGTGTATTTTAAAAAGGACATATTCTGCTCTTGTTCAGGTTCATATCAGTAAGTAGTGCCTCTCCTGTGACATGTCTCCATGGTTAAATGTTCCAATAGCTCTTTCTTTTTCTCCAGACTCAGTCCAATGGAGGCATTTCAGGCGGGGGTTGGAGGGAACACAGGGATCTTAGCCTTTTCAGACCATTTCATAATAATAATAACACCGTCTATCCATCTTCTCCCGCTTTTCAAGGGTCGGAGGTAACAGCTCCAGCAGAGAGCCCCAAACTTCTCTTTCCCTGGCCACATCAGCCAGCTCTAACTGGGGGATTCCAAGACGCTCCCAGGCCAGCGAAGAGATATAATCCCTCCACCTGGTCCTAGGTCTACCCCTCGGTCTCTTCCCAGCTGGACGTGCCTGGAACACCTCCCTAGGTATTATTGTTATTATTATTATTATTATTGTTGTTGTTGTTGTTAATAATAACACGAACAATAATAATAATAATAATAACAATAATATGTATATGGGGCTTTTCCCAGTGCAGAAAACCCTATATAACACACTAAAACCCCAACGATCATAATAAGGATTCATTTGGTAAAGTTATGAATAGTTTTACATAGAAACTGTTGATGAAGAAACTTCTCTTTTCAGGTAAGACATGCAGAACACACTGTGGTTTTATTTACTGACTAGAGGGAAATGTTTGTCATGCGCTATGATTATCAGTTTGCAGACTTCGAGTTTCAGTGTGTGACTTTGTAACAGCTGATAGAGATTTCACAATGATGGCTCTGGACAGAAAATGCACCAGGTTGTTAATATTATAATGTTTCTGAGAAATAACATTTAGTTTGTTTTGTATCCTTTCAGAAATATTTCCTTCCGCCAACTGCCAGAAAAATACATTATAATCAAGACCATTAAAATGTTCAGGATAAGTTAATGTACTAAATAACTGTCAAATAATCATGACTATGACAAAAATACAATATACACTTACGTTAATTTACTTATGTTGAACTAAACGGGTTGAAAATATGACGCATTTCCTGCAGTTCTATGTGGTTCTGTAAGTGTTGCATGCTGTATGTGCTGACGGCTGTTCCATAATAAATACCAAATATTACTTTAAGATTTGACATTCAGCCCCTGTCCCCATCAGGGATGAATGCACTTATTGTCACTTTGTACTCTGTAATGGTAGTTGAACGTTTTTTTCTTAAATATGGTAAATTAACATGTTTTTTCCCTGGCAATGCAGCCTGATACTTCTCTTAAGTGGAAGAAGTAATAAAGATAAAGGTAATATCTTTATGACATTTAGTCACACAGTCTGAGTCCTCCCTTTGTCTTTACAGAGACCATGGGCTGTAATTGGAGAGCAGTGCCTGGTCTCTCGGCTGAGAGGGTAAATGAGGGATCCCTAGACTCCAGGATTACCCTCTTATTGAGGAGACGTTCACTAAGCCTCCAACACTGACACATATTCCTGTTCTATGGCCTATTCACTTTAAAATATGTCTTGTCAGGAGGCTTACAGAAATCTACATAATCCTTTTTCATCACAATTAAAGATACCACTGAACAATAAAATTGGTTGCTCTCTGGTTTGTTTCATGTTGCTGTGAGAACAGAAGGGGTGAGGGAAAGGCGGCTGAGCGGGGCTGAAGGTTGCAAATGGCTGAAATACATTTAGGATTGTGTCTGAGAAGAGAAAATAACTTTGACATCTTTACAGGTGTTCAATGATTTGTCTAGATCTTTGGATTAATTAACCATTACTAGGAAAAGGTTCACACAAGTTAATCCTGTTTATACTCAAATAAAAAAAATAAAGTAATATTTAACAAATGTCCTCACGATAGACTTTGATGCTTCTCTGTTCTTCTTTAAGCACAGCTCTGATGCGAACAGGTCAAACAGCTGATCTGTGACATCACGCATATTCATCAGGACCTCACTGGATTCTGTGTTTGCCCCAGAGCCGTCTGAATTCCTGCTCAGGGCATTTGTAACAAATGACAGTAATAACGCTGAGAGAATGCAGCAGATTCATCACACTCTGCATAGACTAAAAACTGTAGCATGCTCCTGAGCCCTCTCAGTACATGATGAACAGGCCCATTCCGGGAGAATATACACAAATGTGAAAAAAAGAAAGAAAAAAACTCTTATATTTTAATGGTAAACTTTTTTGTTGAGGAGATTTAACTCTATATAACACATCACCCCTGGCAAGCAGATAACTCTCTTTTCCATACTTTCTCTGGACTTAAATTCACTCTGTTCATTTTACATTTAAAATCACATTAATATCCCATTCCTTCCACACTTAATGTATATATAATATCCTGCTTTATATTTTGTGTACAATTTTATTCAGACATGTATATTTTCTACTTTAATGCTATTTTATTTCTATTGAGATGTTTACATTTTAAATTGTTTATTTCTAGTCTTTTAATTTGACTGTGTACAATGCCTTGTCTTTTTATGCTGCTGCAACGCAAACATATCCGTAATTGGGATCAATAAAGTAATTATATATCTATTTTAGTTGCTGGTCCATCTTCATAATATACATTTTTGTATTAAAGCACTTTTTAGTTTTACAATTGTGTGATGATACATTTTTTTTATAAATGACCATTTGAAAATCAGCTGGGAAGTATAGTTGCCATTGCATACCAGAAGCTGTATTAGCAAAATAAGTACATTTTACAAAATCGACACAAATAAATGTAAAAAGGTTGCAGTTTTGTTATCTTATCCCGATATTGATGATGCATATTTTTTTTGAGAGCAGCTCAAATCATGTATGACAGAAATATTATTTTATTTAACTCATTCAATCCAGAAAGAGCTTAAATAGAAAGAAATACATCAATTACACCAGGCAGCATTGTTTGAACAACCTGTCTTCATGATTCAATCAAACTGAAGACATTACTTCCATCAAATTCAGATTCATATCACAGTGTAGAAACAATATTATAACTGGAAGGTAGAGAAGATTTTGCAGCAAATTGTATTCAGGTAACAAAAGAGAAACTAATTTGGTGGTTTTCTGAGTCTACAATATAAACATGTGTTTTTGATATTGTGGGATTATTGTCGATGCGTGTATCTGCAGTTTCATGCTGTAGCGGTTTACCTTGTACTAACATGAACTACTTCTGGTTAGTTTAATCTACACACAAGCATCATATTTTATAAAATAGTGCCATCCTATTTATGTATAATGTTAATTAGCAGCACTGTAAGTACAGGTGATGGATGTAACATGACACAATACCTTCATAAAAATAAAGAAGGGATTTCTGAAGGAAAGCTCACTTGTTGCTAAACGTAATATATATTTCAGATCTTAATAGGATAACCCTAGTAATGTTATGTGAGAAAAAAACAAACACACATTGCTGTGAATCAGACAATAGCACTTATATTGCTTCATGTAAGTGAAGTGACAACATGTACCAGCAGGCAGGATTACTGTGTGTGCTTTACGTCGTGTGACAGGCTGCTGGATAGTTACCACAGTGTGCAGAGGATACCAGCTGCCAATGTCATGTACATCACTTTCTGTTACGTGCAACATCACATTATGTTTCATGTACATCAAGCAGAGCGTGAAGACATCAAAGCTTCTGTCCACACATGAAAGTCAGAGAGATTACAGCGAGGTCACAGGTTTATATCGCCCGCAGTGGCATTCTGTGTGTAGGGCAGAGAATTAATTACCGTTAAATTACTTCAGATAGTTTCTTAAGAGTAAATCAAATCCAGCTGATGTATTTAGCAAACAGAAATTTGTTTCAGATATAAACATCTGCTTTCCAAACATCAGCAGCAGACTGGAAGTTACCCGAGGAAATAAATAGTGTTTTTTTTCAAAATTGTCCAGATGACCCATGTAATTACAGTAATTACTTTCCATCAACTCTCTAAGCATAGGTGAATACTTTCCTTATGTTTCCCAGAATGACTATCACAAAGCAAAAACGCCTGAATTATGAATAAATGTGTGCACCAGTATTCAAAAATGTTTCATAAACAAGACTAGGAGTCTACAGCCACACTCGTGGCAAAATGCTAAATATTCACATCCCCATTTTAAAAGTTATCAGTCCAATAAATGGCCTTGGAAAAAAGGGCATTCTGCACCTGCAGTGGGAAAAACGTATGAAAGGCCGGTACAGGTAAAGTCAGTCAGATAGGCAACTAAAACAAAAGATAAGTAGACAAAAGCAGAGTCAGGAAACATAGCAAGATAAGGAACACCAGGAACAATAAACACTAGGGAAAAGCAACTGCTAGGAAGTTGGACACAGAGGTTAGAAGACAAACTGGAAGCAAGGTGAATGGGGAAATAGAGTAAATACACAGTGAGAGGGATGATAATGGGACAAAGGTGAACATTAGGATGATCCTCATTAGGATGACTACACAGGCGGGAACAATCAAGGGCAGGAAGTGGTGAGAGGAGGTGGGTAACAAAATAAAACAGAAATGACGAAATGACAACAAAACAAGCTAACTTGCCAGAGACGACCCTATATTTAGTAGGTAGGGATGCTAATAATCACCAATTAGCACCAAGCACAAATGTCTGTAGGCCATGTTATGTCTATTGATCCGGCAGTTGCAGGGGCATTTCATTTCATAACAGGAAATGTCAACTTCATGGCGGTACAAGGGAAGTCAGGGGATCCCCTTGAAGGTACATCCTCTGGAACCATGAATATTTGTCAAATTCACTAAAGAAAAAAACATACCATAACACCTGGGAAAGGGCTGGCTAAGCATTGTCAATTAAAAAACAATTGAAAAATTGGATTATTATAATCATAATGAATGAAGGTTAATAATCCATTGAAAAACCACAATTTAATATAATAAAACAAATAATACCAAATAAATATAAATTATTTGAAATTATATATGTAGTAACATTTGCAAAAACACTGTTATTTATATTTTCAATCAGGCCAATTTTAATTGCATTTTCGTGAATGTATTACAGTATTCAGTGCAACCATAGAATATTACATTTAAATTAAATGAAGTCTAAATTTAGGTTTCCTTCTGTGTTTTGTATTACGTTTATTTAATATCTTCAATAAACTACTGGAATGGTGTTTTGGGAGATCTTACACGAGCCTGGTGCTTATGACCAGCTAGCTTGTGTACACTGGGGCGTGCCAATTATCCCAGCTATGGCCCTTACTCAAACAGAGGTCTTGTGGTTGAATTGCAGTAGAGTCTTTAAAGAAGAGGTCAGAGCAGGGATTGGTTAGTCTCCATCCTCTACATCAGATTCCTCTGCGTGACACACGGTGAGTGTATGAAGAAGTCCTTGCTCTTTGACTATGAGGGGCTGACACCCAAACATGACTGCTAACACGAATGTTCTCCTGCTTCATGTGACCTGTAATGAAATTCTCAGTGTGAGCCGAGTCATTGACAAGCAGGTTGCACCATGTCTAAAACTCCCAAAGTTTGTGATCTTCTTTGAGGAGTAGTATCCGTAAAGTTAACAAGGAACACACAATGGTCCATTTGAAGTACGGTGCAGTGAGGAGGGCACAGGGGGAAGGGCAAACTTAATCTGGCTCAGAATGCCCAAAAGACTGGATTTTACACCTGTTGCTTCTTATATCTCTCGTATCTGTATTCTCCTCATCTGCAGTATGAGGGCAGCTGATGTCATGACAGCCGCCCAGTCCCCAGCACACAGTGTATGCACGGCCTTCACTTCCACTCCATCCTGTGAGAGCATCTTCAACATCTCTGCTGATTGGAGAGCTGAATCTATGGTGCTCGGTTGTTTGCTTCAACCCTGTGTCGTGCTCATTTTTCCGGTCTGTGTTAACTGCTCTTACATTAACACAAAAACCATTAAACATTACCAGGTTTTATTTAATTCAATTCAAGCTGTAAACAATGTCTCACACCACTGGTTTACATGGATAACTGCAATATACAAAGAATAGACACTGAAAATGTTTTGCAAAATGAACATGGTTGTTGATTGGTGGGTGTTCTATCTGATGGATGAACATAATCTAGGGTTACCCATTCATTTCCTATGGCGACCAGGAAAACAATAGGTTTTACAAAACCTAAACCACTCAGAATTCAATGAAACTGGTGCTCAGCTACTGTATATGTTTAAATGCCTACTGTGGAGGATATCATAAGGCATGCAAGCAATGAAATGTAAAACACAATATTTATGATCGATGAAAGTAGTAAATTGGTCAGATTTGACCCGAACACGACCAGTGTTGGGTGTAACACATTACAAAAGTAACGGAGTTACAGTAATGTATTACTTGTTGCTGTAACGCAGTAATATAACGCATTACTTCTGAAATGTGGGTAATATAATACACGTTACAATTCTCAGTAACGCAGTTACAACTAATTTTAACCCAAAATGATGGAAAATGATGAAAAGAGGAATGCAGAAACAGATTCACAATGCAGAGCTGCAGACTCACAATGCAGAGCTGCAGGCTCACAATGCAGAGCTGCAGGCTCGGAGAAAAGAACAGAGAAAGACAGGAGTGCGCGCAGGCCAAAGAAACAGAAGGTAACTTTCTCTGGGTCTGCTGCTTGAACCCCGAGAAGTTCAGAGACTCGTGGCAGAGTGTTGTAGATATGCAGCCTCTGTCCTCTGTGGAATCGCCGGCTTTTAGAAAGATTGTCAGCCAAATCCCCGTTAACACACCAATGACAAGGTGAGCTAACGTTGAATAGAGACTCGTTCATATACAGCAGGTTACAGGGCCGTGCATAGGCTCCACTAACATGTTGTTAATAACACACAGAGACGTCATGTTACCGGTATCACATATTATTTAGCTCACTTAAACAGAGCATTTCATTTCTAGCTCTTTTCCTAATGTTCAGCATGTACTACCAGATAGATAGAGAGCTTTAATTAATGACCTGCAATAAACTACATTTTAGCATTTAAAGCCAAACTTTTGTGATTATTTTGGTGAAAGTAACTCAAACTCAAACGTAAACGTAGAGTAACGCATTACGGTTCAGAGACAGTAATAATGTAATGTAACTTATTACTTTAAAAAGACAGTAATAAGTAATATGTACTTTACTACTTTTTGGAAGTAACTTGCCCAACACTGAACATGACAGGAGGGTTAAACTAACTAACCTTTCTTTATGTAATTTCAGATTGTACAAAGTTTGGAAGTTTTAGTTTGTGTGCATGCAATCTGCAGGCCTAAGGTTTTGCATATTGCACTTCCTGTTTTGTTGTTTCCAGTGTAATCCTTGAAAGTAAAGCTAATTATCTTCAGAACCATGTCCTCCAAATACCAATTTGTAAGTGCCTGTGCAGCCGGGCGGTGTCTAGGAGGGAAACAGCAGATTTCAGGAGGTAATCTCCATCACACTGTGTTGTCAATGACTGCTGGTGGCTTTGGTTCAGAGAGGATGTGAAACTTTATTTATCTGCAGGCGGAGGGAGATTGTCAGAACAGATGTCAGCGTGTCACAGAGGCTGTCGAGCCAGGAGTAAGTCATGAAACGCAGGCTTTCAAAATCAGGCTCAGTCTGATTTAATACATCACATCATGTATGAAGTCATCTAATTTTTGATCTATGGTGCCACATGTCATGTTTTTACATTAATACATATAATCACATCCATGTTTATAGCAAAATGAGAGCTCCACTGAGAACACATGTATATTCAGCGCAAGGACATGGTGAAATGAGTAAAAGCTGCATAACACTATTTCAAATGGGTTAAACTAAACAGCACAGAGAGAAAAAAGGTCTGAGGTTCATGGTGAGAATGTCTGGGTGCTACCACTGTATGAATACAGATTTTTTATAGTATGAGATCCTAGCCTGTTCCTTTGAATTAAAGGCCTCAGTTGCACCACTGAACGGAAGTAAAGTTCAGTCGGAGGCTCCAGAACAACCTTTTCTCTTATCCGAAGTTATTAGATCATGTGAAACGACTTATTATACCGTCTAGGTTGAACAATAAAACAGAATGATCTTTTAGTAAAGTTAAAGTATGTCACTGTTTGTGCCCCTGAGACCTACTTTAAAGAGGGCCTATTGTGCTTTTTGGGGTTTTCCTTTCCCTGTAGTGTGTTCTATAGGTTTGTGTGCATGTAAATGGTCTGCAAAGGCTAAAATCCCTGCTTTTTACATGTCAGTAATTGGATGCATACTGTATAGCAAAATATGCTTTTTTCTGATTGGTTAGGTTGAAAACATTTGAGCCTAATAAGGAAAAGCTTAGTTAGTAGACATTTATCAACCATTGTACCAATGATTTCACCTATAACGTTTGATCATTTTTTTGTAATTCCTAAAACTGAATTCATCTCTGGATCTTGGACCTTATTTCAGCAGAAGCTTCGTTCATTAAAGCACTCAAGCCTTGTGGTAGATTGTGACGTAGTTCATTACAGAGAACTAATGACATTAACAATGAAATGATGTTTGACCTCCATTTTTAGTTTTGGCATGTATATCTTTTAAATCAGCTGTTTTTGACTTGAAATGAGATCCACAGTCGTCTATTTGTAGTTTGGATAGAACCCAAGCTGAGAGAATGTTTGCAGAAGCTAATGTGTTGTATCTCTGTTGTTTTACCCCATCATGATACTCATTGTCTATTCAACACACACAGCTCGGAGCCAATCAAAGTGAACTGATGACTTCTGACCTTGATAAAGGGCCGCTGAACCCCTCAGGTCTCAGAAGCTTTGTGTTGATGGGTCAGGGAGAGAGTTAGCTTAGCATATAATTAATGTTTAATAACCCCTGGTTGTTTGTCAACACTTTTCCCACTGTCTTTTTCCATGCCTTATAATCTTCAGAGTGCCTGCAGGCACAGCATTCTCTGATAGCATCTTAAGCCTCTTGTTCCAATACCCTGGCCTGGCAGTAACTACACTGGCCAGTCACTCATTTACAAGCAAAGATAAATGCACAGTCCTTAATCTGTCTACAGTTAGGTCTTCAGCAGCACAGCACACAGGCCGGCCCACGCCTCTAACTCCTCCTCAGGCTGAGCTGCTCCATCAGCCATGCTGCCTCCGCTCACCTCCATCACCTGACACACAGGTACACACTGATAACACACAGGGCCAGAGGGAGGGCTCCTAGTAATTAGGACGACAATGTAGAGCTTATGTGCATGCCCTTTATTTCCTCACTAATAAAGACACATTTTGTAGATTTATCTTTGGAATTTACCCCACATCTATCCAAACGTGGATGATGGCAATGGTTTTGGTTGGACTGATTGTACCTAGAATCATGCTGGGCTTTAGGAATGGGTAATGAACATGAAGCACTGTTTTTTAGCATTTTCTAAGAAAAGTTCATAAAAAATGTGTTTATTTGCAGTTTCAAAATGAAATAGTTTGCAATATAATTAAACATGTAGTGGATATTTCTTGCTTGCTTTTGTGACATTAAAAACTCTTTAGCAACTTCGAACTCAGCGTCAATTATAGTCGATTGTGACAGATCGAGAATATGCTTCACAGCTGATAGGAGGGGCATCAATGACCGCTAGGGGGGGCACGGCCCTCGAATGCCCCCCCTTAGCGCCGGCACTGCGTAAGACTCTACAGAGGGTGGTGAAAACTGCTCAGCATCACCAGGACAGAGCTGCCATCCATGAAGGACCTCTACTCCCAGGGGCTCAGGAAGAAAGCCAACAGGATTGTCAAAGACCCCCATCACCCCAGCAACAAACTGTTCAGGCTGCTGCCGTCTGGCAGGCGGTACTGCAGCATCAGGACCAAAACCACCAGACTCAGAGACAGATTCATCCCACAGGCCATAAGACTGCTTAACACCTGAGCTCTGTGAAGAGCCTCCACAACCGAAAAAATGTACCTGGTTGCATTGCATTATTTATTTAAATAGAAATAGTATTTCATTTTAATTCACTGTACAATATTTAATCTTAACTCTTACATTCTGTTATTGTACATTTAATTTCACTACATGTTCATAGAAACCTGCATAGACTTGATCACTTCATGCCAATCATAATTTAGCTTATTGTGTATATATTCCGTTCACTATTCATTTTGCACTACTTTTTAGTTTCATTTTATTATTTCTATTTCTATTTTATTATTATTTTGTCTTCCCTTTATAATATGTTGCACTGTCGGAAGAGCTCGGGACCTAAAATTTTTAATGCCATAACTAAACTGTAGCGACTGTGCTCATGATAAAAAAAAAACATTGAACATTGAACCTTGAAAGGTTCCAAAGAAATCTGCACGACAACGAAGACATTTCCCCTGTATTATCAGATAAAACGTTGAAATGGTTTAATAGCAGGATTATAGTTAGAGTGAGCAAACATGCCACAAAAAAAGAGAGAAACATTCTATTCCCAGGTTGTTCGGTATTTAGAATGAATAGGCTAATACCACTCTGTCTGCTTGCATAAGTGCCAGGAGTTGATTGCCATAGCATTAGACAGCTAGCCTGCTTAGGACAAAGTAAACATATTATAATGGCCAACAAACACCATTAAAGTTTACTTATTTGTTTTCTTTAGTCAAATCTATGCACAAACAGAAAATCATTTGTGGTTGTATTTAACTATTTCTTATACCAAACACAGCTGGTGGATGCATAATGTGTTGTTTGCCTTTTCCAGCATGAATAAAACCAATACAAAATATTAGTGAGTGAGCTTTAGAGACTCTAATATATATTTTAAAACTAAACCAAACCAGGCAAGCTGTACCTCTACCTACAGTTATTTTCATGCTAAGCTATGCTAATTACCTCATTTAACTGTTGTAAAGTAAGACAATGATAACATCTTCATAAAATGTTTATGTTTATTATGAATTAAATAGGATTTCTTTAAATGTGTTGAATCAACCAGAGATGCTCTGTTGTTAGTTGTTTATCAGTTACTGTGTTTGCTTTCTGCCTCTCATCACCACATTTGTACAGAGGTTCGTCAGTATTTCTGTTTCAGTCACTGTCAGGCAACACAACAAAATCACTGTCGGTGCCATATAACTATTGAGCAAGAGAGAAATAAATAATTAAATGTGAGTCACTTACACAAGCTCATTAAAGCTTATGCTATCCACTCTATTTTCCTTTTGGTTTGAATGAGACAAAAGGAGAACAATATCCCATTAAAGGCTGTTTCCACATCCTATTAATTTGAACTGGTGCTGAAGTGTCAGTGTTTTTCTGTGGATTAAAGTCTGATAGAGCTCGCAGGAAGAATGATTCCCCCGTTTGAAGACTTGTGAATACACACAAGGAGAGACAGACAGAAGGCAGAGAAGAACAGACTGACTGAGAGAGAACAGAAGAGAGGGAAACATAATGGAAGAATGCCTCTAATGCACTGTCTGCAGAGGGTGAATTAGGAAGCAAATAGTGTGATTATTGTATGATGTGCTGGTGCTATAGTGGCAGTGATGGTGGGATGCTGCCAGCCCCCGGTGCAGATAGAAACCACCAGGGGTACAGAGGGGAGAGGCAATTGTGATTTATGGGTAGCAGCGGGCTGATAAGGCTGCTCCCTTCATTTAATGCCTTATCGGCTGCGTTAAAGAAAGGCCACAATTTGCAGCATTCTTAAAAGCCCCAGATGTGACTAATCTCTGCAACCTTCCAGACAATCTGTCTCAGAAAAACTATAGATCACCCACTTGTCTTACTGATCTCGGCCTCTTCCCCCATCAGTGTAACCACAGAAGAGCAGACTGGAGGAATACGTGTGTGCCTCACACCTGAAATCATACTAGTGGAAAATAATAATAACACAAATATTTATTTTAAAACTGTTAATAGGACTGATAGTTCACCAAGATAGAATGCTGTTTGCCAACTTGCTAAAAGTAAAAAAATAATTGAACAATCGTAGACATTTTCAGAACTGAACAATCCTTTTATGTTTCATTTCAAAAGAAATGCCACCATAAATGACATGTTTTATCTACATACTTTTATCATAATGAACTACGTCCATCTGCGAAAGTCGTAAAATGCTGCTGTTTTTTAAACATGCATGATGTGAGTGATCTCTTTTATCTAATAACAACTAATGCATTAGTGGTTATGCAAAACTGAGTTTGCTAAGTTCAAAAAGTGAACAAACCACAACACAATATACTTAATTTACTTATAACCTGAAAGTTATAATTGGATATTTTGAACAACAACTGTTTGTAGGCTAAATATGAAGCTACAAGGTTCAATGTTAGTTTATTGTTGTATAGCACATTTTAAGACACAGAGGCAATTCAAAGTGCTTCACTTCTAACACATAATAATACATTTAAAAAATGACAATTCATAAAAGGGATGAAAGAATGGTTGCAGCTAAAAGTGCAATGATAAGGCACGGTTATAGGATCTCAGGATAGGCAGCACTCAAAAGAAAGAAGAAGAATCCAGGGTTGTGGTGGACCTCAGATTTTCTACAGCAGATGGTAAACTTAGATTAGCATAAATACAGGAAACAGGGGAAACAGCTAGCATGACTCAAAAGACGAAGTGTCAACGTTCATTTGATTTTTACAAAGTTTTATGTCTATATCTTAGTCAGAAACATTTTCTTCTGGTTGTTAGGCTAACGGATCAGCCTGAATGTCACAGCATGTTTTTTTAACTTTGGTTTATGTACTGACTAAACAAACAATATATTGCAAAATGGTGTATGATCAATCTCAAGAGCTGCTTAAAGGAGGATTTTGTTACATTTCAGGGAGCCAGACACGTTTTTTCCCCCTTTTTCCAGTCTTAGTGCTAAGCTAAGCTTAACTAAGTTGAGCTAACTATCTCTTACAGTATATATGACGATAACATAACACATTGCCGTGCTTTGTACAGTAACTATCCTATCCTCCTATGATTCATGAGTGTTAAAAGAATGTTGCTCTTAATTCAAAATAAATTATTTGCAGTGATCTTAAATGGCAGTATTTCCAGCAGAACATATTTGTTCAAACAAATTAGTAGACTTAGCATATCCATTTGAGGACACAGGTTTGTTTTTATAGTCTCAATGATGTGAAAGTGCACAGATAAGAAAACTAACTTGAGTGTGCGCCTTCAGAATGGGTTAAATATTCTCATTTAAGTCACCACATAAGAAAAAGCTTCCATACAGACACTTTATGATTGAATTTCATTTGTAGACACACACGTCTCCAGCACTGTCAGGTCTCTCGGCACTGTTCTACCAATAAAATGGAAACTTGACATAGCTGCGCCGCTGATCAATACTAATCACAGAAATAATTACTCAGCTTAGGTACGCCATTGATTTTTAAGGCAGTCGTTTGCATTACTTCATCATATCTAATCTTAATAATCTGAAAAGGTATTTTTTTCTTGAAGTTTAAGGTCCTCAGTAATGTTGTGTAAAATTTATGAATGTCATTGCAAGGTCTAATCAATGTGCGCTGTTGTATTGAGCAACAGCTATGGTGACTTTCATGTGTGTTGAACTTTGATGGAATGATGGAAAAACACTGAATTCATACAGGAGAGCCTGTGAATAGTGATCAGTGGTCGGGTAAACAAAAGTACATTTCTCACATACAGCCTCAAATTAACCGGACAGTACTGACACAATGGTAACCAGAAGAGTCCACACAATGTAACCATTACGTTTTTCCACTCCACTTGTTCACAAATCAAATTGCTATACGCCATAAGGCTCATTCCTCAGCTGCTAATAGTCTTGTGCAAATACAGGAGGAAGTGAAGCGGTGTTCATCTTCGGGTCAATCATCTGCGACGTGACATCGCCTGGTAATCCCTCCTGCTCCGTCATTCACCTCTGTGGTTAGCACGAGTCGCTACAATCCTCCAAATGTATGCCACGTTTGACTTTAAAGCGCTTCTCTTTCTTTAAATTAAGTGCATATATTTATTTTTCACATGCCTCACTGTGTTCTACAAGTGTAATTAGTCTGGGATACTCAGCAGTTGATCCCCCCCCATCTCTCCTCCATTCTTAAGTATTCATGAAAGCCAGTGATCTGACAAATGGAATTTTTCAGCACGGTAGCATCTTGCATCTCAGACCTTATTCCGACAGATAATCCTGTTTTAAATATCCGGCCTGGTTTACACATCCCAGGTGGGGAAAGCATTTGAACGCTGCATACTTATATGTGCACCCCCGGTCTCTAACATACCTACAGATAGTAAATGCAAACAATAAAAGCCCATTTGTTTGTAATAATTACGCTCCTATAATAAATAGCCAGGATTCTTGTAGTGTTTCGTGTTGCATTCAGGGCTTGGCGGTCGCCTGACCGCGCTGTTCTGTAATGTGAAATGTCCGACAGTCTAACAGCGTCTGCCCCCCAGGGCTGCTGCAGCCTTGACTTTGCTGTGCCGGTCTATTCAGAAGGCTAATTCATCATGAGCGCTCCTCTTACACCAAGGTCAGCTCCATAATGAGGGGGGTCAGAGTGATAAAGGCGGCACTCTGATTGGATCGCGGCTAAGGTCCAGAGATGACCACCTTACAGTTCTCTGTGACTTCACTCAACGTGACCCTGTTGCTGTTATGTCCCCCCGCATCCAATAGCGCTCCCATAGCAGCTTTGGCAGCCTGTATTGTTTACTCTGCTCTCTTTGTTGTCCCAGTCCGCTGGGGAATATCCTACAAGTGAACTGGCATTTGACAGGGTTTGTGTGATGTGGGAGGAGGGGGTGGTGCGCTGTGTTGGGAGTCACCTATTTCCTCAGGAGGCAGGGCCTTTTGGTTTGTTGGTCCACGCAGCCTCTCTCTCTACCCCCCCCCCCCCCCCCCCCCCCCCCTCTGTCTCCCTGTGTTTCCCCAGCCCGCCTGCACGCTTGACAGACAGACAGATGCTATCAGTGAGCATCTCCAGCTCTGGGCCTCTATCACTCTCCACAAACAGCCCATTGCTTTCACACAGGCTGCAAATTTTCGTCTGCCTCTCTCCCTTTAGATAAGGGCCAATATCAGTGACAGAACATATTTTATGTATGAAATGTAGCTCACAACAAGCAGTCAAGCATTAGGTTTGTTTAAATAGATGATTGTTATCGCTATTCTTTCAACACACAGTTTTGACATTGTTCTCTGTTTATTTTTCTTTGCACACCATTCTTTTTTTACGCTATCTAGCCCCACAATTGGCTTTTAGAGAGGCTCCTGTCTGGGGTTGAATTCATTGCTATTTTAATTATAGCTGCACAGTACAGCAGAACAGACTGAGAGGAATATTTCCTGCCCGGGCCGCAGATGTAGTTCTTCCTCCTAAACCCCATCCAGTCGACATAGCAGCGGATTATTTGCCAGGGATTTCTCTTGTCAAAGAAGCAACTCTTTTTCCTGCTACTGTTGGCTGTTGTTAGCATCAGATATTGGATGATTTCCATTTAGTGCTCAGGTTATGCTTGTCAGTTTGTGCCCAGCATTTTTGTAATGATGGAAATAAGATCTTACATATGCCATGAGTCTGACATAATAGTTTGGTTTGTGTGTGTGTGTCTGTGGAGGTGTATTTGTAAGAGTGGTGGTGGAGGTGTCAGCTGCAGAATTGTATTAGGAGAAGTCAGTTCTAATAGTTATATAGTAAGGATGTGGGGGAAATCCCTACAGCATAATATTGCAACATTTTAAGTGGAAATGTATAAATTCAAAGATGCAAATTATTGATATTTCATTATATAAGTAATTAGTAGTGCAAGTATGTGTTTTATTGCTTGGTAACAATGTTTTTTATCATAATGAGAGCTACCCGAATTGCAGGAAATTGGTTGAGAAATTTGAATTTGGCAGAAAACTTAAATTGCAAAATGTCCAATTAAAATTTAGATAATTGGAATAATGTTAAAGCGGTATATGAAAAATTGGAAAAAGTCCCACAATATTTACCAAAGAATCATATCCAGTATCTCCAATCAATTATAACGTACATGTACATTTATTAGATATGTTTTTCTTTTGGGTATCACGCCCTGTTTTTTGCCATAAAATGCTCCCGGGTACGTCATGTTGCCCCCTGTAACCCCCCAAAAAGCAAATCATAACCCCCACCACACACACACACACAGACCCACACACACGCAGAATGGAGGGGGGCATTCAGGTCATTACCATAACAAGCTGGCGTGTTTCTGAAGATACACTTGTTCAGAATAGACAGAAGCAGGAGGGGGGCAGGCCGGGGGGGGCAGTACAGGCCCAGTGTATTTCAATAACAACAGCCAGACACAAGGCCTATCTAGTCAGACTTTGAATGAAACACTTGGCTCTGATGGAGCGATAAGACACAGATGCTAAAAAAGAGGACTGCTGAAACGGCTGCTTGACCCTCGCTTCGCTTTACTATCGGGGAGAGCAAATAAAAAGTGGACATGGTAAACATATAGTTTAACGACCCTGGTTAAACTTCCTATGATTTGTAATTCATGTATTTAAATCATGGCAAAAAAGACTGCACTCTGTAGCAATTTACTCCTGTGTAAACCTGAATTGTTAATTACGTGGTGATCATTTTCACATGAATGGCTCTGTGTTTACCGTGGGGCGGCTGATCTATCCCCGGGGAAGACCATGTCAAGTGCTCTACACATAAACAGATGTGTTCCTTTTTTTTAACACAGGTAATCCTCGAGGTTAAATCTGGGCTACAGTGGAAAACACCCTGCGCCTTGTTATTTGTACAGATAGAGCACACACTTAGATTTAGAGCGAGATGTCCTAAATCTCAGCTTGATTTCCTATGTTAACCGTGGCTTATAGCTTTGGCTGGGCCTGGATGCAGGAGAGCCCTGTTGAGAGTTAGTGGAGTAGTTGTAAATATGTGGTAACACTTTCAGTGGTAATCCTCCTGCACAAAGAATTGCCAGAGATTATGGACCGGTTGTCTGACAGAGAGAATCCTCCGGCACAATCAAATTCCTATGGCTGCTGAGATTTGTGGAGGGCACAACGCTGCACTGCTCGACTCGCCAGTAATGTGAGGGCAAGCTGCTCCCTGGATGGAGAGCTAAGAAGCAAATATAGCATGAAGTGCGTCTTACCACTCCTGTCGTGTTTGGGTCAAATCTGACCAATTTACTACTTTCATCAATCATAAATGTGTTTTACATTTGATTTCCTCAAGGCCTGGAGATATCCTCCATAGTAGGCATTCCAACATTGAAGTCTGAGTGGTTTAGTCAACTTTGTGACACCTAGGGTGTTCGCCGTCAAAATGACCGCCATAGGAAATGTATGGGTAACCCTAGATCAACATAGTAACCGTATTTTGGAATACATTTTCAGTGTCTGTTCTTTGCCTACACAGAAAAAAATGGAAACATTAACTTTAATTAAATGTTTTATGTCAACAGATTTCACATTTATTAAATTTAAATATAAAATATTAGGTTCAACTGATTATTATTGCCACCAACTAACCTAATATGATGCAAACCAGTGGTCTGAGACATTGTTAACAGCTTAAAAGGGTTCAAGAAAATGTTGTGAGGATGAATGGTTATTGTGTTAATGTTAGAGCAGTTTAATCATAATCACAAACTTGATATGAGGGGTAAGTAAACAGAGGGTAGCTAAAAAATACACTCTCGGAGATGTTTGAGGGTTATTTTCCAAAGGAAGATGGCTGCAGCTGTCCACTGGAGAGCACTTCACCAGGCCGGTTTGACCCACTACCCTTTCCTGTTGATCCCTCACCGCTGACCCAAGCCCAAGCCTTCTCCTCCACCACCTCATCCTCCACTACAGAGCCGCCCTGGCTGACACATTTTGAGTGGGGTTTAAGGAAGTGAAGTGAAGAGAGAGTGTGAGGGAGCGAGAAACCCGGCACAGCCCTGCAGCCCCGAGGATGAATAGAAGATAGAAGCCCGTTTCATTTTGAAATCGGCCTCTGCACTTGGCTGAACCTACAATAAAAGTTGATAATTGAGAAGTGAAAGAGTGGGATCAATATGAATGTGAAAAAAAATGGAGGCTCTGGCTTATGTTTAATGCAGTTTAACTGATATTTAATATTTTCTGCTTTCTCTCTCTTCTTCTCCCTTTGTCCACATTAAAATACTTCAAAAAGAATTCTAATAAAGTGGAAATTAAAAGGAGCGTAGATTGGGGTTGGAAAGAGAGGCCTCTAATCCCGCTATCTCTTAATAATTCAAAGTCTCTTTTATTTTCTGAATAAAAAGCGGAATTAATCTGGCACTGTGAAGCTGTCCTCTCTTCTCACTGTTTAAATAAATCCCCGTTCGTACATTAGACGCGAGGAGGCCAGTTCTGGCTCCTCGCCAAGCTCTGTGTCAATTCCCTCCTGCCTCTTTTCCTTTCTCTCCCAGCCCCTCTTTATTCCCTTTCTTTTGCATTCTGCCATGGAGGGACCTATGAGAGCAGCCGTGCCACCAGAGAGCTGCTATCTGCAGAACCTGCTCAGCACAGGCATATCACAGGCAGCTAACACCACTTAGCTCAGGCCGCCAAAAGGCACCCTTATGAAACTTTACCCACATATTAGGGCACTGTGAAGCCAAATCATATATTACAAAGGCATTGTGAAAGGAGGTGACCATTTATACCATTTATATAAGGCTGCCCCCGCTGTCAGAAGAGCTGCTATTTTAGCCTTTGACAGAAATAGAAAGCATTTCATCCTTTAGCCTAAGTTTCACAGAGAATATTTTTATTGTGTTAATAATAAACACATTCCAATAATGAATGATATCATTATGTGTTTTGTTTCATTTTTCAGATTTAGCCAGTGTTTCTGTACAAGAGACAATTTCAACAATTCAACAATAAGTCCACTCAAACAAAAGGACGGCTAAATCGCGCAGCTTTTCACAAGACAAAGAGGAGCCTTTGAAAAGTGACACCATGAAATAAAAGGAGCTTAGTCTCCGAGAGTAGAACTGAGTGAGCGAAGGAGATGGAGGAGTGGGGACCGGGGGACGGGGCCCTGCAGGCTTCTTGATTAGCGCTGGCCTCTCTATCAGTCGGCAGACTGGTCGTCTTCTGAAAGCTCTTGGCAGCTCCCCCCCGTGTCCATGGCCTCCTCCTCTGGCTGCTGTGGGGCAGGAAGCTGCTGGTCTACACGCCGGAGTTCTCTGCATCCCAGCCATGCATGTGCAGAGACCACTCTGTCCTCGCCCCGATAGATGCCTTCTGCGGCTCTCTAGCATCTAAGATCCTCGGCTCGATCCTGGATCAGCCTTTTCCTCTGTGGCTCGGAGATTTATGGCCTTGCCCCCCTTCCCCTCTCTTCTTCTGCATCAAACTGCCCACACTTGTGATTGGGAGGATACTTCCCTCAGAGACTCGTGGCTGAAAGACAAACAATGACTTCAGACTCTTCCGCAACTATTCATCGGAGCGAGACGCCGCGTTTGAAAAGCACATTAGTGTCATCCCGTCGGCTGTTTATGATTCAACAATGTGCTGGAAAATATCAGTATCTACTCAAGGTGAAGCCTTGGACTCCTGCACCATATAACCACACACATCTAATTTTTACGTGTTGAAAACAGCGTGATTTTGTGAGGCTGTTTGAAATGAGATTGACATGCCCGGTCAAGGGCCATGTCTTTCTAAAAAAAACAGCAGGTTTCTTTTTTCCTCTGCTATATTGCTGTTGCAGAAATCTCCACTTTATATATCATATGATAGAAATAAAAAATATCAAGAGAAGTGGGATATAGAGGAGGCCCGGAGGGGAAGTGTAAAGGTGTGTCTTAAGTTCCCTGAAGGCAACAGAAAGTCATTTTCACTGAGGTGTGCGCTGTTTTATTTATGTTCCTCCTTCGCTCTGTTCCTTCATACATACTGTTTGTGGGGCTATCATTATCCCAGACAGAGAGGTGGGGGGAAAAACCATTTGCATTAGCATCACTGTCTGACTCCAGGCACTAAGCAATGATACTTTATTCCATAGCATTCATAGGGCCATTATCACTCTCCCCCTCTGTCCCCTCTTCCAACAGGAGCTCACACACACACAGGCACACGCAATTACACCACGCGCCGCACACACTCTTCCCATCCAGCCCTATCGCAGATAGCATCTCGTGCAACACTGGCACAGAGGTACGGGATGGGAAAGGGAAGTGGAGGGGAGGGACATTTCCGGAGGGGGGTCCTGGCATGTAATTGTCCTGGTGAGCACTCAATAGCACCTTAAACCAAGCAGGCAATCTACAAAGCTGTGCAGTGAAGGAGGGAAAGGCCCTGTGGCTATGGGGACCCTAATAGGAACTTCTTTCTCACAGAGATAAATGGAGAAAGTTCCTTTTA
The DNA here is from genome assembly GCF_036324505.1 of Eleginops maclovinus. Taxonomy (NCBI): domain Eukaryota; kingdom Metazoa; phylum Chordata; class Actinopteri; order Perciformes; family Eleginopidae; genus Eleginops; species Eleginops maclovinus. Next base: position 2,252,225 of record NC_086357.1, on the reverse strand, counting down.
TTTATCGGTAGCTGCTGTTTGGGACTGGGGCTATCAAAGCGCAGCAGTGCTATTTATCCCTCCAAAAAGGATTCGTCCGACACAGGGCTGAGGGCGAGAGAGGGAAAGAGAAGGCTAAGGAGGGGGGCGACCACTGGAAATTGGCAGAAACAGAAGGTCAAACTGTTTATCTTTTTATTCCCATGTCTCTCCCTCTCCTTCATTCTTCCACCACTGTCCTCTCGCAGTTTACCTGTTGTGGTAAGATACACAGCCTGCTTGCTGCAGTAATGAAACTCTTTGGGTAGCTGTGTGGAAAGCAGGTGGGTGCATGTGCATAGAATCTCAGGGAAAGATCAAACCAAAGGGGTTAAACTAATATAATGCAGTTAAGGTAGGTAATTTGTTTTCATATGCTTTTAATGTCAGGGAAGTACAGTGTAATTCAAAAGTAGGAATGAATTGCAAATCTTCACAATTAAAGACCGACAACCTCCCTCCAAACGAGGCAGATTGAGTTTAACATGCTCATACATACAGTATTAGCTTAATGGACTAAGACGTAGAGAAAGAAGTGTCCCCTCAACCATTCCTCACCTGATTTAATAAAACAACAGTGCAATGACACAAACAGGTGCTCATCCTCTCCGCGTCCTCTGAGCACCACAGGGAGAACAGCTCCTCTGTGATAACGTATTCATTCCGCTGTGGATGACCGAGCAGTGTTAAATAAGCTGCAACATGTCAGCCGTCACTCACCACCATGCTCATATATAAGCAGCAGTACTTTGAGTTTGGTTGTCAGATCATTTTCTGCACTAATTTTTAATATCAGTGTTCTTCATTTGAAATAAACACATCCAATACAACTAGAGAGCATCTTTGGACTGACTAGCTCACTCTATGGTTAAGGTGTTCCTTTTAACAATAAGTATAATACTATTTGTGATGTGGAAGGGTTGTGATGAACTCACCAAGACTCCCTACCTGACTGCAGTTCCGCAAAGGTCTACCACTCAGCTTGTTGTTTTGGTTAGTCTCACAGCTCTCATCGTCATTTCTGGCTGTTGCGAAACATCTTTAAAGAACCCACTGAGCGCTACCTGGCCAGCTGACCTCCTTTCTATGGTGTTTAGATGCTACGTTGACTTCATTATGAATTATACTAATTTTCTCTGAGTAAGTCCATGTACGTCCACATAGGGAGGAGATCTGGGTGGAAAGAGGGGTCAAACACAGGACTTTCCTATGGGAAACTGCTTGAGTCCGAATCCAAATGTTGACTCATTTTAAGTTATGTACTGAAGTTAAATTACTTTTACACTGTTAATTTACGTCAGGAAAAACATACAAACAGTACATATAAACTTAAAGCATGGTTTCCTGAACCAAGTTTTTTTTTTTATTCACAATGTTAACCACATGGGAGAAAATAAATGTATCCCAAAACGTAATTAAGATAGCTGTTTTGTTGTATTGGAAAGAATCTTTTTTTTGAGATAAGGGTTAGGTTTAGGGTGGTACAGGTAGTACAGTACAAAAATGAATCTTACAGTTTGAGTTTAGATCTCCAGCTCAGAAATAAATAGTAGATTATTTGAAAAAAAAAATCTTAACTTTTAAGACCAGCAATATTAGCCGTGTGTCCCAATTCTGCCAACATGGATGACCTTACGACAGAGATGGATCATCAAACCAATCTGAAATTAATGTCATCACTTCCTGGCTCATTTACATCAGTCTCATCTGCAGGTGACCATCAGAAGTAGCTCAGTGGACGGCTCTTTGAAGCCGAGCATGCTTTAGGAGGTGAACGAGGACCGGGCAAAGCGCACACTGGTGATGAATGACTTCACTGATCCATTACTGTCTATTTTAGTCCCGTAATCCAAGAGGGAATGCCCACATCAAAGTCTGGCTCCTTCCTAAGAGGAATTCCCTTCATACTTGGACATGCAAATGAGCAGGGCCTCCTCCAGGCCCCCACACCTGATTGAGGCATGCAACACCATTGCCAACGATGTGCCATGGGAATTACATACCAAGGGATGGCATCCAATTGGACCAAACTCTCCCTAAGCAATTTGCTTTGGCATTATTCACTGGCATAGTCAGGCGTGGCAGCACTTCCTTTATTTCATGGCCATGCCGAAAGATTTCTGGCTGGACCTCGATTGGAACCATATTATGGCTGAGAAAAGAGGAAAAGAGGGATTTGGTTCTTCACAAAGGGAAAGAGCAGGGATCTGTGTCAGTGTCTCTGCTCATTCAGGTTTTGGGGATGCTTTCACTTGTTGCCTGAGCTTATGAGGAGATGTTCATGATTCCCCTCCTCTCCCTGATCCTATTTGAACAAAACAATTGTAGCTACTCGGAGTTAGCTCTGCAAAACAAGTTCTCACTTCCCAGGAACAAAGGAACCGCATGCATATGATAATCTAAAGCTACAATGCTAAATCATGTGTTTGATTCAGAGCTTGAGAGGTGCGGTACAGGAGTACAACATGTCTTCTTCAGAATGACATTCCCATACAACTAAACTGTATTCTCAATAAGAAGGAAAGATTTTTTCTATCGGATTAAATTTGCTGTGTAAAACACGTGCCTAACGTTGTAAATTGAAACATGACAAACAAAAGTGCTTATATTAACGCTTCAAAACGAATTTGTTTTCTTGCGTGAAAATTTAAATCATGATCATACTGTTATGAAAGTCATGTTTAATTTTTGTTAAATAGGGAACAGAAACAGCCGTCTCCTGGGGGAAAGAAACCATCCTACCCAAACTCCTCTAAACGTAGACTTCTGTGGACTTTGATTAGAAACATTTAATACATCAAAAACGAAAAATGCATTTCTCTTGAAACGTAATAAACAATGCAGTTTGTTTTTAAAACCTTTTTTCTCGTAATTGAACAGAATCCTCAGGAGACCAGGCTGTAATGCCTTGCTCACCTCATAACAATACAGCACATTGGAGATAGCTATCCCAACATAATGATGAGCTTTTCTAACTTTTAGTGCGTTTCACTGTCCCAGAAAGAAAGGCGCTTATTTGAACTAAAAAAGAAGGTCACATTTCAGTGGGCTGTTAATAAAATGAGTATGTATGTACATGTAGATGAGAGGAAAGAAAGCGAGTCCGTGTCCGGTCATCTTTTTGGAGAGGGACCCCGGCCGAGGGAGCAGGAGCACACGTTGAATTCTTCGCAGCGATGCATTCAACACCTGGACAGCAGACCGCTGTGCCTTACAGGGGAGGAGCAAGGCTCTCTTCACGCCAGGGTCACAGAGAGGGTTTATTTCTGTAGATAATGAGATAGCAAATGGGAGAGGCAGCCCTTCTCCTTAAGGCTCTTATATTTGGCTCCCACACCTCTGTGGGTTCTGCTTTAGCTGCCGTAATTAATTTGTCTTAATTGCCCTGCTGCTCTGGTCACTGTCCCAACATTATTTCTCCACTCTATGCAGATTCAACGTTTAAAAAAATCTCCCCGATCAGTCTGCGGGGGGACGGGAGGAACACAGAGCCTTTTGTGTTGTGAACAAAGTGGACCAAACAACCACAACATGAGCTTTGTGCTGACATCACAGCAACGTTTCTCCTTTTAAGAAACAAAAGACTGACAAAACAGTTAACAGTTCTTTGATTAATAATATATTCAAACAAGGCTTTATCTGAATTATGAGAAAATACATATATATGTTTATTTTACTCAGTGATATGTTTCCTTGTAGTTATATGTGTAATAATCATGTACTGAATGTTTTACTCAAATGTGAGAAATGCATGTCCTGCACTCAAAATTATGTAAAATGATTGTCCTTGTCCTAATATGCCATATTTTTTACATCATATTTTTCCAGTAAAATTGTTTATTCATATTAATTATAAGGAAAATGTAACTTTATCCCTTAATTTATTCTGAGTTTTTACTGGAGAGTGACAACATGTAAGTGTCATCAAAAGAAAGATATTTTTAATATTTTAATATATATAATATATTAATATATAATAATAGTTATATAATGAAACAGTATAGTGTTGGATATTATAAATTAGCTAACAATACTTCTATATATGAGGAAGATGATATGTTTGAAAAACTCACAACAATATGCTGACAGACACATGAAGAAAGTAAAGTAGGTCTTTTAGAAAAGCAGAATAAAATGGGAACATTTTACTTGAAAAAGTACGAGGCTAAATGTTCTTAGTAACACTGCAGCCCTGATTAAGAGACATGGATTCCTTATCTGTATTATTTAAAAAATGGTGTGAGCATCAAATAATTCCTTTTACTCTTTTTCTATCAACGTCAAAACCTCGGCAAATAAAACTATGCATTTGGAGTTAAGTGAAATGGTAATAATGTATTTTAGTGAGCCAGACTTTAAAACACATGCATTGGATGTAGTTTTTTTTCTGTTATGATCCAACCTGCACACCTTGTTCTTTGACAACATGCCCTTCCATGCTCCTCCACTAGGACTCCCACCCATAAAGCCTGTCTGGCAGATTTGTGCCTTTCTTGTGCTCCTTTCATCCAGCAGAGAATGCAGCTGAAAGGCAGGGCAGGCTCCCTCGCTGCCCCGGGACCGGTCCAAATTGTAATCCTATTCCTCTGTTTATCAAGAAAGAGGGAGAGAGCAGAGAGAGGGAGGCATTGAGCTGACAGCTTGATTGTGATGCTCCTGTCTGATAACTCAGCTAACCTTATCCATCTATTTCACCTCAACCTTGCAGCCATGTCCCCAACCCCCTTCCACCTGCTTCATCCTCTCCCCTGTGAGAGCTGCACACACACAGGCTTACCTCGCGGACTCTTTTTCTCTCGCTCGTTCCCGTAATACACACACACAAATAATCACTGCACACCTCTGACCCCTTTATCGAGTGTCGGTGTTAATCCTCATCTCTCTGCTCAATGCAGAGCACAATCACAGAGACCCGCAGGACCTGCAGTTAGCGCTGTGGTTAAGTAGCCCACGGTAAAGAAGTCTGTGATAAAGGTGGCACAAAGGGTCAGTAGCTGCCAGGAGCACGGGGCCCGAGCCCATGACTGGCCACGGCCTCGAGACAGGACAAAGAGGCGGGGTGTGGAGGACGTGCAGAGTAATAGAGGGATTGGAGAGGAAGTGGAGGACAAAGAGAAATGTGCACAGCAAGAGTTAGGCTAATATACTGGGATAAGGGCTGAGCGTGTGTGTAGAGAAAAGCTATCTTCAGTCTTCAAGTTGTTTAAACTCTACAGTACTTTCAACCCAGGGGTTTCAAGGCCTGGCACTCCCCACTAGACGTTTAAAAATATATACTTTTAAGTAAAATGTTAGCTTTATCCTAGCTCTGTTCGGATTTTGTAAAGTAACCTGAATAATCTATTGGCAGTTCTAGTTGGCGATGTGCCAGTTATTATACGGACCACTATTACTGGATTACTTTGATAGTGAAGAAAAAACTCAAATGTGATGATTCTCAGTCAACTTCTGGAGTTTTGTCAGGTGTTTGTTTAAGCAGAATATTGATGTGACAATGCTACCCTGAGAAAGTGTAAGTCCCTGGTAAATGTTTATAATATGTGTATATTGCTCTGATTCGATTTTTTATTAATTCTTAAAAATGTAGTGTCCTTTATGGGCTGAACTGCTGAACATCAACCGGGTGAACTACAAAGCTAACATCCTGTTGTTCATAGATCACCACAATGCACCTGCCCCTTTCATGGGATAACATTATCTCAGGTGTTGTTTGCAAAAGAACATCCACACCACAAGAAAATGCTTCGCAGAAAAGCAGAACTTCTGGGATTCATCACATTTTAAGTTGTTCTTCGGTATTAAAGTACCTCATTGTTAACTGGAACTGCTAACAGATAATTCTGCATACTTTAAGTAACGCCACTTTTCCTTTAAAGCTCTGCATTAAAGATTAGCATTGAACTATCATGTGCATTAGTCAGTCTAGCAGCCGTCATATGTCAGCTAAGTTAACAGATGTTTTGCAATTAATATCATCTAATTACTGTACAGTGAAAAATGACACACTTCTCGTTACATTAAAGCTTCCCGGGATTTGTACGTTGATGGACTGTGGAGTGTTGATAGGTAACATATTTAAATCAGAGCCATTTGCAGGTTTTATGTTAACATCCGGCGACTGTGGTTCAGCGAATCAATCACGCGCAGCACAGGTAGCTTTTAATGATATTCTCAGATGTTCCCCAAACATCCATCTTCTCTACTCAGTCCTGCTCTGAGGATTGTCCTTGGGACAACCATATGACACATGACGACACGCAACGCAAACCCCACGCATACAAACACACATGCACGCTCGCAGACAGACACACACACTCTAGACAGCTTCACTGTCAGAGATAAATGATGGCTGACACTGTGGCCTGGAGAAATGGGCTGACTGAGCAGCAGTGAGATGAAGATACTTCTCACAAAGGTTCCCTGAGCCAAACAAGTAGTCTCCCTGGGGAAGCTGGACTTCTGTAGCTGGAGGGCCACGTGTCAGTCAAAACATCCTCCAAACAACCACTCTGCAAGCTGACGAACTTTATCGCCCAGACACAAACTTGTAGATTGACAACTTAATCGCAGGGTGTGTTCAGTCCAAAGCACAAGTTTAACCCCCCTGTTGTGTTTGTTCCCAGATTTGAGACGAACACGACAGGAAAGTGGAGGAAAAAACCTTCAGTCAAACACACATAAATAGACTTATTAAAGCACAACAATGACATTCATGAATATTTTTTAATTGCCGAGCCTATGCTTTCCTTGATTCTTCTGCTGACAGGGGCTGATGTGAGTTCAGACTTTAATGTGATGTCTGTCTTTGTGCGGGGAAACAATAGCTGCTGTAGCTCAGGGGCCTCTCTGTGTTGTGGGAGCCCCAAACACAGACAGGAAGGGAAGACTATACTCAGTGTTCAGAAGGCCCCACCGCGGGCAAAAAGGGTCAAGGGCCACGCCAGTCAAGACTAGACACAACAGAGGCCCCCCTCTCTACAGTACCACCGAGGTGATTGTGTAAAAACGCACGCAGGAGAACGGTTGAAAACTGTGCTGTGTGAGCTTTATCACAGGCTGAAATAGGACACAATGAAAAAAAAAAGAAAGAAGAGAATAAAATGTAAAAGTGCTCCAAGGTCCTCCTTCTAAAAATATCAGCTGAGTGAGGGAGGATGGGGGGAAAAGTGTGAAAAATAGAAAAAGGAAACAGGCCTTTTACAACTTTAAAGAGAAAGAGGCTGTGAAGAGAACGGGAGAAAATATTTACTCGGGGAATTAGTTCAGGATCATTGTGTGCGTGCAGGGCTTTAGTTCCCTGGCTCCATTTCAAGGCCCAAGTGGCTCAACTGGAGCCCCCCCCCAGGGCAGGCCTAATTATCACAGGGCTAGGGCCATTAAAATGCTTAACTAACCTCGTTTCTCCAAAACGCACAGATTAACGCCAGCCTCCAGCAAAGTGTCGGGAATAACCCTGCTGCCTAATACCCTCTTTGATTTTTTTTTTTTTCTCTGTGGAGAGGCGAGGCAGAGGACTGCTGTGGTAATAGTTGTGGACGGATAAGAATACTGAAAGTTATGGACATATCAACCCGTCCTTTAACTGTATGGTGCACAGGCTGCAGGAGACTCATGAGGAAGCACAGGAACTACAGTAAACTGTGTGCCTGAGTATCAATCACAGGAACAGGATTCACACATCATGCTTATGTTTAAGTCTGTGGAGACATGAAGGACGGTTAATGTATCCAGCTGCACGGAAGCACTTAAAAAATGCCAACCAATAGTCAGGCTTCGTGAGTAACAGATTATATGTAACCGAATTACGTGATCATGATATATAAAAAAGGTAACTGTTTTCCCTTAAAGGTACATTAAAAAGACATAATGAGTTACATGTCTTATTTAAGAGAAATTGGGGATTAAAAAAATAAAATATAGAGTGAATCTATACGCCTACGGCCTGAATCTGCTTTATGGTTTTTCTGTTCATTTGTTCTGTTTTTAATTCACCAGGTGAACTTATATGTTCATAAACTAGTGTTTGTGAGATTAACTGTGTGTGTTAAACTGAAACGGAGCTTTTTCTGTCAGCTCAGATTTTGTTCCCGCTTTTTTAACCTGTAGTATGTGCTCATGTGTTTCAGTGTTGCTGTATAACAGGGCTGGGGAACCTTTTTCCTATCAAGGGCCATTTCAATGTTTACAACATCCTCCGAGGGCCGTACAAATTATTGAGCTCAACCTCTGCTAAAAAAAAACTAAAATCACAGCCTATTAATTTCGCCTTTCTTTCAAGCTGTGCAAAGAAAAAGCAACCTCTTAATCCAGATATCTTTCTGTTTTATTAATGTTTTTATGTTATTCTTTGGAGAGAGTGTGTAAAAGGCATAAGGATAGGATAATGAAAACTTAAATGCAACAAACAGAAATAGTAACCCTTCAAACCCTGCCAATACTATCATACTGTAATAACACTCTGGTCTCCATTCAGATGTAATTAGCCTCCGATTTATTGTAAAGCCATGTAAACTGAGTCAAAGGACTGATTTGTTTCTGAGTGCATGTAGAGGACATCTGAAGGAAGCAAACCTGTTCAACCAGAAAGCTCCTTCAGTGTGTCGGAGCAGGTGAACGATAGGTGCAGTTACTCATTTTAACCATGGTACCACAATTACTTGTGTGTGTGTTTTTACCTGCGATGACAGGTTTAAATTACCCCAATTACTGTAAACGCATGTCTTCTGGGGGAAAGAAAGCTCTCTTAGTGTTACAACTTATTGTAGTAGTATGATTCTGGTTCTGATTCCGATCCTCTCAACTACTGTAGAGATCATGATGCTTTATAAAGCATACAAGCACCCTTTTTGTTGTTAAACAACAGGCTTATTTGCCTGGCTGATTGCTGCTTGAAGCGTTCAAAATGTTCATTAAATAAACTTCAGACAGCTTCCCAAAAACAATTGGCCAAATCGTTTTTTAATAGCCAATAAACTGCATTAGATACAATTTGGTTTTAGAAGAAGTTGTTTTCTATTATTATATGTTCATTCTGTTAGATACAGTATACATATACATATATATTCACACAAATATACAAGAACTATACACATTAGACCTGAAAACACACATACATTTTTATGTAGTTGTATCAGAACAAACACGCTGCCATGTTTTACGGTGCCTGGGAGCTTTTTTTTTTTTTTTTACCTTGCTCCAGGACACCCCGGCAGTGCCCTGGAGGTGAACTGGGACCTCTCCAGCTACCAATACTCAGTCTGTGTTTTGGTCTTATTGGTACAGACAATTGTTCCCAAGCCAAGCCTCTACAGACTGAGCTACTGCTGCTTAAAACAGGGTTCAAACCCAGTGAGCTACACGGTGCTCTGTTCCTCTCAAAAAGAAAGAAACGCAGGAGAAGCTCAAAATAATTGAGATTTTTGGTACAACTGTTCAACTTCTTTTTCACATTAATATTTTGCTGTAAAAATATTTTAAATAAGATAATTAGGACCATCAATTTAGCATACTTCATCTGCTCAATGCTTGCTTGTTACTTTATAGAAAAATTTAGATTTTAGTTTGAAATAAATCCGAGGACAGAGACAGAAACTAATTCCATTTTAGATATTCATGGTTGCCATTGATAAGACTAATTGGATTACTGTATGTAGTTATTCTCTACCCTAAAAACAGATGTAACCATACCAGCGTAGTTCTTTTACATTTCATTCCTGCATTTGGAATGATCCACACAGAGATCCTCCACAAAGTGTGATTGGGGCTTGTGCAAGGTGACACTAAAGCTAAAAGTATAAAAAGAATGAACTTGAAATGTAAGATTTTTCAGAGATAACTCATATTCAAATGTCTTTTGATCATCTATCACCTGACGCCTCAAATAAAGCAGCAATACAGATGTCAGTGATGGCTAAATATATCTAGAGTACGTTTTACCTTAATGCAAAGTGCATGAGGATACAAACTTCTTCAGTCGTTTAATTCAGAACAATACAAGTCGATACATAAATGATAGGCAAAGACAAAGGATAGCTGGAATTATGGGCCTCTAAATAAGATGTTACAAGGTAAAGCTCGCCTTTAAACTTGTTCCTGTCTCTAAAACACTCATAGCAGAGCCACAGTGTACATTTTGTATATGTCTTAACACATCTGTTGATGTACACTTTAAAATCAGAGCATGTATTGAACAGGAAACAAGGTCATTTGTATGCAGTGCGCTGTGTAATGAATATAATTAATCTTGGCAATAAGACCCCACGCCTATACAGATGCCGATCATGTTTTAGCACTGCTCTAAATGAATTTGTTGTGCTACCCACTTTGTCTTTCAGGCATTGAAGAGACATGAATGAAATGTCTGATAGCAGGATCACGCTCTTTGTTCAGGATAACACGAGGATTCATTGGTTCATTTAAACAACTGTCTAAAAATCAGTGCTATACTGAGTGCGATTATATTTCAAAAGGCCTTTTTCTTTTTTAAATAAGCGGGGTTTCTTGATCTTAAGGAAATCAAATTAAACACAAATCGAATCTGGGTGACTGGAACGATGTGGTTTATCCTTACATCCTAATTCAAACACAACATTGTGAAGGGTTAACCCATTGCTCTCTCTTTATTTAGCTTTGTTTTACATGGGAGCACAATTTATTTATTTATTGTTCTATTGAAATCAATGAATATTATCAACATACAGCACAACCAGATTACATTTGCGTGTTGTGCAATGTAAGGACATTTCAATTCTTACTCTTATAAATGGAGCGTATTAACTCATCCTCTTTTACACAGGTGCTTTGCTAAGAACATTTTCTTTAATCTTTCATCTCCAATTATCTCACAGTATTCATCTTTCTATCAAAGTATTATTGTATAAGCACTGTTGTATACAGTGACAGGTGGCAGTTCCCTTCAGGGAACCATCACACTGGCAATTGTGATGCTTTCAGTATGCAGTTTGAGAATGCATTGCTGATGTAATTGGTTACCAGATGCTAACTGGAAGCAAAGTAAACTGGGAGTAGCTTTTTTTTTTATTCAACTCAAGCACTGTGAGAGAGCCTTATGTCACTAAGATTTAGACGTTTATCCCGCTGATATACAATTGCAATGTCCCATCTCAATCCCAGCATACATATATCAATGTGTTAAATCCTTATTTACACTTTGACAAAAGTTAGCATCTTTTGGATTGGCGATAAGCAGTAATTGGAGGGTTGTTTTTTAAAATGCTTTCATTATTATTATTATTATTATTATTATTATTATTATTATTATTATTATTATTATCATTATCATTATTATCATTGTTATGATTACGTTTGATTGTCATGGTTATTGTCTTGTTTTTTCGATCATAGTTACCAGAGGAGAGACCAGAAGGAACATTAGCTTCAAATGCTAGTGGCAAGTATGTTTCCTGACCCTGAATGGTCAGTAACTGTGAGGAACATAGGCTGTATCACCAATATGTTAACATTTGAATATGTTACAGAAAGGAAAATCAAGGTTATTATTTTAAAGGGTCTCCATATGTAATTCTGAGTGGACAGATTGCCTCCACACAGATCTCATTGATACTGCTAGCATACCTGTATATGCTAACAGCAAAAACTGTGTAAACAACAGCAACAGATCTGACAGAGCTGTCTAGTGAGTTTCAGATTGTTAAGCAGTCGGCACACAATTTTACTGTTTTGGTTCTCTCCTACCACTTTCATAGTGTTATTTTCTGCCACAGCGGGCAGCAAGTTGTAGAGGAAAATCTTTAAAACCTAAATGTGCCATAAAGAGTTGGTCAAGAACTAAAATAGAGTTAAAGAAAAGGGAATATTTATCTAGCATTCATCAGGTGGCCAGCAAAGTGACTCAGATTGAATGATAATGTTGCTCAGATTAAATACCAATGTGTGTTGGAATGCTTAAAATGTGTCTCAACGATATTCTGTAAAAAGGTTTTTCATGCTTGTAGACCTTATTATTAGTCTTTTTGATTCTTGTAATACACTACAAAGTCTGTCTGTCATTGATGTTTTATAGTCTTTCTGTCGCTCTCCTTTTCTGCCCTTTTGTCAATTTCATAGTCTCAGAACCTCTCAAAGACAGTACAGTATGCTAACACTAAAGCTGGAATTCAGGGGGAAAAGTGTGTGTGTGTACGGTTTGCCTGAATTAAAGAAGCATGGACATTGCTAATTATTTTAGCTATTCCCAAAATAATCCTTTTAGTCACTATTTACTTCCGAATAGAGGAGAAAAATGCAGTGATAAATAAATAAAACCCCAAATAAATAGAGAGTGATTTGAATGCAGTGTCAGGGGAGATGTAGTGCAGAGGCGCGATAATAGCTAAGCTAGCTTATAACATCTTTGTTTTCACTGAGCACTGTGCTGCCGTCTCTGGGGCCACAAGAGGATTTTTGGCAAAGCTGTTCTTCTCAAGGTCCACACTTTGCAAACACTCAAGGAGGCTTCTCTTCACTATCAGGGAATCAGGATCCACTTACACTCTCAGACTATAGGAGGTGGAGAGGCTACTCATATTCAATGGTTTTCCCCATGGACACATGGTATTGTGTGCAACACTTGGGGATGGCGGAGTGAAAAACAATGAAGCGGAATAGTAGTCTTTTTAGGGAGATTAGTTCCACATTTTAGGGCCTTGAATAGAGTGCCGCATCCTGTATATTATTATTTTCCACCAGCACACAACATTTGCACTAAGACACTGAGAATTTATTGTGATTTCTTACATCCACAGTGAATTTATTGTTGTTTTCGTAGAATTCCATTCTGCCTCCGTTTTGACAGAAATAAATGACTTTGGGACCTTGAAGGTTTAATTTGAAATAGCACATGTCTTGCAGTCAAGATGCCGGAGTGAAACAATTGCTTTTCGGTTGGTCAGCAGACATGGCGAAGGAGAAGTCAGGCATAATATTTATCTCCCTGCCCCTGGAGATGTGGCACACTCATCCAATTCATCCATGTCTCCATCAGAGAAGAATGAAAGCTGGGCCACAAAAAAAAGTCCTTTTCATTACAGCAACATGGATCATTTATCTTGTTGAGTTTGCCCAATCACATGTCATCGATTAGGAGCGTTTCTTGAAACAGAGGAGCACCAGAGTTCAGGTCTCCTGTAAGAAGGTCTAACACAACAATTTATCATCCAGAATGTGGAGGGGACAGCTGTGACTCCTTCAAAACACAACAGGTCATTATTTTAAAAGTACAGAGAGACATAAATAAAAACAACATGACCAAGCAAGCACTCCCAAAGAACTGTTCAGGTTATCTGTTTAAGTAACATATTATCACCCATATTTATGCTTGTGATTAAGCAGCAAACGCTACTGGGACATTAGCACACTTTCAATATTATTATTATTAACATTACTTTTTATTGTTTTGTTTGTTCGGCCATAGTTACCAGAGGAGACACCAGAAGGAACATTAGCTTCAAATGTTAGTGGCTAGTATGTTTCCTGACCCTGAATGTAACATTTGAATATGTTACAGAAAGGAAAATCAAGGTTATTATTTGAAAGGGTCTCCATATGGAATTCTGAGCGAACAGATTGCCTCCACACAGATCTCATTAATACTGCTAGCATATATATATGTAACATTTTATATATACATACCTATAAATAATAAAACAAGAGGAAATTATAATGCTGAAGTGGTCTCTTAATTTTATCCGCGGCTGTATATACAAATAAGTAACATATTATCACACATATTTATGATTGTGATTAAGCAGCAACCGCTACTTGGACATGTCTCCATGCTTTAATGTTCAAACAGCTCTTTATGTTTCTCATACTGTCTGTGCTGCAGTACCTCTTTTCACCCTCTGTCTGAAACCAGAACCCAGTCTGCTCTGATTGGTTAGCTGGCCGGCTCTGTTGTGATAGGTCAACCGCTTAGAGATGTCCCGCCCCTTAGACTGTGGCATAGAATGTATTTGAGTGCTAGCAGATAGAAGCATGAGTGTGAGATAGTGATGTCATTATGTTACTGAAGTAAACAAAGGAGTCCAATGGAGGCATTTAAGGAGGGGGGAGGGGGGCATTTACATGCACACGAACCTATAGAACACACTAGAGGAGAGGGAGAACACCATCAATCTGAATAGGGCCTCTTTAACTGAATGGTGTAGAAGTCTAGGTTGACTTTTATGAATCTTTGCAGTTAGATAATGAGTACAATGTTTCACATCTATGTAATTGGCAAAAAACTATTTTATTGAGTGAGTGTATGTTGGAAGGAGCCAATGCACTCCAGTGTCTCTTAAGTCTAGAAAGGAGAATGGCAGCACATACTTTAGTCGTACAGCTCAAGTGGTTTCCTGCAGAAACCCTCTGTTCCGGACTCTTCTGCAGCTAGCTTGAGCTCAGCCTTGACTGTGATTCAATTCAAACACATAACCTGTGTGGTACTGCAGCACTGGCTGAACGCTCCTATTCAATTACTGCTATTTTTGAACATTATCCAGACTCTGATAAGAGGACTCACCTCAGCACAGATCTCTAAAACACAGTGCGGCCTTACATCCAGATGGACTCCACTGATTGGATACCTCCACATCTGTTTACAGCTGCTTCACAATAAGAGCCTGCCTGTATTTCCTTGACATTTTCTATTCTTTATTAACTTACACAAAAGCACTGTTGATGGTAAAGCTTTTGATACCCTGTCTCTACTTCATAGTCGTATTACAACACATTCCTATGAAAAATAATACATCTTCCTTGCAGTGTCAGAACAAAAATGGGGAAATGTTATATTTTCCTTTGGTCAAACTCCTCAATTTGACTATATTTAATAAGAGTCATTAGGCAGCCACTTGTGTGTCAGGATTGTGTTGCTTTGTGTTACCAACTTTCACATCAGTGAGCTCTGTGAGAGGGAAAGGCTCAGCTGTCCATCTCAGCCTGTTTAGTATTCTGCCCATGAAATGGTTTAAACCTCATCCCCTATCCATCTATCTAGCAAAAGATATGAGATAACTTTTTTTTTTCTTCTCAACAGATGATATTAAGTGCCTCCCATTATCTCAGTAGGTCTGTATCATATTAGAATCTGCAATCGCAGGTCAGAAAGTATACGCCGCTCTTGTCTCGGCCGGTGCTGCAGAATTACTTTCCTGCACACAAAGCCTGAATGGGTTGAGGCTTTGTCATTTAAACTGCATAAAGAGGCCAGAAATTGATTTTTATTGTAGATCTTCATATCTAATAAAGCTCTGAGGATCCCCTTTCTTCATTGTCTGAATGGCCAGTGAATGCTTTCAATCTTCTTCTCTGTTTCATGCATAAAAGTGGAAGCCGGAATGATAGCAGGAGAATGGGGGGGGTGAAAATCATCCCTTCTCTTTCTCTCCTCTCCTTGGAAACTAGACCTGGGGAGGACAGGAAAGGTGAAGGAGCTTGGGGTAATTGAAAAGTGAAATGTTTTTTTCCTTCCTCTTTAGAAAGAATGTTTCTCTTTCAAAGGGAAACCATGAGCATGACGTGTGCTAAAGAGACCCTCTTTAGGAGCATCCACTGCAGATATCAACACTCATGTTCTTATTACTGCAGTTTACATGTTCAGTTACAAATATTCTGGTTGTGAGGAAAAGCTGGTTATTTTTCAAACCCCCTTTCTATTGCTGCACATTATCTCTGCAAGAAGAAGAGGGAGACAAGTATTTTTTAAAGTAATGTTCAATAATCCTTCTGTCAAGCATCCACAACTGGAAAATGGAAAATAACTTGTTGTGATATAGTGGTCATTATAACACAATGGTATGAAATAATCAAAAAGACTGTTGGAGGTAGTACTCAAAAGTTTGACATTTGAAAGATTTATTTTAACTCTGGTATTCCTTTTTCTTTCTATCTTTTTCTCACTCGTGTCTTTCTTTTCCATTATAAGGTTTTTTCAATACCATCATTCATTTTAAATTTACCTGAAATCTTGACAGTTAAACAAGTTCAGAGAATCTTTCTGACCCTCCTGTAGGAGTGGATTAAAACCTTGTACCACTTTCAGACTGATGGGGGAGTAGGGAAAATATATACAATAAATATACCGTCATGTGAAATGTTTGGGACCTGGGTTCTTAGTTCCACTGTTGTCCTCACTAGGACGCTTCGGGTACAGAAACATACTGAGAGCCAAATGTTAAAATAAGGACATAAACGTTTGAAGTTTAGTTCAGAAGAGTGGTTTCCATCACAAGTCATGGATTAGGGATGTTGATTTTTTTCACCAAGAAAAATGATAATATATGAAGGAAATTTAAAAAAAAAATGTTATGCTAATGGCGTGTACACAGACGCGATGCCATTTTTGAGCGCGTCGCCATTATCATGTAAATTCAACGTAAAGACGCTGAGAGGCGCGAATTCGCTCCGGCGGCGCGCATGAAGCGGATGCCACGGCGCGAATGAGTCGATTGAAGCGATTGAAAGGGGCCGCGTCAATCGCAAATGTGTTCTCGCATTAACCAATCAGCGGTACGGATCTCAGCCTGCCTTCACTGACGTTGAATCAAAAACCAAAACATCAGCCGTTAGCCGTTAGCACACAGAGCCCCCAGCTCCTCATATCTGTTCAGAAACAGGAGAAAAGTTATACATGTACAAACCACAGACTGTCTATGGCATGGTGAATACAGTCACTGCTTTATTTATGTCAGCATGATGTTGTTGTGAGTGTGGACGGAGCAGCTACAACGGGAGCATAGCCTGATCGATCCGATCTCCATTCTGAAAACACACATTCCAAAGGGTTTTTGTCGGCCGTCTTGTGATGAGACGTGTTAAAGCATTAATTCATGCTTTTTACAAACCGGTATTAGTGTGTTGTTAGTTCGGCATTATTATTCAACGTGTAGTACAATTAAATCACGGTAAAATATGTTCATTTTGATGTAGTTGTTATCTACCATAGTATTTGAATGACGCAGGTACACAACTGACAGCCGCGGTGAAACTCGAGCGATAAAAGCGATGCGAAGATTCCCATCGCGTCCGGTGTGAACGCACCATTAGACATGCTGTAAAAGCTGAAATGGGCCTATAATGCTTTTGTGGCAGGGGGTCCAACCGCACCCCCACTTTTTAAGGGAAAAAAATTAATATATATATACAGGGTGCGATTTGTAGGGGGGGATGGTGAGGATTTCCCCCCCTCTGGTTTTCCTATCCTTACCTCTGCTAAATTATTTTTATCTCCGGTGGGGACAAGGATTTCCCCCCCTTGATAGCGATGAATGCAACTTAACTGCTAGCCTACTTAAACTCTTGAAATCTAACGATCTTCAGTGTCTTTACATCAGAGTAGGCTATTCAGCAGCCTTCTGGCAGACGGTGCATATTTCTGAACGTCATCGAACACAAAAACATTGTAACATTTTTGTGCGGGAACTTCGCAGGAAAAACAGCGCTGAACCAAACATGAAACGCGTTCAGAGCAGCATATCATCTTACTTTACAGGACCCATTTGCAGAATTGTGGATAGAAGAGGGCCGAAATGCTGCAGACAATGCCCCAATAGGAAAAACGAAAAAGCCACCACAAATTTGTCACCAGAGCCGACTGTTTACTTTGTCTAGTTTTCCAGACCTGTCCCTGAGTGTTGACAGCACGTTGTGCTATTTAGTGAATTATTTTGAGTGTTTGATTTAAGTTAATTGGAGGGTCTTTTCATGGAGAGCATTGATGCTGTTCTATGGTGCTTTCTGCCTGTTAGTGCGTACGCATGTTTTTGTGACGTTGAATAGAAATCCATGTATGGGTTATTAAAAGTTTTGCCATGTTGTGATGGGGACTAATCCACGGACCCGAAAAAAGGGCCTGTCTACTTTTTGCGTTTTTTTCTCCCTAGTTATGCAAGTTAAAAGTCCAATGTTCTTGTCTATGAATAAATTAAAAAAACACATCCCCCCCCTCTGTTTTTTTGTCAAATCGCACCCTGTATATATGACCACGACACAGCATCGCAGTGGTGATTGCAGCATGAACTAGACCTATTTACAGCGCTGTAGCTTTAAATTACGTCTGCTCTAGCCTGGCCTCTTGGTCACGATGTCATGCTCAGCCAATCGGATACTTCGACAGGGTAGGCTTCAAACCAGGAAAAAGGTTATCCTACGAGGCTACACACTGAAGCTCAGTTCAGTTGTCTGCGTTAACGTTGTCTGCGTTAATGTTTAGGTATTTGCGGCTACTGGCTATAGGCTATACAACATTGATTAGCTCAAGCTGAATATGTCTAGTCATAGCCAAAATAGTAAGCGACAAGTGCAGACGAACTATATCTTTCTGGGGAAACAAAAACAAGGGTCTGAGCACTCAGCTTGGGATGTTGCCTTCTTTGCTGGCCGTGCACAACAGCTGTGAGGCAATGAAAATCAAGCGGGTGACACAGATGCCTACTGCTGTCCACATCCTGAGCAACCACCCCGCAATGCACGCTACCATGTCAGAGGTGTGCCAGCTACTTCGCATTTATCTGACCATCCCTCTTAGCAATGCCACCGCAGAAAGAAGCTATTCCTGCCTCCGCCGCGTAAAAACGTATCACCGGTCGTCCATGACCGTGAAGACCTCAACCACTTGCTGTTCCTTAACATTCACAAGGACTTAACGGATGCCCTTAACCTTGAATCGGTGTTTAGGCAATTCCGTTTAGCTTATAAACGACGGATTGCATTTTTGGGAAAGAAAAATAGGAAAATTGTAGCCTTCAGCCTTTCTCTTCTGTTGTAGGCTATATTCTGTCTGTCTGTTTACAATTAACTCACTTTAGAGTTTTTTTTGTTGAAATGGCAGTGGAACCTTAGACCAACCTGCTGGTTGTGCAACTGTTAAACTGAAAATAATTCAACTGCTCACTTGTTAACTCGACTGTTATCCGTGGTCTGGCCTCGTGATTTCTAATTGCCGATCCAATAGAAGTTATTTTAGCAGTATGACGTAATTTCATAACCTGGTGGGCTGCATCATGTGGGCCTACAGATTGAATTTGAATCCTTAATTTATTATTCACGAAGGTGAGGTCAATAGTTCATGAGCGGAGCCCATACGCCAAACCCTCCTCTATCTATGAGCAACATTGATATACATCTATTGCTGTTTGAGGACGTGGTGGAGCACAAGATTGTTTCAATGTTTTTGATCGTTTCAATGTTATAGGGCTCTTGTAAAATGCAATAAAATTATTATCTGTCAGTGATTCGCAGGCCAAAATATGCGGGTGCGTCTTGGCACTGTGTTGAGAATGGGAATGACCTTATTGGCTGCGCAGGACAGAAAACAGAGATTATTATTATCATTATTATTGTACTACATAGCCTAGTCCTTGAATGGAAATAAAGGTTATGATGGTGTGTCTTTGTCAATATCAGGTATATATTTATAATATTTATTTTACAAGATTATTAATTCAGAACTCGTAGACTAAATCAGTCTGTGCAAAAAGACATTACATGCAGTCCAATCAGCTTGAATGAAACCACCCGAAATCACTACACAGCACTAACAACCAACCCACACATAACATAATGACAGTTTATTGTTTGACTTTTTTTATTATCTTATATTGTAATATCCCACACGGAAACCCGTGTGAATGCAATTGGCCTCTGGAATTTTCTAAATTGTCTCGGGGAACCCAGCCCGAAACCATGCTCTTTTTTTTTTGCACACCCCCCTTTCAAACTCTTTCCGGCGCCACTGATTTGTGGTGTTCCCTCTCCTGTACTATGTTCTATAGGTTAAAGTGCACACTGATCTGAATATGATTTGAATGAGAAATGAAAGACAGCCCTGTTCGTCCTCTGCTCGCTTGTTTCAACTAAATGCTATGCAAATGCACATCTCACCTCATTGCGCACTCCTCCCTCGTTTTTCTCCTTTTAGGTGATTGCAAATATGTAAACAAAATTTGTGTTCATGCATTTGAATATGATTAATTATCACAGAGTAATCCAGCCGCACTTGTAAAGACTTTTCAGAACAGATTAGGAATTTTAAAGTGACAACCATGATAGATGGGAGCATTCTGTAAATCGCAGATTAAAGGTCACAGCGATGAGCGGGAAAACTCACAAGGCATCGTTTAAGTTGAGGCAGATGCAATCAGATAGACGAGCGCCTCAAACAGGCAGAATGATTATGGAAATGGGTATCTGCAAACAACCAAACATATGGCAGCGCCTAATGCCATATAACACTAGGGGCTGGGTTTAATCAAACTTCACCAATTAAAAATACAAATGATATGCAAACATCTGAAAGTCTGAAGTCAAAATGAGCAGGATTGTTATTAATGATAGGGAAGGAATCTATCTTCTCTCAACGTTTGCTCCACTGCTCTCCTCTCTGCAGATAACACTGAACACTTTAACAAGCAAACACACCAAGGGGAAACATAAATATGGATTACATAGGGAATTCACAACAGCATGCATTTATTTGCAAAAAGCTTCATTACATATAGATTGAGTTCACGTAATTTGACTCAATATATATATACATATATATTTATAATAAGACATGTCTTATTTTTATACATACCTTAGGGCCAGATGTTAAGGATCTGGACACTTTTTCTTATTTTTCTGCATAAATATACCGCCATCAGAGGCATTTATTTAAATGCAGAGACGGATTCAGTTTCTTGTCGAACAAATATCAGTGAACAAATAGTGGTAGCAATCATGTTCATGTCGGGAAAGAGATGAGGAGTTTTGTTTTGAAACAAAATTTTGAACTGAGCCAAGTTGGTTTTCAAAAAGCTGACTTTTCAAAATGATACAGATCACTTTGGAGCTTAAGGTCAGCTCAAATTTAAAGCGACAAACATATAATTGTATATCTGTTTAAACAATGTCACAATCGTAAGTATATTGCAGAGCAATAGTTCCAAACGTTTTTTTTCCACATCCTCAGAATGGGTTCAATGTGTAAATTACATGTTATTCAACACTATAACTCATGTTAACGACAAAAACTATTTATGAAACACTAGGAGAAGAGATCATGAAAAAGGGTGGTGAGGTGATGATGTATTTGTGTAGGCCGACCCTGAGCAACCTCAACAAAAAGCATTGGGATTCTTCCATTGGGTTTCAGTATACAGCAGAAAATAATCTCTGTGGCAAATGCACATTTATGATACTTACAAGTGTTGTCCTGTTGGATAATTTCCACATATTAACATCACTTTGTGATTTTTGAAAGATAAATGCACTCTCCAGAGGTAAAAAGCTAACGTTAGGCTGTAAACAAACTACAACATGGTAACTCTGTTAATACCGCTAAGCTACAGTACATTCAAAAGTAGGCTATACAGTTAAGTATTTTTTATATTTGTGAGTAATGTCCAGGTTTGAGGACTCATTCCTGCACCACTCTATTATTATACTATGGGTCCGGCTGCAGTGTTTTTCTCTAAGGAAGTTTCCGAATTGACCCTGAAGTATCAGCCAAGATAAGTGTTGGTTGCATTGTCTAAATGTGAAGAACGTGCTTCTATGGCTTCCTTTGTATTTCCTTTAGCATAAAGTACACTGGACCATCCTCTACGATACACAGTGGGAATATTCTAGTGTGAGGGTCAGGAGTCTCTCTGCACTGTGTTTCCCTAAATCTAGATGAATTCTTCTTTACATCTCTCCTTGACTTCAAGATGTTCTCTATAGAAGTAAAGGAAAACCAGGGAGGAGAAGAAAGAGAACGTTATTCTTACGCCCATTTGAACGCAGCCTTTTTTTTCTTTAAAAGATTGTTTGAGTTTGAATTTCAGTATTGATCCATCATTTTATCCATTTAAACCCTGCTGCTCAGTTTCTATCTTGCTTTTTTGTGTCCCACAGTGTTACTATTCTACAGTATTTCACAAAAGAAATTTGAGATTGTTTAATTATTTTTAAAGGAATTGACGCACAGACCCTGGGCTAATATTTCAGTTCTGAAAGACTGATTTATATTGTATCTGTTGATTAGTCTATGGATTATTCTCCATAATAATTAATCCTTTATTTAAGGAAAGGTTAAATAAAAGTGTCCATTAAAGATGATGATGAAACGGGGGTTATGAACCCAATAGGGACATTATTAATGAATTCAATTAATGACAATGAAGTTTAAGGAAAATAAATTCCTATTGTAATTCAATCAGGCCCAAGTTTAAATGTTATAATATATTTTCTCTTGTCCAACCAACAGAAAATTCATATTCATAATTCAGGATTTAGGGTACATTTGCTTCAAAATATATTTTAAATTATATTGTATTTGTAAAGGATGACAAATGTTTGCCGATTACACCAAAGATCAATTTAAAAGGAGAAGTATGCTGTGTGTATCGACCTCAAGGGCAGAGAGGAATCCAAGGCTCATATTCATACACTGATCTGCATATCAGGCCACTGGGTGGGGGGGGGCTTCAAAAAGTAGCGCCCCGGTGTGGCTGGAGGAGAGACACGAGAGGCAGACTCACAAAAAATGTAAGTTAATGACAAAAAGTCAAAGCATCCTTGTATATACTAACTTTTGTATTTGGGCTAGATTAATAATGGACAGTTGTTAATTGACGATATGATGGTGCATTTAGTGTGCAGGTATCTTCTGTTTATGCACTGCATCGTATTTCTGCCTCCATAAATGTGTGAGATTCAGAGTCGATGCAGCTCCTTCTGCAGACTGCCACTGCACAGAGGGTGTCCACATTGAGTCATGGAGAGTTTGGATCCCTTAATGACATTCGACTTGATTCAGGTGTCTGCCTCCATATCTGCACTGATGTCAGACACACACACACACGTCATATACACACACACACACACATACACATACAAGCTCAATCATCCCTCCCTGTGTTGTTATTCCATCAGCTGGTACAGTGTGTATAGAAAACCAAATCCATTTAAAAATCCTGCACAAATGTATAGACTCACAGTTCATAAAATTGCATTTATGGTCACACAGGTTAAGTGAATGTAGGTATATATATGTGGCCGGAAAAATACATTACCTCTTGATCAAATCTTCAATATTTCTGTGGCTTTTCTCTGCACATTTAGGAAGCAAACAGGAAGTAAAACCAGCTGTGTGCACATCCAATTTAAAGAAACCTGTGGGTTTTTTGTATATTTAAAACATTAAGAATGATGTTCCTCTTGTGTGTTGCTTTATAGGAATGTATTTCTTTTTCTATCATGTCAGCATTACATTACTTACTTATCCTGGGCGACTTACTGTAAGCTTTAATGTATGTGGACATCGCAGAGTAAATCATAATATTTTACTCTAAGCTGCTCCCCAGCACAGGCAAAGGTGAACCTGCCACTTGTCCATTATAGACATGACACGGGTCGTCCGTCCCCCCCCAGTCCCTGAGGAGAAGGTAGGGATGCAGGGTGTGGAGGGGAGAGAGGAACTGATGGGGTGAGGAGGGGGGGCTTTGAGAGGATTCTTTATGCAGCTCTGTGTATTGCTTTCATGTTGTCCAGCCGGTAACTAAGTTGGGTGGCCCGGAGCGATGGCTAATTCACACCCTCAGATCACAAGCATGAAATGAGAGAGCAGGGAGCGCTAAAGCCCTGAGGCTAATGATAGCTGCCTGCCCCCCCCCCATATAAATCTGCTTTCATTTTGAGATGATCCCCAGTATCTCCTCACACACTTAAGAGAGCAGAGGCTAAACACCTGGTCTGATGTTCGTGATGGGAGAGAAATAAATAAAGTCATCAGAACGTGACTTTTTGTGAAGCTGCACTGAAAAAACTGAAACGTTGACTTTAATTAAATGTATTATGTCAACAAATTTCACATAAATGTTTTAAGGGTTAGTTGGAAGCAATAATGTTAGGTTTAATTAGTTTCAACTTAATATGTTTGCTTTCACCTAACCTAATACAGTCATGTGAAATCTGTTGACAAAATACATTTAATTAAAGTCAACGTTTCGGTTTTTCAGTGTGCCTCCTTACACACACTTATTTGTGTAAGTGAAGCGTTGCATTCTGGGTATTATCCTAATGCGAGCCAGCCCACACACGAGCCATTTTGTCCTGATCGAAGCCTTTTTTTTCTACGGAGATCAGCAAAATAAATAAATAAATATTTAAAAGAAGAATACAACTGTGAAGGACTTTAAAAATCTTTTAGTCCTCCTCACAGCAAGCTTGTGGAACCCCCCCCCCCCCCCCCCCCCCCGCCCTCCCTCTCTCTCTTTCCACCACCCCCTTCCACCCTTTTCCCCCAAAACCCCTCTTTAAAGTTATTTCAAATTTCCCAGCAAGGCTTGGAGAAATCTGTTTGTTTGAGGGCAGCATTAGATGTGACCAGCGTTTTATTGTGACATAAAACCGCATTTCTTCCCTGGCAGATTAAAAATAAAATCGGTTAATAAGAAAAGCTGTCAGCAGCAGAAAATGGCTGACATAATCCGTTTATCCTCCAAGCAATAAAGATATTGGTCCTTGGGAGTCTATCTTTCCTCTTATGTTATTTCGCCCAAAACATTATCTTCTATGCATTCAGATGGATTAAGAAGTCATATGGGAGATAGAAAGGAAATGACAGATATAGAAAAAATATTATATCGCTTTTCATTCCACATCACACGCGCTCACAGGAGCGCACACATGTGATCCTGTGTTAAGTTAATGAATAAATAAATAAGGAATAGAGAAAAGGAAGAAAAGGAAGCAGGTCAGGAGCAGTTATCCTGGAGTGTGATGGGGGAGATTAGAGGTTACTACAGGGGTCAGCGGGGGGGAATCAACCATAACTCAACATAGAGCTTCTTCTCTACTCACAAACACAGTGAATTGTGCTCTGGAGAAAATGCTGCTCCAAAAATAATAAAAACAAGGGGTTTCGTGTGTAATGAGTAAAAACAATCTGCCAATAAAACAAGTTTAAATTTGGTGTAACTTATTCTTCAAATAAGATGGGATATTTAAATAAATGAGTACATGTACTGAGCTGGGAAGCTTATTTTGAATTATACGTTAACAGGATCAGAATCATGTTGTGTTACAAAAAAAAGCCAAAAATGATCAAGTATTCTGATGCTAGTTGGTGATTTTCCAATACAAATGTGTTTTCTAAAATCCAGTAAGATGTATTTCTTGAAAAAAGATGATCCATCTTTTACAAATACCACAACAGCTTAAGAAAACATGTTTGATCTGCACTGAAACAACTGAAACGTTGACTTTAATAAAAGCAATTATGTCAATTTGGTGTCATTAGGTTAGTTCAAAGCCATAATATCAAGTTGAACCTGATATTTTTTTTATTTTAACTTAATATTATTTCTTTGAACTAACCTAATAGAGGTATATGAAATCTGTTGACATTATACATTTAATTAAAGTCAACCTTTCAGTTTTTCCAGCGTGAGATACAACTCACAAATAAGATGTTTTCAAGTAAGTGCTGTCTAAAAACAAGCTCTATATCTCACTGCCTGGTTACTTCTTAAGTTATTATGACTTATATCAAGTGTGAAGACATATTCTTGACTAGATATTAGACAAAGAAATTGGCAAGACTTTGAATTTGTACAGTGTCCTTGCAGGCAACCGATAGTGGGCGAAAAAACTGCTGCGAAGGAGAGGAAGCTCTAATGCACAGCGTTTAACATCAGAAACAGAATTCACCGTGAGCCGCTGATCAAGAGTCTCACCGGCTTATCTCACCTAATGCTACATGGCATGAATCATGCTCTTACATGAGACATATTCAGAAAAATTCACACTTTTAATATTTAATTTCAGCGCCACATCACACACAGCATTTCATAGTGCAGAGTGGTGTTTCATCAACATGTGAGACGTGCTACAAGGCAGGTATTCTGTGTTGTCTTTAAGCAGACAGCTGCTCTTATCCCGTCTGAGAGGAAGCAGCCAACCGCTGGGGTTTTTGGGGGAGGCCGTTCGACGTCAGATTCTCTCCTCAGGGACTCACATGACAGACAGATATAGGCAAAAGCGGAGGGGACGTGTGGTCAAAGATGTGAGGCCGGTCATGAAACGCTGATTTGGATCTGTGTGAGCCACTGGGGCCATGCTGGGGCAGAGGGGTGGGGTGGGGGGCTGCTGAATGATGAAGAGGGTGGAGACGCCTCTGAGTGGCAGCCAACGTGTGCCGCAGTATGAGGCTCTGAACCCAGACTCTGTTCTGTTTAATCATGTCGGTTTGGCTGGTAATGAAATTTGATTATGCCTCTAAAGGCAGGAGGCTGATGGGTGGGGGGGGGGATATTAATATCTTCCAAGATTATGCATGAAACCCTGGTGTGTAATTTTCCCGCTCTCCTTGTCCACCACCAAATTGTAAGTAGTTCATCATTAGCATGGAACTTTTGCATTTGCATCCGTCTTCCTGTGCGGGCTGCACTGTGATTAATGCGTGCCCTGATTCATTAGTTCATCATCAATGTGCTTTTAACTGATCACTGCAGATCCATCATGCACTCTGCAGGATAAACACTCAGCACGCTCGGAAAGGCTATCTACACATCTATTTTGGTTGGCTCTTATAGGGGGCGGGGGCACATAACTCACAATGCCAACAGCCCCAGCCCACCACACTCAATGAGCAGCCATTGTACGTCTATGCCTGAGAACACCCAGCTATTAAAGTGTCATCACATTCATTTGTAAAAGAGAAGTACCTCCCCACCACCAACCCACCTCCCCTCAAAAACATGCTGGATAGAAAGGGAGGGCATATAATTAAGCACCCGTGATCCGGCCAGGGGAAGGTTCCACCGCAGGGAAAACTAAGAATAATTGTCAGTGAGCAGAAAGAGAAAGGGAAACATCGGCTTAGGAGCGCACGTCATCATTCTGCTGACTAATGAAGAACCACAGGCCTCTGTCACAAACACTGAAACAAAAGAAACTCAAGTTAAGAACTCCTAACCGTGCGGAACGTCCTCAGAATTAATGGACAGATGGTTTGCCAGTTCATCCCAAAACCACACAGCAACAGGCCTTTGTGCTCACTTTTAAACATTGTGTTATATATCTTTATTGAACAAGGACCATGGGTAAAAATATGTTATTATCAAAAAGAGAAGAGGTGCTATGCCAGGTTATTGCTAAAAACTCATTTACATCTGCAGTCCCTTTTCTGAACGTATGAAAGATCATGGTTTCATTTAAAATATGTTATTTTTATTAGTAGAATACAAATATGAACCCGTACTATATCATATTTATGATAATAGATTCTAGAAATAATACTAACACTATAAATTAATTACAATTACTACATATCTCACTACACAAAACTACAGTTCAATGTCTATTAAGTTCAGCTCCCTTATTCAATGCGTGATCATACTTACATTCACTGAGCTAAACATGGTATTTCAACACGTGAATCTCAGGTTAATTTGAAGCAAAAAAAGCCTGCCATAAAATGTTCTTGGGTCACTGGGAATATTAAAATGAGTCGTTGTCGAAGTCTAAGAAAAATAGAAGAAAAAAGACATGATTCATATCAGATTTAGCTTTAAATTCTCATTGTCATTGTCAGCTACAACAGAAGGAATCAGCCGTTTTGAGGATGAAGTGAGTCTCCAACCATCTGAGTTGTAGGGGGGGGTTATCCCAAAACCACATGACCTTTGAATAATATCAGCAACAGGCCTTCGTTGTTCAATCATTACGAACATTATGAAATATCATGGTTTAGGAGAAGAAGTTAAGTAGATTGAACCCAAATGTATTTTCTTAAGTTAACTTACTTACATCACATAAACGGGACACAACATTTTTCTTCAGGGCTAAACACAAGATTTCCAAATGATGACCTCATAAATTAGATATGATGAATGTGCATTACCTAGTCACACATGCAGCAGACGCAGAGCAACATTAGCTTCAGTTGGAGACGTCTCTCTGACGCCCCTGATAAACATTATTTTAAGCTCTAATTTGCTCTCCACCAGCACCTCAGACAAAAAAAAATTGAATTGTACACTCGCTACATGGAAATGTGTGCTGTTTAGTGCATGTGCCGTACAACAGGAAAAGGCGGCAGCTGGAAACATGCTGATGAGAGCGCGGAGACTCAACCAGAACAGTCAAACCAAAACAACGGGCCGAAAGACAGTAAAATGATAAAAGACGCTACGCATAGTCATTTGACATGCTTTTATTATACAATACCTATCCAAATATCCATCTGAAGTGTTTTGAACTTTATGATTTAGGGATATTTTGCCGAAAACGTTGAGTTTTATGTTGAATAATACTGGTACTATTCATTAGAATAACTCCAAAACTCACACACAAAACTGAAATTAACTATACAAAGAGGCAAACTGTTTTGATTTGGAAACTGTTTGTTCACAACTTATTTTTACGTCTTTAAAGTCTTATTTGCATCCTCAGCTTCAACAGAGGGAATCAACATTTTGGAAGATAGAGAGTCTCCAACCATGTGAGTTGTTGAAAGTGTGTGTGTGTGGGGGGGGGGGGGGGTCA
Source organism: Eleginops maclovinus (assembly GCF_036324505.1). NCBI lineage: Eukaryota > Metazoa > Chordata > Actinopteri > Perciformes > Eleginopidae > Eleginops > Eleginops maclovinus. The sequence continues at coordinate 2,223,692 of NC_086357.1, read as the reverse complement.
TTTTACTCTGTATTGATTGTTGCTCACTATCAGGAAACAGCACGATGCGGCTCAGAGGGGCCGGATCAGATCACAGCAGAGTGATTTGCTTATTTCTCTGAAGGATTTTACATTGTCTTTAATTATTCTGATAAAAACACCTTGTTTTTTAAATTGCAAAAGCTGATATAATCAATACCAAATAATCTCAGGTCAGCTCCCTGTTCTCAGCTGATCTGATCTTCAGCTCCCAGAAGACTGCAAGGCCTTTAAGACCCCCCCTCTGCTTACAGTTATTAAGAAACATGTGCAGATAAAAGGGTCCTCCCTCTTCTCACAAGCTACAGTCGGGAGAAAGAAAGGGGTTGCTCAATTCTTCAAGAACAAGCTTCTCTTGGTGATGGTCGACTTTAATGTTATATAACATTAAGCCTTATAAAGGAAAAAAATACTGGTTGCAGAAATCATGAATTAGGTAAACAAAATGTCAAAACTAATACAAAATAATGTTACATGTAACTGGGCAGTCTTGTTTTTAATGAAATTGTCTTGTAATAAATCATATAACCAGATATCATTATACGTTGACTGAATTGATAATTACAAGCACATATTTGTTCACATTTCTCTGGAAAATGGGATTGATTTTCAGTTTAAATGAAACGATTGTCTTAATATGAATACTCTGAATCTGTGTGCACGCAGGTATGTAAACACAGTCAATGTAAAGCAGGAGATATCTATTTATTCATTTTGTCTTTATCTTTTCACCTAAAACGTTTTCCACTTAACTTTTTAGCTAACTGAGAAAATGCTTTTTATTTGTTAAATATTGTATCACACGTGAAGTCACAAAAGATGCCTTTTCCATTCAATACAGTTTTAAACATAACTGTACAAATAGTCTTTTTTAAATGTAACATTGTACGCAGGAGGTGAGTCTTAAATGAACTTTTTCCTTAACCTTAGAAAAGCTTTTGATGAACTCCAAAAGATAAAACATTTGTCACATGAAAAAGTTTCTCTGCAACTTAAAGGCAAAACCTTTCTCTTTTGGAAAAACAGTCCATGTCGATGAACTTCAAAACGTCAAAACTGAATTGCAACAATGTCTTACGCTTTGAGCAGCAGCACACCCACAGAGCAATATCACATGGACAATGTGAACGACATAATAAAAAGTGTACAAAAGGTTGATGGAATAATGGCTGTATTCAGATCAGTGCAGGTCAGTATGATGTCAGTGATGCACTGAATGTTAGAATTGAACTTCTCTCACACTACAGACCCATGATCCACTGAAGGAAAAAAGAGGAACCTTCAAAATGCAATGATTGTGCTAAGAAAAAATTAATTTCTACATGGAGTGCATGAATTGCTCGAAATTAAATAATGTCAAAAAATGTTTCCCTGTCAAGGAAGAATCCAGGGGCCAATCAGAGAGCGCTTCAGTTACCAAACCTCACCTCAGAAGTGAAGATAAACGCAGAGAAGGAGGAAGATCTAATATAATCGGCCTAACAGAAAGACCTTGAGTATTTTGTCTCTAAAAGCCAGCCAAATGAATGTGCAGCTGTGAATTACAGGAGTTCATGTCTGCTTTCACTGCCTTATCTTTTATCTCAACCTTGACTGAATAGGATTTAATTGATTTTAGAAGCCAAATTTTCTGATGAATGTCCGCAAAGAAAATCAGAATGCTGTGCCCTCACCTTATTTATAGTTGCCCCTTGAAAGGAAGCAGCATCTGATGATGCATGTTGACAAGTTCATGGGGTAAACATTGGAGAGGTTACATGTGATGTGAAGGTGAACAACAGGCGGTATTCAGCCCCCCTACAATAGCCTTCTCTCTTCCTGATGAAATGTTGGAGGCAGAGTATGGCTGTGTCTCGGCGGAGGGTAAGTGGCTAGTCAGGTGAGAACGTTCCACATGAAAATACGACAGCAGGAACACCTTAATGGGAAATTCAAATATTGCCAATCATGACAATGTCACCGCGGCGCTGTATTAACTGAGAACTACAGATAACCAGGTCTAAGTCCAGTGCAAATCCACCCGCTTCCCTCTCTGTGGCCCAGCAGCCCGTATCAGCCCGGCCAGAGCAGACTTACAGCATCAGAAACTTAATAAGCACTCGGTGCCACTTAACACTAAGTGCTACCAGATATGCGTTTAATATCTGCTAGTCCAGGTAGTCAGGAGTTTAAGCTATAAAAATGTCATTTTACGTCTGTAATCCTGCCTATTAGTGTGAGGTGTTAGGGGTCTAAATGTGAGGTGAGCGCTGCCACAGAAAGAGAGCGGTGAGTCTGTTCAGCATGAGAGGAGAGGATTCATTTAGCAATTACATTTTAGTGAGTGCTCATAACGAGTGCAGTGTGTTTGTAGACATGCAGCATGTACACTTTTAGCTATTACTAAATGATATGTATTTATTCTATGATATTATAAATAGAATGGCAGATGCTGTATTGGCTGTGGAAGTCAACTGGCCCTAACTGTAATTGCTATTTAGGGATTGTACAAAAATTATTAGCAGGGGGAGGGTTGTATATTTGATTTGTTTTTACTAAAAACATTTTGGGGCAGGAAAGCAGAGGAATAATTTAAGTTGTGCTCATTACACATGTTTATTTATTTTATTCTTTCCTCGTGGATTTTCTGTTAAAGCACAAAGACATATGAGATGGGATGAAATACTCCCATTTAAAAAATGGCTTCTCAAGAAGGGTTATGCCAAAGACCATCAAACCTCGTTTTTGTAAGGCTTATGATCAAAATAAAATAGTAAATAATAGAACTTAATGTGCATACCTAAAGGAAACATCCCCCTTTGAGTTAGCCAATCAAAGCTAACATAATGGATTGGTTTCTGATTTCATACATATGAGGCCAACGTGAGTTCATCTTTTATATTTTAATACGTGGAAAAATTGTCCCCGTCCTCCACCGTCCATAAATTGACCACAACTTCTGTGGAAACATTAGCGCATTTATTTTTCTTGCAAATGCTTATTCTAATAAAAATGTTTTGGTTTTATTGGCTTTTGTAAATTGGTAGGGAAGGTGTTGCAATTTTTCCTCGATAAAGAAAGAAGAAGAAAAAGGGTATAAGGTAGAATATATATATTTTTTTTTATTGAGATAAACATAAGGTTTATAAATTCCCCTAACCCAAGTAATTTTTACACAGCCCCTTAGTTCAAATCTAATCCTGAGCTTTTTTTGTACAGTATGTGGTTTAAATGTACAATTTGAATGGCACAATATGTAAACTATAAAAATATCAAGCTTATATTGTTTCAGACATAGTGTTATCCCGTGGTTTAAAAGGATAGAGGTTTGAAATTGTCTTTCTTTCAGCCTCGACACACAAACAGAGACGCTCCCTCGCTGCCTCTCTCCTCTCCTCCAGCACGCCTCTAATGCGTCCTAATCCTGGCTGAAGACAGACGCCGGTTGTGTGTGTAAGAAATATCTCTTTGCTTTTTCTGCCTCAGTTCATTATTTTTCTTTCTTGTCACTTAGTGTGATAGGTTGGACAGAGGCGCACAGATGAGCACTGAAGACACAGTCACAAGGCCTTAATCTAGTCTTTAATGCGTGACTTCAGAGATGTCATTTATCTTGTGACTGCAGCAGGCGTCCACAAAACTTTATCTCTAATAATATATTGATGGATTAAAGGGGTCAGGCAGGAGACCAGGCAAGAAAAATTGCTTATTGACATCAAAATACAGTGCCCCAAAACCTGATAAACATAGGGACAGGAGAGTGGAAGTCAGAGAGAGAAGGGGAAGAGGGAGACGAGGGGGGGGGGGGTTGAGTTGGGGTATTGTGAATGTTTGCACCCGGTAATTTCCTTCCTTCACAAGAGCCTCTGGTGGTCTGAGCCCTCGGCGTGATAAAACCTCCTGCTCTCCAGTGAGGCGCTGTGCAGTTGCCGAAAGGAAAAAGCCGGTGACTGCTAGGTCATTTCCACGTTTATCTTGACATAAACTCCCCCACCACCACCACCTTAACCCCCCCCCCCCCCACACACACACACACACACACACACAAACACACACACACACACGACGCTGCACCTTATTAATCACACTTAAGTGCCGTGTGAGACTGGAGCACTCGTGCGAAGGCTACTGAAAGCACAAACCCGAATGTGTGGCATTATCAGGAGGAGCACTGCTGTAGCAACTTGGACGACCACCGGCACTCTCCTCCATTTTGCTGTCTCTTCACAGCTTAGAGACGAGTGTTTTTATCAGAGCAGAAAGGACACTCTTTAGTCAGCTCGATTTTCGAATCGACACCTACAAAAGGACAATATTTAGATGGAGTGAACTTAGTTTTTCTAACATACGGCCGACAGAATAATTATTCAGGATTGTAAAAACACAGAAAATGTGTTATTATTATCCCTGTTATTTTGCTTTAAAAGTGTTTTGACAAAGAAACTTAGCTTGAAGTCACACCTGACAGACGTTTGTGGAGGCGCGCTGTTATGGGCTTATTTTATGTGTCCATAAGCCAATCACAAAAAGGTGTAAGATAGGACTTCTCTGTGTGCAAATCAAATTACACACAGTGGTGTGGAGTACACAGCTGAGGGAGACTTTTCAGTTTCTCCTGACAGTTCACACAAAGTCCCACCACCTCCATTTAGCTCATAGTAATAGCCTGCCTCTGTGCTGTTTGTCTGACAAACACACTGGCCACACTGTGACTGAGAATAGCTATCTATCAAATGCTCCTATTATTACACATGACAGTGAATTAGTATGAAGCAAGACTCCATAGGTGAATCCCCGTCAGTGGCCATGCTAAGTGGACTTCCAATTCCAATTTCAAGAATGCCACTCCTGGAAAAGTCTTTAATTACTCAGATCCCACTCCTCGTGATGGATTGTGATAAACCGCTAGGCTTACTTAAGGAATCTATATTGAAAGCAATCCCCACCCCCCCAAACCCGTTTCATCTTTTGCAGTCCTTGCGTGAAAACCATGTTTGGAGTCCAATCCCAAATAGAGTCAATTCTAACCCTTCACACACTCTTCCAGTCGGAGAAAATTAATACACTTTACTATTACAAGATAAAGCTATGGGGACATATTACACCGGGCATATCTGCAAGCCTGTAATACCACAGAGTCAGCATTCAATAAAAGACATTTGCAACCAGGCATTTCTCACAACAACACTTTGCGAAAGATTTAAAAGCTTCTAAATTAGGTGCAGCTCCGCCAGAAAGGTGCCTGGTAAGCAGGGCGATGCTTACTTAAAATGACAGAGTTGTTTATGGAGGGGGCGCCTCCCCCGCTTCAAGGTGGTATGCAAGAGGAACAGTTTATGATGCACACACTGGGTTATTTAGCCTCAAACAGTGTGCATAATGTCGGGTGACAATCAGCGCGCGTAACTCACACGAGGCTTTAAGTGATCTCCCACTTCATGACATCAGGCCGTGAATACTGATTGCCCTCTTATCGCTCATCTGACGCAACTCTGCTGATCCACACAGAGCTTTCTAATTCACTATCAGAAAGTTGCAAAAATAAAAACTGTTGTGGGTTTTAACAATCCTTCGAGAGAAGAACAGAAATGTATTTGCAATAAAATGCTTTTTTTTATGACCGGGACAACTGAACCTTGGAGCCATTAAAAATGTAATCCAGCCAGTGTGCGCACATACAACACATCAGTTATAAAAGCAACTGTGTGACAGGGAAAGCTGGCAAAAAGTGCAAAGAAGAGAGGATGAGGTCATTTTTCATTCTCTAACAAATCCCAAAGCATCTCTGGCTTTAAGGCACAGTGCTTTAAGAGAATGCTGCGTTTGTGTTTGAGATCAGAAATGACTTTCCTAATGAGCTAACAGATCATCAGTCACTCTTGTATTTACTGAGAGATGGCAATAAAGTGTGATGCGAGTTTGGATTGCACTGTGTGTCACCTGAAGGACAGGCAGTGCTCATCAGTTAATCCCCCCCTGGACAAAAAGCCAGGGGGGCTGTAAAGCAGGTTTACAAGCGTGTTTGTTGCAAACTAAAACGGGCCGCATTAAACCTGGTAAATCTGTCTCCTGCTGCGACAATAGCAATAAAACAGAAGAGTTTACCCCAGGGCTTCAAGGTTGCACAACACCCTAACAGCACACGTTCAGTATTCACCAGTAACAATGATCGCAGTCAAACAGATGCTGTTTGCAAAGTGACAAAGTCATTGTGAGATGATTACATTCTGCCTAGAATTCACACTGCTCAGCCGCCCGGCATCTTTATCGCAACCATAACTCACTCCTGCATGTGCATCACTCCCAAAGCAACACAGAGAAGTGCCCAAAGATGATGGAGACATCACACCCCGCTGCACTGTACCCAAGTGACCTACTGCATCAAAAAAAAGAAAGCATAATACATCTGAAACTCCGCCGGGGAGTAATAACAGCACCCATTTCCAAGATGAATAAAACGTTTCTCTTTTTGTTGTTGGTCCCAAACAGAGGGAAGCATGGCCGAAAGGGTTACAGTGTAATCTGCCTTTGGGCGTTGGTACATTAATTCCATTTTCATATTCAGCCCCCCCCCCACATCATGCTCAGCCTTCCCAGAAAAAGAGGCCCGAACCACTCCGAGGTCTGGGAATACCCCAGAGCCTGCACGCCAGCACTACATACTTTTGGCCTGCCTCATTATTTAGCATGTCACCACTATTTTACATGTTAAAGCCCCGGCACCACCATCTAATTTATTATAGGAATATAGAAAGGGCTGGGCTGGAATGAGGTCACTTGCTTTCACGCAGCGCCGGAAATAAATTCATACAAAGTTAGTCAAGTCAAGGTGAAAACCCGTGTCAGCAAGATGCATTTTGTCATTCCTTGGAACAAGAGTGTGTTACAGCAGTGAGACTGTTCTCCAGCACACACACACACACACACACACACACACACACACACACACACACACACACACACACACACACACACACACACACACACACACACACACACACACACACACAGCTCACTTCCCAGTATTTAACTACTTTAATCTTCACTTTCATGCAGGGCAAACTCAGGTTCCTCGCTGAAAGAAGGAAAAAAGGAAAAAGTGAGCAGAGTCCTGCCAAGAGTTGAATTGGCTTTGATGAGATTCAGCTGTAATTATTTCTCAGCAACAACAATGAGGACAACAACAACAGCAGACTTAATCCGCAGTGAGAGGCCTGACGCCGCTTCCTGCTGACAGTGATTAGGCCTAATCTAGGCTTTTTGGTGTTCTTTGGAGGAATGTGATTTTTAATGGCAGCGCGTTTTGTTTCGTGCAAGTTTTTTATTTTGCACTAAGAAAACACGTTTATGAAACCATGTGAAGTGCAATCCACATCTTTTGTGCTATTGATATTCAGAAAAAAATGGATGCAGGGCTGAAACTGAAAGATGTTCATTATCAATTAATCAACAAATCATTTTTGTGAATATTCCATTGCATAATGTTGTCCTAAAATGTCAGAGGATAATGAGGCCACTGTCTTGTGTAAGGTCCTCAAATGTCTTGTTCTGACCATGAGCTAGACCTAAAAAAAAGACATCAAATCCACACAGAATCATAAAAAGTTTGGCATTTTTGCTGAAAAATATTTTTCTGGCATGTTGTTGTGTCTAGAAAGCGGGCCTGAAAGCTCTTGTTTTGGTAAAAATTGTATTCCCATAGTTTTCCATTGAACATGTTTCCCTTACATTCAAATATAATGAATGTTTCAGCTGCGACTTGACTATATCATAACCATGGTGATGTCTTGGAGCATGTCAACATTTTGAAAAAAAACTATTTAAACAAGTGGTAGAAAATAAGAAAGTTAAATCTCTCTAATGGACTTAAAAGTATTGTTTGTCTTATAAGAGCTTAAATGATTACTAATGTATTTCAACAGAGAAAGATGTGCCAGTATGGTAAATATTGATATGTTTTTATCTTAGGGAAAATGTCAAACTTCCCCTATTCCAGATTTTTAAAATAAATATTTGATGATGCTTTGAGAAATATGTGTTAACAATCATAATTTAGGTTATTAAATACAAAAATGTGGCACTTGGAATGGGGTTTCAATTAACATAGATATATATTGGTTTAGCCCTACCATTAGATGATAACTATCATCTTCGCAGGGAAAGAAATTAGGGCAGACACAAACAAAATACAATCACAGCCAAAATAACATTGCTTGAAAATTCTAATTCAAGCTGGATATTCCATTTATATCTTGACGTCTTTTCTTTAACATCACAGCTGTTGTGACGCAGCTATAGTCAGGGTGCTGATGATTTAGTGCCACGGGGCCACAGTTACCGGCCCTCAGCTCTTCCCTGAGCGAGTGAAGGCTGGACTGGAAGTGGGAGAAGGGGAGAAGGAGAAAGGCCAGATGTCAGGGCGCTCCAGGAAGAGGATTGCTAAGCGGTGTGAACATTTTTCAGAAATGATGTTTTGTGCCTCAAACATCTTGCTTACAGCAGCAGGGTCTGATCCAAGCATTATGTGCGAATACATCAGTAGCTCTGGACCCCCCTCTCCACAGGCGTACAAGCACACACACACACAAACACACACACACATTTCCTAGTAACTGAAGCTCACCCCCCTCCTCCCATCCCCCCGCCACCCTTCTTCTTCTTCTACAGAAGTAAATTATCAAAACTGTGTTTGAAAGTGAATGAAGGGTGACTCGCTCTCTCTCTCCCTTTCTCTCGCTCTCTCTCCCCTTCCCGCTTTGACATCTCAGTTTTTTTTTCCTTTTTTTTTTTTTTCCTTACTTGCCACCGTTTCTGGGCTAGGTGATAACTGCCGGTAATAGGATTAACATTGATTTCTTTTTGCAAGAACAGAGATGTGCCAGTTCCAGCTATTTATTGAACTGCCAGCTTTGAACTATGAAAACTGACTGCAGGAAAAGACCTAATGCAGCATTTTAAAGAAAAGAAAAGCCTCTGTGCAATTCTTTCTCCCTCTCTCTTTTTGTTATTCCTTCCTCCTCTGTCTCCTTTTTCTTTTTGTTGTTGCGGGATAAAAGAGGGAATCGGGTGCCTCTGTTCTGAGCTCTGGTAATGACTTTATTTACTGACTTTGTTGTTGCTTTCTTTTCATAAACCTCCCAGTCAATATATTTATGATTTGATCTATAATTTGTAAGTGTGTTTGACTTCACTTTCACCTTGAAATAAAGATCCACACAAGCATTTTTTTCTGTCCGGTAGTGTACCATGGGTGCAAAGCATTTGCTCTGCTTTATTAAAGGAGAATTTGAGACACCTTCCATGTAGGCCATACATTAAATAAGCTGATCAAGGTCATGAAATTAACAAGGTTTTAATTAAAAAATGGTAATTCTTAAAAAGATGACATTCCTTTAATTGCTATATTTAGCTAAATCATTCAGATTGTGATATTTTGCTACTTGAGTGTGACTCTGTTAATTAGCTGTGAATGGGTTCATTGATTAGCAGCGTGTCTATTGACGGCACTTTAAAGCAGCTAAAGACACAAACTGCTCTCTAATTAGTGACTCCAGCTAACTGCTGCGTCATTAAACTGCACACAGTTCAACCAGGCACCCATCACTCACAGTAACTGTGTTTTGTTTCAGTTGAAACATGTAAATAAAGGACTGTATGATTTCACTTTTTTGCAATGGTTGAGGTTGCCGTATGAAAGCATTACTGCATGTGTCAGTATAAGTCCAAGGGGAACCTCATAGCCTGGGGCAATCAGGGAACATTTCAGATAATAGGTATGATGAAACTACCATTACAAAAAATGTATTCTGCATTCATTAATCATTTTGAATGGTAAATGACAGAAAAGTGCCACATTGATATTTGATTTCACCAACTGTTCAAAATTAGGAAGATCCAAGCATAATATAAACCGCGCTTTTGCCTGTAAAAAAAACTAAGAATATAAAGAATTTGATTAATAATCTATAAAAAGCCTGGTTCTGCATTAAAGCCACATTGTAAGCTACATAAAAAATGTTGAAAGTTTGAATTTCATTTTAAAAAATCATGTTTTGAACACATAACTTCATCATTTATAATATGATGCAGTGTAAAATCTCATAGCACTGCAGCCACAGTTAATCATGGAAACTTCTGGAAACATAACACCAAAATAACACATCATTTGGATAATAATAGTTCAAAATATTAGAATGGACTACTTTGCATATACTGGCCATTGAGCAAGGTTTTGTGTTGACCCCCCCCCCCCTCTCACACACGTCTTCTAATATGAGCTCAGCTGAAACAAGAAACAACTACCACCGTCACTACCAATGCACCCCCCCCCAAATCAGACGCCTCAGCCAGCTAATGTCCCCTGACAAAACACACGGAGAATGAGAATGGCCACGAAGAGTCTGGATGTGCGTCTGTGTGTGTGAGAGAGAAAAAGAGGGAGGGGAATAGAGAGAGAGAGGGTAAGAACTCATCTGTGTCACAGTCTATCCCCCCGGGCAATCAAGGAAGAGAAAAAAAAACAGTCATTAGCAACTGGTGGTGCTTGCTCCAGCAAATCGCCGTTTGACTGGAGATTTATGCAGACTGCTGACTGGAAATGATTTATTTATTTTAGCAGAGGCTGTGAGATCATTAACCTCCGCTGCGTCTCTGGGGAACGACATCTGCGGCCCCCCACACTGCTCAGACAAAAGGCCCCGTGCGTCCCCTGGCTTCAGGAGGAGAGGGAGGATGGTAAAGAGGAGGAGGGGGCCCGGGTGAGGGGCCTGTCTGAGGGCCAGAGGGGGACGCGGCCTCTGGTGAACACGCTGGATCTGCTAGCAGTGATCAGGCTCACTTGTTGACACACAAGTTTGATATTGCATGCTAATGAAACTGCTATACGTAGGTTTGGGTTTTAGGTTTGATCGTCACTGAAATGTCAAAAGTATAGTTGCTATAAAACACTTCACTAAGACATGTATTAATCCTCTGTGATTGTTCTGACTTATGTATATTTCTGGTGAAATTTGTAAAAAGAGGAAATGTGACATGTGATTTCTGTGCTACAGTGCCTCCTGTATCAGCGCTCTCCAGTGTGACTGTTTGGCTCTCTATATGAGTACTGTCATTTTCATTTGTACAATATTTGTGTTAACAGGGAACAAAATGATTCACAACATCACTTCTGTTACAGCGGCCACAAAGGCAGTGGGCGGACAAAATGATTGGCCTTCACTCTGGTTTCTACGTGATTATGTACAAAAGTTACTAGGTGTTGCAACTCAATTCATGTTCAGCTGAGGCTACAGGACTACCTGTTGCTGTTAGATGTGAAATTTGGATCGTTCGCTCGAACCGAACCTGGAACTATGAAGACACAGAACTAGGAGCCAGCTAGATCTTCTCTTATGCCCCTTTTCCACCAAACAGGATCCGGTTCAAGATCCGACCTTTTGCTTTTCTTGCGCTTTTCTGGTTCTAGCCTGTAGCACCCCTTGTGTTTCCACCGCTCAGAGGCCGAGTGGAGCTTGAGTGGAGCTGCGTCATTGCGTCATCGTTTGCTTCATGATGTAACCGTTTACGTGCCCTCTTATGACTGAATCATATTCACTGTCTGACTGTCACAAAAGCAGCTGATGCATACCCGCCTCCCCATAAGTGAATGTGTTTCAGTCTGAATTGGCGCTGTTTGGCATCACAACGCTGTTATGAAAGTGTCTCTGGCATTAGACAGGTGATGTTAGCATAGCAAGTGAGGCTACTCTGACTATCTTGACTACTTTGCTATCCTATTATGGCATAAGCCGTTTTCTACAGGCATATTTTACCGGCGTAGTTTTCGTTATGATTTTACTTCTGGTGGCAACCTGTGTAGCCCATATATTGATTCCATCCCATAGTTGCAATAATAGCAAACAACAGGAGAACGTCTGCCTGCTCTTCCCAATGATCAATAACAGTGAATGGATGGTGATTAAAGTACGGTACAATAAACAGCATCACACTGAGCCTGGTTGGTGTTTCCTGACTTTATAAAGTGTGTGTTTGTAAGTGTGTGGTCGCGTTGTAGTCACTTTGCTCAGCGCTACTGCTTGTTACAAATTTTACTCGCTATACTCGCCATGAACTGTTATTACTCAGGTTAATCTCCCCCCTCCGAAGTAAGCGTGATGTATTGGTTCGTATTGGATCTTGGATTATGCCGGGCAGCCGAGTGGGGCCACAAAGACCCGATTATAAACTACAGTATGAAGGATAACTAGGGTCTTTTTTTTGAGTGGAATACCACAGAACAGTCTAATGTAAGACTAATGAGGGTTTGTTGAAGAGGTGAGAGCTGTCTTCACTGTATGTCCTTGATGCTTACCACCCTTTTTACTAATATGCCAAAAGAGGTTTTATCTTCTTTTGAACAAGGAAAGAAATATACCATTTGCTGCTGAAGTATAAGTGTTGTTTTAAATTCCTTAAACAAAAATGTGTGTATAGTATAGTCATTTGGACTTAAGTAACAGCCATGTACCTATATTTCAGAAACCATGCACACATACACTGTTTAAAATTCTGTTCATCGAGATCACGCTCAACCAGCCCTTTTGAAAGGGCCAGATGAAACCCCAGTTACATTAAGAAAATTAATGATCGGGTAACATTACCCAATGCATATTTTTGCATGCTTTAGTAAAGAACATGGCCTCTTGACATTGAAAACTTTGTGGATCAGTTGGTCTCCAGGTGCATCCCAGTCCCAGAGCTTCATGTTCATCAATACCCTGTTAATGGCATGTACCACTATACTCATGTCCATCTAATTAGAAAAGTTCAGAAGGTCCTGTTCAACTCCAAACTGATACCCCGTGGCAGGAGAAATTAGAAGGGTGAAGCAAATGACAGAACACATCAGAAATTAATCAGGACTTGAACTGAACGGGGGGCAAAGTGTGGCCTCACCCGTGCCTTTTTAAGTATGTGTAATTGAACACTTATAGCAATCTCAAAGCAGCGGCAAAGAGCATCTGCATTAACCCACTGCACCTGGAGTGGAGGAGGCCAGATTAATTAAATAATTTCCCCCATTCCCATCCCCAAGCAGTATGATCCTTTAATTTCATTTGATTTCCAACGATCAGAACCCCCTGTCCCTCTGGAAGATGGTATGGAAATGTATATGGAAGACAAGCGTGAGGGAGATGTTGGTTTGTCGGTTCACTGGAAGTGATGACTGTGCTCCAACCTTATCAAGCAAACACTTGAGAGCACAACAAATCAAGATTTTTATTGGGGGTAATAAACTCCAGCATCCAATTGGAGATGAAGAGTAGATATTTACGAGAAACGTTAACGGTGGCATAATTTCCTCTCCAGATGGTGTGATGTTTTGGGATTTAAGGTGATATAAACGTATAAATATGTACCTTAAACAAATATTTAATCATCTCTACCACAAATATGTCAGTAGAAGAAGCATTTCTGAACAACTTTATAATTACAGTCTATCTGTCTCTTTAAAATGTAACTACAAAGATATTCATTTCACTACAGAGATGCCTAATTTTCACTTGGAGGAGTGTAGTAATACCCAAACATAACATAAAGAAAGTCTTAAAACAAAACACATTAACTTATTTTCTGAATTTGCTGGTTCTATAAACAGCTGCACCAACCAATATAATAAAGGGAACAATGAATTATCAACAAAAAATGGAAGCATGTTTCAAATTCAAATAACAGCACAGTTTCTAATTTAATAAATGAAGTTGGGAAATATGCAGAATAAGTTAGAAAAGGAGGGGGAGAATCATTTGGCATGGTTGAAAACAATATGGTATGGTGAGGGCAGGGGGGGGATCAGGGATAAACAAACAAACCTTGACAAGGGCAGCGGTGGAGGATCAGCCGGGGGAGCAGCGAGGTCTGCGGTCGGGTGTAGACAGCACTGTTTGAAAGGGGGGCTGCCAAGTACCGACCCTGAACTGCGGCTCCGGTGCTGCCTGGCTGCACTAAGCAGTGGCTGCCAGCACACGCTGATTTATCAGGGGGGCAACGCCAGCCGCCACCTCGCTCTCCCCCGTGCCCTGCCTTTATAAAGAGCCTCCCTGACGGCTCTGATAGTGCAATCAGGGCTACGGCAGAGCCAAGGCAATTTCTCCTTCACTCTTTGATAACCCCGTGCCTTATTGAAAGCCAATAGCAATGGCAGCAACAACAACTCAATTGGAAAGAGTTGCTGCATTTTGAAGGGGGAAAAAGGTTACGCCTTCACAAAATGAGGGGGGAGTGAGGGGATGTCTGTCTCACTTTATTTGAAAGAGGCTTTGTCCTCCAACAGGTGGCGTGATTCCTAAGCCACCAGCGTCCCTCAGCTAGCTCGTCAGTGGGACTGTCAAATGTTTTTTCCTCCATCATTGGAATTCTGTCAGAATGGCTGGAGTTCACATGAGACATTTTGTCCATGTTGACCAATGAATAACTGAGAGTCTGAAGCCATGAGGCTGTGCTTAGAACTGAGATATAATCAGTGCTTTGAGCTAGATGCTAGTCAGCATGAACACATGCCTCACAATGACAACATGCTGTGGTTTACCATGTTCACCAGGTTAGTTTAGTATCATTCCAGCAAGTTACAAAACAATCATCCCCAGGACATAGAATAGTGCAGAAATGAGTCCTAAAACCTCAAAATGAGTTTCAACTGGTGAAAGTCTTAAAAGCGGCAGTTGCTAAAAATTGATTTAATAAGACTACTAAACGTCATCATGCAGAATATGATTGTGATGACATTAGTTTTAACTTCTGGTGATGGCATAGTCAAAACTGTCGCTCATGTCATTAGGGTGCATCATCTCGGAACCCTGAACAAAATTAAAAATGTAATACTATTCTAAACTAATGGGTGGCAGTAGGTAGCGCAATAATGGTAATGTTAATTTAAGACAGTAAACCGAGGTCATGTGCGCAAACAGCAATGGATAAATATTTGAAAAGGAAAAATGCAGACTCTGACCTGGGTCCTGGAGAAAATTCTGAGTGATTGTCAAAATAAAATAAAAAATAACTTAAATAAAAAATGTTGTGTAAAAAGGGTACTGCGGCTCAAAAAACTAAATAATAACTAAACTAATCCTTTATGAAACTGAAACCTGGACTGTTAGCATTGGCCCTCTGCGATCAATGACTGAATGAGGCACATTGTAAAGCGCTATTGATTATAAGCTGTATTTTAATGCAGATATTTACCATTTTGTTAAGATATAGTTCTGGGCCATGGTAAAAATGTGTCCCACTGACACTGCTATCCCTGAGAGTGTGGCTAAAAAGACAATTTGAAAAGAGGTGAAAAAGTTTGCTGCTAAAAAGATGTGGTAAAAATATTTGGTCCTTGGGATGAAGCACGATTGTAGGAAAAGAAACACAAAGCTGGATTTAGCGGATATCATATGGAGATATCTGTTGAAAGATATTTCTTTTCAAACACTACAAGAAAAATCATTGTTGGTCCAAAAACACTTAATCATTGAAGTGGGTTGTTGAGGTTTTGTGTTGATGTCAATAGCCAGCCATCGCTGCCAAAAGTAATTGATTTGTAAGTTACCAAATCTCCCTGTTGTATTGTTCAAGGCTGGTGTAAAGGAATCTGCTGTCTGTTAAATGAAACAATAAAAAACAAGTTAGAGGATCTGAATTTCGGACCTTTGCCTCTTAATGATTCTTAACAGTTTTTAATTCTGAAAATATTCATACAAGTTGGCATTCAGGCTGTGGCACATTTGACTCCATTGTTCAAATTGCCATACAATGTAAAAGTAAAGGAGTACTGAGAAATAGTCGGGAGAAAAACAGACTCTGGCAAGGTTGGACTTCGATGGTAGGACGAGGTCTCAGAACTAAAAGGAATTCACAAAGATTTCAAACTTATTTAAAAGATAAAGAACCAGAGGATAATATTTTATTCTTCCTCTGAGAAGAAGGTGTTAAAGGGGGAACAAGTTCAAAATATGGATGAAATTATAAAACTGAAGGTATTTAAGAGGGGATGCAAAGAATAAAAGCAGCATGGCGCCAACAGGTTACACAGGCCAGATGAGGTCTCAGTGAGCAGCTTGCAGAGGATGAGCCTCACAAGAGGATTGGAAATGTAGCATTTTATTTTGTTGAGGCTTTAGTATGAGAACACCCACTGAGTGGCCTTTTTCGTAGGTTTCATGTCATTTTTCTGTCATAGACATTGCCGTATGTCTCTAAGGTCTTTGAGATCAAGGCTTCTTTTGCGATAAAGATCCTAAGAGTTAAACAAAACATTTGATTAAAAAGGAAATCCAATACATACTGTAACCATTCTATATCAAGGACAAGTTTTAAAGTGCCTCAAAACCATTAAGTGAAGCATTACTACTGAAGATGTTGATATGGGTCATGTTGGAAAGCAGACAATGTAGATCAGTGTAAAGGTCATATTTGTCAGCTATGATGGTCCTTTTGGGAGACTGATGGTGCTGTATATTCAAGCCATTGAATTAGGTTCGACCTAATATGAATGCTTTCAACTAACATAATACATTATGTGAATTTTGTCAACATAATACACTTAATTAAAGTCTATGTTTCAGTTTCTTCAGTGTAGCAAAAGTGGACTCCAGTAATGTCCGATAATAGAATAATACATGACTCTACTACTCACCACATATTACCTCAACCAAGAGGTTTTGTTATGGGTATGCTTCAGGGTGTGGCAATGTTGTGATGGACATGTCCCTACCATGTTGTCATCAGTGTTGTTCATTGTTAAGACCTAAAGAGTCTGCTGTTTCAGTAATTGTGTTTCTTTTTAAGCCTGTTTTTTCCGCAACCCTGGATTTTTATCCACATTTTCATTACAGTTATCATGAAGTATGCAGCTAGCTAACCAAGCTAGCTGCTAACTTAGCATTTGCTACGCTGACCCTGACCTGATCTTAACCCCCAGCTGCACCATTTTGTCCAAATTTGGACACTTACTGTTAAATATATCATTTATATTTTAGGACCTTATTAAGAGAGTAAATAAATATACACTTTAGCCATGATTTTTATCAATATAACAAACCCAAACCGTATATTTGAAATGTATATAAAATATGAAGTATTAGATCTACAGTATGTTGCATTACATTGTTGATTAGTTATATACACATAGATGCCTACCAAAAATGACATATATAAAATGCAACAACATCAACATATGTTATGAACTAAATTAGATTAAATTACAGGAATTAAAATACAATGTGGCCACGATTATTGAAAGGATGTCTGTCAGATTAAGCAACATCACAGAGGAATATTGAAGTTACCTGTAAAGTCAGTGTGGTTCACCTGAATATAACATTGTGTTGTGTGTGGTGTGTGTGGTGTGTGTGTGTGTGTGTGTGTGTGTGTGTGTGGTGTGTGTGTGTGTGTGTGTTGTGTGTGTGTGTTGTGGTGATGTATGTTGTGTGTGTGTGTGTGTGTCCCTCTCCAGGGTCCTGGGCTGAGCACTGATCCTCAGTTATTCCACATCTCTGTGAACTGGCTGTCCTGCGGTGCAGCAGCCGCTCTGCAGGTTTGATCGACTTCAGGGGCCTGAAGGTCGCAGCACAATGAGATTCTGAGGCGGAAATCCCAGGTCTTATCAGCCTGACCTTCAGGAGCACTGATACTCCTGATTCCACAAATACTACGATCCTGAGCTTCTAAAACAACCACCCTGTGGATTACTGTTCAGGACTTCTATGAAACAAGAGAAAAACATTGTGTCTAATGAAATAACTCCTGCTCTTCGTTCACTACTTCGTGCAGGATCAGTTTCATGTTAACATGCTTACAATGTGCATACATACATTTGTTGGTAAAGTTCTGATTCATGATTGAACTACGCTTTAACAGGTTTTGATGTTAGGCAAATGCAAACTTGCAGTTTATCGTAGTAAAAAATGGTTCCTTTCCACAGATAAACCATTCATGCTAAATGAGATAATTATGACCGTAGGAGGTTTTGATATACAATATTGTGTTTGAAAAATACACATTTCAGTTATCACGATGCTCATATCTAAAGTCTCCTTAATAACCAAAACAAAGAGAGAAAAATACATGAAATATTCATATTCCGTCCTTCTGTTTGCAATAGATTAAATATACATTATATAAAGATATATTGTTTGCCCATCTTTTTTCAGAACAAAAAGCTTTTTTTCACTTTAACCCCACTGCTTTAACAAGTGCAACTGAAACGTGGAGACCTTTCAAAGTATTACCCATACCAAATGTAGCAGGGCTGAGAATACTCTGTGAGGCTGCCTCCTCCACAAGTGGACTTTCTGCAGTGTGTCTTTTTAAAGGCTCTACAATGTAGAATATTTACTAATTGCTAAGTTGTTTGGAAGAAAAATCAGCCATATTGTGAAGATTAGCTTCAGTATATTAGTATTTTTATGACGAATGATTGAATAAAATGAACGAGCTCCTTTTGAGGAAAACATTCAAAATATATTATAAGGGTCTATTATATTATAAGTCGTGATAATCCGGTGGCACCCCTGAAAGAGCAACCACTACGCTGGAACCAGGAGCTGAAGACAGTTGGGGAGCGACGGCTGGCTTCTGGCAGACCTGATGGCAAGATAACTCCAT
Organism: Eleginops maclovinus; assembly: GCF_036324505.1. Classification (NCBI taxonomy): domain Eukaryota; kingdom Metazoa; phylum Chordata; class Actinopteri; order Perciformes; family Eleginopidae; genus Eleginops; species Eleginops maclovinus. The sequence goes on along the minus strand of NC_086357.1, from coordinate 2,205,065 downwards.
CCTAGGAGGGTCTCAGTTGTCCCCAGTAAATATTGGGGTTATGGCGACAGAGCAAGGTGTATCCCAGTATGAGAGGAATTTGTGAAGATCACAGGATGTAAAACTGGATAGTTTCCTGGTGATTGCCGGACAAGAGTATGAGTATTCGTGTCAACTGCCCGATCCCAGGTTGGCATGCTAGTTCTTCGTCCATGATGCTATTATTTGACACCCTTTAACAGGGGTAGTTAGGACCCAATTGCAGCACCCTAGATCAGAGTATTAGTTCGTAATGACTTTTATTAAAGTTGATGCTAGTACAGTGGGGCAAAAAAGTATTCAGTCAGCCACCAATTGTGCAAGTTCTCCCATTTAAAAAGATGAGAGAGGCCTGTAATTTTATCATAGTGTGTCATATACTTCAACTATGAGAGACAGAATGAGCAAAAGAAATCCAGGAAATCACATTGTAGGATTTTTAATGAATTTATTTTCAAATTATTGTGGAAAATAAGTATTTGGTCAATAACAAAAGTTCATCTCAATACTTTGTTATATACCCTTTGTTGGCAATGACAGAGGTCAAACGTTTTCTGTAAGTCTTCACAAGGTTTCCACACACTGTTGCTGATATTTTGGCCCATTCCTCCATGCAGATCTCCTCTAAAGCAGTGATGTTTTGGGGCTGTCGCTGGGCAACACGGACTTTCAACTCCCTCCAAAGATTTTCTATGGGGTTGAGATCTGGAGACTCGCTAGGCCACTCCAGGACCTTGAAATGCTTCTTACGAAGCCACTCCTTCGTTGCCCTGGCGGTGTGTTTGGGATCATTGTCATGCTGAAAGACCCAGCCACGCTTCATCTTCAGTGCCCTTGCTGGTGGAAGGAGGTTTTCACTCAAAATCTCACGATACATGGCCCCATTCATTCTTTCCTTTACACGGATCAGTCGTCCTGGTCCCTTTGCAGAAAACAGCCCCAAAGCATGATGTGTCCACCCCCATGCTTCACAGTAGGTATGGTGTTCTTTGGATGCAACTCTGCATTCTTTCTCCTCCAAACACGACGAGTTGAGTTTTTACCAAAAAGTTCTATTTTGGTTTCATCTGAACATATGACATTCTCCCAATCCTCTTCTGGATCATCCAAATGCCCTCTAGCAAACTTCAGACGGGCCTGGACATGTACTGGCTTAAGCAGGGGGACACGTCTGGAACTGCAGGATTTAAGTCCCTGGCGGCGTAGTGTGTTACTGATGGTAGCCTCTGTTACTTTGGTCCCAGCTCTCTGCAGGTCATTCACTAGGTCCCCCCGTGTGGTTCTGGGATTTTTGCTCACCGTTCTTGTGATCATTTTGACCCCCACGGGGTGAGATCTTGCGGAGCCTCAGATGGAGGGAGATTAGCAGTGGTCTTGTATGTCTTCCATTTTCTAATAATTGCTCCCACAGTTGATTTCTTCACACCAAGCTGCTTACCTATTGCAGATTCAGTTTTCCCAGCCTGGTGCAGGTCTACAATTTTGTCTCTGGTCTCCTTTGACAGCTCTTTGGTCTTGGCCATAGTGGAGTTTGGAGTATGACTGTTTGAGGTTGTGGACAGGTGTCTTTTATACTGATAACGAGTTCAAAAAGGTGCCATTAATACAGGTAATGAGTGGAGGACAGAGGAGCCTCTTAAAGAAGAAGTTACAGGTCTGTGAGAGCCAGAAATCTTGCTTGTTTGTAGGTGACCAAATACTTATTTTACCGAGGAATTTACCAATTAATTCTTTAAAAATCCTACAATGTGATTTCCTGGATTGTTTCCCCCATTCTGTCTCTCATAGTTGAGGTGTACCTATGATGAAAATTACAGGCCTCTCTCATCTTTTTAAATGGGAGAACTTGCACAGTTGGTGGCTGACTAAATACTTTTTTGCCCCACTGTATCTGTATAAAGCAGTTTGCAATGTCCAACACAAAATCTCCCACAGAACCACTCAGGAGAACTGATGTTACCTCTCAGTTCAGGGCAGGATAAATCCACAGCAGGAAGTAGAGAAAACTCACACTGGAACACGAATCGGTGAAACGCCTAGCAGCCACCAGAACAGGGCCAACAGGAACCAGGAAAAAAAACGGGATGGGACAGAAGGCTGAGGCGTTCAATGGGGAATCCAGATAACAGGTAGGTCCAAAACAGGCAGAATCGGCAACAACAAATCAGTCGGGAACAAAGTGCGGGGAGGTCTTGTAGAGCATGTAGCGTAGGGTTGCGTACCTAACCGTAACATCAGGTACAGGTACAGGTACCGGTACAGAGGTTTAGAAAACTGGTGTTCAAAAACTTACCCTTAATGTTGAACATGGACGCAATGATCGTTCCATACTCATGTGGAGTTGTCTCAATCTTGTGATGACGGCGTAAATGTTTTGCTATGTTAGACGTTCCATCACTGCACTGAATGGTGGCATTACAGAGGTTGCACCTTGCGTTCTGGCCCCCTGAAAGCTTTGTTACGTGATCCCAGACCTTACTGGTCTTCCCACGTGGCATGAAAAACAAATTCACTCCGCGCAGTCCGCGGCCTTTAACTTACGCAGCAAAATTACACAAAGCAACAAAGGCCGCCAATGCCATTTTCGTCTTTGTGGTAGGATTTACACATCTTCAGTCACAAAATAAGCATATACTTGGTGTAAATTTATATCGATACAGTACCGGTACTTCATGATCTGGTATTTTGGACCCGTACCGAATCGATTTTCACGGTACAGTACCGGTACACAGTACCAGTATGCAGCCCTAATGTTTAAATAGCAGGCTAAATGGATGTGAAGCAGGTGTGTGAACAGGTGAGCAGGGTCAGGCTGATGAGAGGGGCGTGTCAGGAGCGGAGATCAGGTGAGGGGCGGCAGACTGTGACAAATCCACCATTTACCCCACATTTAAGCAGGGCTTAAACTTTTTGATATTGTTTGTCCGTTTTCTATGTCTTGTTTGTATTTTTAATGATTCACATCAGGCTGCCAAGTGAGCTACAGATGAGAATGAGCGTTTGGGTCAAATAAATAACACATTATGACGTATGGATGTAAACTAGTGTGTGTTGTCCCTTAATATTAAAGACAAACAAGTAGGTAAGTTTATTAAGTTAAAGGTCACTTCTCCACTAATGATGTATTCCATTAATATGTCATTAAAACATTTTTGTAGTTATTGTCAATATCCATGCTAGGTTGAATTATTATTTAGCATGTGGCCATGCATTTATTTTCTGCCTTTTAATCCAATTATGGTGAATAAATGCACTGATAATGCGTTCATTTTTATTTTTCGCACACAGGACCTTTGTGTTGATGTTAGACAGTAATTAATGTGGGAATATTTCCAAGGTCAGCGCAGTGTTTCAAGTTCTCATAATGACAGCATCTAAAAAACATGTCTGGTATAAACATATTAATAATTTGGTGACAGTCTGCTAACTAACAAAACATATGTTCAAACATTTGAGATCATTAAACATATGTATCCAAAATAATAAATAAATAGAGAGAGCATTAGGTCAGTCAGAACTTGAGCATAAAAAAAGTTGTTGAATAAACTCACTGAACTGATGTATGAATGTTATAAAGTGTTCACATTGTTCCTCTTTCTATTGAAGTTCTCTCCAAATTTTCCAAAGAGCAAATTGATGAGCCCCTTAAAAAGTAATTAGGCCCTTCATGGCGTTAGGTGTAGCGGTGGACGGGGCTTGATGGAGCCCTAATCCGGGGCCGCAGCCGAGCTGTTGATTTGCAGACTGGGGGCCTTGCATTGTGGGGGCTTTATGGTCCCTTTATGGTACGCCAAGAGACACCTGCATGGGCGATATGTTGCCTGGGACATTTTTCTCTCTCCCACTCTGTGACTCCTTTGCTTTTGTATCATTAGCGGAGCAAGGGAGCCGTGAATCACTCGTCCTCACCCCCTCGTCCCCCACCCCCCATCTTTTTCAAGCTCCCCCCAGCCCTCCCTCCTCGAGGGTGCTAAACGGCTTGACAGAAGGGTGCCCAGACCGTTGGCAGTAGCCATCGACTGGAAGGGAGAAGCTGCCAGCAGTCTTTGATGGATAGGCTCATTTTCCAGCCGGCAGCAAGTCTCGGCGAAGCATCCGTGTCATTTGTAATGTCAGCCAACAAAATGTAATCAAACATTCCAGCGGTTTAATCACAGAGGGCTGCTCGAGAGATGATTGTAGTGTCAATATAATGCTATTTCATTATCTGTTTGTATTTTATATTGACAGTGTCAGATAAACAGTGTGGAAAATTAAGATTAAAAATATGGTAATTTCATTTCAATCACCTCGGCTACAGTTGCTGGCCCATTATGCGATTGATTACTTCTGAATTAAATTTGGGGCTGAATGTAAAGTTTAATCTTCTTTCTTCTCTGCAATTCAGCTCCCCAAAGGCCTCTTAGTAAGTAAGTACCCATTTCATTTGATCTTTAATGAAAAGTAATGGCCCAAATGAATTGTATAAATCAGCTGTCATGTGCACCTAGTTGACATTCTGTTTCTTTTCCCCTTTCATTTTTAGTCCCACTCTTACACGTGCAGTTTTATGACCCAAAACTGCAGGCCATGCCCCTCTACAGCTATTTCTTTTTTTTCGTACATAAGGCATATTTAACGCAGTTGTGATTCTCATCGTTTAATATTTGTTGTTGTATTGTATCACAAAGTTGCTTCTTTTTTCTTCTTTAATCCAGTGAGGTGAGATTTTATTTCTGTGAATACTGAAAACAAGGTCATGTCAGGCATTGTGAATCGAGGAAAATTAAGAGGAGTGTTTTATAGCCTAGAGTGCCACTTTAAGGAGAAAAAGCAGCCTCTAAAGCAGCCGGGGGGTGATAGACATTTTAATTACATGGTAAATTTTGATATTTTCTCTGGGCCCGGGAAGAACTCTTAAGCGCTGTCGTGTACTCCAGATTTGGCATTACATTCTCCCCGTTTCTGCGGCTATATGTGGAGTGACACAACTGTTAACGAGAGCTCAGCAGAAAAGAAGGGGTTGAAAAAAGGAGCTCCTCTTTGTGAGTCCCATTCAGTGTGATTTGTCCCCCTTTGTAGTCCTAATTATGTGCCAAAGTAGGATAACAGAAGTTCTCAACTCGGCCATTATGCCAGCACAAAAAAAGAGACGCATACAAGAAGCTGATCACTTTGGAATTAGCAAACATGATACTATACGAGGAGAAAAAAAATCATTAATACCGTCAGGGATTAGAGGTTCTGATTAAAGGGTAGCTTCTACCGTATGCAAATTAGTGATAGGCATTTATCAGCGCCTGGGCAAGCTGTCTTAGCTGCAAAGCCACATATGTTTTTTAGCTGATTAAAAAACTGCTTGAAGTTGCAGGCTTTTAATGGAGGGGAGAGAGAGGGAGACAGACAGAGAGAGAGGCTGTGAGGCAACTCATTTCCTTTTGGCCAAATTCCCACAATCGCTCAGAGCATTTGCCTTAATTCCCTCCTTTATTAGCTGCATTCTTTTGTATAAAATTAAAACATTTCTCAAGTGAGCATGTGCGTGCTTGTTTTATTTTTTGTGATATATTTCTCATCAGCAAACATATTGTATTGCACACAGCCTTTTTTTTTCTTTTCGGCACTGTATCACCATAGCCTTGATGCTTTCTCCCTGAAAGAGCCCAAGTTGAGAATGGAGAATATAAGGGCAGAATTAGGTGAGAATTTGTCAGCAGTCAGCCATTGTGCCAGGGTCTCTGTGTTATTATATTTCCTTTCATATGGAGGTGACCCCCTTTGTGTTAACAAAGAACATGAGGATGAAACTGAGCTCTGTGCTTCTCACCCGCCGCTGATAATGCCTTGCTAACCCAGCACCCCCTCTTCTCCTTGAGGGAGTGCTTTAATTTATGCTTTTTCATCTCTCTGGGCGCAGCACTGTTAACCTGCTCTGTGCACTACTGATGCAGGGAGGGAAACCTCTTAGAAACGGCAGACTGCTGCGTCAAGTCTCCCTCTCACCATCACATTAGGAAGTCGCTTCTTGATACACCCAACTAAACATTCCCCCAACTGGGAAATCACATGATTTATTTACTATTTTTACATAAAACAAATATCACACACTGAAAAACTGAAACGTTGACTTTAATTAAATGTATTATGTCAACACATTTCACATAACTGTATTAGGTTAGTTGAAAGCAATAATATTAAGTTGAAGCTAATACATTTTATTCAAACGTAATATTATTGCTTTCGTCTAACCTAATACAGTTATGTGACATTTGTTGACAGAATACATTTAATTAAAGTCAACGTTTTCGTTTTTTCATTGCACAGGAAGTGTTGTTAAGTGTGGTTGCTAAGATGGCACTCCTCATCACAATCTATAGTGCATCATTTTATCCAAGGAGGTCACTTCTGACTGAGTTTATTTTCTTACAATTTTGCAGCAAGTAATCAAACACAATACTAAAGGTTTAGGGACAAAATATACATTTCAAAGTGTTGGCCAGTCTCACAAAGTAACTGCAATACACTGTCGTTGTTGTTGTTGTTGTTGTTGTTGTTCTTTTCATTCAAAATAAGCCAGTTCACCAGTTGAGTAATTTATTTATTAGTTTAACCAACAGGGGCACATTTACTGTATGTAGTACTTGTATAGTTTCGTATGTTTTATTGTTCCTCTCCACTTTATTTTAGAGGTCAATATTGAACTTTTTACTGTTAGTTTGCAGATGCAGGTCATAAGATGAGAGCATATGATGTATTGTCATACAATTAAATTGATCTAAATTATATTAAATAGTTTCAACTAGCTCTCTGAACATTTAATGCATCAATAATAATAATAAAATGACATAAGATATACAACAATATATTTTAACAATTACATTTATTCTTTTAATGTGACGCAGCAGCGGTACATTTTTGGTTAGCATTAGCGTAGCTTTAAAATGGCCTGTGGAGTTACACAGTCAACAGTAAGACGACATTTAAATCAGTAAGACAGGACAGCATGCTGCATCATTTCCTGTGAATCCCTCATGGAAAGTAAGTCATTTGAGTGCATGTATGTGAGTGATGGACTCTGCAAATGGAAAACTACTAAGCAGAGAGGGAATTACCGATAAAAAATACAATGAAAGACTTTTGCTGAAACAAATTGTACATGAATAGTATTAAAAACAAGATTAATTTAAGGAAACACTTCAGGATAATGTTTTTGTTTTTTTTCTACTGCCATTGTTACTAAGAATCAGTACCGTTGTGTCACAAGAGAGTCTACCTTCTGTTGTGTGGCTTTATTGCTAATATATAGTAACTGAACTGATCAAGTACCCATTTGTAAGGTAAATAAAACCAAATTATTCTTATTAAAATAGTGCTCATGTTCTTCCACAGAGAGAATAAACGATTAGGGTACATATCGTCCATGAGTGGACCACATATAAACGCATGAGTGGTGGCTTTTGTGTTCTGAAAAACCATTACTATTCAGGGTGGATCAATAATACAGCAATGATTCAATAAATGACATTGTGGCAAAGAAGCCATGTAATTGAAATATCTAAATAAGGGTAACAGTGTCTCTCTGAATGATAAAAAATGATGAAGACAAAAAAAATAGCTGGGTCCAAAGATGGCCAAGCGGTTGCCTTGAACAGTCTGCAAAGGGAAGGCCTAAATAGCAGAGCCATAGAAAAACGCTGAAAAGACCTATTGTTGCTTTTCAATGCAGGCCCTATCTCTCAAGGACATCTAATTAACAGACAACAGCTGAGTCCATTTCAAATGGTAATATTTCTTCTCTTAAATGCATCATTTTCAATTCCTTATTGCTTACTTCCATCAACAGTAGTCCTTTTTTTCATGTGAGGGTTTTCATGCTTTATTTTCTAAACTCTATATATTGTTGGTGCTTGTACAGGCATCATTCTGACCTCTTCGATGTACAATAGAGAATTAAAAGTTAATGAAAGGAAAGTATTTAGACATGCTCTTAATCTTTGGTTCATTACAGTTTTTAAAAGACAGACAGAAGCATAGCATATTTAAAGTCCAACATCCTGCCTGATAAAAAAGAATAAGTTGCGTAACCAGAAGTTTATATATTTAAGAACAAGCACTTTCAGTTTTCAGTTTTTTTCTGACCTGTGTCTTACTGCTTTGCAGGGCACAAAACATGTACGTGTTTGCACCGACATTAAACAGAGTCTGCAGCTAGTCAGCAGAACAACATGCTCTTTTCCCACTAGGAATCAGGTTTGAAGTTAATACCTTTATTTATTTTTATTTTTTCTATGAAACATAAACTAGATCTGTGTTTTACAAAAGAAGATAACATCGGTTTTGGAAATATTTATGGTAACAGCATAACATTTTAAGCATCAGAGTGTGTGTTTCCCACTGCAGCGTTTAAATGCTAAATGCTATTACTAATGACGTGTCGTAAACTTGGGGTGCTATTGAGGAGAAGACATTTCCTTTTTGTTTTTGATTTTTTAACAAACTTTTAAAGCTACCATGGTTGCCTTTTACAACTTTACAACATTGTGCTGTTCTGTTTGTATTATATGAAAACATGAGCAGATGTCAGCTAGGCTAACAAGCCAACAACGGTTAAGACGATTGTTTAAATGTATTAAGTTAATAATACAATGCACAACACACAATTTCGTCATTGAAAGGTGCTATGCAAATAAAGATTATTATTATCATTATTATTATTATAAGACCACAGGTATTGTGTGTACCTGATTTTTGTCCCACAAACAGACAAGGTGCTAACTACTCACACTGCATGCAACATTTGGTCTACCAATGGGGAGAATCTGAAATCAATAGCAGCTATGTTAAAGATGTAGCTCGCCATCTGAGCTGTCCTCCTCTCGTCTTCATCACTGGCTTCCTGCCTTTCTCTCTCAACACCCATCACCCCTCCCCCTCAGCCCGTAAATGATGTGCCCCCTATGCTCCTAACAAGGCACAAATTGTTTAAGACAGTGAGAGTAGGTGAAGTGAGTCCCATGTCCTCGGGCTGATTGTGTGCGGAGGAAGAGGAGGTCAGAGTTCAGACAAAGACTTGATCCAGCCCTTTAGTTTGCAGGAGGGGAATGGAGTGTGCTTAAATGTCCTGGGAGTCGTTTGCCTCTTGATTTTGGAATCAATGAAGGGGTGAGGGGGGGGGGGGGGGGTTCCTGTGGCAGAAAATGGCATTAGAGTTAATGACCAAGTTTGTCCCAGAGGGGCAGTCCATATTAAAGCTATTCCAGCAGTGACAGCACTCACCACATGACCTGACTGATTAATAACTAAACGGTGCTCAAATAGGAATAACAATAAGTGTCAGTCAGTGTTAGAAGATAACTATTATTCAGCTGTGTTTGGGCTGTTTTTGTAGAATAACAGCAAGGCTGTCTCGCTTTGCTGCTTAGTTCATCCCTGGAAGTGTCAAAACAGATGTCAGAATATTGTGAAGAATGTCAAAACATTTAGTCCAACCGACTCCAAAGATATTTAATTGACAATGATACATGAATGTCAAAAGCAAAGAAAGGAAATACGAACGATCAAATATTTACACTTTTGTGTAAATGATCAAAACTTACTAGTTTCTCAGAGATTTAATCAACTAATTGATTAAATGTTCTGGCTATGCAATCCAGTAATGACACACATGCAAGCCATTTAAAAGCTATTTAAAAAGAACAAAACATCTCTTGTTGTTTTGTTTAATGGGTCGTTAATAGATATATCTGCAGAAGCATGTGTATACAGTTCAATCATGAGCTTCAATGGCCAAAGAGAAAGTTGAAAGGATGTTATATTTATTTCTTCATGCTCGTTTTCACCACTATACACCAAAACTAATTCCTTGCATGTGTAAACTTGGTAATATACCTGATCATTATCCTGATCCTGATTGTGCCCACACAGAAACATGCTTTAGGGCACAGGCATTTTCCTAAAGCTGCAACTGTAAGTAAGAGAAGCTAAATATCGAAAAGGAAAGTTTGAAATTGCAGGTAATGTAAATGTATTTGTGGTTACTTTGGTTTGTAAAGAAGTCTTTCAGCGTTTTTTATTTGCACGTCTTAGAGTCTGAACGGTCCTTCAAACCCCTTTCAGGCCCTAACCACCAGTTGAAAACTGCTATTATGTGGCCCATTGTTCTGAATGCTGATTGTATCGCTGCTGTGCGCCAGCAGAGGCCCCATCTGATATTCGCCCCCCCAGCGTCTGCCGGGGTGACGAGGGGGCAAGGCCAAGTCCCACGTGTCCGGCTGGAGAGCAGATTAAAGCGCTCTGAAAAGCCGCACACTGCTGCCCGCAATGAGAAAAATAATAATGTGGACATGGCCTTCCCTTTATGACGGTAACAACAACACATTCTCCAGAGACCAATCTTTTTTTATCAATTCCAACGAGTGACAAACAGCGCCCAGCCAAAGCCAGGATTGTATGAGAGGATGTATGGAGTATTTATGATGCTTGTGCGTGTCTGAAGCTGTGATGACAAAAGCAGTCAAACAAACTTAAATTACTATCTGCTGCTTCCCATCCAAACACCGCTGGATTCCTACTTCTATCAGAATGAATGCGACACTAGCTGTGCCATACAGAACAATCTGAAGACAGTGGAAAAATGCAAGAATTTTGTGAACTGGTATTTGGGCCAGATATCATAAAAATCTGAGCCTGCAGTATGCTTAGATTTTTTAATTTCTCAAACATAACAATATTTTTTGCAGAAACTAAACATAAGTTTGCATGAAATTGGAATCGACGATGAAAGTGATTTTAAAAAAGTATACATTTATATAATGTTAAAAGTGCACATACCATAATATTGTGTAACTTATTCAGGGCCTATTAAATAATTTAAATGTATTTTTCTCTCGCTACGTCTCAGTTCCCCAGTGCGCCACACACATATTAGAGTAAAAATCTGAAGTATTCATGGGGCATAAAAACAGCTTTTAGTTCAATAATTTTAGATTTGAATTTTTTAAGAATCGTTTTTAATGAAGTGTTTTAGGGGGAGTTGTGGCATGTAACTACAAAAACTTATAGGAGGACTAAAGTTTTGTACAGCCCATGGAGCTGCACAAAATCTGATATATTGCTGTAGTGATGTCACTGGAGTGAGTATCGGTTGGGATTGAATTAAGAAACAGTGCTTGTGAGGAGTTCCAAAGACGTGAATTTGTATCTCTGCTTGAGGAATTAGCACTACAAGTGTTTCACACCAAAATCTTGACTCAACAATCGTAGTTGAGTTGCATTGTGGGTAATGTAGGCTTAGATATTCACCCGGTAGAATTACGCGTTAAAAAAGACGATATCTCAGTTTAAAGTGCTAAACTGGAACTCTTATTGAGCACTCTTTAGCAAGTAAGCAGCAGGGGCGTCATCTGCATATTGCTTTACTGATGGAACAGAATGCCTCCTAGGAGTTGCTCAAAGTGACAATAATATACACACCACACCCACACCTCCTATTTTAACCTTTTTTTAAATAGGAGGTGTGGGTGCCCCACCGGCCCCCACCACTAGTGGCCACTATGGCGCAGTTCACGACATGATCAATAATTTGATTTCCACTAACAACAAGGAATATATATGTATTTTATTTCGTAACTAACATTATTGCATGTTTATTACATGATATGACATAATATGACAATGGTAGCGCTGTAACTGTCTGGTACATTCCAAATCGCTTCCTGTATGTGTTGAGTAATGGTCGCGCTTCTCCTAGCAGTCTTCCTCAACGGGCATGGGGCAGACCCCTCAGCCCCTGTTTAACCAGGTTAGCAGTCAAAAACACAGTGTGCGCTTGCTCAATGCGATTTCAATGACGAGCAGTGGGGCACAACAGTTTTGGCCCCATAGACAATGAAAAATAATAGAAGGACATACGTCACATATTACCATCCACCCTTGATGCATAATTCTGTACAGTTAGACCAATCAGTTATTTGTTTGATGCATTTTTATTTGAATTTTGAAGGAACCAATAGTCATTTGTTAATTCACTTTGCCCGTGATAGGCAGAGACATTTTGTCAGTCCAAGTTTCTGTTCTGAAGCGGCAGGTGCCATTTTGTTCTTTGGTATTGAATCAGACCTTTATAGTTTTATATTACTTACATTTCTTTTTTTGTGAGTTAGTTAAGTAATGTTAGTGAGTGTAGCTGAATGACCTAATCTTAGCAAACACTGCTCAACTTTACGGCTTGTTCGTCGTTGAGGCTGAGTGGGCTTTTTGCTAGTGGCTGCTGTTAGCCTAACTTAGTTAACGTTAGCTGCGCTCCACTGGCACCTAGCCGTTCCCATTCCCATTGAGCTTGAAGACGATGGAGGAGTTGTTCTGCCAGGTGCTAGGCCAACCGGAGAACCGGGAGCTGCCACTACCTCACCAGTCTCTGCTAGTGCGGCTGTTAACGTTCCATCTCCCATCTTGCTTGAGGAGGGAGGAGTTGTTTCTGCCAGGTGCTAGGCCCACCAGAGAATTGCCACTGGAGTCTTGTGGACTGAGTGCAATCGTGGTGAGTGGAGCCAGTCCAAAATGAATCAAATCGATAATTTACTCAGAGTTAAATTTAGTACCTTGCCATTAGAGCAGAAATTGGAGATTAAGCGTTTGGGACCACACCAGCCAGTTCATTTTAATATTATTCAGTCTGGAAAGGACAGAAACCGCTCCTTTAACAATCACGCCTATAGGCTATTCAGCGGTTTTGAAAGTTTTCAGAAACAGTTGAAGACAGGCCTCCCTAATCTGTCCCTTTATAGCAAACTTCTACAGGTTCCGGATACAAGCAGTGGTGCAAAAAGTACAATATGTCTGTTGTAAATATCCCTCCCTCTCCTGATCATGGGATGCTGAAATTTCTAACTTTGTTTTTTTGGAATAAATCTTTTGCTATGTTCCTGATGATATGAAATAATAAATGTTGTGTGTAATGATGAAATGTGGGAGGTTCTCTGGATAACAGAGAATGATTCCACTTAGAGCTCTTCTCACATGTGATGTAACAACTTATTGTGTGATATTTAAAGTTGTTAAATGCCTGTGTGTCATTATCAGTGAGATAAGCCAAAACCATATTTCATGTCATAATATCATAATAGTGCATGGCAACAGGCGATCTTTATTTTATATCAGCGAGTTGTATCCTTCAAGAAACTGTGTGTGTGTGTGTGTGTGTGTGTGTGTGTGTGTGTGTGTGTGTGTGTGTGTGTGTGTGTGTGTGTGTGTGTGTGTGTGTGTGTGTGTGTGTGTGTGTGTGTGTGTGTACAGTAGTCAGATAAAGAGCCTGAAATCAAACTTGTAATCTGGTTTGGGGGGAAATACTTGGTTTAAATGGTCATGGTGTGTGAGTGTGTGAAGGGTTTGTGGATCCGCACTAATGTGACAGTTTGAAGATTACACTGACCACGCTTTGTATCAGAATGTTAGTTCTTGGGAGAGTTTCAGCAGCGTTTGAACTGATAGAGTATACGGACTGATCCTCCTGTGTGTGTATACAGGGGTTAAGATTGTGTGTTGGGGGGATACATTCTAACAAAGGAGGGATACGTTTTGGCAAGTGGCAAGGTGAAATAAACATGTAATATGTACGAAATAAGACGAAAAATCAGGTTTAATTTGCAGTTTTCCATAGTGTTGCAGTGATGACGTATTTCTGTAGGCAGACCTGGAGGATAGCATAGCAAGGGCTCCCTCCAGTAAAGGCTGACAGGATTTCTCAATTGGATTTCTTCCACTGCAGAAAACACACTTTTATGATACTTCACATTATTTCCAGCAGGATGAGCTCCACTTATTTCACAGCTTAGTTGAAAACTCAAATCTGATCAGTTGATTTGGGGAAATCAGAGGTCTGCTAATGTTTTGCTAACAGGCTGCTGCTACATACAGTTGCTAAGGAGGATCAAGGAAATATTTGCACTCATAGAAAACAATTCCATTCAATTTAACATCAGCTCCGGACAACCATCAGAAGACACCGTACGCAAATATTCTTTGGATTTCTAATTGTTATATTTCTGTCCCCAGAAAAGAAAAGGAGCGCCATAGACCGCCCCGCTGCACACTATCCCTTACGTATTAACAACACTTGATTTAAAGGAACTACAAAACGGTCACATGACTTCACCTCACCATACTGAGCTAGTGTTAACCACAACGTTATTTCGGGAATCAATCCAAAAACAATTTTGAGAATTACCAAAAATGTATAAATTGCTAAATAAATGCTGTAGGAAAAACTCACAAAGACCAGAATGTTATGTGTATGAACATGGACTGGACAAAAAAACATGGGGTATTTGCAGAAAAAGAAAGGAGTATGGAGAAAAGCTCATATTTTCTAGCATGTTAACAAGACTGGACTTCATACAAATTTAACCACAGTCATTAGGAAGATAAACGACCTAAATTAGGGAAACCATTGACAAATGCTCTTTAAAATTGAGTTTAAGCGAGTGAATGACCCAAAATTAAAGATTCATATTCAAATCTTCTCAGTGGGAAAGATGAATGTTAGCAGTATATTGAATATTAAAAGTGCACAGACTCCTGAATATTTGAGCACAATAAATGCACATTGAAGACAAAAGCTATAAATCTCTGCGAGATCTCTGCACACTGAAGTGTACAAAGCACTTGATCCTTTCTCATATCTTGCATTATGGAGCGCTGCAAAGTAAATAGATGGAGCATTGAAGGAGTAAAAAAGAGGTATATATAGATGTTGTTTTTCTAAACCATCTAATGTGAAACAACATCATTTTCCTGACAATGCTTCTCAGCTTCTTTTAAACCAAACACAGCGCTTTAATACAGCCCTTTGTTTCGCCTGTCTTTCTGTTCTATTATTGCAAAGAATTGTTGCTCCAGATCTACAGAGGAACTCACATGCTCCAGATTAAACTGGTCACCATAATCAGGCTGAAGAATTTAATTGTAAGAGCTTCTGCTGGCACTGTTTTCTCTCTTTTCTGTACTCCTTGACTAAAATCTGACAGTGGCTTTGCATGGCAAACCTGTTTAATGAATGACTAATCCAGGAAGAGCGCATTATGGCAAACTGTCACACACACATTGTATCAATATTAACTTGAATTTACATTATCATCCTCTGGTAATGCTGGAATATTTGGATTTCCATTAATGCATGGCCCTTTCTGTGAGAAAAGCAAACAGCAGTGAACTAAATCTGTTTCCCCCTCTTTTGATTGGATGTTGGTGTTAACGCTGTAAGAGGAGCTTTCTTTATTGGGATGACAGCTCCAAGGCTTCCCCACTTCTCGCAATCAAGCTCACAAACAAAAGACCCCGCTTGCATTACTCAAAACCTCTTCTCAAGCAGCAAAGCCCAACTCCTATTACACCATTGTTCTGGTGCTGTAAATCAAGGGGAACAAAGAGCAGAGGCACAATCACACGGGCCGCACCATCATCCTTATATAAAACATGAACCCAAAGAACAATGATTCAGACACTCGTGTGAAGAAGTACTTTTCCTCCTCCAGTTATTCATTGTTCATCTTCGAGCTCTCTATTCACTGTTTATATTTCTATTATCCTATTTCTGACACTCTACACTCAAAATAAAATTCAGTTTTTTTGGGGTGGGTACCGAGCATGACCATACAATGTAGCAGTCTGAGCTAAACATATTTTAGACTTGTATATACTTTCAACTTAGTGACATTCTGGCAGGAAAAAGGAATACAGAATATCGGAAATGTACACATATAAGCAGTTGTATTTAAATAAAATGTAAATCCATGATATCAGACGGATTAGAAAATAGTCATTTATAATATTGCAATAGTATGATATAACAAATGTAAATGTGTGGCTGCCAGCCTTAATTCTCTGAGGTAGAGTTGACAGGGCGATGTAGACAAACATCATACACAAGCCTGCTTATTCTGGCAAGATTATACATATTTATATCCCTGAACAAGAGCACTTTAACAAAAGTAGAAAACCATAAACTAATATATGTTTAAACCACAAACAATGTAAATGTTTAATGTATTACTACCAACATGTCTGAACCAATGCTGTATACGCAATAAAACCATCTAAAGATGGTTCAACTATGGCTCAGGACAGACAACTCCATCCGGACACACCGAGAAAACGGAAACCTTTGACTTTAATAAATGTATTCTGTCAACAGATTTCACATAACTGTGTTGGATTAGTTGAAAGCAATAATATTAAGTTTAAATAAGTAATATTAGGTTCAACTTGAAATTATTGCTTTCAGCTAACCTAATACAGTTGTGTGAAATCTGTTGACATAATACATTTAATTAAAGGCAATGTTTCAGTTTGTTCAGTTCACCTTACATGTTAACAGCATTATTTAAAAAACAAAGAGAAAGATTGGGGATTTTTTCAAAAAAAGAAAGTGGAAGAGGTAGGTAAACAAGACAGGTTGTCAGTTACTAAAGAGCCAGACACACCAAACCAACATCAAAGAATAAGCAGCAACAAAGGCCAACTCTCACGTGTCTTGGCCAAAAATGTGCACTTAAACTCATCACAAACACTGCAGCCAATGGCCAACCAACATGTGCTCTCTGCTCCTGCCTGAGAGGAAGTGATAGTTCAACACGCAGGCTGTGGCAGTCTATCATAAAACATGAAACACCGAGCAGACAAAGCTCACTCTAAAGTCTTGGGGTTGGCTTTTACCCCCAGCATTTGGGAGAATTTGATTTGGTTTTATCATTTATAGGTATGTCTTTGAGTTAAATGATATATTTATTGTATTCTATAAACTACTGACAACATTTATCTGTGTTGGAATTCAACAGACACTGGAATGGCTGCCATACATGTAGAGATAAAGGTTTAAGAAATGAGAGTGGTCTTTCCGGAGCTGTATACATTGGTCCAACAAAAGGTAGCATTATGTGTATTTGCATAAAATAAAAACTGTCTTTGATGCTCTAAAAGTTCTGCAAAAAGCTATTCAAATCCCTGAGTAGCACCCTATGGCTGTAAATGACAGAACATGTTACCATTGTTTCAACAAATAAAAGCATCATGACACTTCTAGAAAACCTATAGTAACGTAATGTTTATTCCAATGCATATTGTAATTTATCCACATAAAACATTGTTTCACATACTCTAATTTCTCCTTTGCACCATTTAACTGGCTGATCACCACAGGCTATAGAGTTGTATTCATTTTCTCATTGTAGTCCAGTAAAGTATGTGTGTGTGTGGGGGGGGGGTTATATATATATTATAGCTATACATAACCGAGTGCTAACACCCTATATACATATTTGTCACCATCAATCTGCACTACTTAGTTAATAATGCTTACACTTAGTTTAGTATGGTGGCGGCTTTTCACCAGTCACACATAATGACGGAGAGTCGGTGTGGAGAGGACATCCATAAGCCCGAGACAAGCGCAGTGGAGCTGAGGAGACGGAAGAGCAAAGCAGCAAGTTTTGAATATTACTGACCCAGCACTTGGAAAAGGCAAAGCACAACAAGACGGAAAATGAATGCTTTTTAGTCTGGAAATCCTTTCACCCTCTCACATTCAGCAGATCAGATTAAGAGAGAGGTTTAAGAAGATTTTGACACGCACAAAAAAACTTCTGAGCCATGGGAGGGGGTGAGTCGGGGAAGGTGGTAGGGAGCAGTTTGTAATTCAGTGGCTTCAGGCAATTCATCACAGAAATTGAGTTTCTAATGCAGCATCTTGTGAATCCCTTTTGCCCTGTCAACGTTTTAATACATTACATTGAGAATGTAAATCATGTTTGAAATTTGGCACAAACTACACAGCCCCCCCTGCACTCACTCACTGCCTCACACATGCTAGTCTCTCCTCACACACAGACAGTATGCACATGTCTGCATCATACCATCATGCAAACTGCAGCTGTGGCTCTGCACGTTTTTGTTTTTATCTTTAAATTCTAAAAATTCCATTATTTAACATAGTATATTAAATATAGTAAGTCAGCAATAAATATGAATCAGTATCCTCCCCACCGATTTTCATGACCTGTGGCGCAATTAAGGTACAAACATGTGAAACAACTGCATACAGCTACACATTAAAAGCTCACATTCCTAATCAATCCACAGTTTAACCATATTTTTCCACCTATGTTTACCAATTTTCTTTAATAAAATGATTAACATATTATACGTCTACATTTGCTTAGCCTTCAAACTATTTTCTCTATATCAGTTTTATTAACAGAATATAACGATCACAAAACCTAATTTGCGGAAGCACGTTAGCCCATTGCTAACACATGATCACCAGCATTTTCCTTCCCTGTTGTAAACACCAGGTTAGCCAAACTGTTTCTAAAGATGTTCAAGCTGGTCCTATGGTTCAGTATTGGGGCCAGTCTGGAGGTATTTTAATGGATACATATCAGCTTAAATAAAGCTGATCAAAGTCAATCCTTGTGTAGCTGAATGTTGTGTACGCCCTGTGATCACATCTCCTGTTTTGATTCCAGCCGTAGGACCTTTGTTGCACGTCATACGCGTCTCTCTTCTTGTTTTCAGACTACCACAACACTTTTTATCAGGATAATGGCAATATGCCACTTATAAAATTCATTTCTATTCCATTGAATCCCTTTGTTTACTTCCGTAACACAATGACATCACTAGGTAGCACTCACTCTTCTATTGCCTAGCACTCCAACACATTGCACGTTATAGGCTAACGGGAGGGACATCTTTTATCGCCGCTAAAGGCACAATTAGACCGATTGCATGGAAGTCTATGAAAAAATGACCCTGCTTTTCAATTGATTCATCACGATTTAGTAAACATTTAAGGACCTAATTAGCTAATGGTCTCAGTTGATATTATTAGGTCCTCTTTAATAAAGCATGATGTTCATTTCATACACTGTAGTTCCATTGAAAGTAACAGCAAAATTAAGCCCTATTATTGATAAAATATGTTTGTATATATTGTATATTGCCGAGGTATCAACCTGGAATAAGCCCTTACTCAATTTTAACCAAGTGTTTACAATATTTTACTTTTTTATTCATTTTAATGAGTACAATTATATAATACAGCTACTATGTTGTTTCTCACTTTTTAGACCGAAGTCTTATTTAGGATGTCCTTTGTCGCAGTTTCTAAAACCATTTTTCTTAGTGACAGTTATAAAAAAAGGGGAGCACTGACAGGTTTTTTCATCAAAGATGTTTACATGTTCCAAGGAAGCACTGTGTGTGCTTAATAGAAGAGATGCAGCAAACACTGCGTTCACACACAAAACGGTTCACCCAAAGTTCAGTTACTTTCTGGAGTGGAGCCACCAGCAGAGCCTGTTTATGAGTGGATGTTCAACAAGTTTGTAAGGTGACATAAGTCAACAACAGTTTGATTTTCTTTCATGGGCAACAGTTCTGCCACTTGTTAACAGAAATACAAAAATAATGGCAGTTCTGTCATAAATGTCTTTTTAATTAGAAATCATAAATATATCAAACATTCATTATAAGGAGTTTTGTTTTTAAGCACTACCTAATTTGCATTTAGCCTTTGTTAAATGAATTACAAAAACAGCATGACATAAAATGTGATTGTTCTAAACATCACAAGCTTCAGGAACATAGATGTAGTGGATCATGCATGGGGAAGTTGCTTCAGGTTCAGGGTCGCTACATAATGACTAAATGCTTGAGTGAAGAGCCTTTTAATAAGAAATACCATACCATTACCATACATGTGAATGAGGAGGAATACGTGAGCGAGGACATAATTCAATGTGACTCACTCAAGCCGAACTCCCATGTACTTCCCATAATATGGTGCACGAGTGCCTCTACAATCAGCAGAAAGACATGGGAATAGAGGCTGTTGGACAGAGTAAACAGCATCAATTCTTCAGATAATTTGATAATTTCTAATGACCATATTGATCTTCTGACTTTTAACCTTGTGCTTTCACACTAAAAGAAGATGGACAACATGGGAAACATCACCTGCTTAACATCAACATGTTGACTTTGTCATTGTGATTTTTGTGAGTATCAATGAGAGTGTCAATGTTAGCATAGAAACATCAGTATGGAAGTAAATCTGTTCCATCTGATTTGGAAATTAAAAGGTAATTTAATTTGTAGCACTGAATAATTATGCAATAAGTCAGCAGTCTTATAGCCTGTGGTATAGAACTGTCCCTGAGTCTGGTCTAGACTTAAATTGTTTGAATTTTCAACAACCCATTTTCACTTTCTTTTTCAATGTTCACAAATTCAAAATCAAAAATTCAATATATATATATTGAACATGTAGTATACAGCTCCGGATAAAAATTAAGAGACCAATGCAGCATTATCATCTTCTATGGTTTTACTATTTAAAGGTATGTCTTTGAGTTAAATGAATATATTTTGATTCTATTCTATAAACCACTGACAACATTTGTCTGTGTTGGAATTCAACAGAAACTGGAATGGCTGCCATACATGTAGACATTAAGATTTAAGAAAAATGTGGAGTGGTCTCTTAATTTTTTCTGGGGCTGTGCTTAAGTTGCTAAAAATGGTTTTGTCCTAAATTCAGTTGCAATAATATGATATATAGATTCAGATCACAATCATACGAGCACTCCATTGGTTAACCCAGCTAACCCTACTTCCGGTATTTGGTTATATCAGTAATACCATGTTTTCCCAACAATTTTATGATCTCAAATTGCTAATTCTTTTCCAAATGAAATATGTTCCAAATGAAGAGTAAATTGTTGCATGGCTACCATGGCATTAACAAGATGCTATCAAGACGCCGCAGCCAAGGGTATTGACTCCACAGCATTGTTCAGCGTTTACATTTTTCCAGTCAGTGTGTGGTAAGCGTGTGTTTTGCTAGCCAAAATTAGAACCTAAATCAATGTAAAAGTGGATGTGAATTATGGATGGACCTTACTGACCGTGCCAGTCAGCTGGGGACTGAGCGTTTACTGCACTGAAGGGAGGTACTGCACCGGTACCTCCCTTCACAGCTCCACTCTTTCGTACAAATGCGCACTAAAACCAAGATGATGAATGACAAAAATGCTAAACTTGAGGCTTAGAGTCAGTAAATCAAAAACAATGGGTGATGTTACAGAAACTATGTCCAGTATTGGCAGTTGTCCATTGTTGGTACACAGACCATAGATATCTTTAGTGGATCATTGTTTTTAAGTGTTGGACATTGAATGCAGAATGTTAATTGAACAAAAAAGATATAAAAATGTTCAATTGAGTTTAGCAATGTTCAGTCAAATGTCTGACAGCACATATTCTAAACCCAATTATTGTTCATTTTCAAAACAGCTTACTCTGCGAAAGAAGTGCATGCAGCATTCGCATACCCAGTTAAACACATATGCAGTCAGAAGCGTTCTGTCTCGTTGTTACCTATGGAGCAGCTGGGGTTAAGTGACAGGTTAAGGCAAACATGGTGGTACTGTAGGGCAATATTAAGGAGCTGAAACGTAACACGTTCACATCCCTACCCACATTTTTCTGCTCTAGTGGTTCTGGCTCGAAGCCTGCTTTGCTAACCTATAGGCTATGACAGTCCCCAATTAAACTTGGTATAACAACATTTCCTCTAACATTGAATTTTTAATGTCAGTCATCCTTAAATAATGTTTTTTGCTACCATTTGTGCAAATACAGCGCTGTAAGCATGTCTTCTTTGGTGGACTGTGGCACTCATGCTGCTCCGCAAGGTAAAGTGCACAATGAGCACATTTGCTTCAAACACAGTACTATCATTTTCAGAGTGGGGGATCATAGTATTCAAATCCGTATTTAACCTTTCAAGGCAGGAGGATTATGGAGTAAAGTCTCCATTCCGAGCGGTTTCCTCACCCCCTACTCCCCTGCCATAATAATGATCATTATCATCATTGTGCGAAAAGAGGATTATCATATCGTTATATAAACCCAGGAACACCCCTACTATTATGAAGTAATTTCACTCTCATCAGTGGACCGGTACTGTGTATGAGAGTCCGCTGAGCTGTCATAGGTGACCATGGCAGTCCTCCATCATCCTCTGAGCTGCCACAAAGAGAGACTCATTTGAAGCACGAAATGAAAAAGATTAGGAAGGGGGAATCATTGTTCAAAATATAGTGTGCAACGGAATTTTTGTCTACTTTGATGAAAGTCAATTATACTTTTAAGTAGACTAACTCATTTATTTCCCTCCTCTCATGTTTAGCCATAATACTAATGATGATTGTGCCAGAATAGCTGTTTCAAATAGTGAGAAAAAGAGAGGCTAAAATGGAAAAGAAATACACTAAAGCTTTTGTAGGAATGTGTTGATATGTACTCACAACAAGAATTACACTAGTGATGTAGAGTTAAAACATAAAGCAGACCATTTCTTCAATAACCAATGAGCTTGCTGTTAGTTGGGCTATTTTTGGTTAAAAGGTAGGAATTTTAAAACAGGTATTGTGTGATTTAGGCAAAACACAAAAAAACAGCCATTATTAATAAGTTGTATACTGCACGCATTTAGAATGTTATCAGCCCATTACAAAATGGCTTAGTTGAATACTCGATTCTGATTGGTCAATTTGGACATTCCAGAGGTCTGCTAATTTTTGCTATCAGACTGCTGCTAAGGACGATCAAGGGAAGTGCAGTCATATCAATCTGCACAAAGAAGTCTGTCCAAATTAACGTCAGCTGTAGACAACCAACATTTGTTTTTTCCATCCAAAAAACCCATGGAATACTTCTTGAATATTCACTTTTATATTTATGCAGAGCAAAACAAGACGTTGGATTCATGATGGCTATACTGTCCCGAGTAAAGAAAAGAAAAAGAGAACAAGAGCAGGAAAGGGGTTAAAAGACGTCAGAGAAATCAACAGAAAAAAAACAGGAAGTAAACACTAAATAGAACAGCAGAAGAAGACTGACAGGAAGTAAAACACTAAAGAGAACAGCAGAAGAAGACTGACAGGAAGTAAACACTAAAGAGAACAGCAGAAGAAGACAGACAGGAAGTAAACACTAAAGAGAACAGGAGAAGAAGACTGACAGGAAGTAAACACTAAAGAGAACAGCAGAAGAAGACAGACAGGAAGTAAACACTAAAGAGAACAGGAGAAGAAGACTGACAGGAAGTAAACACTAAAGAGAACAGCAGAAGAAGACTGACAGGAAGTAAACACTAAAGAGAACAGCAGAAGAAGACAGACAGGAAGTAAACACTAAAGAGAACAGGAGAAGAAGACTGACAGGAAGTAAACACTAAAGAGAACAGCAGAAGAAGACTGACAGGAAGTAAACACAAGAGGGAACAACAGACGAAGACTGACAGGAAGTAAACACTAAAGAGAACAGCAGAAGAAGACTGACAGGAAGTAAACACAAGAGGGAACAACAGACGAAGACTGACAGGAAGTAAACACTAAAGAGAACAGCAGAAGAAGACTGACAGGAAGTAAACACAAGAGGGAACAGCAGACGAAGACTGACAGGAAGTAAACACTAAAGAGAACAGCAGAAGAAGACAGACAGGAAGTAAACACTAAAGAGAACAGCAGAAGAAGACTGACAGGAAGTAAACACTAAAGAGAACAGCAGAAGAAGACAGACAGGAAGTAAACACTAAAGAGAACAGGAGAAGAAGACTGACAGGAAGTAAACACTAAAGAGAACAGCAGAAGAAGACAGACAGGAAGTAAACACTAAAGAGAACAGGAGAAGAAGACTGACAGGAAGTAAACACTAAAGAGAACAGCAGAAGAAGACTGACAGGAAGTAAACACTAAAGAGAACAGCAGAAGAAGACAGACAGGAAGTAAACACTAAAGAGAACAGGAGAAGAAGACTGACAGGAAGTAAACACTAAAGAGAACAGCAGAAGAAGACTGACAGGAAGTAAACACAAGAGGGAACAACAGACGAAGACTGACAGGAAGTAAACACTAAAGAGAACAGCAGAAGAAGACTGACAGGAAGTAAACACTAAAGAGAACAGGAGAAGAAGACTGACAGGAAGTAAACACTAAGAGGAACAGCAGACGAAGACTGACAGGAAGTAAACACAAGAGGGAACAACAGACGAAGACTGACAGGAAGTAAACACTAAAGAGAACAGCAGAAGAAGACTGACAGGAAGTAAACACTAAGAGGAACAGCAGACGAAGACTGACAGGAAGTAAACACTAAAGAGAACAGCAGAAGAAGACAGACAGGAAGTAAACACTAAAGAGAACAGCAGAAGAAGACTGACAGGAAGTAAACACTAAAGAGAACAGGAGAAGAAGACTGACAGGAAGTAAACACTAAAGAGAACAGCAGAAGAAGACAGACAGGAAGTAAACACTAAGAGGAACAGAGAAGAAGACTGACAGGAAGTAAACACTAAAGAGAACAGCAGAAGAAGACTGACAGGAAGTAAACACAAGAGGGAACAGCAGACGAAGACTGACAGGAAGTAAACACTAACAGGTTTTACTGCTCTGCAGTGTTTGAAGACTGGTTAATGGAAAAATAACTGTGAACAGACTTGGACACTTACAGAAAACCTTGATCAGTGCTGCCATTAATTTAAGTTACGTTGCTGTCCCAGCGGTTCACCCGTTGTTACACACTGGAGCGGACAGTTTTTTTCTTCGACCGAAAAATGGCTTTGCATCGGGACCCGGGCACAAGCATAGATTTTTGATTAATGACACTGTTGCTTCAGACAGGCATAAATGGTTGCAGTTTTAAATATGTGGTAAGGGGCTGAGAAATGTAACATACCCACACTGTGAAACCTAACAGTGCATCTTAATGAAGGAAGAAAGTTAACATAACTTAATCCTCCAGAAAAACTGGAGTGACTAATATCCATGACATCAGTGGCGGTTCTACATGGAATTACACACCGGGCGGCACCTTCTCAGCAAGCAGGGGCGCCTGCAGATGCAGGGGTCGCCAATTTGCAAATTCCCCACACAGTGATATGACCCTATCGGCCCTGATGACTTTTTTTTTTTTAAGTGCTCGCTCAATGCAGCCCCCCACGAAATGCCGCCCCGGCGGCTGCTCGCTTCGCCCATGCCCAAAACCGCAACTGCATGACATTAAACCATCTCAAAATACGGGTCTGTTTCAACTGCTTTTGGAGTAGGACACTGAGAAGACCTCCTGAATATTTTGTGTCTTTGGATGAGAGATTTGTTATTTGACTTTGTGGAGTTGTACCATCTTCCCACTGGAGGTAAGGTTTCATTTGTTTTATTAGTGCTATGAAGTCATGCTGTTTAAACTGCATTAGCTAACATAGCTTTCTGAGTTGTGGATATGTAAGCTTGCAAGCTTAGCTTGTTGGCATGCCGTGCTTTCTTTACTGAAGCCAGTAACTGTCCCCTTTCTTTTCATTTAAAATGTGTTCTCATTGGTTCATTCATATTCATTCATTTTTTTAATGAAATAATTTTTAAAAACGTTGTCTTTTATTATCTTGATGTAAAACAAGTGGAACATGTGGAAATGTAAATTGTGTGGGTTTTCTCATGGATTAAAAATGTAGTTAAGAAGAGTGAAGTAGAGATGGGTCGTTCGCATAGACCAGGGGTATTCAAGAAAACTATGAGAAGGTCCAGATCAAATACATTTCCTCAAGCAGAGGTCCGGAACATCATATGTCTATTTGCAGTATGACGATATCGGAATAAATTGTGTTTAAAAAAATAATAATACAGGTTAAAATCATTTCAAAGAAGTTTATTAGCACTGAAACACAGGATAACCTTGTGAGGCTGCAGTTTAAATAAAAAATAACTAAATTATGTATTCAAAAATAAAGAAAGTGCTTAAGAAAAAATAGCAGCTTCAGTTTCCTTTTGATAGAACAATCTCAATATTTCTCCTGAACAAAACATTCTCAAAACATGTTAACTATTTTATGTATTCAAAAACAAAGAAAGTGCTTAAGAAAAAATAGCAGCTTCAGTTTCCTTTTGATTGAACAATCTCAATATTTCTCCTCAACAAAACATTCTCAAAACACCTTAACTATTTCTCTTACAGATTTCTCTCACATCTGTCTTCCCCCCTATTATTTCCCCTGCCCAGTGTGAGAATTGAGCTTTGGCTTGCCCTGCCAACATTTTAAATCTGGGCTTGAAGGAGGTCAAGGCCACTCTCATGCACATGTGCAGATGCTCATTGGTGAGCGTGGAACGATATTTTGTTTTTATTATGTTCATTGTAGAGAACGCTGCCTCACAGCTGTATGTGGAGCCGAACATGGTCAAGATAAACAGGGCCACTTTTTTCAGATCTGGGAAAGCTGTCTCAGAAACCATCTGGAGCCAGAAGGTGGTACATTCGGTTCTTGCAAACTGCTCTTTCAGGGCCACGTCTGCCTGGAGGTCAATCATTGTCTGTGCCTGGCTGACTGGCTAAAAACCTCGGCTTCGGTTTGCTCATACAACTCGCGCTGAGTTCAAGCTGGCGATTTGATTGGCTAGTTGAACCATGTGGTTAGTATGACTCGCACGCGATTGGTTTGTAGCTTCCAATCCTTGCTCAGTGTAGTGCTGGTAAAATCACTGTTGTGTCAGATAGGGGGAAAGTAACGCTCCGGTTTAAAATGAATTCTCCCGTCAAAATTAAAAATATTTTAACAATTTATTCCGGGTCCGGATGGGATTGCATTTGGGTCCGTATCCAGACCGCGGTCCGTTGGTTGCGGACCACTGGATAGACTGTATAAATAATGCACGCCGTATCGGTGACGTCACCCATAGTTTTGTGAAGAGCCTTAATGAAACTCAAAGTGGGCGACTCCCACCGTCGACATCTCAGTCTACCTCCCCCCGCTCCCAGCTAATCCAACTATGGACATAGGGTTGGAGCTGAAGCAGGCGTGGCTACTGAAACACGCCCATCTAGCTCGAAGCTACCAAGCTAGCCAAGGCTTCCAAGCTAGGCTACATGCTACCGTATGCTACTCTTGGTCAAACCTCATGTTTTTACTATGTCTCTGATGTTGTTGTTTTTTAATGTTTAAGCCTAATGATGGCTTGCTTCACTGATAGTGACAGCTCTTTGGACTTCATATTGATAGTTGACAGCAACACATTCCAAATTCAAATAACACAATTGAAATTAATGCTAAACCTTTTTTCTGCTCCTTGTAAATGAACTAATGAGGAAATAACACACATCAGGCCATGCAACAGCCGAGCAGCCAATTGACCTTTCGCTAAGCCCCGCCCCCCTTGGTTATTGTTGCCAAGTCCAAAAACATACTTACAACATGGCATTTTTGACAGCTCTTCCAGCTGAACTGCTGTCCGGCTTTTAAAAAGCAGCAAATGCCGTTTCTGACCGAAGTAGAAAGAGAGGTTTACAGTATGCCTTTGAGGGTTACATACAGGACATCAAGGTAACAAAAAATGAACATAATACGATCAAAATAGAGGTAAAAGCGTATAGATCACAATCAAAAGTGAGTTGCCACATCAGCTGATGATCCAGACGGAGGCTGGCACAAATTATGTCAACGAGCAACACTGTTTCTGTAAAGCTGTGTAGGTCTATATTCACTGTTATCGTCATTATTATAAAGCAAAAGCACAAAGCACGTATAACATTGTATAGCCGTATATGCTAGCATATCGTAACTATAATAGTTCAACGTTAGGCTAGCTGTAATTAACGAGGTGATCTTTCGTTAGCTCCGCAGGGTTCTGCGCCCACAACATCGGGCTTATCCATACCCTGGACCTCTGTAAGACACAAAACACCAACATGTTGTAGGCCTAGAACTACAGTCCTCCACAAGTTTACCACAACAGTAGCATAAACCCAGAGGTGTCAAAGTAACACCACAGCCCGAGACAGCAATCGTTATGGCCAGGGCCAAGACAGACAGAAATAGGCTACCCACCCTCTGCCAATACAACAACCAAATGTATAGATTGAAATCACAGAATACTGAATAGGTTAAAGACAAAAGTCTTACCTACCTAGAACACTCAAAAGTGTGCCGGTCGATCCTCAAGGGGTTCAGCTGAGAGTGAGGACGTCCACAAAGTTTAATCCCCAGGCGACACATGTCAGGCTTTGGATTTTGGTTTGGGCAAAGGGAAAAAACGCACACCAACCTCTCTGGGTAACGACTATCAGTCTTACAAGTGCCCCAGGCACAACGTTTAACCATATCTTTCTTATAGTTCACAAACGACAGTGTTAAAAGTACGAAAATCTGAGACACAGTCAATAGAGCGCTGTCATGAAAGTGTTGGAGCTTTGTCGGAGTTCGCTGTTGGCTCCGCTGTAATTGGCCAGTCTGCATTCTAGGGTGTGGCTTAGTGAAAGGTGAATTGTCCAATTACTTTTGCTACCTTAAAAAGGGGATACCCTGGATAAAATGTGTTGTAATTCCTATACCCTTCACCCGATCTGTATGTAAATACCCTCAAAATAAAGCTGAAAGTCTACACTTAAAGTACATATTTATTGTTTAATTTCAAATCCATTGTTGTGGGGTACAGAGCCAAAATAATGAAAATTGTGTCAATGTCCAAATATTTATGGACCTGACTGTACACTCACATGTTCCGGACCTTTGCTTGGGGAAATTTTCTCTAACTGGACCTTGTTGAATTTTAGTTGAATACCCCTGCGGTAGAGCTTCCAGATAACAATGATAACGCCATTGAAGCAGGCAGTAGCAATGAGAGATTAACAGAGCAGTTACAGTACCATCTTGCTGCCTTCTTCTTAAACATGCAAAATATTCTCCATGTATCTACAAGAGCAACACAGGAAGTCATTGAGCAAATCAATCAATTGTTTTCACTGTCTGAACCAGTTTTCAGAGAATCTATTTGCAAGATACTGGAAAAACGTAACTGTCCTTTAACTGACACGTTTGTAAGCGAGATTGTCCACGCAGTTTCAGAGAGTAATGTTTTACATAAATCGGGTACCGCTGAAGGACCACTGCCAACAGCTAAGAGTAGAAAATCATATTATGAGGAAAAGTTTCCTTTTGTCAAGCCCATAGAGTACCGTATTGAGTCTTCACAGCGTACATTTATGCATGTGCTGATTCTATTCGCTTTGCAGCAGTTAAAAAAACAGGTGTACCTGAGAAAGTCAAAGAAACCACAACACAGTTGTCATTTTGTGATGGCTCATACTATAAGGAAAATATGCTTCTTTCAGATGAGGGCCAGAAATGATCAATTATTCTTTATGTTGATGATTTTGAAATAGCAAACCCTTTAGGAACATCAAAAACAATACACAAAGTATGTGCAGTTTATTGGACATTAGCTAACCTGCCAGTAAAGTACCGCTCAGCCCTCCACTCTACTCAACTGGCCCTTTTGTGCAATTTTTGTGCAAATGATGTACGCCAGTTTGGATATGCGAAAGCGTTTGCACCTCTCGAGTGACCTAAAGGTTCTTGAAGAAGATGGTGTCTACATTGAAACAATGGGTGAATGTCTCAAAGGCACAGTGTACTCTGTGGCGGCTGATAACCTTGCTGCCCATGGGCTAGCTGGTTTCAGTGAGAGTTTCAGGGCTACATATTTCTGCAGATTTTGTCTTGCTACCCAGACAGAAATGCAAACATCAGATGCAGTGTTCGGTAGCTTTGAGATGAGAACCTAAGATCTGCATGATAACATTGTACAAGAAATGCAGAACAATGTCAATGACGAGCCTTATGGGTTAAAACGCAGTTGTGTGCTCTCTGACCATCTCTCTTATTTCCACCCTATCACAGGTTTTGCTCCGGACATCCTGCATGACCTCTTTGAAGGTGTGGTTCCTGTGGAGTTGGCACATTGTCTGAAAGGTTTAATTGCAAAGAAATACCCCACAGAAACTGCTGGGGCGCGAGCGCTAAGTGCATGCCTTTTACCATCTCTCCGTAGGTCACAAATGGAATGTTTGTAGATCCCTTTATTACATGTGTCCTTGCCATCCATAGTCTCTAAATAACTTATGTTCACATATGTTTGTTTCTGTGACTTTCTGCATTAACGCTTCTAGAAAGTAATTCCTAAATATAAACCTTGTTTACCCTGAAAGAAATGTCAGAATAGTTTGGTGAAGTTCATAAGTTTAAGGAGTAAGGAAAATTAAAATGTTGCATGCCAAGAACAGATTTAAATTGGATACTTTGATGCAAATTTGATGTTATTTAATTAGTACTTAATTGCATGTCTGCATTTTTTTATGGGGTGTCCACACTTTGTATTTGTACACTTCATTCTTATTTTTATGTGTAAAAATGATCTCAGTTTTTCCAACTTTATTTCTTATTGAAAAATGTTGACATTGAAATGTTTAACATTACAATTTATTTCATACTGAAATAATACATGTTTGAATGAATGTTAAACTTGAATGCTTGAACTGTTTATGTTAAAATAATGTTTAACTAAATAAATGTAAGTTTTGACAGAAAGGTGTGTTTGAATTGTGTTATTTCAACTTAAAATCTTTAAGGCAATCAGTTTCCTTAAATTAATTAAGTAGACACAATAGACTCGTAAGTTGTCACAACTAAAATGTGATAATTAATCGTAGTGAAACAAACTGGGTTAATACTTTGGTAAATAAAGTGTACTGTACTGAAATGTAACTTAAATATCTATATTTTTACAAGCTTATTTAAAATGTATTATGTGAATTAAGTGAGACCAGCTGAAATCTAACTTATTTACAGAAATGTTACAACTTCATTTAAACTAACCATAACAATAAATACTAGAGTTACTTGGAGTCAATTCAAATAATTTGCTCCATGCTCAAATTGTTTGAGTTTGTAAAATTAAATGTATTGAAGCAATCAGTTTCCACAAACGGTTTGAGTTGGACTAACTTATCAGGTTTTACAGTATACTTGGTTATCTAAAAGCGACAAAACTACTAGTTCGGGAAATGATCATGGTCTAGGATTCAAAGTTTGTTCCATTTTTAAAATACCAAACATAAGTCAGGTCAGTTCAGTAACTTCCGTGTAAGCCAACCTAAAGAGGTAACTGATAATCATGAAACGAGCTGAGTTGAGGTTTCACAAACAGGGTTGTCCTGGTAGAAAGTTCTTCTCAAACTACAACTGACACTATTAAATGTGCTGATAACACACTTAAGGGGGTGCGACGATGACTTGCTTTTTCTGTTGTAGAAGAGCGATGGAATGACGAGTCACCGTCTAGCATTATCTGCCGGACAATGGTCCATACTTTGAGGTAATCAGTCATAAGAAATTAGTTTAAGTTATCCCAGTACATCATCAGTAAGTGTGAACTACCGTAAACTGGTCTGGTTTGTAGATGAACTTTGAAGTTGACCAAGTAAAGTGGCAAACTTGAATGTTGATCAAATGGGAGCACCTTCAGAGCCTACTTTTCTTCCGTAAAAAATATTATGTCTAACATGCAGTCTTGTATCATACTGATAATACTTTGATGCAGCTTTCACAGTATTGTTTGCTGTCGACCTTGAAAGAAGCTGTGGCACTATAGAAAAGTATAACCTGGCACCTTGACATCCCCTCACAGTCTTGGCTCAAACACCGCACACATAGAGGTTAAAAGGTGCTGTAATTATACTCTAATGAATACGGTTTGCATATGGAAGCGGATTATTTTCTGAAAGGGCCACTAGCACCATATTGTGGATAAAGTCAGCACTACTGGACATTGAACAAAACACTAGTCAAACATACATCCACACTATTCAAATAGTGCTTTCTTCTGCTTTTCCTTTCTAATTATTTACAATGTGCCGCTTGCTGTCATTTTAAAACCCAATAGCGAGGTCATTGCTGTCACACCAATGTTCCTGCATCTCCGTAGGTGCAGTCTTAAACATATGGACTCCTTTAATTAAATCATACCTTGACTCAGTCCTCCTCTCAGTCTTACTGACAGCAAGGTCATTAAACTATTAAAGGAAGTTACAGGCAAAATTGTTGGGAGCAGATTGAGGCAGGAAAGGTTAATTAAATGGCCATTGCTTCTCCTTACCTCAAGCAAATCAGCATTCTTCTTTCCCAGACAGGCCAATGTGAGAGAATGTGGCTTTTTCCTCATGCTGCACAAGATGTGTGGGCGTACGGCTATTTTTTCGGTGCTAAGGCAAACTAAATAGTTTATCTTAAAGGAAAAGAATGCTTCTCACAATGCTGATACAAAACTGTGGCCTCTTCCAGTGAACCCTGCAACACAGTAAAACTAAGGGAACAAAAGCAGCGAGATAGCACCTCTGTGTCTGCCGTGGTTAAGGACAAATCGTTTTAGAGTGCTTCAGAGATAATTCTAAAAACATCCAGATACTGTGTGTGTGTGCCGCTCTTATTACTCTCTGCAGAAAGGGTCAAGACTGCCTATGATGAAGCTTATTTCAAATAATTAGCTTTTTATTCTGCAGCCTTTATTAGCCTTTTTTTTTTTTACTTTGGGTTGTCCTTGAAAATTCCCCCAAAAATATGCAACACATAAACACGGCTTCACACTCTTAAGGTATACTGCTAGAGGGGGCGCGAGTGAGACCTCCCCCAAGGTCATTCTCTATCTTGGAAAAAAGGAAATGTATTAGTGTATCTACCAATAGATTTCGATCCACTCCACAATGATATGGATCCTTACTTGGCCAATGTTACCCTTCCACCAAGTTTCATGAACTGGACTGGTAGTTTCCGTATTTGTGATGAAAAACAACCAACCCGAAAAGTTATTTGCTTCAAAGTGGCAACATGACAAGGTAGTTCTACCTGACTGTACCTATCTAAGACATTCTCCTTTACATATGCAAATATTTACTGCAAAGGAAATACCACTGTAAAACAATTATATTCATTCCTTTTCAATGCAGCTAATCACTGAAGAAAATGTAATCTCAACATTCTTCTCCACCCAACCTCAAATTCCTGGTACTGTTGAGATGTGGTGGTAGATTGGAGACGAGATGGGATCTGTATTGTGGCTACAATCAAAGTCTACTATTATTACCACCTCTGCAACAGACAATACAGGGTTTACCTGTAGACAGCTGTGATGGGTTTTCACAACAGCTGGAAGTGATACTTTGCAGATCTGGAGAATTTTATCTTCTTCATATCTGCTGCTGGAATTTCACAACAACCGCTCAGTGTTTTGTCTGAGTCATCTTCAAAAGCTAACAGTCTTTGTGATAATCTGCACTTACAGTATATATTATGAATGCCAGAATTGGTCATTTATTAAGTTGTATGTAAATGAAGTTTACGAAGGCTTTATGATAAAATAAAGATCAGATTAAAGGTCCAGAGATCTAAAATATGAAAAGTACAACATTGGTGTGCTCTCTAGGTAAGTAAGGGATGGTTAATTACACCCCAGGTCCAAATGTTTTTCTCAGCTCACTGTATACGCGTTGATGCTCATTACAACAGCATGGATGATAGGATGCTGCACACGGAATAACATTTATCTAATTGGCCGAAAAGGCTCTTCTGAAAGGTATTTTTGACCAGGCGAAATGTCATTGGCAACCTCAACAATTTAGATCAAAGAATAAACTAACAATATGAACTAACACTGTGAGGCTTTACTAATGCTTGTTTACTAAGATGTCACGTTGAAAATGCTACCATGGTAGTTTTCGCATGTTTACCTTTTTCACCACTCCACAGTGGCAAAGCCCCGCCCAGAAATGCTGAAGGCTCTGGGTGTTGAGGGACTGTCATGGTTGACACGTCTCATCAACATTGCGTGGAAGTCGGAAATAGTACCGAAGGAGTGGCAGACCGGGGTGGTGGTTCCTCTCTTTAAAAAGGGGGATCAGAGGGTGTGTGCCAATTACAGAGGCATCACACTCAGCCTCCCTGGGAAAAGCTGACTCTAAGGTGCTGGAAAGGAGGGTCCGGCCGATTGTCAAACCTCAGATTGAGGAGGAACAATGCGGTTTTCGTCCTGGTCTTGGAACGACGGACCAGCTTTTCACTCTCGCAAGGATCCTGGAGGGGGCCTGGGAGTACGCTCATCCAGTCTACATGTGCTTTGTGGATTTGGAGAAGGCATATGACCAGGTTCCCAGGGAGATACTGTGGGAGGTGCTGCGGGAGTATGGGGTGAGGGGGTCTCTACTCGAATGAGGGAACAATGGAGTATGAGATGGGCCGGAGAATCGGAGCAGCGGGAGCGGTACTGCAGTCGCTTTACCGCACCGTTGTGACGAAAAGAGAGCTGAGCCAGAAGGCAAAGCTCTCTGTCTACCGGGCCATCTTCGTTCCTACCCTCACCTATGGTCATGAAGGATGGGTCATGACCGAAAGAACGAGATTGCGGATACAAGCGGCCAAAATGGGATTTCTCCGCAGGGTGGCTGGCATCTTCCTTAGGGATAAGGTGAGAAGTTCAGTCATCCGGGAGGGACTCAGAGTAGAACCGCTGCTCCTTCGCGTTGAAAGGAGCCAGTTGAGGTGGTTCGGGCACCTAGTGAGGATGCCACGTGGGCGCCTCCCTAGGGAGGTGTTCCAGGCACGTCCAGCTGGGAAGAGACGGAGGGGTAGACCTAGGACCAGGTGGAGGGATTATATCTCTTCGCTGGCCTGGGAGCGCCTTGGAATCACCCAGTCAGAGCTGGCTGATGTGGCCAGGGATAGAGAAGTTTGGGGCTCTCTGCTGGAACTCCGCGACCCTGACGGATAAGCGGGAGAAGATGGATGGATGGATTCTCGAAAAGGATTGCTCGAAAAGATATGTTGTAACAAACGGTATGAAAATCTCCAGGGTTTTCTTAGCAATAACAGGGTACGTTACCATTTGTTGACATCAAAACGTTGAGAGCGTTGTTGTTCTGAAGAGTTGCTGTTGAACCTGGCTCTGCTGAATTTCAATGGTTTCGTCGAGGTATTCATCATTGACATCTGCTGTCTCAACACCAAACGTGCATGGGTGCATGCTGGATATGATTCTGTTGTAGGGAAGTATCCGTCAAGAGACTTTGCAAGCTCATCCAAGTGCGTGGCAATTGTTTGCTTCAGTTCCGCGGGTACGGAAATGTCTCCGATTCCAGACACATCTTCGATATTACTTACACAGTAGTCCAGCAGGGGAAAGTTTGCGAAGTTATCGTTCTCTGTTCGTCGTTTCCATAACGGTAGCTTTTTTTGAAAGCCTTCAGGTTTTCTTCCGCTTCGATGATGTCGGCTCCATCGCCCTGCATCTGCTGATTGAGACGATTGAGAGCTGCGAAGATTTCAGCCATGTACGCTGAAATGAGAATGAACTCACCAACACAATGTTGGTGCTCTTGCAAAAACAGGGCTAATTCCACACGCATGCCAAAAACACGATTCAGCACCTGTCCCCGGGATAACCACCAAACGTTAGAATGGTACAGAAGTACCTCGAATTCAGAGCCCATTTCTTTACAAAGCTCACTGAAGATGCGGTGCCTCAGAGCACTATTTCGCACATAGTTCACGCATTCCACTACAATTTGTAATACTTCTGCCAGTTTTGGAGGCAAGGTTTTTGTTGCCAACGCATGCCTGTGCAGAATACAATGCGTAACAATGATGTGTGGTTCATCGGCTTTCACTAGCGCACCACAACCAGACTTTCTTCCCAGCAGGACTGGAGCTCCATCCGAACAAACTGCAGAAACCATATCCCACGAAAGATTGTGTTCTCTGAAGAAGTCATCCACAAGTTTCTTCACATCGGCTGCCTTAGTTGTTCTTGTAAGAGGCTTACAAAATAAAAAAATCTTCCTTTATTACGTCGTCTTTCACATAGTGCACGAATACAGCAAGCTGGCTTAGATTGGAAACGTCTGTGGTCTCGTCGAGTTGGACGCTGAATTTTGCCGGGCTTGAAATCAGATCTGCAACTACTTGAGCCAAGATGTCTTTGCTCATGTCCTCTATTCTGTCGCTGATGGTGTCATTTGAAAGAGGAATTTGGGATAACTTAACTGCAGCCGCTTTTCCCAGCATGGTTTTATGAGTGTTTCACCAATGGTGTGTGGTTTGCCCTGCTTTGCGATCAGGTAAGCAACTTCGTACGATGCTGTGAGGATCGGTTTGTTGATGGTACAAATCCGAGAACAGGCAGAGTAGCCTTTTCATCGAATCTGTCTCTCTTCACCTTGAATTCAGCAAGTGTTGTGTTCTTGTATTCCCCATCTCCATGCTGCTTAAGGAAGTGTTCCCTTAGTTGTGCCGGTGCTAGACTAGAATTGCTCAACTTGGCATTGCAAATCATGCAGTTAGGACGCTGACTTCCATCACGTTCCATTATACATGTGAATCCATATTGTACATATTCGTCCGACCACTTTCTTTTTTTGCTCGACATAGTTAGTATGAAGAGATTAAAATATTAAGAAAGAAATCACACGACGTACCATCATGACAGTCACAAGTCGTCTACTGAGCGCACCAAATTCCCTGCAGCACAGATAGGCCAAGCGATGTAGCGTGATCACCTGCAGCCAGTGATGGCCAAGCGGGGCGAGTCATCACGAATCCTATGAGTCGGGTGTGTGTCTTGACTATGGATGGGCATGATTAATTGACGATCGATTAATTGATCATTAAGAATTTCGTCGATGACATTAATTTGTTGTCGACAAAACTAATGCAGGTTCTGTTGCGTAGAGTGAGTCTTGAAGGAATGCAATGAATTCGCTATGTGGCAGCAATCAAACGTTTACCACACGGGGGCAATGTTTGAAAAAAAACGCCTCAGGCCTACTCAGATACCTGCGAGTTTCCGTGTATTTCAAAAGTAATTGTCAGTGCCCCATCTGTTCCCCCCCGGCTGCACATGCGCGAAAATAACAAACTGTTTCCGATCGCCAATATCAAGCAATAAACTCTACAGACAGTTTCTGTGAACTACCAGCTATTTCCGGTTAGGTAAACTAACTGGTTGCCGTCACGTACCGTAAAATGTAGACATGCGTGGTACAAATCGGGCAGGAAAACGTTGAGTTTCCGCGTACGTCATTACGCACATGTGCAGCCGGAGGGGAACGGATCGGGCACTGACAGTAATCATGGAGAGGTCACGGCGAAGTGTGGCGTGGGACCATTTTTGATTTAAAAAATGACTCACTGCCAACACTGCGAAGCTGTGTATAAGTACAACT
Source organism: Eleginops maclovinus (assembly GCF_036324505.1). Classification (NCBI taxonomy): domain Eukaryota; kingdom Metazoa; phylum Chordata; class Actinopteri; order Perciformes; family Eleginopidae; genus Eleginops; species Eleginops maclovinus. The sequence continues at coordinate 2,167,916 of NC_086357.1, read as the reverse complement.
CGTCCACGACTCAAATGATGCACCACTTGAAAAACGTGCATCCGACCCTGGTTAGTGGCGGTGCATCCTGCTCTCGGTCTCAACCTAGCACCAACTCGGTGTTAGCACGGAGGAGCTGCGATGCACAACGAGCAGAGAAAATTACCCAAGGGATCTGCAAGTTCATTGAGATGGATATGCTGCCCTTAAATATTGTTGAGGGCGAAGGTTTTCGAAAACTGATAAACATATTGGAACCAGCATATCACATTCCGTCACGACGTACCATCACCAGACTGATAGAAACTCACTACGAAGAACGGAAGCAGGAGCTGTTAGAAGAACTGAGCACAGCTGAAAGAGTTGCTCTAACCACAGACTGCTGGACCTCTTTAACAGCTGAGAGCTACATCACGATCACCTGCCACTACATCAGTGATGACTGGCAAATGAACTCAGCGGTCCTGCTCACAGAAAGCCTGCCAGGTCGGCTCAACAAAAATCAGTAGACTGGTGCTGAAGTTGTATGTGAGTTAGTGGTTATTTTTATGAAGCTTTGTTAATTAGCCTAATTCATTGTTAGGTTGGCTAATCTCTCTCTCACCCTCTTTCTCGACACGGTGCCTTTTTGGATAGTTTTGAGTTAGAATTTGGCAAAACCTGTCAGACTAAAAGCATTATATATTTTTGGTTAAGTTATTGTTTAACATGATTGTGTTTTTATATTATTATTTTGGGGGAAAACAAGGGTCAGTTGTGTTCATGAGCACCGGCTTCTAGCTGCAAGCTCCGCTGCTAAAGAGCAGCGCATATTTTCATCTTCAACCATTGAACGGATCCGGTTGAACTGCGACAAGAGTTGTCAATCTTGTGATAAATCTCTCAATGAGGAAAACCGGCTGTGTTTTTGGTATGTTCACTGCATTTTTAATATAGCTTATAAATAGTGAATTTTAATATAAAAATATGAATGATTAATCAAAAATCGATCGTTAATTCTCCCGACGATCGATTAAGACAATGTAATCGAATGCCCATCCCTAGTCTTGACCTCCGCCGAACCCCTGAGACTGACTCCCCGAACCCCTGGGGTTCGATCGAACCCTGGTTAAGAACCACTGCCTTAGAACAATGAGAACTGCTATAGCTGAGTCTCAAAGGAAAGCAGTAAACCATTCTAGCAATAAGGATAGTGATAAAAGCTTTTTTACTCTTTGCTCTGGCCAAAAAGGTATTTTAAGGTCACATTATACTGCATCAGTTTCAACATGTTTACTTTTAAAACAAGGATAGTGTGATGTGATTAAAGCGTGGAAATACAGTATGTCCTTGCCATAAAATTAAAGAGATTTTCCGCACTAGAGGCTTCCTAAACGATGGCATTCAATTACTCTAGCATAATATATAATATATATATACCAATATATATAGCTCTGTGTAATGTATCAGATTCCAATTAACGATGACACACAGCCATTGAACACACCAGCAGTGACCAGTATCAACATTCGATCGGCTATGTGAAGCTACATGAAGACAACAGTAAAGAGGGAGAGTCCAAGGTGAGGTGTTACTACTTGTCCCTGCCGGAGTAATTAAAAAGGATGAAAGTGCTGGACTCAATTATGAGATACATTGTTTAAGGCACAATGTGGTAGTCCACAACGGCCACACTCAGAAAAGGAAATTAGCATTGCACATAGCATGTAAGCTCGATCAATACATTTCTTCGTCAGGTGGAGGGGCCAAGTGAGCCACGGGCTACAGCAAAGGAGCAGGTGGAGACTCAGCCTGGGGTTGGATATCACAGCAGCTCCGACAGTGGTTCAAATAAGATTCAAGGGTTCCATAGTGGACAAAATGAGTGTGTGAGATGTGGATTTTAGTAGCTTTGTAGTGAGAATTCATGCATTCATGCGATTCATGCATCCACTCAACATACAGTAGAAGTGGACTGTATTCTAGTCCTGTTTCTTCCTGGTTCACACGTCCACCCCATGAGCTTGGTCTCACCCTGCCACACTTCAAGAAGTTCCAGAAAAAGCAAGCTTGATTTCCTTCTTTGTCATTCCGATTCTCAGAAATGTTTCTGGTCCATAGCTTGCTCCTCAGCTTTCTGTGGGTATCTTTTCTATTGTCGGATTGTGACTGTGACGCGGTTCTTAAGATACATTTTTATTACAACACTCTACGCTGGTAGAGAGCTGCAATAGAGTTCATCGCCATCAATTTGCACGGGATTCCTTTATCCTGCTTTCACCAGGTATGATCATCCCTACTGCATGGATGGGAATCTGCAGCACTATATTCATCCTGTGAAACAATAAGATAAGATAAGATAAGAATTATTTTATTAATCCCAGGCTGGGAAATCTTTGTGTTGCTGGTGCATAATACAATACAAGTCATTGGACAAGTAAAAACTAAAACAACAACTAAACAGTTGAACAAGTATTGAAGCTAAAGAAGAAATAGAAATAAAAATAAACCAGTATTTTATATATATATATATATATATATATATACACATACATACATACATACACATACAGTGGGGCAAAAAAGTATTTAGTCAGCCACCAATTGTGCAAGTTCTCCCATTTAAAAAGATGAGAGAGGCCTGTAATTTTCATCATAGGTATACCTCAACTATGAGAGACAGAATGAGAAAATAAAATCCAGGAAATCACATTGTAGGATTTTTAATGAATTCATTGGTAAATTCCTCGGTAAAATAAGTATTTGGTCACCTACAAACAAGCAAGATTTCTGGCTCTCACAGACCTGTAACTTCTTCTTTAAGAGGCTCCTCTGTCCTCCACTCGTTACCTGTATTAATGGCACCTTTTTGAACTCGTTATCAGTATAAAAGACACCTGTCCACAACCTCAAACAGTCATACTCCAAACTCCACTATGGCCAAGACCAAAGAGCTGTCAAAGGAGACCAGAGACTAAATTGTAGACCTGCACCAGGCTGGGAAAACTGAATCTGCAATAGGTAAGCAGCTTGGTGTGAAGAAATCAACTGTGGGAGCAATTATTAGAAAATGGAAGACATACAAGACCACTGCTAATCTCCCTCCATCTGGGGCTCCACGCAAGATCTCACCCCGTGGGGTCAAAATGATCACAAGAACGGTGAGCAAAAATCCCAGAACCACACGGGGGGACCTAGTGAATGACCTGCAGAGAGCTGGGACCAAAGTAACAGAGGCTACCATCAGTAACACACTACGCCGCCAGGGACTTAAATCCTGCAGTTCCAGACGTGTCCCCCTGCTTAAGCCAGTACATGTCCAGGCCCGTCTGAAGTTTGCTAGAGGGCATTTGGATGATCCAGAAGAGGATTGGGAGAATGTCATATGGTCAGATGAAACCAAAATAGAACTTTTTGGTAAAAACTCAACTCGTCGTGTTTGGAGGAGAAAGAATGCAGAGTTGCATCCAAAGAACACCATACCTACTGTGAAGCATGGGGGTGGAAACATCATGCTTTGGGGCTGTTTTTCTGCAAAGGGACCAGGACGACTGATCCGTGTAAAGGAAAGAATGAATGGGGCCATGTATCGTGAGATTTTGAGTGAAAACCTCCTTCCATCAGCAAGGGCACTGAAGATGAAGCGTGGCTGGGTCTTTCAGCATGACAATGATCCAAACACACCGCCAGGGCAACGAAGGAGTGGCTTCGTAAGAAGCATTTCAAGGTCCTGGAGTGGCCTAGCCAGTCTCCAGATCTCAACCCCATAGAAAATCTTTGGAGGGAGTTGAAAGTCCGTGTTGCCCAGCGACAGCCCCAAAACATCACTGCTTTAGAGGAGATCTGCATGGAGGAATGGGCCAAAATACCAGCAACAGTGTGTGGAAACCTTGTGAAGACTTACAGAAAACGTTTGACCTCTGTCATTGCCAACAAAGGGTATATAACAAAGTATTGAGATGAACTTTTGTTATTGACCAAATACTTATTTTCCACAATCATTTGAAAATAAATTCATTAAAAATCCTACAATGTGATTTCTGGATTTATTTGTCTCTCATAGTTGAGTGTACCTATGATAAAAATTACAGGCCTCTCTCATCTTTTTAAATGGGAGAACTTGCACAATTGGTGGCTGACTCAATACTTTTTTGCCCCACTGTATAATCAGTCAGACAGGGAAACATTATTGGGGTTAGCCAAATTTAAAGCAGGATATTATATACATAGTGCAGTGAATGGAATATTAAATAACATATAAATGTGCAATGTAAAGTGTCAAGTGAGAATGTTGTGGGGATAAGCATCTCTTATCTCACAGTCAAACAGATCCCTGCCGTTCTCTTGTCTGAGGTGAATGTCACCTAAAACATATTACAAAGGTGCATTAATATTCCATAATAATAACCAGTGCTGCTGATGTTAGAAGATCCTTTAACCTGTAAAGCGGCTGCTGTGGAAGGTCATACATTGTTGTCCCTAAAACAAAAGCTGAAAACTCTTGTTTTATTACTGCAGTTTCGAGTTGGTCCAAATAATTATGCTAATAAATACACTATTTCAAAGTCCCCATATTTGTTTGCTCAACCTTTGAAATGTTAAAAAAAGGAACAAAGACAAATTTGATATTTTTTCTTTGACTATTAAGTATATGACAGTATCAAAAAGCTGTCTATCTTCAAATTACTTCTTCTTGGAAGACCTGATTATTTCTTACTACTGGTGGAGTTTATAGGTATATTTATTTCAAGGAATTGTGATGAGGCACATCAGGAACATTGAATACTTTAAATAGTGATTAAACCACATCTTTGATGTGTCCCCGTATATGAGTTTAATGAGTTCCTGTCAGCTACAAGTTATTAATTGGCCCCACATCAGGATGTCTAAGTTTTTTGTGATGCAAACTAATCAACCAAGTGCACACAGAAGTTAGCAACTAGCTAGTTAGCATGGAGGTGTTTCAGTGCTGAGATCTAGATGTTTCAGTTCGTATTTGGTGGAGACCAAAACATAAATAATGTTTGCTAGCAGGGTGGCTGACTGGCCGTGCATGCATAATGTGATTGGTTGAAGCTTGAATTAAACTTTTTAGTAAATGAACAGTTACGGAAAAAAAGCTTTATATTCACGGTCCGTGTAAAAGCACACAAAACAATACTTTAATATATATATATCGCATGTAAAACTCCCCTGGTGTGTGAAAGACTATATTTTGTGTAAGTGTTATAACCGTAGTGTCAGTGTGTCCTTGCTGGCCACTGTGAGCCACATATCTGCTTTCTTTTCAGTCTTTTGTCTCGACGGACACCAAACTGATCTTTCCAATCTACTGTGATACACTGTGTAAATTAAAACCAGGTCCCTTTGAACCTGATTAATAGCAACAGGTTGTCTTTGAAACATTGTAATAAAGTCAGCAGTCCATCTCTTCTGTTATTCAGCTTTAGTTTCATTTTAATTTAATAGACGGCATTCCAGCAGAGTCTGCCTTTACAGAATGGGAGCTGTGCTGAGATGTTTGAACATTTGAAAGCTCCTTACTACACAAGAACAAACCGATTCAAACATTTATCTCTCCCGTCAACATATTTATAGAGAGTAGAGTCGGGGAAGTTTAAGAAGCAAACAAAGCTCAGGGTTAAGCAGGCAGATAATGTGTGAAGAGGCTGGCAGTTCACTGTGCTGTACCACTCCTAATTATATACAACAAAGTGCTATCCATCTCTTTCAGTGACAGGGACAGTGGTCAGAGTCAGGGAGTTCACTTAAGTGTGAGGAAGCAGAAATTGTCTTCATTGCTGCCCTGGCATTACCTATGCAGATCTTTATCAGGCAGGCCGGTGACTCTATTGTGGCTGTTTCGCTGGCCTTACAATGGCTTTCTGTGCACCTATGCTACCAGGAGATTGGCTGAAATTATATTCTTTTCATGCTTGGCTAGGCTGCAGCTTAGAAACAAGCTGCTTATGGAAGCCAGGGGAAGATTGCTGATAATAGGAGCTTCACATCCAGTTGACCTTTTTCCTACTCTCTTTTCCTCCTTCGCAATAGCTCAATTGCAGTGACAGGAGAAAAGGAAACAATCTGTTCCGCAGAGGACACACAACCTGCACCATCTAAGCCAAGGCCCGGGAACTGAATGGCAAGGTCTTGGCTCCTTGCAACCAATACTGTGATTTCCACGGGGCCTAAAAGGGATTGCCCAGGCTTACTCATTATTTATGTCTGTCAATTTCCACATCTCCTTGCATCTCGTTGCCCACAGCTGGGATTCCAGACCATCAGGTCCTGGAGCTGCAGTTTGCCACAGGCTGTTTGCCAGAAGGTAGCAAAACATCCGAAAATCCTCAATTTTATCTGCCCTTTGTACAACATATAAATACAACTTTATAGGCAGAGGTACCAAAATATTGGAAAGACTCTGGACAGCTCTACACAAAGTTGGAACCCTTCATACCATACTTAGATATATAGCAACTGTGTTTTGAGGGAAAAGATATTCAGAAAGTTATTATCAAACATCACTGAAAACATCCAATCTTATCTTGAGTTTTTGTTTAAAAAAACTGACTGAAAATATTTGGTGGAACAAAGAAGCTAGAGTATGTCTAAGGTCTGATTTAAGATGGAAAATAAACGCTTTCTTTGTTTAAAATGGTCAATTTATCCAAGTTACAATAAAAACATACTTGCTATTTTACACAGAACAACAAGTTCCTTGGATTATCCATAATAAAGGGAATGTTGTGTTTTATTGCTGTATCTTTTCAATGCAGCCTCAAATTGACCCTTTATTTTATTGGGGTTAAGGAATAAAAAGAAAAACTAAAAAACGGGTAAATACCACAGTCATAAACAAGCAAGAACGAATAAAACTAGCTGTTGTTTGTGGTCAAGGTTAAAAGTGAGGTCTCAGACAGCCAAACAATTACCACAAAACATTTACTTTCATTGAATCAGTGCAGTACACAATACCACTGAACACATGTTGAAAGAAAGAGTCGCTTCATCCTACAATCTACCCTGAGACATTTTTAACCACTATAAGTGCAATAGAGGAAGGTTGTTGAAGGAAGTCTCCCTTTTGTTCAGATAGATGTGACAATATGACACACCCTTACCAATGTATTCACAGAACGACAGTTAAGTTTCTGTAATGAGCCAAAAAAAACAAAGCAGGGAGCCAGTAAAAGCAGACACGAAGAAACTCATGGCATGAATGTAAAAAAGCCGTATTAAGTATTTCAAATCATTGCTTTTTTAGAGAAAGCCATTTGGTTGGGCCGGTGTGAACATTTCCGAACCTGTTTGATATTAGGCCCTGAATATCAAACGCTGGACCGGAACGTTATACTGAATCTGAAAACACTCAGCAGCCTTTCAAGCAAAACTTGGTCACTTAAATAAGAATAGCCGCTCCACCTTAAAGGTCAGTCCACCTTAAGTGAGCCTGAGCTGTTACGCACAAGCTACAAAATCTGCAAGTTATTCCAATGTTACTTGTTTAACACGTTTTGGTTAAATCACCTATTAGAAGTACATTTGAAAAGCCACATGGTCAAATACGATGTTCCTGGTACAATATGTTTACTAGTGCATTACAAGTTAGGTTTAACACCAGGCAACGGTTTAATATTATGTGACAGATGTTTTTATAAAGACAAATGTGCATCAAATCAAACTAGTTGAAGCTTTTACACCAGAACCAACCAACAATACTGAAAATCAACTCTAAAGAACATGCTTCCAACACATGTGTCTATCCTCACGTAAACATTTTCATCAGAAATTACAAAAAATGTATTTGCTGGATTGGAGGATAGGTTGCTGCCAGTTTCTTCCCACATTATAGATGGAGTCGTCGCCTCATCTTTCCACCGGACATTGAACTCTAAAAGGACAATGTTTAAAAATACATTTGGTGTGAATTCTTGAAAGGTGCTGGATGATTGTCTCTATCACTGAGGGCCCTTGAATCAGTAAAGAGAGCCCCAAACGTTAAATCATGTTCTGGATCTATTAAGGACATTTAGCAATTAGAAACTAAGCATAACTCTACATGTTCATTAAGTTATTTCAATTTGACATTAAAAGGCTAACACCAACACTAATAATTAAAAGGTGAATGCAAGTCAATTCACAAATAAAATGTGTTCATCTATTTAATTTCTTAGTTAGAAAATGTCTCTTAATGTGAGCCCTGTTTGTATTCATTCTTAATCTGAAGCAGTTTCAAAAGTGTAATACGAGTAACACAGGGATGAACCAGCTGATGGTTCTCACATGTCATCAATAACACTAAGAATGTCACATTATGGACCCTAACATTGTGAATATTTACCAAAGCACCTTTTGTTCCATTATGCAAGTCAGCGTGTACACCCCCTGCATCACAAAGGCTTCATTTGGGGTGATCAAATAAAAAGAAATGCAGGGAACTGTACTCAACCCCACTGTCGGCCTTAAACGGCACCAATGTGTTGCTGCCTGCATGTGCACTTTCTAAAGCAACTTCACAATAACTTCAACAAGGTCTTCCTATTTTATGATATAAAGAGACAACAAATACATCTCGGATTGTCAATGAAATGTTTGCAGAAAATGTTCTAACAGTTTTCTATTTTGACTTCCTTTACATTCCAGTTTGTAGAATCTTACTCTATCTCTAAAGATTTCACACAAACTCTCAAAGGGTTAAACTGATGAAGTCTCACATTTTTTCACCCTTTCAGATAAAAAGAAGAATAAAAGTGATCCCAGAGATAGCTCCGGCCCTCATGTGGGGGCCAGTGGTTGCAGGGGATATGTATATCTGCAGATAAAAGTCTTCTGTTCCGAAACAGTATTTACCAGGCCTTTTAGATACACATCAGCCGTGAAGCCATGGGTCCAGCCTTCATTATACTGCGTGAATCTTCCCTCATTTAGCAGGGATAGCATCTCCTTTCTTCCACCTCCAAATACCCCTATCCACATCCCATTCGCTCTGCACAGCTAACAAGCAAGATGTTGCCATTGATGGGGGCAATACAGCTGGAAACAAATGTCTTTGTTCGCTCTTTCTCCGAGACCCCCCAGTCGTTTTTTTGACAAACCTCGAAAGAGCCCGGGAAATCAAACAGGCGATAGATAGTCAGGTGGAGAGATGGGCAAAAAAAGACCACCGGCAGGTAAGGTGACGCGATTAGAAAGAAGTTATTTTGAGAAGTTATTGGAGAAAGGAAGACAAAAAGTGTCAAATATATCCAGCAGTGAAAAATTAGATTAGAAAAGATATAAAGCAGTGTGAAGTCTCATGTACGAACCAGACACACTTGAATAGTTTACAACTGTTTTCATTATTTCATAATCTGCATAATATTTTCTAGGTCCGTTGAATTTTTCGTTGGTTAACAAAATAGCAGAAAAAAGTAGAAAAATGCTAAGGTGGTGCTCATAAATGTCTTAAAATATATTTAGCCTAATATGATATAAACTGAGGGAGCCTGAAAACAACATATCCTTACATTTTCGCATGATAAATTCCGTAACGAATGATCAATAACCAAATAGGCCATTAGGTTTCTTTCAATGGTTGACTTAGCAGCGGTGCAATATGTATTCTAAATAGTCGGAATACATGTAACGGCGTTACGTAATTAGGATACAAAAAAAAGGTAACTGTATTACCTTAGTTAGAGAAAAAAAAGACGTAATCAGATTACCGATACATTTTGAAAAATAGGGATTAGTAGCAGGATTAACATGGTAAAATATTTCAAAAAATAAAGAATGATATATGACGATGCACATGCGCGCACATTCACGAGTCTCACAACACCACTCTGTTCATCATGGCAAGTCGTAGGAATGCATTTACTGGTTGGAAATTTCGCAATAATTTTGTTTTCAAAGGAGAAAGGGGGAACAATATTACACTGCAGTGCAAGCTGTGCCTTCCAGCTGTAAATGTACTGTCGTTGTCCAAGGAGTCGACATCGAATTTGAAGAAACATTTACAGGTAAGACCAACCGTCAAGGTTAGCTACACAGAAATCCAGTTGGCTAAAGTAAATGTTAGTTAGCTAACTTGTGTGAAAAATATTTTGGGACTGTAAGTGGTGATGCTTGTGACCAGAATGGTGTGTGGTAACAACACTTGCCCCAGACCGGAATAAGTTTATGGCAGTTTAATTGAAGTTTGAGTGTCAAGTGTAAAGTGTGAATAGCATACTGAACAAAGTACATTTACTTTATATGCCTATCATTCCCGCTATTAATCTGACAAAGGATAATCGTAACAAAGGAAAGAATAGCTGGACAAACAATTAAACAACGAACATAGAACATTATGTTAGGCTAATTCAATTACTTTATTCGTATATTTGGTATTGAGGTAATCCAAAAGTAACGGAAAGTAATCAGGTTACATTACTTTAATTGTGTGATACTTAGATTAGGTTACTGACTACATTTTTTAACAGGTAATTAGTAATTGTAACGGAATACATTTTAAAGTAACCCTCCCAACCCTGTAAATAACACAATTATGTAAACAGTCACATACAATATTGCTAAGGAATAAAAGAGGAGTTTGATAAATCTATGAAAGGAAGTTTCTGGTGTTGTGACGACACACTTGCAGTGGAGGCGAGGCAAATGTCCGTCTCGTAAACGGTCGTCGCCTCTCAGAACGGTCGTTGCCATTTTGAATGGTCGATGCCATTTCCGAGCGACCGATCTTCAATTCCGAATGATCGTGGAATGTTCGTGCAGTTTTCGTTACTTCTCGGAATTCTTAGAATTATGGGTAATCACATTTCTCTACTCTACAAAAAAGCTCCTACCTATCCGAAGACTCTACTCTACTCACTCTTACTAGGTCTTATTTACTCTTAATGCAACTTAGACTCACCTCAGCTGAGTGGAAGACAGTGTTTACGGTCCTGAGAAGGTCCTGGCTGTGCTTCTTCCGCCAGCGGAGCAAGATCTGACCCTTCTTCGGTCGCCATGTTGATTGTCTCAAAGCCCGTCTACGGAAAGCCCCTTCACTCTCTATTCACCCCCATTGTACCGAATTTGGCTGCAGTTCACCTAGGGGGCGATCGCGGGCGAGTGCAGAATACATGGACCCCTATGGAGCTAGGCGGCTAGCTACATCATTCTCCTAGCATATCGTCTACAAAATCCAAAATACTACTGTGGTTTCCGAGAGGTCGACAGGGATTTTTCGTCAAAAGTGGAATAATCTGGGGGTCATAGCCTTTTGTTTTCTTACAGGTTGGGCAGTTGCGACCCAGGTTCTGCTAGCATCTGGCTAATGAAAGCCGATTGGTCAATGAAGAACTCACGACTGGTTACGACCGAAGAATACGCTTTGTGGTACCTGTCCACAGAACATCAACAACGCTCTTAAGGTGCCAACCGCCGTTAAAAGAGAAGAAGAAGAAAGCTCTTAAGGAGGACTCTGAAAGGACATTACAATCGAACTTTTTTATTTGATTATTATTATTATTTTCAAAAACGACATATTCACATCAGAAAGTCTTCATTAACACTTAATTGTTTGTTAAGATTTGTAAATTATGAGTATCAAATAATGTCACACCTTTTCAAAACATGTAGAGCCAGTTCAAATCAGTCCCACGGAGCCAAATCAGCTGCGATCGTATGCAGCTGTTGCTGCGAGGGAAAGGAAAGGGAAGGAGAGACACAAGGTGCCGTAAAGCAATTTATCACGCATGACGTCATCCGATTTACAAAAACCTAATTTTAGTCAAAATCAAGCGAATATAAAATACTAGCTATGTGTCGTTTGTGAGGATTATCCATTCCATGTTTAAAAAACTATAGCAGTGATTTTAAAAAAATTATATCCAAAGAAATGTAGGAAACTATGGGTGGGGCTCCATAGGACCACATTCATTCTGCACTGGCCCACCAGCGCCCCCCAGGTGCAGTACCATACCGGAACGGTTTTGAGAGTGAACGTTCTCGTCAATATTAAAAGTTCTCTGATTGTCTTCTTCAAGAAATGTGATTACCCATAATTCTAATGTAGCCCTCCCAACCACTTAGCTCATGACAGTACTACGAGCATGGGAGGAGCTGTGGCGGGATCTACCATAAGCTCTCCAATCTAGGGTTCTCACTTTGGTCACTAAAAGCCCTCAGGTAGAACGAGAAATATTCGATGAAACAATCCCGAGTAGTCCTCCTCCTGTTGGCCCGATGTCCTTCTTCTGTCAAACGGCAGCAGGCAGGCACACGAGTCTCTTAAGATTAAGTCTATTCTGTTCAACTACTTAACAACAAACCCAGACTCCGGACAACGCAGCTAAACATGAGGCTAACTTAGCCGTTGCTACAGTTAGCATACAGTATCGCAGTTTTGCATAGTCTTGTGAGTTTGTCACCAAATGTGTTCCACGCTCTTCTCCCAGGCACTCGAACACACAACAGTACTTCTAGCTTATTTTAACATTGGTAACCCCAAAATAAATAAAGACGTTTTCCTCCGGTCTTAACTTCTCCGTACTTTGCCTCTCACTCATTTTCGGGCTTGTCTGACTTAAGTCCCCCCTCTTCTCAAACCCGGTAGGTTAAAACCATAGACTGTATATATTGATGGACAGAGGTTCGTCCGTTAAAAGTGAAGCAAACGCTAGTCCAGAGCCCCCTGGTGGCTGGCTGCAGTACAATGCGTAGCTCCGCCCATTCCCATGTATTTTCAATGGGCAAGTAACCAACTTTCTATGTCACTTTTCTCACCTAAAACAAATTTTGCATCCACAACTTTTTATTCGAAAAAATAGCTTTCAAGGTGCTTCACATCACACCATTTTTCTTTTTCCCGAGAAATTATTTTCTTTAATGTTATTTTAATAAATATAAAAGGGGCGTGGTTACACTTTGATTGACAGTGCAGCCGCTTGCAACCTCCTTCAACATTTCATTTCATTCAGAGTAGCTGTAGGCTCGGCTGTAGTGGTGTTCTTTTGTCAGGCAACTCATATTTGTTTTATTTGCTGTTATTACTTTACATTTATATATTGACAGTCATGTCTTGTTGTGCTGTTGATTGTACTAACAGGCCATCTCAGGGGAGCTCTGTGCAGTTTTTTCGGTAAGTGAATATTAACTTAATATTAGCTAGCGAACTCATTAAAATGACGGTAGCGATAGCTTAGCCGCTAACGTTAGAAAGTTTACTTAATTTGACAGTAATCTATAGATTTTCGGACATCCTTGAAAGGATTATGGTCATATACCAACGAAAAACAGATAGATTTGTATGTTGAAGACGCTCGAAACATCGAGATTTCTAATGAGAAAAAAGTTAACGTTAACGTTTAAATATTCTAGGCTGAATATTTAATGACAGCTGTCACAGCTGGCTTTGCGATGAGGGTGTTTGACGTGCTCTGTGAAATACATGAGGTGAAATTAACAAATAACATTATTCTTAGTCAGTGGCGGCTGGTGAACATTTTTTTGGGGGGGGCGCAGTTGGGCGGCACGGTTTAAATAGCACTTTTTTAGAGGTTTAGCTTAAGACAGTTGGTTAGGTGGCTGCGGCCACATTCGTGCTTCTTACATTTTTGTGTGAAGTGCTTTAGATCCTTCATCCCGGTTGTAGTCCAAAGTGTTTCAGTCCCAGGACTTTGAAATAACAGACAAGGGAAACAAAAAAAGGCATTGCTCACTGTACAACCAGCTAACCAATTCCGCTTAGCATACAAGTTTGAGGAGAAAGTCCGAGTGTAGGTTCTCCCGCGATCAGTGGTCGTCTGTTGAATGTTTAAATCCGGACGCTCGGGTCCCAAGTCTTTCAATTTCTTCTTTTCGACATCTGATAGTCGATGAAACGGTGTTTTAAGTAGAGCTTGCACGGAGTTCTCAGCCATCGATGTCGCCATATTCACTCAATCTAAGTTTCAGCTAGCTACGGTGCTGCTCTTTACGCTTGTGGTTAGGGAATGATAACGATGCTGATTCGCCAAAATAGTCCAATCGCGTATCTAAGAATGTCACATTGAACTAAGAAACAATGCCATTGGCTGTGGGCGCAAAGATTTGCGCCCACAGATCTAAGTTTCATCCCCCAATGAAAAGCTATCCTTGTTAAAATGACTGAGAAAAGTATAAGCTCTCCTATAGACTCCCATGTTATCGGCGCCCACGGACGGTAGCCGAATCCGTGTATCATTCGTTCATTTGTTTTTCCGATTTCAAAACCAAAACCAGAAATCGGATAACGGTTCGTTTTCTCGTTTTTCCGATTTCAATACCAAAACCAGAAATCGGATAACGGTTCGTTTTCTCGTTTTTCCGATTTCAAAACCAAAACCAGAAATCGGATTACGGTTCGTTTTCTCGTTTTTCGTTTTCTCGTTTTCTCGTTTTTTCGATTATGCACCCCCAAACGGAAATGTTAGTTGTCAGGGAAACCGATCGCGAGCCAACAACTGACTCATGCCACAACTGATCTGTAAGGAAACATGGCTAATTTGGAGTCTCACTACGAGATGATAAATCAACTCTTTCTGTCGGGGAAAACTCACGCCGAAATGTCTGAGACATTGAAGAGTATGGGAATTAAGGGGTCCTCGGAGATGTCGGTGAGGAGATTCTGTGGCGACGTTGGGCTGAGACGGAAGGGGCACATCACAGACCAAGAGCTGGAAGAAGCTGTCCTGACATCTATTCAAAAGGTGAGTAAGCCTAGATCTAGAACTAGGCATTTGTTTGAATATTATTGCCATAGCCTTATGAATACCGAAAACGATTCAGGGCCAGATGAGCCCCAGATAGGAAATAGATCGGGCCAAACATATTTTGCCGTCTGGGCTAAACCGTAGCCGAAATAGCCTAGCCTCGGCCTAATAATTGAATGTAGGCTAGGCTACACACTTGTAATCCTTTATGACTTTATTATTAGGGTATTTGTTTGTTTGTTTAGTTGTGTGTTTATTTACTGTCCATAGACCGGTCCAACGTACGGACGGAAATTTATGACAGGGTACCTGTCATCTGTGGGGGTGAAAGTGGGTGAACCGCGAGTGGGAAGGATCCTACGAAACGTCCATCAGCCCTACAATGAGCTACGTCGTGAGGTAGGCCTAACGAGTGCGCAAAAAATAAGCTCTAAAATTGCTGACATCATGAATGTTAACTTAATGTTGTGTGTTTACTAGGCCTACATAGTAATCATATTTGCAAATAACGTGAATGTTTCTGTTGATGTTATTGTAGGCCTATTTTTCATTGATTGGATTGTACTTCTTTTAGGGAGCAAGAAACCTGAACCCAGTCCCTTATCACGCAGACTACACGGGCCATAAATTACACATGGACCAAAACGAAAAGTTGGGTATGTTCGGAGTGACCCATGTGTTGGCTGTAGATGGGTACAGCAGTAAAATTATGGCTCAATTCACGATGCCCGTGAAGAACAATCTGATCATCTATGAGGAAGTTTACAGGCAAGTTGGAAATCCTCTATGTCTACATCAGTGTTACATGTGTGCTCAAAAGCAAATGTACTACACAAGTAATAGCCTACAAATGATTCATTAATCCATTCATTAATGTCATTAATTAATTAATGCCAATTTACACTGCTCTTTTTCATTTCTTTCTTTCTTTCCTTCCTTTTTTAAATACAGGAAAGCAGTTGTCAACAACGGAATGTGGGACCAGATTAGAGTTGATCACGGCAAGGAGTTTTATTTGACGTTATACATGCAGGAGAAGTTGGCTGAACATCGACACAACACCAATAGACTCCCTTACCTGCAGACAACCTCTTCAAAGGTATTTTTTTCTAGTAGTACTAGGCTACTACTACTACTACTAGCCTACTACTACTGGGATCTGTCTTCAGCCTTTTATTACTTTTGGGTGGTTAAAAAATGTCTGAAATGTCATATACAAAACGTTTTTTTGTGTGTGTGATTTAAACAGAATCTTCGAGTGGAAAGAATTTGGCCAGAGGTCAACAACCGGGTCAACTATCCATCAAACAGGCCCTCATCCACCTACAGGACCAGGAACTAGTGGACATGCAGGACAACACAACTAAATTCTGTGTGTCAAACTTGGCCTGTCAAGTCAGTGCAATAGGACTTGCTCGAGTTGTGCAGTCCTGGAATGCACATAGGATACCAGGTAAAGTGTAATAGCTTACAAGTGTAATAGCAGTTTTTCACTGACCAAAAAAAAGGGAAAAAATTGTATAAAATGTAAAACTTTTTTTTACTCATTTTAGGCAGAGGGATACCAAACCAACTTGCGGCTGCTAGGTGTCCAGCCAGCTGTCCTGTAGAGCTGCTGCCCAATGCTGCTGAGGCAGCACATATGTACGAGGAGGAGATGGGATCATCTCTGACTTGGGTTTCAGCCTTTGGCTCTGACCCGTTTTCATCCGATGAACAGAGAGGTCTAGCAGAGCAAGCGTTTGGGGAGAGGTACCCGGACATGTCTCATCTCTTCGATACGGTCGTTAACCAGGACTACACCATGTTTCAGGAGGCACTGCTCCATCTAATTAATGTCTCTGACATGCATGCAACATTGTAAATAAATAAATACATATGAATCGTGTTAAAATCAACATCGTTTTGAATTATTTATTTATTTTAAAAAAGCTTCCTCAGCACTGCCAGGGCCTCGTCCAACCCATCCACTTCATTTGTCTCCCTGTCTTGACACCGACACTTCGGGCAGTAGTCGTGGCTGTGTTCCCACTGTTGAATGCACGACCTGCATCCGATGATGCTTCTGCAGCAAGATGAAAAAATGGGTTTTTCCACAGGACCTGTAGATTAAAAAACATAACATTTTGGTAGACCTTAATTGTTTTTCCTTAGGCCTACGTGTTTAGTTTACCTTCTTGACTTGGAAATCAACTTGATAATCAACTACAAGTAAAACTGTACTAACCTGGGCACACAAGGCAGCCAAAGACAGTCTTCAGGGCATTCACTTCTCCCTCTTGTAGGCACAGTAGAGTTGCTTTGCCAGTCCCTTCTGTTACCTCCTTGATGCTCTTGGTGACCTCCTTCAGGCCCTGGGCTGCCTCGATCACCTCCTCTATCTCGGCCACCACGTCTTGAAGACCAGTGTCTTCTCTACGACTGAAAAAACATTTTGAATTTACAATGTATTATTTATTATTGAATAATGGAAAATATAAACAAATGACTGGGAATTTACAGTCCCCTTTAAGGCGAGAGGGCACACCCCCGAATGCCATTTATCTCAAATGTGGGTGATTTTGAGATTGTTTCAGAATTTGATCCATTTACATGTCTTCTTTCAAAATAGAAAACTTGCCATACAAAAAAAATTAGGTTTTTATGCCCCTAATAACTGGAGAAGTTTCAAAGTCCTGCCTATTAATCCGAATCTAGGTGTGCCCTCTCGCCTTAAAAGACTAAATTAAATTGAAATACAGCATTTAACTATTTAGATGTTATGACAAAAGACTACCTTAGCCGCCTCCTTTTGCCAAGCTGTCCCAGCTGAATCTCAGGAACAGCAAAAGTCTTCCTAGAATTCTGCTTCCAGAAGTTGGATCCTACAGTGACAGCACAAGAATACAAATATCGTGGACGTTGGTCCGCTGCTGCTGCTGTTGCTGTTGCAGGTGGTGGTGGTGGTGCTGCTGCTGCTGATGCCGAGGCATCCCCATGCACCTCGTAGTGGCCCCGGTCCACCAGATCCACAGAGATGAAGTGCCCGTTCTCCTCTGGGAAGATGGCGATGTTGTGGTCATCTGTTAAATAAATAGTGTCCTTCTGCACCTGTGTGATAAGAGATGAGATTATGATTTGTTACATATAGGGGAGACCGGGGTAAGTTGAGCCACTTTTTACATAAAGGCGTAATTTGAGTGATAAAGGCGTAATTTGTTTCAAATCTTCACATCATACCAAATTTCAAAGTGTCATGTTACTATTAATGCAAAAACTAATTGATAAACTTTCATGGTTAAAATAATATTCTCTTTTTAAATATGTTTTTCAGGTGGCTAATCTTACCCCATGCATGAATAAAATAGTGAAATAAAAATTAAATAGTGAAATTAGACAGGATTGTGTGATATAGGCTACTTACTTGAAAGATGACAGCTATTTTTTCGGTCTTGAGGTCCTCTGGTCTCACTGTTGTAGTTTTTGAGTAACTTGCCCAACAGTGGTGATAAGGTGATTTCCTAGGTCTACTCTTGTATGCCTATATGGACTTTCATGGGTTTTTCATAGTAAGCTAGCCTGATATCAGCCAACAACAACAATGCACATAACAATGACAGACCTACGCGAATAGGCTACGATGGAGATTGCTAAAGTAAGGATTAAACATATGACGTATTTATTTAGATCAAATGCTCAAAACCCCCATGTTACAAGCTGCTTCATACAGTAGGCACCGATGATCTTTTACCCTGTGGCTCGCGATTGTTTGGTTTCCCTGACAACCAAACGAGCCCTGCCAGCCCTGCGCAAGAATCCGTGTATCATTCGTTCATTTGTTATCCGATTGTTTCATTTTCCATTTTCCGTTTGGGGGTGCATAATCGAAAAAACGAGAAAACGAGAAAACGAAAAACGAGAAAACGAACCGTAATCCGATTTCTGGTTTTGGTTTTGAAATCGGAAAAACGAGAAAACGAACCGTTATCCGATTTCTGGTTTTGGTATTGAAATCGGAAAAACGAGAAAACGAACCGTTATCCGATTTCTGGTTTTGGTTTTGAAATCGGAAAAACAAATGAACGAATGATACACGGATTTAGCCGACCTGCCTATTCTCAGAAAAGGCGAATGGCAATATATTATGTCCGGACACATTTTAGCGGTTCTTGACAGTGGTCTCCCATACACATTTAACCCATAAACACGGTACATTTCTTATTTCAATTATGTTGTATATATAACGTTTTTTAACTCAAAAAGTCAGGGTGGGCGGCGCCCAAGCGCCCACTATTGACGCACCGCCACTGTTCTTAGTGACATTAGGTAGAAGGATGGTTATTATTGTTATTATTTATGTATCTTATTTGACATTGTGCCAGGAATAGCGATCTAGTTGGCAATCTGTTACGTTACGTTACACTTACCGGAGAAAATCCAAATACCCAGACCGAACTGGGCACTGTAGTTTCAGCCAGTTTAGCCCCAGAGAGTCGGACTCGGCCTGTGTGTGTGGTGGGGAACGGACGGAGAAGGGGGCGTGTTTCACTCGATAAGGGGCGTGTTTCACTCGATGAGTGGGCGGGTCTGATCGCGACCTCCTCTTCACTGCGCATGCTTCAGATTCTACTGCGCAAGCGTACTTCGAACTGGCTCCAAATTTTCAAAGATGGCGTCGCCTCGGTTGCTTCAATTCTATAGAACACAGCTGAATGGAGCCACTCTGTCCATCTATATATACAGTCTATGGTTAAAACACTGAACTCTGATTTATTCTCTATACAACTGACACCTCTACCAACCAATGCAAATGTAAAGTTCAAGGACTTCTAAAACATAGGAAATATGATAACTTAACGAATGACTGAAAATGTAAACAGAAATTAGTAGGGCACTACACTAAGAACTCTGAGAAGTTACGAAAACTTACGAATATTCCACGTGCATTCGGAATTCAAGATCGGTCGCTTGGATATGGAATCAACCATTCAAAATGGCAACGACCGTTCTGAAAGGCGACGGCCGTGTACGAGACGGAAATTTGAGGAGGCGAGAGGTGCTGCTCGGGTCAGAAGGCTCCCTCTCATTGGCAAGATGCTCCCACTGACACTCTATTGACATTTTTCCCCTGAGAACACCAAGGCCCGGGAAGCATAAACACTGGCTTGCTCGGCGTGCACTTGCGCTGATGTGGAGATGGGACCATTCCCCTATCAGATTTCCGTCATATTTCTCCGGCTGACTAGACTAAGCACAAGTCAGAGGTATGAGCCGATAAAGGGTGTCTTTCACACAGCAACAACACGTACCAGTGTGCTTATCACCTCAGTGCCTAACATGCAATCACAAGGAGGACAGGAGGAAGATTGTTACATTTGGTGATTTGTTTTTTTTTTGCTTTTGGGGACTGATAAAGAATGTTGAATCTAAGCAGGAAAGCCCATCTCTGCAGGCACGACATGAGCTGCTGCCGAGGCAGGCCTAGATCTGATCCCCTATGTCTTAATGTAAATAAAACGCTGTGTTGGGTGGCAACTGGAATAAACACAAAGGGTGCAGATAGAGTACAAAGAGATGTGCTAAATTAGATCAAATAGAAATTCCTTTGAACATTTTTTGCTTGTGTGCTGTAGAAAAGGGAAACATGGAGAAAGGAAAGAGAAATAATACTTGTCTTTACTTATTACACAAGCTATTCAGTTTGAAGCATTCAAATGTTCTGAGCCTTTAGTCTGAAGCCACTGAGGCTCAGGTGCGCCTTTATTCCTTTAGCTGTAATGGCAGCAATTAAAAAATATAAGGTAAACTTTTCAACTGCCTTTTCTCCAGCATGAAAAACACTGTGTAGCAAAATGGTAATAATGTATTCATCCCTAGGTAAACATCCCTGCCATGTCCTTTATAAACAACGGCGGTGAACAAAATGAAAGTGATAATTTCTCTCCCTTTGAGAATTCTCTTCTTTAATTCTGACAGTAAACTCGTGGCTGTTACGGGGTGTTAAGTAGGATTTAAAACTTGTCAGACAAGACATGTTTGAAATTGCTTTAAATAAGTGCACTGTGTTGCTGTCAACCACAGGCTTAGAGGGAAATATCCCCACAATTGAAGCACTCATCTGGGCTCAGAGAGCTGTGCCCCAGCAACCGCAGCAGAGCTCTCCTTCTTGCTCCCGGCTCTCAGGCCTGTGAGCCAGCCCCCCCTGCTGGCCTCAGGGCGTACTGCAACCTCACACATCTTCACATGCTCCTAATGTTGCATTCTGAGGCTGGGATCTTAAAACAGCACCAATAAAAATGATGTCAGGCGTCATATCCTCTAAAATTTAGACCTGAGAAATCTCCACCTGGAGGGCTTCACTGGCTGTTGCTGAATGTGTGTTGAAAGTATATTTATTTTTGGCCACCTCTTTGTTTAAAACTCCAGTCACTGGAAGTAATTCACCTTCCTCTGCAACGTCTTAAAAACTCTATATTGTCCTTGATGTTATTGCTAGTGCATTACAGTATGATGAGAAAAGAATCAGATTTTATAAACTGATATTTAAAGACACTCAATATAAGCATTCAATAAATATGTTGTTATTTTTCAGAACTATGTAGATGTGTTTTCATTAATGTTCCTCTTATGTTCTCAGGATATGGTTGATAGAGACAATTATCAAAATTTCCAAACATAAGAACAGACCCAGGACTTCTTAGATTCCTCCTGCAGGCTTTTGATTCCTGCAGCCTGCAAAAATCCTGCTAACAGGAAACATATTATTTTAAATCTTAGAATCCACTCTCTCCTGTGTCAGAGTTTATTGCACAGTAGTCACTCTCCATCTACATTAGATCCTCCTTATGTGTAATCTGTCAATAGAAAATAATACCTTTATCATTTGTTATGAAATAAAAAGTACAAATACTGATATTATTTAGTGCAGTGTTGTTTGTGTTGACAATTAAAGTACCTCATATATTAGAGAATGTTCCTATTTTTAAAAAAGTTTTACATAATTGTCTTTTACAATTACTTACAAAAAACCAAGCAGCCTGTTATACTTGTATGTCACTCAGATAAACCAACTTTTATAGCATTGCAATCATTTTGAAGACTTTTTTTAGAGACTTATTGATCATTTGTATTATTATTTTTAAGGAAAAAATCCTAAATTCATGGTTTGAAGCTTGGATAGTGTGAGGAATTTGAGATTTTTTCCTGTTTTATGTTTCTATATAATGAATATATTTGGGTTTCGTAATGTTAATTGAAAACATTTTTTTTTTAAGACATCTCCTTGGACTTTGAAATTTTGATTTCCACAGATTAATTGAAGTAAAGATATGAATTAATTAAACATGCATCCATGTTCCTAACCCACACTGATCTCAGAAATGTATTTCCCAAAAAGCTCCCACTCAAATTCCACTAAGAGGCCACAGCGAGGAAGCGTAAAGGACATGCAGCGTGCACAAACAAGAAAGAAGGCCTCCGTGTGACAGGAAAGGGTTAAAGCAGCTGTTGTCAGGAGCATCAAACAACTTTCTGTATTAGTGCAGTAACTTCGTCTGCAGGGTCTCACCGGGCTGTGTTTCCCGGGGAAAAGACGAGGCAGAGAGCGGGGTTGTGATTTGAGGACTAAAGCTCGGCAGCACCTTGTCCTATGATCTGCACACTCTGCCAACATGAGTCTCTATCATACAAAGGGATTAGATGCCCAGTGTAAGTGCCTTCAAGTTATTAGCACCTTCTTATACAAAGTATAACAGCAAACCCAAAGACATTGATTGCAGGGAACAGTTCAAATATGATTTCCTTATAGCTATTAATATGTATGCCTTAAATAGAAGCACACCGCTAAGCAGCTTATGATATTATGAAAAGAATGTTCCCTCAGGGGCATAATATGCCAGCAGTGACAGTAAGGAGAGATTCGTATTTACCCAGATTGGCTGTACTTACGTCAAGCATTCTCAGAGCTGGTGGGAGGGAAGATGGGGCAGTGGCAACAGCTCGGCTTCGATAAGCACTTACCGTGAATAAAAGACAAGCATGAAAGTGAGGTTTAGCCTCTTTAAAGATTCCCCACCAAATGTAGAGGCAGATAGGGCAGGTGCCTTTGGTTCCGGACGTGATTAGCCGTCTGTGCTGCACTGTTCCCACAGAAATGAGACATAGCAGAGACATTGTCCAAGCTTGTCCAGGTGGGGGACCTGTCATCCCAAACCAGAGCTTAGCAGTGCAGTGCTTGGAGCGAAAGATTAGGACCCAGGAATTCAGATTTTCTTCTTTTTTCTTTTTTTCAATGAATGCTTAATTTTTTCTCTCGCTGTTCCTTCTGCTTCCCTCACATCAGCTTGCCTTCTATTTTATTCATCTTCATATTATATTGATCATTTCTACCTTGTCTCTCATGTCTGTTGGCAGCTTTATACGCTTCTGTGTCATGCTGACAGTTTTAGGTACAAATGTTCCTGACAGACACCGCTGGAGCTGGGAGTCTGTGCACTCTTCCTCCTGCTTTGTTAGGAAATGCAACATATTACAAATTAACACTGATCTGTGTATTAATTCTTCCTTTGACCCTGGGCTTAAAGAACAAAGGGGAGTGATCCTTTGAGGTACATTGGGGCAGGATCCTGCGAACACTGACACATGTAATTAGGGGCCCGGGGTTTAACTCTGTGGTATCTGACTCGTTTGGGTTTTTGATTGCACGACTTGTCGGCACAAATCCCAGGATTGGGGAAAGATTGAGAAATTAGGGCAGAGGAAATGTTATACATAACAGATGTTTTTTCTCTAGTTTAGGTGGTCTTCATCAAGACTCACACTGTACCTTGGAGCTGGGGAGTCACACACAGGAAAGGCAGGGGGGGGCAAAGGCCAATCATGAAAAATCCTCAAATGAATCTTGAGTATACAAAATATGAAAGTATATTCACTAAAGTAAAAATGTGGATGTTTATGTGTTTAACTTGAGTATTTCTGTTCTAACCAAATGTATAGATTTATTTAGAGCTGCACAATATATCCACATGATTTATATAGTTTTAAATAAGATGTTTTGATTATCTTCATCAAAAAATCTCATTGTGTAAATATTTTGTGAAACCTCTAACAGACAACCCTACAGCGGGGTCACAATGGCAGTATGGAGGTCTTTGGCAAAAACAATAATAATATTTGATGTTCTTCCTGTTCCCCAATCCTACTTCTACTCCACAACATTGGTTTGATATACAGCGGGTAAAATAACTATTGAACACCATTTTTCTCAGTAAAGATATTTCTAAAGGTGCTATTGACATGACATTTTTATCAGAACAACTCATGCAATCCAGACATGCAAAGCAATCAAACCATAGATGTCCATGAATTAAGTTATGTGTATTAAAATGGAATGACATAGGGAAAAAGTATTGAACACATGAAGAAAGGGAGGTGCAAAAAGCCATGGAAAGCCAAGACACCAGCTGAAATCTATCAGTAATTAGAAAGCATCCTCAGTGCAAATTAATATCAGCTGGTTCAGTCCCAACTGATGGCCTATAAAAAGGTCTCTCATTACCAAGGTGTCACACAAGAAAGATCTCATGATGGGTAAAAGCAAAGAGCTCTCTCAAGACCTTCACAACCTTATTGTTGCAAAACATGATGGCATTACAGAAGGATTTCTAAACTCCTGAATGTTCCAGTGAGCACTGTTGGGGCCTTAATCCGGAAGCAGAAAGAACATCATTTCACCATAAACCAGCCACGACCAGGTGCTCCTCGCAAGATTTCTGACAGAGGAGTGAAAAGAATTATCAGAACAGTTGTCCAAGAACCAAGGACCACTTGTGGAGACCTTCAGAAAGACCTGGAATCAGCAGGTACAATTGTTTCAAAGAGAACTATAAGTAATGCACTCAACCGCCATGGCCTGTATGCACGCTCACCACGCAAGACTCCATTGCTGAAGAAAAGCATGTTTAAAGTTTGCTGCACAACATTTAGACAAGCCTGTGAAATACTGGGAGAATATAGTCTGGTCAGATGAGTCCAAAATTGAACTCTTTGGATGCCATAATACACACCTTGTTTGGAGGTCAAATGGCACAGCACATCACCCCAGAAACACCAAACCAGCAGTGAAGTTTGGAGGGGGGAACATCATGGTGTGGGGCTGTTTCTCAGCATACGGTACTGGCACACTTCATATAATTGAAGGAAGGATGAATGGAAAAATGTACAGAGACGTTCTTGATAAAAATCTGCTGCCATCTACCAGGATGAAGAAGATGAAACCAGGGTGAAAATTTCAGCAAGACAATGATGCCAAACACACAGCCAATGAAACTCTCAATTGGTTTCAGAGAAAGAAAATAAAGCTGAATGGCCCAGCCAATCACCTGACTTGAATATCTATGGAAAGAACTAAAGATCAGAGTTCATAGAAGAGGCCCACGGAACATTCAAGACTTGAAGACTGTTTGTGTGGAAGAATGTGCCAAAAACACACCTGAGCAATGCATGAGACTAGTTTCTCCATACAGAAAGCCCTTGAAGCTGTCATTACCAACAAAAGCTTTTGTACGAAGTATCAAATACATTTCAGTAAGCGTGTTCAATACTTTTTCCCTGTGTCATTCCATTTTAATACACATAACTTAATTTATGGACATCTATGGTTTGATTTCTTTGCATGTGTGGATTGCATGGGTTGTTACCGACATCTGATGAACATGTAATGTCAATAGCACCTTTAAAATACATTTACTGAGAAAAATGGTGACGTGTGTAATACTTATTTTACCCGCTGTAAGTAGCCAGTCACTTTCAAGATTTATATTTTTTATTTAACAAAATGTATAACTATATATGTTAAGCTACCCAGGAGTTTATTAAATGAAAAAATATATTTTACCAGCTGCTAATTTAAAGTTGATGGTATTAAGTAACATTCCCTCAAGTACTGTACTTAATTATAATTTTGAGGTACTTGTACTTTACTTGAGTATTTCCATTTGATGCTACTTTGTACTTCTACTGCACTACAGTTCAGAGGTAAATGGTGTACTTTTCTCCACTACATGTATTTAATCCCTTCAGTTACTTTACAGATTTGCATTAATGATGGTAAATATAATCAGCCCTTAAATCAGACTTTAGTTCACCTGGAGTAAATCCAGCAGCTACCCTGCAGTATACAAAGCCATTCAAACTAGCTGCACCTTTACCAGCTCTGAGAACACTTTAATGATCAATCATTATAAAACATATCAGAGATATTATTCTGAAATGGACCAATCAAACAATGACTACTTTTACTGTCGCTACTTTAAGTACATTTAGATGAGAGTACTTTCTACTTTCACTGGAGGAACATTTAGAATACTTTTACTGTGACAGAGTATTCCTACACTGTACTTCTACTTTACTCAAGTACAAGATCTGAGTACTTCTACTTTACTCAAGTACAAGATCTGAGTACTTCCACTTTTACTCAAGTACAAGATCTGAGTACTTCTACTTTGACACAAGTACAAGATCTGAGTACTTCTACTTTACTCAAGTACAAGATCTGAGTACTTCTACTTTACTCAAGTACAAGACCTGAGTACTTCTACTTTTACTCGAGTACAATATCTGAGTACTTCTACTTTGACACAAGTACAAGATCTGAGTACTTCTACTTTACTCAAGTACAAGATCTGAGTACTTCTACTTTACTCAAGTACAAGATCTGAGTACTTCTACTTTACTCAAGTACAAGACCTGAGTACTTCTACTTTTACTCGAGTACAAGATCTGAGTATTTCTCCGTCCTCTGTTTAAAGTGATATACATTCATGCAACAATCACTTTTATTAACTTCACCAACTATTCTCAAATGGGCCATGGTACATAGAGAGTACTTTTACTTCTGGTACATTAAGAATAGTGTAATGATAATACTAATGTACTTTTAATTGACATCTTGACTTAAAGGCTTAGCATCTTACCACTTCCAATTCCCTCATCTTGGAGTCAATGGTTGTTTTTTTACGTGTTTGTAGTGAAATAAGGTCTTTGGTTAAGACCAGCTGAAGAGAGTTGCATGTTTTGTTTACACAAAACTGAATACCCCTTTGGTGAATATCAGAACTTCTCTGTGACATTAAAGTGGTGGTTCACGCCAACACGAGTCCATCTTCAGCTTAGCAGTGGTGATGCGCAACCACGTGACAATGGGTTGTTTATAGCTTTACGTTAGTTTTTTATTTCTACTAATTGAGTTTACACTTCAAAATTAATATGTGGAGATTATCTTGCTGAACAAAATGTGTTAAGTATCATAAGCATGTGTTGACCACAAAGCTAATTTTTTGCAATATACCAAATTAAAATGCAAAAAAATCTGGACCGCTGTATTACTTTATTTACTTAAACAAAAGATCTAAAAACTTGTTCCAACACAGTTTTTTAAAATAGGGTCCTAAAATACAGTATGAAAATCATAAAATTCAAAAGGACACACTCCCTTTGGGGGCTTTAAGGGGCAGTGTGTCAGATTTACTGCCCCAGAGCTCAGAGGGCCTCTTATGGATCGGTTGATTATTGATCAGCACCAATGACCCCATGACTGCTTTGCAAAAAGGAGGAGATTTGTGCTTTTCCAAACTCCCTTTCAAACCATTACAGGAGATAAAATACACGTCATGCCTCTACCATCAAATGTTCGATTCACAGCTGTTTAATTGTACAAATATTAGGTCTGATTGTGAAACATGACGTCATTGTTTATCTGATAAGGTCAGGATTTATGATAAATGTATTTTGAGGTGAGGAGTTCATCTGAATTCTTACAGGTCACCTCTAGGTGTTGATCATAGAGGACGTGTTGTTGTATTTTGGCATCAGGCTTTGTGTATAAAGCAGCCGGGTGGACACAAGAGGTTTGCAGAGTAACCTGCAGAGCAGTTGCTTAAATCTCTCAATACCATCCAAAAATAAACAGCCTGTGCGTTACATGTACTTATTCCAAAAATGTATTTGATGATGGATGAAATAATCATAATAATTTAAATGTGGTGTAAAAACTTGCCTTTAGCATTATATTTTTTTTAATGCTAAATTGTTTCTTGATATTTTTGACCTACTTTTACAAATTATTTCATTGATCGTTTATGTTCGCACCACCAGACACCCAATCGGATTGCTTGTGTGTGTAAACATGCCTGGCAATAAACTTGACTCTGATTCTGATTCCTAAGTAAAAGTAGCAAAACAATGGAATTAACATACTTTGATTTCAGCATTTAAAATAGTACTCAGGAGAAATGCAGCATTGGCAAACAGCCTGTAAAATGGTTCTTAGTTTCATCTCATAATGCAGTATGAATAATAGTAGAACCTATGCCGTGCCACTAAATATTGTATAATATTTTAGTTTGTTCTTGAAAAGTCAGCAAAATAACTATACTTATGAAACGTGTTTAAGTATGCTTATATAATAAACTTTTGATTTGTGTTTAAATAACAAATGGTACTTGTGTTTGAGCAGTTCTTTTATATTATTTGTGCAATAAAAGGCTCAACACACAGCTACTGACAGTAAATACTGTAGGTGTGTGTTTCTGTGTGCACAGAACATACCTACACACCAACAGACCACAGGAACAGTGAAAGAAATCTCATAAAAATTGAATTCTAAAAATAAGTGTAGATTAGGTCAAAAAAACATTTGTTCCTCTTCATTACAAAATGTAATCAATTGTTTCAAATTAATGTGTTGTGCAGAGAATATTAAGTAAGCTTTCCTAAACTATGCACGCATCACACAGACGTGCATTTTTTTATATAAATGTATACCTTCTACGACCAATAGGGAAAACATGAAACAAGAAAATATATGTCTTCCCTGAGCAGCGAGTGGTTTGAGGTGAGACTCAAACTGAAGCAGTTGAAGACTGAGTGAAGGAGGTGGTGCGAACGGGAAGAAGCAGAGAATGAAAGAGCAGCAGCATCAGTTTCAATGTGTTGCAAAGTGTGTATCACTGGCAGAGATAGCAAAGAACACACATCCTTCACTAAAGTACCACCAACTGTTTGATAGAGTCAAACTGGTAACTGGACCTCACTTTATATTCATATTGCAAATATTAATTTGCAACCACTGACCACAGCAGCAAAAACATTTACACCATACAGAGCCACAACGCATTACGCACTACAAACCATTGCTGGCCCAACTGCAGCAGAACCTGCTGATGAGCTGCTGGTGCCCGTAGTGTAGTCCCGGAGAAGAAGGTTGAGGGGGCTGCTGGAGGGTGTGATACAGTTTGTGTTACAGGGTGTGATACAGGGTGTGGTGCAGGTTCTGGTACAGGTTGTGGTGACAATGGTGGTGATGGCAGTGAGACAAGGAGCTTGACCTGTGAGGAGAGCGGTAGCGGTGGCTGCCTTGATGGATCCAGCAGTGGGCAGGCTAACTAGCACCAGGGTCGGCCGAGTTCGGGGTTAAGCCTTTATATAAACAGCCTATGGGTTAAGTTAGCCGAGTGTCGGCTAGCTGGTGCTACAGCAGGTGGACGATAACCAGCAGCACTACCTGCTGCAGCCCCTTTATCACAATCTGCTATTGATGCTTAGGCCTAGTAGTGATTTTAAGCACATTTCTGCCATCCATTTTTGGTTCGATAACAGATATGACTTCTGAATGCTAACTCAGAAAACTCCAGAAGAGGTGGCAGAGCAGTGTGACGCACAAAAACGTGCCTGTGTGATTTGCTCTGAATAGCGATTGGTCTAAATGTGGGCTGATCAGAAATAGATCCTCAGGTTTAGCAATAGCGGCATGGTAAAAGATGTAAGTGACTGCAGGAGGACATTTTTAATAACTCTATAGTGTCTTGTGATGTAAATGTCTCTGCTATGAGGAGCTACGAAAAGAACCAGAACATATGAGCCGGTCGGGCTGCAGATTGAAGCTGACAGTGTTGACATTTATAAACAAGTACACCAGAGAAACACTCAGTCAACCGGTCAGTGCGCGGTGTACCTACCATGCATTACCTATTTAGCTATAAGCTATTTAATGTAGAACATAGTGAAGAATAGAACAGTTATTGAGTAAGCTATGTTACTGGCCATACCAGACTAAAGCTGTTAAAGTGCATTTATTGATTTTATTGCTAATTGATCTAAGAGGACTAACATCACCATCAGCAGCCAAACCCTCAGCATTAACACCTTATTATTACTAATATACCACTGCCTTATATACATGTAACATATTGTAATGCAATGTACACAGTTTTACTTAAAAGTATAAAAAATAAATATATATATATATTAATTATATTTTTTACCTTTTATGAGACATTTTACTTTCACTTGCTATGTTTCTTTCATATAATTTATCTTTGATGATATCTTCAAAGTTTCATAGTCTCACGTTAGCGAGAGAGTTTTTTGTTTTTTTTCTCATTTAAAAGTAAAAAACCTTCCTATGGATTTTTTTGAGGGAAAAGCATGTTAGTTGTTGGAATATTAGCTTTCAATATGATAATGGACACAGTGGAAATCAGCATGATAACCATTGCATCAGTTTTTCCTGTACATGGCGGGCGAAGCCATCGATTGGCTGCCTGCTGGTTGGTTCGCTCTATTTCCAAAAAGTGGAACGGCAGTAGCTTGTAGTTGAGTTTTTTTCATTTAGATTGGAATGGCTCATCATGACAACCATTCATTGATGTATTTATATTTTGAAGTATGTGTAAATACATCACTAGAGGTTCCATCGATGTAAAAATGTCAGTGGTCTCTGATACTGACCTATAACTGTGTGAGGCCAAGGTACACTGTCTGTGTGAGCAGTGTCTCTCAGGGCTTGTTTGCTGTTCTCGCCAGCTGCTAAGTGCTGGTCACCAGCAGAAAGAACGCCAACCAATTCAAGCTGATGTGCATATTCACAACCAATCACATTGGTCACAGTCACAACACTCTCTGGGGTCAGATCAAGGCACATCGATATTCCATGTGGCCTATTTCTCCCGAGCATGTCGCAAATGATGCACATTTTCACATCCTAAATGTAGACTGGTGCAGGATTAGAGTAGTCATACTTCTTAAATTTCACATCTCAGATATGAAAATAAATTGCACAGTGGTTGCGAGATGCAGCTCTGTGTAGACGAGTGTATAGCAGGCAGCAGTCACAGTGTGACCCTGAATGTCCCGTTAACCATCCACACAATCACAGCAGCTCTGCCTGGGTCAATTCTCAAATAACAGAAATATGGTAATATGCGTATTGATATTGGGCTAAGCACCTCCTGAAGAAGCCTGAACAATGGTCTCACCCTGACCCAAATGTTTATCGACTCAATTATCCTTCTATCTCCACGTTGGGAGCACACTTCGACTGCTTATTTGTCCCGTGTAAAAAGATGAAAGCCAGTGAAAAGTGTGCCAAGGGAAAAATGAAGGGTGTGGAGAGTCAAAGAGTTTCATTTCTAAAAGGAGGGAGGCATTATGAGCACATTTATCCAAAATTGGAAAATAATGAAGAAAGATTAAAGCCCTCCCAGTATTTTAGGTGCTCCAAATGGACAACCAGTCCTGCAGTTGACAATGGAACACAGAGAGTTCCAGACACCATTATGGGCCACAAAAGTGAGAGTGACAATGTGAAAGCCTCTTTGCAAGAGAGAGGGAGAGAAACTTGAATGTACATCCCCTTTAATACATGCTGTGTTGTGGTGACAAGACAAGAGATAAGCGCTCACTGTCTTTAATGACGTCAAAGAATAGTGTAATGAGGCTTTTACATCACCTATTTCTGCTGGGATTATACACCACCGTTGGAGCTCTATCCAGACTGGTCCTGCTGACCCCTTATCCCCATGTCATCGGCAATACTTGCAGCCAAACACAGACATGCATGTGGCCTGCTCATTCAATCCTTTTGCTACTCCTGATTTAATTTCAAAATCTGAAAAATATGCTTTGTTTGGTTCTATTTTTCATTCTGAAATGAATCGACACCTGTGCGCTGTGTAGTGGCTACACATGACAGGATGAGCATTTTGTTCAGATCAGAACTACAGCCCCCCATCACCTCCACCTAAGCTGAGAAAATACAGACAACCAGGTCACAGAAATTCGGTCACAAGTTATTGGGCACCTAAGAGTGTGGGAAATCCTGTGGTGCGATATTATTCTCTGTAAATCTCAAGCTGTGAATAACACAAGCCAAGCAATTTAAGCAGGAAGGTCATAGCAAAGTAAAGCAGGAAAATTGCCAGGAAAAAAAAGCAGGCTTTCTGAGAGAGTGAAATAGATGAGAGATGAAGGGAGATGAAAAGTTGACGGGCTACCCAGGCAGGTCTACAAAAAGTAATGAATATCCCTTGGTGTGGAGCGATTTTGAGGAACTGTCATTCTGAATGAAGTGAGATAAAAATTATATTTCGCCCAGATAAAAAAACCCAACCAATACAAAAGCAGAAAGGACATATGTCTGCCTGATGGTGCCCTTAATCCAAGACAAGGCCTGACAGCCGGCACCATCAAATGTCAGAGCGACTGAAGCATCACAACACTGTGATTATAAACACAGCAGCATTCAGGGATAAACAGGGTAATGCAATCTATGGATACAATGTGGCGAGAAATCCAAATGAACTTGTATCTCAACTTTTGATTATTTTCTTGGCACTTGTAGTTTTGGGGAAATAAAAATATCAAAAAGAGAGAAATGCGTGTCATTTCTACAGTATTCAATTCAAATCTATTATAGTGTGTGGGGAGATGGGTTTAACATACTACTGGACTTATTGGTCTGATATTTTGCACATTTATCATTGTATGCACATTTAAAACTATTTTGTAATGTAAATGTATATATATTAAATACTGACATTTCAAAACTCTTACCCGGCCAGGTGGGGCCTTACCAATGCTTCAGACGCTCAAGGCATTGCTGTCTATTGGCTAGGCTAAAAACCACTCTTACCTTACCTTTCAGGTCACATTTTGGAGGGAGTTAGAGACCATTTAAGCTAGGTAAGGTAGCTAAGCGTTTTATTTTAAAGAGCAGAGCAGGAATGAGTCCGAAAACCCTAGTTTCCAAGTTATTGTTTTTTTGGATTTGTTTGTGGTAAGAACCGTGAAATAGGATGTGTGGTTAACACAAGCTGAAGATATGTTTAAGTTTTTATTTTCCGACATAAAATACGTCAGTAAATACACCCCTGGTGGATGTCTGAAGCAAACGACTAAATGAACTACTAAACTTCAATCACGCCAACATAAGACTGCATTTAGCCTAGCAGTGTTGATGTCGTTCATTTATAGCCTAACGTTAGCTATTTGCTACTGGATATTGCATTATCGAGTAGTGTTTATGTGGAGATGATCCTGCCGAACAAAACCGCAAGTATCTTAAACGTGTTGGCCACAAAGTCTATTTCCTGCAGTACACCTATGGTGAGATCCCATTGCATCTTGTCAAGGGAGACCTTTACCATCTCTGTATTATGGCAGAAAAGTAGCTTCCACACATTCTGTGAGTTTGGTCCGCTCTGTGGCTCAGAGACTCACACAGCGATCCAACAGCGCTTTGACTTTACCAACAGTGTGTGCCGTAGTGCACTGTGGCACTCGCAGTGACTAGTTACGGATGCAGCCTTGATGTCTTACATGACCTAAAATGGACCACATGTTAAACAGCTTTAGAAGTTGCATCACCATGGTAACCAGTCAAACCTCTGAACTGTGAATTCAGACAAACTTCCCCCCCCCCCTACCTCCCCTTATCTATTTCTTTTGTGAACACAGAATGAATTAGGCATAGATTCGCCTTGTGTTGTACAAAATGATGTGTCCTTCGCTAAACAATACAGCCATGCTTCTCATTCCAAAATCATAATGCGTTTTCCTTCAATAAATAATCCACATCCATTGACTCCTTTTCATTTTGCAACACAAGCCCACTATACAAAGTGGAAAGAAAAGAGTGTGAATTACTTGGAGCAGGAGAGTTACCTTGCATAGAGATGAATTAGGCAGCATTTGCCAATATTGTGGATCAACTACGCAGAGAATAAAGCAGCATTCTTGTGTTACCTGGCTGGGGAATACAGCCACAATGGACTTCAAACAAGGACCTGCGCACAATCCGCCAATTGATTTTTACTTTAGGGACCTTGGACTTCACAACAAACATTTTCAGGCAAAGACAAGCATAAAGGACAGCGTTTTGAATACTTGTTGTATTACCGTCTTGCCCTTTGTCAGGCAGAATATAGGCTGAGCATTGTACGTCAATGGATGACCTCAATCTCAAATGTATCTTGTGTTGCATGAAGTAAAAAGCTCCCTTTTGAAACGCTTGTTTGGCATTGGTTTACTATTTATCCTATGTTTTTATACAACCTTCACATGCCCTTGTGTGTTTTTCAATGGTCTCTCATACAGTATTCCCCGAAACAATGATTTGCAATCAGTGTGTAATACTTCCACTTTCTATGGAATGATTACCACTTTACTGAGGGAAAACCTAATTTGTTCTTCCATCCCTTTCAGACACACAGGAGAGTTTGTAAAAGTTTGCAGATTTTGAATTAATCTCTGCAGAATGAGTCAGAGTGAATATGTTCTGTGGCAGTCTGTGAGCCGCTGACTCTCTGCGGCTCTGAAAGGTGCCCACACTCCCACCTGAGTGACACTCACTTGAGCTCTGCTCCAGTCTCTAGCCCCTCTAACAGCAAGATAAGACTCTTATCACCTCAAGGAGTGAAGATTTGGCCTCAATCCAAGAGAACCAACGGAGCAGGGAAACCACTGTCTAGACACTTAAGGTGAACTAAAAGCAACAATGCTCTGTTTGACAGGAAATACTAAAGGGCTGTCGCTGAGGCGCGGCACGCCGAGCAGGCTGTAGTTCAGACAATGTCATTGTGCAAAAGCGCCTCACCAAATCCCCTTTCCTGCCATCATTTCTCACCACCAACAACCAGGAACCTCCTGCAGGACAGAGGAGGTGAGGTTATCCCAGAATGCAATGCGATGCAACGCTGTTAATGGCCACGATACACATCCCAGTGCTGAAGTGTAGTTAAAACAAACAAAAACATCATCTCAGTGTTACACAAATTTAAGTTTGAGTCAATAATCAAAGTCAGTGTGGATGGATTTTTTGCAAGCAATAGATTATTGAGAATCACAATTCACACACAACGGTTTACAGCCGTAACCCAAAGTTGTCACAAGCACAGTTTTTAGAACCTCAACGTAAGTTTATACCTAAAATGAGTGACACATTAGCTGTTTATTCAGAACATAGGTAAAAAGCTAGAAAAAAAGGATTTGTTTTCATTGACAACAACGCGGGGTCTCTTCCTCTGGTAATAGGATTTAATATAATGTAACTTCATATAATACACACACAAGGAGTGTCACTGTATGGTGGTGTATACAATAACCATGTTGTGAAAAAGTTATTAGTGATATTTTTTTTGGCGACTTTATTACAGTTATGTTTACAGTCTTCTCTCTATACTCATAGACAAATATAACATCTGTCCTATAGATATTGCAATAATATTGTTATCTTGGATTTTTCTTCAACAATTACTATCAGCCCTAACACACAGCTTTACATCTTTGTAATAAATACTGCCTCAAAAGCAGATTTGTATAAATAGATAAATAAATGTACATCATTTTGGATAGATAATATACATTGACTCTAAAATAGGCCAACATACATAGAACAGAATCATATTTTCTCTGAGATGTATGAACATGTAATTTCATTTTTAGCTGCAACCATCCCCCCTCCCTTTGGAGAACATTCCTGAAAAGTGGCATGGGGTGTTCACACACACATCCTCACAACGCAGGGTGACGTGTGTGGTCACTGCTATTGCAGATTTGCACTGGTATGTTAAGGAAAAGATACAAAATGTGCTGTCAATGATAGTTCTAAGAAAGAAAGTAAA
Source organism: Eleginops maclovinus (assembly GCF_036324505.1). Lineage (NCBI taxonomy): Eukaryota > Metazoa > Chordata > Actinopteri > Perciformes > Eleginopidae > Eleginops > Eleginops maclovinus. The sequence continues at coordinate 2,132,323 of NC_086357.1, read as the reverse complement.
CCAAAATGGGCCAAATTGAAATTGGCAAGTTACAGTTTTAAAAATCTGAAATTGGGGGCGGCAAGAAAAAAGCTCCTGCTGCATGTCAAGTTCAAACATGGTGAGGTAATACAGAGGAGACACAACAGTAACACTGACTTACATTACACAACTCCAAGAAGTTTCTAGAGTCTAAAACATTTGTATACAATACAGAAATGAATGGAACTAAACTTCAAAAAAACATTGGTTGATTATAATTCATTGTTAAATAAGTGAAGAACTAGAATGGGAAAGAAACAAGTTTGTCTGTTTAAAAATCAAAATATAGTTAATTACAAAGGAAATGACATTGCCTTTAATGTTAACATGAGACAACATGACATTTAAATGATGATCTAGAGCTTCCACAGCAGACATCAAAGTGCTGCACATCTGCTCTGAGGATCAGTGTGTTGTGGTGAGGCTGCCTGAAACAAGGCTGAGCTCTGAGAGATAGCAGCGACTGCGATGTGTTGTGTTTCTGTTCTGCAGAAACACAACGTAAGATCTGTTGGTCCACAGCCTACAGACCCAGAGAAGATTATATTTGAACCTTTTTTAAAGAATAATGTAATAATATTGACCAGTACTCTGTATATCCTTTATTGTTCTCCCATGTCTTAATCATTTTTTCAGTCATTTATTATTTTACTCAATGTGAATTTGCTGTATTCCTGTTATTTGTGATTTTGTGTGTATTTTTTGTATTATTAATATTGTTGTTTTATCTATTTATTTTTATTTTTATATTTCTTCCTATATACTGTGACCAAGACCTAATAGTGTAGGGGTGGGGGATAGGGGATGGGTTTTTATTTTTTTATTTTTCTTTGTTTAATGTGCTGAAAGTGCCATGTCTGCAAAAAAAGATTTTCAAAAATGTAATAGACAAATTATTTTCATATTGTTATCATTTATTTGATTTAATTTAAAACATGTATACATTTAGAAAAGATGGTTTTCAGTTGTTTTCACATTGGAATACCTGCGAGTCCTGCTGTTTCCCTAAAACATAACCATTTAAAACATTTCTCCGCACAGACACAAGTGTTAATGCATAAGTTTGTAAATCATTTTAGACATTTTTAAAGTTTAATTGAAAATGCATTTGTAAGGCAAGTATGATCATACGACTGTAAGAGTTTAACAGTTTGTTTAACATGGCTTTAGAACATTTCTCAGTTTTTTGAGTATTTTGTCACAGAGGAAGCATGCAGAAACGTTTCCTTCATGAATTCAAGGAACCGCGTGAGGGATTGATGGGTGACCTTCCTGACCATGGGATGGTAGAGGGAGCGTTGAATACCGTGGCAATGTGTGACCCCTACTGGTCACTGAAGCAGAATTCTTGTTAAAGAACGCCTCCATTTAGTTGTCCTTCTTTTAAACTGCACAAGTGCTGACACAAAGGAAAAAGCACGTGAAGGTGTGTGGATTCCTCACTACATTCCCAGGGTGTGTTGTCTTGTCCTGTCACCAGATTCAAGCATGCGCCAAAACATTGTTCCTGATTTTAAACTTTACAGTCAGACCCAGTGCAGGACAAATCAGAAAGCAAATTGGATGTTTGTGTTTTTTTTAAGTTCAGCAAAATGTCATATGGCCAAGTCTGTTCTGGGGCGGGGGGGTTTGGGAACATTGTATTCAGGTGCATGTGAATGTGTTGCCTCTCATCGTTTGATTGAACCCTGCCAGTCTCCATCTCAGGGGGATTCCAAAGTCTGTCTGCACCATTTACTGAAAGGCCCTAAAATACAAATTTCCATCGACACACACACACACACACACACACACACACACACACACACACACACACACACACACACACACACACACACACACCCACACAAACATACAATGAAATATTTTTTTAGCAAATAAAATATGAAGTGAGAGATTCAAGCCACTTTTTGTTCCCGTGTCAAAACAGCAGAAAGTTTAAGATGAATGCCACAGCCATAATATTCGACTCCTCATGAAATAATTCAAACATACAGGATGTAAGCAGTCCCCCCGTTACTGCTGCAGGACACTATGGGACAACTTTAAAATATCTAAAGTAAAATAAATCCCTTCAGCCGCTGAAGAGCCATCTGTATCCAAACGGGATGTTCTCTGTTAACTTATCAATGGTCTTTCAAAATGAAAAGGTGCACAGACATTTATAAACTGAAGGACCTGTAGTGATTGTAATGTATTCATGTACATTTCTGTTGATGCTACAAGGAAAATTAAAATTAAACAAAAATTTATCAAGGACAGAAGACAAAAGAATCCTAATTATTTTGCTTGTCTACTTTGTGTACGTTTAGAAGCTAATGTGAATACATCATATAATGAACCCTATCTTTACATCTGTCCAGATGAGTGGTGTGGCAGTACCAGCTAAGGTGTTGAGTGACTGCTCCTGCTGAGAGCACGCCATACTCAGGTCTGTCACTGCCATCTAGAGGAGGGAGGAGTTTTTCCCAGCTCAGTCTGCTCGCTTTTTTCTGTGACACATAGAGACGCTGGCTATTTGATGCTGCACAACCTATTATACAAAGGACAGGAGTTGTTAGTGTACAAGTAGGTGGATACTTACATAGATTCAGGGGATTCAAAATTGTCCAGAACGCCTTTTTAGATGCACTCATGCTCATTTTCTTGTTTTAAAAATATGTTTTGTTCTAATGCATTAAATGTTTAAATTCGAAACACAAAAACCCATATAGATGGAGCAACATTTTTTTTGAAAGTTAACTTATCAATTGTTTGTGAGGATTTTGTGCTTTTGAAGTCTTCCTTTAGTTACAGAATACAGCTCTAAAAGAGTCCTGCGCCTTTTCCCCAGCTCTTCTTAAATTTAATGAACGCTTGTTATAATGCACGGATCAAGTCTGAAATTTGACTTGCATCACATTTTACTAAATGGAGATTTTCCACATGACTAAATTAAAACAGGTTGCAAGACACAGAGGGGGACCGAAAGGTGACCGGTTCAAATCCCTGAAAGACCAAGTGCTACAGAGGTGTCCCTGAGCAAGGCAGCGTTCCCTACACTGCTCCCCGGGCGCTGTACATATGGCAGCCCACTGCTCCTAACACTAGGATGGGTCAAATGCAGAATGTAAATGTCCCCTCTGTGGGACCACTAAGGGGATTCTTCTTCTTCTTCTTCTTCTCTTCTTCTTCTTCTTACAGGTAACACAATATGCTGCAAAATATTTACACCGACTAATTGATGGATGTAAATATGACATGTTTAGGCTGAAAAGTAAAAGAAGTAACAAAATAGACATACACCAGGGACACAAAGTCTAGAACTGGTGTTAACACAGTTTCATACAGCAGGGGTGTAGGAAGGTTTCAAAGTACCTCCCAGATCTCATCAGAACAAGGAAAGAACTTTAAATGATGGAGGGCTGCTTCAGTTTCAGGCTGCTGTGCTGTTTCTGCTTGACCACTGGATAGAATATAGTCCTCAATGGTGAGGAGAATGATGGCCCTGCTGTGAGGCAGAGGGTTAAGGGAAATCCTTTGGACTCCATGGGTTGATCTCTGGTCTGTGGAGGTAGGATTTAAACACAACATGAGCTTTTCTAAATAATGTTTAAGAATTAAATTTGCCTTGAGGGGAGGGAAACAAGTTACTATCTGATGAGGCAAACACCTGAGTTTAAGGGTGCCATGATATACTTTTTTCCAAAGACTTTTTATTCGTAATGAATTTGCAATTTCTTGTACATTCTCATAAATTAGTGTCCAAAAATAACCTTAAATCTGTTCTTTAGAGAAGGGGTTTGAATACTTTCTAAAGCCACTGTATTCCTCCGACAACAACATTAATAGTTTTTTGCATTGTGTTTGAAAATGTAATGTCAATCTATTGTATGTACTTTCTTATGCAATAGATAAAAACATCTTTTTTAAATGTATTTGACTTGGAAATAAATAAATACATAAATGTTTTATCAATACCGTATGTAATGCAAAAACATTTTCAACCAAGACAAATAAAATAAACATAGAAAACATATCTTGAGAGATCTGATAAACCCTCCATTCTTTCAGAGCAAAGCTTCAGAACATCCATATCTCTCTTCTGCACTGAAGGTTTTACTCTAATGTTCAATCTATTTTACTCAGTTGGACTTTATCTCACTCTCCTATTTTATGTTACTCCTTTTTAATCCTATTTATGTCCTCTGTAAAGCATTAGGGTCAAGTAAAGACAAGGCAAGTGTATTCATGGGAGGCAACGCTTTGTTGTTGGATGGCGCTGAACAAGTATAAATAAAAATGTCTTTCCTTGAACATCAAGCATTTCCTTTGGGAGTGCTTCTTTTACTGAAATCTTTGTGAATGTATCGGCTGCGAGGAAGCTCACATCCTGCATAGACTTCACCTCCACCCAACGTAATCTCAAAAAGTGTGTGTGGAATATAGAGTTTTGCACTGGATGGCAAATGAAAGACAGAAAAAAAGGAGTCAGAGAAAGAAAGTGAGCCCCAGATAACGGGCTCCTTTTAAGTCACAAGATGCAGGAGCAGATGGCAGCAGAGGCAGGTAATAAGACGACAAATGCCCAGAGACACAACTCAAATGTTTCTTTCATTTTCAAACCTATATTACCTTACAGGCAACCTGAATGGGCAGAGAGATACCTGAGGCCACCTGGATCCCACTCCAAAGAGTTAGCCAAGACAATTTCCCTCAAATCAGCCGCTATCTTAATCTGAAAGCCAGACTCGATTACAAGGCGTAAAAATTGCTTTTCTAGCCACCAGCAGTGGTTGGGAAATTATCTTAATTGTGTCATGATTATGCCTCAAAGCTGCGGTGAGAGCTTTACGTTGCTCCTTTCCAACACACAGAGCATTGAGAGTGCACTCTGTCGGTTTCAAGAGGAGAGGCGATGAGATGGAAATACAGTCATCTCCTCTCTGTCTGCTCAAGTACTTCACTAACAGGAACACATGTATGACACAGAAAGGGAGGAGGTTTCTAAAATGACTCGCAATAAGAGATCTTAGCATAAAAAAATGTACGTTGATTAGAGAATACCTTTTAGGTTTTAAGGGGTATAAATGATACATCTTGGAGGAACGCATTTGTAGCTTGTTGTTGCATTGTCAGAAAATGTATCACGTTTTTCTGGTTGGATTTAACATCGGCTTGGCAATGAAATGTTCTATCACCATACAGGTCTATCCATACTTGGATAATAATACAAATTTAACCCCTTAAAAGGTTTCTGTATCATTGGGGATACATTTATTTGACAGGCTGTGCCCAAGTGTAAAATGGATGTAATAACAGTGTTATTAATGTGTAATATGGGTTTCATTTTGCTTTTAAATAGGTGTTGTATGGGTCTAATAACAGTGTTACATGGGTGTAATGTAACATGTTCTTTGGTAATTCAATCATTCAATGACGAGTCTAAATGAAAAACCCAAATGGTAAAGCTAACATTTGTGCACTCTTGTGTGAAGTTCACATTTAAGCAATATGAAAAAACTTAATGCGATCCGAGTTAGAAAATAAATAGTAAAAGTGCACTCTACAGACATTTTTATATCATGTCGACAAATTATATTTATCTGGATATTGTCCAACCCTGAAGTGTGTTATGTTAGTACGTTAGTGAGTTATCAGTGTACCCCTTAAACCACAGTGAGCCAGTCTGCATTCATTGGTATCAAATCAACAGAATCTTCATTTTTTTAAAATCTTAGACTATACTTTTTTTATCAAACAAATGAATTTACTGTTGTTTAAAGTTAGGTAAACTTTTCAGTCAATATTTGGACAATGTCGTTACAAACCTATGATGAACTACCAAATATTATATCAAGGAGTTAGAAATACCGCAACCTTAAAACAGTAATCCAGTAGTTATATTAATTCAAAAACATCATATAAACTGTCAACACAACGGATACTTGTCACAGGATGTTAAACCTTGTATTATATTAACAGTTTGCAATGCATTTCTGTATTCAAGTCAGAAATTATTTATTTCAGCATTAATTAATCAATAAATGTCTTTATTATAATACAAATAAATAAAATATTACAATTTTGCCCTCCATTACTTGGCTATACAAAATTGTGATTTTATTTTCTATTAGGCCTACAATTACCAACTCTTTAAATCAGAAATATGTGTTTGTATAAAATATCTGTTACATACAGGTGGAGTGTGCTAGAACGCCCTCCCCCTAACAGAGTCCTACCAGACACCGACCGGATTGCAGGAGCTGGGAATCTAAAGCCCTCCCTCTGTTTCCTGAGAGGGGCGTTGCCAGATTTACCCGTTTGTTCGATTGCAGGGAGTTACCACGAGAGGGTGCTTCCTCCACAAACACACAGAGACAGCTAACTGGGTGAACTTTGGGCTTTGTTTAGCTTTGGTTCACAGTTTGTTTCCTGGACTAACAGAACTGTCACTTCAGTAATGTTTGCAGCTCTGCAGTTGTGTTTGCTGAGCAGCATTCACATATTTTGTATCCCTTATTTTCACAGGGAAATGTAACACATTACTTTTACACTTTTTAAAATGTATACTATTACACACATTCAAACTATATAATGTTTATTTTCTACTCTTTTGAATTTCGAATGATGTGCAATTCCTTGTTTTTTAATTTAACGATAAAACATCCAGATTTGAGATTAAAAGTTGATCTCATCTTAATTGTAATTCAATAATATATAGTCTTTGTATATTAAATAATAATAATTATAACAACAACAATAATGTTTACACTTCTTTATTTTGCTGTTCATACTTTTATCTTTACAATAGCTTGCTTAAATATGCAGGACAATTTGTTGAATCTTGTTGTGGTGTTTTTACACAGTACAGCAGTTTTCTACTTTTAGCTTTTTAAGTAGACTGTCGGCTCTTCACCAGCTTCTCACTCGGGGGAGAACTGTTGATGACGAGGACCTATTGTAATGCTAATGAACTGGTTGGGCCATGTGTAGGATCCCACTCAGGGACTGGACTGCTGAAATACTTCAGAAGACACCTCCATTCAATGACAAAACGAGTCGCAGTCGCGAAAGCACCAAGCCAATTAGGCATGACTAAAACACCGGTCTGACAGCGCACAGCTCGGTTGTCTGCAGCAGAGCGGAGGAAGAGATACATGGGCGTCGCCACAATATGATTTGGGGGGGACACGTCCCCCTCACCTTAAAAAAAAAGGACCCCCCCACATTTGCCATCAAACATATTAGTGCATGAATGCATTTTAGTCCACCGTTCTTTCCATTGCTTCACAGTAAAACATAGGGGGACTACCCATATCAATAGAAATCCACTCAGCCGCATCACGCATGCAACAAGCCTATGTTGAGAGTTGGACCAACGACAGACAGACTTCAGCAACAGTCAGTCAAAATGTCCAGCTTTTGCTAGCTTTTTTCCTAGGTACACATTTTATGTTTCTTCATAACTTGTATGAGATATTTTGTTGCATGACATTAATGTAGGGCTATATGTTGCCTCAAAGTTACCTCATTCTTTTCTAATTCACCCTGTTTTTTTAAATCCTCATCTTTTAAATAAGAATAAAGTGCCAAAAAAGTTGTCAGTGTCAGTCCTCTGTGTATTACACCAGTACATAATAGTCAGTCATTGCAGACCATGCCAGCTCCAAGGAAAAACAATGAAAGATGGAGATCATTTTCAATCTAAAAACATGGTCAAATGCACCACAATGCAGGAAATTGCATATACTTCTTTCAAAACTTTCTGAGGGAGGACCCCCCAAGCCCCCGCTAAAATGTGTCCCTCCCACACTCACAATGCTGCTGACGCCCTTGAAGAGATAGATCAGTGCTCTAAACCCTGGAGTCAAAAAACGTCCACAACACATCCAAAACGGAATAAATGTAAGTCATTATTATTACTAAGTTAAATCCTGTTCATTGTTTTTGACTTTGATCAAACACTTGATATTTCCATGGACGTTTATTACCAGCAATGCGACATAGAAGCAACAGGAACTGTAACAGCATAAATATGCAAACCCGAGCCTACAGCTAAAACTACTGCTGGAGAACAGAGCGGAGTCGGAGAGCTGTGGCACTTTCCGATGGCCCATTAGGTGAGAAACTTAAAGACCTCATGACACCTAGAGACTACCTTTTTTTATTTAGTCTAAAATAACTTTTATTTTCGATTTGAAATACATAATTGTGATAAATATGCCCGGTTCTCTGTTATTTTCGAAATTTGTACGCAAGCCACTGAAATCCACAGGCCAGTGTCTTGACAACGTTCCAACATAAAGATGACGTATGCTCCGGAACGCTTTTAGACCTGATTGCACCTGCTGCCACCCTTGACCTTGATCATTTCTAGTCACAGTAAGTCGTACTCGCAGTTTTAGCATCTTTAAAGTTTTGTTCTTAATATTTTTGTTGAGAACATGCCTGAGCGGTGTGTTGCAGCGTATTGTTCAAACACCAGGGAGAACGGTTTTACCCTTCATCGGTTTCCGAAAGACCCTGCTTTGTGTGAACTCTGGACGCAACAAGTTTGTAGGACAAGAGCTGGTCCGAAAGGAACAGTATGGAAGCCAAGCTCGTCGTCTGTACTTTGCTCAGCGCATTTTGAAGAGGAGTGCTACGACTCGATCCCCGCTCTGAAGGAGCAGCTTGGTATTGATGTTCGTCTGAAGAAGGTTTTGCTGCCCAATTCGGTTCCGCGTATATTTCATCGAGGGACAAGCTCGAGGTTAGCCCCGGGGGCGAACGGCGACGTCAAGAGCCGGAGGTCTCATGCTCTGGAGAAAAGGCAGAGATTGGAGGTACGTACCTTCTTATTTTGGACTATATTTTAATAATGGAAGGGAAATGAAATGCAAAGGAATGAGTGTTTGGCACTGTGTAAACAGCTTGCGGTGGTTCTTCATAGTTGAAGTTGGCGCTAGCTCTGAACACTTCAGCTCAGCTGGCTACTAGTGCTAAGTGCTTTAGCTATTCAGCTAAGTTCACCTCAGAGTGTTAGCAAAAAGTCAAGTCTCAAGTGTTTGTTTTAGGTTTGCGGTAGCGTTTTTTTCCCCCTCCAACTCACGCTAAATCTTGTGATTTATTTATTTATGTTTCAGGTACTACAGGAATGCCAGTCTGAGTATGTTGCTGAAGAGGAAAGCGATGACTTTCCTGACGGGGACCCATCTACTGATGTAAGTTTTCGGAAAGCGTTCAGGTCAACTAAGTTACTGACTAAAGATTTTATTTGACTAACTACACACAGCATTACAGTATATCAAGTGCCAGTGCCCCCTCTCTCAGACCTTCACCCTCACCATCTCCAGAGGTGTTAAAAGTAAAAGTACTTTTGTGGTGTAATTACAACAGTAGCACATATAACATAACCGTTACACCATTTACTCCATTGTACCTAACTAGATAGATGGACTGTCATTACTGAAAAACACTAAAAACCTAACAAGGACCCACCACAAACTCAATTCAACCAGTGCAGAATCAGCTGATTGTAAGACAAATACACTGGTCTACTTTTTACTAGGTTACCTGTGTTGGAAGGAAACTCTATTTTTTAGTTTTTTTTTTAACTTTTACACACACACACATATGTATACACACATTTATTTATTTACTTACTTATTTATTCAGGTGAATTCAACAGAAGATCAGCACAGTGACTTTTCCGTTCAAGTGTGTCTGAGGCCACCAACAAGGACGGTGGCTATGCAGTTCAAAGGAAGGGGACGGACTAAAGGTATTTTATCATTTATGTACGTATTTTAGCCAAACAGATGTCCGGGGAAACGGGTCTTTTCAGCATTGCATCTTGTGTAGATAGATACATCACTAATGACAATCCTTTTCTATGTCAAACATCTATTTTCACATCTACACAAGAATGTTGGAAAAACTATCTGTCTTAGGAAAAGACTATTTTACAATCTACAAATTTACTAGTGCGAGCAAGCTTCACAAAAAGTTGTGTGTATTGAATGAAGATTTCCTTCAAGCTGACACTGATTTCTATATACTAAACATTGTTTTTTCCCCAGGTGTGCAGGCTACTACATCAATGGTCACTGTTGGGACTCAGACTGAGGATGACTGCTTTTGCTTTCACAACACCGACAACTCAACCTCTTGTGGCTCTGACTCAGATGACAACATGTCGACAGATGATCCCGACTACAAGCTGCCGTCCTCTGATGATTCAGCTGAAGAGAGTCCTGAACACAATACTCCACCAGTGCCGCCACCTGAGGCGCCAGCAGGTAGCGTTTTTCTTGTGTTCTGGGAATGCCTGGTGACGCTGTTGTCAACATGGTGCAGCTGTGGACTTTGTGGGAGCAGGTCACTGTCCTGGCAGTGTAAAGAAGTAGGAACACAGTTGCAGGTCACCATCCAGTGCGGGGGATGTGGGAACCAAGGACTATGGAACAGTCAACCTTTCTTCGGCAGAACAGCAGCTGGGAATGTGTTGTTGTCCGCTGCCATTCTCTTCAGTGGGGCCACTGTCACCAAGGTGCTGCGTGTCCTATCCAGATTGGGCGTTGCTGTGATGTCGGAAAGATCGTTCTTCAGACATCAGGACCAGGTGCTTTTCAAAGCTGTGAAGCGAGTTTGGGGCGAGCAGCAGTTTGCCATGCTCTGTCTGCTACAGGCAGAAGGGGAACCCATCGTGTGTGGTGGTGACGGGCGTGCCGACACCCCAGGGCATTGCGCTAAGTACGGCACCTACTCAACAATGGAGCTCCGGAAAACAGCTGTTATTGACGTACAACTTGTACAGGTACATTTCAGATGTATTATGCCTCTATGTGAGTCCTGCCCAGTATAGAAAACACACTCTTCTGTCGTAGTAAGGACAATTTTATACTAGTCAATGTTATGCTCATCAAAATCTCCTGCTTTTTATGTTTTAGAGCAATGAGGTTGGAGGGTCCTACCACATGGAGAAAGTGGGACTGCAGCGATCCCTTGAGAAAGTCCAGGGCTTTGTGGATGTCGGAACTCTCGTGACAGACAGACACATAGGCATCAACATGATGATTAGAGAGGACCATCCAGACATCACGCACCAGTTTGACATATGGCATGTAGCCAAGAGTAAGTGCAACATGTTTAAACCTGTTTAATGTAATTTTTAAGAGAGACTTGAAGCACTACCTTGACATTCCTTTTTGAAAGATATGATTTTTTGGGTTTGGACAAATTTTATGTGTGAAATCCTTGTGTGTGTGGAGGACAGGGCCTATTTCAGGCTATTACAGGCTGTTCATGTATCTAAAAAGGGTTTTAGTTATGCCCTTGGAGTCAAGACCTTCAAGCAGTACATTAGATTTCTATTTATTTATTCATCTACACATGTTTACTCAGGTGTCAAGAAGAAGCTGCAGAGCCTTGGACAAACTAGAGGTTGCCAGGACCTCAAACCCTGGGTGGGAAGTATTATAAACCATCTGTACTGGTCCGTGGTCTCGACGCCTCCTGGCAGTGGACAACTTGTGGTGGACAAATGGACATCAGTCATCGATCACATCCACAACAGGCACACCGGGTTCGAGGGACTGTTCTCTTCTTGTGCGCACGGAGTCCTGGAAGGCAGGGAACAGCGTAAACCGTGGCTGAGTTGTCGTTAGTATACTCCTAATGTTTATTTTACAGAGATTGTGATCACAGTATCATGTTGCATCATGTTGCATAATTTACATGTATTTTGTACAATGTTCTTCAGATACGAAGGTGTCTATTGAAGTGGAGAAGATCATCCGGAACAAGAGGCTGTGTGCAGATATACAACGCCTGTCCCCGTCACACCAGACATCCTACCTCGAAGCATTCCATAGCGTGATTACCCACTTTGCGCCAAAGATGTGCCACTTTTCATACAAAGGGATGGAGAGCAGGTAATCAAAGAAATATTCCGTGAAACATTCTTTTAGGACATTATTACATTCTATTACATTACACTTGCCAGACGCTTTTATCCAGAGCGACTTACAATCGAGGACAAAATCACAGCTTGCAACATTTGCAGTGCACAGGAAATGTACATGTCCTGAAGTGGTTTTGTAGGCAAGGGTCAGGGCCTTGTGCCTGGTTTGGGCAGCCACTGTTAGGCAGTGCAACCTGATAAATAGAGGGGTAACATGGGCTCTTTTGGGTTGACTTGTTTATGTTTCGCTGTTAAGAATGGTCATCTTGTTCCTGATTATTCTGTTTGTGTTCTGTTCTTAGAGGGATCCTGGCTGCTTTGCATTTCAACGAGAATGCCAACAGGGAGCAGCGGAGCAGACACGATGGCGAGATGATGTTCAACCTGCGGTATCCAAAGTATAAGAAGGGCGGCTACATTGTGAGGAAAGTCTTACAGGAGCCATCTTTTGGTAAGCATAATAGAAAGTTGATTGCAGATATGATTTGTATTTTGAGATGTACATAGTCGTGTGTCATATCTATGGTTGGATTAATTTGAACCTTGTCCCATATTCCTCTGCAACAGGCTATGCTGAAGAGCTGATGCGGATGGTGGAGGCCATGTGTCGAGGTGAGGACTACAACGGTGATGACTTTGACATCCCAGACCCGTCCCCTGTTACAGAGCCACTCAATGCATCATTCGAAAAGCCGGATAAGAGGGCAGCAGTCAATGCACATATGACCCGCTTTAGCATTACAAATAACACCTAAATGTACACATGAGAACCGGACTGAATGGAATAAACACAAACTTAATTTCATCTTTGCCGTGAGTGCTTTGATTTACTGTGTTGGGAACCTCCTGCTCCATCCTCACCTTGGTGTTCTGAAAAGTGTCATTACAGGGTGTGTAGTATGTCTGTGTTGCTACAGTTTTCCCCCTTATCCATGTGGGCTTGTATTGCATTGTCCCTGAAGTACAGCACATCTTAGACACCGTATGATCAAAAATATCAGCTACCCTTCCATGGTGAAGGTGTAAATTGATTTGCTAGGCCTATTTGTTGTAAGCTGTTGTAAGTTGTAAAAATGAAGACACATTCATGTGAAGCCAGAGGTATCATGTATTGACATTCATTTTCATGTATTTACAAACTCATGTATTTAAACTAAAAAAACAAAATTAACAAGTTAACAGCATACATGTATCATCACGGGCTGTTGGTGTCCTGGAACCCCCTGTAATCAATGGAGGGAAAAGTTCTCCGGATACACCACACCACACAGGAAGGTATGGGGACCCTGACATGTCTTCCCAGGTACTCGTAGCACCATCGCACAAACTGTCTGTATCCAGTGTACCTCTTCCACCTAAAAGTTGAAAGAAAATCAGAAGAAAAACACAGGTGTTTTAGATGTAGGCCTAGGCCTACTGTAACCTACATGACAGTTCGTTTTACGCATACATTTACGTCATTGGTGATATCAAATCATACAATTCCTACTAGTCCATACAAATGATTTTACAATAGGATTGTATACTCACTCGTTTCCCTCTACATCCCCGTATTCTTGCCGATAGTGGAAATGTGCGGTGCGCAGAACATGCAGATTCAGACAAACTGGCTCAAAGCCAGAATGTTCTGTGATGCAGCGGGTGTCTGCTCCCTCCTCCTCTCTCCTCTCGCACACTCTTGACTGTTCGCGGCAGCACACCGACTCCACTACCAGTGGCATTGGCTCACATCTCCCACAAGAACACCTAAAATATAACAGATAAAGGCAAGGGGCTTGAAACAATCTTACAATTGTCACAGAACTTTACAAAGTGTCAATGTCATGGGTTGATTCGCGTGAAAAGCCGACGTAGAACTAGCCTAATCGCGGAAGGATGGCCACTGGTCAGGAGCTAGGTTATAGCATAGGCTACTACTGGGTTATAGCATAGGCTACTGTATGAGTATGACGCAGGGCAAACTAATATAGTAGACCTAATTGGTATTTTCATCGCTCTCAAAAAAAATAACATAACTAAATAAAGATTAAGACTATGACAAGCACCGGGAAACAACAATGGCCCTTTGCGATCTGTAGGCTAGTAATGGTGACTATTTGGCTAATTCTGGGAGGTGAGGAGGCAGACTGCACACACACATGCTCGCTGGTGCAAACGCTGGTTGTGGTGGATATTACAAAGTACAATATCTTACGGAGTGTTCATTGTCAGAAAAGTGAACAAGAAGGAAGTTACCATTCCACGTGCTGTAGTCTGCCAAAATCCATAGGCATCCGACCGTCTGCCACAGCAGCACCACCAACAGCGCCTTCTGCCTCGCCATCCGAACTTTCCGTAGAACCCTGTGGCTCCAACTCATCCAAGTATGGCTCGTATCTATAGGGCATAACGCCCCTCACATTGTCCTCCAGCATTGGGTCGGACTCTGCCACTTCGAAAAATGTGTCAGGATCCGAGGATGAATCGGAGTTGTCAGAATCCATGTTGTTGACAGGTGTCAGGATAGTCGTGAGTGACAGGTGGGATAGTGTCTTGACCAAGGAGCCGTTCCGGAGTGTACGTCATAGGTCATGTGACTGACTAATAGGAAGGTCGGTAGCAGATCGCAAAAATCGCACTTTTAAAAGGCCGTACAAACTCAATTTCTCTATCATAATGATTAAAACCAACTTCAAGTGACTATTTTGTATGTGTACTTTCAATGTGTGTATGTATATTACTTTATTTTCCACGTGTCATGAGGTCTTTAAATGCCGTTTTTCCACCAACCCGGAGCCGGAGCTGGAGCCGATAAATATCTGGTTGTTCGTGTTTCCACCGCAGCGGCGACGGCTTTAAGCGCCGAAAAACAGATCTTTCTGGCCCCACTCGGCTGACCGGCAAGATCCAAGATCCATTACGAACCAATACATCACGCTTACTTCGGAGGGGGAGATTAACCTGAGCAATAACAGTTCATGGCGAGAACAGCGAGTAAAATTTGTAACAAGCTGTAGCGCTGAGCAAAGTGACTACAACGCGACCAACACATTTTCAGTGGCGGCTGGTGGAGTTTTCTCCAAGGGGGGGCTATAACTCCAAAATGTATAAAATATTTTTAAAAAAGCATTCATACATGTACTAAGGTATCAAACGAGTGTATTTACATAAATGAAAACAACAAAAACAACATTATAGATAGATAGATAGAAGTGCAAAGACAAACAAGTGCGATATATAGAGTATGTACAGTATATGCAGTTAAGAGTGATTATGTAAAGATAAGGGCAGTATAAAGAGGTGGGAATAACTGGCATAGTATAAACAGATGTAGTATGAACAAATATACAGATGTGCTATATTACTATACAGATGGCCAATATACATATATAATAAATATCTATCTATCTATCTATCTATCTATCTATCTATCTATCTATCTATCTATCTATCTATCTATCTATCTATCTATCTATCTATCTATCTATCTATCTATCTATCTATCTATCTATCTATCTATCTATCTATCTATCTATCTATCTATCTATCTATCTATCTATCTATCTATCTATCTATCTATCTATCTATCGATATATATCTCTCTATATCCAGTGTCCGAACTACGGGGGGACTCGGGGGATCCGAGACCCCCTGAAACTGACACGAGATCCCCCGAAAACATGATTTGGGAAATGTTGGGGGGTCTCTAAAATAGTGTTTTCGAGATCCGCGCTCTGAGTCAAGCGCAAGAGCAAGCTTATGTCTTATTCAAGGAAATGTGGTGAGAGGTGAGTGGTGGGGCGGCGCCCTAGCGCCTTCTATTGGCCAGCCGCCACTGATGCAAGGGTAGTTTTATTTCTAACATTAATTTATTTGCCTCGGGTTTACTGTGGAGTGGTTAGGACTGTTTTTATTGGCAGGCTAGTAGAAACCGCTGACTTGCGCTAGCCTAGCACCAGCGAAATCTGCAACTAGAAGGACAGGTTGAAACGAGATGAAAACGGTTACCACTTGTTAGCAGGAGTACTGCCAACACACAGCAGGAGTCCAATAGTGCAATACTAGAAAGGTAGACGAGACAAATTCTTCCTTAAGCCTTTAGGGCATATTTATTATATAGCAAACCAAAGGAACTGCTCTTCCAGCCTTCATCATATTGGGAGCGGGCCAAGAGAAAAATCACGCGCAGAACATTCATATATATAGGGGTGTGACGTCACCAATCACACTCATCCCATACAAAATCAACAGCACCCCCTTATGGTGTGGAGCAGGTAAGTAGTACAGAATACATCTCAGTCAATCATACACACATATGTCAACACTCCCACTTATGAGTGACTTGTATCCTGTACAGCTTTTAACAATCAGAATAAACTCAGAAATAAATCAAAACATTTTACAGTACATACAGTACTTAACATATTTACAGCTCATCAGACGCTTACACCAAACATGGCCCCTGAAAATTTCATCAGTTTAGTCAACCTTTTGTTCACATGGTGTCTCGCGTGTTCTGCACTCCTGCATATCAAAACGGTTGAGAATCTTGTCAACATACCTCTGTTGTGACATTGTTACACAATCATCAGTCTGACTGAAGTCTATGCCTAGAAAATGCTTCAACCTGCCTAGGTCCTTCATCTTAAACCTGGAGGAAAGCATTGCCTTCACTTGCTCTAGACTTCTCATGTTATTCGCTGCGATGATAAGATCATCCACCCAAATGACTATAATCACCTTCCCTGCCTGCTTAGACTCTTTTGAGTATACACAATGATCCGCTGGGTTCTGTGTGAAGTTGTCATTTATCAAGCATTTGTGTAGCATCTCATTCCAGTTACGCCCCAATTGCTTCAGACCATAAATAGACTTCTCTAATTTACACACTAGGTTTCCTCCCACTTTTTCGTAACCTTCAGGTTGATCCATGTAAATGTCTCGGTCTATGGGTGCATGTAGATACGCCGTCTTTACGTCCATTTGGTGTAGTACCAAGTTTTCTTGGGCTGCCTTTTGCATGACTACACGCACACTGGTCATATTGGCCGTGGGGGAGAATGTCTCACCATAATCTATCCCCGCTCTCTGGCTATATCCCTTCGCCACAAATCTGGCCTTGTACTGCTCATGTCCATCACTATCCTCCTTAATAGAGTATACCCACCTACCTCCCACTGTCTTTCTGCCCTCTGGCAATTTGGTCAGGGTAAAGGTCTGGTTTTCCTCGAGTGACTGCATCTCGTCGTCCATTGCCCACTTCCATTTACCTGCCTGTGGTGATGCCATAGCCTGTTTAAAGGTCAGTGGCACACCACACACTGCTCGATAGCAATAGTCAATACTGGTGAGCGTACTATCATCATCACCACTATCTTCCTGAGTAGCGTAATCACAAAGATAACTCGGGGGCTTACGCTCTCTAGTGGGGTATCTCCCACTGCTTGGGGCCTGTGGCGTCACCCTGTGGTGCTCCTCACCATCATCTCCTGGGGATTGTGGACTGTCAGTCTGTACGTCTGTGCTCGTAGCACTGGGCTGTGATGTGTCTGTCTTCTCACGATTTTCAATGGGGTCAAATCCTAAGTCCTGAGTCTGAGTCTCACTGTCACATGTGGTCTTTGTGATAAATTTGACCAATCTGTGCTTCTGCACTTTTCCCTTGGTGGGGTGGTAAACTAGAAAAGCGGGGCTGCCTTTGTCGTGCCCTACGAAGAGCCCCTTCTTACACCTCGGATCTAGTTTACCCTTGTCTTGTTGGTACGCGTAACACTCTGACCCGAATTTGTGCATCTTAGCTAGATCACGTTTCTTCCCTGTCAATGCTGTGTACGGTGTTGTCCCAATGTGCTTGTTAAAGCATCGGTTTCTGGTGTAGGCTGCTTCCTGAACAGCATAATGCCATAGGGTCTTAGGTAATTTGCTGTCAATAAGCTTACACCTAGCCATCTCGATGAGAGTGCGCCCCTCCCTCTCAGCTATCCCGTTCTGGTGTGGGGAGTAAGGACAGGACGTCTCATGTCTTATTCTGTTCTTACTTAGTAGTGACTTAAACTCTCTGCTAGTAAACTCGGTCCCGTTGTCTGACCGGATGCACTTCACACTGCCATAAGGCGCTACGTCAGCCAGAAACTTTTCAGTAGCCTGTACGGCATCACTCTTCGCTTTCAGAAAGTAAGTGAAAACTACTCCTGTGCACACATCTGTAAAAGATTGCATATACCTGTAACCATCAATTGAACCATTTGTCACTGGACCAGCTAGATCAGTGTTTACCAACTCAAGTGGTGTTTGCACCTTGTCAGTTGCATTTCTGTTTCTCGTCTGAGTAAACTTCCCCTCTATGCACACATGACATTCTTTGTCAGGCTTACGCTTTGCACCTTTAATGTGCATGCCTACGGTTACATCCTGCAGTTTCAGTATGTCATCATAGTTACAATGCCCCATAATTTCGTGCCAGGTTTGGATATCATGGCTAACATTGCACACATCATCTTCATCACACTCTGTTTGCAAGTAATACATTCTGTTACACACTTGAATGTTAAACCTTGCGCCGTTACACGCCACAACAACATTGTTACCTTCCTCGAAGAGTACCTTGGCACCATGTGCAGTGGCACATTTCACGGAGAAGAGTTCTTGTGGGAATGAAGGGATGTACAGGGCGTTCTTAAGAGTCACTGTACATCTGTGTCCTTCGCTGTCGATGAGACACACCTGCGCGTTCCCTCTGCCTTCCGCCAACCCGAACGTCCGCCTCCCGTCGGCCAGCTCCATGCTGTGGCCCTCTGGTTTGAATGTGCTGTCGAAGGTCTTGAACCGGCTTCTGTCGTTCAGCATGTGGGATGTCGCGCCTGTGTCGACGATCAACCCTTTTCCCTCGATCTGCCGCTGCTGCGCTGGCTTGCAGGTGTCCTCGGTCTCTGCCCGTAATGTGACGTCGTCTCCCGCGGGATCCGTCCTCCACCACTCGCTGCACGACCGCCGCCGCTGCCATCTTCAGCGCGAGCGCACCTAGAGCTTTGTGCACGCTCTTTCTTCCTGCAGGCTTTGTCGCTGTGGCTTGTGCTTTTGCAGGAACCGCACCAAACTTTCCTCGTGCATTCATCTTTTCGATGTCCCTTTTCTCCGCACCGCCAACACGCCATGTCTGTCGAAGATCCGCCGCTCCTTTTCTTCAGTGCTGCGCGGGCTTTCAGCACCCTTTCTCCCGCCATCTCGACTACTGGCTCTGCATCCTCCGACGCCTCGAAGTTTCGCAGCTTAGCCTTGAACTCCGCCAGTTTCATCTCCGCTGAACCATGGGTTACCATCAGCGTAAACGGCTTGTAATTTTCTGGAAGTCCCCTCATAATCATTGCCATCATCAGTCCCTCACTCGGTGCCTCGCCAGCACCTCTGAGCGCTGTAAAGATCTGCTCTGCCCGGATAATGTACTCAGTTACAGTCTCTGTATCCGCTTTCTTCAGCGAGGTCAATGTAATGTACATAGAAACAATCCGTGGCCTACCTTTGCCAATGTAGTGCTCTCTCAGCACTTGCAGACTCTCACGTCCCTTGTTTTTAGTGTCTCTGAATATCAGTCCCAAACTCACGTTATCCAGCAATGGCGCCAACGCGCAGTATGCGTCCACATTCAGTTCATTATCCTTGCCTCGTTCCTCAACGGTCAGCGGTCCACCAGGCTCATTCAGAATAGTCTCTTTTAATCCAACACGGTGCATGCAACACAGCATCCGTTCTTCCCAGAGCTCATATTCTTCGGCCCTACCGTCGAACGTCGGCCACTTTGCCTTTTGGTTTGCCATTCTTCTCAGCTTTAGCTTAGCTCCCCGGTTCTACCGCACTAAACTAGCTACCACACTTTTAGCTAACTAGCTAACGTGTTCCTCGCCACACTTTCCGTTGTTGCAACTACTGTCGTCGTTACTGGGCCCATAACCTGTTAGCAGGAGTACTGCCAACACACAGCAGGAGTCCAATAGTGCAATACTAGAAAGGTAGACGAGACAAATTCTTCCTTAAGCCTTTAGGGCATATTTATTATATAGCAAACCAAAGGAACTGCTCTTCCAGCCTTCATCATATTGGGAGCGGGCCAAGAGAAAAATCACGCGCAGAACATTCATATACAGTATATATAGGGGGTGTGACGTCACCAATCACACTCATCCCATACAAAATCAACAGCACCCCCATAACTTATGGTGTGGAGCAGGTAAGTAGTACAGAATACATCTCAGTCAATCATACACACATATGTCAACACCACTGATAAATAACACACTGGCTTACTTGGAAATTAGGTCCTATGTCCAAAATGCTGAACTACCCCTTTAACTTAACTGAGAATGCAGGTTTTATTTTGTATGAATGAGGTCTGTTGGCCATACGTTCCAATAAGCTGAGTAAAACTTCTGGTAATGATTAGTGGTGGGCGTAACGATCCAAAATATCGATGTATCGATACCATATTATGATCATAACCATGATAACTGATTAAAGTAAACATGTCAAAACTATCATTGCTCTCCCCTACACAAAATTAGATTAGCTGTTTTTCTAGGTAAAAAGTATCGGTGTCGGTAATACTGGCCCTGTACTTGGTATCGGATCGATACCAAATTTTGTCCACCCCTAGTAATGATTTGGAATTAAGCTCTCTAATAAGATGCAACACAGATTTGGTCAATGGTTTTTAAGTGTGTGCTTCACAAACAAGTAAAACAGACCGGTGAATGGGAAGACAACTCTTGTATAGACCCAAGTGAATGGTTCTGTCTTTACCTCAACAATGTAAATACAGTCAAACAGCAGATATATTTTAATGTAATGCTTTATTGACATTGAGTTTCAAGTTTTTCCTCAGAAGGTCTTCTCTTCTTCAGCATCCAGCAGAATTGCGGGAATCCAGATGATCTTGTTGGGGCTCTGCCTGTTCACTTGTGAGGCCCCGTCTGAACCCCTCAAACCCATAGTTTGGGGAGCAGCTCCTGGAGAGTTGAGGGCTGTAGCTCAGGTTGGAAGGACGTGACCCCCTCAGCTGGTCCACTTCCTGCTGAAGAGCTGCGTTATTCTCTTGTTCCAACACCAGCTCCTTGACGGGTTAGCTTTGCTGACTATGTGGGCCACCCTCAAGCTCATCAAACGAATTCTTCTTCTTCTTCTTCTTCTTCTTCTTCTTCTTCTTCTTCTTCTTCTTCTGCTGCATGCTGGGAGATTTTGGAGTGTGAGCGGAAGAAAAGAGCGACGCTTTATACGTTACATTTTTCCGTTTGTACTTGTTTATGGGTGTTAGTTTCATATAGTTTATCGGTGATAGTTTACTTTGCTTAATTTTTGGGTCTTTTGGTGCTGTTTTTGGGGTGTTTTGCGGGCTTCTCCTGCCGGTGTCTCGCCGGCCGGCGTCTGACGCCATGGTGAATGGAGACTTCGCCAGACTCATGCGGAAGCACGGCATTAAAATATCGGCCGGCTTCCCATGCACTGTGGAGGATATCGGGCTGGCTGTGGGGGAGAAGGTCGGACACAGCAGCATTAAGTCCCTGGCGCGGATGAACAGTGCGGTCGTGATCTTTCTGGACCAGGTGGAGAAAGTGAACCGCGTTATCGAGACAGGCATCACGGTGAGTGAAATGTTTGTGCGGGTGCAGCCGCTGACGCTCCCTGCAACCAAAGTGGTTCTGTCCATGGCCGTAGCCACATTAGAGGTAAGGGAGGTCCGGACCTCGCTTATTTCATCCGAGGTTTTTTTTTTTTTTTTTTTTTTTTTGAACGTCAAAAATGCCCAACTGAATCAAACATTAAAAACCTCTCATTAAACCTCTGTGAAACGTGCTTTGCAGATTGTGGTTAACATCCATGGGCTTTGTTTTCGGTTTCCTGTGTGCACTTTCGGCTTTTTGCGTTTACGTGTGCAGAACTAAGAAAAAAAATAACACAAAGCGCGCGTGCGACGCGAGGATAAGAATGTTCAGCCGACATGAAGTCAGTGTGTGAATGATAGCAGTAACGACAGTAACTTCTAGCCTGTGTCAACGTCAAGAAACCATTTGGTAAGTGAAAGTAGGCTACTATTTTACCCTGTACCGTTAAAATAGTGTCCAAATGAGCAAAATATCCGTTTTAAATATCCGTTTTGGGACTGTCCACGACTTAAACGGATATTTTAGCTCATTTGTTGGCTACTTTGGCATTAGACCCATACTGTAGGATCAGCCAAAGCTTCCTTTTCAGGTAGATTAATAAGCATCTAGTCTTATTGACTTTATTGGGTTAGGCTATGGGTTAAATTTGGAGGGGGCACCTTTAGATATTAATGTTCAGTTAATCTAGCACGTTTTCAGCTCATATTAATTTTAATATACCCATTCCACAGAAAACAAGTCACAAAGAGCAGGCCAACCATGTCCAAGAGATTAAAACAAAACACAATGGATGCATTTCTGTCAAAGAAAAAGAAAGAAAAGGACAGAGATGGAGATAGTAAACAGGAAAGCAAGGAGGATGAAAGAGAGAATAGGGAATGTAAGCTGGAGCACAGAGAAGAGAGTCATTCAGAGATGGAAGGAGAGAGGCACACAGAGGATGATGAAGCGCAGAGGCACACAGTGGAGGAGGGAGGGCAGAGAAGCGCAGAGGATGATGAAGCGCAGAGGCACACAGTGGAGGAGGGAGGGCAGAGAAGCGCAGAGAATGAATACAGCAGGGAGCAGGGAAACATGGAAATAGGGGGAGAAGAAATTGGAAGTTCATGCCCTCAGCATCCCTTTGATCCGGTTAGGGTAAAAAACAAAGTTATTAATGGTGATGCCCTTACAGATGATGAGAAAAAAAGTGTACTCCAAAATCGGTGGTTAGCACCACAGGGATATAGCTATCCCAAACGTACCTTGGGAGGAAAACAGCTGAGGTACAATCCCCAGTGGGAGAAAAATTATGAATGGCTGAGCTACTCGCCATCTGAGGATGCAGCTTATTGTGCCACTTGCCTCTGCTTTAATAAAGTAAAAGGAAAAAAACGTTAGCTTCCTTACAAAGGGCTTTACTGACTGGAAAAATGCAGTTGGTGATAAAAGAGGCGTGATCCCAAGGCATAGCCATTCAGAGGGACACCAGAGAGCCACCGAATTGGCTGAAAATTTCATGTTGATCACACAAGGCCAAAAGAAAGATATTAAATCTGTTATCAGCAAGCAATATGATGACAAGGTCATGGCTAACCGCAAGGCTTTGCTCTCCATCATAGACATCATTGTATGTTTAGGGAAAAGAAATGTGCCTTTCCGGGGGAACTGGGAGGGATCCAGTGAAAATGGAAATTTTAACTATTTTGTTAACTGGAAAGCACAGTTTGACACTACACTCAAGCAACATCTGGAGACTGCAGCCAAGAATGCAAAATACATATCCCCACAAATTCAGAATGATCTCATTGCATGCTGTGCAGAGGACATAAGGGAGACTCTTATCAACAATATCAAAACAGCGAAGTTCTTCACTGTTTTAGCTGATGAGTCAATGGATATCTGTGGAATTGAGCAACTATCACTCTGCGTTCGGTATGTGAGTGGGGAGGGAGAGAGTTCTGAAATAAGAGAGGACTTTCTTGGATTCTGCCCTTTGACTCAGCAAGATGCGAAGACAATAGCCACAGTAATTCTTCGACAGCTGACTGAATGGGGACTTCACACTGAGTATTTAAGGGGCCAAGGATATGATGGGGCATCTACAATGAGTGGCCATGTGAGTGGAGTCCATGTGTCCAGTGATGTTCATCCCAGGGCAATGTACACCCACTGCAGGAGCCATGCACTTAATTTAGTTGTAGTGCATGGCTGTTCAGATCTGCCTATAGTGAGGAATACAATGTCTATTATTGAGGAAATTGCAGTGTTCTTTTCAGGATCTAGTGCCAGAAAAGGTGCTTTGGAGGCAGAAACCAGTAAAGAAGGTCAAACAACAAAAAAATCAGGAATCCCACTCATGAGTGACACAAGATGGAGCAGCAGATCAACCACCCTCAGCGCATTTGTGGAGAAGTTCACAGCGGTGCATTCTGTGTTGGAAAAAATGGGGGTTGAAAAACCTTCTGTTTCTGCAAAGGCTGCCACCCTCAGGCACAACATGGAATCATTTGAGACCATAATTACAGCTGTGATGGTAAATGAAATACTTGGATACATACATCCTTTAACCAAACTGCTGCAGACTACAAATTTGGACATCCTCACAGCCTATGAGGAAGCAAGAAACATGCGGCAGGTCATCGCCAACCAAAGAGAGGACAAAGGTTCCAGGTTGTGCTTTGAGAAAGCCACTGCATTGGCTAATTCAATAGGTGTTGTCCCAGCCAAGCGGAGGGTATCTGTGAGACAAACATACAGAGCAAACGTGACCACAGAATCAGTGGAGGACCATTACAGGATAAATCTCTTCTACCCCTTCTTGGACCACATCACAGCTCAGTTGGATGAGAGATTTGCCAAGAATAATAAGCCCCCTATCCTTGCATCATACTTGGTGCCATCATCCTTGAAATATTTAACACCAGCACGAGAGGATGAGATGCTTCGGTGGTACCACGAAGACCTCCCTGACCAAGACACTGCCAGACAGGAAATTGAGCGCTGGAGACATAAATTTGAAGATGGCCCCCTTCCTTCTTTTTCCCTAGAAGTTCTACAAAAACACAACCTGTCATTCTTCCCTAACATAAAATGTATGTTGAAGATTTTCTTAACCTTGCCAGTGACAACTTGTGCCTGTGAGAGGTCATTCTCAGCCATGCGAAGACTAAAGACATGGCTTAGATCTACCATGTCCAACGACAGACTGACGGGCCTGGCGATGATGCATGTGCATCAGAAAGTGGAAGTGGACCGGGAGAATATCCTTCGACGGTGGGATGCCGCTGGTCATAGGAGGATTCAGCTTGCATTTGATTAAAAAGTTGATTGTTGAGATTTTAGGTGATGCCATTTGTACTTTTAGGGGCTGTAATTTGCAATGATTTATTTCTACTTGAATATTATTTTTATTTTGGAATCATTCATCATTCAGTTCATCAAGTTCAAAGTTACCCCCTATATTCTTTAAAAACATGGTGGTGTACTATTGCTATAAAAAAAAATGTAAATATAGTACAGTACATTTTTTGGGGGGGAAATGCTGGTTTATACAATTAAAAGACATTTAAACAATAAAACTCTTGTGTGACTTGTAATTTAATAAATACATAAAATATATATATGTATATTATACATATACATAAATGTATATCTAAAAAACAATATAATTTAAAATATTTATATATATTTTTTTTTTAAATCGCCGCGCGCGCATCATGGACCTCACTTATTCCAAAATGCTGGCTACGGCCCTGGTTCTGTCCAACGTCCCTCCCTTCATAACTGATGAGTTCCTCAGTAGAGAGCTATCCAGACACGGGAAACTTGTTTCTCCAGTGAAGAAGATGCTGTCTGGGTAAGTCTCAGTTACTGAAGCACGTGGTGTCTCATCGCAGACAAGTCTATATGATACTGAACAATCGGATCGTGGAGCTCAACCTCCGTTTTCACGTTAAAGTAGATGATTATGACTACGTGATTTTTGCAACCTCATCGGTTATGAAGTGTTTTGGTTGCGGGGAAGAGGGGCACACCGTGAGTGCCTGTCCGGGGCGCGGGTGTAACGATAGTATTGTTATGTAGTTTTTGTTTCAACACGGACTTGTTAGAGTGTGACACCTATGAACGGTAGCTGGACAGAGTTTGTTATACTAGGTTGTGAACCAGTGACGGATTTAAATAAACAGTGTAAGCAAACTGGAATATGCATTAATCGTACATTCTGTGTCGGGTAGAGACAGGGCAGAATGGAACATGGTGGCAGCGGAAACTTAAAGAGGACGGAGCAGAAAAACGGACTTCTACGGTGCAGCTAACTAGCTAACGTTAGCGGACCGGCTAACAAGAAAATCGCGGGAGTTGAAGAGGACGCTCCAGTCAGTCGGCAGTGAAAAATGGAAGGTTTGAAACCTCCACCGACATTGTGTTTGGACACCGGCAACATAGCGAAGGCTTGGAAATCATGGAAGGAGGAGTTTACACTATACATGGATCTTTCCATGCCTGAGGCGGCAGAGGATGTAAGAGTGAAACTGTTCTACTACCTGATCGGAGAGACCGGTAGGGAACTTTGTGAAACTTTGATGAGCGATGTGACTTCTCCCAGGAGGAAACTCAGTGAACTGATTGGAACATTTGATGAACATTGCAACCCTAAGGTAAATGAGAGAGTAGAAAGGTATCGTTTTTTCATGAGAAATCAAGGACGGGATGAAAACATTGATACATATGTAACTGATCTCAGAGTATTAGCCTGCACATGTAACTTTGGAGACATAAAGGACTCACTTATACGTGATAGAATAGTATGTGGCAACAACAACTCAGGACTGAGAGAGAGATTACTCAGAAAGGGAAAGCTGACATTGGACAAGTGTCTACAGTTGTGCAGAGCTACAGAGTTGTCACGTGAAAATAGCAAAACCATTGAAGGAAGCACAGTGGAAGAAGTACACATAGTGAAACAGACAGCAAGGCAAGATAAAAACATGGACACTGTGTCATGCATGTTCTGTGGGAAGACACATGAAAGGAACAAGGCCAAATATCCAGCCTTTGGAAAGCGCTGCAAAAAATGTGGTAAAGAAAATCACTTTGCAGTCAGATGCTAATCCAATACAGAGAAATGGAAAAGAGGAAAACAGGTGCACTATGTGACTGAAGAGGACAGTGATGATTATGAGGACGTCATGAGTGTCAATACTACAGAGATACTGACAAAGACTGGCAATGAGACCAGAGATGACGAAGCCAAGAAGAGCCAGCTTTTTGCAGGGATGCTGGTAGGCAAAGAGCTTGTGAAATTTCAAATAGATTGTGGAGCTACCTGTAATGTAATCCCCATAAATCTATTGAATCCAGACACTCAGATGGAACGCACAAAGAAAGTGCTGATTATGTACAACAAAACCAAGCTGCATCCACTTGGAAAATGCAAGGTGAAGGTGAGGAACCCGAGAAACCAGAAACTATACCGGCTGGAGTTTGTGGTAGTGAATGAGGACTGCAAACTATGAGGGGCCCCTAGGGACATTATTCAGAAATACCGTTCACACACACATGTGAAACACTCTCACACACACAACTGAAACCAAAAGCTCTCATAAACACATGTGAAAATCTCTCACACACATATGAAATGGTCTCACACACACATGTGAAACACTCTCACACACACAACTGAAACCAAAAGCTCTCACACACACACATGTGAAACACTCTCACACACACATATGAAACACTCACACACACACAACTGAAACCAAAAGCTCTCATAAACACATGTGAAAATCTCTCACACACCAGTGGCGGCTGGTGAACATTTTTTTTGGGGGGGCGCAGTTGGGCGGCACGGTTTAAATAGCACTCCGCAATGAGAAAATAACCCACAAAAGAGATTCAGTAGAATATATTGAAAAACAAAGATTTATTAAACAAAAACACACTGCTCATTACAAACTAGAACTAGGTTTAGATTAGTATTCAGACACATATTCATCACATTTGACATTTATGTGCCAGAGTAGGCCCCACTACTTGTAAAGAAATTTAGCCCTCCTCTCTTTCAAGCTGGCAAATTCCTCAATAACTCTCTGGTTAAAGTCAATCATGTCTGTGACCAGCCTTTTTTCCATTGAGAGCATGGCTAAGGCATTCAGTCTCTCCTGACTCATGGTGTTCCTGAGGAAGGTTTTAATCCTTTTCAGAGTTGAAAAACACCTCTCAGCCTCAGCAGTGGTCATGGGAGTTGTGATCATGATTTTCAGCAGTGTAACTGTCTCTGAAAATACCTCAGATAGATTGTTTTCCATGAACAACTGGAAAAGATCCACAGCACTACGGCAGGATCTGAATTTGTCTGTGCCATAGATGAGGCCAAGCTCTGTCTTCAGCTTGCCTCCATCCAGAATTGGATAGGCCTTCAATGTGGTGGCCAAAGCAACTTCAGGGAATACCTTGAGGTAGCATTCAAACTGGTTGCCCTGCAGTAAGGTGGCACTGATGAGGTGGTCTTTGAAGGCAAAGCGTTCCTTGGTGTGTCCAAGTATGGTGTCACATACCTACAGATAAATATATATAGAGAGAGAGAGAGGAGAGACGTTGTGGGAAATATCTATATCAGATCACTTAAAGCCAAGTCTTAGTCTGGGTTAAGTTTAGATGATTTATTTAAATCAGACCTTAATCTTACACACCAAACTACATCTCAAATAGACCCACACTCTTAGTTTGCATAGCACCAGGTCAGAGCAATCAAGCTTAGCCTTTTGTTTATGTTTAAACCTATCAGACTTGGTTCTTTGCTTTTGTGTGTCTAAGAACCAGAGCTATCAGATTTGGTTCCTGGCTTTTGTTGGTCTAGGTGCCAGAGCAATCAGACCCTGATGGTTGGCCTATGTCTGAAGCCATGACATTAACATTTGTATGGCCATACCCCTATGGTCAAGCACACCCCCTACCACCAAAGAACTCAGTATTTCAGTCTCTAAATATTGAACTCCAGCCATGTTATTAACTCAAATATACTGTATATCAAACCTATTTGCATGGATTTAACTGTAACACAGGCATCTGCTGATTTTGACACTCACCTCAGCAGCAATCCTTCTAAGCTCATCTTCCGACACAGCCCGGCGCTTCCTCGGCTGCTGAGAGCCACTGCTTTGCTCCACCACCATTGCATGGAGAGAATCTCTGTAAATAAAAATAACAATAATTTACAAATCATGTTTATCTTATAACTATGGTACAAGTGAAAGAATGCACTGACTACGCTTACAGAATAACAATGAGATTACCTGATTTTTTGTATGTCCTCTTGGAACTGCTGGATGCATCTTTCTATATGGACTGAATCTATGTCTCTCTTCTGGAGCTTGGCATAGAGGACGTCCACGTGTGGCATTATTTTATGAAACAGTTGCAGGAAGAAGTTGAACTGAGGATCCTCCAGTAGCCTGATGTAGCCTCCTGCTTCTTGGCTGGTCTTGTCATCAAAGCCACCTGATGCTCGAATTCTTTCAAAGCATTCAACGAGGTGTTCTCTTTGCTCAAACACAGTATTGACGGCACGGCTGTGAAAGTTCCATCTCACAGTGCTGGCTGTTGGTAGTCTATGGGCCACTACCTCATCAAGCACACTGGTCCGCTTGGGGGATCTTGAAAAAAACGCAGAAAATCCACCCAGGTCGGAAAAAAAGTTTTTGACTTTGACTACGTGGGAGGTAGCCTGTTGCATGATAAGATTGAGCTGATGGGCATAGCAGTGGATATAGTGGGCTGTTGGGTAGTCATCCCGGATTCTCTTCTGAACTCCTGAAGTGGCACCCCTCATTACACTAGCACCGTCATATGCCTGGCAGATGAGTTTACTTTTCTGCTCACCTGGGAGGATGGCAGCAAGGCGTTCTTTTAAAGCATCGGCAATGGTCTCTGCTGTAGCCGACTGCAGAGGGATGAACTCAAAGAATCTTTCCACCAGATTCTTATCGTTGATGTAGCGAAGCACAAGCACAAGTTGGGCTTGTGTGCTAATGTCCGTGGTTTCATCTGCTTGGATCGATAGAAAATCGCTGCTTTGAACTTCACTGATGATCTTTTCCCTCACAACAGACAGCATACAGTCAAGAAGTTCATTCTGGACTGTTTTGGATGTTCCCTTAAAGACAGTTGCGCTCTCCAGATGCTCTTTCAGTACACCGTCCAGTGATGCAACGACGTCCACCAAGCCATGAAAAATCCCTGGGTTCTCCGAGTTTTCGCTCTCGTCATGGCCACGAAGGGCCAACTCAAAGGCACCACAGAACTTCACACAGTCTATTATTCTGGAGAGGATGTGTCGGTTTTTTCTCACCTCTTCATTATGTTTCCGAATGCCAATTCGGTATCCTTCATCCAGCTGCTCGGCAATGCTCAGTCTTCCAAAGAGGTTTAGCTTAAGACAGTTGGTTAGGTGGCTGCGGCCACATTCGTGCTTCTTACATTTTTGTGTGAAGTGCTTTAGATCCTTCATCCCGGTTGTAGTCCAAAGTGTTTCAGTCCCAGGACTTTGAAATAACAGACAAGGGAAACAAAAAAAGGCATTGCTCACTGTACAACCAGCTAACCAATTCCGCTTAGCATACAAGTTTGAGGAGAAAGTCCGAGTGTAGGTTCTCCCGCGATCAGTGGTCGTCTGTTGAATGTTTAAATCCGGACGCTCGGGTCCCAAGTCTTTCAATTTCTTCTTTTCGACATCTGATAGTCGATGAAATGGTGTTTTAAGTAGAGCTTGCACGGAGTTCTCAGCCATCGATGTCGCCATATTCACTCAATCTAAGTTTCAGCTAGCTACGGTGCTGCTCTTTACGCTTGTGGTTAGGGAATGATAACGATGCTGATTTGCCGAAATAGTCCAATCGCGTATCTAAGAATGTCACATTGAACTAAGAAACAATGCCAGATCTAAGTTTCATCCTCCAATGAAAAGCTATCCTTGCTAAAATGACTGAGAAAAGTATAAGCTCTCCTATAGACTCCCATGTTATCGGCGCCCATGGACGTTAGCCGACCTGCCTATTCTCAGAAAAGGCGAATGGCAATATATTATGTCCGGACACATTTTAGCGGTTCTTGACAGTGGTCTCCCATACACATTTAACCCATAAACACGGTACATTTCTTATTTCAATTATGTTGTATATATAACGTTTTTTAACTCAAAAAGTCAGGGTGGGCGGCGCCCAAGCGCCCACTATTGACGCACCGCC
This sequence comes from Eleginops maclovinus, assembly GCF_036324505.1. Taxonomy (NCBI): domain Eukaryota; kingdom Metazoa; phylum Chordata; class Actinopteri; order Perciformes; family Eleginopidae; genus Eleginops; species Eleginops maclovinus. The sequence continues at coordinate 2,101,514 of NC_086357.1, read as the reverse complement.
ACTGGTTGAACAGTCGTAGCATTATTACAGGTGTTTCAGTACACAACCAAAGGATTGAGAGACTATGGGCAGAACTCAATAGAGTTGTATCAAGATACTTTGCAAATGTTTTTAACTTTATGGAGGAACAGGGTATACTGGATTCATTGAATGAACTTCGTCTTTTTTGTCTGCATTATGTCTATTTACCAAGAATTGAAAGGGCAGTAACAGAATTCATCAACCAGTGGAACAACCATGGCCTCTCCACACAAGTGGGGCAGACACCACTACAGCTGTGGCATACAGGTGTCATAAACAGCGTAGGAATCCATCCGGTTATAAATGACATTATTGATGGTGACACCCATTATGGTATTGATGAAGAAGGACCATTACCTGAACTTCAAACCACTAATAATGTTATCATTCCAGACATTGATCTTGCCATTAATGAGACCACAATGAACAATATTCAACAAGTGAATCCACTTGAAAATGATGGAAACCATGGAATACATTTATTTTCTTCACTCTTGCAGTATATTCAGTCCACATAGGAGTTACTTTGTAAATAAGCTGTTTCCCAACACTAAACCTAATGAACATTTTTTCAAAAATATAAGAAGCATTTGTTCAAAGTGTTTTTCTCAAAAAGACATACTGCGAGACACGCAGAGACTGAGACTTTAAAGATTGCAAACTTTATTGCAACAGCAATATTATGAACTAAATATGAAATGAAATGAAATAAATGTGAAATAAATGTGAAATAAATGTGAACCAGATATTGGTATTACTTAATAAAACTACACAGGTAAAGGAAACGTAACATTTCATTCCATAAAAAAGTGTTTAACAAATTGAAATAACACAGGAAAAAGTATTAAACACACATGTAAATGTCTTTACCTGTGTAGCTTTACTTATTGACTTTTATTGAGTCAATTCCAATATGTGGTATAAATCTCAAATGAATAGCTGCATCAGAAAAATATTAAAGTATTTAATGAAAGAAATGTTGACACGTTGAAAACTTATTTCCACCACTGTATATTCATGACCTGCCAAACCTATGAGTGTTCCCTAAAGCAAAGTCAAACTTGTCTTTAAAGAGTTCATATGACACATGTAGCGGCAACCTGATGCAGCTAACACATGTGTTGGCCATAGGGAACAATGGTGTAGAGGCATAGTCGTCCTCTCCCTTGTGAATGAACTCCACAGAAGGTGTTGGGAAAAAGCCGATGGGTGGCACCACAGAGGCTCCTGTTGCGAAGGCCAATATTTGTTGTATTTTGGATGGCCCTTCTTCTATACAAAAAAACTGAAAAACAATTTAAGTGGTAGTTGGTCCAATTAACACGTTTATTGAACATCTCTTGAGTTATTATCATTAGCTGATGATGGCATGTATTTTTGTAGGAAAAACTATTTTTAAAGTAAAAATATAAATAGATGCATCATTTTACGAGTAGTATAAACTATCAATTACCTTCTGCATCCTGGAGATAGTCTCTCCAGAAGATTACAACCATCTCTTCTGCAGTTCTCTTGTTGCTCCCTTCTGGAGAGAGTGGAATGCTGAAGAGATTGTCCATCTGGTCAGCAGTGAGAAGACTTGCCTCATAGCAAAACAGGGGCTTAAAGCTGTCAGGATGTCTCCTGATTTTTTCAAGAACCCCAAGAGTCTTCAGACCTTCACAGAATCTGTACAAAGTACATGGAAACATTTTACTAATTTTGCATAATTTAAATAGGGTTCCTAATTCACTTATGAATTGTCAATTTGTGACTTACTTGTATATACAACTAATAGTTTTTAGTTTTAGTGAAGTTAATCCTACAACATGTTGGTCAATAATTCAAATTCTGATTCCTATTCTGATTAACCTGACGAAATAACCAACACTGAATACCTTTGAAATGGACCTTGGACCCTGTGGACAACCTGAAACATCACTATGTCCTGTACCAGCAGCTCCCTGTCCCTGATTGACTGCACAGGCCTTAGACATCCTGCATTAGCCAGGTACTCAAGTAGAGGTGCCTTTGTCTCCTCAAGCTCCTCAACCCTGGTGCTTTCAGATACCTAGCATCACAAGGAGCAGCAGGTTGGCTTGTTATGGGGGCTACTTGTTATGCTTATAACTTATTAGTTAAAAAAACAGACACTAGAGGACTGCATAATTACATGATAACAAATGGTCCCTTAACAGTTGATTGAGGTTCAGGTTTTTTTCCCACATAGCTACAATGTGACAGAAAACAGAAATTATAATTGGCTTGTCTGTTGGATTGTGGTGGAATTCAAACTACAACACATGGAAAGTGGGCATTCAGCAATGCACTGGGCAGGACCGATACTGCCTCTCAAAATGTAAAACAGCAAGAGAACATTGTAATATTACCTAATTCTAATGGAATATAAGATGTAAACTAACTACCAACTGACCTTTTTGACTTTCTCAAGAAGTTCTGGGTCAGCTATGTCTTCTACAGCTGGATTTGCTGAACCATCAACAAGAAGCGAAAACACTGTTGGTGACAGGAAGTTTGGTGGTGGACCACCATGCACCAAACTCACTGCAATGGCTCTGCCAGCGTTGTAGTACCGGTCCTCTCTTAGAGCTGCAAAACAATCACATAAAAGGAAATGTAATATTGAAAAATGAGCAAAGACTCTTTGCTACATATAATCATGGATTTGATGTGTTATTAAATACATTGTAGATCAGTTTGCATGTAAAAATCACCATACACTAAAATAGCTCCCATTATTAATAAAAAAACAACAAGACATTACCAGTACTGTCAAGAGCGAAGTTCTTGCTGTTTTCTTTTCCCTCAAACATGGCGGATCTGGCAATGGTCTCCATCAGCAGCCTCAAGAATTCCCTCCTTGGCCCTCCTAAATCAATCCCTTCCGCATTTCTCCCCATGTCATCTGAGAACTTAACAGAAATCATCAAGTTTGGGTCGTAGGATACCCTTTGGAAACCCCGCATGGCTCCTTCCCAGACAGCAGAGCGATTTATATTGAACCTGCACTGTCGTTTTGTAATAATTTTGCTTGAGAGTACCAGCAGTATCTCCTGACCCGGGACTATAAAGACAAAAATGATCAAAAACACAGTAAAGTTACACATTTTACAATAACCCTTTTTTCGTCATTGCAAGCATCCAAATAATCCTCAATGTGTACGTCACAATAATTTAAAGGTCAATTATCAGATGACATCCTTATTAGTTATCCTGATCTCTCACGCTCGCAGTCTGTGTGGGCTACTCACATTGGACACTCCATACTGGCAATAATGGCCTTGTTTAATTCCTCGTCATCTGAGGAGTCGTCAGGAAGAGTTGACACAAGTGCTAAATATGATGAGTAGTCATCATGGCCGCTAGTCCCATGGGTGCCATCACTCCTTGGAAGGCAGCCTCCATCTTGACTGCTTGTGCCAGGGCCGCCATCCACTCCTTCCACTACTAATCTACTCCTTTTAACAGCACTGGTAGCTGGGTGGTTGGTGGCGTCATCATTATAATCATCATCATCAATACCAGTGCCAGTGCCAGGATTGCCTTCACCATCAATATTGCCAGTACAGGGATCATTATTTCTCATTGCTCTTGAGGCTGCCCTGGTGGTGACACAGCTGCTCATGCCTGCAGGGATTTGCAGGATTCCACAACAACTGTCAGTGGTAGAATGTTCACTATCCTCCTCTGAGTCAGTCTTTGAAAGACAAAGAAATAAAACCCAAAATGATATATCAAAAGCAAAAAAGTAAGACTTTGAAATTAAATAACCTTAAATAAAAATCAAGTAATTACATAACCGATTAAAATAGGGAGCCTTTGTTCACACTCTTCTCAATTTAAATTGCTCTATTTGAATTTAATATAAACTTTAAATTGCTATAAGCAGGTAACAGTAAACCTTTTATTTTCAAAAGGTAATTATACTTAATTTAATTTAGTGGTAAAACAAACAAAAAAGCAAACTTACTAAAAGGGTCCTTGATGGTCTTAGCATCCCATTCAGCTCCTGACCCTCCTGGATCTTAGGGGACACCAACTTATTGCCACAAGACATTACAAGCTGGAGGCTACAAAGACGATGTAGGACAGGGGTCACCAACCTTTTTTGAACTGAGGGCTACTTCTTGGGTACCGATTAATGTGAAGGGCTACCAATTTGGTACGCTTCAAATTTGCGCGGTTTACCTTTAATTGTATGTTATTATTAATAGTAAAACTAATTAGTTATATTCACCTGTTTGAGGACACTGCTCATTTTAACAAATTTGCACAATAGGCCTAATTATCAATAATGGCTTAAAAAGGAAGGAAACAGACAAATATCAAAATCAGCACTTTATTTCTATTTCACTGTAATCACCATCAAACAGAACAACATAACATTAAACAAAAGTATTTATAGGCCTATTTAATCCATCACAATCTTTCATAAGTTTTAATGGGAAGCCTGGCATTGCATGCTGGCAACCAGGGCCTCGTAATCTGGGCTGTAATTTGACACTGCAAGTCTGAGTGAGTCTTGCAGATGTGCATCAGTGAGCCGTGTTCTGTGTTCGTTTTTTATGAAATTCATGTCAGAAAAGGCTGATTCACAAAGATAGGTAGACCCAAACAGACTGGCAACCTTCATTGCTGCTGTGCACAGACCACTGTACTTTTCAGTATCAACAAGGCCCCAAAAGTTTGCTGCAGCCTGGTGGGCTTTGAGGCGAATGTCATTCTGCAGTGTCACTATTTCTATTTCCACCTGCCCAGCATCCAAGCTGAACATTGCACTTAGTTGCTCAGCAATGGACGTTGTGTCCACGTTTATAAATGGATTCGAAACGAACGACACACATGGCTCAAGTTTATCAATGTCACAAAACCTATTCTCAAACTCTTGCCCAACCCTGTTTATGACTTGAGTGTATTTTTCGGCAGCGTTGCCAAAAATCTCAGACGCAGAGGTATTGTCGTTCAGCACCATCTGCAAAGAGGGGAAGTGCAGCACCTTTTTTCTCTGTAAATGCGCAGAGAAAATGCTCATCTGTGCTTTAAACGCATTTAAAGCACTGATCATGTCGGCAACAGTCTTACCTTTGCCTTGCAGCGCACAGTTCAGATTGTTCAGTTTTCCAGTAATGTCCGTCAGAAATGCCAGGTCTAGTAGCCACGCAACGTCCTCCAGCAGCGATGTGTCTTCGTCTCTAGATTTCATAAAATCTTTGATCTCCCTCAACAGCGACAAAAACCGGAGCAGAATCCGTCCTCTGCTGAGCCATCGGATGTCCGTGTGGAGAAGCAGGTCCCCATATTCAGCCGACAGCTCCGCCAACATCACCTTGAAACTTCGGTGTTGTTTAGCTTTGGAACGGATGCTGTTTATGATCCTCACAACAGGAGTCATTACGTGCTCGAAGCCGATCACCTTAAAAATAAAATAAAATCACTCTTACTCAAAGCACTTAAAAACAATAACAATACAATACAATACAATACAATACAAAACAAAATGTATTTATATAGCGCCGTATCACAACTATGAAGTTGACTCTAACGACCAAAAAGCGCAGTAGGGGCCGGTCTACAAGCAGATGCGTAAAATATGCCCAATAGGCCTACTCATAATTACAAATAGGATATTAGGCCTACAACAAGGATAACATAAATTAATAAAATACAAAATGAAAACGCACCTTTGCACATAAGGCCTGCTGGTGAATGATGCAGTGGTACTGTACGAATTTCGGGAACGCTGGGTCGCTTTTACAGAGCGCGATGAACCCTGCATGCCGTCCGGTCATCGCAGGAGCCCCATCGGTGGTAATCGACACCAGCTTTTCCAGTGGTATGTTTCTGTTGTTGAAAAACTCCTTCACCGCGTTGTAGATATCAACCCCCCTTGTGCTGGTTTTTAGGGGGAGTAGTGTGAGAAGTTCCTCTTTTGTAGAGAAATCTTGAAACACCATCCGAACAAACATCATCAGCTGCGCCGTGCTGCTGCTGTCGATGGACTCATCACATTGGATGCTGAACCACCTGCACTCCCTGAGATCCTGGTCCAGCTGATCAGTCAAGTTGTCGGACATTGCTGTCACTCTCCTGACCATTGTGCTTGCCCCCATTTGAACATCAGCTACAGAAGAGAGCACTTCCTTCCCATATTTCTCGTCTTTAAGCACAGTGTTCAGAACTATCATCATCGTTTCCTTGAAAAGGTCTCCATCTGTAAATGCCTTCTTCTTCTTTATCAGGTGTTCTGTTGCTCTGAACGAGGCTTCGGTAGCTTTCTGAGATTTTTTAGCTGGTCTTGTGAAAAAAGACTGTTGCTTGCACAATCCTGCCTTTAGCTCACTTACTTTTTCCACTCGTAGTGCGCTGCCCGGTGGGTAGTTAGCATGGTAGCTTGCGTGACAGGTCTTGAAATGCCTCTCAACATTGTGCCGCTTTGGTATCGCCACAGTCGCCCGGCAAATGAGACACACGCAGGCATCTTTTACAGTGGTAAAAAAAAACTCTTGCTCCCATTCACCGTGAAAATAATACGTTCTCTTTCTTTTTTCTGCCATGTTTTCGATTAAATTGTAATCATCCGTTCATCTTGACTTCGCTTCACTGCACTGACTGGACTCGGTCTCCACGCAACGGTTGTCGTGGAGACCAGCTAGGTCCAATCTACGTAATCTGAAGCATTTTATTTTACACAAATTACGTTTTATAAGTAGGCATATGTTTATATGCGTGCATACTGCATATTGTTATCTTCTTACAAGCAATGCAATATATTTAAAAATAATAGAAAGTTTAACAACGAATAAAATAAAGTTGTGTGTCACGTGAGAACTAGGCTATTTTAGAACAGGCCTTCGCGGGCGACTCAAGTAGTCCTCGAGGGCGCCATGGCGCCCGCGGGCGACGCGTTGGTGACCCCTGATGTAGGATATTACAACAACAAGAAATACTTTACGGCTAAGGGCTTAACAATATGATGTAACAGTATGCTTGTGTTAGTGTGTGTCTGTCTGTCAGGTTCTTGCTCCTGTAAGGTGTGTGACTGAATCCTGTACATTTTGAGCCAAATTCGACTTTTATGTGTTTTTATAAATGATGATTGCAATTTGAAACTACGTTTTAAAAGTGCTCTTTAAATAAAGATTATTGTATTGTTAACAACGCAAGAAGGAAAAAAAAGGGTTTACCTGACGTCCTCCGGAATATGCTCACCAAAGCCATGTCTGATACGATCAATAACAGTCCGGTGGTCCCAGGCCTTCTGGAATTCAAAGGCACTGAGGATATGTCCATGTTTGTGTAACCTTACTTTTGGACGTTGTTTGCACACTACATCCAATGATGGATTGGGGAGTAGTATCACGTCCTTATTGAAATGGCCATGCTGCTGCGCCCTAGCTCTGAAATAAGAATGTATTATGCATTATAAGTCTACTATTCGACTACATGAAGGGAGACAGTTAAGTCATACTGCTTTAATAAAACAATAATGAGAAAACAGTAGGTCAGGGTACGAAAGTATAATCAGTTTCCCCTTAATTAAAAACGATAAAATGAGCAAATGTTTTTTTCCCGTTTTAAACCAAAACTTAAGTGCATCTGAGTCACCAGCACAGGTCCATATCTCCCACTGTGAAGGTTATAACAATGTTAATGTTATTATTATTATTGTTATTAACAATAATGATAAAACCGACAATGCTCTTCATTTGGGAAGGAAATAACAGTTTCCACATTATTAATTAATGCCACTGAACTAAAATAATATAACTTTATTTAGCACACTAGCTAACTTCCGCTTACTCTGGAGCTAATAGCCTGGTTCTCCTGGCAGTAAAGTTATCTCACATATCATTTTTTTTAACTTCAGTCAAGTTTTGTCTCCAATACGCAAGCAAAAGTGGACAAATTAAAATGACATCAGACCAAAACACTCAAAATGTTGTTTTTTTCGTTTTTGAAGTGAAAACGGATTGACAGTCTGTTAGCAGTGGAAACGATGTTCATGCTATATATAAAGATAATTTCAAACTCCGGATATTTATAATTACCTTGTTTTCCTCGTGCCAGATGTCCATGTGCCAAAGCAATGTTGTGCTTGATATCGTGGTGCACAATCTCTCCTAAGAGGAGCTGTAGCTGGCCGCTGCCCGCTGCGGGATGGGAAGAGCGATGCTAGGTGACCGTCCACGGTGTCCTCACCTGGAGTTGGAACGGTCGGTTGCTGCACCATTGTGGTTGCACTTGACAGCGTTCTAATGGTCTCCGCTGAGGCCAATATATTGTTGAGCAACGCCGCTGCCTCAGTTAGGCTACGTGCGGGCTGTTGAGAAGACATCGGTGTAGCGAACCAACAAAGAATAGTATTTCGCCTGTATTTTGCAATGCGCTGTTTGTTCTCAACCGTTTCCTGTTTAATTGGAACGCCTTCCGTTTTAACTGAAATTCCTCTCACACAACATACTGAAATTCCTCTCACACAACATACTGAAATTCCTCTCACACAACATACTGAAATGAATATATACATTTTAAAAAATATTTTCACGGGTGTGTGAGAGCGTTTCATATGTGTGTGTGAGAGCGTTTCATACATGTGTGTGAGAGCGTTTCATATGTGTGTGTGAGAGTGTTTCACGTGTGTGTAAGACCATTTCATATGTGTGTGTGAGAGATTTTCACATGTGTTTATGAGAGCTTTTGGTTTCAGTTGTGTGTGTGAGAGTGTTTCACATGTGTGTGTGTGAGACCATTTCATATGTGTGTGTGAGAGATTTTCACATGTGTTTATGAGAGCTTTTGGTTTCAGTTGTGTGTGTGAGAGTGTTTCACATGTGTGTGTGAGACCATTTCACATGTGTTTATGAGAGCTTTTGGTTTCAGTTGTGTGTGTGAGAGTGTTTCACATGTGTGTGTGAACGGTATTTCTGAATAATGTCCCTAGGGGCGCCTCATAACAAACTGCCACTGCTTGGCAGGAAGACAAGTGAAGCTATGAAACTGATCAAAGTACAATATGAGAACATTCTAGCTATAGACAGCATCGTAACTGAAGAGGAACCATCTCAGTGTGAACTAACCATCAAACAAATAAAGAAGGAGTTCGGAGATGTGTTCACAGGTGATGGCTGCCTGGAAGGAGAGTACAGGATTGAGATCGATGAGAGGGTGGAGCCAGTGAAACTTCCTAAACGACGAGTTCCTGTTGCCATGATGACTCCACTGAAGGAACAACTAAAGGATCTTCAAAGGAGAGAGATCATCACACCGGTGGAGAAAAGCACGGAGTGGATCAGCAGTCTGGTCACTGTGCAGAAACCTAATGGGAAGCCTAGGATATGCATCGACCCCAGACCACTCAACAAGGCACTGAAGCGCAGCCATTTTCCCCTTCCTACCATCGATGACATCCTCCCAGACCTCTCTAGAGCAAAGGTGTTTACAGTATGTGATGTAAAACATGGGTTTTGGCACGTCAAACTGGAGGAGGAGTCGAGCTATCTGACTACATTCTCGACACCGTTTGGCAGATTTCGGTGGCTCAGGATGCCTATGGGAATCAGCCCAGCACCTGAGATTTTCCAGCTGAAGCTGACACAAGCGCTGGAGGGGCTGCCGGGCATATACATCATAGCCGATGATGTATTGATCACAGGTGAAGGTCATACACAAGAGATGGCCAACAAAGACCACGATGCGAAAGTGAGACAGTTTCTAAACAGATGCAGGGAAAAGAACATAAAACTGAACGCAGACAAGTTCAGGCTGAGAAGACCTTACATCGGACACCTGCTGACAGCCGATGGACTGAAAATTGACCCCGATAAGGTTCGAGCAGTGAGGGACATGCCGAGACCAACAGACGGGAAAGGTGTACAGAGACTTGTTGGCATGGTGAATTATCTCTCTAAATTCTATCAACACCTATCGGACGACTGCGAGATACTGAGACAGCTCACACACAGAGGCAATATGTGGGATTAGACAGAGATGCATGACGAAGCGTTCTGCAGGCTAAAGGACAATATAGCCAAAGCACCTGTACTTAAATACTACAACCCAAAAGAGGAACTGACATTGCAGTGTGACGCATCAGAAACGGGGCTAGGAGCAGCACTGACACAAAAAAGGGAGCCTGTAGCTTTCGGGAGCAGAGCACTGACACAGACGGAAAGGGGCTATGCCCAAATCCAAAAGGAATGTTTGGCTATTGTCTTTGGGATGGAAAAATTCCATCAATATACTTATGGCCGAAAAGTGACAGTACAGAGTGACCATAAGCCATTGGAGAACATTGTCAAGAAGCCGCTGTTGAGCGCACCAAAGAGACTCCAAAAAATGTTGCACAGGCTTCAGAGATATGACATAGATGTGAACTATGTCCCTGGACGTGACATGTTGCTTGCAGATACCTTGAGCAGAGCATAATTGATGGAGAGCTCCACTACAGGTTCAGTGGAAGCGGAGATTGAGACGATCAACATGGTAGACTACCTACCAATCTCAGAAGAGAGATTAAGCACAATCCGCTCTGCTACCCGAGAAGACAAAACACTACAGACACTAAATAAGACCATTCAAAAGGGATGGCCACCAAATAAGAAAGACACACCAATGGACATCATGCACTACTACTCATTCCAAGAGGAACTGAGCGTTCAGGATGAAATCATTTTCAGAGGAGAGAGAGCTGTCATCCCGGACACACTCCGCAGTGAGATCATCCGCCGTATTCACTCCGCTCACCTGGGGGTGGAGGGATTTCTCAGGCGCGCGAGAGAATGTGTCTACTGGCCGGGAATGAACGAACATATTAAGACATTCATAGCAAAATGTGACATTTGCAGATCAGTTGATGTAAAACAACAAAAAGAGACATTACATCCACATGAGGTACCAAGTAGACCGTGGGCCAGGGTTGGTACAGATTTGTTCACTTATGACAACAAAGACTACCTAATTACAGTTGATTACTATTCCAACTTTTGGGAAATCGACTACTTACCAGATACAAAATCAAGTACTGTGATAAGGAAGCTGAAGGCTCACTTTGCCCGTCAGGGTATTCCAGATGTAGTTGTTTCAGATAACGGGCCACAGTACAATTCCCAAGAGTTCCAGCGTTTCTGTCAGCTGTGGGAGTTTCAGCACAGAACTTCATCTCCTGGATACCCACAAAGCAACAGGAAGGCAGAGTCTGCTGTGAAAACAGCAAACGACTGATGAGGGAACCCAAAGCTGCAGGAGAGGACCCATACCTGTCAATGTTGGATCACCGCAACACACCAACTGAAGGACTAAAGACAAGCCCAGCTCAGAGACTGCTGTGTAGGAGAACCAGAACCCTACTACCAACAAGGAATAGTCTTCTGCAGCCAGAGGTAAAACAAACAACACGAGAACTGATTGACAGGCAAAGGAGACAAGCCAAATACTTCAACAGGACAGCCAAGGACATGGATACACTGAAATGGGGAGACCGTGTTAGAATACAGCCTTTTGATCCCCACACAGTCTGGAGAAAGGCTACGGTAGTGAATCCTGTGGACCACAGGTCCTATGCAGTACAGCTGGACACTGGAGGTGTTCTTCGGAGGAATCGACGTCACCTAAGACGGGACCAGGGCACAGCACCCAGTGTGGCGAACCACACAGTGACTGAAGAAACTCACACAACACCAGAGACTGTTGCAACCCCTGACAGAGTCGTGGGTGACACACAACAGACTGTAACTACCAAATCTGGTCGAGCAGTTGTTAGGCCAGGGTACCTGAAGGACTATGCAGGCTGAACTGTGGTATAGGGACACTGAAAATAATAAAAGGTGCTGCTGACAGCGCCGCTGCTCCGGAGCAGCCGGCTGTTGCTGTGTCTGACGGGGCATGCGGGGGTGTTGCACAGGGTGTGGGTGATGGTAAAGATGTTCACGAAAGGGAGGTTGTGGTTTTGTGTAGAGGTGAAGAAAATCAGGTGGGGAGAGAAAAAGAAAAAGAAAAAAAAAAAAAATGGTGAAAAAAACACCAAAAAAAACTGAGATAATCGAAAAAATGGTAGAGACGGGTGAAGTCACAGAGGAGGAAAATATGGGAAACGAAGTGCATATGGTGAAAACAGGAGAGGACAGGAAAACATGGGGTGAGCAGGTGGAGATTGCTGAGATGGAGGATGAAGAGGTGGCAACAGCAATAGCAACAAAAAAAAGACCGCTAATAAACGCAGAAGCACGAGGAACAACGCACCTACTGTTAGAAAGAGCAGCAAAGTGGTGAGCGAGGGAAAGAAAGGAAGAGAGCAAGGGCAGACAGATGAGAGTGGGGATGAGTGTGTCGGACGGCAGTGACGTGATAGGGTTCAGTGACAGTCAAAAGGAAAAAATGTACACAGTGGAAATGATTAAAAACTATCTACTCCAGACAAAGAACCAGCATGGGGTAGTTGTGGAAGACTATTTCCCTGATTTGGTTGTTTTTTGTTCTTCGGCCAAATTCCATCTTAGTCGAAAAGAGGAGTCTGTCTTCACAGAACAGGAAGCTTGGAGACTAAAGAAACTTGTGTATAGAGAAAACGAAAACAAATAAGCAGCAATGAAGTTAAAACCCCTTATGTGTGTTTTATTTAACTTATTTGTTTTTATTGTTGTATGCACTACCTCACTCACAATGGACACTTTTAGAGTGGGAAGCCTGAACGTCAATGGAGCCAGAGAGCTAAGAAAGAGGGATTTAATTTTTC